>NC_030817.1:89084852-90564852 GCF_001704415.2 Capra hircus | reverse complement strand
ACGTGAGCTCCCCAGGTCATTAAGATCTATTTCTTCTCACTCTCATTGATAAATCTGCATGGGCAGCTGAGTAATAATCAGAAGGTTGATTTGTGAGAATCAGAGGAGAATGAATAAGATCATGTTCATAGCCAATACTGTTAATTATACAACATTGATGTATATATTAATATCTTTCCATAGATGATAGCACTTGTGTTCTTGAGTAACAAACACTTCTGAACTCTACGGGAACCATTGATCTCCTGTTAAGAGAATAGTTTCTTCATGCTGAGTGTAATTTGAATACTTGACTATGACTTTACACATACTAATATAGTTATTCTCTGATCCTGTTGGCTCTATTATCCTTTGTTCCTGTCCAGTAATCCAGACATCCCCCAAAACTTTGGGTTTCTTGGTGAGCCAAACTGATTTATTCATAAGTATGCTTTTTAATATTCTGTGACATTTTCCTGGAATGACCTTCCCATCCTTGTACAACCACCACTTCTCATCCGTTTGGCAAACTCCTGTGTCTTCTTAAAATTCCAATACAAGGATCTTTCCTCTGTGGTCTTCCCTTCCTTATGTTCTTGCTGTATCTTGCCTATCTCCTGTAGGTGAGCTAACCCCACTCTATTAAAATGTTTAGTTCTGTCTCCCTGTTAGACTCTGAATTTCCTGAAAGATCGTTCTGTGTTTTTTATGTATCCCTTGTAGCTCAGTCGGTAAAGAATCTGCCTGCAGTGCAGGAGACCTGGGTTCAATCCCTGGGTTGGGAAGATCCCCTGGAGAAGGAAATGGCAACCCACTCCAGTATCCTTGCCTGGAAAATCTCATGGACAGAGGAACCTGGTGGATTGCAGTCCATGGGGTCGCAAAGAGTCAGGCACGACTGAGCGACTAACACACACACACACACACACACATACACAGTACTTAGACTCAATAAAATAAAATTTTATTACTTTGCTAGCAGGTGAAGTGAGTATAATTATGCAGTAGTTTGAACATTCTTTGGCCTTGCCCTTCTTTGAGTTTGGAATGAAACCTGACCTTTTCCAGTCCTGTGGCCACTGCTGCATTTTCCAAATTTGCTGGCATATCAAGTGCGGCTCTTCAACAGCCTCATCTTTTAGAATTTGAAATAGTTCAGCAAGAATCCCATCACCTCCAATTAGGATTTCAAATCCTAAAAGATGAGGCTGTTAAAGTGTTGCACTCAGTTCAGTTCAGTTGCTCAGTCCTGTCGGGCTCTTCACAATCCTGTGGACTACAGCACGCCAGGCCTCCTTGTCCAACACCAATTCCAGGAGCTTACTCAAACTCATGTCCATTGAGTCGGTGATGCCATCCAAGCATCTCACCCTCTGTCGTCCCCTTCTCCTCCCACCTTCAATCTTTCCCAGCATCAGGGTCTTTTCCAATGAGTCAGCTCTTTGCATCAGGTGGCCAAAGTATTGGAGTTTCAGCTTCAACATCAATCCTTCCAATGAACACTCAGGAGTGATCTCCTTTAGGGTGGACTGGCTGGATCTCCTTGCAGTCCAAGGGACTCGCAAGAGTCTTTTCCAACACCACCAGTTCAAAAACATCAATTCTTCCGCGCTCAGCTTTCCTTATAGTCCAACTCTCACATCCATACATGACTACTGGAAAAACCATAGCCTTGACTATACAGACACTACTTTGGCAAAGTAGTGTCTCTGCTTTTCATTATGCTGTCTAGGTTAGTTATAACTTTCCTTCCAAGGAGTAAGCATCTTTTAATTTCATGGCTGCAGTCACCATCTGCAGTGATTTTGGAACCCCCAAAATAAGATCTGCTACTGTTTGAACTGGTTCTCCATCTATTTGCCATGAAGTGATGGGACTGGATGCCATGATCTTAGTTTTCTGAATGTTGAGTTTTAAGCCAGCTGTTTCACTCTCCTCTTTCACTTTCATCAAGAGGCTCTAGTTCTTCTTCACTTTCTGCCATAAGGATGGTGTCATCTGCATATCTGAGGTTATTGGTATTTCTTCTGGCAATCTTGATTCCAGCTTCATCCAGCCCAGCGTTTCTCATGATGTACTCTGCATAGAAGTTAAATAAGCAGGGTGACAATATACAGCCTTAACGTACTCCTTTTCCTATTTGGAACCATTTTGTTGTTCCATGTCTAGTTCTGACTGTTGCTTCCTGACCTGCATACAGATTTCTCAAGAGATAGGTATGGTGGTCTGGTATGCCCATCTCTTTCAGAATTTCCCACAGTTTATTGTGATCCACACAGCCAAAGACTTTGGCATAGTCAATAAAGCAGAAATAGATGTTTTTCTGGAACTCTCGTGCTTTTTCGATGATCCAGCAGATGTTGGCAATTTGATCTCTGGTTCCTCTGCCTTTTCTAAAACCGGCTTGAACATCTGGAATTTCACAGTTCACATATTGCTGAAGCCTGGCTTGGAGAATTCTAAGCATCACTTTGCTAGCGTGTGAGATGAGTGCAGTTGTGTGGTAGTTTGAGCACTCTTTGGCATTGCCTTTCTTTGGGATTGGAATGAAAATGGACCTTTTCCAGTCCTCTGGCCACTGCTGAGTTTTCCAAATTTGCTGGCATATTGAGTGCAGCACTTTCACAGCAGCATCTTTCAGGATTTGAAATAGCTCAACTGGAATTCCATCACCTCCACTAGCTTTGTTTGTAGTGATGCTTTCTAAGGCCCACTTGACTTCACATTCCAAGATGTCTGGCTCTTGGTGAGTGATCACACCATCGTGATTATCTTGGTCATGAAGATCTTTTTTATACAATTCTTCCGTGTATTCTTGCCACCTCTTCTTAATATGTTCTGCTTCTGTTAGGTCCCTATCATTTCTGTCCTTTATTGTGCCCATCTTTACATGAAATGTTCCCTTGATATCTCTAATTTTCTTGAAGAGATCTCTAGTGTTTCCCATTCTATTGTTTTCCTCTATTTCTTTGCACTGACCGCTGAGGAAGGTTTTCTTATCTCTCCTTGCTATTCTTTGGAACTCTGCATCCAAATGGGTATATCTTTTCTTTTCTCCTTTGCTTTTCACTTCCCTTTTTTTCATAGCTATTTGTAAGGCCTCCTCAGATAGCCATTTTGCTTTTTTGCATTTCTTTTTCTTGGGGATGGTTTTGATCCTTGTCTCCTGTACAATGTCACGAACCTCCATCCACAGTTCATCAGGCACTCTGTCTATCAGACCTAGGCCCTTAAATCTACTTCTCACTTCCACTGTATGGTCATAAGGGTTTTGATTTAGGTCATACCTGAATGGTCTAGTGGTTTTCTCCACTTTCTTCAATTTCAGTCTGAATTTGGCAATAAGGAGTTCATGATCTGAGCCACAGTCAGCTCCCGGTCTTGTTTTTGCTGACTGTATAGAGCTTCTCCATCTTGGCTGCAAAGGATATAATGAATCTGATTTTGGTGTTGACCATCTGGTGATGTCATGTGTAGAGTCTTCTCTGGTGTTTTTGGAAGAGGGTGTTTGCTATGACCAGTGTGTTCTCTTGGCAAAACTCTATTAGCCTTTGCCCTGCTTCATTCTGTACTCCCATGGCCAAATTTGCCTGTTACTCCAGGTGTTTCTTGACTTCCTACTTTTGCATTCCAGTCCCCTATAATGAAAAGGACATCTTTTGGGGTGTTAGTTCTAAAAGGTCTTGTAGGTCTTCAGAGAACTGTTCAACTTCAGCCTCTTCAGCGTTACTGTTTGGGGCATAGACTTGGATTACCGAGATATTGAATGGTTTGCCTTGGAAATGAACAGAGATCATTCTGTCACTTTTGAGGTTGCATCCAAGTACTGCATTTCGGACTCTTTTGTTGACTGTGATGGCTACTCCATTTCTTCTCAGGGCTTCCTGCCCGCAGTAGTAGATACAATGGTCATCTGAGTTAAATTCACCCATTCCAGTCCATCTTAGTTCACTGATTCCTAGAATTATTGGTAAGAAACCTGAATTTAATCATGTATGTTTTTCTGAAGTGGTTTCATTTAATACTTATGCTTAGTGACTTTTGAGCATAGATTTTTTTGTTGTAGAAAAATTGTGTTTAAGCCAGTCATTAGTTTTGTATTTATATCAATCTTTAACTTAAAGGAAATGTAACTGCTGAATTGGTCAGGATGCTGATTTGGTCAGGGATGGTAACACTGGAGGTTTTAAAACTAAGCCTTGAAGAGTAGATAGAATTTAAATATGCAGGAAAGCTAGTTTTAGATGGGGGAGAATTGTAGATGGAGGAATGGCATGAGCATGGGGAGGTGGGGTGGTGTAAGGAAATTCCAGAGAAGAGTGCTGTGAAGTCTGAGACAGGCCCAGTCGTATTTCGAAGGGAGAGCCAACGCCAGCTATCTCTTGAGGGTTAGTCCAAGAAGACCATCTCTCCAAGCCAATTGAATATGACCATGCCTAGGCTCCTGTGATGGAGAAAGAAATGGCAATCCATTCCAGTATTCTTGCCTGGGAAATCCTGGGGACAGAGGAGCCTGGAGGGCTGCAGTCCATAGGGTCGCAGAGTCAGACATGACTGAAGTGACTTAGCAGGCTCCTTTGACCCAAGGATTGTATGGAAGACCTGATACTTTGGCCACCTGATGTGAAGAACTGACTCATTGGAAAAGACCCTGATGCTTGGAAAGATTGAGGGCAGGAGGAGAAGGGGACGACAGAGGATGAGATGGTTGGGTGGCATCACTGACTCAATGGACATGAGTTTGAGTAAGTTCCAGGAGTTGTTGATGGGCAGGGAAGCCTGGCATGCTGCAGTCCATGGGGTCACAAAGAGTTGGACATGACTGAGCGACTGAACTGAACTGAACTACATGCAAGGCACGTTTCATGTGTGTTAGTGAATTAAATCCTCACAGCAGTCCCATAAGGTAGATTCTGTTGTGACCCCTGGTTTACAGATCAATTGGGTACAGCACAGTAGGCTGCTTTTTGTGTGTGTGATGTATCTGTATTCACTATTTTTCCTCATGGCTTTGACTCACAGTTCCTATGATATACTGGACAGGGAGTTATCTAGTTAAAACAGAAATGTATCAGGTGAGCGTAGGGTGGAAGTGGATACTTGGAAAGAAGGTCAGCTAGGGATCAGAGAGTTAAGTATCTTGAATTAATTTTTCTACAGGTATGAGGCATTTACTGACATTTTTGAGTAGGAAGTGGCGTGATGACCATTTTTAGTAGAATTGGTCTGAAAAGATAGGCAGGATGAATTGAGGGTGTGAGGAGGGTGGGAGGTAAATGTGATATCAGCTGACCAGTTAGGAAGCTAATGAAATAGTCCATGGCAGAGTGATGTGATAAAAAGCTGGGTCACAGTAGTGATAACAGTAACACGGAGCCACAGACCGAAGAGCCATTATGAGGTCCTGGTGACTGTTGTCATATAGATAACAGTAAGTCTGAAGGGCTGGAGGAGTCACAGGAAGCTCACTCTCTGATAGGGTGATAGGCGAAGGTGGTGAATTTATTTCTATTTTTAAATTTTTAAATGTTTGTGTTTGTTTGTTTATTTGGCTGCACAGGGTCTTAGTTGTGGCATTCAGGATCTTTAGTTGCAGCATGTGGGATCTAGGTCTCTGACCAGGGATCGAACCCCAGGCCCCCTGCATTGGGAGCATGGAATCTTAACCACTGGACCACTGGGTAAGTCCCAAAGGTGGTGAATTTAGCATTAGCTTTTTTTTTTTTTTTTTTACTTTTCAGAATATTGATTTCATTCCAGTTTGGGAGTTGTTATTGTATTTGGTATCCTGACTTCAATTCTTAAACTTAATTTTGTGTGTGTCCCGGTTTTTGGTATGGATGGCATTATATATCTGTATATTTTAACTTCACATTAATCCTTTACCTAGTAAAAATAGGATCTTTACTTATTATTTAATATGTAATTAAGATGTTATTATTATTAATAAATGTAAATTATTAATAATGTTTTAATTTACTGTAGGTTATCAGACCAGGATGAAGAGGGCAAGACCAAGAAGAAATGTATCATATCTGACCCCTCCTTTTCCATGGTAACAGTTCAACGGGAAGATAGTGGTATCACCTGGGAGACCAGTTCAAGTAGGCCTTCCACTCCTTGGGCCTCAGAAGAAAGTCAGACGTCTGGTGTGTGTAGTCTGGAAGGGTCGACTCTGAATTCTCCTCCAGGGAGTGTTTCTTTTATTGTGGATGAAGTTAAAAAAGTCCGGAAAAGAAAGCCTAAGTCAAAGCATGGCTCACCATCTCTGCGTCGGAAAGGCAACAAAAAGAGAAATTCTTTCGAATCCCAAGATGCCCCTGCAAACAAAACAAGTCAGGAACTAACCACCCAGAAAGAGAAGTCATCTACTGGCACTTATGATAAGATGAGAAAAAAGAAGAGCACCTCAAGTACACCTCCCATTACGGGGGCAATATACAAAGAATACAAGCCCTTAGTGTTAAGGCCAGTCTACATAGGAACAGTACAGTATAAAATCAAGATGTTCAATTCTGTTAAAGAAGAATTAATTCCTCTGCAATTTTATGGAACATTGCCAAAGGGTTATGTCATTAAAGAAATCCATTATAGGAAGGGGAAAGATGCATCCATTAGTCTAGAGCCAGAGTCAGGCGATCGTGATCTTAAAGTAGTTTCCAAAACAGGCAAATCAGCAACCCAAAGCATAGAAGATGTTAAAGGAAAAGAGCTTGCGCCACCCTGGAGAGATGTGTTCTCCAAAGGATCAAAGTCCCTGACCTCCTTATTCGGTCGTGAAGATCAGAAGAAAACTTACGACGATTTTCCCTTAAGGGCTGCATCTGCCGCCCAGCACACAGCTTCCTCTCATACAAGTCATGCCATAGCAGAACGGGAATCACAGCTCAGCCCTCCTCGGGTAGTGCCACAAGTGCTGACTGATGAAGCAAAGCCCTGTGACACGAAGCCTTCCTCTCTTGCACCCGCTACATCTGTAGCCACGTTCCTGGAAACTGCAAAGGAAGAATCTGAGGCTGATTCACAAGAAACAGTAATTGCAGAGCCTGACTCTTCAGTCTCACCGCCTGTACTGGATGAAGTGAAGACGGAAGACATGTCTTCGATTGACCATTCCATTTCACTAGAGGCAGAGAAGGGTTCTCTGGAATCAGGTGCACCGGGTCTGACAGCCTCTATCCAGGAAGATTTCAGCCCTGGGAGAGAGGAGCTGGATCTGACTTCACGGGAAAGGGCAGAACCAGTCGCTGACCAACTGACCCCTCCTCATCTCAGCATCAAAGGAGAGAAGGAAGAAACTGTGCCCGAGCCATCCATTTCTCTTTCTGAACCTCTAGTGGTAGAGGAACCAGAGAAGGAAGAAACAGAAATGCCCCTACCAATGGCTGCTACCCCTGAACCTGAAGATTCTAGCTTAGTGGAAGAAGAAGAGATCATAGAACTTGATTACCCAGAAAGTCCATCAGTTTCTGAGGAGCCCTTCCCACCACACTTGGCCCCTGAAGAGGAGGAAAAAGAGGAGACCCTTCTGCCATTACTGACAACTTCAACACCTGAACAGGTCGCCTTGTCTGAGGAAGAAAGAGAGGAAAATGAGTCTGTTTCTACTGATTCTGCTTTTGTGTCAGAGTATTCAGCCCCACAGGATTGGATCTATGAACTAGAGAAGCAAGAAGCTGAGCCAGTTTCTTTACCTCATGTGACAGCTGTATCTGAACATGCAGTTTTGTCAGAAGAAGAGGATGATAAATTTGAGCATTCCTCCCCAACTTCAGCTTCTATATCTGTCTCACCCTCCACAACTGAGAAAACTCTTGAATGCCAGTCCCCACTGTTTTCAGCAGTTACACCAGAACCCACGATCCTGTCCGGAGAAGAGGGCTCAGAAAGTGGGCGTTACACGCCAGACTCCACATCTGCTTCTGAATATTTAGTTCCCTCTCAGGCAACAGAAGAGTCACTAAAGAAAACAGTAGACCTTAAGTCCCCATCAAAGTCACAAGGTGTTTCTGAGCCCCTGATTCTGTCAGAAGAAGAGAATGAAGACCCTGGGCTGTGTTCCCCAGAGTTGGCCTCGTTACCTGAATGCTCCCTCCCACCATCCACAACTGAGGGGACTCCTGAATGCCAGGCCCCACCGCTTTCAGCCATGACATCTGAACACGCTGTCCTGTCAGAAGGAGAGAACCTAGGAAATGAGGGTGTCACACAAGATTCAGCACTGACCTTCCAAAATGCAGTCCCACCAAATGTAAGACAGGAATCCCCAAAGAACATAATTGATGATGTCTCCCTGTTGAAATCAGAAGGTGTTTCTAAACACAAGACTGTGTTAGAAGAAGAGAAGGAAGATGCTGGATTCTATACCCCAGAGGTGGCCTCATTACCTGAACGCTCCCTCCCACCATCCACAACTGAGGGGACTCCTGAGTGCCAGGCCCCACCGCTTTCAGCTGCCCCACCTGATCACGTGGTCCCCTCGGAAGAAGAGACAGTAGAAATGGAGCGGTACACACCCTCTTCCACCTCTGCTTCTGAACTTTCAGTACCACCGTATGCAACACCGGAATCACAGGAGGAAGAAATTGTCCACACATCCCCTTTAAATCTAAAAGGTTCCTCCTCCCCCATGACTTTCTCAGAAGAAGAGCAAGAAGACATTGGACCTTTTTCTCCAGACTCGGCTTTTGTGTCAGAATTCTCATTTCCACCCTATGCAACAACAGGGAAGAGAGAATTTGAGTGTGATTCTCCAATATGTTTAACATCACCATCTGAACACACTATTTTGTCAGATGAAGACACCGAGGAAACGGAACTTTTTTCTCCAGACTCAGCATCACAAGCTTCCATCCCACCCTATAGGATCCCAGAAATGAACAGAAAGGAAATTGAGCCTGATTCACTGTTAACTGCAATGGCTGCATCAGGATATTCCCGCTTCTCAGAAGCAGATGAGGGAGAAATTGCACCAACAACGACTACACCTGTACCTGAGCGTCTAAGTTCATCCCAGCAGCAAAGAGCTGAACCTTCGATGTCTGCGCCTAAAGACTTGAGTCAGCTCCCTTCAACAAATGAAGCAGAGAAAGCAGAAATTAAGCCAGATGCTCAAACAACATCAACATCTGTATCTGAATATCTCATTCTGGCACAGAAGCAGAGAACTCGAACGTATTCAGAACCTGAGCCTGAAGACTCGGTTCCACCAAGGTTAACCAGTGATTCAGAGAGGGGAGAAACCAAGTCTAGTTCATCGCTAGCTGCACCACCTGCACAATCACCCACAGTAAAGGAAGAAACCAAACCTGTTTTGCCGGCATCTCAGTGTTCCGTTTCACCTGATTCAGCACGTGCAATTAAGAAAGAACAAGAACCCGAAACATCCCTCACTCCAAAATCTGCAGATGAACAGATGGCTTTGTTAAAAGTTGAAAGTAAGGAAGAAATTGTGCCTGATTCTCAAGAAGCTATAGCACATGTATTGCGGGATCAAGAAATGGAGCCTCAGCCTCCAAACTTCAGAGGTTTCATCCCAGAGTCTGGGATGAAAGATTCAGTTCTGCCTGACTTGGCAGATGAGCCAGAGAAGGATGTCAAACCCAGCTTAGCTCCAACTGCGACATCTGAACTAGGACAGAGAAGGTTGTCAGAGAATGAGCCCGAAGTAATGAGGCCATATTCACCTCTAAGGGAAGCATCTTTATCTAGACCTGAGATTTCATCAGTGGTAGAAACAGAAGTGAAACTTGATTCTAAAGTAACTGGTCCACCTGGAGTGCTGCATTCAACTTCACTGGGAGTGGAACAGGAAGGTGAGCATGGACCACCTGTAGCAGAATTTTCAGCTTTGTCAGAAGAAATAAAGAAAGAAATTGAACCCAATGCTTCAATAACCATAACATCTGAGACAAAGCATGATTCAAACTTAACCAAATTAGCAAAAGAAGAAATCCCAACAGACTTACCTCTTACCACCCCTATAGAACATCCAGTCTTAACAAAGGTAGAAAAGAGTGAATTAGGAAGTGGTTTACCACCTGTAGATGAGCATTCACTTTTTAAAGAAGAAGGCAAGGTAGCAATCAAAGCTAGCCCTTCTCCCACTGAAACTGCTGCTTCACAATATCCAGCTTGGTCCGAAGTCAAGAAAGAAATTAAATTTGATTTACCTGCAAGCATATCCTCTATATCAGAGCATTCTGTTGTGTCAGAGGTAGAGACTGAAGACATTAAACCTGGGTTGGCAATAACCAAGACTTTGTCTTCTCAGCATCTAGATGTATCAAAGGAAGCAAGGGTGGAAGACAAACAAGATCTTTCATTTCCTACAGTTCTCGACTCTGAGTATTTGGATTTATCACAGAAAAAAAATTATGTGTCTGCCTCAGAGATGTCGGGACCTGAACATGTGCCTTCACTCAGCCCAGGTGGTGAGATAAAGAAAACAGAAACTGAACTTCCTTCCTCACAGAACGTGTCACCTACACCCAAATATATAGTCCCAAAAGGCAAAGATGAGGTGACAGCAAGTTCTCCTCCTGAGTTGGAACATTTAACACCAGAAGATTTAGCTTCAACATTCTTAACCTTCGGTGGTGATAAGAGGGAACAGGCAGTAGAGACACCCTCTGTAATTCAGGGAGATTTCCGGTCAGAAAAACCAGGTCTCGCTCGGGCACCGCTGTCCATGGAACCTGAGAAGAGAGACAAGACACATCCAGTATCAGAATTACCTGAAACTGGAAGTGCTGGCTCAGAATTCGCTGGTGATGTAAGTAGGCAAAGTGGATCCATACAGACAGAACATATAAAATCTCCCCTACCGGAAACAGAGGATTCTGTCTTAGCAAAGGGCCTACCTGAGCTCAGGAGCCGAGGAGAAGGAAAAGAGGAAAACAGGGAACTTCACGTGTCAACTACAGTTCCTGAAACTTCAGAGGTTTCTTCATACCTTAGGGAGGAACCTCAGATTCAAGAAATGAAATCTCTCTCTGCTAAGGTTGTTAGCTTAGGATCAAGGGAAGCATTTACCTCTCGACTTGAAGGAGACAGCCTAGAAGAACTTCAGTCATATGCTTTATCCGCAAAAGGATCATCAGAAGAGCCAAACCGTTCAGCTGACTTTAAAAAAGAAGAAAAACAAGAAATAAGCCCCTTACAGCCAGCAGGAGATTTGGAGGCACAAGTGACAGAAGGTACTGTAACTAAGCTAAATGAAACTGACCAACCAAACTCATTTCATGTTCTGCAGAGTGTAGCAGAGCCATCAAAGGTCGCTTCTTCTGACCTCTTCGTGCAGCAGAAGCCTGAAGAAGCCCTTGATTCAGATCAAGCTGCTGCATTGCCTGACATAAGCAGGTCTTTTGCAGATAAACAAGACCTGGGTATTAAACAAGTTTTGTTTATGAAAGAAAATTTGCCTTTGGAAGAATCAAAATTACTTCTGACAACTGAACCTACGGATGTTAGAGAAACACACATGAAAGAGCCCCTTATTTCTCCAAAGGATGAAAACTGGATGCTGAAAAAGCCAGAAAGAGACTTGGTAAGTCATCACGAAGAAAGAGTCATGGGATCTGTGCAGCTGGGTTCTTCTGGTACCAGTGACCTGATGACAGGGCAGCTCAAGCCTGCTCTGCCAGAGAAAGACCACACGCCTGAAATCAGAAAGCAAATTCTGCCACCTTCTGCAGCAGAACCTCACTTAGCATTCCAAGAACCAGTGTCTACTCTTGATACCTCCCGTGATAATATAGAGACCTTAGCAACTGAAACTTACTCTTCTGAAGACATAAAGCTGGCCCCCAAACCAGAATCTTTAGTTGCAGCTGGAAATGTGGAGAGAAGTGAGGCAGAAGTGAAGCAGACCCTTTCTTTTGTTGGGGGTGAAAGTTTGGTAGCGGAGAAAGAAAACACAGAAATTCCCAGGCCTTGCAAAGAAGACAGCCAGGAAGAACTCAAAATACCTTATGAAGGAGGCCTCCAGAAACCAGTGTCTGGCCCATCAATGGAACAAGTCAAATCAGAAACTCCTCCCTCTCTTGTCAAAGCTGCCCGTGTCTTGGCTGAAGAGGCAGAACCTGCACTGGGCGTTGAAAAAGAAGCACATGGCCGTATATCCCCTTTGCCTGGAGAGAAGCCATTAGAAGAATCCAATGTGGTTCAGCCAAAGGTTGCAGATGATGCTAATGAGAGAGGGAAACCACCATCCGTAGTGAAAGCACCCACGCAAATAAAACCACTCTCCTCAACCCAAGAAAACAAAGAACCTCAACCCCTAGAGTCACCTGAGGTGATACAAAAGCCGCCCAAGGAGCAGAAGGCAGTGGAGCCAAGCATCTCTGAGGAAAAGGCAAAGAAAGGAATTTCATCTTTCACATCATGGGTGTCCAGTTTCTTTTTTAGATCAAGCACTCAAGATAACAAAGTTGCTGAAAAAGAAGATTTAGAAGCTCAGCCCAGCCCATCTGAAGAAAAAACAGTGACTGTGATAGATTCTGAAGGTCCTGCTCCAGCTGACGTTCATGGAACTGAGAAGCCAGTGGATCATCTATTCCCAGAGGCCAAACCTAAAACTGCTTCAGAATCTGCAGATTCTTTAGTTAAATCTGGTGAGCATCACGATTTTAAAGACAAACCCGCATTGTTATCAAATGTAGAATTCTCGCCACAGCCAAAATCCAGCTTTGAGGCATCTAGTGACGATTATGGAAAGAAAGAGGTCCTAGACTATTCAGAAGAAATGGACCTGACCTCGGTAGTTAGTTCTGTTGATGGCGGAGGACATCTTAGAATCCAATCGTATTCTCCCATGAGTGAGAAATCCATTATGGAAGAAGCCAAAAATGCTGTCCCTTTTCATGTCACTGACAGTAAAAGACTCCAGAAGCCAGAAATCTCCCCTCGATCTAAATGGAATATTTCTATTCTTAAAGAAGAGCCAAGAAGTGATCAAAAAGGAAAACCACTCTTATCTGTAGATGCAACAGATAAGGTGCCACAACAGCCAGAACCAGCTTCAATGAGCTTTGCAAGTAAAACTATCACAGAGGAATCAGAGAAGCTGGAGTCAGTAATTTTGCCAGGAGAAGAACCTAAAGGCAGTTTAATTGATCTTGGTGAAGACAGACTAGGGAAAGAGATGCCAAAACCCATTTCCTTGAAAATTTCTGAAGAGGAAATAAAACTCAGATCTGTTAGCCCAGCTGAGGAGAAAGGTACCTTGGGAATGAGATCATATTCCTTGGCAGAAAAGAAGGCGCTGGCAGAAAAACAAGAGACAGCAGCCCCATTAGACCATAGAGAAATTAATGAAATAGAGAAGGCAAAAATTATACATGGGCCTAGCCCTGTTAAATTGGAAGAACCAAAAGCTGCTACTGTGCGGCAGCAAGTCTATCAAAATGAAGACCACAAAGAAAGATACAAAATTATTGAGGAGGAGAAAGGAGAAGAAAAAGAAGAGCGGTCACATGCATTTTCAGAAGGGAGAGAGCAGGAAATACAGCCATATTCCATAAGTATAGCCAGACATCAGCCCGAAGAGTCAGATATCTCTTTCCGTCTTACTTGGGGTGAAACCCAACCATTTTCATTAGTTAAAACTACAGAAGCTGCTGAAACGTCAGAAACCACGATCTCAGAGGCTTACTCTGAAATCAAGGAAACAAAGGCAGTAGGAAGTCAACCACATCCATTAGAAGAACGAGAAGTTTTGGTGGAGGAAACCAAGGCTTTCCTTCCAGTGGATCTTCCTTATCATGATGAAATAAATGAGCCCTCTTTACCTAAGGAAGGAAACCTGGTACTGGAAAAGTCAAGCAGGGATGTGGTGACTCACAGAGAAGAAAAGGGACAGGTCATAGTGTCAGAGCTGCCAAAAGGTGGCTCAGTTGGTACTGCAAAAGAAAGTAAACAAGGCTCTCCATCTAAAGAATCTGAAAGGATTTTAGATCGTCCTTCTGGCGAAACAAAGAGCTTAGAAACACCTTCATATCTGTTGTCATCTGTGAAACCGCAAACACTTGCTTCAGGAGCATCTCCAGAAGTTAGTCCAGAGAAGAAACAAGAACAACCACTGTCAGAAGTGACTCCAGATAGGCCTACAGTCCTTACTACTCAAACATCTAAAGATCTAACATCTGAAATGTTTGAACAGCCTGTTCTTGTTTCAAAACACCACTTGGAGGCTGTAGAAGATTCCCAAGTATATGAGCCATGCCCTTCAGCAAGCAGTAACTATGCTCAATTTATAACTAATGCAACAATCAGGGCTGATGAGGTGGTTTCTAAGGAGCCTGAAGACACAAGCGTAAGAGATGAAGAATTTACAGTGACTAGTAAGCCAGCTGGACTTTCTGAAGAGCAAAAGAGTGCCTTCAGTATCATTTCTGAAGGTTGTGAGATACTGAATATTCATGCTCCTGCATTTATTTCTTCAGTTGATCAGGAAGAAAGTGAACAAATGCAAGATAAGTTAGAATATTTGGAAGAGAAGATCTCATTTAAGCCTATACTCCTCCATGATGAGAGTGAGGAAATTGCTTGCCATAAAACACTACAGAGTAAGTTAGAAGATTCTGATATAAAAGTTATATCATTGAAAGAAGACCAACAGAAGGAAATTCATACAGCCAAAGAGGAGATACCCACAGACTCCGAAACTGGTGATTTAGCCTTTAATCAGCCCACAAGTCCCGATGAAGAGGATTACTTTGAAAAATATACATTGATTGATTATAACATCTCCCCTGACCCAGAAAAACAGAGAGCACCATGGAAATTAGAGGCAGGACTATCAAAGGAAGTTCCAGAAGAAACTGTCTCTTTCCCAGAACATTCAGAGGAAGGTGCCCTAGAACATGAATATGACTTGGTGAAATTAGATGAAAGTTTCTATGGACTCGAAAAGGACTACAGCAAACTATCTGACCCAGAGACCCAAAAGTCTTTGGTTACCCAAAAATTAACAGACAGAGATGCTCCAAAGAGCACAGACAGAGACGTGGACTCAAAGTCACCTGGGATGCCTTTATTTGAAGAAGAGGAAGGAGTTTTGTCACGAACTCAGATATTTCCTACCACTGCAAAAGCCATCAATCCTGAACTTCTGGAGGAGCCACCTGCACTTGCGTTTTTATACAAAGATCTGTATGAAGAAGCAGTTGGAGAGCAAAAGAAAGAAGGAGAGACAGCTTCTGAAGGTGACAGTGTGAATTCTGAAGCTTCATTTCCAAGCAGAAATTCTGACATCGAAGATGGAACAGGAATATATTTTGAGAAGTACATACTCAAAGATGACATTCTCCATGAGACATCTGTAACTGAAAAGGACCAAGGCCAAGGTCTGGAAGAAAAGCCAATTGGTAAGGATGATTCATACCAACCAATAACTGCAGAAGGGGAAATCTGGGGCAAGTTTGCAACTATTGACAGGGAGGAGAGTCTGGAGGAAAAACAGAAAGCAGCTTACAGGGAAGGAGAATCAGTAGGCCAGATGGAGACTCTTGACAGTGTAGCCATGCAGAGGAAAGCTCCCATCACTGAGGAAGTGAGAGTGGTTACCCAGAGGATAAGCTATGCGGTTCCATTTGAAGACACTCGTCATGTCCTGGAGAGAGTAGATGAAACAAGCGGTCAGACTGATGAAGCAGCAAATGCAAACCCAGAGGCCAGTGTGAATGTCCCGGTGCAAGTGTCCTTCCCAGAGGAAGAATTTGCATCCGGTGCAACTTGCATGCAAGAAGCACTGCAGGAAGAACCTCAAATAATGGTTCCCCCTGAGCCGAGTGGAGACTGGGTCCGCAGTAGCCCTGTTCAGGATGAGTATGAATTTGCTGAATCCCTGAATTATGAAGTGGTTACTCAAGACACTCTTTCCGAAGACCTGTATTCAGAGTCCACCCCTGAAGATGTGTTATCTCAAGGAAAAGAATCCTTTGAACATGTCAGTGAAAATGAACTTGTGACTGGAGCAGAACAAAGAAAGTCTGCTGAACAGAAAGAGTTGGGCATAGAGATGGCAGAACAAGACCAGTCACTATCAGAGTTGGTAACGGAGAAGGAACAAAAGGAAATGAAAACATCTCAGATTGACACATATTGCTACACATGCAGAAGCCCAATTTCTGCTGTTGACACGATGCTTGGCACTCACAAGGACCATGAGATTTCAACACTTGATACAGCTATAAGTGCTGTAAAGGTAAATAGACTTCAAAGTGTATAAGTGTGTAATCATACGTAGACAATTAATCTGTTTTCTCATTTTCTCAATTTAAAAAATGACCAATATTTGATACATTCATCTTTAGGCATAATAGTCTGAAAAAAAACCTTAAGAATATTTCCCTAGTTATTTAGTTAGCATCACTTTGACAGGCATTTACTGGGTACATAATATGTGCCAGTTTTTTTTTTTCTAAATTCTCTGTATACCAGGATAAATAACTGGCATTCCCAGTTAACTGTCTTTGAGGTCTCTTATTTTATAAACGTAGCCCTTAACATTATCCAAAAAAGAAATAATTTTAAATACAAAAATACATGTTAGAGTATAGAACAAAATTTATTTTCTATTATCTACAGTATGATCCTTTAAAAATATACATTATATCATATTAAACAATTTTACTACAAGCTTTATAAAATGCTCAAGACAGTAAGACATTTAAAATTTTGATTTTTTTCCACATTTCTTCTTTATTTATAAAACTGATGGTAGAAATGGAAAGTTTTTGCATTCCTTCTGGCTATGTCTATAGACTCCCAATGTTAGAAAGTTAGTCACAACACCTATCCTTATAAATATCTTACTTCTTAGAAATACTATTGGAACTCAAACACTTAGTCTTTAAGATTCTCACCTACCTTTCAATAGCCTTCTAACTGGAATCTCCACTCTTATTTCATCAATCTATTCTCCATGCAGTAGCAGAATGATCTAAAATTGCAAGTAATAGCAAGAACTGCGCACTTAACTATGGGCCAGGCAATATGTTAAGTTCTTTATATACAGGATATTGTTTAATTCTCACAAAAATCCTGTCACTGTCTTTGATTTGGAGGTAACAGAATGGGCTCAGAGAGCCCATTAAGTCCAAGATCATAGAAGACAGAACTAGGACTGGTACCCGGATCTGTCTGATGCCAGAGTGCGTGCTTTTGATGTGCATCTCTGTTACTCTGCTCAGGGCCTTCGTAACGGTAGTGGTTTTCAATATGATCATTCAGTTAGGTCACTGATAATTGTCAGATTCCTTTTGATTCAGTAGGATAACACATTTGAATCTTGGATTTTTTTTTTTCTGGAAAAATAATCCTTCTCAACTTGTATGATATTGGTTCTATTTTTACAGTGTGAAATTTTGTTGAAACTTTACCTAGTCAAGTTTGGGGGTAGGCCGTGGTTCAATTTCTTTTTGGACTCTCAGGCATTCAGATGGCATCAGCACCGATGAAACATGTCCCGTTCTTCGATGACACTTGGTTTTGTTGACTAACAACTACTGGGTACTGCCAGCAGAAAGAAGACTTTTTTCCAGCCTTCTTAATTATGTTCTGTTTATCTCTGTGAGTTTTAGAAATTAAAAAAATAATTCTGTCTAAATCCTGTCAATTTAAAACAAATTTCAGAAGCAGAGAGAGAGATGATGTCTCCTGCTTTAAAACCATTTTAAAGTTCTCTTTATTTTTCTCCGGACCTTCTCCAAAGAGTATGAACAGAAAGTGCAAAACAAATTGACTAAGCCAGAGACTTGCTTCGTTCATTAAATGGACTGTGAAGACTGAGTTGGTTGGCACTTTTTAAAAATTAAAAATAAATTGAAGAAGTTGTCACTTGAGAATTCTCTAGCATCTTGTGAGTGGCCATCTGTGATTTTTCGGGAACTGACGGCTGCATTTGTAGATTATCCAGGTCCTGGCTTCTCCCTCCACTCTATCCCCGTTGTGGTGGATTATCTTTTATCTGTCATGTATTTCTTCCATCACTCTCTTCCTTCCCTCTTTCTCTCTCCCTTCCTATTCCATGTTAAGAGCTGTGCTCATCATAGGGAATAAAAACAAAAATAAAGGAAGCTGGACTTGTAGCTCCCCCAAATCACATAGCATCCTGGAAATGCAGTGTTCTGAGTGAGAAACCCTCTGGGAGTGAGTGAAATGGTGGAGGGGGACTGGAGAGATGGCGAAGGTGTCTTGAGAAGGTGCAGCTTTGGCGAGCCTAAATAGCATAGAGTTCTTCTAACAAACCAGGGCAGGGAGGACATTCTAGACACAGGGATTGCCTTCTAAAAAGGCACATAGGTGAGAGAATCCTGAAGCCCTGTGGAGAAGAGGCGGGGGCGTGAGCGGGAAGCAGAGAACCAGATTCCGAAGGGACTTCCCACAGTGTAATCTCTCCATCGTTCTGTGGATAGTGAATCAGGCGGATGGAAGCTCTTTTATTCTGTGTCGTTAAGTTTTGCAGGAAAGATCACAGCTACCTTTACAACTAATACGTACTGTTGAGGGTCATTAGAATCTTCAGATCTCTTTAGTAGATAGTTTTCATTGTTTGGTGTGCTAGATTTCAGGCCTGGTGACTTCTCAGGGTCATGTGAGGCAAGCGCACCTGGAACCATTGGTGCAAATATGAGGAGGTTTCTCAGCTATGTTGGACCAGTGCAGAGAAAAGTCTGCTATCTAAGAAGAAAGACAGTGTATAAAAATCGAGGCCTTACTAAGGAGAAAGAATTCAATTCATAGTTTACTAAAACAAGTATACTTTGTATTCACCAGCTGACCAAGAAGGCATTCCTCTTGCATAGGAAAATAAACTGTTCATTGCTCTCACTCATAAGCTTCCTAATTGTTTATCAGACATTACCTATATAGTCAATTTAGATGAAGCAGCAAAGAAAATTTAAAAGTTGATTTGTTTGTGACCATGATATAGTGTACCTCTACCAAACATACTAAATTTATAAGGAAATTGGAACTCTCTGCTTGAAGTTCTTTTCTCAAATGTCATATACTAAGGATAGCTTCATTCTTTTCTTCAGGTTCAATTAGCGGACTTTCTAGAAGATTTGCAAGAAAAATCCTTGAGGATTGAAGCCTTTGTTAGTGAGATAGAATCCTTTTTTAATACCATTGAGGTAAGCTACCTTTTCCTTTTTACTTTATCCCAATTCGCTTAAAACATCACAAGTAAATAAAGCTAAAATGACCTGAATTGGGGTTTGTGTGTGCATTTGTGGTTTGCCATTGTTGGTTTTATTCCATTAAAAGTAGTCCTTAAATCTTCCCTCTGTGTTATCAGTGAGATTACTTCCTGTCTAAGGATAAATGATGTGTCCTTAAAAACACATACACATATACAAATAGGGTACTAACTATGATAGGGCAAACACTTTACATGCTTGTCCAATTTGATCCTTACAGTAACCATATGAAATGGGAGTTATTATTGCTCCCATTTTGTAGATAAGAAACTGAGATTTAGAGTTAAGTATATTACCCAAGGTCATAGTAAGTTTATAGCCAAGATTGGAACTTACTTGCTCTACCATCCTGCCTTTCACTGGGTTAGCCCTGCAGAGATGCTCTAAAGCGTTGTCCGGTGTTCCATGCTAAGGACAGATGAGTGTCTCTCGTGGTACCACTGTCTTTGATGAGTTCATGCCGACCCTGCTCTCTCTGCAGTGAAAGAAGGGGATAGGAACGCTCCTTTGATATATGAATTCAGCCCATGCTGGGGTCCAGCCCCCGCAGGATCCAGGGTAACCCTCAGGAGAAATGGTGTCAGTGAATGATTTAGAGCGAGATAAAGAAAGAATATCAATAACCTCAGATATGCAGATGACACCACCCTTATGGCAGAAAGTAGAGAGGAGCTAAAAAGCCTCTTGATGAAAGTGAAAGAAGAGAGTGAAAAAGTTGGCTTAAAGCTCAACATTCAGAAAACGAAGATCATGGCATCCGGTCCCATTACTTCATGGGAAATAGATGGGGAAACAGTGGAAACAGTGTCAGACTTTATTTTGGGGGGCTCCAAAATCACTGCAGATGGTGACTGCAGCCATGAAATTAAAAGACGCTTACTCCTTGGAAGAAAAGTTATGACCAACCTAGATAGCATATTAAAAAGCAGGGACATTGCTTTGCCGACTAAGGTCCGTCTAGTCAAGGCTATGGTTTTTCCAGTAGTCATGTATGGATTTGAGAGTTGGACTGTGAAGAAGGCTGAGCACCGAAGAATTGATGCTTTTGAACTGTGGTGTTGGAGAAGATTCTTGAGAGTCCCTTGGACTGCAAGGAGATCCAACCAGTCCATTCTGAAGGAGATCAGCCCTGGGATTTCTTTGGAAGGAATGATGCTAAAGCTGAAGCTCCAGTCCTTTGGCCCCCTCATGCGAAGAGTTGACTCATTGGAAAAGACTCTGATGCTGGGAGGGATTGGGGGCAGGAGGAGAAGGGGACAACAGAGGATGAGATGGCTGGATGGCATCACAGACTCGATGGACGTGAGTCTGAGTGAACTCCAGGAGTTGGTGATGGACAGGGAGGCCTGGCGTGCTGCGATTCATTGGGTCGCAAAGAGTCGGACACGACTGAGCGACTGAACTGAACTGAACGGAACTGAAAGAAAGAATGTTGTCGATAAGAAAATAGAGGAGAGAAAGAGGCTGATATTCCTTGCTTTACACAGAAAGCCAATAAAGCCCCGAGACAAGGAGCTTGCTCTGTTCACAGAGGCCGTAGGTGCCCTCCCGGTCTCTTGAGGGAGTGAAGACGCAGAACATCTTCCCGTTCAGGTCTTAGAAACCCAGGCAGATAAGTGAACGCAGGGAGCCTCTATGCTCCAAGGGATCAGCCTGGAAAAGAGAGTAAGAGAGAGAAAGAAAGAAAAAAAAGACACGGGGTGACCAAGCTTCAGTGAGCGAGGCCCGTTACTTTATTTTCAAAAGGGACTTTTATAGCTTGACTTGTACATAGAGGGAAATGAAAGATGCGAGGTCATGCAGAATCAGCCCAAACACTCCAGTAGTTTTGCCCTTATCGAAGCCAGGATTTTTTCTGCATACCTTTCCCACAAATGATGTTGTATACATTATCTTCTGGCCTTGGAGGCCTGTGAACATTTTATGACCCTCTTTTGATAAAGGCTGCTCAACCAGAAAACTTATTTTCCCTCAAAGTGTTTTTTCTTTATATTTCTAATCTATGTCAGCCTCAGAAAATGCTAAACAGAGTTACATTTCTCATGGAGCAAAGGTGTAGTGAGTTACAAGAAAGAACCAATTAGCTCAAACGCCTGATGTGGTTACTTTCAAGGCTACTATTTTGTTTTCTTACATTCCAACTATGTTAACTAATGTACTCCCAGGTGCACAGTGGATAAGAGATATGGGAACTTAGCAACAAGCATTGGCCCAGTAATGAAATCCTACACCAGCACTACTCTAATAACTTTTAACTCTTTGGAAGGGTCTATGTTTTAGGCTTCCTGTACCTCTCACAGTTGGGAGGCTGTGAATAATCACAAGCATAGCTGCAAGAGTCTGGATAAACCTGCCAAGCAAGCTAGAATGCTAACAGTTGGGTTTGATTTGAAATATTCCTCTCATGTCCAGGAGACTTATTAGCTAGAGCCCTAAGTTGATTTTCTCCAGAGAAAGGTGGTCAGGGATAGCCCCCTGTTAATGTCAGGAGAGTTGGTGAAAGTCATAAAATAATAAAACAGACAGATTCTGGTTTGGGGGTAGATGCTCGAGCTGGTCTAGGGAGCCCCTCAAGTCCTGAAGCCTTGCTTATCAGGTCTCTTCCGCATGACCTTGTCATGGGTCGGATGATCGCCCGTGCTGGCTCCTGGCAAGCCCAGACATCCTTACTTATCAGTCAGGATTGACAGGCTTCTGTGGGAGGCTGGAGTGCAGTTTCCCCATCACTTCTCGTTCTAGCTTGCTTGCGAAAGGTCTGCTTAACTCCTGTTGTAAATCAGTTAAGTGAAAGTGAAGTCGCTCTGTCGTGTCCGACTCTCTGCAACCCCAGGGACTGTAGCCTACCAGGCTCCTAAGTCCATGGGATTTTCCAGGCAAGAGTACCGGAGGGGGGTGCCCCTGCTGGTTATTTTTAGTGCTGTTGCTGCCCAACCTCCACTGCCACCAAAGTGTTCCTTTCAGGCAGTAAACAATATGATCACCTCATCACTAGCCCTCTAGTCAGGAAAATCCTGTGGATGGAGGAGCCTGGCAGGGTAAGTCCATGGGGTCACAAAGAGTCGGACATGACTGAGCAACTGTCACACACACTAGTCAGGAGAGCTAAGCATCAGAGTTTGTGCAGACAAGCCATGTGGTTTCTCCGACTCTAGCAGAAGGTGCCTCTTCCCCGGAGAGCATCTGTGGCTGTGGCACCCTGTCCAGTATCCTCGCTGTTTCCTCCTCCACACTCTGATTTTAGTAGAGTGGGAAAGATGGCACTGAACCCTCTTGGCTACCTGATCTTCATTCATTGTGATGCCAGGTTTTGTCATGTGGGGATGCAGGTGGGCAAGACTTCCCTACAGATATTGTTGTGTGTGTGTTTCATTAACTAAATCCTTCTAGATTGTCTCTTCTTACAGTGAATTCTGTTGCAGAGATAACTATGGCAAAGGAGGTTAATAGGCTGAAAATTCAGATTGTGTACATCATCTGTGAGTCTCTTACCAGAATGCCCAAGATTAATTCTTTAAAAGGCTAGTATTTCTCGTGAAAAATACATATACTTCTTTTTTCACTCAGAATTGGTTTTTTTGTTTTTAATTTTTAGGAAAACTGTAGTAAAAATGAGAAGCGGCTAGAAGAACAGAATGAGGAAATGATGAAGAAGGTTTTAGCACAATATGATGAGAAAGCCCAGAGCTTTGAGGAAGTGAAGAGAAAGAAGATGGAGTTCCTGCATGACCAGATGGTCCATTTTCTGCAGAGCATGGACACTGCCAAGGACACCCTGGAGACCATCGTGAGAGAAGCCGAGGAGCTTGACGAGACCGTTTTCTTGACTGTAAGCACCATTTCAAACAGATCCAGACACCTTGAACCCAGTCTGGCCCAAGTCTATTTTTAAAAATTCAACTTTTGCTATTTCCTGAGATCATATATATCTCTCTGGGGAGTTCCTATAATTCTCATTTAAAAATTATTAGGGCATGCCAGATGCTCATGGAAAAGGCCCATCCAGTCCTTAAAGCCATAACACCCAGATCCAGTGAAAGGGCACATGGAAGCCAGCCTGCAGCATCATCTGTCCGTTCTGTCACGATGATTGATCGCCTTCTAAGAGGAAGGGAAAGCAGCCTGAAAACTTTATCTGTGCTATGCTGCCTGTGGGTGCAGGCCTGATCTTGCAGTGCCCATCCCCACTCCATGCCCTAATCTGAAATGACCTCTTGACCATGCCCTCTGAGCCTCACCGAGCGGAGAGCAACATATTGGTACGCTTTCAGCATACAAAAGAATGACATAGAATGATACCTCTTTTAGGTATCATGTTAATCTTTTTACAAGGGTCTTCCTGGGGACCAGATTCCTTAATTCAGACAAGTACCTGTGCACAGGGAATCCCTTGGGTGCTCCTCCAGTTTCGCCCAGAGGCAGCTCTTTGCTCTCCCAATTCCCTAAACCGCGGTAGAATGCTGGTTCTCCTCAGAGCTAGGATTAACCAGGAGTGATGGCGATGTTTTCCTCGAGGGCAATTCCAGACCCAGTTGTCAACTCTGAGGAAAGCACCTTTCTATGATGAGCTGTTAAAGCTCCTCTGTCCTCCCAGCCCTTTAGTGAAGACTGGAGATGGAGCAAGGCAAAACCGGGCAGAAAATTTGGGTGGGATGGACATGGCATCCTCAGAGGAGGGTGAAATCATTCAGCAGCATTATGCTTAATTAAGGCAAAGCTGTGGTATTTTAAAATTAAGTACCTCATGTGAAGTATAACATTAATAAAGTGCTTTGTGTTCCCTAAGAACCTTACCTGGGTTTGATAAGAGTATTTTCTTCTCTCTAGAAGGACAAGTTATGAAAAAGAAAAGCATGTTTTTCCTACTTATAAAAGTGATATATATGCAGTTTAGAAAATTTGGAAAATATAGAAAAGCACAGAGAAAGTATCATCTAGAGATAACTACTGATTACATTTTGCGCTCTCTCTCTCACACACTGAACACATTTCAGTCATTTTACTTGCTTCAGAGAATTCAGTTCTGGAGACTAATTCATTTGTTAATGAATAGAGAGAAGCAGAGCAGAGGCAAAGTGTTGCCACTTTGCTGATGGTAGAGAGTAGACCTAAAGCCGGCTCTATCCGAGACCCCGCTCCCCACCCCTTCTGAGCACTAATTCCTTTGCTGCGTGGAATGAAGCCCCCCAAAGGAAACAACCTCAAAGGTAGCTGAGGAGTGTAATGATTATTAGAACATACACAATCTTAACTCTCCAGGGCGGTTTTTCTTTATGGTTGTTAACTAGTTTCTCTCTCTCTCTCCCCCCACCCCTTTCCCATCTCAATCTCTCTCTGTCTCATTCCTCCATTAAGTCATTTGAGGAAATCAATGAAAGGTATTGAAAACGTGGCACAATGTAGTGGTGGCTGAGAAGAGCATGACTGTATGCTTTATTTTTAATATTTTGGTGCTTTATAGAAAATGAGCTGCCAGTTTAAAAAGACATACATTTAGTGAGCTCCTGGATCTGCACTTTTAGCTACAGTGCTTTTAAAAGCTAAATGAAAGCTTTTGAAAGAAAACTGCATGTGCTTTAGTTAAATAACAATTATCATAATGTAGGTTTTTAACTGCTTCCTTGAGATGTAATCTGTATTTCCAACCTAATCTAGACTAGGCTATCTTTTCCGTCACTGCGTACAGAACATTTTGTATATGCTTCGACTTATTGGTTATATATGAGTATTTGAAAGGATCATTCATATCTGCCTTGAGCAATTTGATGACTTATGTAATCTTTAATGGAATGTTCTCTCATTTTCTCTTCAAAAGACAGGCATGCATTTATCTTCTCTTTCTGTTCAGCTGACCTAAATGAATCTTCTTTTGATTTTTGTTTCGTGTTTGTTGTTTTTAACACTCAATCTAAGAGAAGTTCTTTAAAGGCAAGACACTCAACAAGAAATCAGGAAGTGTTGTTTATAAAAACACGTAACAACAAATCTTTGTTTATCTTCTGAGCATCTGATAATGAGATGCTCATACTGATCTGACTCATTTTCGTTTCTGCCCCATAGACAGGCTTGAGGTCTTTCCTACAGGCTGAGCCTAATTTTTTTTTTTTTTAATCAATTTTACCCTTTTAATGTAAATTTCTAAAATTGTGAATATCATCTTCAGTTTGCTTCATTCAGTCTCAAATTGTAAAATAGCATAAAGTAAAAAATCAGGAATTTGTGATATATTAAAATATATAAAAATGGTTTTCAGTTAGAAACCTGATTTTTTAGATGAGAACCACACAGATGAATCCTATTTACCTGTTAAGGAAATCTATTCAACAGAATATTGCCAATATGTAAACATTTCTTCCATAGTTTAATCATAATTAGTATGAAGAAAAAGATATAGGCAAGGAAATAGAGAATGAAAAAATTGATAACAAATGTATAATGAAACTAAAACTTCCCCCTTAAAATTTATGTTTCATATCTACGTTAAACTATACTTACGACTTCTGGAAAAAAAAAAGAATATTGCCAAAATGCTTTAAGAAAACAATTTGTATATTAATATTGGCAATAATCAATAAGGGTTTTATTACAGTGGCTTTGTTATAAATAGAATTACTCAGGGAGTTTTAAAAATGCTGATGACTGAGTCTTACGTCCTGAGATTCTGGCTTAACTGCTGTGGGGTGTGGCCAGGGCATTTTTAAAGCTTGCTAGGTGATTTCAATGCACAGGCAGGATTGAGAACCTCTGGTTTATAACAGCCTGTCCTCTGGCCCAGTGGTGCCACAGACTAGTGGTGCCTGAATTACCTGTGTGGTAATTCCTGGAGCTCCAGCCCAGATCTACTACAGGAGTATCCAGTAGTGGGACCAGTTCTGGACCAGAACTGAGACCAGTTCTGACACAGGAGCCAGAGGCACACTGTGCAGGTCTGAAAACTGATACCCAGGCCTTGCTCCCAGTTTTTTTTTTTTTTTTAATTTCACACTTCTTCTAAGTATTACTGATGTTTATTTTTACCCCCCAAAGTATATGGATTTAGAATGCCATTCCATATGCACTGGACGGCATACAGGCATTTTTGCTTATTTATTATATTTCATCTGCTTGTGGAAGAAACTAATCAAGAAAATTTAGTGAATGAAAATTTGCAAATGCATTTGCCTTTAAAAATGCTATAGTTTCACATTTTTTACTTTTCTAAACATTAGAATATTAACTTGCTAATATGAGTTGACATGCGTTTAATTCTAAATACCATTTCCTTGGTTTTGTGCTTGAACTTGTTCATCTGTGTGTCTTTTTAATTAATTTTGATCTCATTGTCCAGTTGGCAATGAATTAATCTTTGCTAAAGCTGCATGTTGCCAAAAGGAAAGTATACTTGGGATAACCATTATTTTTCTGTAAAGAAAAAAAGATAACAAAATTCAGGATTTGATGAAGAAATATGAACAATTAAAGAAAATCTTGTTAAATGTGCACACATGGGATGAAGATTGATTTTTTTCACTGAAATGAAACCTTTCAGGTTCTTATGATAACTTGTACCTTAAAGTCTCAATGTTATTGGTGTTCCTATGAGAAATGCTGATTTTCTAGTTTCTTCCCCTTGCTGCTTTTTCTCCCTCTCATCGTATTATATATCTAAAGGCAATGCTTGCATATTAAATCATTTTTCACAACACCAAAAATGCTTAAATTAAAGAATGCTGTCAAGCATATTTAGACTCAAAATTTGCATATTCTGAAAAACACATTTGCTTAGAAAATGCTGTTCTGTTAAGAGGACACATGCTTTTTCTATTTTGCTCTTTTGTGTTATAATAATGGAAGAGAGTCTCAACCATTTGTAGGACCTGCTCATAAAAAGACATTGGCTTGCCCTTACACACACTGATAAATTTTGACAGATCAGTGCAGAAGGGAAAATTCAAACATTTTACATGTTTTATCTATAGCTCCAGCTTCTGTGCTATGAAGAGTCCTCCATTTAGTCAGTGACATGTACTGAGCTTAGTATATGCACTCGTAGCCCCTCTTTGTTCATTTTGAGTCTATTATTTCTACCCCCTGCATCCCTAAAGCCTTAATTAAGGTTCACGTTGCCTTCCCTCATCTAGAGCATCCTGGGGCCTCCCAACTGGCTTCACTGCCTCTCCATGTACTGGAGATCTTCCTTCAGACTCCTGTCAGGGTGTTCTTCTAAAATTCCCTTGTGTAAAACCCTCTGTGACTCTCTTTGCCTTAAAGGGCAAAATGGAAACTCTTGGTGGTCGTGAAAGACTTCCCAGTCAAGTCTCAAATCACCTTTCTAGTTCATCTCTAACTGTCTCCATTTCCCAGTTCTCAAGGTCCATGGTCCCCTGTGGCCCTTGAGTGTGCCTTACTTTTTTATAGCCCCATGCCTTCATTTATGCTGTTCTCTCAGCAACACTCATACTCTGTTGCCTAGGAAACTCCTAAAGATCCTTTAAGACTCAGCAAAAGTTACCTTATCTTTGAAGCCCCTAATGGAGCATCTCCCTCAAATCAGAAGATAGTGAATGTTATTATTCCTAACACTTGTAAGCATAGTGAGCACTTGTTAAATATTTCAGTTATAATTTATCATGTTTTCCACTTATACTGATAAATTTTCCAGACCTAAGATCCTGATATTCTTACCCAAAGGAAACCTTATCCTCTTATTGATTCACATATATTTATGGAAAGCGTACTATGTGCCAAGAAACATATACTGTAGAGAAACCAGCAAAGCCCTTTTTTGGCATGTAGAGTATACTCAGGTGAAGTAGACAAAAACAAATAGGTTGTAATGAGTTTGAGGAAACAGCACAACAGAGTTAAGTAAGAAGCAGCAGAGGTCTGGCCTCTCTGAGGGGCTGACATTCTAATAGCGATCCAAATTAAGTGAAGCAGGAGCCACACAGGTGGCTAGGAGAAGAAAGTTCCAGTAGCAAGTGAAAAGGCTTAGAGTTTACTGCCCAAACCCCAACGTCCATGGAGTTCCTAATGGTTGACTTAATTTCTGGAAGGTATTTTCTGTCCTCTTGAGTAAGGTACACAGAGGAGAGCTCCTCCCCAAATTCTAGGCCCTCATGCTAAAGATAAATGCTTTTGCAGTCCTTCCTTCCCCTGTTTCCCTCTTCAGAATCAACCCTTTTTTTAAGTCCATATTTCACCTGGATGCCAATGCTGAGCGCATCCCTCCTAATAGGGTCTTGAATATAAAGAAAAGTTAATAATTTATATACTGTGGCTTAATTTAGTCTTTCAAGAATAGATAGGCTTTATCCTCCTTTGTTGCTGACCCAGTGCCTGGCACTTAGTCGATGTGTTTATTTTCTTGAAAGACTAAATGGCTAGATATATAATACTGAGAGTTGAAAACAGCAAAGACATCACGAAGTATTTGACTTTCCAGATGGGCTCTGAACCTTTTTTATCTTTAGGGAATAAAAACAATCATTCAAGTGTAATCATTTTTAGGACTAACTTTATAGAGGCAAAATTAAGAATGTATAATTCAATGGAATCTGTTCAATTTAAGGATATAGGGATGGAGTTTCTAATATTACCAGTTGCACTAAAGAATCCTATGAATACATTTTAGACATATCTTTCCAGATTTTGAAACATTTTAAATCCTTTTTGGCTACAATGCCTCACAAAAACCACCACCACCAATACCAACAACAACTTCATTTTGAATAATTGTTCTTAGCTTTCATTATGTATATGTTAATAATTTCTTGACTTATACAGAATTATTTTCCCAACAGGTTGCTTTCTGCAATGGAGAACACTGCTTCTTTAGAGAAAATGCCTGCCTCATTTTCGCTCTTTGAACATTATGATGATAGCTCAGCAAGAAGTGACCAGATGTTAAAACAAGTGGCTGGTAGGAACTTTGATATATTAATTACCTCAGTGAAATTTGGCAGTTATTTCTTGTTTGTTTTGTAAAGTTTTTGAAGCTAAGGAATTATAACTGGAAAAGGAAAAATCTTTCTTGTAAGAATTTAAAGCTAGATTCTGAAATAAAGTGTGAGACTGGCATACCATTTCAGTTATAAACGGCATTTCCATTTGAAGCTTTGTGACTGTGCTGGAATACTGAGGAGGCGGAAGGACGGAGCAGTGGAATCAAAGGGTCTTCTCTCTTTTTTCTCTAAAGAAGATTTCTCTCTCTTAGAGATTATTTGCTTCACGCCAGCAGCCAGGTATAAAAGGGAAGATAAATCAAATATTTTCATATATATTGTACAGGTTTTTCTTTCGGAGTGGCTTTCCCTTCTTCTGTTGAGTTCTTTTTCCTTTTTTTCAAACTAAACAGATTAACGTAGAGAACTAACAGCTCAGCATCATGCTATGTAGCCAGGAGCCTCCTCCTGCTCAGCTGTCAAAAGCATCCTGCCGACTCTTCAAAATACTTTTCTAATGTGCTATTTTAACAAACAAGACAATGAAATTTATTTAGATTTTTTTCAAAGCTACTGTGTTTCAGTGAAGTAACCAAGTTTCACTTAATGTAAAATGTACTCTTTAAAAGATGCTATAATTTTGCAAAGCAAACCATAAAGACAATTTCTGTGTTCAAATTGAGAATTAATTTTTATTCCCGTGAGGAGTTTTAATTTAGTAACTAGTAAAAGTCTACTGTGTCTTCAAAAAAACTGAAAAACAAAAAAGCTCCCCCCCAGCCCCCAACACTATATAAAATGAAAATTTCAGTTATTTGTCCTAATGGATTTTCTTTAGGTATATCTCAGAACAAAGGGGTATTTTCTTATCATGTCTTTAAGAAGCATTTGAATGGAGCCAAGATTGCAAACCAAGAAATTCTGGTCAACAGAGTAGCTCTTTTATTTTTAAGGGATTCTTTTTTTTTTTTTCTTTAAAAAAAAATTATTTGTTTTAATTGGAGGCTAATTACTTTATAATATTGTGGTGTTTTTTGCCATACATTGACATGAATCAGCCATGGGTGTACATGTGTTCCCCATTCTGAACCCCCCTCCCACCTCCCTCCCCATCCCATCCCCTAGGGTCATCCCAGTGTACCAGCCCTGAGTACCCTGTCTCAAGGACATTCTTTTGAATCTGATGGGCAGTGAGGGGGCGTTTTGTACATTTCAGAGGTCACAAAGTGTTAATGGTGCATTCACAAACAGTGCATGTGGCAGTCCCAGTAGTTCCAAGCTCTTAGGGGAGACTGGTCTGTGAGATTTGAACGCCACACATTGCGCCTCTGCTTCAGAGAGTGTAATGAGAAGCAGAGCAGCCCTAACGCTTCTTCCTGCTTATGTGATGCCGGGCAGGGTGGAGACTGTTTCTAGTTGGACTGTCCTCTAATCTCACAACTCTAGGAGACAGGTTTTATTGTTATTCCCATCTGACAGGTGAGGAAATAGACGGAACAGAGAATTGTTTCTCATATTGCTCTAGATACATGCTGTTGGGGATGTGTGTGGCAGGGGTATTTGGCTTTCAGAGTCTCTGCGCTTGATCCACTGGTCTGCACCAAAGAGGCTGAGTGTATTGCTGTGAAAGGGGGGATAACCATAGGTTCGTGACACCCCAAGGCTTCTTGACTCTGCTCCTTAGAACTTAAAAAAAAAAATTGTGTAAAATAAAATTGACCATTTTAACCATGTTGAAGCCACCATTGTACAACCATTACTGCTAATCCAGCTCCAGAATTATTTTGCAAAACTGAAACTGTGTGTCTGTTAAATAACAGTTCCTCATTCCTCCCACCCACACCCCCAGACTCTGGCAACCACCCTTCTACTTCCTGTCTCTATGGATTTAACTACTCTTAAGTACCTCATATAAATGGAATTCTGCAGTACTTGTCTTTTTTGTGACTGGCTTATTTCACTGAGCATCACGTCCTCTAAGTTTACCCGTGTTGTACCATGTGTCAAAATGCCCTACCTTATTAAAGCTGAATAAATCATAAATCCCATTGTATGTTGATACTGCATTTTGCTTATCCATTCACTTGTTGATACACTTCTGAGTTCCTTTCACCTTTTGGCTACTGCAGATAATGCTGTTCTCCTGGGGACTTTCTTGAAAGCTCAGTTGTGTGGGAATCTGTATCCACTACAAGTACTGAAGCGCAGGCTGATCTAATGCTTAGCTCATTGAGCACGACAGCTCTTTATGGGCATGCTCTGTCGGGCAGAGGGAATCCATGGGGGTGATGCCTTTGCCCAGTGCCTTAGCCTATGTCTGGAAGCCTTAAAATCATTTTGCATTTTTGGCATCACTCTTACTCAAGTTTCCTACTCTAGAAGTGTAAATAGTGTTGATAATGTATAAAGTCTGAGCCTCTGAGGTTCTTGTGCCGCATAGGAATTGTAAATCGAGCCACTGTTAGTAGACTACATACATGGAATATTCATACTCCATTTTAAATTTTAGAATACTTTAAACAATAAAAGTGATCCTTGTTTTGAAATAAGACGTTTTAGTGTCATTGTTTTTAAAGGAGTAGGTTAGGTAGAAAATTATTTCTAGCCTACATGCATTACTTAGTTCCCTACAACTGCCTATTCCTTAAAATTTGTTGATTTGGGAGGGGCTCAATTATCCATTTAAAGTCTGCTAAGCTACCTGATATAAAGATTTCTGAAAAGATATTACCATTTTAAAAAGCAGGTAAGGCTCAATGTATAATTCATAGAGGAAAAGGGAGCATTTTCATTGTTTGTTCTTCAGAAAGTTCTCCAGCACTACTTTAAAGATGATAGACAATAGTCAATCTGCTTGGCTCTTCCATAAACCAGGGCAACATGAAAATTTACTGAACTACATTTATCTGGTGGACCCCTTTAGAATGTGACACTGACTTTCTGCTGGGAAGACAAACAGAAAAGTCAAAGATAGTGTAAGAGCCTCTGAAGCACCGTCAGCCCTTGGGGAGGTGCTTTGACAGGTGGGCTTCCTGCCCTCTCTCGCAGCCTCCCGGCACGTCTTAAACGTCTGTGGTCCCTCTGTGTTTACCCGATGACGGGTCTCTATTTCAGCTGCATCGTCAGGGCTGCCTGCCTTCTCCCCTCCGTTTTCTGTGCTCCTGCAAAGGCCATGTTGCTTTCTGAATGTTAACACTGGTTACGTGTCCAGTACTTTGCTAAGCACTTGATATGCATTATCTTGCTTTCTACAACAATCCTGGGAGGAAATAGCATTATTGTTGTTTTCCTGTTTTAAAGATAGAGGAACTGAAGCTGAAGTAACAAAGCTTACAAGTAGGGGATCTGGCATTTAACCTTAGGCCAGCCTCTCCCCTCCAAAGCTCATGAACTTGCCCATTCTCTTATCTTCCTTCTCATTTTTCATAACTGTGTATTTCCTCTGCTCTTTATCTCTGTATTGAATCTTTTCAGTGTGTCTCTTTTTGTTCCGTTCTCTAAATTTAGAATCATTTATTTCTTCTAATTTCCACTTTCCTGTTGAACTAACCTTTGTTTTCTTTCCCTTCATTGTTGACTTTTAATAAAGTAATCACATAAAATTTAGCCTATATTATTCAGCAAGCTCATCTCTCAGGATTGTTGACTGGAAAATAATAACCACAAAAATAAATTTTAAAACAGTTCATCTGTTCAACTATGGGAATAACCTTTTCCTCTAATTTGTAAACTATACTCAATGCTTTTATATCTCAAAAATTTTGGAGAAGAATTTCATAGGAGCTGAATTTATGGCATTGTATGTACATGAATGTTCAATATGCATAATTATAAACTTTTAAAATCTCAATTAAAACACTTGAGAACATTGTTGCCTTTAAAATCAGAACAATAAATTTATACTAGACATCTAAACCTTATATTTGAATCAGTCAATAGGGTGCTTTTCCCTCATGTAATTTTTACATTTTTTAAGAATTAAAAAAAATTGTAGGTATGGTCATGTTGGATATGGGAAAATGGGATAGTAGTTTCAGAAAGTGTATTTTGATATTTTATTCATGCAAGTCTTTTGCAGCCTTGATGATAAAGCAACTATAGCTGAAAAGGGTTTCATCGATCTCTATTTGAATATAGATTCTACGTTGACATAGAAGGATATGATATTGGTTACTAGCAATGCAAACTCAAGGTTTTGTTTTGAAGGAAAACCAAATCATTTGGTGCATCCTCTAACTTGTATAAGTTTATTACTCAAAGTATAGGACTGAAGAAGAATATTATCAAGTGATCCCATTGGGAGATCCATTTTTTTTTATTTCTATGTGTATCATAGTGTATATGTACACATGCAGAGAAGACATTTTGGAGAGAGATACACACAACTATAATAACAATGGTTGCTTCCAAGGGATATCCTTGAGGTTGGGGGGCTGTTGAGAACAAGAAAGCCCTCCCATTTTTTTCTCCATGTACTTCTATATTGCTTGTATTATTATCAATAAGCACAGGTGACTTTTGCAAAAAGAAAAAGAAATCAATAAAACAGCCTTAGTTATAATAAATCTTGCTTATATTCCAGTTCCACAACCTCCTAGATTAGAACCTCAGGAACCCAATTCTGCCACTAGCACCACAATCGCAGTCTACTGGAGCATGAACAAAGAAGATGTCATTGACTCATTCCAGGTTTACTGCATGGAGGAGCCACAAGATGACCAAGAAGTAAATGGTAGGATTGCTAACACATACTCAGACGCATATGTACATTTCTACATCTTAATGTGTAGTATTTAAACATATACCTATTAGGACTCTTTCCACAAAGCATTTGTAGCCACTCATAAAAGCAACAATGAACCAGCAATTATATAATGAAATGACATATAAGCAAAATTTGGAAATCAGGACCAAAGGAAATGAGAATGAATAAATATTATCCTAATGATGAATAATTTAACATGAATAAAGTTCATGAATGAATACTTTTCAACATGAATATTTGAACTGAAACTCAAATTTGGCTTTGAGTTCTCAGGTCAACAAGAGCAATTGAGTGATTCTCATTTTCAGGCATGAGGTAACATACCAAAGTGTTGAAAACAAAGTTTCGATCAGAACTGGTCTAAAACACAAGCATAAAGTGTCCCACTTTGTAGAGGAGAAATGAGCTGAATATAGGACACTGTCCTCCACAGTAATTTTAGTGCAGACGCAGCATTGGATATCATGGTTGGCATTTTCTCAGATCCCCCTTTGATAAAAGCTTCAAACAAACTATAAAGGTAAATTCAGAGTTCACACTTCTCAAGGCATGAGAAGACTGTATGGTATAGTCTTCTGGAGTCCCAAATTAATGTGAAGATAGAGGTAAAAGTGCTTGGGAGGGTGAATGGATCACATGTCTTACAGCTGAGCCTTTTGTAAACATCTCTCTGTTCAGTAAGACCTCTAATAAGTCCTAGAAGCCAGGCAGTTTGATGGATCAGAGTTGGGAGTGCCGACATTCTGTGTTGCCTGTTGAAGGTAGACCCATATTTTTGGAAATTAGATGAGCATGTGACAAGATTGACGTGGCATAGGAACCAATTTGTAATAAGAAATGAATTAAAACTTATTTCACTGTTAATCAGTATTTAAGTCTTTTGGGATGTCATGTGATACTTAAATTAGAAAAAGTAGAGAGAGCAACCATAGGCATATTGTAAAGTTGGCTAAATTTGTCTGTAAGAACTCATATCTTATTGGGAACCTATTACCATATACCTGTCACAGCACAACAAGAAAAGTGCTCTTATTCCCACTTGCAATTGAGAAAACGGATGTGAGATTAAATAGTTTGCCCAAGACCACAAAAATTACTTGGGACCAGGACAGGTTTTAAATAAAGATCTTTCAGACTTCAAAGCTTATGTTTTTATTTGCTTGGCTCTGTTTTGTTATACCACACTTCACCTCCCTGTATATCCAGTTATATCAAAGAACCTCATGGCTCTCCAAGACTCCTCTTAACAACTGTTTATTTCCTGGAGTACTTTATAAAAGTGCTTCACCTCCCCACCTTCCCCTGCCATGCCTCAAACACATACCTGTCTCGTGTCTCATTCCTTTGATGCCTTGAACTCTGCTGATGCCAGTTCAATAATCTGATGGTCTAGACTGTGATACTATGCTGTGTGTAATAGGTCCCCAATAACATATATTATGTGCTTTGTTAAAAGGAGTACCAGGCTAAATGACTTAGTCTAAAAGGATAACTCTATTGAGAATTGCAGTCCCAGGTTCTAGGCTATGGAGGAAATGTTTTTCAGTGTGTATATGTCTTTATGATGTTATTTAAGCCAAAATTTCATCCAGAAAGTATATCTCACTGGTAAAGAGAGATGCAATTGAAGAAACCTGCTGAGTTGAAGAGTTCCTAAATTTACTTTAAAAGGGAATAATCTGGGTTTCTTAACTGGAGGGGTTTTGAAGATATGACATCCTAGAATAATATGAGAGGATACTTGGAATTACCAGAGGCTAATTTAGAAAAGAAAATCGTTCTTTTAAAAGGAAAGAAATTTCAGTAAGACTGATCAGATTGGCCCAAGGGGCAGGTGTTCAGAATGTTACTGAGTAATATTTACTACTAAAATACTTAAAGTAAAATAAGTAATTTTAGGAAATGTCTTGGTTGAACAAAGTTATTTCTTAGAACAGTTTATGCTCTATCAACAGGGTTTAAGTATTTCTATCAATTATGGAAATCTCTAGTTGAAAGAATTCTGGAATTCATGATAAGAAATCAAGATTTGAAACTGAAAATCATACTGAATGGTTTGCTAATCTATAAAGATGCTTTTTAACAGTGTACATTTAGGAAACATGGGATTGTCCTTATTTTATTATGTACTCCTTTAAAATATTGTCATTGCTTCTTAAGACTTTTCTTGAGAGTATATTACTAGAATTAACGTAAATTCCATGCAATTTTAGTATTTGCTATTAAAACAAGTTACTTTAATTGCGGTATATGAAATTCGAAATCTTACTGATGTGCTATTACGTTCTGGTAAGTGTTCACAAGTAATACTATGTCATTCTACTTATCTTTTGGAATGTTATTGCTTGAATGTTCTTAAATGCTATCTACCACTTAGTGATATCTGTAAGTTTATCAGTTTGTATTTCCCACTGAAAAATGTGTAGTTGAATTTTTCCAGTAGCTATAGCTTTCAGGAAGATACCTCAGAGTTTATGACTGTGTTTTATGCTAGATTTGGTAGAAGAATACAGAGTGACCGTGAAAGAAAGCTACTGTGTTTTTGAAGATTTAGAACCTGACCGATGCTATCAAGTGTGGGTAATGGCTGTGAATTTCACAGGATGTAGCCTGCCCAGTGAAAGGGCAATCTTTAGAACAGGTAAGGAGATGGGAGGGGCTTCCCAGGTGGTTCAGTGGTAAAGAATCTGCCTGCCAAGGCAGGAGACGTGGGTTCGAACCTCGGGTTGGGAAGATCCCCTGGAGAAGGAAGTGGCCATCCACTCCCGTATTCTTGCCTGGAGCATTCCATGGACAGAGGAGACTGGTGGACTATAGTCCAAGGGAGTCACAAAGAGGCGGACATGACTCACCAACTAAACAACAATAAGCAACGACAACAAAAAGGAGATGTTAAGGGGGTGTTAAGAGGCAATACTCAGTTCTTTACAGACTATTAAGATCAACCAATAAGCATTTGTTAAGCACCTGTTGCAGGCTGGGTGTTGTATGGTGCTGCATTTGCAATAGTGAATAAGACTGGGCTCCTCTTCTCAAGAAGCTTATACTCAAGTGGGGGAGATACAAACAAAAAATCATGGAAAATGTGTGGTAAGGGCTATGATCCGGAAGGATATCCAAGACTGGCTGGGGCGGGGACAGGATCAGGAATGACTTCCTAGAACTTATGCCTAAATGGACTCATTAAAGGACCAGTAGGAAGTAATATGTTAGAGGAGTGTATCCCATCTGAAGAAGACATATGAGCACAGGTGTCAAGGTAAGAAAGAGTAGGGAGTGTGCAGAATACAACTAGAATTTTGGTATTATTTCTTTGACTTAAAAACAAGGAGAAGAGAACACGAGTTAAGAAAGGCTAGTACATAGAGTTCACACTTGCTAAGGTTAGAAGCTCAGGCTTTCTCATATGGGTACTAGGAGCCCCCAAAAGACTTTTCAGCAATGGTATTCAGCTGGAAATGCATTCCCATTTGGAATCTTTTCACAGGGGCTTAAGCAGGTGTGTCATAGCCGAGTTTGCTTTGTATTTCAGATAATTGTAACTCCCTTAGGGGGAGAAATGACCCACTCCCTCTGTTTTATCCTTTCTTCCAGCCTTTTAAAACAACTTATTGAGCACCTATTGACGGCAAGGTCATGGCAGCTAACTTTTGTGTAAAGGAAGGGACAAAAATCTTCATATTCATTTGCTTGTATATGTAAGAAGAAACCCTGGTAGGATTTATAGAAGAATTTATACAAAGCTACTATTAGAAGCTGTTTTAGGATGGGTGAAAACTGGGCAGTTTGAAAGCAAAGATGAGAGGGAGACCTTTCACTATGTATATTTCTATGTATATTTTACCTTTTGGGTTTTCAACTCAGGACATGTTAAAAAAAAAAAAATTAAAATCATCCCCAAGCCTAGCGACCAGGGAAAGCAGAACTGCTATAGACAGCTCCACAGCTGCCCTGGTTCTCTCCCCGCAGCCCCCTCCACCCCTGTGATCCGGGCTGAGGACTGTACCGTGTGTTGGAACTCAGCCACCATCCGCTGGCGGCCCGCCAGCCCGGAGGCCACTGAGACCTACACTTTGGAGTACTGCAGACAGCACGCTCCCGAGGGTGAGGGCCTCAGGTAAGGACGCTTCTGCGTGGGAAGAGCCTGGTGTGCCAGAAACCCAGCGCAGGGCTCTTGACCAGCCTCTAAGTTTATGCTCCCAGAGGGAGAAATGCTTCCTAAAACCCTGCTGTGCTAATGAAGCTGTGGACTGGATTTGCAACTCTATCACTATTCATAATGAACTCTAAGTTTGTAATAAAGCACACGCTACAATGCAGAATGGTGGCTCCCTTGTAAGAAAAAATGTGTGTGAATTTTAATAAGATAGAACATTCTTTGAGGTATATTTCACTTGAATCATTAGACAGGATATTGCATGTGTTCTGTGCTTTTTTAGTAGTCATACAGAACAGGTACCACCTAACTCAGGAAACTAATAGTGAGCGTGTATATAATGTAAATTTGAATGTTTCCATAATATATTGGCAATAAAAAGAAACTAATTACATTTATATTATCACAGCCATACTTGCCTCTTCCAGAGCATGAAAAACCTAGAGATTTTCCTGGAAAAAAAGAAATGTAAAGCTCTCTCAATAAAAACTACGAAGTTAAAATTTATTAATAAAAGGCTGTGGGTCTTTGGTAAATGTTAATTTATTTACTGAGGTGGTGTTTTCTTAACCTCCGGTCTGTGGCAATAGGGAATGATGTTCGATGATGAATATTTAGATTATTATTATTGATATCCATATTTTGCTAGAGACATTTAAAAATCAGTAATTTACTGAGGTAAGTTATTCTGGCAGGATATGGAACTTGGAAATAATGGTATGAAATCAGACAGCTTTTTAATAAAGTCTATTATTTAAGCTCTTGATTATCTTCCTGATCAAGCCACAGCTATTTATTTAGTTATGATGTGAGGTTTGATTCAACTGAGCAATAATTATCATTTCTTTCAAGTATGTGAGGATGAGCTTCACAAAATAAGGATCAAAGGATGAATCAACGCTGAGTGGAGTGTGTAAGGGTGAGATGTAGGCATTTCAGCTGAAGTGAGAACACAGTAAACATACAAGAAACAGCGTCTCTGTTAATGTGCCAATTGCTGGAAGGCAGGACTCAATGATTAGCAAATAGCTGAGTGGTTAACTCAGAGAGAGAAACACACACACATACACAGACAAGAGACAGAGAGACTTAGGAAGAGAAAGAGAGAATAGAGGAAGGAAGACAGAGTGAGACAAAGAAACACAGAGAGATTATTACTGGCTTCTATTAAGCATTCACTATATACCAGGTCACTGTCCTAAATGCCTTATGTATGCTGCTTTATTTAATCCTTACATGCACTCTGAGCGCTAACAGATGATTTGAGAGCCTAGCAGCTAGTGAGTGGCAATCAGGACTCAAATCTTGTTTTGTTAGATTTCAGAATCCAAGCTGCTAACCACTGTTGAATGTCACTCATGAGAGTCCTGGACATTCTCTGCGTAAAAACTCTTGATGCTGTGAGAGCATTTGATCAGAAGTGCCTGAGTCCCCAGGCAATCTCTCCCATCATTCTCCATCATCAGTGAGGAAAACCCAGTTTTTTCCAAGGCAAGACCAGACCATGAAGGAGTGCTTTGGAGTGACTCATCCCTGTTATAGCATTGGTCCTCAGCTGGCATTTGCATAAATAATACCAGCACAGTTGGGTTCTTAAATCAGCAGAAATCTGGAAACCCTGAAACCTAGTAACCGCTTCACTGAGGGAACTGTGATGTCATCTCATAAGTGTGGCTTCAGGGAGAAGGAAAAGGGGAGAAGGAAGGAGGGCCTTTGACATGTCAGGAGCTGTGCTAAGTCTCATCTAACCCTCTCGACAGTTATAGAAGGGAGGTCATGACTTCCATTAAATGAGACTCAGGGAGGTTAAATAATTTGGCCAAGGTATTAAATGATGGAGTGAGAGTTCAGAGTCAGGATGCAAACTCAGGTTCATCTTATTTTTTCTACTAGTTCTAAAACTTGTATCATTACACAGACGGTGTTAACATACCTTAACAGCCTGACAACTTGGAGTTATTGTATATCCTTGGTTTCTTTTGTCATATGAAAAACATAGATGTAAAGAGAACCCCTTTAGTTAATGGTTTTCCTTTCTCTGGTCATTCTGAGGCTCTCAAAAAAAGTCGATTTGCTATCAACAATGAAGAATGCATTCCAAACAAATCCTTCATCAAAGCTAGAGAAATCAATGCCAGTTCCATTTCTAGGGAAAAAAATGGCCTTCCATCAGTTTCATTAAGACCAAAGTTGAGCTTATTAAAACATGACTTGTCATTCATTTATCCCTTTGAGACTTTGCCAGTGGGTTCTCTTAATTTTTCTTGCCAAAGGAGAACCTCTGAGAGGCTGGATAAGCAGAAGTTTATAGAAGTTATGGACCAATACAAGAATCCTTTGTTATTGAATGGACCTGGTCCAACAAGTTTAGAAATGAAGGGAAATTCCGCATTCTGAGCCTTGTTGATAGCTTGGGGCTGTGTTGGAGATGGAACTCTTTTCCAGTTAGGTGTTAAAAGACCACTCAGTGCCTGGAGGTAGAATGGTATGTTCAATCCACAGCTCAAAGATGACTCTCCAGGCTCTCTGGACACCTGATGAATCTCACAATAGATCGTTTTTAAGGCAAGCATGATTTTGTTGGCCGCAAATGACTACCTTGTTTATTTGATAAGTCACATCAGAATGCTCCCTCACGAATACAAGAAGCCTCAGTGCCTTATATTTCTGGTTGGCATCAACAAACTGTGAAATAATTCATCCTTAATTTCAGAGGCCCAGGGCTGCAAAACTCATTTGTATCTTTTTTGGTTCTCCAATTTAAGAGTTCAGGAGGAAAAGAAAATTCGACTCTTTCAGAGTGGTCATGTGTCTTGTGTCTTTGACCGTCTGGTTCTTAAAACCAGCTTTAAAACATTCCTTACAATGTCTGATGGTTCAAAACTCTACTAAACATTAGCTATTTAGCAGTCATCTATATTGCCAACCTCTAGGATGTTAGCTGTAGACAGCTAGTCAGACAGTGGAACTGATAAACAAAGAATCTCAACATTTTATCACCCCTAGCTAACAAAGCAAACCGTCCCTAGTTTTCCATTTTACTAGAACCACATTCTTCACTTTGGTTTTCTGCATAGCAGTGCATAATTAAAGTTATTTTGTGTCTTGGAAAGAACAGCAAGCCAAGGATTGTCTGATCCCACTCACTTGTTGGCTCCATAAAGGGGCTATTATGTAAAGTTGCAGCCTCAGTGCTTGGGACAGTATCTGGCATATTGTAGCTACTCAATACGCATGTGTTACCTAAATGGGTATATATCATTCACATTGAATACATAATACTGACAAGAACAATAAAAGTTAGGTCACTTTTGAGGATAATGTCATTCAAAATCGGAAAAAAGCCAACTGTGCCCACAGAGTAAAGAAGAATGGTGAATGAGTTAATTTTAGTGAATGGATACTTAATTAGGAGATAGGACTAGTCTAACTTGGAGGATGGGAAACCTTTTCATGGATCACTTATAGGGAAGGACACTTATAATCTTTTTTTATCCATTGGTTACATAACCCTTGCATACATTCTGGGTTCTATGCAAAACCCCTATGCTAAATCAGATGTAAAAACAAAACGCATACAAAAAACCCCATAAAAAACTGGGTAAGAACAGGAAGCTTTTCTGTGCAGCTCTTCATTACAGGTCTGTTTAATGAGTGAATGAGTAGATAAATGATGGCATTAGCCAATCTCCTTTTGTCCTTGCCAACTCCAAGTCATCCCACTGACTGGAATCTCTAGCAAAGAAAAGATGGAGAACTAAACAGAACTAAGAACTAAATGAATTTAGATATTTCTCACCCTCAATCCCTGAAAAGACAGACAGCCTTAAAAGCTCTCGTCTGGAGTAGGAAGAGAAATTGAAATGAAGAGGGGAAAAAAGGATGACTAATATGAAATTGCACATACGCACACAGGGGGCACTGATTACCCTTTAGATTAGGGAGTCTAATTTTGGTTGCCAGAACAGAAACACATCCATCTTCAGACTGGCATTCACTCTCCCAGACGATGACCTCTAGAAATTCCAGAAAGATGCTGGTCGACCTCTTAGAGGAGGTGTTTAAATGCAGTGAGCCCATTGCGCTCCCGAGCCTCCTGACGTGGTGTCTGAAACAGCCGAGCAGTTGTCTCCATGCCATCATCCTCACAGAAAACACATTTGCATACTTTGGTGTGTGGGCACTGTGGCTCCGGCCCAGCAGTCGGCCCCTGTTGGGCTCCGGGGTGGGCGGGAGTGACAATCCCTGGCTTGTGTGTGGGGGCTGAGGGAGCTCCTACTCACCCTTTCCTGTTTTTCTTTGAATGCTCTCCTCAGGTTGGGTGGGCTCAAAACACTTTCAAAAATTTTCCACCGCTCGGCTGTTTCCTCAGCTGTTCTGTCTCTCCTGTGTGGAGAGAAGTCAGCAGAACTGTGGGTGGAGGAGGGAAAGCTGAGAGAAATATAGTACAGGGATTAGCCATGTGGGCTGTGCAGAAAGAAGCTGTGTACTGAATGACCAATCTGTGAGACTCAATACGCCGTGAAAGCGGTTGGTGGTGCGCTTCCTGCTCCCCGGCCCCGGCCAAGGCGACGGGTGCAGAGACCCTCCTGGGTCACCCTCCCTGGCAGCCCCCTCAGGCTGGGCTGGGCTCCGGGGGCTGGATCTATGAGCTCCTGTTTCTCCTGCTTCCAGCTTTTGGGGTCACATGTGGTGGGGCAGGAACAGGATCATCTGTCACAGCTGGGTGATCTAGCTGGGGACACCTGCCACTTGGTCCCTGTGAGGAAAAGTAAGGGTGAATTTCCTAATGAACTCAATGCCTGATCAGGAGATGAAGAATCCCAGCATTTGAAAAAAAAAAAAAAAAACGTTTTTTACTAAGCTTTCAGCTGGACAGGTGATGACTGACCACACAGTCTAGGGCGAGTGATTTGACCTTCTGCACAGCCTGTGGGTAAAGCAGACAGTCATTCCTCCCCCATGCTTGCTTCATAGGGTAACAGGAGCACCACTGACATGATTGGGCCAAAATTCACTGAGTAATTAAGAGCGAATAGGATAACCTCCCCCCACTCCCCACAGCTCCACCTCCACAGAAATTCTTGGCATTCAGCTTGTTCTAAATGAAATCTTTCTTCCCAAATGAATCTGATTTAACTTTGATCATTTAAAATTCTATACACCTCCTGGTTGTATAGTAAAACCTCAGTCAATGGAAAACCAACCTCTTCTTTTTACTTTTAACTTATGATCTGTCAGTTTTCAAAACGATTCCAATTGTTCACAATGAAAGACTCAATCATACTAAAGCCACTAAAAGCAACCCTGTAAGGGCAAGAGCCAGATAATGCAGAGGTAAGGAGACTGTATCACAAAGCACAGGTTAAGAACAATACCTCAATGGAACATGCAATTTAAATATGAACTTCCTGGCAGCTAAAGTGCAAACAGAAGAGTGGGGGAGAGAGCAAGAGGGAGAAAGAAAGAGATTACATAACTCATCTGTTTTAAAAAAGGAAGCATAGCACTTCACTAAGAGAGACAATTCTAGACATTCAGTTATAAGATGAATTTTTCATGTAGATCTTTATATAAGGGCTATTGAACAAGATAATAGTGATTGTCTTTAAGAGCAGTTTTACAAAAGATGCAAAACCATTCCCTATGTAACCATTTTTTAAACGGGCTCTGAAAGCATGATTTAAATCGCCATTCTGTGCAGGATATTCTGTGGGACCTCAGGTAACTGTCCACCTGTGTGACCTTGGAGTGGTAAAGGAGAGCTTGGAGAATCCAGAAGAATGAACAGATATTACTAGGTTCTTGGGATTCTCTGCCTGAAATGTAAATGGTATCATTCAAACTTTGGAGGGTAACTAACTATAGAGAAGACTAAACTCTAGGATCCTTCTGCTGGAAAGATCTCTTTGATTGACTCTCTTTGATTGTGTGAGAGATTCTAATTATAGGAAAGCCTGAGTTCCATGGGTCATCAGGATTCTGCCCTCGTGTTATGTTTCTACACTATTATGAACTAATAGTGATATTTAGTTAACACTGAGTCTTATAATACTCATTTATCAAATGAAAAAAAAAAGGCCTGTTGAAAAATATTTATTTACTCTGTTTTAAAAAAAAAGTCAACATATAAAGAATTTCCTTCTTAATCCTGATTGAACCAAAAATTTTTATCTTAAACAGAAAATTCCATGTTTGTGGTTAATTAAGTTTTTATAAATGGCTTCCAACAGCTGAAACTGTTTCGTTAGTTGTCCTTGAATTTCATGTTGCTTATGTTCTCACGGATTTTTCTTCTTATTCCTGTTTCTCCTTCCCACCCCTTCTCATCCTGTGCTATCTTACAATTATGTTTTTCAAACCTAACAGATCATTAAAACAACAACAACAACAACAACTGGGATACTCGTCAGAGTTTAGATTCACGGGCCCCTCTTAAGGATTCCTATTCAGAAGGTCTAAAATGCCCAGGCAGGTATGGGAAACACTACTTTACTAGCTGGTCCCCATAGAGCCCAGCAATGTGCTCTCTTTACAGTTCACATTAAATGGTGTTGATTGACTAGCTGAATGTTGGTGCTGCCAACCATAAGAGCCCACTGTGTTTTTAAAAAACAGTTCATACTTAGCCATCTGTCTGCTCTGCAGTGACAGCACCATCCGTAGGCTGCTTCCAGGAGTCATGGCACTGGGTTTCTCCATGTTGTTTGTACACATGCCGCCCCCTTTTCCTGGGAGGAAATATGTTCAGATCCAGGTATTGGACACGGCAGTGCAGGGGATCACTGCTCCTTGTGGTGACCAGCGCTCAGCTTACCTTGAGCACATGTACACCTTCCATCCAACACAAATTGTTGAATTATAAAATTCCTAGAGAAGTTACTTTATAGAATTCAAACTAATGTGCATTTTGCAAACACATTTAACTAGCTTCTGAACTTGTAATATAGCTCTGAAAGTAAATTGTTTAATTAATTTCAGATAGATAATACATAAATATGGTACAAATTCAAAAGACATAAGAATACAGTGAAAATTGTCTCCTTTCTATCTTTACTTCATTTACTCATTTCTCCTTGCCCCCAGAGGCAATGACTGTTAACTGACTCGATGGACGTGAATCTGAGTGAACTCTGGGAGTTGGTAATGGACAGGGAGACCTGGCGTGCTGCGATTCATGGGGTCGCAAAGAGTCGGACACGACTGAGCGACTGAACTGAACTGAACTGATGCATATTTATCTTTTTAGATAGTCTGTGCATATGTAACAGCTATATTTTTTCAACAAATTGTAGCATACTATATATATTTCTTCCACCTTATTTTTCTTATTTAAAAATATTTCTTGGTATCTCATGGCAATACGAATGGAACTGCATTGGCTTAAAAAAAAACCAATTTCATTGTATTCTAAGAATATAATCAATTTATTTGACTAACGGAGAGGCACTTAAGTTGTTTCCATTGTCACAAAGAGTGGAGAAAACCTTGTGCATATATCATTTCATACATGTGCCAGTCTATCTGCAGGGTAAATTCCTAGAAGTATCATGATTGGTTGGAAAGTAAGAACATTTTGAGTTTTGATAGATATTAGCAAACTGTCTCCATCGACGCTGTAGCTGTTTACACTCGGGCAGGCAGCATGTAAGAGTGTTTGGTTCTCCATTCTTTTGCCTGCATAGGGTGTGATAAAACTTGATCTTTCACAGTTTGGTAAGTAGAAAGTGGAATCTTATTATAGTTTAATTGTGCGTTTCTATATTGGGTTGAACGTCTTTTTGTATGCTTCAGAGCTATGTACTTCCTTTTCTATGAACTTTTCATTTCCTTTACCTATTTTTTCCTATTAGAGTGTAGTATTTTTTTCTCATTGATTTGTAGAAGTTCTTTGTTTTTAAAGGACATCAGTCTTCATCTATGATACAGGCTGCAATTTAAATTTTTTTTGCCACACATTTGTTTTTTTAATGTTAATACTAGTTAATACATACTTTCAAGAGGAAGTGTGGAGTAGGGAATCCAACTCCATTTTTTCTAATATGGCTGTCCAGCTTTGCCAACATTTTCCTTTCTGATTTGAAATAGTTCCATTATTATATAGTTAAGAATTTATGTGTTTGGTGCTATTCCCAACCTTTATAAACTGTTCCACTGACCCATCTGTTTATGCCCTGGTACCATGCACTCTTTATCATTATAACTTTATAATTTTAGAAGTCATGTAGATTGGGTTGCCCTTTCATGACTTCTTTTTTTGTTTTTGCTAGTTTATTTCTCACATGACCTTTAGAGTCAGACTGTGTAGTCCGCTCTAATCCTCTGCCCCTGATAATTCGGTATTTGTAGAGGCCATGTTAAGTTGATAGGTTAATTTAGGGAGCATTGCAGTTTTTATGATTGTTGCATTTTCCTTTCCAAGAACTGATCTGCCCTTCCTTTTAGTCAGGTCTTTACTGGGCTTTCCTTCATCATCATTTTCAAAAATAGTTTTCATATAAATCCTATACACTTTTGCTATGTTTGCCACTATTCTAAATAAGGTTTTTATTTTGCTTCATCTTCTATCTAGTTGTTATTTGTATATGAAAGATTTTGATTTTTTATATTAGATTCACATCTAGCTATTTCACTAAATTCTGAGTTTTTTTAGCTGAGTTTCTTCGGTTTTCTAGATAGCAGTCATATTATCCACAAGTGATAATAATTTTACCTCCTGCTTCTCAATTTTTTTAACCTCATGTCTCTCTCTGATTTAATGGGAATGCTTTTAGTATTTTCTCATAAGCATTAAGTCCCTAATGGTTTTCTGCTTCATAAAGATCCTTTTCAGTTCTCATATGAGATATTTCTTGCTCCATTGTCTATGGATAGTTGTGGCAAACTTTTCAGTCATCCCCTGCAAAAACTAAAGAACGAAAGGGCTCAAACTAGAAAAGCCTTTGTTACATTGGGCAAACATCGGCCTTCTGGGGTCTTCCACTCATTTCCATCTGAAATAGCAAAAGAGGGACCAGTCTCATTCACATGGCAGCCCTTCAGACTTCTGAGGAGACAGTAGGTCTCCTTTGAATATTTCTCTCTGCCTTACAACATTGTCTAACAATATTCACATTCCCAGAACTTCCAATATAAAGCCTTCCCTTCCCACTGTACTGTGGTGCTTGTAGAGAGGATCCCACACTTATGACCCAGAGTGACTCTTTGAGTCATATTTCTTATTGTGTTTTGGATTTTATTATTGGCCCTGAACTTCTAAAATCATCAGACTGGTCACATTGTTGATAAGACTGAAATCTCTTCTTACCTAAGCACCAATAACTCACTGGAGTTCCATGTGCTATTGAATCAATTACCTCAATTTGGATATTCTGTGGATTTTAATTCTCCTCCAGACTATGTGAAGCTCATTATAGCCATGTGGATTCAGTTGCAATTCTGACAAGTTTTTGGTTTTGAAATAAAAATATCATCATCTATGGAGGAGTGCCACTCTTCAGATTTCAAATTGCAAAATTTGTGAAGTTTTCATGTGGCTCAACAGTAGGGACAGCTGACATGAAAACTTGAGTGGCATTCAAGTGAGGTCAGACAGAATAAATAGACATAGGGTTGAACCATTTGTATCTGAGCTTTTTTGCCTTCGTCTTGGTGTTTGAGCATATGATAGTAACTTATAAACAATAAAACCCTACCATGTTTCATATGACTCCCATGTTCATGCCTGGTGCTTTTGTAGACTCGGTGAGGGTGTGGTGCGTATTTGTCATGCCTACATGACCTGTTTGCACAGTCATCCCATATATTGGATTCTGTACCATGTAGACTTTTGTTCTTTAAATGACTAATAAGACATAGCATGTAATTGACTCTCTCTCTCTCTCTATATATATATATGTGTGTATATATATATATATATATGTACACATATAATTTCCTCCTTGACAGACTTCATAAAATTTAAGAACAAAACTTAACCCCAGAACAGCATCCTTGGCATTTAATAACTTCATTATCACAAAATGAAACCCTTATGTTCTATCCAGTTTCTAGAGATGAAATTTCCTCACCTAGTCCTGTCAAGCAGGGGCAGGACCTGAGCATATGATAAATGATCAATAAATATTTATTTAATGAGTAGATGAAGTCTGAAATTCAGTTCAGATCTGAGTGTGCTTTTTGAGACAATAAGCTTGTTATAATTAATGTACACTGAAAACATATCTTCAGTCATCAGCTCAAACAAGATCAGCAATACATTCACCCCAGAATAATGATGTAGATACTAGTTTAGAATTGTATTTTTAGTCATAGGACCTGGTGTTTTTTTAATTAGTTGAAGCATAATTAGTTGTCAGTGGACATGTAGCTCAATTTCATCCATCCATTCTCCCCTGCATCTAAAGAGAGTACCCTCCAAGGGCCTGGTCAGGTGGTAGGTTCTGAAATTACAACCAATAAGGTTTGGGGAATTTACAGGGACCTTTCTCAGGGCCACGTACTAAATAGCAAATACACAAATAGACCCAGGCTTCTCCCCTCTGTGGCCCCTCCTGCTGAGAAACACAAGGGGTTTCCCTGCTTTTAGACACAGGGCTGCTCTGGTCGGGGAGGAATTGTTACTCTGTACAGATTTTCTGCTTCGAAAAAGTCAAAATTAACTTGTTTTCTGGATCAGTGATACTTTTTCCTTTTCATGGTCCTTCATGGTATTCTCTAAGGTAGATATCGAGAATGGAATCAATCAACAGAAGGGGGAATAACCTGCAAAGGAAAATCAATCTGAGAATGAACAGTGGCCACTCTTGATTCTAATGATTTTGTGGAACATTCATTAATAACAAAATAAAACCAAAGAAAATAAAAACAAACAAAGCAAACAGTTAAAAAAAACAAAACTCTCTGTCTCTGAGAATGGATTTGAAGGCTATTGTGCTATTGTCTTCAATGACTAGTATCCAATGCACATCTAAAAGGGACAGGATTCTGATTCTGTAGCACTCAAATTAGAACTTCTTCTATTAGCAAGGAGCCTAACTTGTCCAAAGTCTCCCCAGATGGAGGGTAAAAGAAGAGCACTTGTATACTTTGTTTGTATAAATGCCCTAGGATATGATAATCGCGCAGATTAAAGAGAATGGAAAAGAGGCACAAAAATTATTCCAGCTCATTTCAAGTCCAGAACTCCACCTTCACATCCAGCAAGTCCATTTAGCTTAAATGGTTGGGATGTTACAGTGTACTTGCCGAGCCTACTGCCTTTCCAATACCATGACCAGTATTTTTCTTTTGTTGTAAATGGGAGGTTTAGGAATAACTGTGGGGATTTTATTTGGCAATTAGAATTCTCTTTTCTTGCCAGGATTAAGTTTTCTCTAAAGGATGTTGTCTTCTTTAGAGATCCTCAGTTTCATTAACTTGGGTGACTTTGACATGATGGCTATGTACAAAATCATCACTTCAAGTTTTCCACTATTCAGGATCTGTTAATTAGATAGTGTTTTTTTTTTTCTGCCTTATAGATTAGTTTAACATCATCTTAATCCACAAGTGCCCTCTTGGCCAGAATTTCATAAAGGAAACAATGTATGCTTGGAGACTCATTAACCACAAAATTAGTCTATTTTCTGAATTTAAAAAAAAAGTTTCATTGACTCTGTTCCAAAGAGCATTCTGGAAGGCATAATATTAGACAAAAGTTGACCAAGGTAGAAATGATTTGATAAAGTAAACTTACTGGAAGATGGCCATTTTATAGAATCTGACTTGCTAACTCCATGGTCATAAAAAGGGAAAAATAAGTGATTTGTTAATAAAAGATGTTCACGCACTGCAGGACTGAAATATGATGTATTGTTTAGCACGCAGCATTATTTTTTAAATTATTATTTTCCTTTCATGTTTAGATCTTTCTCTGGAATTAAAGGACTCCAGCTGAAAGTTAATCTCCAACCCAATGAGAATTACTTTTTCTACGTGAGAGCCATCAATGCGTTTGGGACAAGTGAGCAGAGTGAAGCTGCCCTCATTTCCACCAGAGGTACTTCCTTTGCACACAGAGAACTACTTCCAAACATTCCCATTCCTTCCCTCCACCACCCAGAGAAAACATCCTAGAGGGCCACTTTTTAAGCTCCCAGTCTGTTGGCAATGCTAGGTTTTTGGCATAAGGACCCAGGGTTGGCCAAAGGTCAAGGTGTTTCTTTTATTTTTCTGGTTTAAGACTACCCATTGGCTACCCATTAGCTATCAGTCAGGTGCTTAAAGAATTAAAAAGAAAAAAAAAAATGCTGGGGGTCCACTCCTGAAGATCCTGATCTAATTTACTGAGATATGGGCTTTGACATGTTTCACATGTTTGGTTTATAATCTGCTGTAGATGGTGGGTATGTTTTGAGTCTGTGAGTGTGTGTGTGTGTGTGTGTGTGTGTGTGTGTGTGTGTGTTGGGGAGAGTGGGATGAAGATATTCTTGATACATGACACTGTGAACTGCATGAATAATCTTCCAGTCTTATTCTTCTAATTATTTTCCATGCCTTGCTCATGATTGGTGCCAGTTTATGTTTGTTGAATACGTGAATGTATGAGTAACTCAAGAAAATGAAAACTGTTCAAGGGCCTTTTGGGGAAAATACCCTGATGATGCCAATAAAAAGTACTGGGCTGTTCTCAATTATTGTGAAAAGAAATGAGGAATGGAAAGGTGATCATTTTTTACCTTATCCTAGACCCAAAGACTGAGGCAGAAACTTGAGGGTGGCCCATTAAGTGACTGGCTTAACCAGCAAAAAGTTGTGCACAAGCCATGTGTGCTGTGTGCTGTGGTTAGGGACAGCGTGATGTTTGTAAAGAGAGCAAACGGGGGCACTGTCTGTCCAGACGTGTTCCCTGCAGTCCCAGTGTGGCGCCTGTACCGTCCACTGTTAGAAGCACTCCTGGAGGTTACACCAGTGCCGTCTTCAGACCTGATCGCGCACATGGGTCTCCCAAGGAGCTTGTTAGAATAGAGATTGTGATTCAGGCAGCCAGGGGGAAGGCCTGAGATTCTGCCTTTCTAACTAGTTTCCAGGTGAGGTAGGTGCTGGGTGGGGAGCATACTTTGTATAACAGTATGTGCTAGATTTGGGCTGAGGGGGGTTTCACACTCCTGTGGCACCAGGCAAGGGGACAGTCACTCACGAGACCTGATCATGGATAGAATTTTGCCATGGGCCTGAAAACACCATGGGGGCGGGGGGTGGGGGTGATTTTAATGTCAGAAGCAAGGGGAAACTAAGATCTGAAAGGTGGGGCTTGGCCAGGGACGTTGTAACATTATAATCCTGTTTTCTGATCGCAATAGGAACCAGATTTCTCTTGCTGAGGGAAACGGCTCACCCTGCTCTGCAGATTTCCTCAAATGGGACAGTGATCAGCTTCGCTGAGAGGAGACGGCTGACAGAGTGAGTAGAAGGAGAAGGCACGAGAGGCCTTGTGTGGCCTCACCTGCCACATCCTTGGTTGGGTGCACATGCTGTGTGACAGCAAGCACGAACTGCAGAGTTCGGTTATGGTTCGTTACTAAGGGAAAGTGATGGAGATAGTTCAAACATGGAGCAAGTGTCAATATTTTTATTGGAAATATAAGCACAGATGGTTTTGTTTAACACATAGGCTGTTTTAAGGCGTTATCTCTGGTTCAGTGAAAAAAGAGCCTGGGTTCATTCTTCTATTATATTCAACAGCAAATCACATTTTGTATCAATCCACTTGAAAAGGAATAGAGGAGAATGACATTTTGTTGAGTTTCTGGAGCTGGCCACATGCAGAACTTTCAAGATCTTGCCCCCTCTCAAAAGGAGAGTGAATGTGTTAGTCATTCAGTCCTGTCTGACTCTTTGCAACCCCATGCACTGTAGCCCCCCAGGCTCCTCTGTCCATGGGATTCTCCAGGCAAGAATACTAGAGTGGTTGCCATTTCCTTTTCTAGGGCTGACCCAGGGCTCAAACCAGGGTCTCCTGATTGGAGGCAAATTCATTACTGTCTGAGCCACCAGGGAAGTCCCCCACAAAAGGAAGCAGCAAAGTAAAAAAAGAGGGCAGAAGCTGAGGGCATAGCATGGAGAGGGCTCTGCAATTTGTCTGCAATCACTCATGGTTATTTTGAGGGTCCAAATGGAAGAAAGCGAAAGACTTTCAAAAATCGTAACCCATGTGAAACACGCTCCTGTGGGCACTGGTGTGCCGGGGTGGACAGCCAGCAAGCTCTCACTACCGCCCTGAGCCCACCAACGGCGACTCACACTGTTTTCTTCTTAGGCTGCTATTCACCTGTCTGTGGCTCAGCTCAGGTATTATCTGCTCCTGGAAATGGCCAAGCCTTCTCTGGGCTCTGCCGCCCTTTGATTGTATCTACAAAAAGTTCTGAGCACCTGTGGAATCCTACATCAGCTATTCCATCTTGACTGGTCCTCAGGCAGCCCTGTCTTCCACATCTTTGAATCCCCAGAATCTATCCTAGGGTCCAGAACACTGGAAGTGCTAAACATATACCAATAAGTGAATTCAGGAGGAAAAAAAAGATTTAAGAAATAGATTGAGATTTTCTGTCTCTTTTGGATTTCTCAAAAAATCAAAGAGAAAAGAAGTATATTGGAGGTTGGTTCATAGATGACTGATGATAATAACTGTTCAGTTTAGTTCAGTTGCTCAGTCATGTCTGATTCCTTGTGACTGGGAAGCACGCCAAGCTTCCTGGTCCATCACCAACTCCTGGAGCTTACTCAAACTCATGTCCATTGAGTTGGTGATGCCATCCAACCAACTCATCTTCTGTCATCCCCTTCTCCTCCCACCTTCAATCTTTCCCAGCATCAGGGTCCTTTCCAGTGAGTCGGTTCTTCATATCAGGTGGCCAAAGTATTGGAGTTTCAGCTTCAACATCAGTCCTTCCAATGAATATTCAGAAATGTTTTCCTTTAGGGTTGACTGGTTGGATCTCCTTGAGGTCCAAGAGACTCTCAAGAGTCTTCTCCAACACCACAGTTCAAAAGCATCAATTCTTCGGTGCTCAGCTTTCTTTATAGTCCAACTTTCACATCCATACGTGACCACTGGAAAAACCATAGCTTTGACTAGACGGACCTCTGTTGACAAAGTAATGTCTCTGCTTTTTAATATGCTGTCTAGGTTGGTCATAGCTTTTCTCCCAAGAAGCAAGTGTCTTTTAATTTCATGGCTGCTAATAATAATAGCTAATAACTGCAATGTATTTGATAGAATTATGTTAATTATTAATCTGAAAATTAGTTCATGCATATCAAGCAACCAGGTTTTGCTCCAGAAAGCCAGCGCCCATCAGTAGCCACCTCTCTGAAATGAGGTTGTTGGGTAAAGACACAAGAAAGTGAGATACATTCCCTTGTGTAATCATTTTCTCACCTGCTAAAGGGGAGCAGGAGATGGTGCTGACTGAATATTAATGCTGCTTAAATTAAAAATGCTGCCTTGCTGTCTCAGCCATTTCAAAGCAAAACTGAGCAATTCATGCAAACAAGGTCACCCATCAGCAGGTGAAAGTGCTTTGGTTCACTTCACCATGCCTGTTACAAAAGTAGCTGAGGTGAGACAAAAAGAAACCTTTCAACAGGCCCTTAGGCATACCTACTGCGATCTAAAGAGGCCCCGGCCCCCAAGACTGTTGACCGCAAGCCTCTCCAGAGCAGGAACACCACACCCGCTTCACCTGCAGTACCCTCCGCTCTGGCCTCCCCAGACGCCTGCTGTCCAGGAGCAGCACCTGGTTTGGTCTATGTGCCCAGGAAGGTCCTCAGACACGGGAACTCATGGTTAAAGGTTTTAGAGACTCCATTTTGTGTGCGTGCAAGTTTTGGGGGAAAAAACTTTCCAAGTCATACTCTCTTAGCATTCTCCTCTTGCCTCCTTTGTATTTCCTCACTCCCTTTGAAAGCCGTGCGTGCTGTCACTTCGGTCATGTCCGACTCTTTGTGACCCTATGCACTGTAGCCCACCAGGCTCCCCTGTCCGTGGGATTCTTCAGGCCAGAACACTGCAGTGGGTAGCCATTCCCTTCTCCAGGGGATCTTTCTGACCCAGGGATTGAACCCATGTCTCTTATGTCTCCTACATTGGCAGGTGGGTTCTTTACCATTAGGGCCACAGATTGGTGCCGTTTCTTTTTATCCTATGTGTGTTTGTTCAGTCATCAGTCACGTCTGATTCTTTGCAACCCTATGGACTACAGCCCGCCAGGCTCCTCTGTCCATGGAGTTTCCCAGGCAAGAATACAGAGTGGGTTGCCATTTCCTTCTCCAGGCGTTCTTCCTGACCCAGGGGTCAGACCTGAGTCTCCTGCGTTTCCTGCATTGGCGGATGGGTTCTTTACCACTGAACCACCCGGGAAGCCCTCTTTTTTTTTTTGGAAGCCCTCTTCTTTTTATCCTATCATTATTCTAATTATTTTCTGGTTCCCAGTTCCTCTAAGAGATGCTATGTGTAATACATGCGTGTTGTGTGTGGCAGTAGAAATACGTTAAAAGCATGTTGAATGTTTGGGGAATTCTGTGGCCCTCAGGTCAAGGTCAGGGACAGCACGAACAATGAATGTCTTTAGTCAAATTCCAGCAGTTTCCAAGGGTAGAATCCTGCTTAAACTGTGGGTGCGTTTATGAATGTCGATGTCTATGAAATAAAGGTTGCCAATTCCTGATCAACTTTGCCTGCAGAATCCCATCAGTGCTGGGTGAGGAGCTGCCCGCCTGTGGCCAACACTACTGGGAAACCACCGTCACAGACTGCCCAGCCTACCGACTGGGCATCTGCTCCAGCTCAGCTGTGCAGGCTGGCGCCCTGGGACAAGGAGAGACCTCGTGGTACATGCAGTGCTCTGAGCCACAGAGGTAAGCTGGGGCCTGCCCCCTTCACCCAGTCAAAGTGTCATGAGTCGACGCCTAGGCCGAGGGCTCTGAGGGGCCTGATAAGTAGCGCCTCACTTCCCTGCCCCAGCTCTAAGCCAGCTGAGAAAGAAGAGAGTCAAGTATCGAGCTGGCCCAAAAGTTCATTCAGGTTTTTCTGTAAACAAACTTTTGGGCCAACTGATACATGGAGACTCAACCATTACTCTGATTACTGAGGAAGCCAGTTTTAGCGAATGTGGTTCATTTGTGAGAGCAAAGCTGTCTCTTATCTCGAATCCTCTTTAATAGATTTGTGCCCACCCAAAGTCTTGGCCAGGCCAGCTTTGCATACTGCAGGACAGAGTAGGTGGCTGGAAGAGGACGTGTGTCTCCTCAGGAAGCTCGTAATGAAAAGTTAGGAAACTGGGTATGTGGCCAGGTTTTCCTTCACGGGTAATGCTGAAAGGGCTCCCTCCATGGAGGAGTCAGTAGGACTGAGGAAGAAGTGGATCCCAGCACCCCGTCTCCCCCACCACCACTGGTCTATATTAGGGGTTGGCAAACTACAACCCACAGGCCAAATAGGACCTGCTGACCTTTTTGTAAATAAAGTTTTATTGGAATACAGCCAAGTTCATTTGTTTCCATATGGCCTATGGTTGCTTTTTGCTATAATGGCTGAGTTGTCTAGTTATAATAGATACCAAATAGCCCCCAAAGCCCAAGATATTTACTGTCTGGCCCTTTACATACAAAGTTGACTAACCCCTGGTCTATATTATTGGTGTGACTGACCTGGGGTTTTTGGACTTTTTTTTTTTGCTGTTGTTTTTTAAAATCTTTTTAATTTGTTGTTTTTGTTTTGTTTTTTTGACCATGGTATTTGGACATATGGGATCTGAGCTCCCTGACCAGGGATCAGACCCACACCCTCTGCATTGGATGGTGGAGTCTTAACCCCTGGACCACCCAGGAAGTCCCCTTAGACTCTTTAGTCAATTCCCATTGATAAGAATCTAGACGAGGAATTCAGGCAAGGCTTTACTGGGACTCGTGCTGCAGCAGGAGTGAGCAAAGACAAGGAACGGGGTTCCCTTGCTCCCTCCCTGAGGAGGGGTGAGCTGGTCCCTTGGAAGGAGGGTAAAGGTGGATTGGTAGGTCAGGCTGGAGCAGTGGCTTAGGGGGTCTGCACACCCCCTTGGCGGTGCCGTGTGCATGTATCACGGGCAGTACCCTGCTTTTGCTCCCAGCCCCTCAGAAATGGCAGTTGAGTTTGGGCCCTTTGTATCTTGTCCATAATGTGCCCCAGCTGGGCACACACGTGGTTATTTTTAGTGTCTTCGTTGCTCCAGGAGACATTTGTCCAGGGCAAGTGCCGCAGTAAACGGTCCCAGGTTGTAGACTGTCTCATTAGTGTTGTCTAATTGGTTGATATGAAAAAGCCGTAAACCTGCATTAGTCTCAGAGAGATAAGGCAAGCAAGCTATGAGCCGAACATGTGCACAAGACGGTCTAATAAAAGAGCATGAGGCTGGGGCCAGGAACCTAATTTGAGTCCTGGCTCCATTCTTGAATAGCTTCCTATTGACTCCTCACCAGAAGTTGGTTAATCCTGTGAGCAGATCTGTCTTGGTTAATCTGTGCCTCATTTGTCTTGTCAGGGGACAGTGACACCTAGCCTACTCCATTTGGGGGTTGTGAGGGTCACATGAAGTCAGGTACAAGGAAGAGCTTTGAAACTGTAAAGACTCAAATATGAGGCATTATTCAAATGGAATGCTTAAAAAGGAAGCAGTGCTTGCAAGTTCCCAGAAAAAGGCCCACAGATTGGATTTTGCATATTTCTCACTGCACATCTCTCCCTGTATCCTACTTGACAGAGTCTGATTCCCTGACAAGGTTCACAAGGACACCATCTCCAAGAGCTTTTCAAAGTCATACTCCATCAAATCAGAGCAATTATGATTAATTGATGTTCAGTGCTGTGCGATCCTTGAGGACCCATCCTCTGCCCAGAGTCAAAAAATCATTCAAACCCAGAGTTTATGATCGGTAGACTTAGAGTTGGAACTAGGTATTGATTTCATGAAGATTTCCTTAGACAACTGAACCCTTAAGGACCTAAAGGCAAGCCTCCAATAACAAAGTTCTAGACTCCAGAGAACAGAACAGTTAATTTCATTCAGCAGGTTCAACAGCTTTGGTCTTTGGCTTTTGTCACCCAGGGTAGGTTCTGTAGATTCTGGGAGAATGGACGCGCCTGTCTGTATGATCACAGCACAGAGAAGTCAGGTCTTAAGTGCCTCATTCCATGGTCCAAACAGAGCACCCTGGCCTTCAGGCCACTGAGAGTGCTGCTACAGCAGAGTCTCCTGTGTTTTTCCGTTTTTCTGGCTTCATGATTTAAATGGAGCAGTATTACTCTTGATTCTACTTGCATCTAGTGTAAGATGTCATGGTGGGAGAGGAGAAATGAAGAGTCTTAAGGAGAAAGAATCAGTTGCATTTCTTCCTGTCTGTCCCTAACTTACTCCTCGAGTTCAAGGCTTCCCTTCCTTTACCAGTCTCTCCCACAGCCCCCAGGCCTGTGCTCTTCTTCTAGTCTCTAACCACTCCAAGCCATTCTAAGTGTCACCACTGGCAAATATTTCTAAAACGTCATTTACATCATGTCCCTTCCTTTTCTGCTAAAGAAATCTATGAACATAAACAGTGCTGCCAGCACTCTGGGACCACAGTGAAAGCGGGAAGCCCAGAAGAATGTAACCAGGCTGGGGGACAGGAGTCCTGAGGGAAGCAGCCACCGGGGTGGAAAGGAGTCTGGGCTCATTCTCAGCCAGCAGTGAGATGCACCAGGGTGGGCTACACAGGTAGGGACCCTTGCCCAGGCAGTTCCAGGGTCAGGCAGATGTCAAGAATCAGGCTTCCGAATGACCCTTGTCCGAACAAGAACTATCAGTCCAAAGGATGGGGAGGGAGTCAGGCCACAGACAGACAGGCCTTGTGTCAGGCCGGAGTACAGCTTGGAGAATGAAGTGATGTGCTCAGTGGGAAATGGGGCAGAAGCAGGACAGGGTGAATTCCAGGCCCTGCAGAACGGTTGGGTCCAAGGTTCCCTGGAATGTCCTTCCCTCCATGGTAGCAACTTGCTCAGGGACTGACTGGGGCTGGGCCTGTGGGCACTGGGGATCTTCCAAGCAGGGTAGGGAAATAGCTCAGATGGGCATTCAGAACCCTCTTGACCAGTCCTGTCCAGTCACACATTCTGAAAAACTAGAAAAACGGTAGATGTGGCTATTGAGCACTTGGAATGTGGTTAGCAGGACTGATGAACTGAATTTTGAATTTTACTTAATTCTAATGTAAGTGGCCATATGTGCCTCTTGGCTAGTATATTAGACAGGGCAGGCCAGTATAGAGCCTGGCCTCTGACTTACCTATCCAAGTAACACTCTCAAAGTCATTCACATGTCCCCTCCTGACTGGTCAAGCAGATGGCATACAGGTTTATTCTGCCACCTCATCATTGCCTCTGCTGCCCCCACAGCTTGGATCGCCTCACCCTTTTCCCCCTTATCCAGTCCTGACCTTTCTTTGGCTGAACGTGCACCCACCTGCTCCCCAAGCCTTCTGTACGAACACCAGCTACACTGCTATCCCCCTCATTGCCACTCACAGCCTCTGTGTGCTTTACAGGTTCTAAAATTTCATAGCATTTTGCCATATTTCACATTGGCAAGGCACTGAAAAGGTCCTTTATCACTGTGGAAGTCTCGCTTACCTTCCATCCCCGTAAACCTCTTCCCTTTTGAATGAGCTTCATTCGGCAAGGAAGTTGCCAACTTGCCATTCCCTGCGCTCAAGCTTCTAGGCGTTTAAGAGAGACACCGCAAGTCTTCAAGGCCCTTCTCTGCCTCACCAGAGGTATGCAGGCTCTATGGCCCAGTCTGTTCAGCGTCACTCCCACCCTCAGACCTGTCAGATCCGCAGACCACACACCTGTCCCTCAGCTCTTCTCTTGTGCTTTCAGGGCCCCACCCTCTGTTTCTAAGATCACCAGGAGAAAACTCCCACCTTATGTTACTCTTTTGCACAGAGCAGTTTCGCTTTTTCTGTTCAGCAATTTCTCGCTCCCAACCCGTCCTTGAACCTTTCCTTTCACAACCAAACCACGTCCATGAAATGTATCAGAAAACACGTTCCCCATCTGTGCCCAGAGCTGGAGTCTGAGCCCCAGCCTATGCTGAAGTCATAAACAGTTTTCCTTCTAGTTCAGTAGAGTACGGGTTCCTTGAAGGAAAGGACAGTATGCTGTGGTCCTTCATATCCCCCAGAGGTGCAGAGGTTTAAGTGAAAACATGGTGAACTGAATGTATCTGAACTTAAGAGAGAAATCAAAGGTAACCCCCCTTGGCGGTGAGGCTGCAGAAAACATGGAGAAGATGAACAGGAAAGTTGGTTTGGGGCAGGGGCATTGTACAAAGGATGAAGTTGGACAGAAATAACGACATAGTTCTTAAACTTCATTAAGGCCCTTATATAAGTCACTTACAAATCTTTTAAACAGTAAAATTAATGCATTTTATGGAAGGCGAGCCTGCAGTACTTTTTTAAAATACATGGCAGCCTCAAAGGAGTTTTATTCAAAAGAATGACACACCATGAATGCGGTAGTTAAAACATGTGGGCAGCCGGGAAAGAATTAAAATGTGGAGAAAAATCACAAGGGAGGCATATGTTGGTTATTCTGGGCCTGCCTCCTAATGTAGAAGTAGCAAAATTATTAAAAAACGCTCCTCTGTTGGGAAGAGCTATGCATTTTAGCATCTAGGAAGGATCTGGCTAAGGTATTTGGGGCAATGTTAGTGCAACTCCTTATTGTGAACTGAGATCAATAACTGCAAAATCGGTTGTCTCCAGGTGATTTTCTTTATCATAGTCGTTCAAGATTTCCAAAGTTTTCAATTCCCATTCTGTTCCATTGCAGATACACATTTTTCTACAGTGGCATTGTGAGCGATGTCCATGTGACTGAGCGTCCCGCCAGAGTGGGCATCCTGCTGGACTACACCACCCAGAGGCTGCTGTTTATAAACGCTGAGACTGGACAGATGCTCTTCATCATCAGGCACAGGTTTAACGAGGGCGTCCACCCTGCCTTCGCCCTGGAGAAACCCGGAAAATGTACTTTACACCTGGGGATAGAGCCCCCCGATTCTGCAAAGCAGAAGTGATCATTGGCTTTCAGAGTTTCCAAGAGCAAAATTCAGATTTTGGAGGAGGGGGCTGCTCTGTTGTTCTTTCTTGTGGGTGCTAGACAGCATTCAAAAATTTGAATACAGCATTCAAAAAACACTTGCATGAATGATAGCTCCATGCACAGTGATCAATATGCGAGCCAAACCACCAAGAAAACCTTGAATTTCTAGACTGTCGTGTGAGTAGAGGATGGAAAAAGCAACCTCTGCCCTTCAGTTTATATATGTTTGAGTTCTTCCCTAAGTGAAAAGGATTTATACCTGACTTGGGAATCGAAACAGCGAAATGGACTCCCACCTATGTCGCTGGTGAAAGAAATCCTTGAGGGACAGGTCTGTGTCCCTTCCAAAATGAAGGGAAGGTTGTGCTGGTAATACACCTCCTCCGACAAGAAACAACTACTTTTTCCATAAGAAATATGTCGCCTCACTTCACTAAAGAATGCTGAGTCCTAATCAGTAGAGAAAATGTTTTAGCCATTCTAAGCTGATAATGAACTCTTTTGTAACCATTATATACTGTAGAACACGAGTCTCTTTTCCCTAAATTTTAAATGTAGAAAAATGCTAGATGTTAGAGATTTCCTTTTTGTTAAATAAATGGTTAGAGTCTATAAAACAAAACATGTTATGTGAACTTATTACATGTGACTTGCAAGCCTGGCGTCTCTGGATGGGACAAACTGCGGATAAAGAGTCACCACACTGCAGTGGGTGGTACTACCACTCATTTTCCTGTGAGAATTTATACATGTAAGCTTTAAAATCTAAACATTTTCAGCCTATAGTTACAGACAACTACCAGAAACTGAGAATCTCTTTTTGCTAAAAATAAAATGGTTGGTCATTTTAAGATATATTGAAATCTCTCAAAATCTTCCTAAAATATGTATGTGTAGAGTTGATAAATATAAAAATGCATGTTGAGATGATTGCTCTTGTTCTCTACAAGACAAATACTTTGTACTTGCAGATTTCTTTAACATTACGAATTCAATTGTTTTCTTATATCAAGAAATAATGTCCTACTTTTGGTACATACCCTAAAATCTATTGTTTAATAGCTGGAAAAGCCAAATTGGGTGTATAACTACATTAACAGAGTGACTTCAAAGCCTTCCTCATCCCGCTTTGAAATTAGGGCAACTGCTGGCAAGAAGGATAGTTAATGAAAACAAGGATTAATGTGCTGCTTTGTGGGAAACACTGTCTTCCTTTTTTACAAGCCTTAAAATGATAATCAGGTTCTGACTAATTAGCAACTCATGGTCATTATTACTTTTGGGGGGGGGAATATAGTGTAATTAAAAACAATAACAAAAGGAGCAGTGACCACGTGGATTTTAGAATTTGACTCAGTTTGGATTCCTCCAAAAGTAGACCAAAGAGATAAAGATTTAGTGCAAGTTATTCACATAGGAGGCGATTCTAGGAAACATAGGAGGCAATTCTAGGAAGCACAGGAGAGGAAGTGGGGAAAGTGAGAAAGGAAGTGGGGAAAGTGAGAAAGGAAGAGGCAAGAGAGTCTAGAGGACATGTTTTATGGGTGGGTTATTACAGTGGGGGCACCCTCCGAAACCACTAGGAACATGCCAGAGGTTAACGTGTAAGCACCCCTGTCCAACCCAGTTGGGTGAGCATTGCCCCTGGAGACCTCGGGGCACATTAAATTCCCTTCCCTACCTTTCCAGGTTGTGTTCCTTGAAGGCTCTTGTGGCCACAAGAAACCCCTCAAAGGACACGAGAAACACAGGTGCCTGATACAGCAGACAGCAGGCCGAGCACCCTCTAACGCAACTGCTGGTGCACTCAGGCCAGCCACGCGGAGGCGCACAGGACGCCAGCAGCGTCCGCGGTCAAGACGGAAGCAGCTCCGGTGTTACGGCGGAAGCCGTGTAGTAATGGGAGGAGCTAGGATCAAATCGTGACTCAGCCCTTCTACGTCATGACTCAGGGCAACTCAGATGCTTTAGTGATGCCTTTTTCTCAGGATAATTATAAACATAAGGTTAAATAAGCACGTGGAACAGCCCAGTATTTTTAGCTTACAACGTCCTGACGAGGATGCCAGAGACCCTTTGTGGCGACCTTCCACCGCATCCCCGGTAAGTGGGCCCCTATCTCTGACTCCATGGCAAGTGGAAGCTGGCAGGGAGGACAGTGGGGTTGGGAGCTCATGGTTTAGCTGCCTTTGTCTGTTAACCGAGAGGCGGTGGTTCCTAGGGGACTGGTCCCGTGCAGACAAGTAGAGTGAAGTTAATGCTGTTTCCCCCACATCCTCCTCCTTGGCCCTTACTCTCTGAGCTCCTTTTGCGTTCTTGTCTTTCTTCTTCACACAACGCACATCCTCAGCGAGAGGAAAGGAAGGCAGCAAATTTCTGTCCAAATTTCTCCTCTGGAAATTTGCTGATGGTCAATGTATAGCTCATGCATTATTTCTTAATGCTCATCAGGTCGTTGCACAATAAAAATTTCCATTTTATGGATGAGGAAACCAGTCTCAGAGCAGTTGAATAACTTGTTCATAGCCAGAGCTGGCAGGGAGCAGAGCATGGATTTAGATATAGCTTGCATCCAGAGCTAGAAGAATAAGTTGATTATATTTTGTTTCATTTTTAATCACGGATCATTTTTCTACATATACATTGTACATGAAATTTACCTGTCTATGCATGCTCATATGCACACCACACATACACATATGAATATACATATATACACACATATATTTATTCATACCTCCACTTTCTCTTCCCTCCTGAATTGACTTCCTTCCCAAGCCTCTCTTTTGTTATCAGTGCTGTCCTACTCGCAGCAGACATGGGATACTTTAATTCTTTCTTCAATACCATTGAGCTTATTTAGGATTCAGAGGTATGTATAATATTCTATTTGTGCAAAAAAAAAAAAAAAAGTGAAACCACATACATGAAAACATAGTGTTGCCTCTAACAGATACAGGGCCGAAAGAGAGAAGTGTGTGGAAAAAAGATTACAAAATGAGGATGAACCCTGTGGTCCTTCTCTCTCTCTTTGCACCTGGCAACTCTGCTGGATATATTCTTTGTCAAACTTAGAAGTATTTTTCTGTTGGAGCAAACCGGAATATGTTCCTGTTGTTTTTATAGAAGTGCTTCCCTAGTGTCCAACAGAATTGTCTTGTACTTCACCCTCACTTACAAAACTGTGTGCTTTCAGCACTGAAAACTAACACTCTCCCATCAGAAGCATCTTTCAGGCCTCAGAAGGGCCTGTATCTGAGGTCCCTTCTCACCCTTGCTGTGTTAATTACCCATTCATCATCTCAACTGTTTAATTGCTGAAAGAACTCACAGGACTCAGTTTATGCTCATGGAAGAGCTTTATCACAGGCAAAGAATATGGTCCAGCTGCACAGAGGAAGGGTCAGCATTGAAAGGGTCCTCCTATACGTCAAGTGCAGGTGTCCTTGTCCACGCATGAGCGGGATGTACAGCGTGTGCATATCTCCAGGCCTCAGAACACCCACCGTCAGGGAGTGTGTGAAGCACCTGGGTAGCAGGAAGCCCAAGTTTTGTTTCAGGGAGTTTGGTGTCGGGGAAGGGGGCTGTCATATTAAGCTGGTCATGTACTTTCTAGCTGTGAAACTAGCCGTAATTGTTGAAACTTACCTCCCTGCCCCCTACAGGCTCTACCAAAGCCAGTACCTAAGATTATTACTAAATGATGCTGATAGACTGATACAGCTTGCTCCAAAAGAACTGATCCATCCATGGTTACAGAATATCACTTCTTTTTAGTTAACAGATTTCCATGGCATTAGGCAAGAATCAGTAACTATGTGGATACACAGGTGGTCAATGAAGATGAGTGGGAATGAACCCTTGCTAGGCAATTACTGTCCTGAATTCCAGAGCCCAGCTGCTGGGGGTGTTTCACGGATAATAGTCATGAGAGCTGAGTGCCTCTCCTGCCAGTAGCCATCCCCCATGTCCCTAATTCGGTGACTGTTAGGCAGTGATCAAGGGCTCATCCTTGAGCTGAATGAAGCTGGACCTGCTTTCCAGCCCCCTCCACAGTGGGCAGGGGTGTTGGCAGGGGAACGTATCTTCTGCAGTTTTCACATTAGGCGAATGGCATCTCTTATTTTGCTTTTCTACCCCCAGAGTGTGTGTTGGTTGTGCTCCTCTTTTTTGTGCCCCTGTTTCAGTCTTAACTCTGTCAATATTGAGTTCATTTTCTCTAATCAGTACCTGTAACTTCAGGTGCTCAAATAGTATACGCACTGTAAGAATAGCTTGAGAATAGTTGGAGGATTGAAAATGTTTAACCTGGAACAAAGACAGGTTAAGGAAGGAAATGAGTTCTTCAAAGACTTGCTGCTATTTAGTCCACAGGTCATGTCCAACTCTTCTGTGACTCCATGGACTGTAGCCCACCAGGCTCCTCTGTCTATGGGATTTTACAAGGAAGAACACTGGAGTGGGTTGCCATTTCCTTCTCCAGTGGATCTTCCCAACCCAAGGGTTGAATCCTTGCCTCCTTCATCTCCTGCTTGGCAGGTGGATTCTTTACCACTGCACCACCTAGGAAGCCAGAGACTTGAAGGGCTGTTTTATGGAAGGAATTAGGCTTATTTTGAGTTTTATACCAGGACCAGTGGGTAGAAGTCCCAGGGTTGAGGAATTTGGTTCAAGAGAAGGGAGAATACCCAATCAGTAACAGCTGGCTAAGAGATGTACTGCTTAGCAGTAAATGAGCACTCAGAGTCAGGCTGAAAGATCAACCATCTGAAATTTTAAAGAGCATATTCTTGCTTTCAGTTCCAGATCCATGGTTTTTAAGTTGTATTCCTGGGGTGCTGGGATTCCCCAGAGGGGCCTAAGGACAACATGGGATCCAGTAGGAAAGCCGAGTGGGCATAAATTCAAACCCCAACTCCTTTCCATCACAGTGGCTCAGTGTGGATCTGGATTCCATATAATAGTTTATTTAATAAACAGGTTTCTATGGTGAGATAACGTTTTAAAAGTAGCTAACCGCTGAGATTAAAGTCTGAACTCTGTGATACTGAATTCACTTTAAGGACCCCAACGTCCCTAAATCTTTAATTTTCTCCAAGTCCCGTGTCCTTTACTATCCAAATACTGATGTCGTATTGATTGTAAGAAATTTTGATTCTGATTCCAAACTTCCAAGAATTTCTCCAAATGATTGCTTTCTCCTGGTTGACATCTCTGCCCTCCAAATTCCCCTCCACCACCTTTAGCCACCTCTTCTTCATGCGTCCCTGGTCCCTTTTGACTTTCACAATCCAGAACATTGACACAATTTCCATTGATTCCTTAAGGCAATGCTAACACAAGGCTGACATTGGTAGCAGTTAACATAGGTTTTGTTGAAGACTTGGGAGTTAATAACGGAAATTTCTTCTTAGATAACGATGCAAAGTAAAACTGATTATGGAGCATCCCATGTTGCCAGAAGCCGCCGTCTGAACTCCTTTAGCCTGGCCTTCCAGACGTACTGAACAGACAAATGTCTCCATTCCATTTTGTTCTTACAATTTCTAGCTTCTATTCAAGCGTTGTTTTTCTCACATCAGCCAATGGAACTAGAAAACGTAAAACTAAAAAACGCTTCTCTTACCAATACAGACATCTTTTATAATAAACTGAGAACAAAACTGTGCCCTCCTGTCTCCGCCTCTTCTATCCTGCCCAGACTTTAGGCCTTTCTTTGCAGAACTAAAAGGCCCATTAAAAGCAATTCCCTAAACCAAAAAATACTTCCCAAGATGAATTTGGCCATTACTTCTTAGAATGGTTTTAGAATCCCCTTAGTATCTTCCCTTTCATGGATTTCTGTACAACTAGCTAATGATGGAAAATCCTTTTGCAAACTAACCCAAGCTCCCAGACTTCATGTTGGGCTGTCTCAACACCACAAAGAATCTTACTGCATGCTTGGCACTTTAAGGAGAGGTCAGCAGTCATCAAATCAGACAAAATCCTTGCTTTCAAGGAACTTATATTTTAGTGGATAATAAATACATATGTGCATCCCTGGTGGCTCAGACAGTAAAGAATCTGCCTGCAATGCAGGAGACCCAGGTTTGATTCCTGGGTCAGAAAGATCCCCTGGAGAAGGGAATGGCTACACACTCTAGTTTTTTGCCTGGAGAATTCCATGGACAGAGGAGCCTGGAGGGCCATAGTTCACGGGGTTGCAAAGAGTCAGACATGACTGAGCGACTAACACACTCAAATACATACATAGTATGTCAGTGGGGAATAAGAACTAGGAAGAAAAATAAATCCAGGTAAAAGAATGAGAGTAATAGGAGGCAGGGACTGCTCTGTATTGTAGGTATGATAAAAAAAAGTGTCTCTAATCAGATGATGTTTGAATAAAGACCTAAATAAGGGCTTCCCAGGTGGCACTATTGGTAAAGAACCCACCTGCCAATGCAGGAGACATAAGAGACATGGGTTCAGTCCCTAGGTTGGGAAGATGCCCTGGAGTAGGCAATGGCAACCCACTCCAGTATTCTTGCCTGGAGAATCCACGCACAGAGAAGCCTAGCAGGCTAGGAAACAGGTCATGTGGATACCTGCAGTGGAAGATTATTGACCACAGAAGGAACAGGAGTATAGAGGTCCTGATGCAGCACATGGGGGTGTGTTAAAGACCAATAAGGAGGCCATGGGACTGGAGTGGAATTAGCAACGAGGAGAGAATGCTACGGATGCAGACAGTAGCTGGGGGCCAGTTCATAATGGCCTTAAAGGCCAAGTAAGGACTTCAGGTTATATTCTGGGTGAATTAACAAGAAGTAAGGCATTAGGAGTGAGGCAATGGCAGTCTCAGAGAATTGGCTTTTTACATGTTTGGGTATTCTATTTGTGAGCATTAAACAGTATGTTTCATAAAGGCCCCTGGGCTGACCTTTGCCAGCTCTCAGCTCCTGCAGAGAGGACCTGATGTAGGTGGGAGAGAAGAAAAAGTGTTCCTTGTCTCCCTCTTAACTCTGTCCAGGAACCCTGTGGTCCTGCTGCTCACTTCCTGCTCCTAGGGGAACAGCACCGCTGACTGGTTGCCTTTAGGACCAGCCTTGTGCAGAAATGTGGGGGAAACTGCTATTGTACCTGGGGCTGGCTTGTGTTAAATTGAGTCGGTTTAGAAGCCCCAGTACTTTGGCCATCTGATGCAAAGAGCCAACTGATTGGAAAAGACCCTGATGCTGGGAAAGATTGAGGGCAGGAGGAGAAAGGGGTGACAGAGGATGAATGATTGGATGGCATCACTGACTCAATGGTATGAGTTTGAGCCAACTCTGGGAGATGTTGAAGGACAGGGAATCCTGGCGTGCTGTAGTTCATAGGGTTGCAAAGAGTTGGGCATGACTGAAAAGCAACAGCAAACAGCCTTTGATAAGTTGGCAGTCAGCAGGGATGGAGAAACACAAGCACATTTGAAGGAGTACTTTATATTTTTCAGCTCCGTGAATTTGCAGTTATCGGGAAGATGAGACCATGATGTCATTTAGGGACCATGTGGCCAAACAGGGCCTCGGACAGGCCGATGGGTGTGTGTTTATGTGTGTAAGTGTGCTCATGTGTGCATCAGTATGTTGTGTATATTTCATGTCTGTGTGTGTATGTGTTCGAGTGTATGGGTATGTGTGTATAAAGGGGGAAAGGTGGTTTTTCTGAGTTAGCATTGTCATTAAAATTCAGGGCTGGTTTTCCCACGGAAGACCTAGGAAGTAGATTGGTCAGAGGTCTCAAAGGTTGACAGGTCCATAGAGATTCAGTTCAGTTCAGTCGCTCAATCGTGTCCAACTCTTTGCGACCCCATGAATTGCAGCACGCCAGGCCTCCCTGTCCATCACCAACTCCCGGAGTTCACTCAGACTCATGTCCATTGAGTCAGTGATGCCATCCAGCCATCTCATGCTCTGTCGTCCCCTTCCTCCTCCTGCCCCCAATCTCTCCCAGCATCAGAGTCTTTTCCAGTGAGTCAACTCTTCACATGAGGTGGCCAAAGTACTGGAGTTTCAGCTTTAGCATCATTCCTTTCAAAGAAATCCCTGGGCTGGTCTCCTTTAGAATGGACTGGTTGGATCTCCTTGCAGTCCAAGAGACTCTCAAGAGTCTTCTCCAACACCACAGTTCAAAAGCATCAATTCTTCGGCACTCAGCCTTCTTCACAGTCCAACTCTCACATCCATACATGACCACTGGAAAAACCATAGCCTTGACTAGACAGACCTTTGTTGGTAAAGTAATGTCTCTGCTTTTGAATATGCTAGCTAGGTTGGTCATAACTCTTCTCCAAGGAGTAAGCGTCTTTTAATTTCATGGCTGCAGTCACCATCTGCAGTGATTTTGGAGCCCCCCAAAATAAAGTCTGACACTGTTTCCACTGTTTCCCCGTCTATTTCCCATGAAGTGATGGGACTGGATGCCATGATCTTCGTTTTCTGAATGTTGAGCTTTAAGCCAACTTTTTCACTCTCCTCTTTCACTTTCATCAAGAGGCTTTTTAGTTCCTCTTCACTTTCTGCCATAAGGGTGGTGTCATCTGCATATCTGAGGTTATTGATATTTCTCCCGGCAGTCTTGATTCGGACCCCCATTAGTCAAGCCCACAGAAGACTCATTAATAATTTAGAATGTCAACCACTTAATCTATAGTGAAAAATTAAGTTGCCAAAGGGGCTGGAGAGCATACACCTCTGCTCAGAGGACTCCCTCTCCAGGCTCCTGAGCTCCAGGACCTGCAGGCTCCCACCGTGGTCAGTGTTGGATGCTCATACTCCTCTCAGGTCCCACATGCTCAGGAGAGCTGAAAGATTTCCACATGGGAAGCTCTGTGTGAGCTTAAGGATCATTTGGTAATCAAGGCAGGTTATGTGGAAGACCTTAATGGCCAGCATTATTAAACTGCCATGGCTAGCCGTGGGCCCAAATATTTGGGTTTGCTACTCCAAGTACTTTCTTTCTCCGGGCATCAGCCCTGAGGATTTTTCCCTGAGAAAATCCTTGTCCATTGGGGGTTTTATTTATTCAGTACAAATTTTTACACTCACAATTAAAAAAACTAAGACCCTTTTCCAGGCTCTGTTTCTCTCTTCACTTAGTGAATGATTAGCTTTCTAGGCCAAGGTCCTTCTGTTTTTGATCTGAATAATAGCATGCCTGTTATGATGACCCCTGCAGATGATATAACATTATCTATTATGTGAAGATATTACCAACTTAACAGAAGGAAACCACACTTGCAAGTTCTTACGTGACATCTCATTGTCTCTCCCATGGACTGACTGCATGTGGGGGGAGGAGGAGAATGCTTTTATTCAAGGATTTGTTGTAATTGATGAGAGTGGGTTAGACCCAGATTATCATGTAGATCTGGGTTGAGAGAAACTGGGCTCTGCTCCTTTGTAGCTGTGTGATTTGAGGCAAATTACTTAGTCTTGCTTAGAGTTCTCACTGTAAGGAAGGCATCAGATCCGTTCAGTTGCTCAGTCATGACTGTTTGCGACCCCATGGACTGCAGCACAGCAGGCCTCCCTGTCCATCACCAACTCCCGGAGCTTACTCAGACTCATGTCCATCAAGTCGGTGATGCCATCCAACCGTCTCATCCTCTGTCATCCCCTTCTCCTCCCACCTTCAAGTACTAGTTATTATGTCATAAGGTTGTTCATTTATTCATTAGAATACTAGCTGAGATGTCAGCCGCTGCCATAGGTACTAGGGATCCAGCAGTGAACATAACAAACAAATAGCCCTGCCCACAGAAGGTTTACATTCTAGGGAAGGGCATAAGTAAACTGTTGAGTATCAAAAGTGATCAATGCTATTAAAAAGAATGAAACAGGGAAGGGCTGTTGTGACCTGTAAATGAACGAATTAATGTGTGTAAAATTCTCAGCAGAGTGCCGGCCATATGACAGAAGCAAACATTTTAGCCATTATAAATTCAGCTGTAATGCAGGGACTTCTTATAGTCAAAGAGCCTAGTGTCCCCCTCAGAAAAGCACAATGTCCTCACATGCACCTTGGTGAGTTGTTATACTGTCCATGGCCATTGTATCTCCAATGAAAGTTTAGTATTTTCCTGTTTTTACTCATTCCCAATATTTAGGGAAAGTATTTAGAACAAAAGATATTTATCCTTAATTTCACCACTCATAGGGAGGCAGGGTTATCATTCAGTGTGTGTCCTCCCAAATGCTTCGCGTTCTTCTCTTTGGGTACACGTACACACATATGCGCGCATGTGCACTTTTTAAAATGTAAATAAAATCACTGTTACGTAATCTGCTCTTGTCCCTTAAGGCTATGTCACGAACATCTTTTCACATCAACAAACAGATTCACATCACTATTTTAAAGCCCCAATGCAGTCCACTGGAAAGATGGAGTGTAGACTACTCAACCAGTTCATTATGAGAGATATTCAACTGACTTCCAACTTTTCGTTTCTAAACGGTTGGCATTAACGACGTCACCAGATGGTCAACACCAAAATCAGATTCATTATATTCTTTGCAGCCAAAGGTGAAGAAGCTCTATACAGTCAGCAAAAACCAGACTGGGAGCTGACTGTGGCTCAGATTATGAACTCCTTATTGTCAAATTCCAGAGTTAAATTGAAGAAAGTAGGGAAAACTACTAGACTGTTTAGGTATGACCTAAATCAAATCCCTTATGATTATACAATGGAAGTGACAAATAGATTTAAGGGACTAGAGCTGATAGACACAGTGCCTGATGAACTATGGATGGAGGTTTGTGACATTGTACAGGAGACAGGGATCAAGACCATTCCCAAGAAAAAGAAATGCAAAAAAGCAAAATGGCTGTCTGAGAGACCTTACAAATAGCTGTGAAAAGAAGAGAAGTGAAAGGCAAAGGAGAAAAGGAAAGATACACCCATCTGAATGCAGAGTTCCAAAGAATAGCAAGGAGAGATAAGAAAGCCTTCCTCAGTGATCAATGCAAAGATATCGAGGAAAACAATAGGATGGGAAAGACTAGAGATCTCTTCAAAAAAAAATTAGAGGTATCAAGGGAACATTTCATGCAAAGATGGGCTCAATAAAGGACAGAAATGGTAGGGACCTAACAGAAGCAGAAGATATTAAGAAGCGGTGGCGAGAATACACAGAAGAACTATTCAAAAAAGATCTTCATAACCCAGATAATCACGATGGTGTGATCACTCACCTAGAGCCAGACATCCTGGAATGTGAAGTTAAGTGGGCCTTAGGAAGCATCACTACAAACAAAGCTAGTGGAGGTGATGGAATTCCAGTTGAGCTATTTCAAAACCTGGAAGATGATGCTGTAAAAGTGCTTCACTCAATATGCCAGCAAATTTGGAAGACTCAGCAGTGGCCACAGGATTGGAAAAGGTCCGTTTTCATTCCAATCCCAAAGAAAGGCAATGCCAAAGAATGCTCAAACTACTGCACAATTGCACTCATCTCACACGCTAGCAAAGTAATGCTCAAAATTCTCCAAGCCAGGCTTAAAAAATACGTGAACCATGAACTTCCAGGTGTTCAAGCTGGATTTAGAAAAGGCAGAGGAACCAGAGATCAAGTTGCCAACATCCATTAGATCACTGAAAAAGCAAGAGAGTTCCAGAAAAACATCTATTTCTGCTTTATTGACTATGCTAAAGCCTTTGACTGTGTGGATCACAATAAACTGTGGAAAATTCTGAAAGAGATGGGCATACCAGACCACCTGACCTGCCTCTTGAGAAATCTGTATGCAGGTGAGGAAGCAACAGTTAGAACTGGACATGGAACAACAGACTGGTTCCAAATAGGAAAAGGAGTACGTCAAGGCTGTACATTGTCACCCTGCTTATTTAACTTATATACGGAGTACATCATGAGAAATGCTGGACTGGAAGAAACACAAGCTGGAACCAAGATTGCCGGGAGAAATATCAATAACCTCAGATATGCAGATGACACCACCCTTATGGCAGAAAGCAAAGAAGAACTAAAGAGCCTCTTGCTGAAAGTGAAAGAGGAGAGTGAAAAAGTTGGCTTAAAGCTCAACATTCAGAAAACTAAGATCATAGCATCTGGTCCCATCACTTCATGGCAAATAGATGGGGAAACAGTGGAAGCAGTGTCAGACTTTATTTTTTGGTGCTCCAAAATCACTGCAGATAGTGATTGCAGCCATGAAATAAAAAGATGCTTACTCCTTGGAAGAAAAGTTATGACCAACCTAAACAGCTTATTAAAAAGCAGAGACATTACTTTGCCAACAAAGGTCTGTCTAGTCAAGGCTATGGTTTTTCCAGTAGTCATATACGGATGTGAGAGTTGGACTATAAAGAAAGCTGAGCATTGAAGAATTGATGCTTTTGAACTGTGGTGTTGGAGAAGACTCTTGAGAGTCCCTTGGACTGCAAGGAGATCCAACCAGTCCATCCTAAAAGAGATGAGTCCTATGTGTTCATTGGAAGGACTGATATTGAAGCTGAAACTTCAATACTTTGGCCACCTGATGTGAAGAGCTGACTCATTTGAAAAGACCCTGATGCTGGGAAAGATTGAAGGTGGGAGGAGAAGAGGATGACAGAGGATGAGATGGTTGGATGGCATCACTGACTCAATGAACATGGGTTTGGGTGAACTCCGGGAGTTGGTGATGGACAGGGACGCCTGGCATGCTGCGGTTCATGGGGTCACAAAGAGTCGGACATGACTGAGCAACTGAAGCAAACTGAATTGAACTGAAAGGAACCAACTTCACTATTTGGCCTAGAATTTTTCTTGAATTTGTCATGGAAAATTGTGTATTATTTCCATATTTGCCATGAACTTGAACCAGTTTTCGTTAAGACTTGTTGGGAAAACCTAACAGAAACTCCTTGATAGTGCAAGATTGCCACCCAGTTTTATCTAAAGTCAATTAAATATATTATATTTAACTATGTTCAATTTAAATGTAGATTTTTTTTTTTTTTTAACCTCTACCATGTCAAGATACCATACTGATTCCTGCTGGGAACCAAGATGAGTAAGACACAGTCTCTACCTTTAAGGAGGCTGCGGCAGAACACAAGAATCTAATCAGCATATAGGCTGAAGAATCATGGGGTACAGAGCTGAGAAAGGACGTATGTGTTTGTTATGACCAAATGATACTGGTTTTACGTCACTAGTGTGTTGAATAAGCAAGACTCCGGAGATATAGTCCTAAAAGACATTTTATTTTTGTCTCCTTGTAACTTTTTACGTTTATTCAGTGAAAGGAAGTGAAAAATGTAGGCAGAGGAACTTGGGAGGACTTAGGTGGGCTTTCTTAGAAAAAATGTCTGTGCTGAGACCTGATGGCTGAATAAGAGTTGGCCAGATGGAGGGGAGTGGGTTATGGAGGCAGGAGGTGGCAAGGAAGAGCATTTCTGACATAGAGCAAAGGTGAGGAGGTGACAGATAGCCTGATGGATGAGAGGGGCTCAGAGGTCACTATAGCTCTATGTGCAAGGGGGGTGGGGAAGAGGTGGCCACTGAAGTGACTCTAGGGTACTGCTGTAGAGCGCTCCTGCAGTGGAAAGATTTTTTCCTGAATACTCTAGGTTTTAGCTTAGGGCCTCGAGAATTTGAGCAGTAAATAAAGATCGTTGAAAGTGAAGTCAGAAAATCATAGATTTTTGGTTCTTCTTTAACACAGTTTCCCTTCTCACCATTCAGAATCCCTGTCTGTCAGCTTTCTACTTTTCTCTACTGGAAAACTTGAGGGCTCTCTCCAAACAGTACTTGGATTGTAAGTCAAAGGGAGAAAAACAGAAGTTCCAAATGGAGTCTTGAGTTTCCTCTATGACTGGATGTGAGTGAAGGATCTGAATCCTCAGGGTCAAAAATTATCATCCAGATGGGGTGAGTAAACATGACTTGTCCAAAACACAAGCTGTTTGAAAGGTCATTTTCTTAAGAAAACCTGTTGATAGATGGTATATTTCAAGAAATCATCTCTGTTGAAATTTATAATGCTTTTCACCTTTTCTTCTTTCAGTGAATTAAACTATAACTAAGCTTATTTCTTGATTTGCATTTCTCCTTAATTATTCTGAGCTAAGCTCTACCCTGCAGAGCTCCAGAAAATGGATAAAATATGCATTTGAATGTTGAACAGCAGTGGCAGACACCTACACACCAAACCCTGGCTGTGTGGGACGCTGCCTTTTTCCCCAAGTCATTTCAGGTCAGAAACACCTCTGCTCCCAAAGAATAGCATTTAGGGGCCCCCACACAAAGTCTTTGTGTGCACCTTATAATGTGAGAGTCAGGAGCCATGCATTGCTCTGCATCCTCCCAAGAATAAGCTCAGGGCTACTTCTTCACCTCTATAGGCATAGAAATGAGTCCCCAATTATTCAACCCAGTGGGAAACCCTATGGATTACCTGTATGGGGCTTGAAGTTCAAAAACCAGAAAATGATTTTGCGCTTTCCCCATTCAATGAACAGAACTTTCTTTTTAAAAAGAATCACTATGAAACTTTTAGAAATTATGGAAAATGATGACTAAAATAAACAGTATCCACATTCCCGCAGGCCTAGACTCAGTTAGTATGTTCTGTGACTTTGGGCCTTTTGCCTTCTGCCTTCCTTCGTCTGTTCAATACCTAGAGTTATCATAGGCATCTTGCAACCTTGAGGATGAACTTCACTTGCTGAGCATGAAGGAGCATAAAGATGGGAGCCCAGATCCTCAGTGGCATTGTTGAGACAACATTTCTGGTCTCTAGTGTCTACTTCTAAACTTTGTGTGGCTTGAGTCATGTAGGAGACACAGGTTCAGTTTCTGGGTCTGGAAGATCCCCTGGAGAAGGAAATGGCAACCCGCTCCAGTGTTCTTGCCTGAAAAATCCCATGGACAGAGGAGCCTGGAGGGCTATAGCCCAAAGGGTCACAAAGAGTCAGACAAGACTGAACAACTGAACACGTGTATGTATATGTGTGTGTATAAATGCACACATATATAACTTTGATATATATTTAGTGAGTGAGTGAGTATAATTATATATATATAAACACACATAATCAGTTTTTTTATGTATGGTGCACAGTAGAAATCAAAATGTAGGTTTTCCGTCATGGAAAAAAAGTTGGTCCAATCCCATTTCATGAATCTCTTTACCATTGTCACCTTTTTAAGCCTAAGTAATTTCAAATTGTTCTTTTTTGTTACCAACAGCCAGAGAATCCCATCTCATGTATGTGGATGAGTATATATGCACACATTTTCCTTCATATCCTTAAATATTCATTACAAATATAGTTTTTAATATGTGCTGAATATTTCATTATAATGATATAGCATCATCTATTTAACTAATACTCTGATGCTGGACATTTGTTTACAACTTTTGGTTATTATGAATGATTCTAAAGTGAGTATCCATGTCCATGAATATTTGCATGTACATCTCATTATTTCTTTCAGTAAGTTCCTAGAAATACAATTATGAGTTAAAAAGTACAAATTATTGAGTCAACAGAGTGAAACACGGCCTGAAAACACATGTGGAGAATGTGCTTTTGGAGAACCGTAACCCTGCAGTAGATAAGCTGATAATACCATCTTTAAAATCCAAATATATTTATTCAACTTTTTTCTAATAGACTTCATTGATTTTTTTTCTATTGTTTACCTTCTTAATGACAATAGAACTCAGAAAATTGAAAATTACTTGCCTTAAATGTGAGATTGGCTGTGTAGGGCTACAAAAAAAATTTCAGTGTAAAAGCCTGCCTATTTATTTCCAGTGCTTGAAGCTGAGAATGCAAGCAGTAGAGTCAGGCAGTTCTTACATTCATCACAGCATCCCTGCTGTCTCTTTTCGTTCATAGAACCCTTTCTTCCTTTGTTTTGCTGTGGCCATTTTCTTGTCTTTTCTTTGTAGGCTAGAGAGGATCCAGGAATGACATGGAGATAATACGGTGTTTTGGAGGACTTGATTGGTGGAGGGAAGGGAGGGTGGTGGGAGGAAACTGCTTCTGAATACACAGTTCTTCATGTTTTGTTTTTGTAGCAAGTCATGGAAATGGAGGAGAGGTGAAGTAGCACCAGGGGAGGTGGAGCTTGCACCCCAAAGGGATTAAGAAAGACTTAAAAAGGCTGCAGACTAATCGTAGTCCTCAGACTAAGCAAATGGTGCCAAAGGTGTCACCATGGCTATTTCTGCGGTTTCACAGAAGAGACCCTTCTGAGGTAGAGAAGGGGACCCTCAGTTGCCATGGTCATCCAGAGTTTAATGGGAAGGCTCTGACTTGCCTTTACAAAGTGGGGTTTGTTCTTCCAAACAGTCAAAACTGTCCCATCTGGTTCAGGAACAGGATCTTTGTGAAGTCAAATTATGGCCAGATGTCAACAATCTTGGAATAAACATCTCCATTTTTATGCTTTTGTACTTCTATTATGTTATTGTTGCTGTTATTTGGTTGTGTTTATTTTCTTCATAATGTTCCTTTAGAAAGTCTTTGATTTTTGTCTTGGTCAAAAAAATTGGAAGAAAAAGATAGTTTCAGACTATTATAGGCTGAATTGCATTCACAAAAATGTACATTAATATCCTAAGCCTGGTGCCTGCGAACATGAGCTTATTTGGGAGTGGAGTCTTGGCCAGTGTCAACTGGAGGAGGGTTAGCCCTAAATCCGGTGAGTGGAGAGATTTGGAGACAGAGGTTCGTTCAGAGGGAAGATGCCCACATGAAGATGCAGCACGGGGTGGAGTGGTGTGTCTAAAGTCAAGATGTGCCAAGGATTGCGGGCAACCTGTAGCCACCAGGCGCTCAGAAGAGGCAAAGAGAAAATCTCTAGAGCATTAGGAGGGAGCGTGGCCCTGCTGACACCTTGGTTTCAGATCTCTGGCCTCTAGACTGTGAGAGAATGGATTTCTGCTGTCTTTCGGTTGCCCAGCATGTGAGAATTTGCTATGGCAGCCCTAGGACCCTTATCACAGGACATGGGGCTTTGAGCGCGCCAGCTGTGGTGACTGACCCAGGAGATCTGAACAGATGTGTGGGTGGAGCAAAGACAGAACTGCACGTGGCTGCAGAACGGCTCTAGCATGTGGAGTTCCCTTACAGTGTGACTCACCCCAGGCACATATGGGGATTCAGGGGTGCTGAGACCTTCCAAGACACATTACATAGATATAGTTGGACTTGAACTTTTAACAAATTGTGTCAAAGAGCACATAACATGCACTTACAATAGTAACCCTCTGTAAATGTGTGATTTCGGGATAAGCATATAGCATCTCCCCACTCATCCGTGGTTTCACTTTCTGCAGTTTCAGTTAACCTTGGCCAATTGTGGTCTGAAAGGTTAAACAGAAAATTGAAGAAATAAACAATTCATACATTTTAAATTTGCATGCTATTCTGCAGAGTGTGCTGAAATCTCATGCCATCCTGCACCATCCCTCCTATGGCAACCATCCGATGGACTGTCAAGGTAACACTTACTTTACTTACTAACGGCACAAAGGGCAGAGACCTGGCAGTTCAAATATTCTTTTACTAATATATAAATTAAACGTTATGTGCTGCTGCTGCTGCTAAGCCACTTCAGTCGTGTCCGACTCTGTGTGATCCCATAGATGGCAGTCCACCAGGCTCCCCCGTCCCTGGGATTCTCAAGGCAAGAACACTGGAGTGGGTTGCCATTTCCTTCTCCAATGCATGAAAGTGAAAAGTGAAAGTGAAGTCGCTCAGTCATGTCCGACCCTCAGAGACCCCATGGACTGCAGCCTTCCAGGCTCCTCCCATGTATGGCCATATAGGAAAAAGCATAGTAGGTTCAGGCAGCCACTGGGGATCTTGGACTGTATCCCCCTCAGAAATGGGGGGACTAATTGTATTCACTTTGCTGTGGTTCCCTGAACATTTTTAGGGTAAAAAGATAAACACTTTCAAAAAGTGATTGAAATACAGTTATTCTTACCCTTCACTCCCTAAACACTGATTACAAGCCTGAGTCTTAGTCATGATTCTGTTTCTTAAGGGTACAGAGTTTCAAGCAGGTGAATATGAGGTTCTGGATTTTGAAACTACAAAGAGGTCATCTCTTAGCAACTAATCTTAAAGCTAATGTCATGCTTCATTTGAAATTGTTAAATTGGCTTTGGTCAATCAATGCTAGGTTTAAAAAATAAGAGGGAGTACGTGGGACGTTCTTGCTCCATTATGATAAATGTTGTGACTGCTCAAGGATGTTGCTGTGGATGATGGGATGTAGAATTCAGCCCGTCTGGCACAGTGCCTGCTGCTTTCCAGAATGAGGAGAAAGTTGACAGTCGGAAGAATAAAGGCTTTGTGGAGGAAGTGTCATCAGAGCTGACCTTTAGGAGCAAGTCCAAGGTTGTCACAGGCAACCCTGGGTTAGTTATTGCAGAAAGGCCAGAGGGGATCACTGGATCAAAGGTGAAGAGCACAGGAGGCAGTCTGGAGGAAGGCAGTGTGTAAACTGCCCCAAAGCTCGGAGGGGTCTTCCAGTCTGTCCTGAGCTTAACCTGTCTGTGTAGAAAGCCTCATCACCCAGGTGATAGTGTGGTGATGGGAGGTTCCTCTCGGTCCCCTGGCTTTAAACTTGCCCATCATTGAGTCTGACCTTTCTGGGATGAACTGGCCCAGGATGGAGAAGGGGTGCATCCTAGTTTTTTCCAACTTCTAAGCCACCTGAGCCAATGGCTTCAAGTTCTTGACAGCGAGGCTCCTCACGTGGGAGCCTTTTGGAAGTGGGGAGCACAGAAACAAGCCCCCTCTTCCACCCTCCCCTCTGCTAGGACATTTCTGCAGGTGAGGCTCATCTCCTAGATGTGACCCTGGTGGGTGGAGCAGTAATGACCCATCTAGACTAGGAGGTGGCTGGGCTGAGGTTCTATCTATGAATGATCACTTGCCCCAGGGAAAGGCCAAGACAGTCAGGTCAAGCATCTTCTCCTTACACAGAGCACTCCCACCCTGTTGGCCCAGTATGACTTCTTTTGGTGTCAGGAATGTAGGCTAATTGATTCCAATGAAAGAAAATTTGGGGAGGGGAATCCCTCTTTCTTTAGTAGGGATAGTGCCTCAATAACAAAACCCTGGAAAGCTCCATAGCTTATAAACCAAGGTTGATTTCTTGTTTTTGCTGTATGTGTACAGTGGGTTGGCTGTGGCTCTGTCCCATTTTATCTTTACTCTGGGACCAGGCTGATGCAGTAGGCTATTTCCTGCAGGGGAGGAGTCCAGTGAACCATCCATTCGCTCTTTAAACTTCTGCTTGGGAGTCATATAAGGCTCTTATGCTGCAATTCCACGGGCCAAAGTCAGTCGGATGGCCAAGTCTGCGGTCAGTAGTACAGTGAAAGAATGATCCTCTCCCAGGGAGTAGAATGGGATATTTGTGGAAAATAATATAATATACCACACCTGGTCACCGAGGGAGAGATTTCTCAATTTTGCTGTAAAATTACCACCTTAACTTACACATACTGTTGGGATCTGTATTTGACATCTTAAGAAACAGTGGGAGAATTTGAGTGGTAAGTCCCACTGCCTGGAGGGTTGAAGGTTTCTCAGGTTGGGTGAGGAGGTGAGCAACAGATGCAAAGTGCAGGGTGTGATTTAGGTTGAAGGAACAGCGTGGGAGGTAAGCTTGGGGAAGAACGTGGAGTTTGGGTGTGGAGGGCCATAGGCATTAGGGTGTTAGAATTATTCCTTAGGCAGTGAAGGTGCTTGGAAGATTTTAGAGTGTTGAGAAGCCTCCTCTTCCTAGAAAGATATCCCAAGGCATTATTAAGGATCAGTTGAAGACTGGGTACAAGTTAGAAACCATCACTAGAAGAGTAATGATTATTTTAGAGCTTTGGAAGAAAAAAGAGATACGGATATTTAAAATCCAGAGCTTGCTTTCAGTTGCAGCCTTTATTATTTGTTTGTTTTAATTGAAGTATAGTTGATTTACAATGTTGTGTTAATTTCTGCTGTACAGCAAAGTGATTCAATTATGTATATATACATTCTTTTGTAAAAAATATTCTCTTCCATTATGGGTTATCATTAGTTCAATTCAGTTGCTCAGTCATGTCCAATTCTTTGCTACCCCATGGACTGCAGGACGCCAGGCTTCCCTGTCCATCATCAACTCCCAGAGTTTACTCAAATTCATGTCCATTGAGTCGGTGATGCCATCCAACCATCTCATCCTCTGCCGTCCCCTTCTCCTCCTGCCTTCAATCTTTCCCAGCATCAGGGTCTTTTCCAATGAGTCAATTATTCACACCAGGTGGCCAAAGGATTGGAGTTTCAGCTTCAGCATCAGTCCTTCCAATGAATGTTAAGGACTGATTTCCTTAAGGATTGACTGGTTTAATCTCCTTGCAGTCCAAGGGACTCTCAAGAGTCTTTTTCAACACCACAGTTCAAAAGCATCAATTCTTTGGTGCTCAGCTTTGTTTATGGCCCAACTCTCACATCCATACATGACTACTGGAAAGATCATAGCTTTGCATAGACGGACCTTATGGGTTATTGTAAGATATTCAGTATAGATCCTTGGGCTATACAGTGGGATCTTGTTTATCCTTTCCATACATAATCACTTACATCTGCTACCTTAGCCTCCTACGCCACCCCTCCCCAAGCCCTTGGCAGCTACAGATCTGTTCTCTATGTCCTTGATTCTGCTTCTATTTCGTAGAGACGTTCATTTGTGTCATATTTTAGATTCCACGTGTAAGTAAATCACATGGTATTTGTATTTCTCTTTCTGACTTACTTCACTTAGTATAATAATCTCTAGTTGCATCCATGTTGCTGTAAGTGGTATTATTTTATTCTTTTTATGGCTGAGTAGTATTCCACTGTAAATATGTATCATATCTTCTGTATCCATTCATCTGTCAATGGACATTTAGATTGTTTCCATGTCTTGACTATTGTGAATAGTGCTGCTGTGAACACAGAAGTGCATGTATCTTTTTGTATCTAGTTTTGTCTGGATAAATGCTCAAGAGTGGGATAGCTGGATCATATGGGGATCCCACATATGGCGATTCTATTTTTATTTTTCTGAGGAACCGCCATACTGTTTTCCACAGTGGCTGCACCAACTTACATTTCCATCAACAGTGTAGGAAGGTTCCCTTTGCTCCATACCCTCTCCAGCATTTGTTATTTGTAGACATTTTAGTGATGACCATTCTGATTGGTGTGAGGTAGTACTTCACAGTTGTTTTGGTTTGCATTTCTCTAATAACTAGCAATGTTAAGCATCTTTTCATGAGCTTCTTGCCCATCTGTATTTCTTCTTTGGAGAAATATCTATCTAGGTCTTTTGCCTGTTTTTTGATTGCGTTGTTAGGTTTTTTGTTGTTGAATTATATGACAAACATGTTCACCTTTCAAATATCTGCCTTTGAAATACTATAGCTGTATGATTCTGGAGAATTTTCTCTGCCTCTCTAACCTCAGTTTCCTTCATGTAAGATGGGGATGATAATAGTAGTATTACCTTCCATGGTTTGCTGTAGGGACTAAACAAATTAACATGCAAAATGCTTAGCAAAAAGCAGCACACCTTGGAAACCCTTCATATGGAAAAGCAGGGACTTGAGAATCAGTAGAATTTGGTAGTTGGTGAGGATGAGGGAGGATGTGACGAAAGTATCGAGATTTCCCGGCTAGGGCATAGCAGTGCCATTCATCTACCCAGAAGCTGGTGCTGGTTAAGGGAGAGGAAACACTGAATCTGAGATCCCAGGAGGACATCTGTGGGGAAGGCCCCCTGCTGGTGCTTAGAAATCTCAGCTTGGCCTGGAGGTCCGACTTCTACATCTAGTCATTTGTTGATTGTGTGGACAGAAGACTTCTGGGGGCTTCACTGCAGGAAACACTGAATTTTCTACATTTGAGCATACCTGTATGCTCCCAAGAGTTAGGGGAAGAGACTGTTGTCCGGGATGAAGATTGTTTAGGACGGTGGTTTTCAAACTTGAGTGCATCAGAATGATTGGAGGGCTTCCCAAAGCCCAGAGCTTCTGGGGACTTCCCTGGTGGTCCAGGGGTTAAGACTCCACACTGCCTATGCAGGGGGCACAGGTTTGATCCCTGATCATGGAACTAAGATCCCCCATGCCATATGGCCAAAAGATTAAAAAAATAAATAAGGCCCAGAGTTTTTGATTTACTTAGGTCAAGGGTGGGCCCTGAGAAGAAGCATTTTCAACAAGTTCCCAGGCAGTGCTGCTGCTGCTGACCAGGACACTTCAGGATCTGCTGCCTTAGGCTGTTGGCTCCAAAAGGAAGTGCCTCCCCTGTGTCCAAGAGACCTTCACAACCTGTTGTCCTTGTTCAATACTTCCCTCATCAGTGAACTCTTATTTTAACTGAGGGTTACTTCTTTCCAAAGGATGGTTTCTTTCTGAAGATGTTGAAAAAAGAAATCTCCAGTGTTTCATTTCCAAGCAGGGAAATATCTCAGGGAGAGGAGGTGTCTGGAATCAAGCTATGGAAGCATCACAGTCAAAAAAGCCACAGGCAGGAGCCGATGTGTGTGGGGAAGACAAGGGCTCAGGGCTGCTGCTCCAGAAATGACGTCCAGGTTCATAGGCTTGGTGTTGTGTGCAAGAAACACAAAGCCAGCAGCCTTGTACTGGCTGAGGGCCTATGGAATGGACCTGAGTGCACAGATACCGACCTGAGATCAGTATCTTGAAATATCATAGAGCTAGTACTGATGTCAGTGTGGAAAGGATGCCTAGTCAATAAATGGTACTGGGCCATTTGGCTATCTATGGGGGAAAAGTTAGATACTAGAGATTTCTTATTTATACTTTCTATAAATAAGAACAGTAGCCTATATAACCATGACAGAACTACCAAAATCAGAAAATTAGTATTGATACATTACTATCATCTAATTCTCAGACTCCCATTTGAGTTTCATTAATTGTCCCCCCAAATGCCCTTTATAGCCAGAGTATACAGTTCTGAATCACAGGTTGCAATTAGTTATGTCTCTTTAGTTTTCATCAGTCTGGAATAATTCCTCTGCATTTTCTTGCCTTTCATAATCTTGACTCCTTTGAAAGTTATAGGCAAGTGATTTTGTAGATTAGTCGTCAGTTTTCTTTCCTTGATGTAACCTTATGATTTGATTTGGGTTGGGGCTTTTTTTTTTTTCCTGTAGGAACAGTATGGAAGTACTGTATTATTCTGAGGCATAAGATATTAGGCAGAAAAAAATCCTATAAACTACCTACCAAATGATTTCTGCCATAAGTGTGATATCATATGCATATCTGAGGTTATTGATATTTCTCCTGGCAATCTTGATTCCAGCTTGTTCTTCATCCAGTCCAGCATTTCTTATGATGTACTCTGCATATAAGTTAAATAAGCAGGGTGACAGTATACAGCCTTAACGTACTCCTTTCCTGATTTGGAAGCAGTTCAAACCATGTTCCATGTTCAAAACCAACCCAGTTCCATGTCCAGTTCTGTTACTTCTTGACCTGCATACAGACTTCTCAGAAGGCAGATCAGATGGTCTGGTATTCCCATCTCTTTCAGAATTTTCCACAGTTTATTGTGATCTACACAGTCAAAGGTTTTGGCATAGTCAATAAAGCAGAAGTAGATGTTTTTTGGAATTCTCTCGCTTTTTCAGTGATCTAACAGATGTTGGCAATTTGATCTCTGGTTCCTCTGCCTTTTCTAAAACCAGTTGGAACATCTGGAAGTTCACAGTTCACAAACTGCTGAAGCCTGGCTTGGAGAATTTTGAGCATGACTTTACTAGCATGTGAGATGAATGCAATTGTTCAGTAGTTTGAGCATTCTTTGGCATTGCCTTTCTTTGGGATTGGAATAAAAACTGACCTTTTCCAGTCCTGTGGCCCCTGCTGAGTTTTCCAAATTTGCTGGCATCTTGAGTGCAGCACTTTCACAGCATCATCTTTTAGGGTTTGAAATAGCTCAACTGGAATTCCATCACCTCCACTAGTTTTGTTCATAGTGATGTTTTCTAAGGCCCACCTGACTTCGCATTCCAGGATGTCTGGCTCTAGGTGAATGATTACACTATTGTGATTATCTGGGTCGTGAAGTTGTTGTTGTTGTTTTTTGTATAATTCTTCTGTGTATTCTTGCCACCTCTTCTTAATATCTTCTGCTTCTGTTAGGTCCATACCATTTCTGTCCTTTATTATGCCCATCTTTGCATGAAATCTTCCCTTGGTATCTCTAATTTTCTTGAAAAGATCTATAGTTTTCCCATTCTATTGTTTTCCTCTATTTCTTTGCACTGATCACTGAGGGAGGCTTTCTTATCTCTCCTTGCTATTCTTTGGAACTCTGCATTCAAATGGGATATCTTTCCTTTTTTCCTTTGCCTTTCACTTCTCTTCTTTTCACAGCTATTTGTAAGACCTCCTCAGACAGCCATTTTGCTTTTTTGCATTTCTTTTTATTGGGGAAGGTCTTGATCACTGCCTCCTATACAGTGTCACAAACTAAAGCCTCTTGATGAAAGTGAAAGAGAAGAGTGAAAAACTTAGCTTAAAACTCAACATTCAGGAAAGTAAGATCATGGCATCTGGCCCCACACTTCATGGAAAATAGATGGGGAAACAGTGGAAACAGTGACAGACTTTATTTTTTGGGGATCCAAAATCACTGCAGATGGTGACTGCAGCCATGAAATTAAAAGATGCTTGCTCCTTGTAGGAAAAGTTATGACCAACCTAGACAGTATATTAAAAAGCAGAGACATTACTTTGCCAACAAAGGTCCATCTAGACAAGGCTAAGGTTTTTCCAGTAGTCATGTATGGATGCGAGAGTTAGACTGTGAAGAAAGCTGAGCGCCAAAGAATTGATGCTTTTGAACTGTGGTGTTGGAGAAGACTCTTGAGAGTCCCTTGGACTGCGAGGAGATCCAACCAGTCCATCCTAAAGGAAATCAGTCCTGAATATTCATTGGAAGGACTGATGTTGATGCTGAAACTCCAATCCTTTGGCCACCTGATGCGAATAACTGACTCATTGGAAAAGACCCTGATGCTGGGAAAGATTGAAGGCAGAAGGAGACGGGGACGACAGAGGATGAGATGGTTGAATGGCATCACCAACTCAATGAACATGAGTTTGAGTAAACTCTGGGAGTTAGTGATGGACAGGGAGGCCTGGCATGCTGCAGTCCATGGGGTCACAAAGAGTCGGACATGACTGAGTAACTGAACTGAACCGACCAAATGATTATTCCATTTTAAAGAAAACCTACAAAACTAAATAACATATATTTAAAAATACATATATCTCTTGTGATACTATAAAGAAAATTAAGGGAATGATGAGCACATATTTAAGATTCAGGATAACGATAAACATCTAGGAAAGGGGGGGGATGTGACAGGTTTATAAGACTTCATCTATTATTTTATTCTTATGCCTTACTTATATACATGAAATATTTCATAAATTTAGTAAAAACTTATTTGAGACTCTCCTTTTTCTGATTTTGTAGTGTCCTAATGGAAATTTCTTCTGATCTTTGAGCTAGGGCTTGGAAACTATGTCCTCGCTCACAATGATGGTGCAGATCGGCAGTCTTTAGATGTATACCTGCTGCCCAGCCTAATTATTAATAGTGCTTTCAAAAGTGTTCCAGTTTGGAGGAGAGATTTTATTAAGTACTGCCTACATGTCTATAGCACCCTCATTTTCAAGAGTTCAGAGAACTTGAAAAACTCTCTTCCTTTCAGACCTCACCCATTTTATAGACGATGGGCAACCATCCCTGGAAGAATCAGTGACTGAACTTGGTCCTGCGTTTGGCCAGTTCTAAAGCTGAACAGGGCAAAGATCTGGAGCGGCTGGGTCACAGGAGCAGCGCTTATATTTCTATAGGCAAGTCCATGTGGGAGGCCAAATTATTGGAAGACTGATTAGAAAGTACACAATAAGATCAATCAGAGTCAGTTGGAGTTAGTGCTGTCAGAGTTTTACAAACTAATCAAACCCCATATAATCTTTGTCCCTCTAAACTGAGAAGTCTTGATTTTTCTCTTTTCCCTTACAGAAACTTCAGATGATTATTTAGTGGGGTTTTTGCCTCATTGTTTCAATTCCTAATGTGCTTTCGTTGGCGCAAACATAGGCTTGGCACAGAGTAGGCACGATAAGGACTAGCTTCTCTTCCCTTTATTGTTACCATCATTATTACTACTACTGTTATCATCATATTGAACACATACTCTGGTTTCCAAAATCCTCATTAAATATGTAAAACCGTTCACTCTGTTTGACCCCAACAATTGAACCAGGTTAATTTTTTAAATAAACCTACAATGGCTCCTTGGTTCCATGTTGACTAGTGTAGTACATGTATTGTGGGGCATGTACTGAAGTGTCTCCCTGTGGTTTTAAATTATATTTTCTGATGATGTTGTGGGCATCCCAGGTGGTGCTAGTGGTGAAGAACCTGCCTGCCAATGCAGGGGATGTAAGAGATTCTGTTTCAGTCCCTGGGTGGAGAAGATCCCCTGGAGGAGGGCATGGCAACTCACTCCAGCACTCTTGCCTAGAGAATCCCATGGTCAGAGGAGCCTGGTGGCACAGAGTTGGATATGACTGAAGTGACTTAGCGTGCACGTGTGATGTTGTACACTTTCTGGGACATCATAGAAAATTCAGATATTATTTTCTAAGTATAATTTTAATTCATTCTCCCTAAATATATAACTGAAAACTTTTCCTCCTTGATTTTTAAAAAATTTATTTGGCTATGCTGGGTCTTACTTGCAGCACATGGAATCTGGTTCCTTGACCAGGGACTGAAACCGGGGCTCCTGCTCTGGGACCATGGAGTCTTAGCCACTGGACTGCTAAGGAAGTCCCTCTCCACGATCGTTTATCAAGGTTCTTGTCAATTAACCTCTCATTGAGAGACTACTCTGTGCTTTGTCCTGATCAGATTATCATTTAATAACCTGAAAAGATTTCTGAAAATAATCTGAAAAGATTTAATAACCTGAAAACTGGAGGTTTCCTGAGTGTTTCTTACTCTTCATTTAATTTTAAAATTTAAATGAGTGTTCCCTAGAAACTTTATTGTGGTTCCTTCTCTATTGAAAGATCAATTGACTTATCCCTAGCCTTTGTTCTCTGTTTTAAACCAGTGCTGTATTCAGGACAATATTTTACCAGTCTCTAACCATATCCCTAAAAATACAATTTCTAGGAGTGCTGTGTGTGTGTGTGTGTGTGTGTGTGTGTGTGTGTGTGTGTATGATTATGTCCAAAGTTTGGGAAAATGCAGATTATGAGCTCAGTGACATCAGACTTATGTCCCCACCTCCTTGCTTGATGAAACCAATGAAATTTTGATTAAAGTTTCGGCCAAATTCTACTCCGAGTGATGTGATGACTGTAAGTGAGGAAACTCCTTTCTGCCCTCTTACTGCATTTCAGCATTTTAGAGAAAAAGGAATGGTGGTTGACAGGCAGAGTTGTTAAATTAAAATCTGGAAAAGTCATTGAATGCCAAATAATTCAAACTCCAAATGAGAGAGTTCAAAAATGTCAAACGAGCACTAATTAAGGGAAGAGTCGAAAGGAGGAAGGAAGTGTCCCTGTCCAGAAGAAAGGGCCACTTAGTCTATATTGCTTCCCCCTCTCTTCCTTTTTCCAATTAGGGATGAGGAAGGTGACAAACTCTAGAGAAAGACAGATGAAGAGAGAGTAGAAGAAACTCTGGCTGGGTGAGCTCTGCATAGGCGGAGGGTGAGGGGCCCCACCTCATGCTTAGAAGGATCTGAGAACTGGGTGAAGAGCTGCCAACAGCAGGAATATGAATTGAGGAAGGTGACCTTACAGAAATAGAAAAAATGATCTCTCTCTGAGATCTACAGGGAAGAGATGAGGATGTTAACTAGTTAGGGGAAAATGTCATTTCATACTGGAGTGTGAAAAGACTTTGGAGGTCATGGAAACCAAACCCTGGATTTTATAGATGCACCAACAGCTGAGAAGAATGAGGCGTTGGAATCCAAACAAATCCACCACAGTATAATACGTTTGCATTTGAACTAACGAAAAATAATCCCCCTCAATCTTCAAAGAAGTTGTGTTAATATAATCCTAGGAGATACACTCATTTTACCTTGGGGCTTTTTGTGCACTTAGCACCAGCAGACCCTGATTAGAGAGGGATCAGATTAACTGAATTGCCTAAGAGCTGCAACTTGTTCCATGAGATGACTACAAATTTTATTTTTAAGTATTTGGATAGATATGTCAGCATCATATTTGGTGCCTAAGCAATAGTTCATACGTTTTGATTATTTCAATACGTATGATAATTGAGCAATGCTGTACACTTGGTGGCTGAGGGCATCAGGGCCAAGGAAGATGAGGGGGCTTGTCCCCCTACGCTCATACCCAGCCTCGACCTGGCTCAGGCCAGCCTCCCGTGGGTCTTCCTGTCTCCTGTCTTGTCCATCCCAACCCATCTCTGAGCCAGTCTTCAGAGTGACTTTTCAAAGATGCAAACTTGATCATAGCACTCTTGGAGCAACTCATGGGCCACAGGTTAGATTCTAAACTCCTTAATCTCCAGATCTTCCCCTGCCTTGTTCCCTCACTTGTTCCCCTCCTAACACAACGCACTCAAGTCTTCATTTTTCTTAGCTCCTCAGGCCAGCTTCAGGGGGCTATCCCTTTGCTAGTAGTTCTCCTCCGCCTCGGATGTCTTTCTCCCCTTCTTCCTCTCTCTGGACAACATCTGTTCATTGCTGAAGATTCAAAGCAACACTTACCTTGCTCTCGGTTAAAATAAACTATCCCTCTGATAGTGTCTCACTCCTTCCTGAACATACGTTGTCATCACACCTATGATCTCTCAATGCACTTATTTGCATACATATTTATTTTAGAGAAAGTGCACATTAAGAATCATCTAAGGAGTTTCTTTACAATGAAAAAATGTCTTGTCTTCACCTTCACAGATTCTAACTCTAGTTAGGAGGTCATCAGAGGGGGTTCATGTGCATCTCTGAACCTAAGGCGAGCCTCCTCTAAAGCAGGTGACTCTTTACCTGCCTGAAGCATCATTTTTCCGAGGGCAGAGGGCACTGCTGATCTGTTCCACCTGTTTCTCCCCAGTCACTGACTCACAAGAGGATCAGCTTGAGAGATCCCCACACCCCCTTCCTCCCCTCCCACTCTCTTGGGGGTAAAATATGCAAAACTCATTTATATTCCTGCAAGTAGGTGAGAATAATCTGGGCCATCACCATTCAATAATGGAAGCTTTGTGCAAAGTAGTGACAGGTGAGAGGAATGATTTCATTTTTCACTTTGACAATTGGGTGAAGCAGATTCCTGGCAGTTCTGCAAAGGTTTTATGCCCACATAGTTACCCAAGGGATCTGCTTAGCAACCAAGAGATGCTGCAAGGAGAAAAAAGCAGATTCTTCTTTCAGTGACATCTTATAACTGAGATGGTGAAGCACTAAGAAAGAGGGGGCAACTCTGACCTGGGGTTCCCACTTGTTCTCTGGTCTCCAGAGAGGCCTGTCCCAAATGCCCTGGTCCCTATCCCCTCTGCAGAGCCCAAGCGGAGCTCACTGTGCAGGGAGCATCATCCTCTGTGGTGCTTGGCTGTGCTTAACTGGGTTTCTTCTTTGTGGAGTGATTTTATTTGACTATAAAATTCAACCTGTTAGTTGAAGGTTTTGAGAGGGTTCAATATAGCTGGTTTGATCCCTGGGTCAGGAAGATGCCCTGGAGGAGGGCATGGCAACCGCTCCAGTATTCTTGCCCAGAGAATCCCATGGACAGAGGAGCCTGGTGCGCTACAGTCCTTAGGGTCTCACAGAGTTGGATACAACTGAAGCGACTTAGCACGTTTGCAATATAGCACTCCTCTTCATGCTTGGGTTTTGAATTGAGAAATAAGACAAAAAAGTAGGCAAAAGACAAAAAAAATATGACCAGTTCACTGATAAAAGTTGATATTAGAGAACGGGGCTTGCATCTGCAGGTTTCCTAATATTGAGTGCTAGAGCTTAACTGAATCCCGCAGATGACAACCGCTCCAGCCTTCCTCCCATGAGCTGGGGCGATCTGGACGACGTGCTCTGGGCTGGTAGGTGGGCTTCTTAAAGGAAGGGGATTGGCAGGGGCTGGGCTAGTTCAGGGTCTCTTCTAAACCCACTCATCTGGCCAGGGTTACGGTGACTTCTTCAGCCTCCCTGGATGGCGGGAGTCGGGGCAGGGAGGAACCAGAGTGGTACTTGCCTTCACATGGCAGCAAACATCAGACACAGAGACAGGCATTCCTGCAACCCAGTTATGTTTACTGTTAAAGCTTGGAAAATACAAAAAAGTATAAAGAATAAAATTAAAAATCAGCAGTAATCCCAGAGATACACTATATTTCTTCTATTTTAAGACATATATTTCTCACTTTCTAATGTTCCTTAAATTGAGATATATTTTACGCATGATATATGTTTGATGTCCCATTATCATTTCTTCCTAAAAGACTTTTGTTAAGCCTCTGGTGTCTTATTCAGCTGTTAATATCTTAGAAATGAGGGAATATGGCAAATTTCAAGTGGGTTTCAAAGATAAGGATTATGCTGGAGCTTCTTCCCATGCCAGTAGGTAGTGAGAATCTGATGTATAATGACTGCAAAATAGTCCATCATCTGAATGTACTAGAATGTATTTAACTAATCTCTACGTCTTGGCATTTAAGTTATGGGGTTTTTTCATTTGCTTTGGTTTTTTTTAGGATTATAGATAATGCTGTGATAGACTTCCTTGTGCCCAAGTCCTTGCTCCAGATACGATTTTTTACCCTTTAAGGGCTGGCCCTCAAATTCAGGATAGTAATTTTTTTAAAAGCATTTATTTCCTGTGACCAAATTATCCTTCAAAAAGGTTATCCAGCTTAGCCTCCGTCAGTGTTGTCCCAGCACTCATCTTTCAGCATAGCCAGTAGCACTGAATATTACAGGTCACTGTCATCCGGAGGATGGTGTTTTTCTGAATTGGAAGGCTGTCAGTCCTCAATGCTTTATCCTGTCACTCTTTTCCCTCCCTCCCTCCCGGTCCAGCCCAGAGTCTCCTGGGAGAAGCAGAAAAGCACAGAGGGTAAGGACGAGCACATTTAGGCTCCCCATTGCCACAGACCTTTGCTGCCACACCCCACCTGCTGCAAGATGGGTTAGGCTCGCTGTTTGGGGAAAGGAGCACCCCTGAATGGCCACAGGCCTTCCAGCTCCTTTGCCCTCTGTGTGCAGTCACAGCTCCGGGGGCACGGTGGCACCGCAGCCAAGCACTGCCCAGGGTGATGGCAGGCCTGGAGCAGGCTGCCTGAGGCTCCTCCCTGCACCTTCTCCTCTCCTCTCTCTGCCCTGGGGCTCGGGGCTGGAGGAGCTGGGTGCCTCCTCAGGAGGCCAGGAAGAACCGCTGATGTGGAGGTCTCCACCTAACCAGAGGCAGCAGGGGAAGCCCGTGGCCTGGCTTCGATGCCAGGCAACACGATTTAATGAACATCCACTGTGGGGAGGGCAGTATTAAGTGTCGTAGGAAAGACAAGGTTTTATTGCTGTAGAGAACCGTCCCTGGCGCCAGTTCCATGGATCCCCGCACCACTCAACCCATCTGTTCGCTCCTTGGGGGCCGACTGGAGACTTTTCTGGGTATAGAACTGCAGAAAGAAGCAGATTGGACTGTGGCAAATGCAAGCCTGGCATGTTTCCTGCAGGGGGTTGGGGGGAACCTTTCTCAGCTCTTGGTTCCCCAGAGAATAACGTGCCCAAACAAAGTGCTATCTTATGAACATTCCTCAATGGGATGATTTTTATACAGGTTAAGTAGAGAATTCCTCAGCCTAAATTTGGGCCTAAATATGCTCAAGTTGGGGCTTATCTGGTAGCTCAGCTGGTAAGAATCCGCCTGCAGTGCAGGAGAGCCCGGTTCAATTCCTGGGTCGGGAAGATCCCCTGGAGAAGGGATCTCTAGTATTTTGGGGCTTCCCTTGGCTCAGATGGTAAAGAATCCACCTGCAATGTGGGAGACCTGTGTTCAATCCCTGGGTTGGGAAAATCCCTTGGAGGATGGTATGGCAACCCATTCAATATTCTTGTCTGGAGAATCTCCTTGGACAGAGGAGCCCAGTGGGCTACAGTCCATGGGGTCGTAAAGGGTTGGACATGACTGACCGACTAAGCACAGCACACAGTACGTGCCCAAGTCACACTGTATTCTTTATCTGCTTCTTCACTGAGGTACCGATTCTCTCATTTGATACTCAAAGATAGCTCTGGGCTGTTCAGTTCAGTTCAGTCACTCAGTCGTGTCCGACTCTTTGTGATCCCATGAACTGCAGCACACCAGGCCTCCCTGTCCATCACCAACTCCCAGAGTTTACTCAAACTCCTGTCCATCGAGTTGGTGATGCCATCCAACCATCTTATCCTTTGTTGTCCCCTTCTCCTCCCACCTTCAATCTTTTCCAGCATCAGGGTCTCTTCCAGTGAGTCAGTTCTTCGCATCAGGTGGCCAAATGATTGGAGTTTTAGCTTCAGCATCAGTCCTTCCAATGAATATCAGGACTGATTTCCTTTAGGATGGGTTGGTTGGATCTCCTTGAAGTCCAGGGGACTCTCAAGAGTCTTCTCCAACACCACAGTTCAAAAGCATCAATTCTTCGGTGCTCAGCTTTCTTTATAGTCCAACTCTCACATCCATACATGACTCTGGAAAAACCAAAGCTTTGACTAGACAGACCTTTGTTGGCAAAGTAATGCCTCTGCTTTTTAATATGCTGTCTAGGTTGGTCATAACTTTTCTTCCAAGGAGTATGTGTCTTTTAATTTCATGACTAGGCTGTAGGTTAAGCTTTTTAGAGTGGAATTTGGTTGGGCTTTCCTGGTAGGATGGCTCATCAGATCTGGCAGGCCGAATTCCTCCAAACTGTGACAGTTTGTGCTTAGACACTTTCTAGAATTGAGGGGCTCATAGGCTTCTTGAACCATGTGGTCTGCATTGGGGTAGCTCACCAGTAACAGAGCCAGTGGCGCCTTCTCAAGGGGCACCACCACTGATGGTGGATGTAGACAGGAGAGAAGGGCAGCTGGGACAGCCAGTCTCTGTCAGGGGAGGTGGGAGTCCCCAGACAGGTGGGAGCGTAGATTGCAGAGTATGCAGGAGTGGGGCAGACGCTGTCCTGGGAAAGCAGAGCGCCTGGGGGATCCTTCCAAGGGGATTCAAAGGAGATTTGGGGTCACATCATACAGTGTTGGTACCTCATTGATCCGGTAGAGCTCTCAGAGTTGAGCCAGGCATCCTGGGCACCCTAATCTCTGCTAGTCTTCTCAGAATGGCAGCCTGTCCCTCAAGGCAGTGCAGGAGTGGGGAAGTGTGGGGTCAGACATATAGATCCTAGCCAGGCCCCCCAAATATTCAAAGCGTAGGAGAGGCAGAAATGGAGGCCCATAAGAGCCAGGTTCCATCTGTACAATGAAATTTACTGCCTGGGACAGGATGGACTTTAAGTCTTAAGAGCTCTACAGCTGGTTGAGGAGAGGGTCTTTGTCAAACAACCGCGAACTGGGGAGGATTTTCTGTCAAGAGAACATGGTGGAGCCTGTAGGGCCAGCAGGAGGGAAGGCGATCTCTAACCTGTCTGTGTGTATGTGGTCTCCCCACTATTAATACTCTTGGGACTACACTTTCTTCTGACCTTTTGAAAAACAAATCACGGAAGATACATACATACATAAATATACATGTATATAATAATAGGCTTTGATCCTTCTGAAGATTTAATTCAAAAACAAGGAAGACTGAAATATTAAGTTGGGCTTAAAAAGCAAACACATTAAGCATAAAGTTATGTCAAGATAGGTTAAAAAACAAGCACTTTGAAATTTCAAAGAAATAAAGGAAATTTCAAAGTAAATAACATTTATTGGGTTGTCTAAAAAGTTCACAGGATCATACAGAAAAACTTGAATGAACTTTTTGGCCAACCCAATAAATTAGGCTTAAAAGTGAAAGAAATAAAAGTCTTCAAGTTCAAAAAATAAGATTTAAGAATATTTGTGTCTAGGAAATTGGAAAAAAAGTTACAATTCCAACAAAAGAATATTAAGGATTTTTTTAATCCAAAGGAGACAGTCCAACTAGATGAGATTTGAAATAAGACAAATGGCCGAACTCCAACAGGGGATTAAAAACATGAAAACTGAAGTGACAGATGATTAAAATAAAACCCAAAAGCCAGGAGGTGAGAAGTTAAAACATGTTAGTAAGTGAAGTTAATGATAACATGGGATTTATAAGCACCATGTAAAATAAAACTAACCATATGTAGGATAGAGTGAAAATAGAGTTTTAAAATTTAGAGTTGGGCGAGAGACAAAAGGGGGTGAGGAGAACACAGGCCAGGCAGCTTCCTGTGGACACAGCTTCTCCCTGTAAATGGCTTCCACTTCAAAAAGCACCATTTATTTTAGGGGGTGAAGAGCCAGGGGGCAGATAGTCAAAACTGCCTTTCCTCCTTGTTCTGACGTTGCCCGGCAGACCTGGTTTGGTCTGACCCCACTCCTGAGCTCACCTGACCCTCCCTGTACAAGAGGCCCTGAAGGAAAGCCATGTTGCAGGCCCACTGCAGCCGTGGGTAGGGTTAACAGCCCTCCATCTTCCTGGGCCCCCCACCCTCAGCCCCACTCACAGGAAAAGGACACGGAAGTGGGTGAAAAGAAAGTATCCGTTGAGGGTACAGTGTCTAGAACTGTGAACTGTTACTAACACCTCCTTTTGATGTCTTCCGCCTCAGAACATAAATACCAGTGCCAGGAAGTTCATCTTCTGTAAAGTTGCTAAAACCACCCCATATGTAATTATATAGTCTTACTGTATTGGCTCAAAATTGCGTAGAATAAAGTGTAACCTAAAGCAAAACCAAAAATAGGTACTTGGTTTCCTTTGCCAAATTTCCTTGAAAAATGTAAATGCGTGAGAGTTTAAAATTAGGTAATCAGCTGACAGTATTTGTTGAGGATCCTGTGTTTGGAGGCCTGCAAGCCTCCCCGGAGGCAGTGGGGCCAGACCGCCCGGCCTTGCTGCGCCTCGGAGGAGCACGGGGCCTGAGCTGGGCTGCTGGTCCTCCTGTTCCTCCAGGGTCTCTTCTTGGCCCGCTACTAAGACACCCAGGTGTTTTCTTCTCTTTTTTTCTCTCTCTTCTCTTTGGAAAGATATTTCTGCAAATAAGTGAGCATTTTGTAAAAGTGCTGTGGTCTGTTTACTTCCTCCACTGACTTCCTTCTGCCTCAGAGCCTACTGGGGCCTGAGCACACTGCCTCAGCAGGGAAACATTTTATGATTAATTTTAGACTTCCATGTTCCCGTTTATGACTATATAACCTGCTTTCTCCCAGCCTGCTGGTAACAGAGGAGTCCATTATCACTCAGTAACAACCTAATAAATGCACCTCCAAGTCATCTATATTTCAGGGTTCAGTTGATGGTGCTGCCTGGGAGGACTGGGGAGCAAGAGAAGATCAAGAGAGGAAGACAGGGTGAACGGCAGCCTAGCGCTGCTGACCTCTCCTAAAGACTCCCTTACACCCACACGCACACAATGAATCCCCTAAACTGTGTCACATATCTAAATATTTAGATTTAAATCCACTTGTAAGTGAAATAAGTTAAAAAAATTCAGTTCCTCAGTTGCACTAGCCACATTTCAAGACCTCATAAGCCAGACGTGACTGGTGGCCACTGTAGAGAGCAATGCAGATACAGAACATTTCCATCATCACACAGAGCAAAGGCTACGGTACTGTGTGTCTACACAGAACACTGCTCACTAGCCTAGTGTCGCAGGGCTCGTCCTTTCTGGTGGGAGTTAGCCACACACAGTACTAATAGAAGCTCAATTTTGATACCCTCCCTTACCTTCACCTATGCTGAAAGAGGGAACCAGGCTGGAGGAAAGACAGAAGATATACAAGTTCAAGAATTGAAATTGTTTTCCTTCAACGTGAAAGTTGCAGAAAGAACAGATGGCACATGTTGAAAAAATAAGAATCTGGGATCAAAGAGAAGGAAAGAGCCAAGCATGAGCCCCAGGGCTGCTGTGGATTTTCCCTGACCACCCCGGCCAACTCAATAGGATCATTGTTATTTCTGGGAGAAACATAAATGTTCTCAGTTTCAAGATTTGGGTTGCAGGGAGAATTCAGACTCGTATATTCAGTTGAAAAGAAGATGCTTGCTTTTACCCAAATTTCTTATAGTTTCCCATCTTGCCTGCTTGCTGGCTGTTTTGTGTATGAAGCGGAACAGATAAGCTTTGACCTTGGAGCTGCTCTGTGGGATTTTCTGCAGATGGTTCTCAATAATAAGGTGTTTGCTCATTTGTTTCTAGGTTCTTTTATTTCAAAGTAAAAGTGCAGCCAAATTGACCCATGGGGAGAAAACAGATTAGGCAGAAAATAGCATCTCTTGAGATTTCTTACTCTAACACTTTCTGATTCCACCCATGAAATTGTCCCACCAGGATGCTGGCAATAACAGAGCAGGGCAAGCCAAGGGGAGGTCAAGTGGAGACCTTGGTTCCGGGCAGGCACATGTGAGGGCCAGGAAAGTCAGCTGAGGCTGAGTGGATGGGCAAGGGCCATGGGTTTCAAGTGAGAGGCCAGAGTCCTGGAGGTCAGTGAGAGGGCAAGCCCAGCTGTTCCAGCAGGCACCTCAGACCTGGGCACAGGCCATTCCGCACCAGCCTGGGAGGAGTGGCCTTGAGCCCAGAGGCATTATCTGAGTGGGGCTCCTGACCCTGATCAAGGCCGAGAAAGAGGTGGAATCCTGGCCTAGTAGAGCTGAAAGGTCTCTCGGGGTCCTCCTCCAGTGTCCCCCTGCTGCTGCTGCTGCTAAGTCGCTTCAGTCGTGTCCAACTCTGTGTGATCCCGTAGACGGCAGCCCACCATGCTCCCCCATCCCTGGGATTCTCCAGGCAAGAACACTGGAGTAGGTTGCCATTTCCTTCTCCAAGGCCTGAAAGTGAAAAGTGAAAGTTAAGTCGCTCAGTAGTGTCCGACTCTTAGTGACCCCATGGACTGCAGCCTACCAGGCTCCTCCATCCATGGGATTTTCCAGGCAAGAGTACTGGAGTGGGGTGCCATTGCCTTCTCCCCAGTGTCCCCCTAGAGACCTTGAAGGTAAGCAGAACCCTGTGTGCAGCTGAAGCATGGAGCCCGGGGACTTGCACCTATTGTCTGCAGTTTGGTCCCCTGGGTGTCTGGTCAGACCTCTGGAGACTCTGATCTCAGAAAGTCTGGGAAACACTCACCTCTCCATCCAGTGGTTTTCAGGCTGATCCCCTGAGGTCTCTCCATGCTTCTTTGGAGCTACAGAAGGATGCAGTCAAATGAGGGGAAGGACTGAACGGCTGAAACTCGAGTCCTCGTCCCCCTCTACAGTGCTTATCCAGCTCTTCATTATGAAGTGCTGTGCGTGCATCACTCCTTATAATCACTCTGTGAAGTGGGTGTTATTAAAATTCCTATGGTAGGGATGAGAAGACTAAGGCTTGGCAGATTAGCAACTTGTCCAAGGTCACAGCTCTAGTAGGTGCCAGCGCTGGAATGTGAATGACGAAACTCGTCATTATCTCGGGACCCCAGACTTGAAGAAGGTGTGTTTGAAATTGTTTTATGTATTATTGATGTCTTGTAGTATTTAGTCTATAGAGGTGTGGCAAGGCATGTCTAGTCTGATCCCTGGCTTAAAAAAAAAAAATGTATTTCCTTTTGGTTGTTCTGGGTCTTCGCTGCTTCACAGGCTCTTCTCTAGTTGCAGTGAGCAGGGCTGCTCTAAGCCCAGTGCACGGGCTTCTCACTGAGGTGGCTCTGGGGACACGCGCTTCAGTCGTTGCAGTTCCCAGGCTCTAGGGCACAGGCTCCATAGTTGTGGCACACGGGCGCCGTTGCTCCAGGCAGGGCACGCGGGATCTTCCTGAATCAGGGATCAAACCCTTGCCACCTGCATTGGCATGTGGATTCTTTACTGCTGAATCACCAGGGAAGCCCTCATCTCTACCTTTTATACAAAAAGAACCAAAGGCTCAGAGAGGTGACCTTGTCATCACAAGGTCACAAAATAGGGACACAGAGTTTGGTGATCTGGCCTGAATAAGGCTGCTGGCTTCCCTGAGGGGCCAGGCTCTGGACTCAGCTCTGTCTCAAGCCAGCAGTGTGCCCTGAGCCAGCAGTGTCTGCGACCTTTCCACCTGCGACAGCATCTGCTGAGAAAGAGCTATGCCTGCAGAGAGGGACTGCATCAAGTACTAGGGACATTTAGCCTAAGGGGAAAGCAAAGGTCACGGTTTATTCATCTCCTTATGAGAACCGTGGCTCTTCTGTTTGCCCACTCTCTTTCCCTACTATTGCAGTGGAATCTGATCCTCTTTCATTCTCTTCTGATTAATGTCCATGTGTCTTGGGGCTTCCTGAAAGGGTGAAATATTTTCTCCTAGAGGTGGCTGTATTTCAGGTGCTGGTGACTTGTTTCTTCTTCCCTGGGGCTGGTTCATCAATCACTTGGAGATGTTTTGCAACTGAACAGCAAATGCATTTCTCAGAGCAGCAGCCTCCACCCTGGTCCCCAAGCCAAAGTCAGGCAATCAGGAAAGGACTTGGGAAGTAGCCAACCCCCGTCTTCCAAAGCCCACCATCTGGGAAGTGAATGAGCTGCCTGCTGCTCTCCCTGGGGAACGGACACAGCACAGGAGGCCTGCGAGGCCTGCGAGGCCTGCTCCTGGAATGTTTGGGTGTCTGTTTGCTTACCATCCCTCTCGGGGGAAGAAGAATGGTTTTCAAAGCTGCACACTCTTTGCTTGGGGAGTGCAGCTGAGCCTCCAAGTTAATTTATTTGACTAAGTGTCCAAGAAAGACCTGGTGTTTTTTCCAGGGCTTCTGTCAAAACTCTCTTTCCATGATGAGAAATCAGTTTTCCTCACTTGGCTGAAATGGCTTTACAACATGTACATTTGAGAGAGGCCTTCATTCTGTGAGATATTCTTGAATGATGTGCCTCTAGACACAGGCTCTCTCTTGGAGAGAGTTAAGTTAGATAGGGTCATAACCTAACTTATGGCCGCCTTGGCCTCTGAGGTTTCTAAAGAGGCTGCTTCAACCAGGTAACCTCTCACACCCCTTTTTGCCACCTAGCACATGCACACGCCTTCTGCTTGCATTTTTCAAAGTGGTAATATCCTTGATATATCTCAGCAGAAAGTCCCATACTAAGCAAACCTGCCCAAGGAAATCTGCCCTTTACACAGAGTCCCCACTGCAGTACCACCTCTCCGTAGGAAAGCCTGGGAAGGCAGATGCATAGATAAAACGAGGGTGGGAGGACAGTGAATTTGGAAGGTATCAGCTGTAAGGGAGGCAAGCTTTGGCCTTTACCCTCTCAGGGTTCTTTTTGACTGGGCCTATGAATTAAACGGACATAAGGCAGATCAACAGGAGAACATACACATTTATTTAACACGAATTTTATGTGACATGGGAGCCCTCATAAGGAAATGAAGCCCCAAGAAGGTGAAACCTACTTACTTTTACATTAGGTGGAACAAAGAGAAGCAGTTATAAAGTGAAACAATGTAAGGTATGTGGGGAGGCGAATGGAAGATAAGAATTTTTTTATTGAGATCTTTTTGCGTAGAATTCACTCCATCCCAGCTTATCCTTGGTGACACGAATGTTACTTCCTTCTGGTGTAGGGAAGACATCTTTCTTTCTTTTTTATTGTTATTTTTTTAAATTTTATTGAAATGTAATTGATTTACAACAGAATGTTAGTCTCAGGTATGGAGCCGAGTGATTCAGATACACGTTTCTGATTCTTTTCCCTTATAGTTTATTACAAAATGTTGAGCAGAGTTTCTGTGCTATACAGTAGGTCCTCGTGGGTTATCTATTTTATATATTGTTGTTGTTCAGTTGCTCAGTTGTGTCCAACTCTTTGTGACCCCATGGACTGCAGCAGGCCAGGCTTCCCTGTCCTTCACCATCTCTCAGAGCTTGCTCAAACTCATGTCCATTGAGTCCGTGATGCCATCCAACCATCTCGTCCTCTGTCGTCCCCTTCTCCTCCTGCCTTCTATCTTTCCAGTATCAGGGTCTTTTCCTGAGTTGGCTCTTTGCATCAGGTGGCCAGAGTATTGGAGCTTCAGCTTCAGCATCAGTCCTTCCAATGAATAGTAGTGTGTATATGTTGAGCCTAAGTTCCTAATTTATCCCTCCCCATCTTTTCCCCTTTGGTAACCATAAGTTTGTTTTCTATGAGGAAGACATCTTTCATGTGGGAATTTCATCTCCTGATTTTAATAAAAAGAAGGACAGTTAGAGTGTTCTACTTGTAGTTTTTCAAGTGCCTTTACCTCGAAATAGTTAATTTGCCAAAGTGGCCGGTTTGAGGGTGGCATGTTCTGAGCCCCTCTCCAATCTGGCATGAAGGGAGGCAGTGTAGGGGGTAGTTAAGAGTGTTAGACTTCTGACCAACCCGGGTTGGAATCCTGGCTCTGTCAGTAACCAGCTGTGTCTGTGTGAGCAAGTTCTTTTCCTCTCTTCTTGGCAGCTTCCTCTGAACATAGAACTTACTTCATGGAGTTGTTGGAATGAAATGAGCTCATGGATATAAAATGTCTCGCACTGTGCCTGGCGCATAGTATGTGTTCAATAAATGTCAGCTGTTATTATTCACTCCTTCTTGGGAAATACCAGCGACCCCCAGCTCAGCGTAGGGACTTGGCGGTAAGGTCTGGATTCATGCCTGTCTGCTTTCTCAACCACTTGGGCAGCCATGCTTCCTGAGGAAGTTGGTGAGTAGAGTGGGCTCCTCCAGCCTGCCACGAGACCTTGGGGTCAGCTTCCTCCAAGCAAGGAGGCTGGAGGGCAAGTGATTTACTCAGAGGGGATGTGCTCCTCAGCCTCCTGCCACTCAGCCATTTCAGAAGGGCTTTTTCAGTTCATTAAAGAAAGGGGAGACCAATTACATTCAGCTCTGCCTTATGGAGAGAAGACTTTTGCCGGGATCTTCACAAGCTCCGCCCTTCCCAGAGCCCTCCTCCCTGCCCTCCCCCAGGCCCCAAGGCAGAACGGGTGGATCTCTTTTTCAGTCTCAAAAGGAGGATGAATGACTCTCAGATAAGTACACAAATGGCAAGAATAATGAAATCTGGCAGTGATGGAAGCCGAGCCCTGGCCTAATACTGTCCTTCTACCCCCACGGGTCTCTGCTTCCTGGCCCATGCAGAGTCCTTGAGCAGAAAGAAATAAGAAATGCTCTTGGCTCGAGGTGAGGTGCAGTCAACCATGTTAATGAACTGCAGGGAACGTTCCCCAGCCAGTGCCTCCGGCCGTCCTTTGGGTTGAAGCAGCTATCTAATAAAAGATCATTTTCGTAATCAGTGTTCAGTGAAAACTGTTTTCATTTATAGCAACAGTGAAGCCACCTGCTATTTAAAGACACCCCCCCTCCTCTTCTTCTTCACCCCAGGGCGGAATCTTCCAGCTCACTCCCTCAGCCAGCTGTGTCTTGTCAAAATTCCAATCTCCTCCCTCAGAACCATTAATCTCTCTAACTGTCTATCCAATGGGCCTTGCCTTCTTAGCCTCAAGTCTGGAGTCTGGGATTATGGCCTCACCTACAAAAATAGGTTCACCCAAAGCGGTCAGCTGGGGAGGCACTGGGGCACTCTAGCGAGTGAGGAGTAAATGGACGGTGCGTCTCCTTCTGAGTCTCAGCTCACTGATTCACTCCCTGCCCAATCCCACACATCTCCGCTGAGTCAGGCGCTGACAAGTGAGAGGGCGGAGAGGAGAGAGGAAGGGAAGAAGGTGCTGCTGCAGAGATGGGAGCACAGGCACCCAGAGGAAGGGCCTTGGAGCCAACAGGAGGAAGAAAGAGAAAGAGAGAGAGGCCGCCAAACCTCCGTCAGCCAGCCGGCTTGGGGAATGGGGCACTTGGGTCAGTGGAAGGTTCTAGTTATGTGTGAACACAGCCAAAGTCTTTCTGTCTTAACCCTTAATTTAGAAAAGCTTTTTACTTAATGTTAGTTCACTTTCTTTCTGAAGGGGCAGCAGTCTGGATGTGAACACCGACTGCAGGCCAGAGTCTGTGGAAGGAGGCACCCCAGCCTGGGAGAACTATACATAGAACCCTGTGTTGATCCTGAAAGTGAGATCTCTGCTAAAAACTTGCTTTTTCATGCTTTTGACTCTCTTTCTCGTGGATTGCTGGGAATTTGTGTTCAAGTTTAACTACTGGTGCACTCAAGGAGAAGGGGGTGGCAGAGGATAAAATGGTCATCACCAACTCAATGGACGTGAATTTGCGCAGACTCCAGGAGATAGTGGACGACAAGGGAGCCTGGCCAGCTGCAGTCCATGGTGTTGCAGAGTTGGACACCACTTAGCAACTGAACAACAACACTCCTATTCATCTTTCAAATCTCAACTTGAAGGTCACTTCCTCTGTAAAGGCTTTTTAATTACGCCTTCCTCTTTCCCCTGGGGCCCTCCCAGTTACTCCCTCTTTGCTGAGCATACTGTGTTTAAATACTTTGTTAATATGAGATACAATGGGCAGGAAATTGAGGAAGAGCTTTATCTCTGTATGACCCTGCTTGTTAAGGACCTGAACTCCAAGTCTTTGCTTTGCTTTTAGAATAGTAATAAACTAATTACATGTGAATTCCCAGAAGGCAGAAAACCCCAGCTTCTGGCCAGAAACAAGGGAGGGAAGAAAGGAGAAATACTGTAAACAGATAAAAGGAGAAAGAAATCATTTATAAGCTTGGTGGTTTTTATCTTAATTCTGAGACTTATTTCATGTCTGTTTCCCTATGATCTGTAAAACCAGAGTGCTTCCTATGATGTTTCTGAGATCTGAAACAACTCAGAGAGATGATATTTCTCTTTCTATAAACCAACCCACTCCATGAATGCCCTGTAGGGGATTGGGCGGGGCAGGAGTTTAGGGAGGAAATCAGTCATCTGTTCAGTTCAGTTTAGTTGCTCAGCCGTGTCCGACTCTTTGCGACCCCATGAATTGCAGCATGCCAGGCCTCCCTGTCCATCACCAACTCCCGGAGTTCACTCAAATTCACGTCTGTCGAGTCGGTGATGCCATCCAGCCATCTCATCCTCTGTCGTCCCCTTCTCCTCCTGCCCCCAATCCCTCCCAGCATCAAAGTCTTTTCCAATGAGTCAACTCTTCGCGTGAGATGGCCAAAGTACTGGAGTTTCAGCTTCAGTATCATTCCTTCCAAAGAACACCCAGGACTGATCTCCTTTAGGATGGACTAGATGGATCTCCTTGCAGTCCAAGGAACTCTCAAGAGTCTTCTCCAACACCACAGTTCAAAAGCATCAATTCTTCCACGCTCAGCTCAGTCCAACTCTCACATCCATACATGACCACTGGAAAAACCGTAGCCTTGACTAGATGGACCTTTATTGGCAAAGTAATGTCTCTGCTTTTGAATATGCTATCTAGGTTGGTCATAACTTTCCTTCCAAGGAGTAAGTGTCTTTTAATTTCATGGCTGCAGTCACCATCTGCAGTGATTTTGGAGGCCCCCAAAATAAAGTCTGACACTGTTTCCACTGTTTCCCCATCTATTTCCCATGAAGTGATGGGACCAGATGCCATGATCTTCATTTTCTGAATGTTGAGCTTTAAGCCAACTTTTTCACTCTCCTCTTTCACTTTCAGCAAGAGGCTTTTTAGTTCCTCTTCACTTTCTGCCATAAGGGTGGTGTCATCTGCATATCTGAGGTTATGGATATTTTTCCTAGCAATCTTGATTCCAGCTTGTGCTTCTTCCAGTCCAGCGTTTCTCATGATGTACTCTGCATATAAGTTAAATAAGCAGGGTGACAATATGCAGCCTTGATGTACTCCTTTTCCTATTTAGAATCAGTCTGTTGTTCCATGTCCAGTAACTGTTGTTTCCTGACCTGCATATAGGTTTCTCAAGAGGCAGGTCAGGTGGCCTGGTATTCCCATCTCTTTCAGAATTTTCCACAGTTTATTGTGATCAACACAGTCAAAGACTTAGTCAGTAAAGCAGAAATAGATGTTTTTCTGGAATTCTCTTGCTTTTTCCATGATCCAGCAGATGTTGGTTGGCAATTTGATCTCTGTTTCTTCTGCCTTTTCTAAAATCAGCTTGAACATCAGGAAGTTCACGGTTCACGTATCGCTGAAGCCTGGCTTGGAGAATTTTGAGCATTACTTTACTAGTGTGTGAGATGAGTGCAATTGTGCGGTAGTTTGAGCATTCTTTGGCATTGCCTTTCTTTGGGATTGGAATGAAAACTGACCTTTTCCAGTCCTGTGGCCCCTGCTGAGTTTTCCAAATTTGCTGGCGTATTGAGTGTAGCACTTTCACAGCATCATCTTTTAGGATTTGAAATAGCTCAACTGGAATTCCATCACCTCCACTAGCTTTGTTCATAGTGATGCTTTCTAAGGCCCACTTGACTTCACATCTGTTACTAAGATCCAAATAGATACAGTACTAGATCTGTGGAGGTTGACTCTCAGGACAGGTTGGAGACCAGCCAAGAGGTAGACAGTCAGCTGCATTCATCATTTTCCAAGTCTCTATTCTGTGGGCCTTGAGAGAAAGTCACCACAGCAGCCCTGCTGGGCCATGACTTGGTCTGAGAACAGATCAGCAGTAAAGCAGAAAGAGGGCAGGACGCAGTGCCACATCTCTGAGCAAGGAGACAATTGCCTGACCACGGGCCCCAGAGGGCTGGGGATGGAGCAGGCAGTGCTGAAACCTGGGGACAGCTCCAGCTGCCCTGAGCTCAATGGAAACCCCGCATCTTTCTCCTCCCCGTGCTGGCCCCCGGCAGGTCCTGGCAGCCTCATGTCCATCTGGCCATGATATCAAGTCTAATTTACACGAGGGGCCTGGCGATCCTCTTAACAGCCCTCTGAGAAGTCCTGTGCTATGCTGTGCTTAGCTGCTCAGTCGTATCCAACTCCTTGTGACCCCATAGACTGTAGCCTGCAAGGCTCCTCTGTCCATGGGCTTTCCCAGGCAAGAATACTGGAGATCTTCCCAACCCAGGGATCGAACCCAGGTCTCCTGCATTCCAGGCGGGTTCTTTACTAGCTGAGCCACAAGGGAAGCCCCTAAGAAGGCCTACCCATGCCTAAGAAGGCATCAGCCCACAGCCCTCTTACACTGTGGGTTTTACAGACAAGAGAATGCACAGTGAAGTTCTGTCTCAGAGGTGGTGACGCTGTTCGCTAGGATCCCCAAGGTAGACAGGGTGTCTGCCACCCCAGCAGACAAGCTGCCCACTGTGAGTATGTGCAGAGTTCCACCCAGGGGATGAAACAGGATGCACACAGCAGGTTCCCTCAGCGTGTCCTGCCTCCTCTGGCTCCCGGAAGGCAGGGCCTGTCCTTACTTCTTCCCTATTCTCAACATCCAGCACAGAATCTGCCAAAGGGCAGGTGCTCAACAGATGCTCCCTGAAGGAATATAATCAGTCTGTTTTCAGAATTCCATTATGACTGGATCACGGCTGGCCCATTGTCTCTTTTCTCCTTTATAGGGATGAGCTCATGCAATGTTCCCCAGTCCCCAGCAGCTTGCTGGTTACTCAGCTGCCACCACCTGGCTGAGAAGGTGGGCTGCTCCCATGCCAGGCCCACTGGACCTCCATTAATTCACTCCTTCCTCCCTCTTCCTTGGCTTCCTCCCTCCCTCCCTCTTTCCCTTCTGGCAGAATGACCAGTTGTTTTGTTTGCCCAAGTCTGAGGGGTTTCCCAGGATACAAGACTTATTATGCTAAAATCAGGAAAGTCCCAGCAAACCTGGGCAAGTTGGTCATTTGACCCTCCCTTTCCCTTCTAGAGGGGCTTCCCTGGTGGCTTAGAGGGTAAAGTGTCTGCCTGGAACGCAGGAGACCTGTGTTTGATCCCTGGGTCGGGAAGATCCCCTGGAGAAGGAAATGGCAACCCACTCCAGCATTCCTGCCTGGAGAATCCCAGGGATGGAGGAGCCTGGTAGGTTACAGTCCATGGGTGCCGGGGTCCAGCCGTGGTGGATCCAGGGAATTCGAAGCAGGGATGGAGTCGGTGAGGAAAAACTTATTTATTTAGAAATATAAAGAGAGATTAGGAAAGAATCGTGTAGTAGGAAAATTAGTGGAGAAAAGAGGCTGAATGACTTGGTTTACGTGGAAAACCAATAAAGTTCCAAGACAAGGAACTTGCACCATCTACACAGGCCACCGGCACCTGCTTGAATAGCAGAGGGTGCCACACCTTGGGCTCTCTCTCGTGTGGGTCTTAGAAGCCAGGGCAAATAAGTAGACATGGTGAGCCTCCATGCTCCAGGTGGGAATTCAGCCAGAAAAGGGAGAAAAGAATGACATGGGGGAGCCAAGCATTGGTGCCAGACCCACAACTTTATTTTCAAAAGCAGCTTATATACCCCAAGTTGTACATAAAGAAATAATGGAATATGCAGAGTTATGCAGGGGCAGCAGTCCTGGCCCTTATTGAGACCAGGCTTTCTTTTTGCATACCTTCCCATATACAAAAGGTCTCAGGTGGTTTACATTATCTTCTGGCCAAGAGGCCTGTTAACATTTTTATGGCTCTCTTCCTAGATAAATGTCTGTCAACCAGAGAACTCTTTTTCCCTTGAAGTGTTTTTTCTTTAATCTGCATCACCCTCAAAGTACTAAATAAAGTTACATTCCTGTAGAACAAAGGTGCAGTGGGTTATAACAAAGAAAGTACTTAACTCAAAGATCTAATGTTGCTAATACCAGGGCTACTACCTGTTTTTCTATATACCAACTATATCTACAAATAAAAGATATGAAAACTTGGCAGCAAGTATTGGCTCAACAAATGAAACCCTTAATCAGTCCTATTCTAATGATTTTGACTCCTCAGAAGCCCCTACATTCCTAGGATGTTTTAAGCTTCCTGTGCCTCTTGCGGTCGGGAGGCCGCAAACAATCACATGTGCAGCTGTAAGAGTCTGGCAGGCAGGCTAGAAAACCATCAGAGGGGTTTTTGGATTGAAACACTCTTATTATGCCCAGGAGACTTATTATCTAAAAGCTCTAAATTAACTTTTTCCAGAAAAAGGTGGTGGGGGGACAGTCCCCTGTTAATGTCAGAAGAGTAGGTGGAAAGCATAACACAGTAAAGCAGGCAGACTCTGGTTTTGGGGGGTGGATGCTCGAGAATTTCCAGGGGGACCCCTGAGGCTCGATCCCGCCTTTGCGTATGCCAAGCTTCCTTCCTCATGACCTTTGCCACGGGCGGGGTTCCTCACACTGGCTTCCGGCACATGGGGTCACAAAGAGTCGGACACGACTGAGCGACTTCACTCCACTTCCTTTCCCTTCCCTTCCCTTCCAGAAGCATGTAATGGACTTATTCTGGGAAAGCACAGGCCCAGGCTGAGTTGAGATGTGTTGACTGGTTTGGAGGGTAAAAGAGCTAATTACAGAGCCGCACTCCCTTTGCTCTGGAATGAGGAGACATTAATGACATTTCTACTCCCTTCTCATCAGCCTCTTCCTCCCATCTGTATCCTATATTCCTCTTCTCTACATCTAAACATTTCAGTTCCTTCCTTATCACACCCCCAGCCTCGGTTTCTATCACAGCTAGAGTACAGAGCCCAGATGAAGCTGGAGTTGGGGATCTAGTGCCCTTTGGCCTAGGATTCCAAAGTTTGAGGTCCTTGTTGACCCCACTGGGCAGCTGTTGAGCATGCTGAGGTGTCCCACCCCCTCTTCACATCTGCCTTCAGATTCTAGGGGCAGGACCTTGGAGATTCAGTGGGGGTGTCCTCACAGCCTGCTTTTGGTCAGTCTTAAAATGGGGGTACCTTCTGTTCTCTCTGATTTTTCTGGTCTTAGTGACTCACTGCCCTGGGAATCTTTGTTTCTCATAAAGGTTGCTGAGACCAAGGGTGATGACAAGTGTGAATGAATCAGAGCCTGTCCCCTGTCCGCTCAGATTCACATTGGACCAAGCTATGTGAACACATATCCACAGCACATGTAGTGGGCTCTCCTGATGCCTCAGCTCCTTGTTAGCCTGGCCGTCCAGTGGGGAGTGCTGCAGGGCTCAGTGGTGAGTCCATTCATTTCCATACAGGAGTCTGTGTTTCCTGATGGATCCAGGCCACTTGCATGCATGCATGCTAAGTCGCTTCAGTTGTCGTCTGACTGTGCAACCCCATGGACTGTAACCCGCCAGGCTCCTCTGTCCATGGGATTCTCCAGGCAAGAATACCAGAGTGGGTTGTCATGTCCTCCTCCAGGGGATCTTCCCAACCCAGGGATCAAATCTGCATCTCTTAAATCTCCTACACTGGCAGGCATGTTCTTTATCACTAGTGCCATCTAGGAAGCCCAGGGCACTTGGGTTTCTCTAATTTGATTGGGTACATTATTTCTCTCTAGCACTGAATTAGAGGGTAATTGAAAGTGATGACTTGCAAGTTAGGGTTTTTATTCTATCCCTTTAAAAGTAATGTTTTTATTTATTTAAATGGGGTTTATTTTAAAAAATTATTTATTTTAGTTGGAGGCTAATTACTTTACAATATTGTGGTGGGTTTTGCCATGCATGTTTTTAAAAAGTTTCATCTTGTCCTACATCTGCCCTCCACTCACACTTTAACCTATTCTCTTCTAGCTTGTATACTGGAGATGCCTTGCATGAGCCTAGGGTAGAAGTCTTCATCTGACTGCAGTGGAAAGAGATACTCATGAATCTACTTCAGGAGGGCAGGTGGCCTTGTCTCTGGCCCACCAGCTTTGACAACTGCATTATCACTTCCCTTGTGGCTCAGATGGTAAAGAATCCACCTGGGTTTGATCCCTGGGTTGGGAGGATCTCCTGGAGAAGGAAACAGCTATCCACTCCAGTATTATGGCCTGGAGAATTCCATGGACTGTATAGTCCATGGGGTCGCAAAGAATTAGACACGACTGAGTGACTTTCCCTTTCACTTATCACAGCCCACTGAGCTGCCTTAAGAAAGCCTGCACTAGAGGAGATGGAGGCTGGTCCCCTGTTTGCCTGCAGGCCCCTCAGGAGCCTGTTCTCATCTGCTTTATGATGACAGGTACAGAGGTGACACTGATGATGAAGACGGGAAGGAGGAAGATGTGATCTGAGTGTCTGACCAAGTAGCATCATGCACTGATTTGGTAACTGAAACAGTTTCACTGGGAACGTCCAACAGTTTCGTAGCAATTAACATCCTGGATTGACTGGTAGCAGCTGTTTAAGCTGAGTGGCAGAGGATTCTGAAGTTGCATCCAGGGTCACCTGCAGACAACGTGATGACCAGTTAGTGATGTCAGGTGTAGCCACAAAAGGGCATGAGGAGTGAGAATTTCATATGCTTCTCATCCATGGGGTTTCAACCAGGCTTTTTGTCTCTCCTCATTCGTGGCAGCTGAGTCACCTTAGCTCTTTCAGTTTGTATTGGGATATTTATGGGGGTCCCAGACCTGGTTGGTCACCCTTCACTGCTCTCCTCCTGGACTTGGGGTACTCAGTTGAGTTTGTGGATTACCTTACTGCTAATACTTCAGGAGGGCTAGGAAAGCGATTTTTCTTAGAGTAAACCTTGCATCCCAGCCCCCACCTTTCCCCTGCTTCCTGTGGGGCACCGTTGGTCTTTCAGTAAAGGGGCTGATGTCATGATGATTTCAAGTGATTTGGCCTAAAGACAACACCTACTCCCTGAACAATATCCATGAAAACTTAACACAGTTACTCGAGTGAGTCACATTTTCCCTGTGAATGTGATTTGCAGATGTCAGAATGAAGTCTCACCAGGACCGCCTTCTGCAATGGAACTTCCAGAAACCGCAGACAGACTGCTGATCAGCCATCCCAGAAAAAGAAAAGCCGCCCATAGACCAGCCAGGGCTCTGATCACACGAATGAATGCTACGTTTCCAAAGAAACCGAAATCAGCATGGAAAATTTCTCTTGCAGAAAGATTCGAGCTTATAGTATACCTGGTTACCTGATGAAAAGGAATCATTCCCCCTCCCCCCAACTATGTGCACCAGTCCTGGCTCATGTGATTTTCATAATGACCTGAGGTTGTGGGCTGTGGGTACAGGCTGTGAAAACATCCCCCCGCATTTTCTGGTTGGGCAGAGAGAAGCCCATGTGACCTTGCATCTCGGTGCGTGTGGTAGTGAGTGATGGAGGCAAGCTTGGGCCTTCTGGTCACTCCTGGACAGTGCTGTCTCCCCACCCTGCCTTTACAATCTGGAGGGGGCCCGCCTAAGCAGCAGTCCATTTATTTTTCTTTCAGAGAGAAATGTATCTTTAAAAAAATAAGAATGAAGGCCAAAATTCATCTCAATAAACATGAAGAAATCAAGTATTTTAGTTATATTTTATAATAACTCAAAGATACTTTTAAAATGTAAAAAAACTGAGGGACAGAGGAAAGTAGAGACACAAAGAAGTAAGAAAACACCCACCCAGCACACCATGCATGCTATGATTTGTGTGAAATCACAGCTCCATTGTGTGGCTTTTTGTCAAGGTGTGATTTGTTGCTAAGTCATTTTGTCGTGCCCAACTCTTTGTGACCCCATGGACTGTAGCCCACCAGGCTCCTCTGTCCATGGGATTTCCCAGATAAGAATACTGGAGTGGGTTGCCATTTCCTTCTCCAGGGGATCTTCCTCACCCAGAGACTGAACCCACAGCTTCTGGCTGGCAGGCAGACTTTTTTACCACTGATTATCCTGCAAAGAAATAGAGGAAAAGAACAGAATGGGAAAGACTAGAGATCTCTTCAAGAAAATTAGAGAAACCAAGGGAACATTTCATGCAAAGATGGGCTCGATAAAGGACAGAAATGGTATGGACCTAACAGAAGCAGAAGATATTAAGAAGAGGTGGTAAGAGTACACAGAACTGTACAAAAAGGATCTTCACGACCCAGATAATCACGATGGTGTGATCACTCACCTAGAGCCAGACATCCTGGAATGTGAAGTCAAGTGGGCCTTAGAGAGCATCACTACAAACAAAGCTAGTGGAGGTGATGGCATTCCAGTTGAGCTATTTCAAATCCTAAAAGATGATGCTGTGAAAGTGCTGCACTCAATATGGCAGCAAATTTGGAAAACTCAGCAGTGGCCACAGGACTGGAAAAGGTCAGTTTTCATTCCAATCACAAAGAAAGACAATGCCAAAGAATGCTCAAACTACCGCACAATTGCACTCATCTCACACACTAGTAAAGTAATGCTCAAAATTCTCCAAGCCAGGCTTCAGCAATACGTGAACCGTGAACTTCCTGATGTTCAAGCTGGTTTTAGAAAAGGCAGAGGAACCAGAGATCAAATTGCCAACATCCGCTGGATCATGGGAAAAACAAGAGAGTTCCAGAAAAACATCTATTTCTGCTTTATTGACTATGCCAAAGCCTTTGACTGTGTGGATCACAATAAACTGTGGAAAATTGTGAAAGAGATGGAAATACCAGACCACCTGACCTGCCTCTTGAGAAATCTGTATGCAGGTCAGGAAGCAACAGTTAGAACTGGACATGGAACAACAGACTGGTTCCAAATAGGAAAAGGAGTACGTCAAGGCTGTATATTGTCACCCTGCTTATTTAACTTATATGTAGAGTACATCATGAGAAACACTGGACTGGAAGAAACACAAGCTAGAATCAAGATTTCTGGGAGAAATGTCAATAACTTCAGATATGCAGATGACACCACCCTTATGGCAGAAAGTGAAGGGGAACTAAAAAGCCTCTTGATGAAAGTGAAAGAGGAGAGTGAAAAAGTTGGCTTAAAGTTCAACATTCAGAAAACGAAGATCATGGCATCCGGTCCCATCACTTCATGGGAAATAGATGGGGAAACAGTAGAAACAGTGTCAGACTTTATTTTCTGGAGCTCCAAAATCACTGTAGATGGTGACTGCAGCCATGCAATTAAAAGACGCTTACTCCTTGGAAGAAAAGTTATGACCATCCTAGATAGCATATTCAAAAGCAGAGACATTACTTTGCTGACTAAGGTCCGTCTAGTCAAGGCTATGGTTTTTCCAGTAGTCATGTATGGATGTGAGAGTTGGACTATGAAGAGGGCTGAGCACTGAAGAATTGATGCTTTTGAACTGTGGTGTTGGAGAAGACTCTTGAGAGTCCCTTGGACTACAAGGAGATCCAACCAGTCCATTCTGAAGGAGATCAACCCTGGGATTTCTTTGGAAGGAATGATGCTAAAGCTGAAACTCCAGTACTTTGGCCCCCTCATGCGAAGAGTTGACTCATTGGAAAAGACTCTGATGCTGGGAGGGATTGGGGGCAGGAGGAGAAGGGGACGACAGAGGATGAGATGTCTGGATGGCATCACGGACTCGATGGACATGAGGCTGAGTGAATTCCGGGAGATGGTGATGGACAGGGCGGCCTGACGTGCTGCAATTCATGGGGTCGCAAAGAGTTGGACACGACTGAGCGACTGAACTGAACTGAACTGAACTGTTGATGGCCATTTTGGTTGCTTCCATGTACTGGCTATTGTTAACAGTGCTACATTGCACACTGGGGTGCGTGTATCATTTTGGATCATGTCATTCTCCAGGTAGATGCCCAGGAGTGGGATCACAGGATCATACGGCACCCCTAGTTTTAGTTTTTTAAGGAACTTCCATGCTGTTCTCCCTTTCATGCGGAGATGGGCACATTAAATGACAGAAACGTTATGGATATCACAGAAGCAGAAGATATTAAAGAGAATCAGCAACAATACACAGAAGAACTATACAAAGAAGATCTTAATGACCTAGATAACAACAGTGGTGTGATCACTCATCTAGAGCCAGACATCCTGGAATGTGAAGTCAAGTTGGCCTTAAAAAGCATCACTATGAACAAAGCTAGTGGAGATGATGGAATTCCAGTTGAGCTATTTCAAATCCTGAAAGATGATGCTGTGAAAGTGCTGTACTCAGTATGCCAGCAAATTTGGAAAACTCAGCAGTGGCCACAGGACTTGAAAAGGTCCATTTTCATTCCAATCCCAAAGAAAGGCAATGCAAAAGAATGCTCAAACTACCGCACAATTGCACTCATCTCACACGCTAGTAAAGTAATGCTCAAAATTCTCCAAGCCAGCCTTCAACAGAACATGAACTGTGAACTTCCAGATGTTCCAACTAGATTTAGCAAAGGCAGAGGAACCAGAGAGCAAATTGTCAACATCTTTTGGATCATAGAAAAAGCAAGAGAGTTCCAGAAAAACATCTGCTTTATTGACTATGCCAAAGTCTTTGACTGTGTGGATCACAACAAACTGTGGAAAATTCTGAAAGAGATGGGAATACCAGACCACCTTGCCTGCCTCCTGAGAAATCTGTATGCAGATCAAGAAGTAACAGTAGAACTGGACAGGGAACAACAGACTGGTTCCAAATTGGGAAAGGAGTATGTCAAGGCTGTATATTGTCACCCTGCTTATTTAACTTATATGCAGAGTTCAGTCAGTTTCTCAGTCATGTTGACTCTTTGTGACCCCATGGACTGCAGCACACCAGGTCTCCCTGTCCATCACCAACTCCTGGAGTTCACACAAATTCATGTCCATTGAGTCAGTGATGCCATCCAACCATCTCATCCTCTGTTGTCCCCTTTTCCTCTTGCCCTCAATCAGGGTCAGGGTCTTTTCCAGTGAGTCAGTTTATTGCATCAGATAGCCAAATTATTGGAGTTTCAGCTTCAGCATCAGTCCTTCCAATGAATATTCAGGACTGATTTCGTTTATGATTGATTGGTTGGATCTCCTTGCTGTCAAAGGGACTCTCAAGAGTCTTCTCCAACACCACAGTTCAAAAGCATCAATTCTTTGGTGCTCAGCTTTCTTTATAGTCCAACTCTCACATCCATATATGACTACTGGAGAAACCAAAGCTTTGACTAGACGGACCTTTGTTGGCAAAGTAATGTCTCTGCTTTTTAATATGCTGTCTAGGTTGGTCACAGCGTTTCTTCCCAGGAGCAAGCATCTTTTAATTTAACAGCTGCAGTAACCATCTGCAGTTATTTTGGAGCCCCAAAATAAAGTCTGTCACTGTTTCCACTGTTTCCCCATCTTTTTGCCGTGAAGTGATTGGACCAGATCTCATGATCTTCGTTTTCTGAATGTCGAGCTTTAAGCCAACTTTTTCACTCTCCTCTTTCACTGTCATCAAGAGGCTCTTTAGTTTTTCACTTTCTGCCATAAGGGTGGTGTCATCTGCATATCTGAGGTTATTGATATTTCTGCCAGCAATCTTGATTCTGGCTTGTGTTTCATCTAGTCCAGCAGTTCTCATAATGTACTCTGCATATAAGTTAAATAAGCAGGGTGAGAATCCCATGAACAGTATATGCAGTTTTTACTTTAATTTCTCCAATAATTTGTGATGTCAAGCACCTTTTCATGAGCCTCTTGGCCATATGAATGTCTGTTTTGGAGAAATGTCTATTTAGGTCTTCTGCTCATTTTTTGATTAGGTTGTTTTGATGCTGTTAAGTGTCATGAGGTGTTTGTGAGTTTTAGAGACTAATTCCTTGTCAGTCACATTGTTTGCAAATATTTTCTCCTAATCTGAGCGCCGCTTATTGAAGAAACTGTCTCTTTTCCATTGTATATTCTTGCCTCCTTTGTCATAGATTAATTGACCATAAATGCATAGGTTTATTTCTGGGCTCTCTATTCCCATTGATCCATGCATCTGTTTTTGTGCCAGTATTGTGCTGTTTTGATTACTGTAGCTTTGTAGTGTAGTCTGATGTCACGAAGTGTGATTTTTCCAGCTCTGTTCTTTCTCAAAGTTGTTTTGGCTATGCAGGGTCTTTGTGTTTCCATACAAAGTTTAAAATTATTTTTTTAGTTCTGTGAAAAATGCTGTTGGTATTTTGATAGAGATTTCACTGAATATAGATTGCCTTGTGTAGTATAGTCATTTTAATAATGTTAACTCTTCCAGCCCAAGAACATGGTGTATCTTTCCATCTGTCTGTGTTGTTGTCAGTTTCCTTTATCAGCATCTTATAGTTTTGTGAGCACAGGTCTTTTATCTCTTTAGGTAGGTTTATTCCTAAGTATTTTATTCTGTTTGATGGAATGGTAAGTGTGATTGTTTCCTTAATTTCTCTTCCTGATAGTTTGTTATTAGTATAAAAATGCAACAGACTTCTGTATATTAATTTTGTATCCTGCAACTTTACTGAATTAGCTGATGAGCTCTAGTAGTTTTCTGGTGTGTCATGTGCAAAGAAAGTGTGAAAGAAAGTGAAGTCACTCGGTCGTGTCCAACTCTCTGCGACCCTGTGGACAATAGCCTGCACCAGGCTCCTCCGTCCATGGGATTTTCTAGGCAAGAGTACTGGAATGGGTTGCCATTTCCTTCTCCAGGCCATCTTCCTGGCCCAGGGATCGAACCCAGGCCTCCTGCATTGTAGACAGACGCTTTACCACCTGAGCCCCCAGGGAGGTCCTAACAGTGACCTCAGGACTCAGACTTCTTCCTTTCCAACTTGGATTTCTTTTACTTCTTTTTCTAATCTGATTGCTATGGCTAGGACTTCCAAAACTATGTTAAACAAAAGTGGCAAGAGTGGGCATCCCTGTCTTGTTCCTGATCGTAGAAGGTATGCTTTCAGCTTTTCACCACATACTTGTGGGTTTGTCATATATGGCCTTTACTATGTTGAGGTAAGTCCCCTCCAAGCTCAACTCTGGAGAGTTTTTTAATCATAAATGGTGATTAATTTTGTCAAAGCTTTTTCTGAATCTATGGAGATGGCTGTATGGTTTTTCTTTTTTAATTTGTTACTGTGATCTATCACATTAATTTGCTGATACTGAACAAAATTCTTACTTTCTGGGATGAATGGCACTTGATCATGGTATAATCCTTTTAATGTATTATTGGATTTGGTTTGCTAATATTTTGTTGGCAATTTTTTATCATGTTTATCAGTGATACTGGCTTGTGTTTTTCTCTTTTAGTGCTATCTGGATTTGGTATCAGGGTGATGCTGGCCTCATAGAACGAGTTCAGAAGAGAACACACATTCTTACATAGAATCCCTACAGCTGCTCTCTTCTTAAGGACAGGACAGACATACAGAAAGCCACACCAGCCACCACTAGAGGTCTCCTACCAGGACAAACAGAAAGTTGGCCACAGTGTCTCAGTGAAGGACTCAGACTATACGGGATACGTTTCCAAACTCCTTCTGAGATGGAAGCAGGATGAGGAATTTCCTCTTTGTAAGTGATCTTAATGCAGCCTTGAGACATCATTTTAGATCAATATCAGTCTCACAACCCTTGATAGTGCTGCCCTCCTCCAGGAGTGCTAGGCATCACTGGCCTCCCTAGCTGTTACAGAGAAGGTGCTCAGCTTTGCCTCCTGGACAGTATGCAGCTTAGCTCCTCCCTGGCATAATCGAAGTGGAGTGCATGTTGGTGCAATGAGCCACTGGAGTGCAGCTGGTGCTGAGGGGGCTTCATGGACTAGATTCCCTGACTTCCCCAGGAGAGCAGATCCCACCTCCTGTTGCTGAAGGGTAAACAGAAATGCTCTCTGCGAACACAGGCTCAAGGCAAGCATTTCTACTCTTCCGAGCTCCTGCAAAGTGAGGGCTGAGAAGAAGAGAATTGACTAGGGATGGTCTAGAGGTCTTAAGAGTGTGAGACTTGGAGGCAGGAGGGCTGACGGCAAAATGGGGTCAAATGGCCTGATCTCAGCCCTCAGGGCAGGGCCAGTCTTTTGGGGAGGCAGTTGAGGGAGCAGAGCCCCAGGTGTCACTGCTTCCCAGAAAACACAGCTTGTGATCAAGTGAGATTTTATGATGCCAAAGTCCTTCTGGGAGGCCCAGACCACTCTGACATTGGGTGTCCAAGGAGATTCATGAACTAAATTTTTCTGTTGGTGAGAAAGCTTTTTGTTTCTTTCTGTATAAGCTGGGTAAGCTCCCAGAGCCCCTTTGGAGCCTTGAAAGACTTGCCACGTTCTGAACACAGCATCCTGCCCATACCCTTAGGAGACAATTATTTGGGAGCTTACATCTCCATTGCTCAGTCTTGCCTTTTTTTTTTTTTTCGCCTGTAGCATATAAAAGTTTCCAATCTGTGTCTCCCGTGCACTGATGTTCCAGATGTATCACATTCTGAGGTAGAGCTTGGAGCCCAGCCATGTCTGAAATGTTGGTGAGAGGATGCAGGTATGTTGGTCAGAGTAATTTCAGAGGGAGGTCAGGGCCTGAGAGGTTTTGGCTGCAGTGCTGGCGGTTAGGTTTGAATCAGTTGGACAAACGGATTCATGCTGGCTGAATGGGCCTGCTCAGACAAGGGGAAATAAAAGACTACTACTCTAATCAAGGCTAAGTCGCATCTCCAAGCCAGGCAGCTGCTGTCAGGGCCTAGGAATGTCTGTTCTGGGATGCTAAGGCCCAGCCCGCCTCTGTCAGCCGGGACTCTGCACCTGCGCCGGCTGGGAACAGTGGTCGGAGATGGAGGCTAGGGAGGAGAAAATCTAGGTCAACCACCATTGCCTTTGAGGCTTCTAGGTTTGTGATCTGAAATGTATCAACACTTCTCATTTGGTCCAGATAACTACTGGCCCCCGAGTTTATGAATGCAGGTAGTGAGTCAGGTAGCTGTGAAGAAACCTGTGTTTGGTCCAAGATTGAGGTGCACTTGGATTGACCGCCTCCATCTCCCAGGCTGGAGGACGGGCCCCGCCTTTCAGCAGGGGCTGCAGTATGCTCACTGTCCTGCCATCTCCTCCTCCCCCTGTCCCTTCTGGAAAGGGGGACTTGGTCTGGAGTTTCCTGGGTGTTTCTTTGATGGAAACACTTGGACCCTTGAGAATCAATAATATCTATTCCTTTTGGCAGGGGCAGTCAGGGAGGGTAAACTGACCTCTTTGTTTAAGAAGAGGTAGTTTGGATTTTCCTGGTGGTCCAGTGGTCAAGCCTTCATGCTTCCACTGCAGGATGAACTTAAGATCCCACAAGCCATGCAGTGTGGCAAAAGAAAAAAAAAAAAGGCATTTAGGCCAAATTTTCTCAAATCTGGTTGCACCTTAGGCTTATCAGGAGGCAGGGGTTAACAATATTCATGCCTGGATTCTACCCAGATATTTCTCACTTAATTGGTTAGCATTAGACTCAGTCGTCAACAGTGCTCATAAAGCGTCTCTAACTAACGTGAGACCAGGGTTGGGAACCCCTGGTTTCAAGCTCTCAGCTGAAGCAAAATCTGAAGGTGTGGGGATGTAGCCTCTCTCTGTGATTAGATGATAAACACCCAGAGAGCAAGAACAGTGCTCCCCTGTTTTGGCCTCTCCTCCCTTGGAGTTTAATAGAACACAGCACACAGTGGGCTCTCAGCATTTACATATGAATTCTTGGATGCATAGACGAACTAACGGTAACATTCCTTTAAAAAAACCTCATCCATACATCAACATGAATCCACCACGGGTGTACACATGTTCCCCATCCTGAACCCTCCTCCCTCCCTGTACCATCCCTCTGGGTCGTCCCAGTGCACCAGCCCCAAGCATCCTGTATCCTGCATCAAACCTGGACTGGCGATTCGTTTCTTATATGATATTATACATGTTTCAGTGCCATTCTCCCAAATCATCCCACCCTCTCCCTCTCCCACAGAGTCCAAAAGACTGTTCCATACATCTGTCTCTTTTGCTGTCTCACATACAGGGTTATCACTACCATCTTTCTAAATTCCATATATATGCGTTAATATACCGTATTGGTGTTTTTCTTTCTGGCTTACTTCACTCTGTATAATAGGCTCCAGTTTCATCCACCTCATTAGAACTGATTCAAATGTATTCTTTTTAGTGGCTGAGTAATACTCCATTGTGTATATGTACCACAGCTTTCTCATCCATTCATCTGCTGATGGTCATCTAGGTTGCGTCCATGTCCTGGCTATTATAAACAGTGCTGCAATGAACATTGGGGTACACGTGTCTCTTTCAGTTCTGGTTTCCTGTGTGTATGCCCAGCAGTGGGATTGGTGGGTCATAAGGCAGTTCTATTTCCAGTTTTTTAAGGAACCTCCACAATGTTCTCCATAGTGGCTGTACCAGTTTGCATTCCCACCAACAGTGTAAGAGTGTTCCCTTTTCTCCACACCCTCTCCAGCATTGCAAAGTTAAAAAAAAGAAAAAGTAGCTTGCACTTTCTAGAATATCAAATAAATGGAATAATAGAGAAAAAAATATAATATAATACATCAAAAAAAAAAAAAACCCACCTCATCCACTTGAGGCAGTGACTACTATTTTAAACATGCCACAATGAGAGGCCCTTGCAGGGAAGTCTGGGCCAGCTGGACCTGCCCACCACAGTTACAACTCAGCACCATTATAACCACTTAAGAAATGTCTGGATGGAAAAACTTCACAGACAATGGAAAGCAGAAACTGTCTAGGGTATTCTTTTCTTTCTTTCTTTTTTTGGAGGGGGAGGGGTGGGGGGAGCAGTGTCAAGGCTCTGATAATGAAAACATAGATTATTTGCTTCTGTAACCCACTGGGGAGGATTATCTCATCATCTAGTTTTCCTTTGAGAAGTTAGACAATAGTGTCTAGCTAGTCTGAATACCTCTGGAAGGATCCTCTGCCGTTATGCCCCGAAACACCATTAAGATCCAGTGTGTCGGCTCTGGGTCTGGGCACTTCACTCTGATAAGGAAGGAAACTAAGAAAATAATGAGACAGTAGAGAGGTGAGCAGGAAGACGAGGTCAAGAGAGGGTGACAAAGGCATTTAGAATAAAAGCTTCCGCTGCAGGTGTTTATGCTTCATGGCACTGTCCTCGGTGGATTATATTTTTTAAATTGACCTGAAAGCATACAGGAGCATTTCAGATTTTAAAAGGTAGTAAATACAAGAAGGAGGGATTTTGAATCAATGATTAAGAGACTAGATGGAGTTTCACAATTAAGTGCTAAAAATCCATGACCAGGAGATTTCTTGCCTCGCTTTCCTATTGTTCCTTTCTCTCTCTCCTTTTCTTCCTCCCTTCCTTCCCATAAACACTGGCCAAACTAAGAGGAAAACTCATAGCCTTCACATCCCCTCAAAGAGGTCCTGCGTTAGTAGGGAAGATTGGAAAGGGCAGTTCTGATGAACATGGAACGTGAGACGTGACATGGGAAGGAGTTGGGAGAGGAGGGGCTGTGTTCCCAAAAGGGAGGAGAAAGTTCGCAAATGAACCCAGCGCTGGTTCTCAGCCTGAAAGAACGTCTAAGGCCCTCCCATCCAGATCCTCATGGGCCCCGTAACCAGCCGGTGGTTGTCTGGCCTTTCTTAAACGTCTGCAGTCAGCTCCAGCATCCTTGAGACAAGCAACAGACAAAGTCTGTGTCGGTTTTACAGGAGGGTTATGAGAGAAAATTGGCAACCTGGCTGAACCAAAAAAGGTAATTTAACAGCTCATATAACTGAAATGTCCAAGGCTTATGTCTGGTTTCAATCAAGGCAGGATGCAGGGGCTCAAATAGGACCATCCGGGGTCTTCCACCTTCTCCTGGTCTCAACCCCGCTTCCCTCGGACTCAGCTTCACTGGCAGACAGGAACAGCGACCCCCTTAACTCCAATCAGCCTGGCACTCAGGAAGAAGAGAGCCTCTCTTTTCTACTAGTCTTGTAGGAAAGACTTCCCTTGGGGCTCAGCTGGTAAAGAATCTGGCTGCAATGTGGGAGACCTGGGTTTGATCGCTGTCTTGGGAAGATCCCCTAGAGAAGGGAAAGGCTACCCACTCCAGTATTCTGGCCTGAGGATTCCATGGACTGTATAGTCTATGGGGTCGCAAAGAGTTGGACACAACTGAGCGGCTTTCACTTTCTCTAGGAAAGACACTCTCTTTATCCCAGCTTGAGTCAGGGCTGATTCTCAAGCTAAGACGGAAGGAATAATGAAGGATAACTCCAGGGTTTCAGAAGAGGGGAAACTGGGAAAGGTGAATACCTGGATCAAAATTAAGATAATCACAGGAAACTATATCCAATCTTCTGGGATAAACCATAATGGAAAAGAACATTAAAGAATGTATATATGTGTAAAATTGAGTTACTTTGTTGTACAGCAGGGATTGGCATAACATTGTATATCATTGTATAACATTATATATACTATGCTTCCATAAAAGGAGAAAAAATAATCAGAAAGAGCACTGGTTTGGGAAAAGAAATCAGAGAGGAAGAACTGGGTTCAGAAGAGTCGGAGGCAGTGGTTGGAGGCTAATGAATGGCAGGTGGTTAGAAGCGTGAGGGTGGGGGTTTTGTGGAGAAGCTGGACTTGGAGACGAGGAGTTGGGTCCTTCTACAGAGACAAGATAGAGATACCAAAATTAGAGATAACAAAGGAACATTTCATGCAAACTTGGAAGGAAAGTTATGACCAACGTAGATAGCATATTCAAAAGCAGAGACATTACTTTGCCAACAAAGGTCCATCTAGTCAAGGCTATGGTTTTTCCAGTGGTCATGTATGGATGTGAGAGTTGGACTGTGCCGTACAGTAGGTCCTTATTGGTTATCTATTTTATATATATTAATGTGTAGGATTTTTTTTACAAGTGATAGGAAACTCAATTCAAATTAGTTTAATAATGATAAAACAGTATGTTGACTCACATAACAGGTAGGTCCAGGGTAGCTGAGGTTCCGATGCATTCAGGCGCTCTGGGATTCATGGACTTGTTTTTACGCTTTTACCTTATTCTTTCCTCTGTTGGCCCAGAAGCCTTCTCCTTATGAAGACAAAACAGCTGCCAGGAACACCATTCTATCTTTTCCATCAGGAAGAGCAATTCTCCTACAGACAGTTTCAGTGAAATTCTCTGAATGAGTCTGACTCTGGTGTGGCCCATTATACGCACATTTCTAAGTCAGTGAGCTGTCATGCTCTGATGTTTAGAGTTAAATCAACACCCATCTCAAGTTACGACTAGAGGCATCCAAACCACTAGGCTGAGAATGAGGGACAAAAGGTTCCCTGAAGGAGGACTGGGGTGCTTTTCCCAAAAGGAGGTGGAATGGATACAGCAAAAACAATGACTCTCCACTGAATAAAACCAAGGGAAGAATGGCAGGGCGGCTGGTAGTCACCAGGGTCTGAAGACCCAGAGGTTGAAGATGGGAAGTGAATGGGCACAGTATGGTTTAGACATGTGGCTGAATCATTTGTTTCTTTAAAAGATCAGAAATATAGAAGGAGAACAGATTTTAGGGGGGTGAAGGGATAAGTGGAAGTAGAAATGCCTCAGAGGCAGGGATCTTATATTTTAAAGATCTTGATCTGTGAAAGGAGGCAGAGACTAGCTCTAACCCATACCCACCACTTCTGAGCCAGGCACTGTGTAGGTGCTGCTGCCGCTGCTGCTAAGTCACTTCAGTCGTGTCCGACTCTGTGCGACCCCAGAGACGGCCTCCTACCAGGCCCCTCTGTCCCTGGGATTCTCCAGGCAAGAACACTGGAGTGGGTTGCCATTTCCTTCTCCAATGCATGAAAGTGAAAAGTGAAAGTGAAGTCGCTCAGTCGTGTCCAACTTTTAGCGACCCCATGCACTGCAGCCTACCAGGCTCCCCCATCCATGGGATTTTCCAGGCAAGAGTACTGGAGTGGGGTGCCATTGCCTTCTCCGGTGTAGGTGCTAGGAGGGCTGACATGGATCATTCCCAGCCTGTGTCCTCAGGAAGCTCACAGCCTGAAAAGGAAGAGAGAACTGTGAATGAGCAGAGTATGCAGAGAGGGGACGCCTGATGACTCCAAAGCTGAAGACAGGGAGGGCACACCAGTGAGAGCCTGATGTTAGATCAGAGTTATCCTGCAGGAGAGAAGGATGAGCTCTGTCCCAGGGTACTGGGGAAGGCTTTTCACACAACATGGTCCCTGATCTGGGTTTAGTGGGATGAATGGGAGTTTGCTTCAGGAAGCCAAATGGAGAAAGGAGTGCTAAGCAAGGGCAAAGATTTCTTAAGAGGCTCATGGGTGTATAATAAGCACTCTGGGGGTGGGGAAGGGCAAGTGACCAAGGGCCTGTGTGATGTGCCAGAGGTGGGGGCTTTGTTTGGAGGTGGTGGGCGGGTCACAGAGAAAGTTTGCAGTCTGGGCAAGGTATGCTCGATTAGCATTGTCAGAAAATGTCTCTGAAGTCAGTCTGGGGAATGAGCTTCGTGGAGACAGGCCAGTTCAGAGGATGTGCGGCAGTGACAGAGGTTAGCACAAGGACAGGGAAGGGAGGACAGAGTGGAAGGGTCCCTGGGAGCAGGAATTCACAGAACCAGTGATGGCAGGATGAGGGAGGAGGGAACATCAGAGCTCTGAGCGCAGGCGATGGGCTGTGATCGCAGGAAAGGAACCCTGGACAGGAAGACGCCGGAGGTGCAGGTGGGGAATGGATAATGGAGGAGAGAGTTCCCCAGAGAGCCACGGGGAAGGCGGGTGGGCGGGCCTCGGACACATGCAGAGACCAAGACAGGCTGAGCACCGGGTGGGAAGGAGGCATGGAGAATGCGGGTAAGAGTCCCGAGTGTTAATGAGGAGGGCGGGCTAGTTGGAGGGCTTTCATTTTCTCAGTTAAGAAAGAGGGGACTCACCTGTTGGGAGTGAGTGGGTTTCAGATTTTCCCTGTGGGGAAAAACGGCGAGAGTAAAGCACCAACCAATCACTGAGTCATGCCAACTCCACCCACCCGGGGCCCTCCTCTCCTCGCCTGCCCTTTGCCTCAGCTGGGGCCTCATTAACGACACCAGTGGTGCGCAGGGCGGCAGTGGGAGTGCTTGTCAGACCTCCCACCCCAGGAGATGCCTCAAAGCGCCACCCACCCCAGCATCGCATCCAGGAGCTCCGGGGTGAGACCCGGGCACATGAGTTTGCAGCACACTTCACACCAGACTCTGAAATGCTACACCCCACCCATCTCCCACACATGGTTGAGAATGACTGAGTTAATGGGACTGAGTCCTGGAGTCTGCGATGGGTGGGAGAACTGGAGTGGAATCCTGTGCAGAAACCAGGTGGGAGTCAAGTGACTGGGATTCCGGGAGCACGGCGTCTCCTGATGTTACATTCAGCCACACCAGAGTCAGTGACCACCGAGAGACTCAGGAGGTCTGTAAAACCTGAGCACAACTGAGGATAACCAGACTTTTCTGAAATATCATGGCCATTGTTCTAAGGGCAAGGAATGAAAATGAGGGGAAAAAAACCCCAAAACAATTATTGATGATGGAAAGACCCTGAAGGCCTGAAGGCGTCTTCAAAAGTTGCAGCAGTTTGTTGCAGCAGTGCCCTCTGCTGGTGAGAGTCGGACTTGCAGCTGTATGGCCACCGCATCCTTGACTTGACCACACCCTGGAGTCGGCAGGTTAGTGAGGCTTCTAAGAAATTGTTGGTCAAGTTACAAACGATCATTAAATCCATACACACAACCCTTCAGGTATAAGCTGAGCTTTAAACTTCAGACTTGGCGATTTGCCAGTTAACTGTGTTCAAATAAAGATTAAAAACTGTCCAGGAAAAATGCTAAGATCCTGAAAAAAGTTTCTTTGGAAAATGTTTGATATGTGTATAATGGCCAGCCACGTGGAGACAAGCTACAGAGTTAGACATTTTTTCTGGAATGAATGAATTTTCTAAAAAGGCTTGGTAATTCTATGCTGTTAATAATAATAGTGTTCATGTGTGTGTGCCCAGTTGTGTCTGCCTCTGTGACGCTGTATGCTGTCACCTGCCAGGCGCCTCTGTTCATCGGATTTTCCAGGAAAGAATATTGGAGTGGGTTGCCATTTCCTACTCCAGGAGATCTTCCTGTCCCAGGAATCGAACCGGCGTCTCTTGCGTCTCCTGCATTGCAGGCAGATTCTTTACCGCTCAACATTTATTGGACATTGGCACCTTGTATGCATGACCTCAGTTAACTCTCACAACAGGCCAGAGTTCACAACAAGAACTGTTACCATTCATACTTGTGAGGTAACTGAGGCACAGATTACCTTGGGACCGTGGCTACGACCACAAAAGCTTGGCAGAGAAATTAAACCTAGAAGCATCATGTAGCCTTGTTAAGGTCATCCCAACTTCTTTATTGCATGTTCCAGAAAGGCATGATTGTGTCAACATCATGGGTGCTTACTGAGTGCTCTTGTGATGGCCCTAGGCAGGTGACTGGATGCCTCTGCTTCCCTGTGCTGACTCAGGGGCTCGGGGTCTTCTTGCCTTGTGGCTGCCCATTAGCTGGTTCTGGTCATTTTCCCTACATGTTTGGCCAGCTAGCAGGAGAGAAAAGAGCAAAGAGGAAGCACGTCAGCTTCAGTGGCAAGAACACATGGATGCCAAGGGTGCTGGGAAATGCAGTTTCTGGCTGGCCAGCCACTTTCTAGCACCAGCTCTTCACTATGGGATGGGGAGCAAGGACCTGCGTGGTCAGCTGGCCATCTCTGCCCTTCCTGTTGTAAGGGTGACTCACTGACTCAGGTCACACCATTTCTCGGAGGATGATGGAAACTGATCCAAGGTGAGCACCAGCTTGATATCACGAGACTGGTGTCTGTAGCAATAAATCATTTGTGAGGTGCTTTTCCTGCTGACAGTATTTCTGTACCAATTATCTTCTTTCATCCTCACAGTCTTTGTTAAGGGGGTTAATTGCCTCTAGTTCCCAGATAGGAAAACCGAGGCTGAGCAGTCAGATGTTGTGCCCATATTCCCACAGCTGGGACTCAGGGTCCGCTCATTACCATGCCCTGAAAATAGTTGTGGCTGCTAAGCTTAGATGGAACTTGACCAAGATATTTCATGTTGAGGGGCGAGGAGTGGGCGGATTTGTGAGCCAAAGCAGGAGATGTTCTCCGTGGGCTGAATCAATATCACTCATGAAACGTTTTCCTGTATTTTCTACCTTTACCAAAGGTCACAGACAACCAAAACCACGGCTGATGTTTCACAACTTAACAGTCTACATTGCAGGTTTCATTTGCTATTGACAATTCTATGATGTTCTTGAGTATTATTGATTTTGGGGGAGAGTTTAGGAGGGGTCTTCACATTCCTCCCATCTGCCCCGTCTCTCCTTTGAGTTTTACCAGGGTCTCCGGTAACAATCTAGTCGTAAGAAGGGGTTCTCATTATTTTAATTCTCACCAAGCTATCCTTCTGTACTAGTTTGAACATTTAAAGTTTTAGTTTACATTTTACTATGAAAATTTCAAGTATACAAAAGAGAAAAGTAATATGTAAACATACAGATACTCTACTGATGAAAAATACTAGCATTTTCCAAGTATCTTTCTGTTACTGATTTCTAGATTAACTCAACTATGTTCAGAGAATACAGCTGGCTTTCAATTTTTTACATTTGCTAAGGTTTCTTTGTGGCGTGGAATATGATTTGTTGTGGTGAATGTTCCACGTGCGTTTGGAAAGAAGATGTATTGTGCCATTGGGTAAAGTGTTCCATAGAAATATCATTCAGGTCAAGATGTCTGGTCATGTTGTTGTTCTTCTGTGAGCTTGCTGGTCTTCTGGCTAATTGTTCTGGCTAATCTGTCTAATCTCAGTAATCGATTACTGAGAGAAGCGTGCTGACATCTCCACCTGTTACTGCGGCTCTATCTTTTCATTCCTTTGAGTGTTTGCTTCGCATATTTTGAAATTCTGTTGTTAGGGGCGTACACATTTAAGATTGCTATATCTTCTTGGCAAATTGAGCTCTTTGTTTTCATGAAATGTCCCTCTTTATCTCTGAAATAGCTCTTGCTCTGAATCTGCTTTGTCTGATGATAGTACAGCCAGTCCAGTACAGGATGCTTTTCTCCATCCTTTTACTTGTGACCTATCTCTGCTTCTACGTTTAAAGTGGATTTCTCGTGTTTTGTTTTCCACCCTAATTTTTGTTCCTCTATTTTACATCTTCTGTTACGTTGCTTTTGGGCTTCGCTGATAGCTCAGTTGGTAAAGAATCCGCCTGCAGTGCCGGAGACGCTGGTTTGATTCCTGGGTCTGGAAGATCCGCCAGTGAAGGGATAGGCTACCCACTCCAGTGTTCTTAGGCTTCCCTTGTGTCTCAGCTGGTAAAGAACCTGCCCGCAATGCAGGAGACGTGGGTTCGATCCCTGGGTTGGGAAGATCCCCTGGAGAAGGGAACGGCTACCCACCCCAGTATTCTGGCCTGGAGAATTCCATGGACTGTATAGTCCATGCAGTTGCAAAGAGTCAGACGTGACTTTCACTTTAGAGTGTTTGGATATTTAATATTATTGATAAACTTCTATTTGAATTATAAGTATCCATTTCAATTTTTCTGTTGGCTTCTTGCCTTTAACGTTTTTGATTTTGTTTAGTTTTTTAGTTTTAGAGGTGCTTTGCTGCTAAGTCGCTTCAGTCGTGTCCGACTCTGTGCGACCCCATAGACGGCAGCCCACCAGGCTCCCCCGTCACTGGGATTCTCCAGGCAAGAACACTGGAGTGGGTTGCCGTTTCCTTCTCCAATGGATGAAAGTGAAAAGTGAAAGTGAAGTTGCTCAGTCGTGTCCGACTCTTCGTGACCCCATGGACTGCAGCCTACCAGGCTCCTCCATCCATGGGAGTCTCCAGGCAAGAGTACTTGCCTGGAGTAGGGTGCCACTGTGGTGCTTTAGGAGTTACCATATAAGTAATTTATATATATATGAATTATATATAGTATATAATTTTATCATATATAATATATGTACATTTTGTCTCAGGTCAGTTCAGTTCAGTTCAGTCGCTCAGTCGTGTCCAACTCTCTGCGACCCCATGAATCGCAGCATGCCAGGCCTCCCTGTCCATCACCAACTCCCAGAGTTCACTCAGACTCACGTCCATCGAGTCCGTGATGCCATCCAGCCATCTCATCCTCTGTCGTCCCCTTCTCCTCCAGCCCCCAATCCCTCCCAGCATCAAAGTCTTTTCCAATGAGTCAACTCTTCGCATGAGGTGGCCAAAGTACTGGAGCTTCAGCTTTAGCATCATTCCTTCCAAAGAAATCCCAGGGCTGATCTCCTTCAGAGTGGACTGGTTGGATCTCCTTGCAGTCCAAGGGACTCTCAAGAGTCTTCTCCAACACCACAGTTCAAAAGCATCAATTCTTCGGTGCTCAGCCCTCTTCACAGTCCAACTCTCACATCCATATATGACCACAGGAAAAACCATAGCCTTGACTAGATGGACCTTAGTCGGCAAAGTAATGTCTCTGCTTTTGAATATGCTATCTAGGGTGGTCATAACTTTCCTTCCAAGGAGTAAGCGTCTTTTAATTTCATGGCTGCAGTCACCATCTGCAGTGATTTTGGAGTCCCCCCAAATAAAGTCTGACACTGTTTCCACTGTTTCCCCATCTATTTCCCATGAAGTGATGGGACTGGATCCCATGATCTTTGTTTTCTGAATGTTGAGCTTTAAGCCAACTTTTTCACTCTCCTCTTTCACTTTCATCAAGAGGCTTTTTAGTTCCTCTTCACTTTCTGCCATAAGAGTGGTGTCATCTGCATATCTGAGGTTATTGATATTTCTCCCAGCAACCTTGATTCCAGCTTGTGCTTCTTCCAGTCCAGCGTTTCTCATGATGTACTCTGCATATAAGTTAAATAAGCAGGGTGACAATATACAGCCTTGACGTACTCCTTTTCCTATTTGGAACCAGTCTGTTGTTCCATGTCCAGTTCTAACTGTTGCTTCCTGACCTGCATACAGATTTCTCAAGAGGCCGGTCAGGTGGTCTGGTATGCCCATCTCTTTCAGAATTTTCCACAGTTTATTGTGATCCACACAGTCAAAGGCTTTGGCATAGTAAAGGAGAAATAGATGTTTTTCTGGAACTCTCTTGCTTTTTCCATGATCCAGCGAATGTTGGCAATTTGATCTCTGGTTCCTCTGCCTTTTCTAAAACCAGCTTGAACATCAGGAAGTTCACGGTTCACATATTGCTGAAGCCTGGCTTGAAGAATTTTGAGCATTACTTTACTAGCGTGTGAGATGAGTACAATTTTTTCTACTTAGAGGTAATATTTTACTACTTCAAGTAACATGTTGCCATTGTTGTTGTTCAGTCTCTAGGTTGTGTCCAACTCTGCAACCCTATGAACTGCAGCACACCAGCCTTCCTTGTCCATCACCAACTCCTGGAGCTTGCTCAAACTCATGTCCATGGAGTCGGTGATGCCATCCAACCATCTCATCCTCTGTCATCCCCTTCTCCTCCTGTCCTCAATCTTTCCCAGCATCAGGGTCTTTTCAAATGAGTCAGCTCTTGGCATCAGATGGCCAAAGTATTAGAGTTTCAGCTTCAGCATCAGTCCTTCCAAATGAATATTCAGGACTGATTTTCTTTAGGATGGACTGGTTGGATCTCCTTGCAGTCCCAGGGACTCTCAAGCCTTCTGCCGCACTACAGCATCAATTCTTGGGCGCTCAGTTTTCTTTCTGGTCTAACTCTCACATCCGTACATGACTGCTGGAAAAACTATATAGCTTTGACTATATTGACCTTTGTTGGGAAAGTGACGTCTCTGCTTTTTAATACACTGTCTAGATTTATCATAGCTTTTCTTCTAAGAAGCAAGTGTCTTTTCATTTTGTGTCTGCAGTCACTGTCCACAGTGATTTTGGAGCCCAAGAAACTAAAATCTGTCACTGTTTCAAGTAACAAGTAGGGGACTTAAAGCCCTATTGGTCTTTACTTTCCCCTCTCTGTGTTATAGTTGTCAAATATACTACTTCTACATACATGGAGATGTGAACCGTACAGTCATGAGCTTTGCTTTCAGTTGTCATACGTATTTTATGGAGAGAGAAATAGGCTTTTATTGGTGCAGATATTTATCATATCTGAGGCTCTTCCTCATTCCTGAAGTTCCGGGTTTTCCTCTGATAGCATCTTCCTTCTGCCTGAAGAAATTCCTTTAGCATTTCTTTTAGAACTCTTGATTTCCCTTCTTGACTGGAGACTCCATGGGGACCATGACTTGAGCATACCCTTGGGTCAAAAGTACAAGAAAAACAGGGGTGTAGAGGGGACCCTGGAAACTCACCCCCCATGTAGGTTGCTTCTTCAAATTTGGACTCCTTTCTCCTCAATCAGCCTCTTTTCCTTTACTTTCAAGAGTTCTCAGGTAGTTGCCTAGTATTTCGTCAAGTATGTTCATCGATATCAGTATAACTGCCTGTCGGTGTAATAGTCTCACTCCATCTTGCCCCAAGTCTGGTTGAGCTTTCTCTTCATTTTCTAGCTTTTTAAGATGAAAACTTAGATAATTGATTTGAGACTTTTTTTTTCTTTTCAACTGTAAACATTTAAAGCTATAAACTTCCCTTTAAATACTGCTTTAATTGTATCCCACAAATTTTAATATGATGTATTTCTACAATATTTCAGTTCAAAGTATTTTCTGAGTTTCTGTGTGATTTCCTCTTTGACCCATGGGATAGTTAGATGTGCATTAATTTCTAAACATTAAGAGAGGATCTCCATGTAGATTGTTATTGATTTCTAATAATCTTGATGTCACAGAACATATTAAGTATAATTTCAATCCTGTTAAATATCTTGAGGCTTGTTTCATGGCCTAGAGTCATTGTCTATAAATTGATTATGGGTACTTGAAAAGATGTTCTGCTGTTTTGGGGTGTGATGGTCTATATAGTTGACCGCTGAACAACATGGAAGCTAGGGATACCAACACATTTGTGCAATCAAAAATCTGTGGATAACTTTACAGATGGCCCTTCTTGCCACCCATTCCACATTTGAGGATTCCACTACCTGTGGATTGTATAGGATAATAATAGGTTTTTTCTTTTTTTAATACAATTTTTAAAGGTTACTTTCCATTTACAGTTATTACAAAATATTGGTTGTATTCCCCATGTTGTACAACACATCCCTGAGCCTATCTTATGCCTGCTAGTTTGTGCCCCCCACTTCCCTGCCCCTATATTGACCCTTTCCCTCCTCCTTTTTGGGAATCTCCAGTTTTCTATATCGATGAGGCAGTTTCTTTTGTGTTTGCTACTTTGCTGTAATATTTTTAGATTCCACATATAAGCGATACCATACAGTAGTTATCTTTCTCTGTTTGATTTATTTCACTCAGTATAATGCTCTCCACATCAATTCATGTTGCTGTAAATGGCAAATGTTTGTTCTTTTTTATGGCTGAGTAGTATTCCAGTGTGTGTGTGCGTGTGTGTGTGTGTGTGGAACATGTACTGCAGCTTCTTTATCCATTCATCTCTTGATGGACACAAGTTGTTTCCATGTCTTGGCAACTATAAATAAAGCTGCTATGAGCATGGGGTGGGGGGCATGTATCTTTTCAAATTAGTACATTTAGTTTTGGCTATATACCCAGGAGTGGAGTTGCTGGGTTATATGGCAGTTCTAGTTTCAGTTTTTCGGGGAGCCCTCCATGCTGTTTTCCACAGTAGCTGCACCAATTTTGTAGTAGGTATTTATTGGAAAGAAAAACCAAAACGTGTTGTTTAAGGGTCAGCTGTAAATGTTAATTAGGCCAAACGTGGTTCTGATCTTTGTCTCTACTAATTTCCTATTAACTTGTTCTATCAATAATCAAAAAAGAAGTGTTAAAATTTTGTTGTTATTTTCTTAGTTTACCCTTTTCGTATTTTTTAAGATCTGTTTTTGGATGTTTTCACTTGTAGGATTGTACCTTCTTGAGGATTTGACCACTTTCTTATTGCAGAATATCTTTTGTCTTTGACAGCAATTATTGTCTTGAAATCCATTTCATCTGATATAAATATAGCCATTCCAGTTTCTTTAGGATTATTTTCCCAGTACATATTTTCTCATCCTAGCCTTTAACTTTTTTTTTAGTTGTTATATTTAAAGTGGGTTTTCTTGAAGATGACATTTGTTGGGTTTATCTAGTTTGTCAATTTCTGACTTAGAGTATTTGACAATTTATATTTGATGTCATCATTGATATAGTTGGGTTTACTTATAATAATTTTCTACTTGTTTTCTGTTTGTCCCAGTGGATCTCTGTTCCTGCTTTTTATTTCCTACCCTCTTTTGGATTTATTGAGTCTTTTTTATACTCTGTTGTACCTCCTCTTTTAGTTTATTGACTACAGCTCTTTATTAACTTATTTTCATAGTGGTCATTCTACAGTTCACAATATTTGTACCTTGTCACAACCTGTCTTCTCATATCACGTGACACCTGTATGTTTCTACTTCTTCCTTCCAACCTCTGTGTTATCTTGGTCATGGATTTTACCTCTACGTTTATTGTAAATCCCACAGAAGGTTGTTATTTTTGTTTTAAATGATCAAATGTCTTTTTAAAGAAGTTAAAAAATTAGATATCAGTATTTTATATTTAATTATACTTTACACTAAATATTTACAACCTTTTCTTTATTCCTTTGTACAGATGCACATTTCTGTCTGGTATTTCTTTCAGCTTGAAAAAAACCCACTTTGATTTCTCTTAGTACAAGTCTGCTGGCAGTGAATTCACCTAGCTTTTGTTTGCCTGAAATATTTTTATTTTTGCTTTCCTGAAATATTTTTATTTTTGCTTTTTAGGAACATATTTTCTGGATATCAATTCTAGACTAATAGCTTTGTGTGTGTGTCTTTCAGCACTTTAAAGATGTCATTGTATTTTCTTTCAGCTTTTAATTGTTTCTCGCGACCAGTCTGTGGAGTCTTAAATTCTGTTCTCCTATATGTAATGTGTTTTGCTTTATTTTAGTCTGACTATCTTTAAAATTTTGCCTTTGTTTCTTCTTTCCAGCAATTTGATCATGATGCATTTCTGTGTGGTTTGTATTTAACTTGCTTGAGCTTTGCTTTTCTTGAATTTGTGGATACATAGTTTTCATCAAGTTTGGAAAAAATTTGGCCATTATTTCTTCATATTCTATTTCTGAAAAATAAATAAGCAAGAACAGATTACCTTCAGGGATAATAGATATTGATTGTTGATATCACATCTTCCTATGCATGAGTAGAGCTCATCATTGCATTTTATCAAATCATCTTTTGCATATCTCAATAGCATTTAAAGTTTTCTTCATATAGATCTTAAATATTTCATATTTATTACCAACTGTTTTATGTTTTTGTTACTGTGGCTGTTACAAATGAGATCTTTATGTTTTAAGGAGTTACTGCTTTTATATAGAAAGACCATTGATTTCTCTAGTAACCTCGTCCTAAACACCTTATTGTTTCCCATTCATTTGCTTATATTTTTTTCAGGCATATGTAACAGTATCAAAAAATGATGCTTTCTTGAATTTGCATGCTGCTTTTTCATAATGCCCTGATATCATGAAAAAGTAATGTGTCTCTTTTTCTTGTTACTTTCTATCCTTTTTCTATTTTAAACATTCTCATTTAAGGATCTTCTTCATATTATTCCATTATCTGTAATTGGTGGAGCACAGATTTTCTCAACTGTCTCATCTGTTGACTGTATTTCAAGACAGTTCCTTTCTTCATGGAACTAGACATGTTTACCATGAGCTCGTCTTCATCAGGTCAAGTTTCCTGTAGAGCTCTTTGAACTTGTATTGTGCAGGCATCTCTTGGTTCACATTTGCCTTTGCAGAGTTCATTCCTGGATACTTTTTATGTTTATTTTTTGAGTGTAGCTTCCTTTACTTATGGTTTGGAGAGATTCTGACTAACACCTACACACGGTACAATTTTGGAAGCTTGATTTCTAGAGGTCTACTCTTTCACCACCCACAGTGTTGGGCAGATGGTCAGCTTCCTGCTGTTCCTCAGACCAGTGGGCAGAGTTTTCTTGTCCTTATTTCATGGAAGGAACATCTCTTTCTGGATTTCAGTTTTATTCAAAGATGTCACTTTCTACTTCTTATCACCTGCCGGCCCGAGGCCTAATCCCATGGCTCTTGAAATACGTCTTCTCTGCCAGCTCCTGTTTCAAATGTCCCTGTGGACAGTTTGCTTTTAGCTCCTGCTAAACTTTATGAGTTTAAGTTTCTACTTCCTTCCTGGTACCTGGGAATGTTCCTCGCTTAGTTTTGAGTTTGGCTATGAAATGACAGCAATAATCATGGCAACAATAACACTGCTGTATTCTGTCCGGGATTTATATGGGCTTGGAGCATAATTAAAAACTTCCCACACTGGCTCAATCTATGTCACTGACCGAGATTTCCTGGTGGTGCTTTAAGTAATTCTGACTAATGTCCTTTCCTGTCACAGAGAGGGATACTTATTCTCAAAATATCTTGGTCCCCACGAGGTGAAAGACTCTCATTGTTCCTATTCACTTATACACTGAGCAGTTTCCCCACATCCGCCTTTCTACTCCTTTATATAAAAACATTATTGAACATCTCTTTTGTGCTAAGACCTGAGCGTGTTATCAGGATACGTAAAACTTAACATGAGGTCACTTCCTTGTCAGACGTCACTCTCCATGACACAGGGTCAGAGGATACTTTTAAGGCACTATGACAAGTACCAAAATAGAGGTAGGTGCCTTGAAATTCCAGTGAAATGCCTAAAGGTTTTGTGTATGAAACGGAGATGACTCTGTGTCTGTCTTTTTCTTTTACGTATCCTGGGAGTACTGAGAATGGGAGAGCAGACAGCAGATGGCGGGGGAGAGAGCATGTTGGGGGCAGGACCATTGGTTCCTGTCCCTAATCAAACCATCCAGCTGCCCTTTGATGCCACCGACGTGAGGTCCTAACTCAGCATGTCTGAAGTGTTTCTCAAGTAACTGCATATTGGGATGCTTCTGTCAGTGATTTTGACATACGGTTCAGGCTTCCCTGGTGGCTGAGATGGTAAAGAATCTGTGTGCCATGGAGGAGACCACAGTTTAGTCCCTGGGTTGGGAAGATACCCTTGAGAGGGGAATGGCTACCATCTCCAGTATTTTTGCCTGGAGAATTCCATGGACATTCCACAGACATGGACTGCTGGGCAACAGTCCATAGAGTTGTAGAGTTGGACACGACTAAGTGACTAACTCACTTTTTAGAATCAAAAACTGCTGGCATATCTGACCTTCAGTGAATCATTTAAACCTGTATTCCTTCTGTGCCTCAGTGTTCTCAACTGTAACATGAGGTCATTTCCAGCATTCTAGTCTAGTGGTTAAAAGTTGCCTAAGACAGGACTATTTTTGTGATGGTTGTTATTATCGTTTTGGTAATAATACTGTTACGTAATCTCACTGCCTTTAGAAGCTTAGGTTGTATTTTTCCTGAGAGCAAAGTGTCAGTAAACTCAACTGACAAGCAGACTTGTTTTCCTATCATCCAGTGTTGTCATTTGGCTTCCAAAAATGAAGTAATGGTACTTGATGTAACAGCTTTGCCAGCCCGATGACCTGCCTTAACGCACGGTATCATGAGGTAATGAGTCTGAGTTTTATGATTTGTGGAATCTGCCTGTTGATTTCCAGTCTCAGCTCAGGGGTGTGTGTAGGTGGTGGGGGCCGGGGGAGGCTCTAGAGTGTGAACAGGGATGGTTAGTAAACCCAGCTGGAGGACTCCTGAGAGGCGCTCGGAGGCCATGGTTCCAACTGTTTTTCATTAATTATCTTCAAAACAACCTCTCATCCTAAAAAACCCAATTAGGGAGCAACACATGGCTTTGAAAGCCATGGTGGAAGAGTCGCTGATGGTTTTCATTTGGGGAACGTGCAGTGGAAAAAATGTGGACTCTGGAGCCAGCCAGACTAGGTTCAAACCCTGGCTCTCCCACTCCCCAGCTTGATGGCCTCAGGTGAGTGACTCCCCACTCTGTGCCTCAGTGTCCTCATCTGAAATGTGGAGACAGTGACAGCTATCATGGCGCCTGTCTCAGCAAGACACTTTATAGATGAGGGCAGCCGACACGCACAGCCCTTAGAGCAGTGCCTGGAGCACGCGAACCTTCCAGGAGGCTTAGCTAGAATTGTTTACTCCAAGACAAAGACTTAATCCACAGGCCAAGAAAGCTGACGCAAAGGTCAGGTTTTGGGGGAAGACATTCAGGGGGTGGGAGGCCCTTTACATGGCACTGCCTGGTTTCCCTGCATGGAAAGCCAGCCTTGCCTGGGGCGCAGGCTCACCTCTGACCGACCAAGTTGGAGCAAGTGGCCTCTAGTCAGGCTCTGGGGCCTGAGCCCAGGACAGGTTCTCTTCCTCCATCAGCCCTGATGCCATTTCCTTTTCCGTCTCTCCTCTCCTTTGCTTTCCTCCTTGCTCCTTCTCCCCCTCAAGCCTGGCCTTCACCTCCTCACCCTTGCCTTGGGCATTTCTCCACCTAGCGATTGGGAGCAGATCTGACAGGAGTCCGCAGCCCACTTCCTGACCCCATGTTCCCACCTCATCCACCCCGAGTAGAGCCTTTGAGTCCAGTAGTCGCCTTCCTCCCCAGAGATGGTGGGACCTGCCTGAGAATCAGCCTCCTGGACTCCACACAGAGGACAGGCAGCCTGCCAGGAAGGGGTGGTGACTTATTGGGCTTGCTCCTCTTCCAGCTCAACCTTTTCTCACGTATACATCTTACTCAGGGCAGTTTCTGGAGCCCAGACATGCCAAGCTGGCTTCACCTCTTATTAACTGGGGCTGAGAAGTCATTGTGGTTTTAATTAAGAGAATGCAGGCAGAGGATGAGATGGTTAGAGAGAATCACCGACTCACGGACATGAGTTTGAGCAAATTCTGGGAGATAGTGAAGGACAGGGAAGCCTGGCGTGCTGCAGTCCATGAGGCCGGGAAGCATCAGACATGACTTGGCAACTAAACAACAACAAGAGAACAAGGATTGGGGTCAACTGTGCGGAAGTATGAGACGCGAGCAAAGCAGAGAGATGAAAGCCATGCTTTGATCTCACTGGAACATTTGATGTTTTGAGAATGTTGAATTGTTCTTGACTCCTCATTATCTCTAGGGAGGAAGAGAATGAAACCAACCCACTGAGGGCAAACTGACTAATGCTCTCCCGTAATGAATTCTTCTTAGCCACTGGTTTCCATGAGGTTGAGAAGTAATAAGAGAGTAAAGGGCAGGGACCTCTCAGTTTTCATTATAATGAACATTGTGGGCCTTTGAAAAATGTGAGTGTCTCCACTTCACAGCCCTTCTGTGTGTCCACGTTTCCATGCAGACGGCCGGGGGCACTGTGGGCAAATGATGGAGAAGTCTGAAGCTAGTACCAGTGGGGCCATTCTGTTAGCTTCCTAGGGCTGTTGTAATAAAATACCACTACCAGTGTGGCTTAGAACAACAGGAATTTACTGCCTCACAGTTTGACTGGTTAGACTTCCAAACTCAAGGTATCACCCGGCCACCATCCCTCGGAAGCTGCCAGGGAAGCGTTTCCTCCAGACCTCTCTCCTAGCTTCTGGGGGTTCCTGGGCTCCTGGGCATGCATCTGCAGTCTTCACGTGGCATGTGAATCTCTGTGTGTGTGTGCTTATGCCCGCTTGCCCCTTTTCATAAGAATACCAGACGTGTTGGAACAGGGGCCCACCCTTCTCCAGTATCACCTCATTTTAACTGATTACGGCTGCGAAAACCCTATTTCCAACTAACGTCACATTCTGAGGTTGTGGAAGCTGGGACTTCAAGATATGAGTTTGGGGAAGACAGGTTTAAACCATCATAGCTATGGCTGTGTTGTACAAGCTTGACTCCGCAGTGTGGAAATCTGCTTTGCGCTGTCCATTCCATGGCTTGACACACGGTGCTCTGTGACTACACGCGTGACAGAATGACCCAGGTGTTGCTTCGACATGTGCTGGAAATTAGGCCAGAAACATGGGCAGGGGCCAGCTGTGTGCTTGGAGGCCAGGTGCTGTGTCCTGAGAGCGATGGGGAGCCCTGGAGTGTCTACCAACGGGAGGGTGATCAGACTCTAGGACGATCCCTCCACCGTACTGTTGAGAAATGGAATGGGGGCACAGCGAGGCTGTTGCTGTTTTCCAAGCAAGTGATAGAGCTGGCCTTGAACCTCACTAATAGCAATTGAAATGGAGGGGAAATAGGACTTGAAGGGACACCTACAGTTTACGTATCAGGGTTCCTAGAGAAGAAGAACTTAGAATATGTTTTATGTCAGTAAGGGAATTGCCATTTGAGGACTGTTGTAAGACACAACTGCCATTTGAGTTTCTGGAGTCAGGCACTTGAAACTTTGAAACAGATTCTCTTATTTTCAAGGCAATCACCAAGATAAACTGTTTGTTTACACCAAAGTAAAGCAACTTGTTCTTGAAACAAATGGTAAAGATATCATAAATCTGAGTATAACAGCTGCAGATTTAGATGTTAAGTACTGGACAGTTAGAAAGTTTTTCCTGAAGTTAGCATTTAGACTGAATTTTTGGTGTCTTCCATGTATTGGTTTCCTAGTTGCTGCCGTAATAAACTACCACAAGCGTAGTAGCTTAAAAACAACACAAATTTATATGATTTTATTGTACTCTAAGTCAAAACCTAACGTGGTTCACGTGGCTAACGTCAAGGTATTGGCGGGGCTGTGTTCCTTTCTGGAGGCGGGAAAGCTCTTCTCTCCGCTTCCAAAGCCACCCACATTCCTTGGCTTGTGGCCCCTTCCTCTACTGTCAAAGCCAGCATGGCAGCATTGCCCTGTTTCAAGGGCAGCTGGTTCACAAACAATTCCATTGGAAACCTCACTTCCCCTTTACCATGTACGCAGAAGTATTCACAGATTCTGGGGGTTAAAACGTGTATGTCTTTGGGGGTGGCATTAATCTGTGTACCGTACCTAATTTAAATGGCAACACAGACCGTGCAAGGTTGAATAGTGCAACTATCTTATGTGGCCCTGGGGAATCAGGGATGGGGCTTCTTTTGAAGGAGATGGAGGTTCCCAGGACCAGTTGTGCAGGGTCAGCATGATCCAGCCATAGGCCAAGAGAAGGGGACAGTGCTCCCTGCCCTCAGGAAAGGAGTCTTGAGGAACCTAGTCTCAGTACTGATCTAAAGATTCTTGTTGAGGATGAGGGAGCCTGTTAGGAGGTATACATGGCCTTGAGGTTGGGGTTTTTGGTCCCGTGAGGCCAAGAAGAACACAATTACGCACTTTTCTTAGCCCCCACATATTCAGGGAACACTGCCCTATGTCCTATTAATAGACTGGGGAGTTGCATCCTGTGGGGTCAAGGCTGGGGTGGGGGAGGTGCAATGTGCCTGCCTGCAGTGAGTCCACATGTGTGAACCAGCTCAGGCTGGAGCAATGAGTTACAGAGGGTGTGATGTGAACTGGGGGCTCAGACTGCTGTCGTGGAACCACAAGTGGTGGATGGAGAGGCAAGCACTCCCCAGGCTCATCTTTCAGGCAGTCTCAGAAATGGGGGGAGACGCCACGTGGCCGACTGACTATTCTGCTAATCCCAGGCAGATGCGGTTTGAACATTAAAAGAAATGGGACTTTATTTTGGGCTCCCAAAGCAGACGTCCGGGTTGTAGGATTTAGAGATGAAGGGCCTGTGGGAGGTGATGGCGGGGGAGGAGTCTGGCTAGTTCTGGCATTTAGCTGCGTAACAGAGTGCTGCAGAGTCTTGGTCCTTGGGAGATGCATTTCTGGGAGGCCAGAAGCATATGTATGAAGCCTTTTGTCTTCTGTGCCTGGAGTTTTATGGAGCTGTGACTGCCCAGGAGGAAGCATGGCAGCACCTGGGTCTTTGGGGGTTGAGCTTCCTGGGATGGAAGCATCAGCTGAGGGTCGTGACAATTGACGTTAAACAGAGGAAGGGAAAGAACTGAAGAGCCTCTAGGGCTTTGGGATTTGGGACCTCCCCAGCCCTTCCAGTCCCTGCTGGGGAGGTGGGGCCTGCTCCAGCAGGGAGGCATTCTGTATGGGTTCCAATTTCAAAAGCGAGGAGTGCAGTAGTCCCCACTTTCCCAGTTGTTATCCACCATCAACCAGTACAAAAATATTAGATGGAAAATTCCAGAAGCAGTTCATGAGTTTTAAATTGCAGGCCATTCTGAGCAGCATGATGAAATTTTGTGCCATCCCACTCCCTCCAGCCTTGGAAGTGAATCATCCCTTTGTCCAGCATATCCTGCCCATTGGTCACTTAGCAACCAGCTGGGCCATCAGATCCACTGTTGCTGTATTGCTTGTGTTCAAGGGAGCCTCTTTTTACTTAATAATGGCCTCAAAGAAGAAGAGGAGTGAGGCTGACAAATCAGAAATTCTCTTACTGTGCTTAGTTTGTGAAAACTTTACCGTAGTGTTTTATATGTAGCATGTGTGTACGGGGATAAACGTAGTCTATACAGACATGGCTCGTTTTATTGCACTTCACTGTATTGCACATAGTGCATTTTTTTGTCTTTGTTTTTACAAATTGAAAGTTAGTGGCAACCTTGCATCACGGAAATCTGTCGGCACCGTTTTTCCAACATTTGTCTCTGTATCATATTTTGGTAGTTCTCACAGTATTTCCAACTTACTCATTGTTATTATATTTGTCCTGGTGATCTGTGATCACTGATCTTTGATGACACTATTGTAAATTGTATTGGAGTACTGCAAACTACACCCAGAGAAGATAGCACACTTTGTTTTCATTGATGTAAGCTTCATTTTCGATGTTCTGTTGATTACTGCTATACAGCAAAGTGATTCAATTACATGTGTATATGTATCCTTTTTTCCTGTTCTTTTCCATTATGGTTTATCATAGGATATTGAAAATAGTTCTCTATGCTATACAGTAGGGTCTTGTTGCTTACCCGTTGTATATATAACGGTATATATATATATAAGCTTATATCTGTTAACCCCAGCTTCTTACTCCATCCCTCCTCCAACCCTCTCCCGCTTAGCCACCACCAGTTTGTTCTCTGTCTGTGATTCCGTTTCTGTCTCACAGATAAAGTTCATTTGTGTCACATTTTAGATTCCGTATGTAAGTTGTATCATATGGTATTTGTCTTTCTCTTTCTGCCTTACTTCACTTACTATGATCATCTCCAGTTGTATCTGTGTTGCTGCAAAAGGCATTAGTCATTCTTTTTTATGGCTGAGTAGTATTCTATTGTATGGTCTTCCCTGCTGGCTCAGTGGTAAAGAATCCACCTGTCAGTACAGGAGATGCGGGTTTGATCCCTGAATCGGGAAGATCCCCTGGAGAAGGAAATGGCAACCCACTCCATATTCTTGCCTGAGAAATCTTGTGGACAGAGGAGCCTGGTGGGTTACAATCCAGGAGGTTGCAAAAGAGTTAGGCATGACTTGGCAACTAAACCAGTATTCCCCTGTGTATATGGGCCAAACCTTTATCCATTCATCTGTCGGTGGGCATTAGGTTCTTCCTGTGTCTTCGCTGTTGTAAATAATGCTGCTATGAACATAGCGGTACGTGTATCTTTTTGAATTATAGTTTTGTCTGGATATGTGTCCAGGAGTAGGATTTCTGGGTCATATAGTAACTATATTTTTAGTTTCCTGAGAAACCTCCATACTGGTTTCCACAGTGGCTATACCAATGTACATTCCCACCGACAACGTAGGAGGGTTCCCTTCTCTCCACACCCTCTCCAGCTTTTATTATTTGTAGACTTTTAATGATGGCCACTCTGACTGCTATGAGCTGGTACCTTGTGCTTTTGATTTGCATTTCTATAGTAATTATTGGTGTTGAGCATCTTCTCGTGTGCCTATTGGCCATTTGTATATCTTCTTTGGAGGAGTAAGGCAGCAAACTCAATTGATAAATGTGTGTGTTCTGACTGCTTCACCGACCAGCCTTTACCCGAGGCCTCCCTGTTCCTTGAGACACAACAGTGTTGAAATTAGTCCAGTTGATAATCCTATAATGGCTTCCTGGTGGCTCAGTTGGTAAAGAACCTGCTCACCAATGCAGGAGACGCAAGTGGGCCAGGTTCAACCCCTCGGTCGGGAAGATCCCCTGGAGAAGGAAATGGCAGCCCACTCCAGTATTCTTGCCTGGAGAATCCCATGGATAGCAGAGCCTGGGGGATTGCAGAGAGTTGGATACGACCGAGTGACTAACATCCATAATGGCTTCTAACAGTTTAGGTGAAAGGAAGAGTATTATATCCCTCACTTTAAATCAGAAGCTAGAAAACATTAAGCTTAGTGAGGGAGGCACATTGAAGAGCAACGATAAGCTGAAAGCTAGGCTTCCTGCACTAAACAGCCATGTTGTGAATACAAAGGGGAAATTTCCGGAAGGAATTTAAAAATCACTACTCCAGTAAACACATGAAAAATAAGGAAGTGAAACAGCCTTATTGCTGATACAGAGGAAGTTTTCATGGTCAGGATGGAAGATCAAACCAGCCACAACTTTCTGTTAAGCCAAAGCTTAAGGTACCAGTTCTCTTCAATTCTATGAAGACTGAGAGAGATAAGAAAGCTGTAGAAGCAATGTTTGAATCTAGCAGAGGTTGGTTCATGAGGTTGAAGGACAGAAGGCATCACCATAACAACAAAGTGCAAAGTGAAGCAGCAAACACTGATTTAAAAGCTGCAGCAAGTTATCCAGAGGATCTGGCTAAGATCACTACACTACACGACAGCTGTTTCAGTGTAGGCAAAGTAGCCTTCTGTTGGAAGAAGATGCCATCTCGGACGTTCATAGCTGCAGTGGAGAAGTCAGTGCCTGGCTTTAAACCATCAAAGGACAATCTAACTCTCTCGTTAGGGGCTAATACACCGGTGGCTTGAAGTTGAAGCCAATGCTCATTGACCATTTCTGAAAAGCTTGTGTGCATGCTAAGTCGCTTCAGTCATGTCTGACTCTTTGTGACCCTCTGGACTGTAGCATGCCAGGCTTCTCTGTCCTTGGGATTCCAAGCAAGAACAGTAGAGTGGGTTGCCATGCCCTCCTCCAGCGGATCTTCCTGATGCAGGGATCAAACTTGCATCTGAAGATGTGACTGAATTGCTACAATCTCATGATAAATATTAAACAGATGAGTTGCAAGGAAAGTAATTTCCTGAGATGGAGTGTTTCCTGATGAAGATGCTATGAAGATTGTTGAAATGACACAAAGGATTTAGAATATTAATATGACATAAACTTAGCTGATAAAGCAATTTGAGGGTTTGAGAGGATTGACTCCAGTTTTGAAAGCAGTTCATTTGTGGGTTCAGTTCAGTTCAGTCCAGTCACTCAGTCATGTCCGACTCTCTGCGACCCCATGAATTGCAACACGCCAGGCTTCCCTGTCCATCACCAACTCCTGGAGTTCACCCAAACTCATGTCCATCGAGTTGGTGATGCCATCCAGCCATCTCATCCTCTGTTGCCCACTTCTCCTCCTGCCCTCAATCCCTCCCAGCATCAGAGTCTTTTCCAATGAGTCAACTCTTCATATAAGGTGTCCAAAATATTGGAATTTCAGCTTTAGCATCAGTCCTTCCAAAGAACACCCAGGACTGATCTCCTTTAGAATGGACTGGTTGGATCTCCTTGCAGTCCAAAGGACTCTCAAGAGTCTTCTCCAACACCACAGTTCAAAAGCATCAATTCTTCAGTGCTCAGCTTTCTTCACAGTCCAACTCTCACATCCATACATGACCACTGGAAAAACAGTAGCCTTGACTAGATGGACCTTTGTTGGCAAAGTAATGTCTCTGCTTTTTAATATGCTGTCTAGGCTGGTCATAACTTTCCTTCCAAGGAGTAAGTGTCTTTTAATTTAATGGCTGCAGTCACCATCTGCAGTGATTTTGGAGCCCAAAAATGTGGGTAAATACTATCAAACAGTATTGTATGCTACAGAGAAATCATTCATGAAAGAAAGAGTCAGTCAGTGAGGCAAACTTTAACATTGTCTTATTTTAAGAAATTGCTAGAGTCACCCCAGACTTCAGTATCCACCACCCTGATCAGTCAGCAGCCGTTCACAGGGAGGCAAGACCTTCCATCTGCAAAAGATTACTACTTACTGAAATATATGTTGTATAAGTATATGTGCTCCCATATCAGGATCTTCATCCAAAACATATCCCCTGGAAAAGAACCAACTGTTGAACCAACTGTTCTTCTCATTATGACAGAAAGAGACGGACAATGGGTCCAATGACAGCAGTTTCTCACTTCCGTCATTCCAGCTGGTTCTGGGAGCAGGAAGAACTTACACCAGGTACTTGGCAGAGGTTCCCGGGAGCATCTTGTTTTAGCCATGCCCTTTTCCTTCAGAGTTGTCTAGTGTTGCCTGTGTCTGTAATTCATTCTTTCAGTTGTGTGCTGTGAGAGATGCAGAGAAACGAAGTTGTGGCCAGTCTCTTCCTTTAAGGAACGGACCAGAGACCAGCGTGGCTCTCGGGAAGCAGACACTCTGTTATTATACTCTATTACACGATGAGATGGCTTGTGCCTAAGTCCCAACCTTAGCAAGACTGACTGGAAATTCTCTCAGGGTTCAGAGAGAGGAAGGGACTGCTGAGGACATGAGTGGTTGGGGGGAAAAAAGACTTTTGAGATCAGCTATCGAAAGGTTGGTGGTTTAGTCGCTCAGTTGTGTCCAACTCTTTGTGACCCCATGGACTGTAGACTGCCAGGCTCCTCTGTCCATGGGATTTTCCAGGCAAGAATACTGGAGAGGGTTGCCATTTCCTTCTTCAGGGATTAAAAGATTGGTTCTGCGGAAAGGAGGGGCTGGAGCACTTTAAATGGCATAGAGAGGGAGCATCAGGGATGTGTGTGTGTGTGAAAAAAATATGCAAGTCTCCCACCTCCTCGTTCCTCACTCACCCAGTCTCATTCCATAAAGACAGAGTTTATATTAAAAAAACATTTGATAAATGCAGATGTACCCACATCCATGGCTGGATGGCTGAACCGTGTTCTAAGAACAGAAGTCTGAAATGTGGATGTGTTCATTGATGTCTCTGAAGCTTAGTATGAGGCCACTCTTTATAACCACCAAATCCTGACAACTCTTCACGCACCATCTGGGGGGCCATGGTCTAGCCACAGGGTGCAGGAAATTTGAGAGGCCCAAGATACTTGTAAGAAATCAGTCACCCCTGCGTCTCCCCCTGACTCCAGGAATCCACAAAAATCCCAACAGGACCTGGGCTCCCACAGAGCCTGGGATGTACCTGGGATATACTTAGGATATGAGGTCCTGGGGGGACACCCAGCTGACGGGGGCTACACTAAGTGGAAAAGAGGTGGGCTCTTTTGGAGCCGAGGGCGGAGGCAGGGCTACCCCTCTCTCCAGGCCAGTGTGTAAAGGGGTGGCACACAGGGGACTCACAGAAGCAGCCCTCACCGCGGGCACTGGCGGAGCAGGGCTTTCAGGCTGCTGGGACAAAAACGGAGCTCCCAAAGACCGACTCCAGGTCTTCCCAGATGGATTTCCTAACCAGAGGAGGACTCCCGCGTTGAAAGGCTATGTAGGAAGGATTCCGATTTTCGTTCCCCTACTGTGAAATCAATTAAAAACAGGATGGATACAAACCGATTCTGTAACCTCCTCCACCTCCTGGCTTCCTTCCTTCTTGGGGATGGGCCAGCCCAGCCTGGGGAGAGGCAGGAGTCTCATGGCCTGAAAATTCTGTGGCAGTATAAATAATGGTGACCTATTGCTCCAGCTCTCCTCAGGGGACCTGAGGCCGGAGGCGAAAATGTCTCCTGGAAAATGGACAGATGAAGGAAGCCCCCATCGGAGGGTGACTGGGGTCTGACCCTTCCAGGCCCGGGGCCAGTTCCCAGCCTCTGCTACCCAAAGGTTCAGAACTGGTCTAACTGGGGAAATAAGGCAGCCTGTTTTAGAAGACAATTTGTTTCCCACAGAACAATTCAAATTGGCTCGTGATCCTTATATCTCCTTGGTCTGTGCAAACCAAATCAAGAATTTTTATTCCTTCTTTGATCTACAAATAATCCTAACAGATAACTGTTACTGAGTACATGCCAGGCACCTAATTAAGTGCCTTTCTTAAATTAACTCTAATTCTTACAACACCACTGAAAGTTATGTAGTATTTTCCTAATTTACAAATAAGGAAAATAATGAGACTCAAATAGGTTAAGTAACCTGCCCACAATCACAGAGCTAGTAAGTAGCAAGTGTGTGTGTGTGCACACACACTCAGTCGTGTCTGACTCCTCGCGATGCCATGGACTATAGTCCCCTAGGTATTTCTGTCCACAGGATTTCTCAGGCAAGAATACTGGAGTGGGTTGTCATTTACTCCTCTGGGGGATCTTCCCAACCCAGAGATTGAACCCACATCTCTTCCATCTCCTGCATTGGAAGGCGGATTCTTCACCACTTAGTAAGCGGCAAAACCAGCATCCAAATCTAGGCCTGTTTTCCGCTTTCAACTAAGTCAAATAAAAATAATTCTCATTTACTGAACATTTACTGTGTGCCAGATACTTGACATATATTATCTGAAATTCTTATACCAAACTCTGTGAGGAAGGCTGCTCCTATAGCTCCGTTTTGTAGATGAAAAAGTCATCATTAAGGAGATAGCCTAAGGTCCCAGATGTTGGTCTGGTGAAACCATGTCTTGACCCCACATCTTGGGGTTCTCTGAAGCCAGAATTCTTTCTGAGCATGCCATGTAACTTCAGGAAGCAGATGGGCTCTTGTCTCTGGATGCTGTGGGAGCAGGAAGGGACCCAGCAGGTCCTCTGCAGGGGCTGAGGTTGAACTGGTTTGTGCACAGAGCAACTTCTGCCAACCCAAGTGCTTCTCAGCAGCATGTAATGTTTCCTAGGACCCCTTTCCTACTTGGCTGAGGCGCTTTAGACATCTTGAGGGACACTGTTCAGAACATCTTAAATGGTTCCACAGACTTCTTTGTCAGGAAGTGCTGCTTCATGCCACAGAACTGCCCACATCTCCCCCAGTGCAGAGAATTCGTTAGAACTGAGGACTCACTTCAGAGTCTGGCAGCCTCTGGGTCCTATTTTTACACCCAGTGCACAATCATGTGAATGGGTGTCCATGGCTTATATATCCCTCCTGACTTTCCAGGCAGGTCTGGTGTCCTTTTAAGAAACTGTCTTCTCTGAGCCCTTGGGCTCTTTTCTAAGGCACAGCTTCTCCCCAGAACATCTTGAGGAGTCTTGATGTCCTGACCTGCATCTTCCCTTCCCTCACTTTCCCTTGTCTCCCCTTAACCTGACCTGTAGTCCAGAAACAATAGCAATAGTAATACAATCCATGTTGGGCTGGCATTGGAGCTAACCAACACATTCTCCCACAGGGCTCTTACTAGCCCAAGAAGGACAAGAAGTATGAACATAGGTTTCCAGAGGAGAAATTTAAGATCCTGTTAGTGATCAAAGCAGTTCTAGGAAGCAAGCGTCTCCTGAATCCTGCTGTCTCTGTCTCTCTTGCCCCAGACTCTATTCCAAGGTGGAACTGGGAAGTAACAATTGTGACCCAAGAGATTGCTCTAGCTTGAAATGTTTCCTTCAAGGGGTTTCTTAAATTGTTCTGAAAGCTCAGCCTGAACGTTGAAAATATCCCATAAAGGTGAAGCTTGTACCTAGGACCATCCATTTCATAAGTATATTCCCTGAAACCAGGATTATCATATAATTTGAGCTATCACAGCTATATCAGTGACTAGCCATTCATTTATTCAACAAACACTGATTTTCTTGCAGGTGTCAGGTGCCGCCAAGTAGTACAGATTCAGTGGGGAACAATATAGACACAGTTCTGAGTTCAGAGTGCCTCTGGGGAGTCAGGTAATTGAACAGCAACTTACAGTAAAGTTACCTGGTGTGGGAACAGAGAGGAGGGAAGCCTGGTCAATCCAAATGTTTGGGATGGTTTCCCTGGGAAACTGATGTTTAAACTAAGATCTGAAGAGTGATAGAAGCTGGCTGGGTGGGGAGGAGGTGAGGAGGACTGCAAATGTGCTGGCCATGAGCATGAACCTCACAGCCCTCCAAGTTAAAGGAACTCCATTGCCCAAGACCCAGATGCTGCCTCTAAAATCCATCACCCATGCGCAGAGGCTGCACTTCCCACAGGCACTTCCGGTCAGGGACCGCTCACGGCAGGGGTGTTAAGGCAGCCTCTTCCTCGGAGACCAGGACTCTTCTGATGGCACTTTGCCTTGAGGATGCCCCCAGAGCCTCGTCAAACTCCCTTAGATTGCTGGTGGCCCGAGGTGCTTCCACCCCCCACCCTTCCTCCCCACTCTTTTCCACTTGGGGTCAGACTCACAGCAGTGCTCTTTATCCACCCCCTCCTCCAACTGCCCGCCTTGCAAGTGGGTGATATTGCACAGGGAGGGTGAGAAGCCTGAGGGGAGGTGAGCCAAGAAGCAAGAAGAAATCAAGGGCAGAGGACCCAGGACAGAGCCTTTGCAAGGCTGGTTTTCTCAGTAGGAGGAGGAAAAGTCACATGCAAGGAGCTAGCAGTTTATTACTGTTATAATTAATAACAGTTTATTACTTGTTATTATTATGAACAAGGATTGTTCGAGACGAGAAATCTGTTCCTTCCTTTAAAAATTCCCAAATGGCAGTGGCTAAATCACTGCAGATGGTGATTGCAGCCATGAAATTAAAAGATGCTTACTCCTTGGAAGGAAAAGTTATGACCAACCTAGATAGCATATTCAAAAGCAGAGACATTACTTTGCCAATAAAGGTCCATCTAGTCAAGGCTATGGTTTTTCCTGTGGTCATGTATGGATGTGAGAGTTGGACTGTGAAGAAAGCTGAGCACTGAAGAATTGATGGTTTTGAACTGTGGTGTTGGAGAAGACTCTTGAGAGTCCCTTGGACGGCAAGGAGATCCAACCAGTCCATCCTAAAGATCAGTCCTGGGTGTTCTTTGGAAGAACTGATGCTAAAGCTGAAACTCCAATATTTTGGCCACCTCATGCGAAGAGTTGACTCATTGGAAGAGACCCTGATGCTGGGAGGAATTGGGGGCAGGAGGAGAAGGGGGCCACAGAGGATGAGATGGCTGGATGGCATCACCGACTTGATGGACATGAGTTTGAGTGAACTCTGGGAGTTGGTGATGGACAGGGAGGCCTGGTGTGCTGCAATTCATGGGGTCGCAAAGAGTTGGACACAACTGAGCGACTGAACTGAATAGTATCTTATTTCAGGACAGCATTCCATAGGGTGCTGAGGTAGGAGGGACATTTTTCACAAGGCCACCTTACATTCTACTTATAAGGACTTTTCCGGGAACACTTAACTATATGGTATCAGAAACAAGCAGCCCTCCCGAGTCTCACCTTGGGGCGCCCAGCCCAGGCCTCAGATTTGGCCAGTCTAGCCTGGGTGAGCCCTTCCTGGGGAGGTGACAGACCCTTCCAGTCAGCAGCCCCGGCTCAGTGTCCTCCCAGCTGCTCGGGGAGAACGTCCTGCTCTGACTACCGTGAGTCACCCAGCAGATCGTGTTCTCATTGCCATTAATAAATTGATTTTCTGGTTTTATTTTAAAAACAAATGAAGAATATTAGCATCAAGGGAGGTCATCAAACAGGGGAAGCAGTACAAAGAAGCAACATGTGGGTGAGATGTGGACGGAGAGGAGGGTGGATCTGAGCTTTTAGGTGGCTGTCGGCAACCCAGTCAGGATTTCAGCAGGGCCTTTCATATCCATTCTTTACCTGTGTGACTCCCGGGGATTAGGTAGGAGTACCCACACACTGTAACTTTAAAAAGAGGGGAAAAAATGACCCTGCTGGTGATCGTTTAGGTAAGTATTTTAGGACAAAGAAAAGGAAGTACATATTTAACAGCCTGTGGAGTATAAATGAACCTTGTTACCCTTATAAGGTGTTCAAGATGAAAATTTTAAATGGGTCCAAGGAAAGGTCAGATAAATTCCTGGATATTAGAGAGAACAGTTGTGAAGATCAGCCTAGGAAGACCAAGTCACTACATGCCCACAGAAGCATTCCTGGTGCCCCTCGCACAGCGTCTGTGCTCTGGGCTTCCCAAGTTCCTGAAACCACAAAGTGCTCTTTCTCTACACTGTATCTTTGCCACACTCACTTCCTTGAGGTTCCCTTGCTGCTCACTTCTAAGACTACCTCATCTTCCAGATCCAATTCAAATGGACCGTCTCCTAGGAAGCCGCCCCAGCTCTTCCAAGGCAAGGCTGATCCCTCTTCCACCAGAGGAACACCTCCGCAGTGCACTGTAATTGCTTGCCCGGCTGGACAGAGGTTGTATATATTTCATGCAGACTTAGCGCAGAGCCTGGCCCACAGTCCCCATGCAGAGAGTGCATGTCGAATGAATGAATGAATGAGTTGGATCAACCAATGGTTTGACCACATACAGCATTTATGATATTCTCAATGGTGTCCTAGAAGCTTTACTTCTAATATCAGACAATACTCTTCTTTCAGGACATATGCTTATTTGTCTCAGCTAATATATATATTAGTCTCCAAATCAGCCATCTCTGTAGTTACAATGAAATAGCCAAGAGGCTTGTTGAGATTTTAGTATCTTTAACTTAAATGTGTCTCTTGGACAAGTGAGCTGGCTCCCCAGAAATCTGGTCTAGAAATATTGCCAATGCACATTCCAGTGACTTGGAGATGTTAGAAAAACAGACATATCACCTTTCAGGCTGAAATCACTGGGAACTGCATTTTAAAGTTGGGTTTCCTTCCAGATACTTAGGTTGTGAATGACACACAGTCTGTGGAAACTTTATGAGATCACCAAGAAGCTGAGGTCTGAAACTTTCAAGAAGTGTTTAACTACAGATCAACCAAATATAACATTTGCGTGTTAAAAAAAAAAAAAGAACCCAGCAAGCAAAAGTCAAGTGGTCAAAATGCCATCCAAGTCAAACCAACACGAAGGGCCCGCCCCGGCTCAAATATGGAGGTTCTGAAGGTGATGAACTATGGGCAGAGGCACCTTGGACAACAAAGGAAGATCTAAGAGTGAGGAGACATCTTGCTCAGTCAATTAAACAACCCATGAGGAAGAACCCTGGCAGTCAAGAGCCTTGGGTTCCAATCCCAATTTTAACCCCCATACAAAATTATCTGAATTTAACTTTCTGTAAAATTTCTGCATTTGTGTGTGTGTGTAGCTGCTTCTGTCATGTCCAATTCTTTGCGACCCTATGAGCTACAGCCCACCAGGCTCCTCTGTCCATGGGATTCTCCAGGCAAGAATACTGGAATGGGTTGCCATACCCTCTTCTGGAGGATCTTCCAGACCCAGGGACTGAACCCGTGTCTCTTGTATCTCTTGCATTGGCAGGCTGGGTTCTTTACTACTAGTGCCACCTGGGAGGCCCAAAATTTCAGTACTCAATTAAAAAATAAACATCTGTATCATCTGTTAAATTATAGGTAAATACAAAGTGCTTTGAGGGACCACATGCAGGTGTTCATTCATTCAACAAAAAGTTGTTGGACAACTATTATGTTCAGGGACACCTGGCAGACCTTTGAGATGTAGCAGGCAAGATGGAGACTTCCCTGCCCTCAGTGGACTTATAGCCTGAGAAGGACAGGCCAAGATAAGTGATCATAGTAATAGCTGATGAGGCTTTGCTGGGGGAATTCTAGCGGGTTTTGCTAGAAGTATGGTCCAGAGCCAGGAAGCGCTCAGAGACAGTGATACTTAAGCTGGTGCTCAGAATTGAGGTTTTAGGGAGAAGGATGTTATGAGAAGAGGGGAGGGCTCCAAGTGGCTAAAGATTCCAGAACTGCTGGAGCACAGGGAGAGAGAAAGAATTGTAAAAGAAGGTTTGAGAGGTAGGCAAGGGCTAGAAGGTAGAGAGGAGGAGTCAAGGATGACTGCTAGGTGTCTTGCCGAGGAAATGAGATAGTTTATCTTGCCATTCATTAAGATAGGGACATCAGGGGGCAGAGGAGGTCTGAGGAAGGCACAGGATCAGTTTAATTTTGGACATGTTGAGCTTGAAGTGCCTGTGACATTTCTAGGCAGAGATCCAGTAGGCAGCTGGAGATGTGGGTACCATGTGTGAAAGAAAGCTAGCTGGAGATGATGAGTTTGGAATCGTTACATACTGAGTACATAAAATTGCCCAGAAAGAGAATATAGAGTAAAGAGAATATAGAGCAAAGGATAGGTCTGAGTCCTGAGTAACAGCAATATGTAAGAAATGGGTAGAACAATGAAATATCACCTCACAGTGGTCAGAATGGTCATCATCAAAAAAAAAAAAAAAAAAAAAAGCCCCAACAAATAATAAATGCTGGAGAGGGTGTGGAGAGAAGGGAACCCTCCTATACTATTGGTGGGAATGTAATTTGGTAGAGCTACTATGGAGAACAGTATGGTGGTTTCTTAGCTTCCTTATAAAAGTAAAACTAGAACCACCGTATGACCGAGCAATCCCACTCCTAGGCATATCCCCAGACAAAACCATAATTCAAAAAGATAGATGTACCCCAATGTGCACTGCAGCACTGTTTCTAATAAGCGGGACATGGACTCAACCTAACTGTCCATGAACATAGGAATGGATAAAGACGTGGTACACATATACACCGGGATATTACTCAGCCATAAAAAATGACATTTGCAAACATGGATGAACCTAGAGATTGCCGTATTGAGTGAAGTAAGTCTGACACAGACAGATGACTATCATATGATAACACTTATATGTAGAGTCTTAAAAAAATATGGTAAAAGGGAACTTATTTACAAAACAGAAGTAGAATCAAAGATGTAGAAAACAAACTTACAGTTGCCAGGGGATAAGAGAGGAGAGGGATACATTGAAAGATTGGGATTGACATACACACACTACTATAAAGTCAATAACTAATAAGAACCTACTGTATAGGAGAGGAAACTCTACTCAGTACTCTGTAATGGCCTACATGGGAAAAGAATCTTTAAAAAGAGTACATCTAGGTACCAGTTCACTTTGCTGTACACCTGAAACGAACACATTATAAATCAACTATGCCTCCAACAATTTTTTTTTTTTTGAAAGAGAGAGAATATGGTAGAAATAGCGTTGTGTGACTTCCTATGTCAGGTAATAAAAGGCATTGCAGCTTCAGAAAAAAAAAAGATACAGGAAGAAGATGAAGCACTACAAAGTTATGAAGAAAGCCAGAATATTGTGTCAAAACAGAAGGCAAGAGAAAGGTGTGTTGGGTATGGTCAATTTGCACTTAGCGCCCTTTACCTTCTGTTGTTTGTCTTTCTCGACGGTTAAAGACTACTTTTCCAAGATTCTCTTGCAACCAGAGGTCTGGATGCAAATTAGTTTCCAGCAATAGATTTATTCTAGAAGATTTAGAACTGAGACAGAGGCTGTACAGTCCTGATGCTCTTGACTGATTTCTGTTGAATTTGTGGAAATTTTCTGCAGCAGTGTTCCAGTGTCTAGTTGCTAGCTTCATGCTTAGTCAGTTCTCTTGGTGGTGGTAGCAGCTTCCTAACACCTGGACTGTAGGCACAGAAGTGTAGTGTGTTCTGATTCTCTACCTTCCTAATTTTGGCAAAGGTACCGTCTCCCCTGGCAGGCCAGTTGTGATGGCATTCTTGGAGGTCTGAGCATACCCAAAGCTCTTCCAGCATTTTATTAAACACCTAATTTCTATACTAATCCTTTTCTGATGTTGGGAAAGATTGAAGGCAGGAGGAGAAAGGGACGACAGAGGATGAGATGGTTGGATGGTATAACTGACTCAATGGACATGAATTTGAGCAAGCTCCAGAAGTTGGACAGGGAAGCCTGGCGTGCTTCAGTCTATGGGATTGCAAAGAGTCGGACACAACTGAATGACTGGACTGAACTGAATCCTTTTTTGCTTAACATCTCTAGACTGGTTTCTTTTATTCCTTTTGAACCTTTGCAGCATGAAAGGACTATTTCTGGGAGGAATCCTGTGTGTTTGTTTTTTCCCACATCACCAAGTAATAAACTCAATTCAATTCTGACACTGTTCACACGATGATCGTATTATTAATCTCACAGGCTAAGGGCTCAGTGCTATGAGACTGTCTCCCCTTCAGAGATCAGTCTCAAGTCCAGGTTCTCACCTGGGCTACTGAATACTGCTGTAAATTGCAGGTTCCCACAATCCTTGTCTTGGATTTAATTAATTTGTTGGGGTGGCTCACAGAACTCAGAAAAATATTTTACTTAGGTTTATAAGTTTGTTGTAAGAAAATGTGACTTAGGAACAACCAGATACAGGAGACGCAAAGGCAAATTAAGTGAGAAGGGGTGCAGAACTTCCACGCCCTCTCTGAGCATGCCACAGTCCCCGAATCCCCACAGGCGAAGTCTCCATGTGCTCACCAACCAGAAGCTGTCAGAAATGGTTCTTTGAGGTCTTTGTGGAGGTTGCATTACCCAGACACGATTGATCAAATCATGGCCATTGGCCACTTGAGATTGATTCAGCCTCTTAACTCCCCTTGGAGACCGATGGTGGGACTGAAATTTCCACCCTGCAGTCACAGGCTTGGTTCCCATCCTTCCTGCTCTCCAAAAGTTACCTCGTCACCATAAACTCAGATGTGCATGAAAGGAGTTTGTTGTAACTATCAAGACACCTTTATTGCTCTTATCGCTTAGAAGATTCCAGGGGTTTTAGGAGCTCTGTTCCAGAAACAGGGACAAAGACCAAATATATATTTATTATAAATCACAATATCACAGATCTTCATTTATTTTCTATAAAGGATCTATTAAGCCCCTCAAGTTTTTATTTAACCCATGAGCAAAGGGAAGCCCATGAATAGTTTTAACAGAAGATTGACAAGAGCATACCTTCACAGTTTGGAAACATCATTCAGTCTTGGGATTGAGGGGGAGGATACCAGGGCTAGAAAGAGGGTATCCATTAGGGATTGTTGGTTGGTATTACAGGCAAACCATGATGGGGCCTAAACTAGGGTGATGGCAGTAGAGATGGTGAGGAAGAGGATGGGTACAAGAGAATTTTAAGAATATGGAACGAAGAATTATGCCTCAAACATTGATTTGTTGTTGTTGTTTAGTTGCTAAGTCACATCCAATTCTTTCGCAATTCCATGGACTGTAGCCCACCATGCTCCCCTGTCCATGGGTTTTCCCAGCAAGGGTACTGGGATGGGCTGCCATTTTCCTTCCCCAAGGAATATCCGAACCCCAGGATCAAACCCACATCTTCTGCACTGGCAGGTGGGTTCTTTACCACGGAATCACCAGGGATGAACGCAAACATTGGTTAGCCACAGTTAAAAATTGAAGACTTGGGTCACCGTGATATTTTCTGAGAAGTTCTGTAAAGAAAAGCGCTACAGACTAAGCATTTGTGTCCCCCTAATATTCACATGTTGAAAGCTATTCCTTAATGTGATGGTATTTAGAAGGGGGCCATTGGGAGGTGATTGGGTCATGAGGGTAGGGCCGTCATGCATGGGATCAGTGCCTTTACAAGAGACCCCAGAGAGCTTCCTCCCCACTCCACCAAGTGATGAAATAGTGAGAAGGTGACCATCTATGAACCAAGAAGTGGGCTCTCATCAGACACTGAATCTCCATACTTTGATCCTGAACTTCTCAGAACTGTAAGGAGCCAATGTTTGTCATTTAAGCCACCAAGTCTAGGGTATTCTGTTCTAGCAGCCCAAATAGACTGACAAGGAAAAAAAAAATCATATTGTTGACATATGTACTTTAAGAAATTAAGTGCTGTGCTATTTATTGCCCTTCTCCACAAAATAAGGAAAAATTTATAGAATATTCCATATTGACCTTCTAGTGACAACAGAGCATAATTAAAAAATAATTCACATGGGGCAAAAGTCTTAAATAGGATTAAAGCGTACATAGCCAATCTGATCACATGGACCACAGCCTTGTCTAACTCAAGGAAACTAAGCCATGCCGTGTGGGGCCACCCAAGACAGATGGGTCATGGTGGAGAGGTCTGACAGAATGTGGTCCACTGCAGAAGCTAATGGCAAACCACTTCAGTATTCTTGCCTTGAGAACCCCATGAACAGTATGAAAAGGCAAAATGATAGACTACTGAAAGAGGAACTCCCCAGGTCAGTAGGTGCCCAATATGCTTCTGGAGATCAGTGGAGAAATAACTCCAGAAAGAATGAAGGGATGGAGCCAAAGCAAAAACAATACCCAGCTGTGGATGTGACTGGTGATAGAAGCAAGGTCCGATGCCGTAAAGAGCAATATTGCATAGGAACCTGGAATGTCAGGTCCATGAATCAAGGCAAATTGGAAGTGGTCAAACAGGAGATGGCAAGAGTGAATATTGACATTCTAGCAATCAGTGAACTAAAATGGACTGGAATGGGTGAATTTAACTCAGATGACCATTATATCTACTACTGTGGGCAGGAATCCCTTAGCAGAAATGGAGTAGCCATCATGGTCAACAAGAGTCCAAAATGCAGTACTTGGATGCAATCTCAAAAACAACAGAATGATCTCTGTTCGTTTCCAAGGCAAACCATTCAATATCACAGTAATCCAAGTCAATGCCCCAACCAGTAACACTGAATAAGCTGAAGTTGAACGGTTCTATGAATACCTACAAGACCATTTAGAACTAACACCCCCAAAAAATGTCCTTTTCAATATAGGGGACTGGAATGCAAAAGTAGGAAGTCAAGAAACACCTGGAGTAACAGGCAAACTTGGCCTTGGAGTACAGAATGAAGCAGGGCAAAGGCTAATAGAGTTTTACCAAGAGAACACACTGGTCATAGCAAACACCCTCTTCCAACAACACAAGAGAAGACTCTACACATGGACATCACCAGATGGTCAACACCGAAATCAGATTGATTATAATCTTTGCAGCCAAAGATGGAGAAGCTCCATACAGTCAACAAAAACAAGACTGGGAGCTGACTGTGGCTCAGATCATGAACTCCTTATTACCAAATTCAGACTCAAATTGAAGAACGTAGGGAAAACTGCTAGACCATTCAGGTGTGACCTAAATCAAATCCTTTATGATTATGCAGTGGAAGTGAGAAATAGATTTAAGGGACTAGATCTGATAGATAGGAGTGCCTGATGAACTGTGGATGGAAGTTTGTGACATTGCAGAGGAGACAGGGATCAAGACCATCCCCATGGAAAAGAAATACAAAAAAGCAAAATGGCTGTCTGGGGAGGCCTTACAAATAGCTGTGAAAAGAAGAGAAGCAAAAAGCAAAGGAGAAAAGGAAAGATATAAGCATCTGAATGCAGAGTTCCAGAGAATAGCAAGAAGAGATAAGAAAGCCTTCCTCAGTGATCAATGCAAAGAAATAGAGGAAAACAATAGAATGGGAAAGACTAGAGATCTCTTCAAGAAAATTAGAGATACCAAGGGAACATTTAATGCAAATAGGGGCTCAATAAAGGACAGAAATGTTATGGACCTAACAGAAGCAAAAGATTAAGAAGAGGTGGCAAGAATACACAGAAGAACTGTACAAAAAGGATCTTCATGACCCAGATAATCACGATGGTGTGATCACTCACCTAGAGTCAGACATCCTGGAATGTGAAGTCAAGTGGGCCTTAGGAAGCATCACTATAAACAAAGCTAGTGGAGGTGATGGAATTCCAGTGGAGCTATTTCAAAGTGCTACACTCAATATGCCAGCAAATTTGGAAAACTCAGCAGGGGTCACAGGACTGGAAAAGGTCAGTTTTCATTCCAGTCCCAAAGAGAGGCAATGCCAAAGAATGATCAAACTACCACACAATTGCACTCATCTCACATGCTAGTAAAGTAATGCTCAAAATTCTCCAAGCCAGGCTTCAGCAATACGTGAACTGTGAAATTCCAGATGTTCAAGCTGGATTTAGAAAAGGCAGAGGAACCAGAGATCAAATTGCCAACATCTGCTGGATCATGGAAAAAGCAAGAGAGTTCCAGAAAAACATCTATTTCTGCTTTATTGACTATGCCAAAGCCTTTGACTGTGTGGATCACAATAAACTGTGGACAATTCTGAGAGAGATGGGAATACCAGACCACCTGATCTGCCTCTTGAGAAACCTATATGCAGGTGAGGAAGCAACAGTTAGAACTGGACATGGAACAACAGACTGGTTCCAAATAGGAAAAGGAGTATGTCAAGGCTGTATATTGTCACCCTGTTTATTTAACTTTGCAGAGTACATCATGAAAAACACTGAGCTGGACGAAGCACAAGCTGGAATCAAGATTGCTGGGAGAAATATCAGTGACCTCAGATATGCAGATGACACCACCCTTATGGCAGAAAGTGAAGAGGAACTAAAAAGCCTCTTGATGAGAGTGAAAAGTTGGCTTAAAGCTCAACATTCAGAAATCTAAGATCATAGCATTTGGTCCCGTCACTTCATGGGAAATAAATGGGGAAACAGTGGAAACAGTGTCAGACTTTTTTGGGGGGCTCCAAAATAACTGCAGTTGTTGACTACAGCCATGAAATTAAAAGAAGCTTACTCCTTGGAAAGAAAGATATGACCAACCTAGATAGCATATTAAAAAGCAGAGATATTACTTTGCCAACAAAGGTCCATCTAGTCAAGGCTATGGTTTTTCCAGTAGTCATGTATGGATGTGAGAGTTGGTCTGTGAAGAAAGCTGAGTGCCGAAGAATTGATGTTTTTGAGCTGTGGTGTTGGAGAAGACTCTTGAGAGTCCCTTGGACTACAAGGAGATCCAACCAGTCCATTCTAAAGGAGATCAGTCTTGGGTGTTCTTTGGAAGGACTGATGCTGAAGCTGAAACTCCAATACTTTGGCCACCTCATGGGAAGAGTTGACTCATTGGAAAAGACTCTGGTGCTGGGAGGGATTGGGGGCTGGAGGAGAAGGGGACGACCGAGGATGAGATGGCTGGATGGCATCACCAACTCAATGCACATGAGTCTGGGTGAATTCCGTGAGTTGGTGATGGACAGGGAGGCCTGGCATGCTGTGTATCATGAGGTTGCCAAGGGTCAGACATGACTGAGCGACTGAACTGAACTGAGCTGAACTGTTCTATATCTTGAATCAAGATTCTGGCTCCTCTCTACAGTTAAGATTTTCAGTAAGCAAGAGAAAGGATTTTGCGAAGACTCACAACTATTTAGAAAGCTCTTATTTATTCTTTCAGAATAACCATTTAAGGTCCTGTGAAAACCTCAGAGGAAAATGCATTCCTTTAAGAAGTTATTTGCTTAAGTCACAAATGTGTTTGTTATGGGAAAGTCAATATACTTAATTTGTAAGTGATTTCAGTAACTGTATTTATTAATTTACCACTCAATGTATTATACTAGACAGAAAGTACCTGACTGCTTAGTCTAATTTTCTCTCTGAAAGGTGCTTGAAATTAAAGTATGCCTCAGCCAATTCTGATCTAAATACACAATAAAGCTTTGTTCTTCTGTAAGTGGTAGGATATTTAGCACTTGGTGATTGGTTTGATAGACTGGACACAAAATAATCTTCAGGAATGATGCCAAGGTCATGAGGGTAGAGCCCTTGGATAACCAGTAGGGGAAGAAGATGTTTGGTGACACAGGGGTCACAGGAGGAGGAGAGCAAATTTTTCAGGAAGACAGGGTGTTTGACTCTGGACGTGGAAACGGAGGTGCCTGTAGGAGAAACTAACAGAGCTGAGCAACAGGCAAATGGAGGTATGTGTATGGAACTCAAGATAGAGATCTAGAAATTTTAGTTTGAAGCCAAGTGCACCTGACTCATATAGAGCCATTCTCAGCTAAGTGTGGGACCCTTGTAATTTGACCCAGGAAAGGTCAAATAGTTCTTACTAATTTAATGCTTTCCTCATTGAGAACAAAAAAGTTTGATTTTGAAAGAAAATCAATATCCACTGTGGTGAATACTGCCCTTTAGTAATTTAGGATAAAACCAGCCATGGCATTGATGTTGGGCATGACGGGCCCTCCAATTTGCCCTCGTCAGGGTCCAGAACATAACAGGTACTCAGTAATTATTTGCTGAATAAACAAATGGTTAAATATCCCCATTCACCATAACCTGTCCTCAAATATGTCCTTATCATCCAATGAAACTGGAAGTGCAAAGGCTAGAAATGCTTCTTTTTTAATGAAAGGATCGTCCCACATACTTCTGGGAGGGGCAATCAGCAACAACCATGGGTCATACAATTCCCCATCAGAATAATTTTTGGAAAAAGGAACAAGGATGGGGAAAGTGGGAGGGATTGGAAGGAGAAGGGAATCATGGGGGTCAGGCTGCTTCCTTCTCATCTTTTCCGGGGGCTGATCTGGTCTGGAGGCCTGAGGCCCTCCACCCAGGACACTCTTAAAGGTACCAAGATGTCCTTCCTTCCGTCCTTTCATTACTTGTTTTCAAATGTGCTAACGCACCTCCACCTACCCCCAGGAATATCAACAGAGTCTGAAGGCCCACCTCCCCACTCCACTAATCTTCACAGCATTGATCTTTGCCACTAAATAGCAACTTGACTGAAGTGACTTAGCAGCAGCAGCAGCAACTTGAAAAGCCAAGGAACAATGTGTCTCCCCCAACAGTAATTCTGAGCCCTCCTGGGAGACTAAAGTTGCAGTGCTGGGGTTTGTAAGAGGTACCGCATTTCTGCAGGGAAGGGAAAGTGGAGATGCAGCGGTGGTGGGGAAAGAAGAGCCTTTGTTTCAGCCACAAAGATATTAACAAAGGCAAGGCCCTCACCCCGTTGGAGGGAAAGGAGTTAGAAGCTTGGGTGGGAAGCCTGCCCCCATCCTTCACTCTGATTTTGGCCTCTGCTTATTGTGGTTCAGCTTCTTCTCTCCTTAAGTCACTTTTGGCTTCTGTCTTGGTGAGCAGCAACTCAGAAAGCATAAACCTGTCCCTGGAACATCATCCTTTAGAGGATGAAATGGAATATTTCTGGAATAACATTTCTCTGCATGTCTGTACACCGCCCCAGAAGCAGCAATTCTGCAAGAGGGGAGTGGAAACTGGGGCCACAACCTATATTATGGAGCCTTCCAAAATGCTCCTCCCTGAAACAAGTAGAGAATTAACACAGACATACTGGGGAGGAAGGGGGAGGCCTGGATGTCAGGTTAGCCTCTTGTAGAGACTTGTCCTCAGCCACCTGCGTTCCTCAGTTAACAAAAACCTAGTAAGTATTTGCACTGCACACTGAGGGTTAAGTTTAGCTGACAAGGTAGCCATGGAATACCAGCCAGCCCATCTCCTGATTGTCCTTTGTTCCAAGAGCTCTATCATCCCTCCTTGAACAATAGCTAGAAAAAAAAATCTCTACCAGGTTTCCTCCTGCCAGCCTCCAAAATCCTAGCGAATTCATTACCTGAGTTCAAATTATCCTCTTGCAAAACAGACCCCAGAGACTTGTGCTGGTCTCACTTCAGCTGGTGTTTATTGCAAAGCAACCTGACTTAATTTTCACAGGTGAGTGAATGCTGGTGGTGAAAATCACTCACTCCAAGAATGGCCACAGAAGCAGGGTCTATAGTTACCTGAAGAGTGCTCTTCTTTCAGAAGCTGCCGAGGAGTCGGGGGTTGTTAGAGGCACCCCCTCTGAGCTCACCCGCTGTTTGGGGAGATGAGACTTTATTTGCTAACACGTAGCTGGGAGTGTGACTTGGTTTTCCTGTTTCCATTCTGGGCTCTGGTTCTTGATTTTGCTTTGTGAAGTTCTCCAGGGACAGGTGCATCCCATCTGCTGACATCCGTTGGCTCCGAGGTGACACAGTCTCATGAAGACGGCTCCTATTTCAATGTGTGTCTTCCGCTGTTTTGATTCTGTGTATTTCTCCTTCTCAGTTTTCTTTCTCTCCACAGGTCCCCATGGACCCAAAACAGTCTACTTGACATTCTCCTGCTTTCCATCCTCCACCTGTATTCTATCAGTCTGGCATACAGTAACTACTTGATTCATCTTTCAATTCACTGGACTATAAACAGGAGCCAGGGAAAGCCAACAACTCCATTTTCCATTGGAAAATGCCCAGGAGCTGGTTAACAAGAGGAATGTTCGCAGGAAAGGAAATTAACAGTTTGATGAGATTTCAGAGTGTGTGCTAGGGAGGCTCAACCAACAGAAGCCTCTTACCTGAAGCCGTGAATCTCTTCTATACCAAGGGAGGAACTGAAACGCAAGTCCTCAGTTGTACCTCAGCTTCCCCATGAGACTTAATTCATTCTCTTAAAAGATAGCAGTTTCACTAGGTTAGGACATTTTGTTTCTGAAGTGGGAGGAATAAGGTATGCTAGAAATTACATCATCATTGGCACCATTGTTGTATATATGTTTTGAAAAATGGCCTTTCTCCTTAGTTCCTGGGACATAATCTCTAAATTTTTTGGAATTTCCCTAGGAATAGAAGTATTTCTGTTACTCATGATGAATTCCTCAGACCATTAAATTTACACTAACAAGGTGGCTCAGGATGAAGGCTGGCGATGCCAGGAAGACTAATGATGTGATTAGAGAGTAGGGCTTTGAGCACAGGTAGAGAATACAGTGTTTTTCCAGGTAGTTATAGACCTGTAAGATGTTCTCTTTTCACCAAAGAGTCTGAGTCCATAAATTCCTTCTCATCATTGAGGAGCACCCCAGGATGTAAGCACACCTAAAATTAAGAACACAATGCTATATACAGAAAGAAATTATGCCCAGGGTAACAGGCATTTTACAGAACTTGCATAGGAATATTCCAGGATTGAAACAACCTAGTGGGAAGAGAACAAGTGAAATTATAAACCAGCTTCCTGAAAACCATATTTAAATGAGGTCCTCGTGCATTATTCAGATCAAAGAATCAGTATTCCCAATCTGTAAGGGGTTCTAATAAATCAGTGAGAAAAGACTCACATCCCTACAAAAAATGGCAGGGCGCATAAGGAAGCAAATTTTAAGAGGCAGCACAAAATGACCAGTATACCTGGAAATATGTGCAACGTTTCTGGAGATGAAAAAATGCCAGTTAAAAATAATGAGATATCATTTCTTTGCCTAAAAGATTGGCAAAGATCAAAAAGACTTTCAGCACCTAGGATTGGAAAAGTGAAATCTCTTATTAACATGTTAGATGTATAAATGACACAGCCTTTCTTGTGGGAAATACGGCATTAGGTATCAAAATGGCACATGGGCATTTCTTTTTACTAATTCCATTTCCAGAAATTTATAATATGTTGGTAATCAGACAAGTATATAGATACACATATACACACACTCACACACACATATATATACATGGAGGCAATATATGTATTAGTAGAGAGTTTAAACAGATTATGGTATATTCCCCACATGCAGAATAATATACAACCATTAAAAATCAAGATGTTGATCCATGTTATTTGTGGCTACAGCACATTGTTGATAAGAAAACAAGTGCACGAGTTAAAAAAAAAACATTCATAGCATATTCCCATTTTAATTGTGTGAATGCACAAATACTAGCAACTATTCTATTCATGAGGGGGAATTACAGGTCATTTTCACTTCTTTATTGTTTGAATGTATTTTAGTTTTTTTCCTACAGAAGTTATAGGTTCACGGAAAAATTGAGAGGAAGGTGCAGAGATTTCTTATATACCTCTTCCCTCACAGCATTCATAGCCTCCCCCATTATCAACATCCCCCGCCAAGGCAGAACATTTGTTATAGTTGGTAAACCTGTATTGATTTATCTTAATCACCCAAAGTCTATAGTTTATCTTAGGGTTTACTCCTGATGTACGTTATGTGCATTTGGACAAACGTATAATGACGTATCTACCATTGTGGTGTACAGAGTATTCTCACTGTCTTAGAAGCCTTCGGTGGTCCTCACAGAGACGAACAAAGCCCTCTGCTTATCCCTCTCCACCACTCTCACCAGCCACTGGCAACCACTGATCTTTTACTGTTTCCAAGGTTTTGCCTTTTCCAGGAAGTCACATAGTTAGAATCACAGAGTATGGAGCACTTTCAGGTTGACTTCTTTCCCTTGTTAATATGCACTTACATTTCCTCCATCTCTTTTCATGACATGAACACTCATTTCTTTTTAGGGCTGAGTAATATTCCACTGTCTGGATATATCACAGTGTGTTTATCCATTCACCCGCTGAAGGATATCTTCTTAGATGCCTCCAAGTTTTGGCAGTTATGAGTGAATTTAGTTTCTGTAAACATCTGTTTGACTTTCCAGGTGGCTCAAATAGTAGAGAATCCACCTGTAATGCAGGAGACCTGGGTCTGATCCCTGCATTAGGAAGATCCCCTGGAGGAGGAAATGGCAATCCACTCCAGTATTCTTGCCTGGGAAATCCCATGGACAAAGAAGCTGAGCTAGCCCGGGGCTACAGTCCAAATGGTTGCAAAGAGTGTGATTGCTGAATCATGTAGTAAGAGTATGTTTAGTTTTACAAGAAACTGCTAAACTATCCTCCAAAGTTACTATACGATTTTGCAATGAATGAACGCTCCCATTGTTCCACAAAGATGTGGAGCAACATATCCCTTGGGGGGCAACAGGAGTTCTCATTTGTCGCCAGTGTTTGGTTGTCATTATTCCAGATTTTAGGTTGTTCTAATAGGTGTGCGGTTGTATTTCATTGCTGTCTTAATTTGTATTTTTCTGCTGATATATGATGTGGAGCCTCTTTTCCATATGCTGTTTGCCATTTGTATATCTTCACTGGTGGGGTGTCTGTTTAAGTTTTTGGTCCACTTTTTAATTAAGTTGTTGAATAGGTTCCTCTCTATACCTAATTTTTGAGGAGTTTTTATTGTGAGTGGGCGTTGGATTTTGTTAAATGCTTGTTTTGCATCTATTGATATAATCATATAATTTTTCTTCCTTAGCCTATTGATGTGCTTGATTTTTGACAGTCAAACCAGATTTGCGTACCTGGGTTAAATCCCACTTGGTTGTGGTGTATAATTCTTCTTATCTGTTTTTCAATTTGATTTGTTAATGTTTCATTGAGGACTTTTGCATCTAAGTTTGTGAGAGATATTGTTCTGTAGTTTTCTTATAATGTGTTTGTCTGGTTTTATTATTAGGGTAATGCCGTCCTCTTTGACTGAATTAGGAAGTATTCTCCTGCTTCTGTCCTCCGAAAGAGGTTGTAGAGAATTTAGGTTCCTTAAATGTTTGGTAGAATTCACCAGTGAACCTTCTGGGGCCTGGTGCTTTCTGGTGTAGAAGTTATTAATTATTATGCAATTTCTTTAGGTTTATTCAGTTTGCCTATTTTGTCTTGTGTAAGTTTTGGGAGATTGTATCTTTCAAGGAATTGATTCAGTTCATCTAAGCTATCAAATTTAGGGGCATAGAGTAGTTTAAAATATTGCATTATTATTCTTTCAGTGTCAGTGGGATGTGTAATGATCTTCCCTCTTTCATTTCACGTACTAATAATTTGCATTCTCTTTTTTTCCTCAGTTAGACTGGCTAGAGCTTCAGTTCAGTTCAGTTGCTCAGTCGTGTCCGACTCTTTGAGACCCCATGAATTGCAGCACGCCAGGCCTCACTGTCCATCACCATCTTCCGGAGTTCACTCAGACTCACGTCCATCGAGTCCATGATGCCATCCAGCCATCTCATCCTCAATCGTCCCCTTCTCCTCCCGCACCCAATCCCTCCCAGCATCAGAGTCTTTGCCAATGAGTCAGCTCTTCGCATGAGGTGGCCAAAGTACTGGAGTTTCAGCTTTAGCATCATTCCTTCCAAAGAAATCTCAGGTTTGATCTCCTTCAGAATGGACTGGTTGGATCTCCTTACAATCTAAGGGACTCTCAAGAGTCTTCTCCAACACCACAGTTCAAAACCATCAATTCTTCGGTTCTCAGCCTTGTTCACAGTCCAACTCTCGATTCCATACATAACCACAGGAAAAACCATAGCCTTGACTAGACAGAACTTTGTTGGCAAAGTAATGTCTCTGCTTTTGAATATGCTATCTAGGTTGGTCATAACTTTTCTTCCAAGGAGGAAGTGTCTTTTAATTTCATGGCTGCAGTCACCATCTGCAGTGATTTTGGAGCCCCCCCAAATAAAGTCTGACACTGTTTCCACTGTTTCCCCATCTATTTCCCATGAAATGATGGGATCAGATGCCATGATATTCGTTTTCTGAATGTTGAGCTTTAAGCCAACTTTTTCGCTCTCCTCTTTCACTTTCATCAAGAGGCTTTTTAGTTCCTCTTCACTTTCTGCCATAAGGGTGGTGTCATCTGCATATCTGAGGTTATTGATATTTCTCCCGGCAATCTTGATTCCAGCTTGTATTTCTTCCAGTCCAGCGTTTCTCATGATGTTCTCTGCATATAAGTTAAATAAGCAGAGTGACAACATACAGCCTTGACGTACTCCTTTTCCTATTTGGAACCATTCTGTTGTTCCATGTCCAGTTCTAACTGTTGCTTCCTGACCTGCATACAGATTTCTCAAGAGGCAGATCAGGTGGTCTGGTTTTTCCATCTCTTTCACAATTTTCCACAGTTTATTGTGATCCACACAGTCAATGGCTTTGGCATAGTCAATAAAGCAGAAATAGATGTTTTTCTGGAACTCTCTTGCTTTTTCCATGATCCAGAGGATGTTGGCAATTTGATCTCTGGTTCCTCTGCCTTTTCTAAAACCAGCTTGAACATCAGGGAGTTCATGGTTCACATATTGCTGAAGCCTGGCTTGGAGAATTTTGAGCATTACTTTACTAGCATGTGAGATGAGTGCAATTGTGTGGTAGTTTGAGCATTCTTTGGCATTGCCTTTCTTTGGGATTGGAATGAAAACTGACCTTTTCCAGTCCTGTGGCCACTGCTGAGTTTTCCAAATTTGCTGGTATATTGAGTGCAGCACTTTCACGGCATCATCTTTCAGGATTTGAAACAGCTCAACTGGAATTCCATCACCTCCACTAGCTTTGTTTGTAGTGATGCTTTCTAAGGCCCACTTGACTTCACATTCCAAGATGTCTGGCTGGAGATTAGTGATCAAATCATCATGATTATCTTGGTCATGAAGATCTTTTTTGTACAGTTCTTCTGTGTATTCTTGCCACCTCTTCTTAATATCTTCTGCTTCTGTTAGGTCCATAACATTTCTGTCCTTTATCGAGCCCGTCTTTGCGTGAAATGTTCCCTTGGTATCTCTAATTTTCTTGAAGAGATCTCTAGTCTTTCCCATTCTGTTCTTTTCCTCTATTTCTCTGCACTGATCGCTGAAGAAGGCTTTCTTATCTCTTCTTGCTATTCTTTGGAACTCTGCATTCAGATGCTTATATCTTTCCTTTTCTCCTTTGCATTTCACCTCTCTTCTTTTCATAGCTATTTGTAAGTCCTCCCCAGACAGTCATTTTGCTTTTTTGTATTTCTTTTCCATGGGGATGGTCTTGATCCCTGTCTCCTGTACAATGTCACAAACCTCATTCCATAGTTCATCAGGCACTCTATCTATCAGATCTAGGCCCTTAAATCTATTGCTTTTTATTTTTGTCCAAAGAACTAGCTTTTGATTTTGTTGATTTTCTCCTGTTTTCAATTTCGTTGATTTCTGTTCTAATCCTTATTGTTTTTCTTTTCTTTTTTTCCACTTACTTTGGGTTTAATTCGCTCTTCATTTTCTAGTTTCCTAAAGTGGGCGCAGGAGGGCCTAGAGGAGCTATTCCACATTCAAGGTCAGGAGGGGCAGCAGTGAGGAGATACCCCTCGTCCAAGTTAAGGAGCAGCGGCTGCGCTTTGCTGGAGCAGCCGTGAAGAGATACCCCACGTCTAAGGTAAGAGAAACGCAAGCAAGACGGTAGGTGTTGCAAGAGGGCATCAGAGGGCAGACACACTGAAACAATAATCACAGAGAACTAGTCAATCTAACCACACTAGGACCACAGCCTTTTCTAACTCAATGAAACCAAGCCATGCCTACGGGGCAACCCAAGACAGGAGAGTCATGGTGGAGAGGTCTGACAGAATGTGGTCCACTGGAGAAGGGAATGGCAAGCCACTTCAGTATTCTTGCCTTGAGAACCCCATGAACAGTATGAAAAGGCAAAGTGATAGGATACTGAAAGAGCAACTCCCCAGGTCAGTAGGTGCCCAATATGCTACTGGAGGTCAGTGCAGAAATGACTCCAGAAAGAATGAAGGGATGGAGCCAAAGGAAAAACAATCCTCAGTTGTGGATGTGACTGGTGATAGAAGAAAGGTCTGAGGCTGTAAAGAGCAATATTGCATAGGAACCTGGAATGTCAGGTCCATGAATCAAGGCAAATTGGAAGTGGTCAAACAGGAGATGGCAAGAGTGAACATCGACATTCTAGGAATCAGCGAACTAAAATGGACTGGATGGGTGAATTTAACTCAGATGACCATTATATCTACTACTGTGGGCAGGAATCCCTTAGAAGAAATGGAGTAGCTATGATGGTCAACAAAAGAGTCTGAAATGCAGTACTTGGATGCAATCTCAAAAACGACAGAATGATCTCTGTTCGTTTCCAAGGCAGACCATTCAATATCACAGTTATCCAAGTCTATGCCCCAACCAGTAACACTGAAGAAGCTGAAGTTGAATGGTTCTATGAATACCTACAAGACCATTTAGAACTAACACCCAAAAAAGATGTCCTTTTCAATATAGGGGACTGGAATGCAAAAGTAGGAAGTTAAGAAACACCTGGAATAACAGGCAGATTTGGCCTTGGAATGCAGAATGAAGCAGGGCAAAGGCTAATAGAGTTTTGCCAAGAGAACGCACTGGTCATAGCAAACATCCTCTTCCAACAACACAAGAGAAGACTCTACACATGGACATCACGAGATGGTCAACAGCGAAATCAGACTGATTATATTCTTTGCAGCCAAAGATGGAGAAACTCTGTACAGTCAGCAAAAACAAGACCAGGAGCTGACTGTGGCTCAGGTCATGAACTCCTTATAGCCAAATTCAGACTTAAATTGAAGACAGTAGGGAAAACCACTAGACCATTCAGGTATGACCTATATCAAATCCCTTATGATTATTCAGTGGACGTGAGAAATAGATTTAAGGGACTAGATCTGATAGATAGAGTGCCTGATGAACTATGGAATGAGGTTTGTGACATTGTACAGGAGACAGGGATCAAGACCATCCCCATGGAAAAGAAATACAAAAAAGCAAAATGGCTGCCTGGGGAGGCCTTACAAATAACTGTGAAAAGAAGAGAAGCAAAAAGCAAAGGAGAAAAGGAAAGATATAAGCATCTGAATGCAGAGTTCCAGAGAATAGCAAGAAGAGATAAGAAAGCCTTCCTCAGTGATCAATGCAAAGAAATCGAGGAAAACAATAGAATGGGAAAGACTAGAGATCTCTTCAAGAAAATTAGAGAGACCAATGGAACATTTCATGCAAAGATGGGCTCGATAAAGGACAGAAATGTTATGGACCTAACAGAAGCAAAAGGTATTAAGAAGAGGTGGCAAGAATACACAGAAAAACTGTGCAAAAAAGATCTTCACGACCAAGATAATCACGATGGTGTGACCACTCACCTAGAGCCAGACATCCTAGAATGTAAAGTCAAGTGGGCCTTAGAAAGCATCACTACGAACAAAGCTAGTGGAGGTGATGGAATTCCAGTGGAGCTATTTCAAATCCTGAAAGATGATGCTGTGGAAGTGCTGCTCTCAATATACCAGCAAATTTGGAAAACTCAGCAGTGGCCACAGGACTGGAAAAGGTCAGTTTTCATTCCAATCCCAAAGAAAGGCAATTCCAAAGAATGCTCAAAATACCGCACAATTGCACTCATCTCACATGCTAGTAAAGTAATGCTCAAAATTCTCCAAGCCAGGCTTCAGCAATACATGAACTGTGAATTTCCAGATGTTCAAGCTGGTTTTAGAAAAGACAGAGGAACCAGAGATCAAATTGCCAACATCCTCTGGATCATGGAAAAAACAAGAGAGTTTCAGAAAAACATCTCTTTCTGCTTTTTTGACTATGCCAAAGCCTTTGACTATGTGGATCACAATAAACTGTGGAAAATTGTGAAAGAGATGGGAATACCAGACCACCTGATTGGCCTCTTGAGAAACCTGTATGCAGGTCAGGAAGCAACAGTTAGAACTGGACATGGAACAACAGACTGGTTCCAAATAGGAAAAGGAGTACGTCAAAGCTGTATATTGTCACCCTGCTTGTTTTACTTCTATACAGAGTACATCATGAGAAACTCTGGGCTGGAGAAAGCACAAGCTGGAATCAGGATTGCTGGGAGAAATATCAGTAACCTCAGATATGCAGATGACACCACCCTTATGGCAGAAAGTGAAGAGAAGCTAAAAAGCCTCTTGATGAAAGTGAAAGAGGAGAGTGAAAAAGTTGGCTTAAAGCTCAACATTCAGAAAACGAAGATCATGGCATCTGATCCCATCATTTCATGGGAAATAGATGGGGAAACAGTGGAAACAGTGTCAGACTTCATTTTGGGGGGCTCCAAAATCACTGGAGATGGTGACTGCAGCCATGAAATTAAAAGACGCTTACTCCTTGGAAGGAAAGTTATGACCAACCTGGATAGCATATTCAAAAGCAGAGACATTACTTTGCTGACCAAGGTCTGTCTAGTCAAGGCTATGGTTTTTCCGATGGTCATGTAAGGATGTGAGAGTTGGACTGTGAAGAAAGCTGAGTGCTGAAGAATTGATGCTTTTGAACTGTGGTGTTGGAGAAGACTCTTGCAAGTCCCTTGGACTGCAAGGATATCAAACCAGTCCATTCTGAAGGAGATCAGCCCTGGGATTTCTTTGGAAGGAATGATGCTGAAGCTGAAGCTCTAGTACTTTGGCCACCTCATGCGAAGAGTTGACTCATTGGCAAAGACTCTGATGCTGGGAGGGATTGGGGGCAGGAGGAGAAGGGGACGACCGAGGATGAGATGGCTGGATGGCATCACCAACTCGATGGATGTGAGTCTGAGTGAACTCCGGGAGTTGGTGATGGACAGTGAGGCCTGGCGTGCTGCAATTCATGGGGTCGCAAAGAGTCAGACATGACTGAGCGACTGAACTGAACTGAACTGAAAGTGTAAACAGATTATTGATTTTGGGTATTTCTTCTTTTCTCATGTATGTTGTTGCTCTGTCCCTTTTGTCCAACTCTGCAACCCCATGGACTGCAGCATTTTGGGTGTCCCTGTCGTTTACTATCTCCCAGAGTTTGCTCAAAGTCATGTCCATTGTGTTGATGATGCCATTCAACCATCTCATGCCCGGTCACCATCTTCTCCTCCTGCCTTCAATCTTTCCCAGCATCGGGGTCTTTTCCAGTGGGTCAGCTCTTTGCATCAGGTGGCCAAAGTATTGGAGCTTCAGCTTTAGCATCAGCCCTTCCAGTGAATATTCAGGGTTGATGATTTCCTTTAAGATGGCCTGGTTTGATCTCCTTGCTGTCCAAAAGACTCTCATATCCAGTGCTATAAATTTCCCTCTAAGCAGTTCTTTTACTGCCTCCTCCAAATTTTTTAAGTTGTATCTCTATTTTCATTTCATTCACAATATTTTAACATTTTTCTTGAAATGTTTTCTTTGACTTGTGCATTATTAGGAAGTGTGTTGTTTACTCTCCACTCATTTGGGCATTTTCCAGTTATCTTTCTGTTATTGATATCTAGTTTAATTCTGTTGGGGTCTGGAAGCAGACAGTATATAATTTCTATTCATTTAAATTTGTTAAAGTATATTTCAGGGCCCAGAATATAGTCGGTTTTGATGGATATTTCATGTTAACTTGAAAGAATACTATTCTGCTATTTTTGGATGAAGTAAACTGTGGATATAAATTAGATCTAATTGATTGATGGTGTTGCTGAGTTCAATATGTCTTCCTAAATTTCTGTCTGCTGAATTTGTCCATTTCAGCTAGAGGAGGTTGAAGTCTCCAATTATGATAGTGGATTTGCCTATTCTCCTTGCATTTCCATCAGTTTTTGCCCCATGTAGTTTGACACTTTACTGTTAGACACATACATGTTCAGTTCAGTTCAGTCACTCAGTCGTGTCTGACTCTTTGCGACTCATGGACTATAGCACACCAGGCCTCCTTGTTCATCACCAACTCCTGGAGTTTACTCAAACTCATGCCCCTTGAGTCGGTGATGCCATCCAACAATCTCATCCTCTGTCGTCCCCTTCTCCTCCTGCCTTCAATCTTTCCCAGCGTCAGGATCTTTTCAAATGAATCTGCTCTTCGCATCAGGTGGCTAAAGTATTGGAGTTTCAGCTTCAACATCAGTCCTTCCAATGAATATTCAGGGCTGATTTCCTTTAGGATGGACTGGTTGGATCTCCTTGCATCCAGGGGACTCTCAAGAGTCTTCTCCAACACCACAGTTCAAAAACATCAATTCTTCGGTGCTCAGCTTTCTTTATGGTCCAACTCTCATATCCATACATGACCACTGGAAAAACCATAGCCTTGACTAGATGGACCTTTGTAGGCAAAGTAATGTCTCTGCTTTTTAATATGCTGTCTAGGTTGGTCATAGCTTTTCTTCCAAGGAACAAATGTCTTTTAATTTCATGGCTGCAGTCACCATCTGCAGTGATTTTGAAGCCCCCCAAAATAAAGTCTGCCACTGTTTCCACTGTTTCTCCATCTATTTGCCATGAAGTGATGGGACCAGATGCCATGATCTTCATTTTCTGAATGTTGAACTTTAAGCCAACTTTTTCACTCTCCTCTTTCACTTTCATCAAGAGGCTTTTTAGTTCCTCTTCACTTTCTGCCATAAGGGTGGTGTCATCTGCATATCTGAGGTTATTGATATTTCTCCCAGCAATCTTGATTCCAGTTTTTGCTTCATCCAGCCCACACATGTTAAAGATTGTTATATTTTCTTGGAGAATTGGCCCCTTTATCATTATGTAATGCCCTTATTTATCCCTGATAACTTTTCTTGCTTTGAAGTCTACCTTGTCTGAAATTAATAGAGCTACTCCTGCCCTCTTTTGAAGTTTTGAAATGTTAGCATGGTATATATTCTCTATCCATTTACTTTTGAACTGTGTGTGTCTTTATGTGTTAAGTGAGTTTCTTGTATACAACATGTATCTGTGTCTTTTTCTTTCATACACTCTGACAGTCCCTGTCTTTTCATTGTTACATTTAGACCATTGACATTCATAGTGATTATCAATATAGTTGTATTAAAATCTACACTATGTGTACTGTTTTCTACTTGTTGCTCTTGTTTTGTTTTTTATTTTTCCTATTTTTGTCTTCTACTTGTTTACTGCCTTTTGTAATCTTAATTGGGCATTTTATATGATTCCATGTTCTCTCCTATCTTAACATATCAGCTATAATTCTTTTTCTCTTTTTTTTTTTTACTTGTTTTAGTGGTGGTCTTATTATGTTATACATTTACAACTAATCCAAGTCCACTTTAAAAAACCCTATACTGCCTCATAGTGACAGTAGTGAAGTCACTCAGTCGTGTCCGACTCTTTGTGACCCCATAGACTGTATCCTATCAGGGTCCTCCGTCCATGGGATTTTCCAGGCAAGAGTGTTGGAGTGGATTGCCATTTCCTTCTCCAGGGGATCTTCCCGACCGAGGAATCGAACCTGGGTCTCCCGCATTGCAGGCAGACGCTTTACCATCTGAGCCACCATACGTAGTGTAAAAACCTTTTAATAACAAAACAATTCTGATTCCTTTCTCCTTTCCCTTGTATTGCTGTCATTCATTTCATTTATACATACATTATGTATGTGCACATAAGATATATATAAGCATACATAATTGAATACATTATTGCTATTATTATTTTGAACAAACTGTTTCCTGTTAGATCAATTAAGAATAAGAAAATATATTTTTATTTTACCTTCACTTATTTCTTCATATCTCTTCTTTTCTTCATGTAAATCTGAGCTTCTTATTTATATCATTTTCCTTCTCTCTAAAGAATTTCTTTTAAATTTCTTGCAAGACATGTATACTGGCAACTTAGTCCCTCAATTTTTGTTTGTCTAAGTAAATCTTTATTTTTCCTTCATTTTTGAAGGATAATTTCTCTGGTATAGAATTCTAGATAGGTGGGTTTTTTTTTTTTGCTGTCAATAACTTAAATATTTCACGTCATTCTCTTCTTATTTACATGGTTTCTGACAAGTTAGATGTACCTCTTTTCTTTGTTTTTCCATAGACGTGATATTTTTCTGCACTAGCTTCTTTCAGGATTTTTTTTATTTTTGCTTTTCTGTAGTTTGCAAATCATATGCCTCAGTGTATTTTTCTTCATTTATGCTACTTGGTGTTTTTGGAGCTTCCTCAGTGGTTTGGTGTCTGACATCAATTGGTGAAATGCTCAATCATTATTATTTCAGCTATTTCTTCTCGCCCTTTCTCCCTTTCATCTCCTTCTGGTATTTCCATTATGTGTATCTTACAATTTTTGTAGTTGTCCCAAAACTACAAAATGTTGTTCTCTCTGCTTTTCAGTTTGGAAGGTTTCCTTTGAGATATCCTCAAGCTCAGAGATTCTTTCCTTAGCCACGTCATCTGTTAGTCTACTGACAGGCCTGTCAAAAGCATTCTTCATTTTTGTTTCAGTGTTTTTGATCTCTAGCATTTCTTTTTGGTTCGTTCTTAGGATTTGCATCTGTCTACGTGTATTCTCCATCTGTTCTCGTGTGCTGTCTACTTCATCCATTGGAGACCTTAGCATATTAATCATAGTTGTTTTTGAATTCCTGGTCTGATAATTCCAACATCATTGCTGTGTCTGGTTTTGATGCTTGCTCTGTGGTTTTTGTCTTTCAATATGCCTCGTAAATTTTCTTTTTGATAGCTGGACATAATGTACAAGGTAAAACCAACTGCTATAAACAGGACTTTAGTCATGTTGTAAGGAGGTATGGGACAAGGGGAAGCATTCTGTAGTCCTAGGATTAGGTCTTAGTCTTTTAGTGAGCCTATGGGAACTTTAAGTGCATCTCAGGGAAAATTTTCTCTTCCCTTAGGTGAGAGACAATGACTAGAGTGGGCTGGAGTTGGGTATTTCCCTTTCTCCAGGTAAGTTAGGCTCTGATAATACCCCCATGAGGTAAGGCTTAATTAGTGCTCTGTTGTATTTAAAATAATTTACTTTTCCTTTCTCCCCCTGATGGAAGCACAAGAAGATTTATCTCTGATATTCAGTGTGAGAATCTGGTCAAGCTCCTGGCGGTAAATTTCACAGAATTGTGAAGGCCACCCTATAACTGGGTCCCCCTGGAGTTTTTAACTCTCGGACTTGTCCACTCTGAGCTCCCAGCGATTTGTCAATTATAATGCAGGCTCTCCTGCCCTGGCATCCATTCCACAGTGGTTTCCTCTCATAAAACTGCTCCAGTAACCCATGACTCTGTACATTCACCTCTCTCTCCAATCTTCACTCTGGGAAACATTTTTAAGTCATTTCGTTTGTAATTTCTTCCCTCCATTTTCTCTTTCCGGGATTTCTGTTATTTGGCTCTTGAACTTCTTAGCATAATCCTGCTCTTCTTCTGTTTCTCTGTAGTTTTGGTTTACTTTTAAAGCGAAGTGATTCGACTTTATCTTCCGTCCCCTCTTCATTTCGCTGTCACGTTTTTGCTATCGGGAGCACGTTGCCCCGCCAGTGCTCCTCCGTACGTGAGGGAGGGGTGCATGTACGATGCCCTGTTCTGATTCCGTGGATGCAGAATCTTCTCTTAGCTCTCCAATATATTACTCATAATTGGTTTTTTTTTTTTAATATGCTTCTCCTTATATTCTCAAAGTTGCTTTTTCTTTGTTTACATCTCTATCTTCCAAATTAGAAATTTTCTTCAGATGTCTGTTTTTCTTTGACTGACTGGGCTAACAGACTGCTCATGAGCTCGGAATATGTAGGTCTGGCTTTACTAAGCTGTACTGTAGGTAATCCCCGCTTACTGAGGGCCTGTACTATAGGGTGATCCCCATTACTGAGCTGTACTGAAGGGTGAGCCCCATTTACTGAGCTTCACTGTAGGGTAAGCCCCATTTATTGAGCTTCACTGTAGGGTGATTCCCATTTAGTGGCAAAGACATTTGCTAAGGTCTTTCCTTTGAACTGGCCAAATAAACCAGAGAATTTTCTTCCTGTCTCCTTCCAAGAGGGTGAAGGACTGGGTGTCATTGTTCTGGAACTGAGTGAGGTATTCATTCACTGTGCCTGGCAATGCGCTAACAGCTCTGGTTCCGGAGGAAGCTCACCCTGAGACTTTGGGTCTGGTTTTTAGCTTACCCTGTACTGGCCTAGAGAATCCCAGGGATGGGGGAGCCTGGTGGGCTGCCATCTATGGGGTCGCACAGGGTCAGACACGACTGAAGCGACTTAGCAGCAGCATACTGGTTTAAGACTGTTCTTTCTTCGTTCTAGGGTGGAAAGCTCTTTATGGGAGGAAAGCTGAGATCAAGAACTATATCTTTAGCCTTGACAGTTCCAGTATAAACTCCAAAGCACCTAGGACATAAAACTTTATGTCATTGTGGAAGAAAAGCTATCTAAAACTTGAAAATAAGGCAAAAATAATGGCTTTGTGACCCTTCTAAAAAGTCTGTGGAGAGTCACCTGACTGACCCAGGGAATGACCCTTGGTTGTGGCCCAGACATTTTATAACCCTGGTATATTAAGAGATTAACTTTCAGAAAAATAATAAGGTTCATGATATACTGGGGGGGCTCTCTGGTGGAAAAGTTACCCACACACTTGTCTACAGACCACTAACTTGTTTAGCATCTATTTAGCTAAACTAATCTTCAGTATTCCTTTCCCTACTAACTCTATAAGCCCTGTTTCTCAAAGTTTCTTCAAACCGGCTCTCTTCTTACTGCTGGTTTCTTCATTAACGAATTAATAAAACTTTGGCATGAGTTTGCCATCTGTACGTATGGAATTTATGTTTTCTTTGATAGTTGGAGAATTGTGCTTTTTCACCATTAATGAAAAGTCTGGAAGAAAAGTGCTCAGCAACAAAGTTGTTTCTCTTGGCCTTCCTCCCCAGATGAGGTGAAGGTATTCTGAACTGGGAGAGGTGGGGAGAGTCAGAGGGAAGCCAAAGAGCTTGGAAACTGGCAGGTGCTAAGAAGAGGTATGAGCTGCAGAATGTAAGTCATTTGCTTTTTTTTTGATTATTATTTTTTAATTTTTGGCCACACTGCATCTTTGCTATGCTTTCTCTAGTTGCGATGAGCAGGAGCTACTCTCTAGTTGCAGTGCATGGAATTCTCTTGCTGCCGTGTTTCTCTGGTTGCCAAGCACGGGCTCCAGAGCACAGGCTCAGTAGCTGTGGTGCACAGGTGCAGTTGTCCCTCGACACGTGGAATCTTCCCACACCAGGGATCAACCCTCTCTCCTGCATTGGGAAGTAGATTCTTAACCACTGGACCACCAGGGGAAGTCCAGACTGTAAGCAATTTGCTTTTTATAAAATGTGGATCATACTTACAGGTCAAAAACTAATTGTCCTAAAATATGATTTTTTTTGATTGATAATAGCACACTACCATGTGAGCTAGCTTAATGACTTAGAGAAGCTCTGCCCATTTCTCCTTCCAACTGGTAGGCACAGTCAGTCACAGTTACTTTAGTTTTTAAGTCTTGCATTAAAGTGACATCTCCTTATTGGAAAGAATCCTAAACTGCGGGGACCCCAACAAACAATTGTAATCAAGATCTAGTGATGAGAGTTGGCACAACCAAGTTAACTGCTCTTTCTGAAAACCCGCTAATGCAACCAGTTGTCTTTAATTCTGCGGGCCATTCAGGGGCAGCACTAATTTATCTCCTTACAAGGAGAGCTTTAGGAACAGAGGATGCTGGATTCAGGGAGCCTCCCTGCTGTGTGTCTCAAGTGAGACCAAGCCTCCACCCACCCCCTACCTACCCCCGCCCCAGCTCTGAGTTCCTAGAGCCCTTGACTATGAGGCAGGGATGTGCCTTCTGGCTGCAGGGAGGTTCTGGGCTTCCTTCAGCCTGTAAACGGAAAGTAATAAATGGGTCTGCTCAGAAAGGCATTGCGGGGACTGCTGTGGGCTTCTGGAGACAGAGATACCTGACCCCATGGTGGTACCTGCAGTGTTCTCAGTAACCCCTGAAATCGCGCTTGGGAGTAGGCGGTCTCAGAGTTTATGTTATCTTTCCCTGGGATGCTGATTTTAAGCATTTCCTATTTATTTGGGGAGCTTATATTTGCCATAAATCAAAGCTTCTCCAGTTGAGAACTATGTTGGGATTGGGATTTTATTATTAATGCATATGTGTGGCGGCGGTGGGGGGAGGGGGTGGCGGGGTCCTGTAGCTTTGAAAAGCACAGTGTGTGTGGATCAAACAGCAGCATTTGGGTCCATATAAATTTGGTCAAAACAGATTTCTATTTGATTTTGCTAGTTTGTGCATTTTTTTCCCTGAACATCAAAGACACTTAGAATCTATTCAGTAAGGTCATAACAAAATTTTTAAAGCTTGTACCTAAGAGAGAAACAAAATACAGATTCCTAATTTCTTTTTATAAGAGAAAAGAAGACATTTTCCCTCATGTGTTGAGAGAGAAAAAAATAATATTTACAATCTGAGTCTGGAGACTAAATCAATTACAGGCAAAAACATGACTGTTCCCTGTTACTTTATTGTTTTAATAATGTCGTGTTATATTCAGGGCATGTAATCTTCATTAGTTGCAAGGACAAGATTAGATTCATATGCAGACTTCCTTGGTAACTCATTTAATTTCCTGTTTTCTATCTTTTTTTGGTGACTTCTGCAGAAAGACTATTTTTAAAGTTTTTCCTTTGAAAATGGCCCAGGGAAACTTGTATATTAATGCTTTGTGAATTGATGAGAGGAATGCATGTCATAAGGCCTAGATATCATTTCAAACAGTAATGGGGCGAAGAGGAACTGCATGAGAGAATGGAGTGGGGACCAAGTTGTGGGTTTGGGGAACAGAGGGTAGCACTCATCGGCTTCATAAAAGATGGTGATGATGTGTTTTCCACATGTCAAAGGCTGGAATGAGTGATGTGAAGTCCAGTTGTCTTAACTGGGTCAGAAAAACAACATTGCCTGCAGAAACAAATATGCGATGATATACGTAACTTGTGGACATCAGAAAATTGAAAGACTGAAAAATAAGACAGCTTTATCCCCTGCTTGAAAAAAAAAGCCTTGGGCCAGCCAAAGAAACAGACTTCCACCCTCTGACTGTCCCCTCCTGCCCCTAGCCTTCCCCACACAGGTCCTGTGGACTGGGACAGTTGGCATTGGTCACAGAGGCAGTTGCAATGAACAAAACAACTTCATCCTGGATTCCTGGATACCTGTGCAAGGCATTCCCAGAAGACTCTGGGTTTTCCGAGTTGTAGGGCCCACCCTTTCCCACTTCCTTTTCTCCAGGAAAAAAGGAGGAATCCAGGGGCTGCCTGGATTTCACAAAGTAAAAACCCTTGGAGAGGTGAACTGCCATGATTGTCCTGTTAAAGGTATTATACCTTGTGAGGGATAATGGTCTTGTCAGGGTTCGAAGTACCAAAGTTGTTGATTCTAAGGGGACTCGTCTTTGCTAAGACTAGAACAAGGAGGTAGACCTCCCTCATCTTTAAACCCCAAGCATCGCCTCTTTAAAAAAATTTAAAAAGAGCTGGAATATGATTAAAGCACATGTGTCAGGAAATCTGATTTGGAGAATATGTGATGAAATTTTATCTTTCATGAAAGAAAATATTCTGTTTTTCCCATTATACGTGCCTTGGTTCCTGCCAAGCCTCTTCTTAGCCCAAATGTCTTAGACGATCTTGACGGGACAGTACCAACACTGAGTTACCATTTAATCCAACAGACTCCAGTGGTGCGGTTATACCAAGAATGCTTCCTGAAATCCCTTCCCCTGCCACCAACAAAATAGCTTTTGATACTGAGAATCTTAAAAAACAACTTCTCCCATCAAATAAAAAAATAATGTTTCTCTTTGGGCTTTGCCACTGGCACACTGGGCTGGGAGCAGAAAGAGCAGTCAGTCTTTCGCACGATGGGGCAGATTCTCACGGCCCGGTCCTGGCAGCACCGTGTGGGCATCTGGCTGGTATTAGGGACCCCCAGAGAAGCCTGATCATGTGAGGCTTGATCCCAAGCCCAGGGAGTCATGAAAGATTTCGAGCACAGAGACCACCAGCGCCTGGAATGAGGAAGGTCATCAATCAGTGTTAGATGTTCCAGTAAGTATCTTAGGATCTGAAATCTCAAGATCTGAAGGATCAAAATGCACTTTACTGGCTGTAAGATCTGACCCATCCCTTCATGCACTGGCTCAGAGGAGTGAGAGCTGGAGTATTCTTGTAGCAGAGGAGGTTGTTTAAGGCAAGCAAAGCTCTGTTCTTTTTCAAACATGCCTGTTTCAAACATACTGTTCTTTTTTTTTTTTTAATGGCTTCTATTTCTCCTTGCAATGCCTTAATCGTTTGAACAGGAGTCCTCTTTGAGGCTTACCTAGAAGGCTCCACTTAGCATCCTGGCTTTGCATCTGTCGCTTTTCCAGACCATGTCTCTCACCCCGAAATCCAGGTCTGGGTGGAGAGCTTCCCTGGGCTACCTCCACACCAGCTCATGCATGTGGCACTGGCTTTTATTTCTCTGTCTCTGACACCCGAAGAGTTATACATTTTCCCCTTGAAACTCATTTTCCTTCACGCTTAGACTCTAGTGCTTCTACACGTGTGTTGAGGAAAGGGGCATATCTCCATCAGCTAAGGTCCCTTATTGGAGAAATTTCCTTCCATTTCCTCTACATGGTGGAAATACACTCGCGTATGTTTAGAGACCTTTCAGTCAGTTCAGTTCAGTTCAGTCACTCAGTCGTGTCCGACTCTTTGCGACCTCATGAATCACAACACTCCAGGCCTCCCTGTCCATCACCAACTCCCGGAGTCCACCCAAACCCGTGTCCATTGAGTTGGTGATGCCATCCAGCCATCTCATCCTCTGTCATCCCCTTCTCCTCCTGCCCTCAGTCTTTCCCAGGATCAGGGTCTTTTCTAATGAGTCAGCTCTTTGCATCAGGTAGCTGAAGTATTGGAGTTTCAGCTTCAACATCAGTCCTTCCAATGAACACCCAGGACTGACCTCCTTTAGGATGGACTGGTTGGATCTCCTTGCAGTCCAGGGACTCTCAAGAGTCTTCTCCAACACCACAGTTCAAAAGCATCCATTCTTCAGCACTCAGCTTTCTTCACAGTCCAACTCTCATATCCATACATGACCACTGGAAAAACCATAACCTGGACTAGACGGACCTTTGTTAACAAAGTAATGTCTCTGCTTTTGAATATGCTATCTAGGTTGGTCATAACTTTCCTTCCAAGGAGTAAGCGTCTTTTAATTTCATGGCTGCAGTCACCATCTGCAGTGATTTTGGAGCCCAGAAAATAAAGTCAGCCACTGTTTCCCCATCTATTTACCATGAAGTGATGGAACCGGATGTCCTGATCTTAGTTTTCTGAATGTTGAGCTTTAAGCCAGCTTTTTCACTCTCCTCTTTCACTTTCATGAAGAGGCTCTTTAGTTCTTCTTTACTTTCTCCCACAAGGGTGGTGTCATCTCCATATGTGAGGTTATTGATATTTCTCCCGGCAATCTTGATTCCAGCTTGTGCTTAAAGGGTAATAATGTCTGATCTTTGAAGAATGAATTGCAATGAAATTAATGTAGCTTAAAGCACAGCAGAATGAGATGTTATGATCAACATATAAATTTTGTCTCTTCATTCTAGAATTCAAAAGTTGTTGCTCCCTCACCCAGCATCACCCACGGTTGCTGTTCAGTCTCTCCGTTGGGTCTCACTCTTTGTGACCCCATGGGCTGCAGCATGCCAGGCTTCCCTGTCCTTCACCATCTCCCGGAGTTTGCTCAAACTCCTATCTATTGAGTCAGTGATCCCATCCAACCATCTTGTCCTCTGTCGTCCTCTCCTCCTGCCTTCAGTCTTTCCCAGCATCAGGGTCTTTTCCAATGAATCAGCTCTTCGCATGAGATGGCCAAAGTACAGGAGCTACACGTTCAGCATCAGTCCTTCCAGTGAATATTCAGGGTCGATTTCCTTTAGGATGAACTGGTTTGATCTCCTTGCAGTCCAGGGGACTCTGAAGAGTCTTCTTCAATACCACAGTTCCAAAAGCGTCAGTTATTCAGTGCTCAGCTTTCTTTATAGTCCAACTCTCACATCCATACATGACTACTGGATAAACCATACCTTTGACTATATGGACCTCATGGCAAAGTAATGTCTCTGCTTTTTAATATGCTGTCTAGGTTTGTCATAGCTTTTCTTCCAAGGAGCAAGTGTCTTTTAATTTCAAGGTTGCAGTCACCATCTGCAGTGGTTTTGGAGCCTAAGAAAATAAAGTCTGTCACTGTTTCCATTGTTTCCCCATCTATTTGCCATGAAGTGTAGGACCGGATGCCATGATCTTAGATTTCTGAATGTTGAGTTATAAGCCAACTTTTTCACTCTCCTCTTTCGCTTTCAGCAAGAGGTTCTTTAGTTCCTCTTTGCTTTCTGCCATAAAGGTGGTATCATCTGCATATCTCAGGTTATTGATGTTTCTCCTGGCAATCTTGATTTTAGCTTGTGCTTCATCCAGCCCAGCATTTCTCATGATGTACTCTGTATATAAGTTAAATAAGCAGGGTGACAATATACAGCCTTGACGTACTCCTTTTCCTACTTGGAACCAGTCTGTTGTTCCATGTCCAGTTCTAACTGTTGCTTCCTGACCTGCATACAGATTTCTCAGGAGGCAGGTCAGGGGGTCTGGTATTCCCATCTCTTGAATTTTCCCCACACAGTCATCACCCATTGGGTCTGACTAATTATATTTCTTAGAAGCACTGGAGTTTTATCACTGGAAAGAGAATTCAGCTGCCTTCAAGTCCAGGCAGGTAACACAGATGAGTGACTCTGGTGAAAGGCAACAGGGAGTGGTACAGACTGTAGTAAAACGGAGACCTCAGACCCCACCTGGAGGCAGTCAGATTCCATTTTTAAAAATTGCCAACGTCCAGGCTATATGAAATCAATAATGCTAGAACCTCCCTCACACCGTGGACAAAATAGTTTAAAGATAGAAATATTAGACATGATACCATAAAACTCCTAGAAGAGAACATAGGCAAAATATTCTCTGACATAAATCATACCAATGTTTTCTTAGATCAGTTACCCAAGACAAAAGAAATAAAAGCAAAATTAAACAAATAGGACCTAATGAAGCTTAAAAGCTTTTGCACAGCAAAGGAAACCACCAAGAAAACAAAGAGGCAACCTATGGAATGGGAGAAGATATTTTCAGTGAAGCCATTGACAAGGGGTTAATATCCAAACTATAAATAGTTCATATAATTAATGTAAAAAGAAAATTAAAAGAGGGGCTTCACACTTATATAGACATTTCTCTGAAAAAGACATATAGATGATTAACAGGCACATTAAAAGATGCTCAGCATCATTAATTATTAGAGAAATGCAAACCAAAACTACAATGAGGTACCACCTCCTACCAGTTAGAATGGCCATCATTTAAAAAAAAATTAGAAATAGCAAATGCTAGAGAGGTTGTGGAGAAAAGGAAACCCTCCTACACTGTTGATAGAATATAAACTTGACCTCAGACTTCTAATCCTAAAACCAGAGCCTTTCCCCCCTACCCCATGCTGGCTCTGGTTCTTTTAAAAATAAAGATGACCCACTTACACGTTGGTCTGATTAAAGTAACGTGGCCAAACCCATTGTCCTCAGATTTCCTTTGACAACAAATTCTGAATGACATCAGAATATGGACAGTGGGTCAAAGCCTGAGCAGACAGGCAGGCCTGGCCTGTTTGAAAGAAAAGGCTTGAGGAGTGTACAGCTCAGGTTTCCCCGTGTCAGCAGTGAACCATCCATTTCTGTGGATGGCCAGAGGAAGCTCTGCAGGTCACTGAACACATGAGAATCTGCACCTGCTTCACTCACAGAGGACTCCAGAAGCCCTGATACCTTCTCTTTCTAGTCACAGGGACCCTGCGGGCCAGGTTTTCACCTCTGAAGCACCCTGAGAAATTCTTTTGGCTCAGCAAATATAGCCCAGCTGGAATCACTTTTGACATGTAGACCCCGGCCCACTATGTTAGGTCACTTCATGCAAGGCCAAGGTTTGGTTTTGGCCTCTCAACAGCATTACGTCTATCTTGAGGGAGTTGTATTGTGTAGGAGACTTACGGTGTGGTGTGTGCGTAGTATCATGCATTTGGAACCAGGCAGAACCACTTGAATACCTTCTCCCCTGCTTCAGTCAATCAGTCAGTCAACAAACACTTCCTGAATGCCCCTGTGTATCAGGCTCTGTTCTAGCCCGCCAGGAGACCATGGTGAACAAACAGAAAAGTCCCTGCCTTCGTGAAGTTTACAGTGTAGTTGGGGTGCGGGGGGTGGGGAGGATTGGCAGGAAATACATGCTGCTGCTGCTGCTGCTGCTAAGTCGCTTCCGTCGTGTCCGACTCTGTGCGACCCCGTAGACGGCAGCCCACCAGGCTCCCCCGTCCCTGGGATTCTCCAGGCAAGAACACTGGAGTGGGTTGCCATTTCCTTCTCCAATGCGTGAAAGTGAAAAGTGAAAGTGAAGTCACTCAGTCGTGTCTGGCTCTTAGCACCCCAAGGACTGTAGCCCACCAGGCTCCTCCATCCATGGGATTCTCCAGGCAAGAGTACTGGAGTGGATTGCCATTGCCTTCTCCAGGAAATACATAATTATATGTTAAAAGGTGATGGGTGCTCAGGAAGAAATTAAACTGGGATGAGAATGAAGAGTGTACTTTAAATAATGCGCTCAGGGAATCCTTGCTGAACAGGTGGATGCAAGACTTGAAGGGGATGAAGGAGTGAACTAGAAAGATATTTGGGGGTGGGGCTCCATCCACCCCATTCCTGTCTGGATGGATGGGGTGGGATGGCAGGGGTAGACAGGCGTGAAAGCGGGAGACCAGGCCTCTGTGAGCACGTACCTTGAGTGAAATGGGCTGACGCTGTAGGATGTATTTTGAAGAATGGATCGAATTCAGGGCTCAGAGGAAAACAGTGATCCAAGGCTTTTGGCTTGAGCAGCTCGGAAGAGTGGAGGTGCTGTTAAGTGAGATAGGAAGGGTGAGGGGAGCTGACAGCAGGGATGGTAAGAATCCAGAGGCTGGGGAATTACCTGGTAGTCCAGCGGTTAGGACTCCACGCTTTCATTGGCTTGGGCCTAGGTTTGTTCCCTGGTTGGTGAACCAAGATTCCAAAAGCCTTGGCCAAAAAAAAACCACACACAACAATTCAGAAGTTGCTTTTGGAAATGTTAGGTGAAGATGATACGTAAAGAGTGGTATGTGAGTCTGAAGCACACGAGAGAGGCCTAAAATAAGGATATAAGTGTGGACTCTTATAAATGGTGTTTAAAACTGTGCAAATCTATGATGTCATTAAGAGTGATGGTAGACAGGAAAGAGATGGGACCAAGCCTGTCAACATGACATCATATTAAGATATCACATCAACATGACATCAACATTGAAAGTGCAAGGTACCCACGCAGGGGCTGAGGGGCTGTGGGGGCACCAAGGTTAGGACCAAGTTCTCATTCTCCCAAGGGCTGACAGTTAAGTCCCCCTACCCCCGCCATTCCAGGAATTGCCATCAGAGGGAGGGGGCTACCATACCCAAGCCTACACCCTTCTCTCAGGAACACGCTGGGTTCAGTGACTGGTCAGTTCAGAGCTCAAAGCCCACCCTCTTGCTTTAATTCAGAAACAGTCCTCCCAGCTGCAGAGCCCCCACAGTATCAACAGCGGCTGCTGTGGGATCTGCTTCTCCGCTCAGCTGCCCCTCTGCCTGACCCTATTGTCTGTGTCCCCTCAAGAGGGCATTTCTAAGAGCACCCCTGTGTGCAAATGTGTCCGCCTCAGTCAGTGTCCCAGGGGGTCTGTTCTGACACAGTGACTAGGCACAGGCCTTGCTTCTGCAGTTTCCACGTTTGTAGTGTGGTGATACTCATACCTCCCTGGCAGGACAGCTGCAGGGAGAAGAAACATCATTAGGGAAGTGCCTAGAACGATGAGCCGTCATAGTGCTCAGAAAGGCGGTCTTGTCTTCTCCCTGAGCTCCTCAGACTACGTTCACTCACTTCTTTTGTATGCTCTGACAGCACCCTCCTTCTCGTATCATAATTATAGACTGCACCATTCTACTTTAGAATTGCATATTTGATTTTCTCCCACTCCTCTTTCCTGTAAGCTCTGTGTCTTGTTCCTGATTGTATCTCCAGGGACTATTGTAAGTGCTCCATAAATATTTATTGAGTTGAATCGACACCTGTCTGAACTTATGGACTAAGGCCAGGCACAGTTTGGCTCAGTTTTGGGAATCACAGAGGCAAGTGACCTTTATAAGGAATTTGCTCTGGTCCTATGCTTCCCCAAAAAGACTGTCCCCCTACCAATCCAGTCATCCATCCACCATTAACTCAAAAATTTTTTTTATTAATTAATTTATTTTAATTGGAGGCTAATTACTTTACAATATTGTAGTGGTTTTTGCCATACAATCACATGAATCAGCCATAGGTGTACATATGTCCCCCCATCCTGAATCCTCCCCTCCGACCTCCCCATCCCATCCCTTCCCTCAGGGTCATCCCAGTGCACTGGCCCTGAGTGCCCTGTCTCGTGCATCGAACCTGGACTGGCGCTCTGTTTCACATATGATAATATACATGTTTCAATGCCATTCTCCCAAATCATCCCACCCTCGCCTTCTCCCACAGAGTCCAAAAGACTGTTCTATATATCTGTGTCTCTTTTGCTGCCTTGCATATAGGGTCATCATTATCATCTTTCTAAATTCTGTATATATGTGTTAATATACTGTATTGGTGTTTTTCTTTCTGACTTACTTTACTCTGTATAATAGGCTCCAGTTTTATCCACCTCTTTAGAACGGATTCAAATGCATTCTTTTTAATAGCTGAGTAATATACCATTGTGTATATATACCACAGCTTTCTTATCCATTCGTCTGCCGATGGACATCTAGGTTGCTTCCATGTCCTGGCTATTGTAAACAGTGCTGCGATGAACATTGGGGTACACGTGTCTCTTCCAGTTCTGGTTTCCTCGGTGTGTATGCCCAGCAGTGGGATTGCTGGGTCATATGGCTTAACTCAAAAATTATTAATGAGTAGATGTCAGTTGTAGAGAAGGAAATGGTAACCCACTCCAGTGTTCCTGCCTGGAGAATCCCAGGGATGGCGGAGCCTGGTGGGCTGCCGTCTGTGGGGTCGCACAGAGTCGGACATGACTGAAGTGACTTAGCAGCAGCAGCAGCAGCAGCAGCAGCAGTCAGTTGTGGGAATGGTGGGAATATTTCAGACCAAGAAAGGTCCTAAAAGGGGGAAAGAGTTCAATATGCAGAAGAAAGGAAAGGAAACCACTGTGAAGAGGGCAGAGCGAAGAGGATGGAAGCGCTTCCTGCAGAGCATTGCCCAGTTTGAGAGAATCTTTTTGTTTGTTTTAATTTTTTATTTATTCATTTAAAATTTTATTGAGGTATAGTTGATTGACAATGTTGTGTTTAATTTCTGTTATACAGCAAAGTGACTCCATTATACGCACATATACAATCTTTTAAAAAAATTTTTCCAGTGCGGTTTATTCCAAGATGTTGAATATAGTACTTTGTGTTATACAATAAACCTTTGTTGGTTGTCTGTATTAATTCTAGGAGTTTGTTAATCCCAAACTCCTGACTTATCCCTCCCCTTTCCTTTCCCCTTTGGTAACCATAAACTTGTTTTTATGTGTGTGAGTCTCTTTCTGTTTCATACAGAGATTTACTTGTATTATTTTTTCGATTGTACATATGGTGTCGTCTTCCTCGGTCTGACTTTCTTCACTTAGGTTGATCATCTCTAGGTCCATCCACGTTGCTGCAGACGGCATTGCCCCTGCTTGTTTAGGCTGAGCAGCGTTCCAGCGAGTGTGTGTACCGCCTCCCCTTCATCTGCTCTCTGTTGATGTTCAGGTCGTCTCCATGTCTGGGCTGCTGTGAATCTAGAGCTGCTATGAGCACCACGGTGCGTGTGTCTCTCTGAATTATGGTTTGTCCAGATGCCGTTCCACGAGTGGGAGAATCATTCTTGTTGGCAAGAGAATGGATGGTGGGAGGAAAGGGGAACAGGCTCTTCCAGATGCACTTTGAAGGGGGCCATGCTGGGACTGACCAGAATGGGAGGCGAGGGACAGAAAAGCGTCAGGCAGGGCTCTTAGGTTGGGGCTTGATCCACTGAGCAGATGGTAATGCCAGTTACAGACACGAGCAAGACTGAGAGAAGAGGGCAGGATTATAGGAGAGAACCAAGGGTTTCCTTTAACAAATGCTAAGTTTGGAAACTCGGGAGCCTGCCTCGGGATGGCCAGTGGCCTCCCTAGGCCTGCTCCACATGAGGACAGAGCCCAGCCTCCTCCCTGGGGATTGCCTGAGGTTCCTGGGGCCCCTGAAGAGCCTGCAGAAAAAGCAGCCTGCGAGGCTGAGGCTGAGTAACCATGGAGAGAACGAAGCATAAAGCAGCATTTGTCTCCAGCAAACATCAACACTCAGTGTTCTTGGACCCAAAAGTGCACTGATTTGAACGTGTGCAGCTCGTGACCAGAAGGAGAGGTGTCCCCAGTCAGGGACGCGGCCTGCGGCGGGCTCCCAGCGCGCTGCCTTCGGTTCCATGAGATGGGTCTCCTCATCCCACTCGCCACTGGAATGGAAACCAGACCTGAAAGCGAGCAGGCCTGCCAGCTGGGCGTCGCTCAGACATCTGCGGGCAATCAGGGGCCTCCTCGGTGCCGGCCCGCTCACGCCTGGCTTCATGCTAAGAAAAGCAAACCTCTCCTGTGACCACGGGTCTGTCACATCCGCCAAGCATGCTTTGGGACCCGCTGGGCTTCTGGGGGTCATAATGGATGAGGAGGGTGGCCCGGAGCCTTGTCCTCCAGCCCAAGCCCCGGGGGAACACAACAGCACTGAGCCCACAGGCTGCTTTTTTTTCCCCCAGGCAAGTGTCAGGAGCAACTCAAGTCCTAACGCCCTTTGGCTGTGCGCACCAGTGAAATCCCGTTGCCTTGCTGGGTCGTAGCACTCCTGTTCCTCAGCCCTGAGGCCTCTCTTTTTGTCTCTGTGATTTGGCCAGTTCCCAGCACAGCCCTCTGTCTGTCTATCAGGAATAAATGAAATCTCCTTCCTTCCACTGTTCTGTGCCAGGGAGATTATTTGAAAACACTAACCTGTCAACGCCATTTCTCCTCTGTGATAGGGCTCTTCTCATCAGCCACGAGAAACTGAATATGCAAACAGACAAGGACCAAACCTACATACAAAGACAGTGCTAACCCACAACCTGGAGCAGCTTGCCCAGAAAACCCACCTCTTCATCTACAATAAACAGCCCAGGAAGCCAGCCTGCTCTAAGTCAGACTTGTAGCAAGCCAGATCGCTGTCTCTGATGACAACCAGGAAGCCATACAGTAACTTCTCTCACAGTCAGCCCCAAATGGCCAGGACTTAAATAATAACTTCCAGCCTGCCTAATTGTTGTCGGAAAAAAAAAAAAAAAACAAATATGTCCCCCTAACCATCACATAGGATGCTGGCTTCTAGTTAGCCTGCCTCCAGCTTCCCCCAGCCACCAGCCTCTAATCAGGGCATATCTGAAGCCTTCCCTTTTTCCCACTGTAAAGCTTTCCCACTTCTCTGCCTGCCTTTGAGTCTCTGCCAAATACAAAGACAGTGGCTGTCTCCCTGCTGTAGAGCAAGCTTTGGATAGATAATTTTCGCTTTTCCATTCGGTTGGTCTTTGTTTATTTCCATAGCCATTTATTGACTTTTTCTATATGAATTTCCAAAAATAATTTAATAGAGCTCAACCATACTGAGCCCAGTGTAATAGTTAGGGTACAAATTAACTTGTTATAACCAAGAGACCCCCAAAATACTAGGGTCCAAATGTAACAGATGTTCATTTCTCATATTAAAAAGCAGAGACGTCACTTTGCTGACAAGGGTCCGTATACTCAAAGCTATGATTTTTCCAGTAGTCATGTATGGATGTGAGAGGTGGGACCATAAGGAAGGCTGAGCGCTAAAGAAATAATGCTTTCAAATTGTGGTGCTGGAGAAGACTCTTGAGAGCCCCTTGGACAGCAAGGAGATCAAACCAGTCAATCCAAAAGGAAATCAACCCTGAATATTCGTTGGAAGGACTGTTGCTAAAGCTGAAGCTCCAATACTTTGGCCACCTGATGTGAAGAGCTGATTCATTGGAAAAGACCCTGATGCTGGGAATGATCGAAGGTAGGAAGAGACGGGGCAGAGGATGAGATGGTTGGATGGCATCACTGACTCGATGGACATAAGCTTGAGCAAACTCCGGGAGACAGTGAAGGTCAGGAAAGCCTGACATGCTGCAATTATGGAGTTGCAGAGAGTCAGACATGATTTAGCAGTACCTGCCTGTAGTAGGGGTGGTTGAGAACGGGCAGGAATCTCTGTTCCTTGAGACCATGCAGGGACCCAGACTCCCTATTCTTTGTTGCTCTTCTGCCCCTGAGGTGTACCGGGAACAAGCTGCCTCAGCTGTGTCCTGTCTGTGTCCTCATCACAGGAAGAAGGGAAAGCTTCCCTTTCAAGCTTTCAAGGATCTGGTCTGAAAGTTGTACATGTCACTTTATCTTAACTGGCCAGAGCTTAGCCACATGGCCACACTGAGCTGTGAAGGAGGCTGGGAGATAGAGTCTCTGCAGGTATCTAGCACGTGTAGAGTGGAGAAATGGGCATCAGAGGATGCCAGACAGTCTCACCTCAGCATGCTGGGTATTAAGGGAGCCAGTACACACAGCTTTCGTCTGCAAGGCTAACTGATAGTGTATAGAGTGAAGATGGCTCTTCTAGCCAGGCGTTTAAGACCTGCCATACTCTGCTCTTACTTCATTTGCCAAAAAACATCCCCTGTTCCTTCCTTCCCTTGCTTCTGCCAAATGGAGCTATGCCATGCTCTGCCATAAGAATCACTTCAGGATTCAGACAAGTTCCTTTAAACATTTACTCCATCAAATTGTTTAAAGAGTTTTGAAATCATGTCCCTGAGTCCTGGTGAAGGTGTGGGAGAGCAGGGCCCAGCCACCCGCTGTTGGCAGAGTGTCTTCCCCCCATGGCACTGTCTCCGCTGTGTCATCCTTCACTTTGCTCTGTTGCTCACTTGTGAGTTCAGTCAGGGACCAATCTGTCTTCTCTATCACATATCCTCAGCACCCAACCAGGCCCCAGCACACAGAGTTTGGGTTGAACTAAGCCGACCGAGTCACAGCCCTTATCTCTTGGGACTCATCATCTGCGGAAAGCTCCCCTAGTCCATCAGACATAGACTGCCTTTCCTGGCCCTCCTATACTCAGGGTTGCTTCTGAGAATCCAGGTAAGAACGTTGGAGGAATAACTAAGAGAGTTTTCAGTTCACATTATCACTAGGATGGTTAATCTTATGTGCCAACTTGACTGGCCTGAGAGAGGTCCAGATAGCTGGTAAAACATTATTTCTGGGTCTGTCTATAAGGATGCTTCTGGAGAAGATTAGCATTTGAATCAGCAGACTGATCACCTTTACCAATGCATGAACGTCATCCAATTCACTGAGGGCCTGAATCAAACAAAAAGGCAGGTGAAGGGCAACTTTTCTTCCCTTGCTTGAGCTGGGACATCCATCTTCTGTTGCCCTTGGACACGGGTGCTCTTGGTTCTCAGGCTTCAGACTCAGACTGAATACACCACTGGCTTTCCTAGTTCTCCAGCTTGCAGTCAATTCCTAGACTAAATCTCCTCATCTATACCTATATGTCTGTAGCCATAGCTTGGAGAACGGAAGGGGAACCCACTCCAGTATTCTTGCCTGGAGAATCCCATGGACAGAGGAGTCTGGTGGGCTACAGTCCATGGGGTCACAAAGAGTCAGACATGACTGAGTGACTAACGCTTTCACTTTTCATAGCCATAGCTATCGATAGCTAACGTCTCGTTGGTTTTGTTTCTCTGAAGAACCCTGTCTGATACGATCATAATCTGACTGAGCTACCATACATACCACAACCTCAAAGAAGCTGCTGGGCTGCCCATCCATAGGAAAGCTGCTCCCTCTGGCTGGTTAATTTGAGGTCCTTGCTTGGTGCCGAAAGAATTTGAAGATGAAGTGATAGGTAAGAAGTGGGTATATTTAGAGAGAAACACTCCACAGGCAGAGTGTGGGCCATCTTAGAAGATGAGAGCGCTTCAAAGTATGGCTTGGTTAGTTTTTATGGGCTGGATCATTTCATAGGCTAATGAGTGGGAAGATTATTCCAACTATTTCAGGGAATGGGTGAAGATTTCTGGGAATTGTGCCACTACCCGCTTTTTAACCTTTTATGGTTGGCCTTGGAACTGTCATGGTGCTGGCAGGTGTGATATTTAGCTTGCTGATGTGTTACAAAGAGCGTATAAAGAGGCTCAAAGTCTACTGGAAGTCGAATCTTCTGCCATCTTGAACCTGACTGGTTCTAACCAGTTTCTGTCAAATCCTATGACCAAGTCATTCTTTTAAAGGTTGTGCCCTGCCCTCTTCCCTCCTGTTTCATCTCCTTCAGAAAGGGGACAGTTCTCAGGCCCATGTGGTCTGGCCCCTGGTGTGTAACTGATCTCCTAGTCTGTCCCCTGGAACAGCGTGTCCTGGAGCTCCTGGCAGCCATTCTAGGCGCCTCTGTGTTCCTTTCCCCACTGCAGAACCTCAGGCCTGTGGGCATCCTGAGTAGTCTGAAATCTCTTCAAAACTGTGAAAGGTTTATTTAGCAACTACTTAGAGAACAGGCTGAATTGTCAGCTTTCTGATAATTCAGAAATTAATGCCGAGGATTAATATGCAGGTGTCCTGGTGGCATCACTCTGCTTGCTTCCGTTGGGTTAGGCAGTTCAGCTCTGACCCCAGCCTGCATCCTCTGCCCAGGCAAACAAAGCCCCATATAACTTTTATTTGCTTCGCAGTCCCCACGTCTCCCCTTTACCCTAAAGCAGCTTATCAAACGAGTCTTTGCAATCCTCTTCCTGAAAATAGCTCCAGTCAACACACTTCTTCCATCCTGTTCCATTCTGATTAATGTGCTAGCATTCCTTATGGTATAGCTACCTCCACCCTCCACCCAGTTCTGAGCTCAGCTCAGCTCACCCTGCCTGGAGATGTGGCCCCTCCCACTAGCCCAGCCCAGCCACAGACCTCTGTCTCAGGCATTCTGAGCACCAGGCCTGCGCGTGCCCTTGCCCGCCTCCCAGCGTGTGCTAACTTGAGATACAAGACGGGAGGCCGTGCATCAGCAAGTCTCCAGCGTTGCATGCCTCTTGACCTCCAAAGAAGCAAATGAGGGCTTTAAAATAAGACAAACTAGGCTTGAGTAGGAGTAGGAAGGCTGCCAATTCAAGCAGCCTTAATGCAAAGTTGCTAGTAAAAAGACTTAATCTGTTTCTATTTTTAAACAAACTGAATCTTTAATGTTAATTATGGTCTCTAAAAAACAAAAAAAAAAAAAAAAAAAAAAGGAAAAAGGGAAAGAAAGAAAAGTAATGTTTTCCTATGATGACTTCCATCCCAAGCCTTGTGTTAAATCAAGCCCTCAAAGGTACTGGGATGGGAGGATGTATTCTGATTCGAGTCGGATTCCGAGCTGCTCCCTGGCTGCCAAGCCCAGGTTGGTTCATCACTTTCCATAGGCACACGGAAGGGGCAGGGACTGCAGACTTCCTTCTGCTCCCCCTTCCCTTCCAGCTGCCTTCCCCAGCCTTATCCATCTTTTCTCATTAATTTGGGGTGGAAGTTATTTCATGGTTTCTTTCCATTTAAATGGTTACATTGTTCATGTCTCAACACCTGCAAAGCCCCGGAGAGAGAGTCCCTATCTATTCCAATTATCTCATTATTAGCATTTTCAACTTCTCCCATCTGCTAATCAGAGCCCTGGGTCGAGGTAATGCTAAACGGTTTTGTGCTCACAGTTGCCATCCTGGAATGACGGTCCCCTCCGCAGACACACCAGGAGCATAAAGCCCATGAATAGAAGTGGCCTGCTGTGCAACTACAGAAAATGATTTCAGCTTATCCTTCTCTCTAAGCAGGTCATACATTCCTTAAATTTTGAATGTTTAAAAGCAAAGACCGAGATGGTAGAGGATTTTTTTTTTTAATGACTTAATACATTAAGTGGACTTCCCTGATAGCTCAGTTGGTAAAGAATCCTCCTGCAACGCAGGAAACCCCGATTCAGTTTCTGGGTTGTGAAGATCCACAGGGGAAGGGATAGGGTAACCACTCCAGTATTCTTGGGCTTCCCTTGCGGCTCAGCTGGTAGAGAATCCACCTGCAGTGTGGGAAACCCTGGTTCAATTTCTGGATCAGGAAGATCCCCTGGAGAAAGGAAAGGCTACCCATTGCAGTATTCTGGCCTGGAGAATTCCATGAAATGTATAGTCAATGGGGTCACTAAGAGTCGGACACAACTGAGGGACTTTCACTTTCACTTTAAAACATTAAGTATAAGTACCACACTACGAATCACTGTGCTGGTGGGAGCAGGAAGAAGTGGGGAGATGGATAGGAGAAAACTGGGAAGTAGGTGGGAGAAAAAGAGGAAGATGTGGGTGGTTTTAGACTGTTACAGGCAAGCGCCGGGGGTGGAGCCTCTCCATCCAGCCTGATTGTTTAGCACAGTGAGTGCAGTTTACAGCCTGTGCCTCTGACCACGCCCCTCACCACCTTACCCACCAGAGTTCAGACTTCCTTTGGGATAGGGGGCATCTTCCATCTTCTGGATCTTCCAAAGGCCCATGAAATCATTTCCCTTTCACCACTAGTCCTGCAGGAACGTGCACCCAGCAAACAGAGAATCCAGGAGCGGTGATGAAATCGTCACAAGTCTAACACGAAATGAGAAAAACAAGAATAATTAAATATACAATTATAGTCATATATATTATCATAATGGGCTTCCCTGGTGGGTCAGAGGTTAAAGTGTCTGCCTGCAATGTGGGAGACCCGGGTTCAATCCCTGGGTTGGGAAGATCCCCTGGGGAAGGAAATGGCAACCCACTCCGGTACTCTTGCCTGGAGAATCCCATGGAGGGAGGAGCCTGGTAGGCTACAGTCCATGGGGTTGCAAAGAGCTGGACATGACTGAGTGATTCACTCACTCACTATATTATCATAATATTATTATATATATATATATATATATAGTCATATCTATATATGAGATGGTGTAAGATTAGTAACTCATTTTGGGGTAAAGGCCATTCTATACTGAGATTATGCATTTATCATTTATTCGGGGTCAAGAAGTCCTGTTCTAATACAGGTATGACAAAAGATGGTAGATTTGGAGGTGTGTTTTTGATTAATCTGTTAGGGGAAGCATACTGATTGAAACCGCCCACCCTGGCCAGGCACCATAGTAACCATTTGCATGAGTTGTTTCACGACAGGAGGTCCTGCTAAGGAACACGGAACTAATAAGCCACCACCAACCGGAAGAGTTCAGGAAAGGTCAAAAGGAGACACCACATGTCTGACCACCTCCCAGAATCCTTCTCTCTGGCATCCATCTTGGCTGAACAAGGCGCGCACCACCAGGAAGGACTCTGAATCAGAATGATTGGCTAAGGACAACCGGGAAACTAATCCTATCACCATAAAACCCAAGACTGCGAGCCATGTGGCAGAGCTGCTCTCCTGGGTTCCCTTACCCTACTGCTCTCCACCCGGGCGCCCTTTCCCAGTAAAGTCTCTTGCTTTGTCAGCACATGTGTCTCCTCGGACAATTCATTTCCGAGTGTTAGACAAAAGAGCCCAGTTTCAGGCCCTGGAAGGGGTCCCCTTTCCTACAATAAATCTGTCATTTGGCAAAATTAAAAGTTGACACCTCTCTAAGTGTCCCCACAGCCTTCATCCTTGGTCCTTGAATTCAAGAGCAGGGTCAGGCTAGTGTTGGATGGAATCTAAGGCACCTTCTCCTCTTTGCCTTTCTCATTTTCTATCAGCCTCTTCTTCTTGGTCCTCTCTAACTCTTCCTGGGCCCCTCCCGAGTTGAACAGAGCATTGCAGAGTCGGGGAGATCAGTTTCCATGGTCCAGACCTCCTGCCTCAGGACTGACATGGTGTCTGGTCAGGGTGAGGCATCCCTGCCCTAGGGACCTGGTGGCATGCATATTGGGAGAGCAGTTCTTCTGGACTCCCTCATCTCCTCCTTTTTCTCCATAGCTCCCCCTCCCGCAGGAAGTGCTCCTGTCCACTCTGCACACCTGGTGGGCCTGGCCTGGCCTCACTGTGGGGCGGCCCTGAGAACTGCCCCCAGTGCTCCTGCCTCAGGAGCGCCCTTGTCAGCCCCAGTGCCTGCTGCTGTTCCCACCACGTGGCTGTAAACGCCCTCCTCAGGAGACCAAGCGGGCTTTATGTTTCTTCTGCGAGAGGGGAGCCGTTAGACCTCCTTTGAAAGTGGAGTTTATGGAAAGACTAATTGAGCTCTAGGGAAGTGGACAGACTTCACCCACAAAGCCACAGTTAAACGCTTCTGCTTCATACACAATAGCCGAGGAAAGTGGAGATAGAGCAATTTCTCTTTCTTAAGCACTGGTGATGAGGACAGGGTTATAGTGAGTTGCTTTGGGATGATCTAAAATGTTTGAAAATCTAACCAGATGAGTGAGTGCCCAAGGACTGTACCACAGTGGTCTATGCAGACACGTCTTGTCAGATGATTCCATTATCACTTGCTGCAATAACACTGCAAAAAAAAAAAAAACACACACACACACACACACAAATCTTTGATGAGCGTATACTAGTAAGCATTTATTTAGCTTGAAGTCTGCAGGTAGCTGATTCATCCTGGGCTCTGTCAACTATGGGCTTCCCAGACGGCTCAGTGGTAAAGAATCTGCCTGCTAATGCAGGAGACATGGGTTTGATCCCTGGGTCAGGAAGATCCCCTGAAGAAGGAAATGGCAACCCGCTCCAGGATTCTTGCCTGGGAAATCCCATGGACAGAGGGGCCTGGTAGCCAGTGGCTTCGCACAGAATTGGATATGGCTAAAGGACTAAACAACAACTGTCGACTACTGTGGTCCTTGCTGAGCTTGTGCACGTGTCTGGGGTGGAGACGGATGCTGGCTGGTCCAGGATGGCTTTGATTGAGGTCACTCAGCTCTGCAGCCCTTACTCATCTCCCCACTAGGCTAGTGTAGCCATGTTCTCATGGTGACTTCAGAGAAGCAAGAGGGTGGAAAGGCAAAACGTTTTTTCAAGCCTCAGCTGACCTCCCATTTCATTTGCCAACATTCCATTAGCTAAATCAAAATACACAACCTGGCTCAGACTCAGAGTGTGTGTGTGTGTTTGTGGGGTGGGGACAGTTTTGCAAAATTACCTGGTGAAAGATCTGGACACGGAGGGGTGAAGGGTTTTGGGGACTCTTAAAGCAGCCAGTCTACCACACTTTCAGGTTTCTCTGAAGAGTGAATCTGAATTTGGGGAAAGTAGAGAAGGGAGAGTAGATGTGTCTTAAAACCAGCACCTTTTATTCCTTTCATTTCCCAACCATACACCTATGACCCCCAAAAGACACGCCCATGAAACTTGCGAAATGCAATGGATGTGCTTGCAGATAATTATTAATTTGTTGTCACTAAGTCACACCAGGCTTCCCTGTCCTTAACTCACTCCTGGAGTTTACTCAAACTCGTATTCATTGGGTCGGTGATGCCATCCAACCATCTCATTCTCTTTTGTCCCCTTCTCCTTCTGTCTTCTCTCTTGGCTTCGGGGTCTTTTCAAATAAGTCAGCTGTTTGCATCAACTGGCCGAAGTATTGGAGCTTCAGCTTCAGCATCAGTCCTTCCAGTGAATATTCAGGGTTGATTTCCTTTAGGAATGACAGGCTTGATCTCCTTGCAATTAAAGGGACTCTCAAAAGAATTCTCCAGTACCACAGTTCAAAAGCATCAATTCTTTGATGCTCAGTCTTCTTTATGGTCCAACTCTCACATCCATACATGACTACTGGAAAAGCCATAGCTTTGATTATACAGACCTTTGTCAGCAGAGTGATGTCTCTGCTTTTTAATATGCTGTCTAGGTTTGACATAGCTTTTCTTTCAAGAAGCAAGCATCGTTTAATTTCATGGCTGCAGTCACCATCCATAGTGATATTGGAGCCCAAGAAAACAAAATCTGTCACTGTTTCCACTTTTCCCCCTTCTGTTTGCCAGGAAGTGATGGGTTTGGATGCCATGATCTTAGTTTTTTTTAATGTTGAGTTTCAAGCCAGCTTTTTCACTCTCCTTTCACTTTCATCAAGAGGCTTTTAGTTCCTCTTCGATTTTGGCCATAAGGGTGGTATCATGTGCATATCTGAGGTTGTTGATATTTCTTCCAGCAATCTTGATTCCAGCTTGTTAATCATCCAGCCTGGCATTTCATGTGATGTACTCTGCATAGGAGTTAAATAAGCAGGGTGACAAAATATGTCACCTTGACATACTCCTTTCCCAATTTTGAACCCGTCTGTTGTTCCATGTCCAGTTCTAACTGTTGCTTCTTGACATCAGGTTTCTCAGGAGACAGGTAGCGTGGTCTGGTATTCCTATCTCATTTAAGAATTTTCCAGTTTGTTGTAATCCAATACCTCTCTAGAATCGCTCAAGCTATGGAGAAGGGGATGCAGCCTGGTGTCACTGTTTGTTGAAACGAAGGTGTATTTCCCATACCCAGACACACAACGTTGTGAAGTGTTTACAGGCAAATAAATCTGATTCACACAGCACATCTGTCACCCATCTTCCGCAGCTGTGCTATTGTAGCAAAACAGTTTTCCTCTCCTGTTCCCACACCACCCGCAGAAGAATCCTTGAGATTTAGCGACAGCATCTGTAAATGGAGATCTTGCTGCAGTGGTGGAGGCCACAGGACCTAGAGGGGAGCGGCTGGCTTACCTGGAGGTGATTCGGGTTTGATCTCTGGTTCTGTCACTTCTGTGACTTGCCGACTCAGGGTCTGGGACTCCTTGGTTTCAAGTAAGCGAAGCCAAGCGCCAGCAGGATTAACTTTTTTATTTTCCTTCTGTGTTCCCTCTACCTCTGGGCCCCATGTGTACTTGGTTGTCTAGTAATAATATGTATTTTTCTGGAGTGGGGAGTTAAAGATAACTAAGACCTCACACAGACAAATGTCTACAACCATGAATAATTCCAAACTGCAGCCAAAGGCTTGTGTCTTTCCAACAAGTTGATTTTTCATAATACTCTAGCAAGGGACGAATTGGTGCAGGTCACTGGAGCTGATTTCAGAATACTTCAGCGGTATGTATTGTGGCAGTGATGGGCTCAGACAGTTTTCCCTGCACGTGCATGCCGAGATTAGCAAGGTGGAGTAGGCGCAGGAAGTTGAAAAAAAGAAAAATAAAATATATAATGCAAACCCAGGAATGCTTTTGAACCAATAGAAAGTAAAACATACAGAAACGATGGATAAACATGACCCTATTAAAAAAACAAACAAACATAAAAACCTTCTGTCCAAAAGGCCCCATTCGCAGAGTTTAAAAGAAAAAAGATGAAGTCTGAGGGAAATGTCTGCAATGCATGTAAATGACAAAGGATTATTATCTAGAACATAGAAACAGCCCACACAAATTTCTTCTTCCAAAAACATTTTCCTCCACCTCAGAGAAGGAAAATGAAAAAAATATGATCAAGCAGTTTATATAAAATAAAGTACAAATAAACTGAAGAAAAGATGCTCAGTCTCTCTGATAATTAGGGAAATTTTTGGACAATCATATACTATAACTATCAGATTGGAAATAATTAAAATATTTGATTCTGTTCAGACTTGGCAAGGGTGTGGGGCAGCAGGTATACTCACACGATTCTAGTGGAAATAAAATTAGCACATCACTTCAGAAAGCGAACTATTAATAATAGTACAATCCCAATAACAAAGAATGTTCAAACTACTGCACAGTTGTACTCATTTCACACATTAGCAAAGTAATGCTCAAAATTCTCCAAGCCAGGCTTCAATAGTATGTGAACTGGGAACTTCCAGATGTTCAAACTGGCTTTGGAAAATGCAGAGGAACCAGAGGTCAAATTGCCAACATCTGTTGGATCATTGAAAAAGCAAGAGAATTCCATAAAAACATCTACTTCTGCCTCATCGACTATGCTCAAGCCTTTGACTGTGTGGATCACAACAAACTGGAAAATTCTTAAAGAGATGGGAATACCAGACCACCTTACTTGCCTCCTGAGAAACCTGTATGCAGGTCAGGAAGCAACAGTTAGAACCAGACGTGGAGCAAAAAACTGGTTCCAAATTGGGAAAGGAGTACGTCAAGACTGTATATTGTCACCCTGCTCATTTAACTTATATGCAGAGTACATCATGAGAAATGCTGGGCTGGAAGAAGGACAAGCCAGAATCAAGATTACTTGGAGAAATATCAATAACCTCAGATATGCAGATGACACAACCCTTATGGCAGAAAGTGAAGAGGAACTAAAAAGCCTCTTGATGAAAGTGAAAGAGGAGAGTGAAAAGTTGGCTTAAAACTCAACATTCAGAAAATTAAGATCATGGCATCAGTCCCATCACTTTATGGGAAATAGATGGGGAAACAGTGGAAACAGTGAGAGACTTTGTTTTCTTGGGCTCCAAAAGTCACTGCAGATGGTGACTGCAGCCGTGAAATTAAAAGATGCTTGCTTCTTGTAAGAAAAGCTACGACCAACCTAGACAGTGTTTAAAAAGCAGAGACATTACTTTGCCAACAAAGGTCTGTATAGTCTAAGCTATGGTTTTTAAAGTAGCCATGTATTGATGTGAGAGTTGGACCATAAAGAGCTGAGTGCCGAAGAATTGATGCTTTTGAACTGTGGTGTTGGAGAAGACTCTTGAGAGTCCCTTGGACTGCAAGGAGATCCAACCAGTCCATCCTAAAGGAAATCAGGCCTGAATATTCACTGGGAGGACTGATGCTGAACCAGAAGCTCCAGTACTTTGGCTACATGATGTGAAGAGCTGACTCCTTAGAAAAGCCTCAGATGCTGGGAAATACTGAAGGCAGCAAGAGAAGGGGACGACAGAAGACAAGAAGACTGGATGGCGTCACTGACTCAATGGATATGATTTTGAGCAAGTTCAGGGAGATGGTGAAGGACAGGGAAGCCTGGGGTGCTGCAGTTTGTGAGGCTGCAAAGAGTTGGACACTACTGAGTGGCTTAACAACAGCAACAAAAAAATTTTTTTAATTGCATACCATCTTACTCAGAAGTGAAAAGTTCTCAGTAACTCTCCTCAAGCAACACTTATCCTTATGCAGAAAGAGGCATTCCTAAGACATTCAGTACTTTTAACCATGAAAATCTGGGAACAATCTACATACGCAACAAAGGAGAATTACTAAATATACCTTAGAATACTATGTAGCACTGAAAGAAATATTGAATGGGTAAATATTCAAGACATATTGTTGAGCAAAAAAAAAAAAAAGGAAATTAGAATACCTGAAATTATACTATTTATGAAAATAGAAAAAAAAACCAGATGATATAGTATCTATGAGTGCATTTAAGTAAGTACATAACAGAGAAAACTGGAAGGAAACACACAAATTGATAACAGTTATTTAACCCTTTTAAATGCTCTGGAGGGAGGAAACCAGGGGTAATTTTATTTTTACAAGGAGAATTAGTCCACATTACTTGAGCATTTAAAAACCAATTATAAATATACTGAAATCAATTATAAAAATTGGGAAAATATCAATACAAGGATATGAGAAAGTCTCAGTCTGAAGGCATTGCTGAGCTTCGTGTGAGGGAGGGATATCTTTGGGGTCTTGTCAGGAGTGCTCTGCAAAGGAACAGGTCTTGAGATATGGGGCTGGGGAGCCCCTGAGAACAAGCGCACACACGAGTAGCCCCAGCAGGGCAAGAAGGAACAGGCTGGGGAGGGGGCTGCCTTGAGCAGGATGTGTTTGGAGAACACACAATATCCCTTTCAAAAATGATTGTTTAATTTTCCTGATTGTTAAGTATTCCATGCTTATTACCCCCAAATCCAACTGATACAGAAAAACATTCAGTTCAGTTTAGTTGCTCAGTCGTGTCCAACCCTTTGTGACCCCATGAACCGCAGCACGCCAGGCCTCCCTGTCCATCACCAACTCCCAGAGTGCACCCAAATCCATGTCCATTGAGTCGGTGATGCCATCCAACCATCTCATCCTCTGTCATCCTCTTCTTCTCCTTCAGTCTTTCCCAGCATCAGGGTCTTTTCAAATGAGTCAGCTCTTCACATCAGGTGGCCAAAGTATTGGAGTTTCAGCTTCAACATCAGTCCTTCCAATGAACACCCAGGACTGGTCTCCTTTAGAATGGACTGGTTGGATCTCCTTGCAGTCCAAGGGACTCTCAAGAGTCTTCTCCAACACCACAGTTCAAAAGCATCAATTCTTCAGCACTCAGCTCTCTTTATAGTCCAACTCTCACATCCATACATGACCACTGGAAAAAACAAAGAATAAATAAATATCAGCACCTATTTCCCCTTCCAGAGATACGCACCAGAAATACATAGGTGTGCACATTTCTCTTGACTGCTCCTTGGTTCCCACGCACAGACCGTGCCCGTCAGCCAATGCCTCTCACCCTCCGCAGCCCTAGGAACTCACCCCAGGCTCACCCAGCTAAGTGTGTCTTCGTCCACATCCCTGATTAGCCCCATTGATGAAGGGCTTACCTGAATATTCACAGGCCTAGTGAGGAAAGTGAGATGGTACAAATATCTTCTTTGGCCACCTGATGTGAAGAGCTGACTCAGAAAAGATCCTGAGGCTGGGAAAGATTGAAGGGAGGAGGTGAAGGGGGCCCCAGAGGATGAGATGGTTGGATGGCATCACCGACTCAATGGACATGAGTTTGAGCAGGCTGTGGGGGATGGTGAAGGACAGGGAAGCCTGGCATGCTGCAGTCCATGGGGTCGCAAAGAGTTGGACATGCTGAGCTACTGAATAACAACAACCTTCTAGATAAAAATGTTATTAGTTTTTTTTTTGAAAAGTAGAAAAAATGTCTATTCCTCAAACTATAGTTTACCCCTCATTACAATGTCCAGCTCATATTGCCAGTTAGCAAGAGACTACCCAAAAAATCCCCTGTTGGCACTGTTTCCCAGGAGGGTAAGAGTCCCGGGCTCCTTATCCTCAAAATCGTCCCTAAAGTCCTGGACCAATAGAGCAAAGGCAGCTGAGTTTGAAATGCTTGAATGGGAAAGCGCTTTTCTTCATTCTCATTGATAATTCCTATCCCTTTTTTTTTCTTTTGGCCAGATGCTTGTCAACAAGAGATAAATGTGTGCAATAGCTTACGAGGAGGATGGGAGGACCTGGAATGTTCAGAGGTAGGCACTGGGGCTACCCAAGTAGCCTCCACTTAGGGCAGGTGCCTCTCCCTCCTCTTCAGATAAACAGAGGGCCACCCAAATGGTCACAACTCTGAGTCAGTGTGTGCAGATAGAGCTGCATTTCTGAGGACCTATAGGGTGGGGAAACGCAGTAAGGAGCTGCTGCTGCTGCTGCTGCTGCTGCTGCTGCTGCTAAGTCGCTTCAGTCGTGTCCGACCCTGTGCGACCCCGTAGACGGCAGCCCACCAGGCTCCCCCATCCCTGGCATCCTCCAGGCAAGAATGCTGGAGTGGGTTGCCATTTCCTTCTCCAATGCATAAAAGTGAAAAGTGAAAGTGAAGTCACTCAGTTGTGTCCGACTCTTAGCGATCCCATGGACTACAGCCCACCAGGCTCCTCTGTCCATGGGATTTTCCAGGCAAGAGGACTGGAGTGGGGTGCCATTGCCTTCTCCAGTAAGGAGCTGGCTATAATTAACACCAGGTGGTCATTATGGATTTTTTTTTTTTAAGAGTCTAAATCAGCACAAGCGGATGCCATGGTGTCTTTTGCAAGCAACCCTGTGTCCATGGTGCTTTCCATTCAACACAACCACAGTGACAGGTCTGATGACATGTGAAGGATGGTGCCAGATTCTGAGATGCCAAGATCACTGAGACACCATTCTTGACCTCAAAGAACTGTCAGACAGATGTGAAACAGACTCTAACACAGAGGGAATGACCTAAGTAAACAATAACTGCACATACACAAACAGAAAAAATCAAGCAAAAAGGCTTCCAGGGAGCCTACCACTTTGTGAAATGCTCTCCCAGGCATATACTGACTTAGAGTTCCTGGAGGAGTACCATGAGCAGCCCAGTGTTCTTGCTCTCAGCCACCCAAGCTCTTACATGTGCAAGGTATGTCCCCTGCTTCCACAACATGAACCAGCCTTTCAGCTTCCTTCCACTTCTCTCCTCTGAATGAGGTTTCGAGCCCCACCTGTTTTATTCTCTCTTTTCATCCTGCCTGATCTCAGGCACCCAAAGACCATTCTTAGGTGTTGGGTCAAGTTGAAGTGTCTGTAGACCAAGTTGGATCGCTTGTTGGATGAAGATGTGGGTAAGATTTAGCAATTGAGGGCAGAGAAGATCTCCTTCTTCCCGGATGAAAAGGATGTGCAAACGGAGCCCGTCTGCTGTGGTGACATCACATTTAGGCAGCCCCACATTTAGCTCCTTGGCAAGCAGGGGTAGCCCAGGCTGGATGCCCTGGAACTCTTCAGCTCAATCCTTGCCCCCTCCTTCAAGTGACTGCGCTTGGAGTCACCACCTCCTAGCCTCTCTCTTCCCCACACGTCCCAACTCATGCCTTCACTTGAGCCTGTTTTTAGGTCTAGGTTGTGCTGGACCATTTGTAGCCTTCAGAGCCTCCTCAGAAACGGAGTCTGTGGGACTCAGGTTATGATGCTGCCCTGCCTCCAGACCTTGGAACTGCAGCCCTGGGTTGAGTGACATGTGATGATTGAAGCGACCCTCTCCATGTCCCTAGACACACCTGGCACCAGACCCTGCATTTCAGTCCTGCTTGAAGCTCTCTGAAAACCCACAAATACTCTTCCTTTCACTGTGGATAATTCCTGATTTCATGGTTGTCCTCACGAGAACTCAGCTCCCATTGGCCGATGTGTCATAGGTTCCAGTTTTAGTTATTTTTTAAAAACGTTTTTCCCCAGAATTTGAGAACATTTTCTGGGGGATCCTCCCCAGAGTCCTCTGAAAATATTAGCTCCTTGGCCCCTTTTCCTCATTAGGCCTAGTCTGGGCTGTTTGAGGCAGGGACTCCAAGGAGACTTTTTGGAATTACCTCTAATCCTCTGACTCCAGAAGGATCCAGCCAGCAATTTCACAATGCCCCCAGGGAAGCTGTAGCTCTCAATTAAAGAAAAGTGCCCTCAGGAGAGGAAAGAATTTCCAGAACCCCCAAGCTGTGGCCCCTCATTTTGAGGCCCCTCTCCCTACCCCTACTTACCCTTCACCCCCCACCACCCCTTCACCCCACTGGAGAGAGCAAGGGGTCTCTGGCCCCTCAGTTCTGTGGTTCCATCTACAACCCATGTCCCACCATATGCTATGGGTCACTGAATTTTAGAGCCCCATGGAAACCCTGAACTTGTAAAGCACTGTTGGCGGTCAGTATCCATTTTACTTTCTTGGGGTTACAACAATCACATTTTCTTTAGGGAATTATCCTTTCCTTGCAGCGTGTGGCTTAGAAGACGTGTCAATCCATACACCCTCCTTTATCTTTGCCAAGCAGGGATGGACTTGTGATCTGGGGAGGCCAGTTAGATATGAATATCGGTCTGAGTGAAATAAGGATGGGGAGGCTGTCTGAGCTCCAGCGTTTGAGAGGCCCGCACTCCCTACTTCCTCCACCTGACAGACCAGGGATTCGGCCCTTCCAGCGGGACTCTGCAGCTGTCCTGCTTCCTGTCCTCTTCCAAACCTTGTTCTCCACTCTGCCCTTCAATTCTGAGAGCTATTACGTATGCTTGTAATAGATTTCCTTTCATGCCTCAGTTTGCTGAAGTGAATTTTTGTTGCCTGCAGCCAAATCATCTTGACAGAGGATTTGTCAAGATCCTCTGATCCCTGCCCCCTTCAATTCGTGAGGAAGCTGAGGGCCAGAGTGGGTCTTGTCAGGAGGAAGCAGAGCAAGACAGAGAGCTCAGGCTCCCTCAGGCCCCCTTTGGGCTCCCTCTGCTCCACGGAGCTGTCTGTGCATCTTGGGTGATCAGGGTCACAGCGCTGCCCCTCTATGACTGGGTGATGGTGACCCCGAGGCTTTGGAAGTTTGCCTCCTTCCATCTCAAGTGCCCAGAGCTAAGAAAACCCGCCAGGGTTTCTGACACAGCCTATCACTTCCTTCTGCTCCCCTGAGTAACTGAGCGCCTACTAAGCAAACAGCTCTGTACCAGCCTCTGTGGGGAAGTGGGGAGCTGTGCTGAGGGGAAACGCAATCCCGGCCCCAGAGACCCCAGAGCAACTCGTGGCCATCTGCCTCTGTCCAAGGGCATCTCCTGTGGAGACGCAGCTCCCGTGAGGGTTGGAGGGTCAGTGCCTTCAGGTGACTATGACACCCCCCGGCCTGGCCTCCACAGAGCCATCGCTCGCTCCATGCCTCTCCATCCCCACAGCCACTCTTTGAACACAGGCTGCTGTCATCTCTTGCCTGGGCATGTTTCAGCACCTTCCATTGTGCCTCTGGCCTGCTGTTCTCACTTACTTCTCCCTCCGGTTTTGGGAAATACTTCTGAGGACAGGTCTTGTCACACCACCCTTTCTAACACTCCAAGCTTTCCAGCCTCAGTAGCTCTCATGCCTGGGAAGGAAGTACAAGCTAGAAAGGCAGTCAGAGCCTTCCCAACCCCTTCTATCTGGCCTTAGTTTTTACTCGGTGATGCTACACACGCGTGCGCACACACACTTGGCACACACATCCAGCTGAGCGTCCCCCCTTCCCTCAGCGTGTTGTGCCCTTTCTCCTCCTTAGGAGGTGCTTTTGTGCCTCAGCAGCTGAGTTCCTACTCCCTGCTTGAAGAATCCTCTTCTCCCCCTCCTTTCCCCATCGGTGGTCCCCCTGCCCCCACAGCCATGTGCTCAGGCGGGTGTGCTGTGTTCCCATCCCTCTCCACAGGAGCTTCAGTCCTGGCGCGTGGTGGACTCCCCTCACTGACTGTGCGTGCCTTCAAGGCAGGAGCTGTGTCTCATCCTAGCGTTGGACCCCTGCCACCTACTGTGCCTAGCACATGCTGCCTATTAAGAATGTGCTAAATTCCTCCATTCAACAAATGTTTGTAGAGTATAGAACAGTTAGCATATTGGCCTAGACTGGGTACCAGTTCTGACCATCCTCTTCTCACAAAAATAGATGTTTCTCATTTTCTACCAAGAAGCTCAATCCTCTATCCGCCTCTATCCGCCAACTTCCATTCACCCATAGATCCCATTCACATGCCCTCTCCCAGCTTAATTAGATCATAACATTTTGTCATACTGATTCCTATGCTATAAAGAGACAAATCACTATAGATATCTTATAGCCATTCTTAACCCCTTCTCTTCTGTCCTCCACCTTCCTCTCAGGGGTACTCTTTTCTTGAATTTGATATTTATGTATTTTATATGGATTAATCCTATATATGATCAGTCCATTTAACTAGAACCTTGAAGAGGTTGATGATTCAGCAAATAAAATGTGGGCATTTATAACTGGGCAAGAAATTCACATATGAGAGTACACTGACTTCCAGACTAAAAGGGCATGACAGTTAGTGAATCCACAGTTAAGAGGTCTCTTGCCCAGGGTTTCTTCACTGCAAGAAAGCTGTTGAAACCTGGAGCTTCAAGCCTGGGGAAGAGTCCCATCTCCCCTCCACACAACCTGGATTTCAGCCTAGCCCTCCACCCATGGGCCTAGCCCTCCACCCATGGGCCTAGCCCTCCACCCATGGGCCTAGACCAGCCTTTGTAGACTCATCTAGCTCATTATGTATCCTTCACCCACAGGAGCAGATTATATTTGCATATCTACAAATTTTATGTAAATTGCTGTTCAGTCATGTCCAATTCTTTCCAACCCCAAGGACTGCAACACGCCAGGCTTCCCTGTCCTTCACTATCTCCTGGATTTTGCTTAAGCTCATGTCCATTGAGTTGGTGATACCATCCAACCACCTCATCCTCTGTCACCCCCTTCTTCTCTTGCCCTCAATCTTTCCCAGCATCCGAGTCTTTCCAATGAGTTGGCTCTTTGCATCAGGTGACCAAAGTATTGGGGCTTTGCATCATTCTGCATATTATTTGTTTTTTGTTTTTTTCACTCAGCTTGGTGTTTTGAAATTTTATAGCCAAGTTAAAATCTCAAAAACGTACTCTACTATATGCATATAGCAAAATCTTTTTTTCCTGGTGAAAAATTGCCCAGTTTAAGAATTCCGTCCAACAGGCTACAGCAAACATACTCACACATGTCTCTGTGTTAATATGTGCGTTTCATTTCTCACTTCAGGATTTCTGATACTCTGATGAGTATGTGAACTGGTATCTCCTTGTGGTTACAATTTGTACTATTTTATCACTAGAAGGAGGTACACCATGGAGGCAGGACTCGGCAAACTTTTGCTATGAAGGGCTAGAGAGTAAATATTTTAGATGAATCATCCTCTGTTTCCTATGTGACCCTGCCCTAGAAGTACAGACACTCATTCAAAAGTTATCAAGCCTCTTTTTAAAAAAATGTATTCCAACTGAAGTATAGTTGATTTACAGTGTTGTGTTAATTTCTGTTGTATAGCATACTGATTCAGTTACACACACACACACACACACACACACACACACACACACACACACAGAGGCTTCCCTGGTGGCTCAGGGGTAAAGAATCCACCTGCAATGCAGGAGACCCTGGTTCAATCGCTGGTTCAATCCCTGGGTGGGGAAGATCCCCTGGAGGAGGATATGTCAACCCACTCCAGTATTCTTGCCTGGAGAATCCCATGGACAGAGGAGCCTGGCAGGGTACAGTTCTTAGGGCTGCAAAGAGTCGGCCACGACTGAAGCAACTGAGCTCACATATACGCACACATTCTTTTCCGTATTGTTCCCATTGTCCTTTCTCACAGGCTATTGAATATAGTCCCTGTGCGCTACAGGGACGGGTTTCTCCACTGTGTATATAATAGTTTGCATCTGCTAATCCCAAACTCCCAATCCACCCCTTCTCCATGTCCCCTCCCCCTTGGTAATCACAAGTCCATTCTCTGTGTCCACGATTCTGTTTCAGGTTCCTAGATAAGTTTATTTATGTTATATTTTAGATTCCACATATAAGTGATCTCATAGGGTATTTATCTGGCTTATTTCACTTAGTGTGAAAATCTCTCGGTCCATCGTGTTGCTGTAAATGGCAGTATTTCGTTCTTTTTGATGGTCGAGTAGTATTCCATTGTGTATATATATCTCATCTTCCTTATTCTTCCCTCTGTTAAAGTACATTTATGTTGTTTCCATGTCTTGGCTGTTGTAAATGACGCCGCTATGAACATTGGAGTGCATGTATCTTTTTGAATTATAGTTTTATCTGGATATATGCCCAGGAATGGGATTGCTGGATCATATGGGAACTCTCTTTTTAGTTTTCTGAGGAGCCTCCACACTGTATTCCATAGTGACTGCACCAGTTTACACTCCTACCAACAGTAGGAAGGTTCTTAATGCACATCTTTTGATTCAATATTATTTACAAAAATAAGCAGCCAACCAGTAGGCTATAGTTTTCTGATCCTTGTTCGAGAGTGTTGTGTAAGAACTACAGTCACAACTTGAAAGTAGAAAGTTATTTTATTTGGTGGGAATGTTTAGGACTCGGAGCCCAGGAGACAGCATCTCAGTAGCTCTGAGAAAACTGCTTCAAGGAGGCAGGAAGGGGAGTCAGGCTATATACAAGTTTTCAACAAAGGGAGCAGGCAGTCTGAACATCAAATATCAGGTGTCACGTTAAGGAATTTAGCATTCAGTGTATGGGAAGAGGCAAGCCTCTGGGCTCACTTCATTCTCTCCTTTCATCTGCACCTGAGCTATCTGGACCAATCCTGTTTGCTTCCCAGTTCACCTTGCTTCTTGCATTCCCCCAGCTCCTCAGCAATCACCCTGGCGGGTGGGTAGCATCCGTTGGAATACAGTTTTGGGAGCTCTCGTTCACATTTGGAGGCCAGAAATCGCTGATGGCTGTGACATGTTTTGTTTATTAATATGGCAGGAGGTATTTCCTTTTCACAAGAGACACTCTCTAGAAAACACAAACCAGTCAGCTGATAAAGAATCCACCTGTAATGCAGGAGACCCCAGTTCAATTCCGGGGTCAGGAAGATCCGCTGGAGAAGGGATAGGCTACCTACTCCAGTATTCTTGGGCTTCCCTGGTGGCTTAGCTGGTAAGGATCCGCCTGCAATGCAGGAGACCTGTGTTCGATCCCTGGATTGGAAAGATCCCCTGGAAGAGGGCATGGCAACCCACTCCAGTATTCTTGCCTGGAGAATCCCCATGGACAGAGGAGCCTGGTGGGCTACAGTCCACAGAGTCGCAAAGAGTCAGACATTAAGCGAGTCAAAAAAAAATAAACAAGATCTGAACAAGCAATATATAGAAGATAATGTGCCATTAGCTGATAAACACACAAACAATTCACCAGAGAGCTAGTGATCAAATTCCTTCCTGACACAGCCCAGGAGGTCTTCGGGTACCTCTCCCAACAGGGCAGGAGCCAGCCATGCAAATGAGACTCGTGATGAGAGCACCTTGGGGCAGCTCTGCCCACTCAGAACGAGGGGCAATCCCTGTCTTTTATTTACACGGAGAGTATCCAAGACCTCCTCGGAGCCTTCAGATATGGGTTACAAATGTATCCTCTGCCATTTAGCAAGCAAGGGAGGCCAGACCATATTTGCTGAAATCACTGATGAGATACAGAAAAAATTTCCAGCCCATCCTTCCTGAAGGTTAAATTCTTTATTTGAGAAAGGAGAATTGGACCATGGGATCACAGAGCAGAGGCAGAGACTTACAGAGGCCTTTCTGCTTGGTCAGCTGTAATATGCTTCCTCTGAACTGAACTGAACTGAACTGAACATTGCTGATTGCGAACATTTTAAATGACTCAAGCTTAAGGAGAGTTTACCATTAGAAAAGTGTCCCATTGCTCTGAAGTGTGATCAGCAGGGAAGCTAATAGCTGCAGAGTTTGCAAAACACTCCATCCTCCCTGCATTCAGCGGGCAACCTGGGAAAACACTGGAAACAGATGGTTCGTGATCGGGGTTTAAACAAGCAGACCTGGGAGGAACTGAACTTCTGCCTCCCAGCAGCTAAAGTGGGAAGCCTGTGCACGCCCGCTGGGCAGCCAGGAGGTCCTGATCATGTTGGTGCTGAAGTCAGGGAAGGACCCCAAGGAACAGCAGGTTAAAATGTGGGCCTGTCTCTTGGTTAAGACAATGCTAGTCCTGCTCTGACCCATCCAGGACACTTTGAAGGCATCCTTGCCTCATATGTCAAATAGCTCTTAGTTGGGGCTACACCCCACTCAGACACATGAGATTTAAATACAGGTCGCCTCTAATCCCCTAAGGAACCCCAAGCCATATTCCACTTCAGAAGTCACCGCTGTAAGATGACTCGTCTTGTTCACCTTCACCCCATCCCGTCGCTGCAAACCAGGTAAGGGAGCAAACTGCCTACAAAGCATAAATCTGCTGACACCACAGCCAAGGCCTTGGGGAGATTTGTGACGGGCCCAGGACTCCAGGTCTCCGTGTCAGCCCATAATTAGCTACTTCAGTCAAAATGTCCCCACTACAGAACATCTTCCATATAATATGAACTCAGTTCTTTGAGAAAGGGTGATGGAAGGATATGTTTTAACCCTGACAACTATTTCTCATTAACTTTCTCAGGAACTGTTTTCTTAAAGTCTCTATGACCCAAGACAACCTCAGCTCTCATCAGAACATAGGAATAAAGGTGGCAAAGTGATGGTACTAACCGGGATTACACAGGCTCTTATTCATTGCTTACCTGCTCCAAATGCTGCTGCTGCTTCTAAGTCACTTCAGTCGTGTCCGACTCTGTGCGACCCCATAGACAGCAGCCCACCAGGCTCCCCCATCCCTGGGATTCTCCAGGCAAGAACACTGGAGTGGATGAGTGTCCTATAAACAGTGCTGGCATTCCCCAGAGGCTCGCTCATGCTCCCAAAAAAGACCCCTGCCACTGCTGGTGCAACGGCCCCCACTCTGCCGTGGGCCCACCCCTCACCCCACACACATCCTCCTTGGACGCCGGGACCCCGGGCATTAGTGGTCCCCTGCTAAATCCACCAGGGGTACACACTCCAGTACCTCCAACCAGGACGCAGCAGTGCTGGTTCCTCTCTGGAGCTGCTGAGGAGGCCGTGCCCCTCACTTTACTACCTGCACTGAAGTATCTCCCATGGTCCTCCCATGTCTCACTGAGCCTTTAATAAAATAAACTCATTTTTAAAAATTTTCCTGCAGTAGAGTTGATCTACAGTGTTGTGTTAATTTCTGCTATACAGCTGCTGCTGCTGCTGCTAAGTCACTTCAGTCGTGTCCGACTCTGTGCGACCCCGTAGACGGCAGCCCACCAGGCTCCCCTGTCCCTGGGATTCTCCAGGCAAGCACACTGGAGTGGGTTGCCATTTCCTTCTCCAATGCATGAAAGGGAAAAGTGAAAGGGAAGTCGCTCAGTCGTGTCAGACTCTTAGTGACCCCATGGACTGCAGCCTACCAGGATCCTCCTCCATGGGATTTTCCAGGCAGGAGTACTGGAGTGGGGTGCCATTGCCTTCTCCGTGCTATACAGCAAAATGATTTAATTATTCATATATATATATATATACACATATATTCTTCTTTTATATTCTTTTCCGTTATGGTTTATCACAGGATATTGAATATAGCTCCCCGTGCTTACAGTAGGACTTTGTTGTTAATCCATTCTCTGTATCACAGTTTGCATCTGCCAATCCCAAACTCCCAGTCCTTCGCTCCCTGACTCTCCCCTCTCCTTTGGCAACCACAAATCTCTCTATGTCTGAGTCTGTTTCATGGATAAGTCCACTTGTGTTTTATTTTGGACTCCACATATGAGTGATAGCACATGGTATTTGTCTTTCTCTTTCTGACTTCACTTAGTATGAAGATCTCTAGGTCTACGCATGTTGCTGTAAATGGCATGGCTTTATTTCATTCTTTTTTATGGCTGAGTAATATTCTATTACTGGTAAATATGTACTGCATTTTCTGTCGATGGACATTTAGGTTGCTTCCATATCTTGGCTACTGTGAATAGTGCTGCCATAAACCCAGGGGTGCTCGTATCTTTTCTAGTTATGGTTTTGTCTAGGTGTGTGCCCAGGAGTGGCATTGCTGGGTGATAGGGGAGCTCTACTTTTAGTTCTTTTAAGGAACCTCCACACTCTTCTCCATAGTAACTGCACCAACTTACATCCCCATCAACAGTGTAGGAGGGTTCCCTTTTCTCCACACCCTCTCCAGAGCATTTATTGTTTGTAGACTTTTTTTGTGATGGCCATTCTAACCAGTGTGAGGTGGTACCTCACTGTAGTTTTGATTTGCATTTCTCTAAAATTAGTGATGATAAGCATCTTTTCATGTGCCTGTTGGCCATCTGTATGTCTTTTTTCGGAGAAGTATCTATTTAGGTCGTCTGCCCATTTTTAAATTGTGTTGTTTGTTATTTTGTTATTGAGTTGTATGAGCTGTTTATTTTGAAAATTAAGCCCTGATGGTTGCATCATTTGCAAATATAAAATCAACTCTTATAGCTTCTATCTAGATCCTTTTCCTTGGTAAAGGCTCCGATGTGGCTGACACCATAGAGTCAAGACATCACACACAGTAAGGACAGAATTGAAAGTTTCTGAAAAGGGCAGTGACGAGATCAGATCTGAGTTTTAGAAATGTAGTCCTACTAACAGGATGGGCAGAATATGATAGAGACAAGTGACTCCAAGCAGGAGGCCCAATTAGGAAGTTAAGCTGATAGACTAGACCAGTGGTTTTCAATTACTATATTGAATGAATGAATGACGGAGGCAAGGGGTGAGGCCACTGGGAACCAGCCCTCACCCTGGTCCAGGTAAAGCAGTTTTCTGTTTATGAACTGGATTTCCATATAGACTTTGAGGAAAGTATGCTGTGATTTTAAAATCGAAGTCTGAAAACCAGGTTTGGGGCAGGAAGTGATGAGAGCCTGGATTAAGACAGCATCCGAGAGAGGAAAGAAGTAAAGGGCTGCGTAGGCACGATTTCCACGAGCACAGAAAGGAGAACAACAGGATGTGAATATGGCTTTTGCTTTTATTTGGTTTTGCTTTGCTTTCAAGAACAGAGCACACAAATAAAAAGTGCTTACTTAACAAGGCCTACCGAATCTGTCTCAAAAATATCTGATAATAAGTTTTTTAATTAATATTTTAATCAGATTGATGTTTTAACATTATTTTGAGGGCCCCACTCCTGGGTACATTAAATGTTTCCCTGAAAACGTGTGGTTTGATTTGCTTGGTCATCTCCTCATACACGCCTCATGATGCGGTAGCTAGCTCCTAACTGAATGACTAGTCTCCACCTGAAATATCACAGGTTTCTAATCGGTCTCCATCGCAGGTGGCCTCGGCCTGCAGCAACTTGAAACAGGACCTCAGTTCCCGGCCAGGACTGAAGTCAAGCCGCGGCAGTGACAGCGCTGAATCCTAAACGCTAGACCAGTGACAGGACCCTGGCCTGTATGGCTTTGTAGAGAATGAATTTTCACAAAGAGATAGAAAGTAGTGAGACAGGCAAAGTGTTTTCAGCAGCGCCCTCGTGGCCGTCTGCTCACTCACACGGGCATTTCTTCCACGCTTCCTCTGGCCGTCTTGCTTTGCCTGCCGCTGAGTCTGTATTTGGTTTAAATCAGGGTCCTCCCATGTATGTGCCTGCATTTCTTAGCCAAGATGGGTTCTAGCGAAGAGGCCTGTGAGTAGGTTGATATCACCTACTATAGGGTGGCACCCCCTCTCTTTGTGACCCCCAAGGGGCCCTTCTGTGCTGGTGTAGTCAGGAAGGTCTCCCTGACCTCAAGAATGAGAAATATGTGGTCTCTGTCTCTTATCTAGGCAGGACTCAGCTCCTCCTTGTTCCTGCCATTGTCTTTATCTTGGAGTATCTGTCCACGTGGGGACAGACTCCAGCTGCTCAGTCTGAGGCCCATCTATCTCCTGTCACAGTCTCAATTACAAGTTTAAGAGAGGTACCCCTGGCCCATGCAGAATTTGTCTCCTAAATCATTAGAGAAAGTTAATCCCAACCAGACCTGCTTTTGGGACATTAAATTCATGAGAGAGCCATATGGCTCCACACACTAAGGGTAAAAGATGAGGGATATCCCCGCTTCATCAGCTCGCTTTGGCTTGGCTCACCTCTCCCAGAGCCCCGAGGGATGGACAGTACAGCAAAAACCTTCCCCAGCTCACCCGAGAAATGGGGACATGTTGAACAGTGGTTCTCCGAATTTTGGAATGCAGTTCTGGAGACTGTCAACATAGGATTGCCATAGGTTTTTTCCGAGAAAGAATATTAAGAACACAAGTACCATTGACTACAGTCATTTCCAAAAAGATAATTCAACACACAGAATCGATCAGAGTCATCTCAAGAATACAAGGATGGTTCTTTGAACTGAATACACTTTGCCTTGTGAAAAGCTTTCTGCCCTGGAACTTTATTCTTGTATTTTACCTTAGACCATTGAGACCTTTGCTGGTGACCAGCATCTCCTAAGGGTCAGTGTAAGAGCAAGTTCCCAGAGCCTAGGGAAGAGTTTCTGCTTCTTCCCTTGTCCCCCAGACCTGAGTCCCAGAAACTGTGAGGGAAACCACTCCCACTGGAGGGAAAAATGGGCACGATGTTGCTGCCTTCCAAGCGGAAGCCTGGAATTTGTCTTTTCTATTTATGAAACAGACATAAATGGTGGCTTGTTAGAGCTGGAATATCAGGAGAAGTCAGGTATCACAATAAAGTTATATATTAAACCAGCTTCTCTAGACTGACCTGGGAAGTTAACCACCTATACAGTTGTTTCTATTGTACGCTGTGCTGTCCAAACAAACGGCTTGGAAATGAACTTGGAGCACAGTCTGAGCAGAAGGCAGCCTGGGTTCCTGTTGGCCTCCTGGTCCCTTTGGATTCAACATGCAGTATTGTTCTTGTCCCTGATCCCCAGATGCAAGTACGAACTGGCGATTAACTGGCACCTTTTCGTTGATGAGCTCGGAGTACTTTCCAAAAACGTGAGCTCTTGCCACCTCTGGGACAGCTGCCTGAAGGGTAGAAAAGGCCCTGGCTGGGACTCGAAGCCCTGGGTTCTAGTCCCGAAGCTGCCTCACATTAGCTGTAAGACTCTGGGCATGGATGAGTGGCTGGGTTATACCTCTGAAGTGCCTCCATTGCCAGCCTTCTCTGATTTATGATTTTATGGCAAGTAGAGCACAGATGGTGACAGAATCTTTCCATAGCTCCCCTTTCTGGTCAAAATGCAGTGGGAAAAAGCAGTCCAACTGCTTTATTAGGATGTCTTTATTTTTTATGACTTTTGCACCAAATGCATTGCTTTCTTCAGCTGGCTTGGATTTTGGGGACACAGACTTGGCTATGACATCCACAAATGCGCCTGACAACAGGCAACAGAAGATGTGGGAGTCAGAAGCTTTGGAAGTTCTCTAACTCACAGTTCCTGCTGGGGTTTTGATTTAATGAACCTACTTCCCTATAATAAATCACTGAGGCTTCTCTTGCCTCTGAGTCTTTTCTTGTGTCTTTGTCCCAAATCAGGCCAAAGAATGTGCTCTAGAAATTGGTCATTGCCTTGTCCTCAAGGTGCAAGATTGCTGGGTGTCACCCTGAGAAAGGGGCCTCTCCTGTTAGAGGTTCTGTGGTTCCAAGTCCACTGTAAGCGGTGCCTTTGACTTGGCAAAGAAAGCCATTGCTTGGGAAGCTATTTCTAGCCCAGCACAGCTGTTCACAGCTTAGGTTCAGCAAATGCCATCTTTTTTTGCAGACTCAGTCCCCAAACCCCCAGAGAATTATGGCAATCCAAGTGTGTGACCCTAATGAGTGAACAGAGTGAGTCTAAGGTCTCTCAGATGTCACCCATTGGACATTTGATTACATGCTCTGGTCTCTTACCTGACCTAAATGCAAAAATCCAAAGACACTCTAAAACCTTGTAGGTGCTTGCTCTGGGTTTTCACGAGTGACATCAAGGGATCAGATGAAAACAGTGATAGTAATAATAACAACAACAGTAGCAACTCTCATTTATTTGGTCCTCATTATACAGCAGGTAATATGCTAGGTGTACTTTATAAGACTATTGTGCCCACTTACAGCTGAGGGAAAGAGATCCTGCAATATGCCAAAGAACTTGATAGCTAAGAAACGAGCCTGGAATTTAAACTCAGGTCCCTCCCGGAAGAAAGGTGCATGCCATTCCACTCTGGTGCTCAGATTAAAATCCTGATATAGAGACATGGGGGTGGTGGCTTTGGGTAACTGCTGACTCCTTTCAGCTTACAGATCCTCGTTAAGGTTCCTTAACAGCTTGTCCTTAGTTCTGCTAAAGCAGCAGCGCCTCCCGGGCCTGTTCCCACCTGCACAGTGACAGAACTCCTCGTAATCTCTCCTGTGTCTCTGAGGACATGCGAGTCATGGCACAGGGAGTTTCGGCCCCAGAACTGAGGCCGCTGCCTGCATTACTCTTCTTTCTCTCTGCTGGCCTTCTGATCAGCTGCATAGTGCTCACTCTGTGACTTCCAACCACCTGCCAAGCGCCCAGTGGTGCGGAACCACCCGGGACCTCTAGGACATCTTGCGCCGTCCACCCTCCTCCTCCAGCTGCTCCTGGGCTCCTTGGTGTCTCTGCTTACCCCCCCGGCCTCTGGTCGGCAGTGAAAGGACTCTGCCTTCTGTGTCTCACCCGTCTGTGTTTCACTTGGCATCTATGTGGCAGGGGCAGGAAGATGCAGACCAGTCTCAGCCTTACCTGGATCCTTATGTGGGTTACAGTTCTTTCTGTCTCTCCACATGGCCCTCCCCTTCAAGGCATTGTGGCCTCCAGGGCTGGATCTGAGTGGTTCACGCTGTGGGTGCTGTGCTCAGTGGCCTGGGCCAGCGCTCCCTCCTGTGCCAAAGGGAAGAGTTTCTCCCAGGCTATTCTTCCGCTATTCAGTGCGCACGTCTGTATATGAGTCCCCTAGGCTCCTGGGCCGTTGGATGTCAGGAAATGTGGCCAGCAGGGCTGCAGTGAAAGTGAAAGTTAGTCGCTCGATCTTGGACTCTCTGCGACCCCGTGGACTGTAGCCCACCAGGCTCCTCTGTCCATGGGATTCTCCAGGCAAGAATACTGGAGTGGATTGCCATTTCCTTCTCCAGGGGATCTTCCCGACCCGGGGATTGAACCCAGGTCTCCTGCATTGCAGGCAGATGCTTTACCATCTGAGCCACCAGTGATACCGTCTAACAAACACTGGGTGTCCAGGTGTCTGGAGCAGTCGTCAGGGGAGATGTGTGTTCAGGTGGGATACGATGCTGAGCCATCTATCTACCAAGATGGTAGTCCTGTTTTCCCTCTTTCCCTTCCTTCCTGTTCAAGAAGATAACAGCTGACTCTGTGTTCCTGCTTCACAGGAGGTTTGTGGCAGGGCATAAAGAAAAGACATTGCTTCCAAGCTTTGGGAACAAAAGCCAAAGCCCTTGGCAGAAGAAGACTCAATTGAAAGAGAAAAGGGGTGGGAGTGGGGAGGCAGACTGTACTGAACAGGGAAAGAAGAAGTGATTTCCCCAGACTAGGACGATATTCTGTTCGCCTAGGAGGAGGTGAGGAGGGAGGTGACAGGGAGAAGGACGGGCAAGCCCTGCTTCCTGGGCAAGTGCCGTCAGCTGGGTACAGAGGTGCTTGGGGGCAGAGTTAGGCGGGGAGGGAGTCACATGCAGCCAGAGGCACAGAGGGGCTTGGCCTGAGGACCAGGGCAGGTGGGCAGGGGCAGGGGGCTGGCTCAGAGGTGGACTGTACAGAGGAGGGCAGGTGGGCCCCACCCTAGAGGCCTTGGCGCCACCTAACAGAAAGACTGGCACAAGTAGCTGTAGGGAGGGCTCTGCAGGGAAGACTGGGGTTGTGCATTTTCTGTTTGTTTAGGTTTTTTTTTGTTTGTTTTTTTTTTGTTTTGTTTTTTTCTGCTAGCTGGGAGAAGTAAGAGCTTGGCGTTGGGAATTTAGCCGTTAGAGAAAATGAAGCAAGTTATTCTTAAACCTAGAGTCAGTGGGCTGAGATTGGAGCCCTTTCACCCATGTTTACACCTCTTGTGTGAACCCAGGAGAGAAAAGACAGTGCTGATGGTCCGGCCCAGGCCTTTGGTGAGACTCAGAGCTTCCGTCGCGGACCTGAGGATAGGTAGCCTTGCTTTCTGATTGTGCTTTCTTTCCCATTCCACCAATCATTTGGTGAAACAGTTTTAAGTGGAAAGCACTCAGTAAACAGGACTGAGTTTTTCCAGAACATGAAACTTCAGAGGGATGTCACAAAATCACCTTCAGAGAAGTGGAGTGCTTGTGAGGCCAGGAAAACAAGAGTCCTTAAAGGAAAGCTCTTATCAAACACTGCAGAGTGCTGTATTTCCTGCCTTATAATTGTGATGAATGGTATGGCTTTGTTTTTAAACAACACCTAATCTTTAAAATACTCTGCTGGGAAGCCTAGCATTTTTCCCCCAGAATACGTCCACTGTGTATATTCAATTGACTAAACATTCAGAAATAGGAGCACAAACCAGGCCCAGGAGAGTCTATTGCTCAGTGTAAGTGGGAGGGAGGGAGATGTTACCAATACTGAAAATACACTAAAATTCTGATTAAAATACCAGATCCAATCCCATGCAAGTCTCTTAGGAACACTGACATTATTGAAAATAAAATGGAAAAAAGCGATTACTGACTGGCATCAGTATCTAATTGTTTAATGAACATAACACGGCCTGGATCCTATCACTAACGTTCCTCTCTTTCGACAAATGTCCCCTGATGAAGGAAAGTTCTTTTTTGGTTGCAGAGTGGCCTTCAGAAGTTGGACGCTCTGAGAGATGACAAACAGGCAACATCTTTTTCTTCTTGATCCCAAGTCAAGTTCTGGCAGTTTTTGACAGGTCATAAACACACATGAAATGCTAAACTTAGTGGGCTGTTAGATGCTTTGCTGAAAGTTGAAAAACATTTTTTAAATAAAATTTCCTTATGTCTCCTTTTTTCCACACTCTCAACTCTGACATTCAAGTGTACTTCATGAACCGACATGTAATAACATTTGAAAACCAAATTCAGAAAACCCTCATGAATGCTCTCTAAGAGCATTCTCTGCTCTTAGAGAATCTGCAGAGAGTGAAGGTAAGGGGACTATCAGGAATCTTCTTAGGGACAAAGAGATGAATACTGCCCTTGATTGTTAAGAATGACGTTTATGTAATCAAGAGAAGCATGTCTGTTAGAGATCACTAAGCATTTAGTTACTGGGAAGTCTGTCCTTGTTTTTGTTAGAATGCTGACATTCATCACACCCTTCTGGAGAGGGTCTACCCATTGGTTTCCCCAGTATCACTCTTCCTTGGGTTTCCAACTGGCTCTCAGAATATATCTTCTCCAACTGGTCTATAGGCTCTTCTTCCTCATTCACCTTCTTAAATGCTGGAGTTACATGGGATTCCACCCCTAGGCTCTTTCGTTCTTCTTCACAAACTCACTGGGTAACGCCAATCCAAAGGCTTCAATAATTCTTCAGAGACAACACTCCCATTTACGGCTCCAGCCCTGACCTTTCCACTGAGGTCCCTCATGTGTCTCCTGTCTCATGATCTCACAGTCTCCTTCGAGCCCAAGTTGCAAGCCTGGACATTGTCCTTAATTCCTCTCTGCCCATCTATCATCACCCTAAACACACTTTAGCCGTCCACTCTGTCTCTTCCCACTGTCCCCCATTTATTCTTGCCAACATCATTTTGTGTCTGGATTTCTTTCGCAACGTCCTAACTGGGATATCTCCTTCCAGCATGCTCCCTCTAACTGAGACCACAGGGACTTTTCTAGAGCACACATCTGAACGTGACACTCCTCTGCTAAAAACCCTTGTTCAGACACTCACGGCCCTCAGCATAGAGTCCAGACTTTGCACAGGCGAACAAGGGCCTTCATGATGGAGACCGCTTTCCCCCCTCAGGAAAATCTCCCCTGTCGTTGCACACCAGACTGAATGTACTAAGTGGGCATTTTCTGTTCCCTCTGCTTAGAATAAATACCCTTTCCCCTCATGCCCTCTCTCTTCTGGATCTATGACGCCTTCTTTTGGCTGAGACATTACCTCTGCTGGGAAGCTTTCTCTGCCTTTTCAGTACTGCCTAAGGTACCTCTCCCAGGCACTCCTGTGTAATCCCCATGTCATGGCGTGTAACTCACTGGATTGCAGTAGCACGTTTTTTCCCTCTGAACTGTAAATGCCTTCAAGGAGAGAAGTATCTTGTTCATTATATCCCCAATGATCATTTATTCCAGATGCTTGACAAATATTTGAAGCCTGAATGAAATGCAGTTGCCTCAAAAACCTGTTCCTTAGTTTTTTGACTCTGAAGTCTGAACAAGGAGAATCCCGTCATTAGCTCAGCTTGGGTCAGTTTCTGTCCCTGGTCCAGTGAGCTGAGTTAGGGGTGTGAGGGCAGGGGTGGAATCTCTTAGAAAGGAGTGTTGGGGTGAAAGCAGTGCTTAGTAGAACTATACAAAGTCCTTCATCGAAATAATAAAACTACATTTTATTTAAAAAAAAATCATACTTTGTATATTTTTCAGTAAATCATACAGCTTCCTCCCATTGGTCCACTATAAACAAGTGAAACTGTTATTTTCATGATAACACATAAAATAAAAATTATAGTCACGTCTTACTCAATACTAGCCACTCATCCATCCAATCATTCACAAATATTACTAAGAGCCCACTATGGGCCAAGCTCTCTGCTAGGTACTAGAGAGATAGTGGAAAATAAAGCAAAGCTCTTGTTTTCAGGGGGTGTGTGAAAATAAAGACACATTTATAATTATCAATTATGAAATTTACCATGAAAGAATGAGTAGGGTGATGAGAGAAAGAATAATTGGGAGGATTAGTTCATTTACTGGAGTCAAGGTATGCTTCTCAGAAAAAACAAACAAACAAACAAACATTCAAGCTAAGATCTGACTTCTTTGGAAAGAATGGCTGGGGATGCTGAACTGAGGGAGGTGGGAAGGACAAGAGCAGAATTAGAAATCTCCAAGGCAATATTATGAAAGTCTTGGCAAAAGGCTGGGTGATGGCAACTGTGATGCAAAGATGGATTCAAGGCATTTTTGGAGGTTGAACTGTTTGTACTTCTGATAAGCTGGATGTGAACTGATCAGGAGTGAATCACAAAGAGATTCCAAGAATAATAGTTTGTGTAGAAATTGATGTAGGCACATGGACTCTGACGCTGTATCATCTGAGTTTAAATCACAGCTCCACTATTCAGTAAGCTGTGTGGCCTTGGGAAAATCACTTAACCTCTCTGTCCCTTAGTTTCCTCATCAATGATGTAAGTGATAATAATAGCTACCTTGCAGATTCGTTAAAAGAAAGAGTTATTACATATAAAACTATTTTGGACATTGCCTGGCATGTGATTAGGTTTTCTCACAAACTGAGAAAGAGGTAACTTTTCAGGTCTCTGATTTTTAAGCAGTGGGGTAGTACGGGCGATGTTTATTGAGATGGGAAAGACTAGCAGAGGAAGAGGTTATGGCAGAGTGAAGATCAGAGTTCAGGTTTAGACACAAGTTTGAGATTGCTGCACACCTCTTAGATCCCCTTTGAACAGGAGTCTGGTCTCACAGGAGATGCCCGAGCTGGAGACATCAGTCTGTGAGACTTCAGATTATAGGCAGGATTTGAAGACCAGAGATGGAAAAGACAAACAAGGGAAAGTGTTAAAGTGGGTGTGTGAAGTGAAATGTGAAAGCATAGCCAAGAACTAAGCCACCAGAGCGCTCAAAGCTGAGCAGTGCCCAGTCGTGTCTGACCCTTCATGACCCCATGGACTATCGCCCGCCGGGCTCCTCTGTCCATGAGGGATTCTCCAAAGCAAGAATGCTGGAGTGGGTTGCCATGCCCTCCTCCAGGGGATCTTCCCACTCCAGGGATCGAATCCAGGTCTCCCGCATTGCAGGTGGATTCCTTCCCATCTGAGCCACCAGGGAAGCCCGAGCTGAGTAGAGAAGTCAAACATGACTTAGGTGCAGTGCTTCTACACATGTGCACGAGCCAAGCAGAAAGAGAAGCCGCTGGCAAAATGTGAATATACGGAATACGGAAACAAAGGACCTCTGCTGGGCTGCACCCCACTAGCCTGCAAGCCTTGTAGTTGCCCTTCCTCCAGCCTGAAGAAGGAGCCCAGAGCCAGCACAGAGACACCAGTGGTTTAATGGAGAGGGGATCTTACACGTCTGAAAAATAGGCACCCTACCCCAGCAGACAGGATGTGGCAGTAATCTTAACTCCTTGGGGGAGAAGCAAAGGGCTTCTATTTGCAGGAGGAATTGTCCTCGGGCTGGCTCATCAGTTACCAGGGCAACCGGCAGCTAGGCACATCCCTCACCGCCCCTCAGGTTACCCACCGTCACAAGGGCAGATGTTCCCCTTTCATAAACCAGCAGGTGGAGCTGTTCTGGCCCAAAGGTTAGAACAGTTACTAGCAGGGGCAGGGGGTGAGCAGGTTCAGGTGAGAAAGGAGTAGGTGAAGCAGGGTCTGGTCGAGCAGATAACAAAAAGCGAGAAAACAGTCATTTTGAGTGTCCTGATCATGCACCCTCCCTTCCATTTCTATTTTAATGGAGCCTAAAAATAGAATTCTCTGTTGAGTCTTGTTAGGTTGATTTTGTGGCTTCTCTGTGACTCACTGGAGCCTCTTCATCTGAAGATTTAAAAGAAAGTATGGGGTTATTTGGAGATTTAGGTGGTTCGGTGGCTGGATTTTCCATGGTGAGGACAGAAGGTGAGACACAACTGAACGTGAACCAGACAATGAAATGCATTATAAGCTGTGTTGAGGAGCTTAAACATAACAGTTCAGTTCAGTCGCTCAGTCATGTCCAACTCTTCGTGACCCCATGCACTGCAGCACGCCAGGCTTCCCTGTCCTTCACCACCTCCCTGAGCTTGCTCATACTCATGTCCATCAAGTCGGTGATGCCATCCAACCATCTCATCCTTTGTCATTGCTTTCTCCTCCTGCCCTCAATCTTTCCCATCATCAAGGTCTTTTCCAGTGAGTCAGTTCTTCGCATCAGGTGGCCAAGTACTGAAGCTTCAGCTTTAGCATCAGCCCTTCCAATGAATATTCAGGACTGATTTCCTTTAGGATTGACTGGTTTGATCTCCTTGCAGTCCAAGGGACTCTCAAGTCTTCTCCAACACCACAAGGCACCATTAAAAGGTATTAAGCAAGGGTGAAGCATGTTCTTTATGCATTTTAGAAAGATCGCTCTTGAACACTGTGGAGAACAGTTTGGAAAGGATCAAACCAGAAGGTGGGAGGCTGACGGTGTTTCTGCAGCGGTGACCCAGGATGGCAGTGAACCATGGTAGGCACCGTTCAGATTCCAGTGATAACCACAGTGAGAAACAGACAGGACTCAGTGAGTGACTAGATAGGGAAAGCGTTAACACCAGGGTTTCTGGTTTGTTTACAGACTAGTCTGTGCCTTTAAAACACTACGCTTTTCCTGAAACATACTTAGGCTTCACACGGCATTCTCAATGCTTTCTATAGCAATAACCCTTTAATTTTCAAATGTGTTCTCATCCTGTCCCCTGATGAATGCACAGTCATTAAGTAGCTCAAACAGAAAATAAAGATGCAGATTTACTTCATGTGGGCTCAGTTCTCTGGGCCCCAGGCCTAGACAGAGGAAACCAACTCTATTACCTAAACCACAGAAGCTGAAATCCTCTAGACAAAGAATACTCCAGGGATGGACTTGGTCTCTGCTTCCTCTGGCTTAACTAAGTATAAACATACTCATATGCTAGATCTTATTCACAAAAGAATTTCGCTCATCATTTTGAGAAAAAGCCCATGTTTGAAGCAGCAATATTTTTGTAATAAATAAAAAGTCCCTTGACAAACTCAATTAAACCCCATTTGAATCTCTGTTACTGGGGACGGTTTCCTAATGACCTAGCTCAACACTGCTGGCTGCATGCTGACTTGATTTGCAGCTATACATAAATATACATACATAAATAGGTGGCTGCCTCCCTGGTGGTAGCTCAAGGACCCAAGGGAAGGCAGTTTTACCTCTAGATATCTTTCCCAGCTCTGTTGTGCTGGTTACAATTTTCAGTCATCATTTCACAGTCATTTGTTTCTTCTCACTCCTCTCTTCCTAGTCCCTCTTGAACTAATTCCTATCCCCCAGTCCATGGAAACTGCTCCTCGGGGTCATTTTGCTAAATCCAGCAGTCACGTGGTCCCTTTCCTACACAGGCTATCACTCTAGTCATTGTGTTTAATCTCTCCCTCTTCCTTCTTCATGTGGCTTCAAGGACATCACCTTCCTTTGATTTTCCTCCAGCTTGATTGGTCTCAGGCTTCCTCACTGCTTCTGTCCATGGTCTCTTGATGTTCAGCATCCTGGTCTTAGTTCTTAGACTTCTTCTCTTCTCTACCACTTAAGCCCTTGATGATCTCATTTAGTTTCGTGGTTTTAAATAACATCATCCTCATGACTCTTCAGCTGTATCTCCTGAACTCCAAACTTACGTCTACAAAAGTGCTTACTCACCATCTCTACTTGGATGTGTAACAGATATCACAAATTCAACATGTCAAAAATGAAACCCCCAGTCTTCTCAAAATCTGTTCCTCTCAGAGTCTTTCCCATCTCAGTTGATGGCAACTCGATCCATCTGGTGCTCATGCCCAAATTCCTTAAGTCATTTTTCTCTTTTTCTTACAACCCACATCTAATCAGTCGAGAAATCTTGGTGGTGGTACCCACAAAATACATTCAGAATCCAACCTCTTCTTACCACTTCCCCTGATGCCATTCTAATCCATCTGAGCCACTACCGTCTCTTGGCTAGATGACTATACAATGCTCCCCACGGTCCTTCTGCTCACACTCTTGTCAATCCTCAGGACCACAATTCAAGGAGTCCTTTTAAAAAGCAATCAGCGACATCACTTCTCTGCTTAGAGTAAAGGTCAAACAAAGGCTTACAAATACCCGTAGGCTCTTACCTGGGCTGCCCCCACCCCATATCTTACTGACTTCATCTCTGTCACTCTGTACCTTGCTCATGCTCCTCCAGAGACGCTGGCCTCCTTGCTGATTCTCAGACAAGCTCGACAAAACTTCCCTTAGGACCACTGCTCCACCTGTGCCCTCTGCCCGGCATGCTCTCATGAGATATCCAGGCCACCTCACGCTTCATTCAAGGCTTGGCTCATCTTCACAGTGGGCCTATGCCACCCTTTAGTATTGTCACTTGCCCTCAGTCCCAGCACTCCCAACCCCCTTATCCTGCTCTACGTTCATTTCCCATAGCACTTACCACTTTCCACCACATTGTATACTCTGCTGTTCATTAGGTTCATTGTTAATTGTCCCCCCTTCTAGAATGTAGAACTGCAACAGCAGAGACCTGTGTTTTGTTCATTGTATCCTCGGTTCTAGTAACAGTGCCTGGAACATAGGAGATACTCAGTAAATACCTGTTGAATAAGCGGATGAATTTTCTTAGCCTAAGGGCCTTCTGTCCCCAACTATGACTGGGGATAGGTAACACATTCAGCCTCAAGCTTCCAATATGAGCCATTAACATACCTTACAAGATGGACCTGCAACTACAAGAAATATGCCTTTGACACCTCTCCTTTCCAGCTCACTCCTTCAGGAGATTCTCTGCACTGATGTTCTGCTCTTCTCTTCGGAGTGGGGAATGGATACATTAAGCATTACCTGCTCAGGGTTTGTCCTCCTTAGAATTATTTGGTCTTCTTCTCATCTCCACGAAGTTCTCATTGTGGCCCAATTCCTCAAGTTCTCGTAACTGAAAGAATTAAATGTGGTGGTTCCGTTAAAAAAAAAAGTTGGAAATTCCTGAAGGGGGCCAATATCACCAATATATCTGATTCAGTTTATTGACATCTAGAGAAAATACAGATCATCACTAGACGTTTATAGCAAGAGAGAAGGATAAGGGATAGCAGGCAACACAGGCAGGGGACTCTGTGCTGCTAAGGGTTAACATGTTGAGGCCATGATACGGGCAAGCAGACGCAAACACAGCAGCAACTGCAAGAGAGAGTGGGGCATGGCTGGAAGGAACAGACTGCCTCATGGACTCACATCTTATTTTTGCGTAGGCTGGATCCTGTACTAACTCACAAAGGTTCTGTAGGGCCCCCTCATGCTGCAGGCAACTGGATAGCCTGGAGGGAGCTGTTCCAAGAATTCTTGGCAACACCCGCTGAATGAGCAATGCCCAGGTAGGCGTATGGCAAGTGGTCTTTCCAATTAGGACTTTTCTTCAGATTCCAGACCACTTCCACGGTCTTCTCTATACTGACGATACTCTAACAGTCATTAGGACCAACTAGAAGAGAGGTTGTGCTTTCGTGTGATTAGGTGCTGAGTTAACCTTCAAATCCCCGTTTCTTACCTAGCACTAAGTTGCTGAACCTTAGTCAAAAAGAAATCAGCGTATAAAGAGCCACATCATAGCAATGAGCGTAGTTCCTGCTTCCTACTTCTCTCGTTTTCCTCCAGCCTCTCTGCACTGCCCCCACCTCAGCCTCCTTTGAGATGACTGTTTTCCATGTTTGTCACTTTCATGGCATATCTGTATTTCTTATTTGGCCCCAGATGTCAGATTGGATTGCGTTACTCCAGACTGAATCATTTGATTTCCTGTCCATGTTCCCAACCTTCCCAGCTCCTCTTGTATCATTTCTCAGTCATCCCTGATGTTTACAGTACCTCTCAATTTAAAGCCGTCTGCAGATCTCATTAGCGGGCCACTGACTCTCTCCCCCTTGATCCCAGGGCGAGTTGGATAAAACAAAACCTGACATCAATTCACCTCCTTCCTTTTGAGGCACCAGAGCTCGGGATCACTTTACCTTATTACCATTATACAATATGCATATGTTACTGCATATTTACTCCTAGTCGAGGCAAATCGGGTACACGAAAACCAGAATTAATCATGTTTTAAAATGAAGTTTTTCACTTTTCAAAATTTCAATATTATTGTAAATAATTATGAGTAATATAACAACTAATATTGCTTTGTATTATATAAATATTTATATTATCTTTATAAGTAAATATAATAAATTATAAAAATTATCATCTTTATAATATAAAGTATAATGATATAATTCATTATAATTAAGGTGACTCTTTAACTAGTCACTTTTCTTAGTGTACTTAAAGTATGTACCCGTTAGCTCACACACACACAAAAACACCTCAGTTTTTCAAGACTACATACTTATAGGTATTTCATGTCTTTATAAGCAATTATTTCTTATATAGCTTTGAGAATAAAACCTAAATTCTTCCATTTTAATAGTAAGCTTTTGAGTAAGTTTTCTCACTGCTGATTCATCGGCTCTTGGCTTCGACTTTTCTCACTCTTTTTCCTGATATACTCAAAACGTTTTCGAATCCCAGCTATTCCTCCTTCCTCAAGAACTTTTTGAGCTCCTTCTCTGCGCCAAGCACTGTACTAGGTGCTGGGATAAATAAAGAAAGAAGTCTCTATCCTCTGGGAGCTCTTAATCCAGGAAATCACATGGAAGCAAAGACTATTGCTGCACACCTGCTGTATCCTGGATCTGCCGTGTGTTACTGCATTGAGACCACATGGAAACCCCAGCTTCCAGTGGAGAAGCCAGGGTTTCAGAGAAGTGAAGTTATTTTCCTTTTAGGCAGAGTATGAATAGACCACTTACAGAAGAAATACAAACGGACTGCAAATACAAATGGACCATTACAAGAAGAGTTTACCCTAATCACAAGGGTGAGAAATAAACAACATAACATCTTACACTGAAATTGCACACACCCTTTAAAAATTATATAGAATATGTAATAACCTACAAGATTTTCTGAACATTAAGTGAAAAAGCATACTCTGAACAGTATAAATATGTATTACAGAATTACAGCATACAGAATTGTGTGTGTATATGTGTCTGTGTAGAAAACGAAAGACTGAAAGACTAGATACCAATATGGAAACAGGTTATTCATAAGAGGTGGCATGGGACTCTTTATCAGTAGCTTCTAAATTTTAATATATATATTTTTAAAAAACAAACATATAAAAACATTCATATATCCAGATTCAGTTATTCCATTGCATTGTAATGAATAGTATAAATAAAAAATTAAGTGACATGCTTAAAATCACTAGTTTGGTGTGCTGTTAAGCCAGGCTTTCTAACTCTAAAATCCACTGTCTTTCTGCGTTGCATCCCCCTTCCTACCTACAGCCGGTTACATTATATTTAGAGTTTCTTTCTCTTTGGTTCTCTTTCCTCTTACTTTCTACATCTACTGTAGCCCTTCCCACCTTTTTCTAAGCTATTTTATCAGTAGTCATGCTGTGTACTGGATATTATGTGTCATATAAAACCCAAACCATGTTCATTGGTGAAAAAGGCAAATCCTCACTCATGGAGAGAACTGGGACAACACATATCAGAACAGACACAGTCTGACAGCCCTCAAATAAGTCAGCTTGCTTCTTGCATTTAAAATAAAACTGAAATCTGTTTGGTCTTAACTGTGATATTTGGAAAGCGTCATGCTTCCTTCTATACCGAAAGATTTCTTAACTTTTCCAAAATGTAAATTCTTGAAAAGACCACCTGCCCCAAACTCAGATCTGAAACACCAACCCCTAATTTTATTTATAAATGTCAAGATTTCCCTATTTTCACTCACTTACTCAAAAAGCAGGATAAATATCACAGCCTCTCTCTTATTTGGTGAAGCACAACATTTGGGGCCTTGAGTTGGCTGTGTTAGAAATTAGAAATGTCTTTGATGATGCACAGCTGTCTTCATTTCTTAATCACAGATGTCTAAAGCATTCCAGGAAGCTGACTAATGTACCTGGAGAAATGTACTGTTTTCTCATCCTTTCCCCCGAAATTCTTGTCAGATTAAGAAGGGATGAGTATCCCCTTTGCTTTACAACTAGGTACGTACGACGATCTTGAGTAAGACAAGTCCTTACATTTTCCACCGCCATTTGCTTCCTGTTCTCATATACACTTGTCTCAAACATGTGGGCAGTACTCAGTGATCCTAGCACTTTCCCCTTTATCTCAGTCTCCTTAGGACAATATTCCAGTGTGGCAAAACTTAACATCAATAGCTGCTATTAGTGCCAAAAGAAAAACAGCACTATTTACACTGTAGCCTTCTGTCCACCAAGGGGCATCGCATTGCAATACGCATCCAGGAGATCTGATCACCCGGAACTGTCCCAGGCCAAAGTCAAGGCTCTGAGCTGAGCAATTAAGAACCAAAATTTCTGCAGGTCTTTGGTGAAAGGTTCTCAGCTTTGTGACTCAGAGTTGTCTTTCCCCAAAAGAATTCTATAATCCCACCAATACCAACTCTTCTTTCCTGCTCTCTTGTGGAAAGCAGGTGATTGTTACTAACCACCCCAGTCCACCCATGGGTGAATTGAAACCCAAAGTTCATATGCAATTAAGACTTGTGTTCTTTGGAACAGAAGTATCAACAAAGATGTAGCTGGCTTTCCATGTGAGAAATACATAACTAACAGCTCTACTTGGAAGGCTGATGCATTTTACTACACATAAATTATACCTCAATTAAAAAAAAACAAAAAACAAAAAACTCTACTAACAGACTCACCCCCTCAGGGAGCCTGCTGATACTAAACTAGCAGCTCTCACAGGGTTTTCTATACCTCCATATCCTGCCCCAATTTTTTTTTTTTCCAAAAAGCAGCAAAAAAAATATGAATATCTTCCCCTTTAACTACAATTATTTTTCTCAGTGTATGTCTTCCATCCAATTATGTGGAATATCACTGGACTTCCCAGGTGAGCAAAAGAGAAATTTTTAAAGCAACTTACGGGGCTGAAGGGATGAGCCCTGAGAAGTTGAGCTCTCTGAGGCCACACACAAAGCATGGCCTAGGAGCAGGCGCCTACCCTCCTTGAGCACAGGCTGGGAAAAGCACAAATGACCTCAATGCATCATGGAAAGAATGGGCATTTTAAAAAGAGCAACCCTCTATGTAGCTCAGTCCCAGCACAGAACTATGTTCAAGCATCCCAAAATTCTTCCCAATGAAATACTCACCTCAAAAAATAAATAACATTAAACCAAGAGTTAATAAACATTCAAGCAACTTGAGACTTTATTTTGAAAATAGCTATTTTGACATAATATCCAGTTTCTCGTGTATCAGAATAAATTCTTTACAACACTGATCATTATCACCTCTTCTGGGTATTTGTACATAATCTCTGAGTAAAATATAGTCACACTAGGCAAGGCTAGAATATTGAAACTATGACAAACAATGCTTAAGTTTGTTAATAACAAAACTATAGTAGTTGTACACTAGAACAGATGTTTCAAATGTTTGCCATTCAAAGATAAGCTTGGTGGAACAAAACCAATATAAGTATACATAAATTTCTTGTCTTCTTTGCTATCAGTCTTTCAGAAAGCTGAAGTTATATTACAAACACTTCAAATTTCCACTTCAGAGTGAGCAGAAAAATGAGAAGACATTATTTCCTATTTTACAAAATAAAAGACCAAGTCAGAAGAAGAATAAAGCTCATCTTTATGCAGTTAACATAAAAGCTTGAGTACACCGATCCTTCTCCAAGAAATAGAGACGCCAGCCCTGCAAGACAGGCAGCCAACAGGCCAAAGAGTGGATGGCCAGCACACAGCCTTCTCTACTCTGCATGACTTACTCAGGACTGATGCAAACTCTGGCAAGTCATTTTTTCTAGACTTCCAAGGATCTTGGATATGTAAACTCAATGATTAAAAGGCATTTTTCTGAATTTGCATGAGGAAGTCTAAAGAATCAGAACAAAGATCCAACTGCTTTGCACATGAATAGATGTTCACCATTACACCACAACTCAAATCCAATGGCAGGCTTTCCATCAAATTCATATCCAAAGCATGGAGTTCCAAATATGCAACCATATACACTGCAGAAAACAAAGAGCCTCCTTACAATGCGGAGAAGGACTTTGTACTCTGAGATGAAATCAAACATATTTGGTCCTCTAAGAAGGTCTCGTGAGGCTTAAACTGGGGGGAGGGGAAAGATATAGAAACTGCTCAGAATAAAAGCTGTAAACACTCATCCTAGAAAAAGCATACACAAACATGCAATCTTTGTCTAGACAATGTCTTCAGTAACAGAACTTGAAAATATTAAACTTTCTTTGCTTCTGTCACTGAAGCAAATGAAAACTTTCTACGACACTATGCGTGTATGCATATATATATGCATAAAATAACCAGCTCGTATGTGACTTTAATGCTATAAATACTCACTGCCTTTTTGGTGCTTTTAAAGCACAGCCAAAATCAGTTTGGAAATTTGTTCTGGATTCCCAAGTTGGTTCCCTCTGTCTTGTAGATGCCTAAGAAGTGGCTGGTTCTCTGAACCCACCAGTTCACAGCCCTGTGCAGCTGTTCCAAGCTAACTGGGATTCCAGAGAAAGTGACTGGACTGACCACAGGCCTCACGGGCGCCTAAACAGCAACCTACTGAAACCCAAAGCCACTTCCCAGTCAGCTCTATAGTCCAAGGGAGTACTAACCTTCTCTTCCCATTTTCCCAGCACTCACTAGAGGGGCAGCCAACAGCTGGAAGCCTTTGCAATGAGTACAAGCAAGCAGAAACACTCGCAGGGCAGCATTTCTCTAAGTGTATTTCTCAGAACACAAGTCCCACATGACACTTACTTTAAAAAACAATTCCACATAAAAATAGGAAAATGGTGTGTAAAATACAGGTCCTCATTGGAGTTTGAAACCACCAATAACATATCAAAGATTCTGAGACGCCTACAGTAACTTCACTTTGTCTAACCCAGAATTTCCCAAACCTATTTGGCCAAAGACCTCTCGATTCATATAATAACCATATATTCTGCCAAAATATATCTTGAACTGCTTTTCCAAAGAACTAAAATATAGTGTTTTTTTTAAATCTTATAATATAATTTCAAATTAAGAATAATGAGGATATAAAAACCCTTATTTTCCTGCATTTTTTAAAGGAACTATTTTGTTTTGCTTTGAACAGTCTTTTATTATAACATTTCACTCTCTATTTATAAACATCCAATTCAAAGTAACCATTTCTTATATCACTGTTCAAGAATGTTAGTTCTCATCAGTAATCATTGGCCTCTTTATCAGGACAAAAAATTTTTGTATGCTTTCTGATTCTGAGAATACCTCTCCACCTCAATCACAATAATTTTAAGTCTAGGGCAGGTAATCTGGGCTTTAAAGAAACTATATCCCAACATGAATTTTGGGATAAATAATTTTACAAAAGCTTAAAAAAAAAAAGCAAATCACTCTATGTCTCTATGAAAATCAACATTTTGAAGATTTAATTATGCTTCAGTTAAACCTTTGAGACTAGGATTACTGAACTTTGGTTCATGTAATTAACAAATTTCTTAATAATCTAGTACTTTCTCAGGAAATATGAAAACATTGAAAAGTAAATACAAATTACACAGAGCTGAACTAGAGAAAAGGCAAAAAATAACTCAAGTGCCAACAACATATACAGAATACCATCATTACAACTCAAATATGCTATGTGGCTCTGCTCAGGATTTCGATTAGATAAATAACTAAACCAAGACAAAGTCAATCACTAAACCCCTGTAAGCCTAATACAAAAAACACAGACACACAGTACACTTTGTCCATCAAAGCATGGTCCTACTGTTAGTGAGAGGACACCTGCAAAGTAAAGAAGGATTACCACATGGAGACATGGAAGAGCTTTTTTCAAAATATTTTAAACCCAGGTAAACCCAGGTACCATAGGGAGAAAAGATATAATTATAAACATAAAGATCATAGAATTTTTTACATCTTAGGAAAAGGGGTTCTTGGTTTTAGCTTCGTTTTCTTTGCTGATAAGGCAAACCAAATCTTTAGATAATCATGTTATAAAGTTGAGTTTGTTTTTGTCTTTAAACTTGGAATGAAATAGATTTATATTATGCATTTATTCATCTGGAACTGAATCCCGAATACTATGTCTGAAGCATTAAATTGTAAATCAGTTTATCCAAAGATAAATTCACTCTATTGAATTTACTTTTAAAACCCTTTTATTCTGAAATAATTACAGACTCACAAAAAGAAGTTGCAAAAATAGTACAGAGAGAGCCATCCCTCAGCTTCTTGTCTTCACATGTAAGCATTTGTATTTTGGTTTTAGAGGGATACAATTTTTGACAGCTTGTGAAAAATAAACAGTTGATGAAAAACTCTAATAACCTGGTAAATGACTATTCCTGGAAGAGGCTCTAAGAAAACACACTACTGACTTTAAATGCCACTTTTATCACATGATACTACCTTTAAAAATTGGTTTTATGAGATGCTATCACTGTTACCAATTTCTGCCTCTTTTGATGTCTACTTTTTTCCATTTTTGTAGACTTCTGAGAACTGTAAGTTAGCTCTGACTGAAATAAGCCTTCCCATTCTTTTAAGTTAATGTATCTTGCCATATTAAATGAACAGAAATTACAAATGGAAATCAAAATTCTTTGGATTTAATGTAAAATCTCTAGCACTCAAAAAATAAACATATCTAGATTGAAATTTGATTCCTTTGCCAGTGCCAAACTTTTAGGGGAAAAAAATATTGTGTAGGAATGACTATCCTTTGAGGTCTTTTGCAGTTTCTTTGGTGTTATAAGAATGGTCAGCCTTATGGACAACTGATGACGGTTTGCGGATGAAAGATTTTTATCTTATGGGAATTATCTGACCAATATTCTCATTCTATAGTGCCATAAACACCAACACCATCCTTTTTACCATATTATCCTCTACCACAGTGTTTAAGACTGTGGATCATTTATCTCAGCAAACTCAAACTTTATCCAAAGCATATTCTGACAGGTTGATCATAAGCTCTCTGTCGAGTCCTGAAAGCTGTTCCTTTCCAAGAGTTTCCTATGTGTGCAGCTGATGCCTGGAGTGGTTTGTGCTCAGTGATAGCTTCCTAGCATCTCATTAGCTTTTACCAAAAAAGCAAAACTAAGTAACCCAGCACATAAATTCTCACTTATCTAACTCATACTTCGCCTCTTAGCAAAGATAGTCTGGAAGTATCATGGCCTATACGGCACACAGCTAAAGGCAGTTCAAAGCAGGAATGACTGAAAGGAAATAAAATCATATTTACAGTCATCTTTTCTACTAAAAAAAGGACAAAACTTGCTATTCCAGAATGATACCTTTTGATTCAACTTTCAACACATCAAACATTACAGTATGCGTACTGGCTGCATCTTTGTGTCATAACACAATACCCCACATTCTTATAAAAATGTAAACATATTTTTCTTACTCATGGACATTAGTCACTGTATTGACAGAAAACTTTACATAACCCCGTATTATTCTTTGATTTTGTCCACAGGGAAACTTGGGAATTAAATTTACCATTCAATTTTAGAGTTAGTATAGTTAGGGTTGGGTTAGTATAGTTCTATCTCCTACAAATTTTTTATTTTTCCAAAACCCAATTTTAACTGACCTATTTTACACATGTTTAACAATTGTAAGTCACTTCAAATGCTTTTTGAAAGCTTTAATAGAAATCGTAATTGAAAATGACTAACCACTAAAGCATAAACAGATGTCTGATTAGTATGCTAACCACCCTTCTTCAGTATACATTACTCCCAGAGGATAGTAAAGTCCTACAGTCATGATTTCCAACATAGAATATTCATACAGATTTCCGACTGCTGGAATCCAACAGAAGACTAACACAGACCACCACACACACACACACACACACACCCTCTCTACAGATTTCCGACTGCTGGAATCTAACAGAAGACTAATAATATAAAACACGCACACACCCCCAGACACCCCCACCCCCACCCCCACGCCCCCACTCTCGCACCTGTTGCAGAAGTAATGTGAAACAGAGGAGTGACTTTCTCTCAGCGTAGCCAAACAGACAACCAAGACCTTGAAGATTACCTTGTTTCTCATTAACACTTTCAAGAAAAAATATTTATGATGACTTAAAGACTCCTATATAAATAGCTACCTAATACATATCAAATTGAGAGGATGCAGGTCAAGCACTGCTGAGCTCCACTCAGCTCAAATTAGACAAGTCTACTGACTCCAAAGCTGTTTTCCTAACATGGGGGTTTCAGCAGGATGAGATAAGATTTGCTGAGCACCATAGTAATCTTTTAAGACACTAATCAAAAACATGGTCCTATATTTAAAAAAAAACCCAGAAGTGGTTTTAAGACAGCAGAAGCACCTCAGCCACTAAAATAAGCAAGATTCTAAGTAAAATTACCCACACAGCAAATCTTTTAACAGTTCAGCAACCAATAAATGGAAAATGTTCCTTAAAATATGCTATTTCCGATTATTCCAAAGAATTCTTCAACTGTAGTTAAGCTCTATGGAAAATAATTAGTTGTCATAAAGCTTCTGACTACGTGGTATGTTTCTCAGGAAAGAACGCTGGTCTGAGCCAAGCATGGTGAACTTGGACCAGATGCATAGTAGGTGCTTCCAGTTCTGTGGTGGCGGGCTCCTCCTGAGTAGGGTCTAACAACTGAGCAAGTGTCGTAAGACTTTACAGCCTAACATAAAAGTGGTGCTAACATTCAGCTCTCCTGAAATCAATCCAAGAAAGAGATGACTAGTGTTAAAGATGTACTACAAATACACAGGCCTAAAGCTTCAATTACTCTTGCCTGGAAAATCCCACTGATGGAGGAGCCTGGTGGGCTACAGTCCATGGGGTCACTAAGAGTCGGACACGACTGAGTGACTTCACTTCCACTTTTCACTTTCATGCATTGGAGAAGGAAATGGCAACCCACTCCAGTGTTCTTGCCTCGAGAATCCCAGGGACGGGGGAGCCTGGTGGGCTGCCGTCTATGGGGCTGCACAGAGTCGGACACGACTGATGCAACTTAGCAGCAGCAGCAGCAGCAGTAAAGCTTCAATAAATTAAAACAGCCCTTGCTAACATATACTGAACACATCAGCAAATACTGTTATATTGAAGTGCATATAGTCAGACAAATATTATATGTTACCACCTTTAATATGTATATATATGGTACTAACTCCCCCAAAGGTTAGACTTGTGAGATAATTAAGAAACACATTCCTTGTTGTTTTTTAACACTAAACACAGGTTTTCTATTAAACAGAATACTAGAATAATATATTTTTCCTGGTGTCTAAATTAGGCATCAGATTTCTAAACAGAAGAGAAAAGGCCTTAGACAAAGAGCCACATATTAAATATTCAGACTGGTCTAAGGATACTAAATTAATAAATTAACTTGAATAAATTAAGTGTGCACATTCAGAACAGAAATGGAGCTTTGGGCCAGCAACATGTGAACCAAAGGCAAAAATCTGCCAAGGTTAAGGCTGGTTTTTATATACAGTACAATGTATTTTCTCTCCCCCCCCACCCAAGTTCATTTAGCATTCACGCTGATGTTATTTAAAGTGCATTGCCAAGCTAAAACAGAAGCTTCCTAACGAAAAAAAATTGCTGTCATAGACAGTTTCTTTTGGTTTAGAGTCTTCCTTCTATCTATTTTTAGCATTTTCTTTTTGCCCTTCACACACTTAGTGTAAGAGACTGCTGCAACAATTACATGACTCTGGACACAAAGCATGATGACTGTCAGGGTGATAGCCGTTGTAAGGAATTACTTTCTTCTTCTGCTGGAGTCAATTTAAGTGTTGGCAGTTTCCGAGGAGGAAGCTGAGGGCTTTGGCGAAGATTGTCATCCATCTGTGGAAAGTACAAAAGGTACATCTGACTAATAGCTATGGTAACACTAATATGGACTGTGGCATCCCCATACAAACTATAGCCTAGAAGAGGACAGAACCTTATCTTTCTAGTACTGCTAGAGAAATCTTTTCTTGCAAATAATCTCTAAAGAATTCTAAACAACATACCTAAATACTACCTGACTTAGTACATGTATGGAGTTTCCCTTGTGGCTCAGTTGGTAAATAATCCGCCTGCAATGTGGGAGACCTGGGTTTGATCCCTGGGTTGGGAAGATCCCTGGAGCAGGGAAAGGCTACCCACTCCAGTATTCTGGCCTGGAGAATTCCATGGACTGTATAGTCCATGGGGTTGCAAAGAATCAGACACGACTGAGTGACTTTCACTTTCACTTAGTATATGTATAAAAGCAGTATGGCTCATCCTGATGTCTTCACAAAATTACAATAATGCCACAAAATGAACAGTCTATTGAATTCAACCACAGTACAACTTGGTTTAAGAAACCTTCTAATATTAAGTGTAAAAGCAACATTTCTGTTAGACTACTTTCCACATGTTACAAAGCATGTTCTCATTTGAGCTTCCCAAGACAATTATAAAGAAAAAAAGACAATCATTCTCTATTTTACAGATTAGCAAAAGGAAGCTCAGAAAGGTTATCAGATTTGCATTAGCAAAGCTAGCATTAGAGCTGAAATGTGAACCCTGGCCTTATTCTAACACTGTTGTTCTTTCAACTATACCTCAATGTCTCAATAAAAATGACCTGTACTCCACTCGAAAAGATCACCTCTTTTAGGCTCTGAGTATTTAGACCAAGGAAGGCTAGGAAAAGAGACAGAAGGATAAATACTTTAGACCTCATCCAGAGGCACTGCAAACAATGGATCAGTTCTAAGTCTGCTCCAGAGAAACAAAGTAACATGGAGCACATTTAGAAAATGTCCAAGAGTTTCAGGAGTACATTAGCATCCCTGAAAACATCAGAAGAGGGGTTATTTAGATCTGAGTCAGACCCTAGAAAACTACCTTTAACCAGGGCACCCCAAAACCATAGTGCAAGGTCCTGGTGATAAGATACTTCATAAAAGTCTTGAAAGCAGCTGCCATTGATGACCCAAAACCAACAGAATACAGCGTCTTACCACCTAGCTGGTAGGCAGGCTTTTTTTAGAGTTTTAACATGCGTAGCGCAAAACTCTCTCCTTTCAAGATGCTTTTATAAAGCACAGAGGAAATGTTTCAGCAGAGGTACATGGGGTTTATAATCAAAGGAAAAGAAGAGAAGATTAACTCAGTTTTCCAATGGACAAGAGTATTCCCAGTGAACTATTTGAATCAGTTCTTTTTTTCCTTGCAAGAACTAAGTTCCTCAAACATAACTCTTTCTTTTTTTTAAGCTCTAGATTTTTTGTCTAAATGGTGAACAGTGGTAGTCAAGAGAATCTGTTGTTCTACTGTCTTGTAGCACACGGTGATCCGTACTGAAGAGCAGATGGGAAGTGGCGTGGGGAGAGGCGCTGACACAGGGTTAGGAGACTCTCATGTAGTGATGATGCTGAAGTGAACGGCACAGAAGTGGTGGTGGGGCCTCTTGGTTTCACTTTCTGCAAATGTGGGTCTGAAATGAATTTGCCACAGATGGAAATGAAAACTACACTGGATAGTCTTCATCCAGCAGAAAAGTACCTACAACAGTCTGAATGATTTTTCCATTATCCACACTTAACTCTTGGTGTATTTCCTCTCATGAGATTTACTGCACTGGGCTAAGACAAACTTGGCTTTCATTCAGCTTACCCAAACTTTAACAAGAGGTACGTAAGTAAGAAGTTAAGTGCCAGTTGCTCAGTTGTGTCTGATTCTTTGCAGCGCTGTGGACTGTAGCCCATCAGGCTTCTCTGTTCATGGGATCCTCCAGGCAAGAATCCAAGCTATCCTTGGGTAGCTATTCTCTTCTCCAGGGGATCATGAAGTGAAGTGAAGTGCAAGTCTCTCAGTTGTGTCCGACTCTTCACGACCCCATGGACTAAACAGTCCGTGGAATTCTCCAGGCCAGAATACTGGAGTGGGTAGCCTTTCCCTTCTCCAGGGGACCTTCCCAACAAAGGGATTGAACCTATGTCTCCCACATTGCAGGTGGATTCTTTACCAGCTGAGCCACAAGGGAAGCCCAAGAATATACCATAAAAAGAAATAAAATGGTCATTCCAGAGAGTGGCAGTTGTAAACCTGGCTATTACCACCAGCAGTAATGTTACATAATTTCATTCATGAGTTACATAGCTGACTAACTACAAAGCCCATGCTGGAATCCAATTACTAGGGTTCAGATTCTCTCTCTACTTCTTGCCAGCTGAATGACCTCAGGCAGATGATGTTATAAGCTACCCTTGAAGCTTCAGTTATCTCATCTGTAAAATGGGGATAACAGAGAGTCTGCATACACAGGGTTGCTGTTTGAGATTAAATGAGATAACTCATATACAGCCCATATGATACAGTGCCTGTTACTCAATCCCCCAAACCTCTACCCAGTGTTATTAGGCCATAATGACCCCTTAGTTTGTGCAAGAATGAAGCATTACCCATTTGTATATGAAAAAAGCAAGTTTATCAAACACTTGAGGAAAAAACTGTATAACTCTCTTTTTTCCACCTAGAATCACCCTTGTAATTTCCATTGTTGGTTCCCTCCCCTGCAGTCCCTAAGTGGCAAATATCCACACTAGCCAAAAACTGTAAACAACATTTAGAACAGAGGATAGGAAGGAGAAAAAAATAAAAACATTTATGTGAAAGAAAGAAAAAGCACCATAGTGCTATTAGTAAGAAAGAATAAGCACAGGAGCTTATGATCAAGAAACATTAACCCTGAGAGACGGAAAGGAGCAGACAAGCAAGCAAAAAGTGTTTTTCTGTTTCTTTCTCTCTCCCCAGCTGTCCCCTTGTTTTTTAAAAGCTAAAGTCTCCTAACTTGAAAAGCACTGCTAATTGTGTGGCAAAAGTAAACCCAGTGCTATTATCAGATCTTTCCCCCAAACAATCAATCCATTACTGGCTTCAAAACACTGTATTTTGTATTGCTTTAGTAAATGTATATTTAAACAACTTTCTGAAAAAAATAAACTTAAAAAAAATAAGGAAAAGGGTAAAGGTAATGCATAACCCAAATTACAATATTAACTGCAGAAAGGAAAATGCTGAACTAGTACAAAGTAACGACTGAAGTAAACTTGACCTTCTCAATCAAGTTGGATTCCTTATTTACAAGTTGTGTCAGTTTCTGCAGATTTGCATCTACCGTTTCTTGTCCAGCAGGAGAGATGCCTAAGAAGCCAGGACAGAAATCAGAAAGAGGAAATTTTGAAAGCCTTACAAGCTGTTTAGATTCAAAGAATACTGAGTCTATCCACCCGCTAAGTGCTCCATCCCCCACCCACCTCCCCAAAAAGGCAAAGGGAAAAACCATTCTCGGTTCAAAGGCAAACTTAAGACATACGGTAATACTCCAAAACCAAACCCTAAGCCAAAGGACTAAATGTGCCCTTAAGGAGAGCCAGTTAGCCAAGTGTTAGGCAGACAGCCAAGGTCATTAATAAGAGCACAGCAGTCCTCACTGCCTTCTCAAATTTGACTTGCACCTTTTCCCCACCCATTTCAAATAGGCCATTAGTTACAACTACTGCATTTGAAGAGCTTTCTAAGGGCCAAACAAGTATCCACACCTCCAAAGTCCTTGAACGGACTTTAAGAAAATACAGTTTTCTGGGATCTATTCCAGGAATGGATTCTATTCTAATTCAGTGAATCTGGTACAGGGCTTAAGATTTTGTATTTGTTCTGTGGTTAGGTTTGCTAACCACTGCTCCCAAGCAACAAGGTTGAAAATTACTGTTTCATGACTTCCAAACTACTAACCCCTCCCTTGTTACATACAAGTGTATTATATACAAAACACATAACCCACTATATAAAAAAGTAAACTGTTCCTAAGCCAATGGTCCTGATGACTTCTGTTTCTTAAAAGGACAATTTCTGCCAACTCTCCCCACACAAACTTAGTGTCCCAATCACTTAAGCACAAGGCCCCATGCTCCCAAAGAAGCAGCGCCTAAGTGACAGGTGCCCTCTATTTACTATACCTCCAGTCTGGTGCAATCAGTTTGCAAGTAGTGGAATCATGGGAGTGTACCTCACCAAAATCAATCTGCTGCTCATTTCTGTTCACGCAGGAAAATGCTAGAAGCAACATTTAAAGTAATTGCCCATTTGCATTAGGATAAAGGCTATCTTTCAGTAGGGACATAATAAATACCTGTGGTTAACTTTTAGAAGAAAATTACCCACTTCAAAGGGGCAATATTTAAAGAACAAGAAGCGAGAACTGTATAAAATCCAGGAGAACAGACAAAAGGCAAATAGATATTTCTCTACTGAAAGAAGAACTAACACATGGGGAAAAAAATAAAGTTGGAAAAATGCCACTTTTTGAAGTTTTATAAACCAGGATTTTGGAGAAGGAAATGGCAACCCACTCCAGTGTTTTTGCCTGGAGAATCCCAGGGACGGGGGAGCGTGGTGGGCTGCCATCTATTGGGTCGCACAGAGTTGGACACGACTGAAGTGACTTAGCAGCAGCAGCAGCAAACCAAGGTTTAAAGACAATATACACACGTTTTAAATAAGTAATGGATTTGGTGTATACATCCTTAGGAGAATATGCAAATATTCTATGCAAACAAAGATTAGCTGAAGAAGAACCAACTTACCTCCAAGACTAACCCTAAAATAACTGTTTAGGATGTCATCACAAAAGCGACACAGGTTGGAGAGCTGCTTCAAATGTTCTTGTAACTGAACTTTAGGAAAACGTACTTTATAAAGAGGTGCGAGAAAGCCAAACACATAGGCATCCAACGTGGAAGGCCTGAAAATGAATTAAGGATTTTTAAAAAGCACTAAGAAAATATTAATCTGGGATTATGCTAAAAACTTTTCCTCAACTACATTTATCAATTCTGCAGTATACAATATAGCCTTTAAAAAGGTTTACTACCCATTTGGGCTTATAAAAAGGAAGCAACTAGGGTTTTACTCATTAGTAGTTTTTTAAAATACTCTTACCCATTTTATTTAGAAGAAAATTTAAGTTGTAAATTAAAAGATTTACTCACAGGCATCATATAGAGACTAGAGACTGGGTACGAACAGTCTTAAAAGTTTCAAAGTCACATATGCAACATATGAACTCAATGTTAGATCACCCCAGCAGAAAGTTTCCTATAGTAAAAAAATCCACTAAGTATTTTTTTAAGTGGCAAACTCATTGGGGATGGGGTAAAAGGACCAGGCAAGGGAACTTGCTTTAAGTAACTGCTCAATGGATATACGCAAACAAAACATTAAAATGGTTTTATAAGGGAATGTACTCACATATCTCCAAAGAAAAACTGAGATGTTCCCAATCTGTTTGACAGAAGATTTAGGCACTCCTTCGCATCTCTGTATATCTAATAAGGATGAAATTAGATCTCAAAAGTAGGAAAGATGCTCGAGAACTCCTTTTCAGGCTGGCATTGATAAGTATTGGGCAGGCCAAAAAGTTTGCTCAGGTTTTTCTGTACCATCTTATCTTACAGAAAAACCCGAACAAATTTTTTGACCAACCCAATAGTTTCATCCCTGCTCTCTCTTGCCCCTCCTGCAGAAAGCCCTTGCTCTGAAGGTAATTCCAACCATACCTGAGCTTCTACTTCTCGAAGGTGGTAGAGGGGAGGCTCTCCCCTGGTTAGGAGAATCCTAGTCAGTGCTCCTTTAGACATTCTTCCAGGCAGGATCAAACTCAACGGAAAAGGCATTCGTGAAGCAAACCATGGCTTTGTCACAGTAAAGTAATTGTCACTCTCAACCCAGAATGTGTGAAGCTGCAAAAGGAGGAGAAAAAAACACTACAAGGATATTCTTTCATTAAAAGAAGATCATTCAGTAGATGTAAAACTTTTTCATAAATATCTCTGAGTGAAGTTAACTTCATACCCATTTTCCAGCTAGGTGATTCAAGGATAAACCAAGATTTTTAAACATGTGAGTTTTGTTTTGCTCTATCCCAAGCATCCAGAATAAGGCCTGGAACATACTAGGTGCTTAATGAATATTTTCTAAATGAATTACAGTTGGCCCAAATCTATACATGGAGCAACAAACTCTTTCACAGAGAATTTTTATTTCCAAAATGACACTATCTTTCACTTTGTTGGTTGCTATACTAGTTGAATGTCTAACAGATTCAACCCAGTTTCACAGTTACATGAAACAATCGAAAATAATACATAAATGAAATTTCTTCTCTTAAGCCTCTTCCATTATTGTTCTTCTGAACAGACTAAGTACATTCTCAGTAAGTCACTAAAATAATGTAATATTCACCAATGCTCACCACTGCAGGAAGAAGCTTCTCTTCAAGGAGAGCAATGTAAGCTAGCGTATCTGCCCCTTGTTTTGCTGAAAGTTCATAATCAGCATTGTATTTCTGTTAAAAAATATAAAACCCAAAACCTCATAAGTCAAGAACATCCCAAAACAGTGAAGCTAAATAAACTAGGACTCCTATTCTTCTTCAAAAATGGCAAACATATTAAAAAGGAAAAGAGAGATACAAATTCAGTAACAAATTCTACTTAATGCAAATAAAGTTCTGAGCATAGCCTCATGTACACAGTAAGGTCCATAAATGTTAGTTTTTTTTTTGAAATTAACTATTATTTCAATGATTGTTAATGACCTTAGTTTAGTGCGTGGCATGTAGGACAAACTTAATAGAAGCTATTATTATTTTTGTTAATTTATAACAAGGAAAAGTTCTAATTAGTTGTGCTCCCCATGAAAAGAGAAAACTTCCCCATTTAGAAAAGTTCTAAATTTTGTTGACATAGCACTTCCTTATCTATTGGCAAAACTGATGATAGCTTTCACGTTTATATAAATTGCTACATGTTTAAACATTTTAAATATATAAACCTTGGCATGTTCAGATATTTTGGATACATTATTTCATGAAACATTTCACTGCAACTATTAGTTTAAGTACTTTTAAAAACTAGTTGCTAGTTGATAGGAACTCAGACCTCATACCAAGAACAAAATGTGTAGCAGTTATGGAACTAAATTTATAATCATATCAATAAGTGTAATAGTGAAGACAGCTAAATTGAATCTACTTATACATAAACTTCAATAAAAGCCAAGCGAAGTGCATGATCATGTAAGTTGACTGTAACTCACTATATGGCTTTTGAGTCACAGTACAACTCATAATTTAGAGCGGTGACTCTCAGCTATTTATTTTTAATCAAACCCTATGTATCTCCAAGGTGGTTAGGTGGTAAAGAATCTGCCTGCAATGCAGGAGACCCGGGGTTCAATCCCTGGGCAGGGAAGATCCTCTGGACAAGGGAATGGCAACCCACTCTGTTTCTTGCCTGGAGAATCCCCATGGACAGAGGAACCTGGTGGGGTCACAAAGAGTTGGACTCAACTGAAGCATGCATGCATGCATGTGTCTCCAAAAAAGAATTCTAAACAAATATTTTTAATGTTTTTCTTTTTTTTAAGTAACAGGCAGGGATGGAGAATCTACTTATTCAAAAAGGACCACCCACCTGTTTTCTTAAAAAGTTTAGTATTTTTGCTGGCTGAGAAATAGTATTGTCTTCAGTTGTCAAAACCGGTACATCTCCTATAATCAAAAAACATTTTACACACAAGGAAGCATTTCGATATCCTTTGAAGAGATCCCAGTACCCTTAAAACTATACCAATCACATTTGGAGGAGGAAAAAATGAGTAAGATATTTTAGGTTTTTGCAGTTTTACACACACACATACACACACACACACACAGAGTTTTGGAGAGCATTTCATTTCTCATAATTTCCATTTATTTGGCTTGTCCTTTTAAGTATTACTCAGAATGATCAAAACATAAGCAACATACAATCAAGGTCATGGTGAGAACTAAAACCCCAAGGTACTCCATGGCGACATGCCTCCTAGCTTTAAATGAGAGGGGGGAAGGGGCAGAAAGGAGCGTTTAAAAGTTTACAGTGTACCTCTTGAACCTCTCCAGGTGTTATCTATGACATTGACTTTCAGGGGTGCACCAGAAAATTTGGCGTAAGCCTGAAAGAGAGTTTGCAATAGAACATTTTAGACTGAGTACTAAAGGAAACCTGTAGAGCAGCTTGGCTTCAAATCTGGGTCCCCCGAAAGGTAGAAACATCAGACTCCGGGGCTGCATCCCTCCCCAGACTTCTAGCCGCCGTTGGCACGCCAGCTACCGGGGCTTTGGGGGTTTATTTCACCCCCACCCCAATATTCAAGGGATACAGAGCAGGGAGCGCGCGCCCCCTGCTTTGGGCTTTCATTCCACCGCCCAGACAGCTTTGCATGATTGAAAACACTCGGAGCCAAGCGGTGAAGCCATGACTTCCCCGCCGAAGCTTCGGCGGGGACACAGGCTAGGCTGTATCTTCTCGGACGCGAGGGAGCCCAGATTGCTGCAGCAAGCAGCGTCCCGGCCGGCCCGGGCCGGTGCGCCGCGCGGGAACCACCTTTAGACGCCGGGACCCGGCCAGCCAGCCTCGCGCCTCTGGCCCCGCCCCTTCTTGCCCGCGCCCGCGCCAGGGAGAAGGCCTCACCATCACCACCAGGGAGTCGCTGTGCACCGACGGGAGCCCCCAGCCGCCTCCCCAGCAACTGAGTTCCAAGGGGGCCGCCATCTTGCCGGGGCCGACCTTTGTTATCCCGGAAGTGCTTTTGCCACCTACTTTCCGGCAGGTGGAATCACGGGGGCGGGGCGAGAAAGAGAGAAGAGATCTCTGGGGACCCGGAGAGGTGCGGGAAGGACCCCTGGAGGGGTTAATCGCATGCTTAGAATCGGCTTGGCTTAGGGGTTGAAAGTCCTGGGCAGTAAGTCAGATAGCCTGCCAGTAGTAAGTCCCCAGATACTTATTGCACGCCTAATGTGTCCCCTGGAGAAGGAAATGGCAACCTAATCCAGTATTCTTGCCTGGAGAATCCCATGGACAGAGGAGTCTGGCAGGCTATACAGCCCATGGGGTTCAGACACGACTTAGCGACTAAAGCAAGCAATGTGTCCCAAGCCCTTGGACCATTACTACCCTGGGTCTAAACTAACCCATTTGTATAACTAAGTATAGCAGGTTAGTCACAAGATTGTTCTCTTTAAAACTGTGACATGGGGGTAAAGAACTAGACATACATAGTAGGCACTCTAATTGTTTGACCCCTTTCCCCTGTATATTTGGCTTCTGCTTCTTGCCATTCTCAATCTCAGTCACCTGCATGTTTACTTGTTACACTTTTTCTAAAAATAGCGAGTTTCCTGGAGTTTGTCAAGTTTCCTGGAGTTTGAAGAATTCTGCCCTTCTTCAGTCTGGAATATCTTTCTTTCTTCCCTGGCTCTGCTCCCTCAAAGATGAGCTTAACGGTCATCTCCCTGGTACAGTTTTCCGAAGTCAGGAACTTCTAGATTCCTGCAGCCTCTTGTACATACTTGAATTGTAGCTTCTACCTGATACAAACTTTTTTGCCTTTCAGTGTACTGAAAGTTCTTAGAAGACAGAACTGGGCTGGCTTCCTACGTGTGAGACCTAAGCAATTACACAGAGACCTGTGCTTAGAAAGCTCACACTTGCCTTAATGTTCTGGTGTTATTGTTTTGAAATTCTTAATAATTTTTGAACAGAGGGCCCTGAGTTTTTTATTTCAACAGGGCCCTGCAACATGTCATCAGTCGTGTCTGTGGGCCTTGTGGGCGTGAACTACATGTTTCTTAAACATCAAACTGACAACTTCTTAGAAAAACTGAAGAAAAGAAAGATGGACCCTGGAAATGCCTTGATCATAATGTGCTCTCTGGGTCTTGAAATTAGGACTTGGGTATAAAGCGTCTGTCTACAATGTGGGAGACCTGGGTTCAATCCCTGGGTTGGGAAGATCCCCTGGAGAAGGAAATGGCAATCCACTCCAGTACTATTGCTTGGAAAATCCCATGGACAGAGGAGCCTGTTAGGCTCCATGGGGCTGCAAAGCGTCAGACACGACTGAGCGACTTCACTTACCAGGTGTCTTTCTAGAAGGCACAGAAGACTTTCTGGGATATTCTCTCAGGCATTCCTCTGAGCTCTTTCCTTTCCCATGCCCCTGAGACGGTTGGGTCCCTTTAAACAACTGAAAACTCAAAAGAAATCTCTGCAAATTTTCATAAAGTTACAACTCAACAAGTAATTGCTAAACAGTCCCTTACCATTTACATAGCCATCTAAATTACAGTATCAATCTGCTAGAGTCCTTTTTCATGTTTCAAAGGCAAGAGTTTGAAAATTCTCAGAAATGGTTAGAGAAGTTATGTCAAAGGTGAGATTCCATTAACAATACTTAAAATTGGAAAACGTGGAACATAAATATCATTAAAATTAAATGTCAAAATATTTATTGAGCAGCTGCTATGTCCAAAACACTGTAAAATTCTGAGATGGTAAACAGAGATAAATAAGTTATTAATTCTATTCTCAGGAGTTTATAGTCTACAAAGGAGACAAAAATTAGGTGTAACCAATCAGATTATCATGAGAAAAGTTAGAGATAAAAATAAAATACTGTGGAAGCAGAGAGCAGGAATGATACATTCTCTGTGGAATCAGGGGAAACTTATGTGTAGTCTTCAGTATAAAGAAGGTAATTCAACTTTTGGATTCAAGTAATTGGACTCCCTATTTAGAGGATTAAATTCCCAAGCCATAAATCTCAGAGTCCAAATATGACAATTAGGCATTTAAAATAATCGTACACAGAGAATTTATGTTGCTTGAGTCTTGTTTATGGAAGGGAGGGGGGTTAAAGTGGATGTACATTCTTTGTGTACACACAGTTATTATTAATTACTCAGCTCAGCCTTCTCCCTTATTGCTACTGTTACAAAAGACAGTTTCATTTGCATTAAAGGGAAATTTAATCTCTTAGCATTGCGTTGAGACAGAGAATGGCATGCTATTGCTTTTGATGAGAGAATCTTTACACACAGGTTTATTTGTATCTATTTAATAGCAGTTTTTTTATTACTGCAGTTTCTCTGGAGAGTCTATATTTGCTAGATTGAATTTTAAAACCCTAGCACAGTTGATTGCACACCCAGGCTGAGTATTGTTCCAGAGAACCACACCGAAAGCCGAAACCTTCAGGAATTATGCATGGTATGGGTAGTTGGCCCCTGTGCATTTTTATGGCTGCTAAAGAATATTGTTCAAAGTTTGTCAAAATCATAATTTCAGATTCCTACCAGGAAGTATACTATCTGCAAAACATTTATGTATGTGTGGGATGACCTGAATTACAATTTTATAATGAGTATTCCAGACAATGTTTTCCCTGAAAAAGAAATCTTATTTTTCAAAATATAGACATTAAAAATAGTTTCATCTAGTGATGGTCATCTGGACTCCAGGGACTTGATCTTGGCATCCATTCCTATCCCTCATGTGTTCCTTAACTTAGGAGCCGTGTTACAGATTCTGTTAGGATCCTTTGTCTGGGTTGTTAAGAATCTGGGAAATGGTGCTGTCAGCAAAGATGAAAGTAACAAGTGATGGTGCATTATGAACTAGAAATCCTTTAATGTTGCTTTTAACTCTAAACTTGTATAAGTCATTTCCATGTTCAGATATGGAATTCTTGGGGAGGAAAATAACAAATACTGAATGGAGATCAGGAGAACCGGTTTCCTGACTTTGTTTCTAAATAGCCCTATGACCTTGAGCCAATTATTTACCTTTATTCCTCGACTCACTCACTTATAAAGGAAGTAGTTCTGAGATACCATCATTTTGTGTCTGATAAGCATTTAATAATAGTTGACATTCATGGAACAGTTTCTGCATGCTGGAAATTGTTTTAAGTATCCAACATAACACATTTGACCTTCATAATGACTCCATGAGGTAAGTACTATAATGTTCCCCTATTTTCAGGGAGGGAAATTAAGGCCCAAAGTTGTTAATTAACCTTCCCAAGGTCACCCAGCCAACAGGTGATAGAGATAGGATTGGAGCCCAGGCATTCTAGGCTCATACTCTTAAACACTATGTCATTCTGCCTGTAGCCTTCATCTTTTAAAAAAATTTTTATTGAAATATAGTTGATTTACAATGTTGTGTTAGTTTCCAGTAGTACGGCAAAGTCATTCAGATATATGTGTGTGTGAGACAGTGTACAACAAAATATCTATATTTGTTCTTTTTTAACTTTCTTTTTTATTGTAAGGTATTAAGAATAGTTCTCTGTGCTATACACAGAGGTCCTTGTTGGTTATCTGTTTTACATATAGTAGTGTGTGTATTTTCATCTCAAGCTCCTAATTTATTCCTTGCTCCCTTTCTCTTTTAGTAACCATAATTTTGTTTTCTATCTCTGTGACTCTATTTCTGTTTTGTAAAGAAGTTCATTTGTATCATTTTTTTGCATCCTACATATAAGCAGTATCACATGATATTTGTCTTTCTCTGTCTGGCTTGCTTCCCTTAGTATGATCATCTCTAGGTCCATCCATGTTGCTGCAGATGGCATTATTTCACTCTTTTTTAGGAAATATTCCACTGAGTGTATATATAGAAAACAGATCTTTATCCATTCAGCTGTTGATGGACACTTAGCTTGTTTCCATATCTTGGCTGTTGACAAGTGCTGCTGTGAACATTGACGTGCATGCGTCTTTTTGAATTATGTTTTTCTGCAGATATATGCCCAGGAGTGGGATAACAGTCATGTGGTAACTCTGGTTTTAGTTCTTTTAAGGAGGGTTCCTTTTTCTCCATACCCTCTCCAGCATTTATTATTTGTAAACTTTTTTTTTTTTTTTTTTTACTGTGTTGGGTCTTAGTTGTACAGGATCTTCATTGCATCATGCAAGATCTTTTCATATGGCACACAGACTCTAGTTATGGTTCGAGGGCCCAGTAGCTGTGGTGCATGGCTTTTAGCTGCTCTGCAGCATGTGGGATTTTAGTTCCCTAACCAGGGATTGAACTCGCATCCCCTGTGTTGCAAAGTGGATGCTTAACCACTGGACCACCAGGAAAGCTCCTATTTGTAAACTCTTTGATGGACATTCTACCTGTAACCTTCTAAGTAGTCCTATAAAAATCCTAGTTTCACTCAGAGTAGAATTATCAGTGCCGTGAAATCACTATCAATACTTATTAGTATTTGTTTAGAATTAAACCATTAAACAAGTTCATGAAGCAACTTCTATATGCCCAGCACCCTGCTGGGCAGTAAGAAAATAGAAACTTGTATTTGTGCTTTCAAAGGGATAGTTGGTAAAATAAGGTCTACATATTTGAGGTAACTAGAGATGGTTAGGAGGTACCATTTTGTCTAGCAGACCACAATTTTGTCTCAAGTCTAACGTAGCTTTGGAGAAAGTCTATAATGTACTGCCGTGTTTGGCAAAGGCCTGAGAGAAGATATAGGGCCTTGGGTGACCTTGGGTGACCTTGAAGGATGAGTACGCTGGGTTTAAATTGACACAGAGAACAGCACTGCGTATGGGCTATGCTGCATGAATCAAGGCTTGGAGAGGGGGATGACAATGGCAGAGCCTCTAAGACAGCTAATGGATGTGGGATTTGATAATAAGCTAGAGACTGATCGGGAAGAGGGTTGATTAACTTGAGAACCAGAATTAGTGGTATTGGAAGGTATGGGAATATGTAGTTCTGAGGAAGTGAAAAAGAAGACTAAGTCTTAATACAATATTAATGGATTCACATAGTCATGGATGGGAAGTGGAATTCTATTGTTTTACGAACGTGATAGGAGGAAAGGTTTTGTGAACTCATACACTGTATTATATAAATTTAAGTGGTGTGAGAAAATAAAGGGAGGAAATGCTGCAGGATATTATCAGACAAGAGTCACATTGCATCCTGGCACTGAGCATTTCTCATTGAATAGGTTGTTATAAATCAAATTGCAAGTGATTACTGAAGAAAATGGTATTAGGAATAGAGGCAGGTACAATATCCCAAGGAATATATCAGATAAAGTATATAGAAAATATCTGAATGTACAAGATATGACCAGATAAAGGAAGGAAAGGAATAGGACGGGAGCAGAAGACTCAAGGTACAGTTCTTGTAGGAGATGACAGGGTGAATCTATGTACAGATGAAGACAAAGCTGGCTACTGCTGAGCAAAAGCCTGAAGATGGCAGCCAGAAGATGAATGGGCTCCTAGGAATTATTGTAAGTGTGGAGAGGCAGAGATCAGGAGCTTGAGCAGTGGCGCTAGCGCTGAAAATGAAGAGACATGCTTTCTTTCTGACACTGGAGGAAGTTTCAAGGCGAGTAGGAGGTGCTGAGTGAGCGCAAATCAATTACCTTCAAATTTCCCTGTTACATTAGAAAACAAGTCAAAAGAGCATGATGGAAAGAGACTGAGGCTCTAAAGAGAGAGAGAAAGCAATTTAGAGGATATACCAGGGAGTTAGCAAGAGGTGAATAGAAGCATTGCTGACAGTGGCAAAGGTCAAATTTAAATTACTATAAAGGAGACAAATCAAGTGAAAGCCGTGGGCAGGCTAATAATCAGATGCCCTTTCAAGGAGATATTCTTTAAATATTTATTCAACTTTTTATAGAAATGAAGTTAGCTGGAGAATGTTACAGGATCAATTTACATTTTACCAATTCTATCTGTTAGAAATCCTGTGTGGAGACCTGGGTTTTAGTACCTTTTAAAGCTTGGTCCTGAGGATAATAGAAAAAGGGATGCTAGGAATTCCCCTTGGAATTGAAAGAAAATGGAATCTAAACCTTCAGGAGTGGGGCTCAGCCATCCTGGAGCCTAGCTAAGTGAGTACAATTATGTGACTTCCTCTAATGATACTTTATTGCCTAGAAATGTAAATGGGAAGCAGGTTCATTTATTTATTTGGCATCAAGGCTATTAGAGAGTGATATGTATTGAAAGGGATTCATTTTGCACTTCCCATGCAGGGGACCTGTTGTATTTTGACCAGGCATACCTTGGAGATATTGCGGGTTCATTTCCAGATCACCACAATAAAGCAAATATCACAACAAAGTGAATCACATTTAGCTTCCCAGTGAATATAAAAGTTATGTTTACACTATACTATAGTCTGTTTAGGCTGTACAATAGCATTATGGCTTAAAAAAAAACCTTTATAGCACTTAATTTAAAAGACTTTATAGCTAAAAATGCTAACCATCATCTGAACCTTCAGTGATCTTTACTGTAAAGATCACTGTTACTATCACTATAACAAATATAATAATGCAAAAGTTTGAAATATTTTGAGAATTACCAAAATGTGAAACAGAGACACAAAATAAGCAAAAGCTGTTGGGAAAATAGTGTCAATATAGGATTGCCACAAACCTTCAGTTTTTTAAAAGCAGTGTCTGTGAAGTGCAATAAACAGGTTCAGTGCAGTCACTCAGTTGTGTCTGACTTTTGCCACCCCATGGTCTACAGCACGCTGGGCCTCCCTGTCCATCACCAACTCCCAGAGTTTATTCAAACTCATGTCCATAGCATCAGTGATGCCATCCAACCATCCCATCCTGTCGTCCCCTTCTCCTCCCACCTTCAATCTTTCCCAACATCAGGGTCTTTTCAAATGAATCAGTTCTTCACATCAGGTGGCCAAAAATATTGGAGTTTCAGCTTCAGCATCAGCTTCCTTCCAATGAACACTCAGGACTGATCTCCTTTAGGATGGACTGGTTGGATATCCTTGCAGTCCAAGGGACTCTCAAGAATCTTCTCCACAGTTCAAAAGCATCAATTCTTTGGTGCTCAGCTTTCTTTATAGTCCAACTCTCACATCCATACATGACTAAAAATTAAGTGAAACAAAAATAGTATTATGTGACATAGTGATCAATTATGTTTAAACAGAGGAATCATATTTAAAAAATGAGGGTCCTAAAAGGAAATAAGGTTTCTGTTCTTCACTCAAAGTGATAAAACATCATATACCAGTAGACTGTGATAAGTTATATATATATATATATTGTAATACCTAGAGCAACCAATAAGAAAATAATACAAAGTGATATACTCAAAAAACATTAAAGAAATCAAAATAGTATTCTAAGAAATGTTTAAGTAACCCCCTCCACCGAAAAAAAAAAAAGAAAACAAGAGCATGTGTGAGCAACAGAAGAATGATTAGCAAGGAATTAACGGAAAACAAATAATAAAATGACAGACTTGAACTCACAAAATCAATTATTATTCTAAATGTAAATGGTCTAAATACACCAATTAAAAGACAGAGATTGGAAGAGTGAATTAAAAAATCACAACCCATAATAAGGACCTACCATATAGCACAAGGAACTCTTCCTCAGTACCCTGTAATGACCTATATAGGAAAAGAATCTAAAAGAGAGTGGATATATGTGTATAACTGATTCACTTTGCTGTAGAGCAGAAACTAATACAACAATATAAATCAACTATATGCCAATAAAAATTTAAACACACACACACACACACAACCCAGATAAATAATGTCTACAAGGAACTTCAAACATGATGGCATAGGTAGCTTGGACAGAGAAGGATGGAGAAAGTGATACCATGCAAATATTGATCACACGAAAAAGTAAGAGTTGGCATACTAATATCAAATAAAGTAGGCTCCAGAGGAAAGAAAACTGCTAGAGACAAGACAGATATTGTATAACAACAAATGGGCCAGCCCACCAAGAAGCCACACCAATCCTAAGTGTGTGCACCAAACAGCAATGCTTCAAAACACATGAGGAAAAACTGATGGACATGAAAGAATAAATAGACAAACCCAGAATTATAGATACCACTCCCTCCTCAGCAACTGATAGAACTACTGGACAGAAAATAAGCAAACATCTCATGAATTAAACACAGGCTTTAATTCATACTTACAGAACACACCAATCAACCACAGAACACACATTCTTTCCAAGAGCCCATGGAACATTCAGAATACTCAGCAAGGTAGACCATATCCTAAGTCATAAAGCAATCATCAACAACAACAAAAATTGATGAACTCATACAGGAAGTATTTTTTGACCATACTAGAATCAAGCTGGAAATAAGAAATAAAAGGACAACAATAAAATCTCCAAACTCAGTTAAATAACACACTCATAAATAATCAGTGAGTCAAAGAGGAAGTCTCAAAGGAAAAAATACATGAAATTTAATAATAAAAATATAAAATATCCTGTTAGGTGAATGAATAGATAAAATATTTACAAAACACCTATCTGTTAATGGATTTGTATCCAAAATACACAAAGAACTGTTGAAACTCAACAAGAGAACAAACAATCCAATTTAAAAATGGGGAAAAGATGTTGACAGATATCTCATCGAAGAGAATAGACAGATGAAAATAAACATATAAAAAGATGCTCAACATCATTTGTCATTGCTAAGTCGCTTCAGTCGTGTCCAACTCTGTGTGACCCCAGGAGCCCACCAGGCTCCCCCATCCCTGGGATTCTCCAGGCAAGAACACTGGAGTGGGTTGCCATTTCCTTCTCCAATGCATGAAGTGAAATGTGAAAAGTGAAAGTGAATTTGCTCAGTTGTATCCTACTCTTAGTGACCCCATGGACTGCAGCCCACCAGGCTCCTCCATCCATGGGATTTTCCAGGCAAGAGTACTAGAGTGGGGTGCCATTGCCTTCTCCGCATTTGTCATTAGGGAATTGCAAATTAATATAAGGAGATATCACTATACACCTACCAGAATGGCTAAAACCCAGAAAGCTGATGATCCCAAATGTTTTGCAAGGCTGTGGAACAACAGAAACGCTTATTCATTGCTGGTAGGAAAGCAAAACTTTGCAAGGCAGCTTCTCCCAAAACTAAAGACTCTCTTACCATATATTGTGGGTTGAATTTTTCCACTTCCCCCAAATTATGTTGAAGTCTTAACCCCTAGTACCTGTGATGTGACCTTATTTGGAAATAGAGGGTTTGCGGATGTAGACAAGTTAAGATGAGATCATACAGAATTAGGGGCTTCCCAGGTGCCTCTAGTGGTAAAGAACCAGCCTGCCAATGCAGGAGACATAAGAAACGTGGGTTCAATCCCTGAATCAGGAAGAGGAAATGGCAACACATTCCAGTATTCTTCCTTGGAGAATCCCATGGACAGAGGAGCCTGGGGGACTATGGTCCATAGGGTTGCAAAGAGACACAACTGAGCAACTTAGCACGCACACATACTGAATTAGGATGGACCCCAAATCCAATAACTGATGTTCTTATAAGATGGAGACACAGAGGCACAGAGACACAGACCCACAGAGAGGGAAGCTGGTTGTGCAAGGACTGGCAGAGGTTGGAGTGATGTGTCAACAGGCCGAGGAACACCAAGGATTTCTGGCACCCATAAGAATCTAGGAAGAAGCAAGAAAGTTTTCTCCCATAGAGTCTTCAGGGGGAACTTGGCCCCATTGACACTCAATTTTCACTTCATTTCTAAACTCCAAACTGTGAGAGAATAAGTTTATGTTGTTTTAAGCTACCTAATTTAATGGTAATTTGTTAAGCAGACCTAGGAAACTAATATATCATACAATCTGGCATTTGTACCCCTAAGTATATATTCAGCTGATTTGAAAACCTGCGTCCACACAAAAATCTGCGCAGGAATGTTTATAGTAGCTTTATTTATAATCACCCAAAACTGGGAGGAACCAATGTCCTTCAATAGCTGGGTAGATAAATAAACTGTGAGATATCCATACACTGGAATATTATTCAGCTATAAAAATAAATGACCTGTCAAAACCCTGAAAGACATGGATGAACTTAGAATGCATACCGCTAAATGAAAAAAGTGAATCTGAAAAATTACATGATTCCAATTACATGACATTCTGGAAGAGGCAGAACTAAAGATACAGTGGAAAGATTGATGGTCACCAGGAGTTTAGATGGAGGGATAAAAAGGTTGAATGGATGAAGCACTGGGGATTATTCAGGGAGATGAAACCATTCTGTATGATACTTTAATGGTGGGTGTATACCATGATCCATTAGTTTAAATCCACATTAATGGTGGGTATATAACATGATCCAGTAGTTTAAATCCATAGAATTTCACAGCACAAAAAGTGACACTTAATATATGAAATTTTAAAAATTATTTAGGGGATCAGAAGATCCCACCATGAGATATAGACTGACAAAAGAATCTTTCTTACAAATGTTTGGAACAACAGAACTGAAGGGGATGGAGGGCTGTCCTCATCTAAGCAGCTTTGGAAATGAGTTTATCTGACTAAAGGCAAAAAGAACTGCTCTTTGCACTGTACTGTGACTGATGAAGTTGTGTTCCACAGAGACGCTGTGCTGTGCTCAGCCACTTCAGTCGTGTCTGACTCTTTGTGACCCTATGGACTGTAGCCCACCAGGCTCCTCTGTGCATGGGATTCTCCAGGCAAGAATACTAGAGTGGATTGCCATGCCCTCCTCCAGGGGATCTTCCCGACCCAGGGATCAAACCTGCATCTCTTATGTCTCCTGCATTGGCAGGCAGGTCCTTTACTGCTATCACCACCTGGGAAGCCCTGACCAGAACTGACAACTCGGGCTGTCTGGGATTAGCAACTCTGATACATCTACGTATACTATGCATGCTTGCTAAGTTGCTTCAGTTGCATCCATGGGGTCACAAAGAGACAAAACTGAGTGACTTTCACAATGTCTCATTTGCCTCATTTTTTAATGATAATAAATAAAAAGTTAAAAAGTACCATTCTATGAAATATTTAAAAAAGAATATGTAAAATAATTTTAGTTATTTCCAAAACTTAAGTCGTTCCATGATATCGTTAAGTTTTGGGGAGCTGTATTAACTTTCCCAGATTAATAATCTACCCTTCATGGTGAAGAACAACTAAGCTCTGTCTTGTGAAGTCCTGCCATTTGGATCAGTAGGGATTCATTCCTCAGGGGTTCTTTGCTTTATACACAAATTGTCTTAAGCAAGCAGCATTTAAAAATATTCCATATCCATAAATAATATCTACGTGCACAATCATATCAGTTGTGTAAATGACACATATTTTTTCTGGTCTGATACCTCACTTTATTGAAATCTCTTCTTGAAATGTCAGCCATTACTCACATCAGTGATTTAATGTTAATATATGCTTTGCAGACTAAGCATATATTTTACTTAGTGTGTATTTTAAGTAATGGGTGTGAGTTAGGAAGAGTCCAATAATGACAGGGTCCAGTGCGTTTGAAATGGTGTCACAGGACAGTTTTGCACTTTGTATTTTTCACAGCTCTTGAACTTGCTTCTTATACACATCAAGGTTACTAAGGCAACATCAAGCTAGATGTTGATGTTACCCTAGTAAAATAAGGTAACTAAAATCAAGCCAAAATGCATACAAGAGAATGGAATATGTGTTGACTGCTTGGCAAATGTCTTTGTCTATGAATACTTGTTAATATTATTAATTTTGTACAACATATCTCTTCACACCGCATGTTTCCCACACATGAAGTTCTGTCCTGGTTTTCTACCTCATATGTAAGTGTGAAAGTGTTAGTGGCTCAGTCATGTCCAACTCTTTATGACCCCATAGACTGTAGCCCACCCAGGCTCCTCTACCCATGGAATTCTCCAGGCAAGAATACTGGAGTGGGGAGCCATTTCCTTCTCCAGGGAATCTTCCTGACCCAGGAATCAAACCTGGGTCTCTGGCACTGCAGGCAGATTTTCTTATTGTCTGAGCCATCAGGGAAGCCCTCAAATGCAAAAGCTAAGTCTTATTAATATATCCCCCAGAGCATCCAGCAGGTGGATAATAGATGCACAAGGCTGATGGGAGCTCCCTTAAAGGGGAGAGGGGGACACAGACTATGTTAAAGGAGCAGAGTTTTTACTGACCCTTCAGTTTTTCTAACATCTCAGTCTTACACTTGGCTTTTTGTCACAATGTCTATCTGTCCTTATAGTGATTCCTCTGCTTTTTGTGTTCTATCTGTCAATTGCATCCTATCCCCGGTTCCGGAAACTCCCTCCTTTTGCTGACCACTGCCTCTACAAGGCCTATCTATTCTCTGGCTTCTAAACATTCATGTCTTCTGTTACTGCCACCGCAGCCTTCCACCCTGTACCTCTGATTCCCATTATAAGGATGGGAGAATAAGACTATTGTGTGAATAAACACAGTTTCTGTGCCTTTCCTCCTCTTTGTTGGAGGAGGTAATTAAGTGACCTTGAACTCTCATCTGCTGCTGCTGCTGCTGCTAAGTCGCTTCTAAGGCTAACTAAACACTGAAAACCTACAAGGTAATGAGAGTGAGTAAGGCAAGTGCAGAAGGGTTTCTCTTGGGTGTATCTTCCAGTGTGTAACAATGGCTCAGTATCAATATCCAGGGGTGGCTCACCAAGAACTTGTGTGTGTGTGTGTGTGTGTGTGTGTGTGTGTCTGTGTGTCTGTGAGATGGATGAAGGAAGCATCACATGGCAGGATTTGTTGAAGAAACCTCCTCAAGCAAAAGAAATATCCCCAATGATCTTCCATTTTGAAGAAAAATGCTCTTCTCCCTGATCTTCTTAAGTATAGATGTATTCACCGTGTATGTGGATCTGTTTGAAAGCCAACGTATTTTTGCATTTATTCTTCTTCAAGATAATGTCTACTCACAGATATGACCAACAGTTTATATAAATTAAGAGAGACCAGTTGACTCAATTAAACTGTTCCTCTGGTCCATAAGCACCTTCCTGCTATTTGGATTTCATAAGCCAGTGGTATCTTAAAATTAGCAAATATAGTTGTAACTCTGTTGCACATACTTTTCCATGAAAACTGTGAGTATAAAAATGACATCTAGAAGTGACTGTCAATATATATTTTATTTGCATGTATGATATGTTTGTTTCTGTGTTTTAGAAATACATTGGAAGAAAGCTGAGTAACAGAATTAGCAGTCAGCATTTTAATATTTCCCCTTACAATAATCCTAGGGTTGGTATTATACTCATTTCACAGATATATCCCTTCTAATCCAGCAAATATTTATTGAGTTTACTTAAGGCTGTTACCAATGATACCAAGATAAATAAGACGTGATTCTTATTTCTGAATGGCTTATATTGGAGGAGATAAACATGTAATACCCATTCGTGGGCTTCGTGCTAACAGGGATAAGTTCAGGGTATTATGAAATTGCATGGGAGGGAATCACTCACCATCTGCAAAGCCCTTGAAGATGAAGCAGGGTCAGGCAGACACCCTCATGGCCAGGGAGTAGTTCCTAGCAGAGATAATGATTCCAGTAAAGACAGGGAGGAAAGAAAGAGTATGCTGTGATCTGGGGACATGTAACCCAACATTTTAGGAGGATAAAGTGAGCAGTAGATGATAATGAGAATTAAGACTACAGGCATAGTCAGAGGTCTATGTAGTCATGCTAAGGAATTCAGACTCGGAGGAACCAAGGGTAAATATCTTGTCCTGAAAAGTGATTACGTGAGGGGTTTTACCCAGTTGTTTGTCTCCAAAGCCTGAGCTTTTTATACTAAGCCATATTTACTTCATAGACATTCTTGAAATTAACTGTTAGCCAAAGATGAAAATAAATCATATTGTAAGAATGAGAGAAAAAAAATGGAAAACAGTTAAATAGCATTACTTGGGAAAAGCCCGTGTTATACAACCCTACTTCCAATATTGTTTGTATTTTGAGTCTATTGGTTAGATATCTTTTACCCTCATATTTTATACCATACCATGCACTCTCTTTTGTTAATTATAATTAGCATTAAGATAGCATCTAATTCTGGGCTTACCCTTGGTGGGTACCCCATAGCCATGACTCTCCTCTTTGGGCATCCAGCCACTGCCTTCAGTAGCTGCCCAAGACAGAGGTGAATCTGGATCTGAGACCAGAACTTGACAGTAAGGGCACCTCTACCCAGGCACTTCTGCTGGGCCTGCTGGGAGCAGAGGCCTCTCTCAGTGCTGGCATCAGGGACGGACATCCCCTCAGTGGATGTCAGGAAGGCCCAGGTGCTAAGGATGACTCTGCTGCCCCTAAACCATTAGCATTTTCCAAAAAGGAACAGGGGCCCAAGGACCAGGACCTCTGCCATGTTTAGTAGTCACCCCGCCTCCAGAGGGCCAGAAGCACCCCTCTCAGTGACCTCCTGCTCCGTCCTAATGGGAATGGCCTTCATTCTTTTTCACCAAATGACTTAAATAGAAAGGTGCCAAGAAAGTCAAGTATATTCGTTCAGGGCAAAGCAGAGAGAAAATTTTATATTCAAGAATAAATTGTCTAAGCAGTAAATGTCACTGGGTTGAATCCCATAACGAGACAGGAGAGAAACATTTGGACAGTTGGGGAAATTCCGAAAGAGAAAAAAAAAAAAAAAGCAAAGACTGAGAACTAAACAAAAGAGTATTAAAATTACAGAGATTCAAAAAAAAAAGACTCCTGAACACGGCTGTGCTGATGGTACTGGGGACTTTAACTAGTGCATGCCCCTGCAGCAGGAGGTGGCTGGAGGAACTGTTATTTCAATGAACATTCTCCTGAAAAACTTAATTCCATTTTTCTCTTTTAAAATTTAATTAAATGCCCTGATTCTTTTTTCAATTCATTTTATCAAAGTATGTTGATTTACAATGTTGTATTGGTTTCTGCTGTACTATTAAGTGATTCAGTTATACGTATACACTGATGAATATATGTGTTGTTGTTCTGTTGCTTGGTCGTGTGTCTGACTCTTTGCGACCCCATGGACGACAGCACGCCAGGCTTTTCTGTCTTTCACTATCTCCCTAGCCTGCTCAAACTCATGTCCATTGAGTCGGTGATGCCATCCAACCATCTCATCCTCTGTTGTCCCCTTCTCCTCCTGCCCTCAATATTTCCCAGTATCAGAGTCTTCTCAGTGAGTTGGCTCTTTGTATCAAGTGGCCAAAGTATTAGAGTCTCAACTTCAGCATCAGTCCTTCCAATGAATGTTCAGGACTGATTTCCTTTAGGATTGACTGGTTTGATCTTGCCATCCAAGGACTCTGAACAGTCTTCTCCAACAACCACGATTCAAAAGCGTCAGTTCCTCAACACTCAGCCTTCTTCTCACATCCCTACATGATTACTGGAAAACCCACAGCTTTGACTAGATGGACCTTTGTCGGCAAAGTAATGTCTCTGCTTTCTAATACACTGTCTAGGTTTGTCAGAGCTTTTCTTCCAAGGAGCAAGCGTCTTTTAATTTCATGGCTGCAGTCACTGTCTGCAATGATTTTGGAGCTCAAGAAAATAAGATCTGTCACTGTTTCCACTGTTTCCCCATCTATATGCCATTGAGTGATGGGACCAGATGCCTTGATCTTAGTTTTCTGACTGTTGAGTTTTCAGCCAGCTTTTTCACGCTCCTCTTTCACTTTCATCAAGAGGCCCTTTAGTTCTTCACTTTCTGCCATAAGGGTGGCGTCATCTGCATATCTGCGGTTATTGATATTTCTCCTGGCAGTCTTGATTCCAGCTTGTGATTCATCCAGCCTGGCATTTCACATGATGTACTCTGCATATAAGTTAAATAAACAAGATGACAATATATAGCCCTGATGCACTCCTTTCCCAATTTTGACAGTCTGTTTTTCCATGTCTGGTTCTAATTGTTGCTTCTTGACCTGCATACAGGTTTTGCAGGAGGTAGGTAAAGTGGTCTGGTATTCCCATCTCTTTAAGAATTTTCCAGTTTGTTGTGATCCACACAGTCAAAGGCTTTAGCATAGTCAATATAGCAGAAGTAGATGTTTTTCTAGAATTCTCTTGCTTTTTCTGTGATCCAACAGATGTTGGCATTTTGATCTCTGGTTCCTCTGCTTTTTCTAAATCCAGCTGAACATCTGGAAGTTCCCAGTTCATGTACTGTTGAAACCTAGCTTGGAGGATTTTGAGCATTACTTTGCTAGTGTGTGAGATGAGTGCAATTGTGTGGTAGTTTGAACATTCTTTGGCATTGCCTTTCTTTGGGATTGGAATGAAAACTGACCTTTTCCAGTTCTGTGGCCACTGCTGATTTTTCCAAATGTGCTGGCATATTGAGTGCAGCGCTTTCACAGCATCATCTTTCAGGATTTGAAAGAGCTCAACTGGAATTGCATCACCTCCTCTAGCTTTGTTTGTAGTGATGCTTCCTAAGGCCCATTTGACTTCATAACTGCGGGATATCTGGCTCTAGGTGAGTGATCATGCCATCATCAAATCTTTTTTGTACAGTTCTTCTGTGTATTCTTGCCACCTCTTCTTAATATCTTCTGCTTCTGTTAGGTCCATACCATTTCTGTCCTTTATTGAGCCCATGTTTGCATGAAATGTTCCCTTGGTATCTCTAATTTCCTTGAAGAGAGATCTAGTCTTTCCTATTCTATTGTTTTCCTCTATTTCTTTGCACTGTTCACTTATGAAGGCTTTCTTCTCTCTCCTTGCTGTTCTTTGAACCTCTGCATTCAGGTGGGTCTATCTTTCCCCTTCTCCTTTGCCTTTTGCTTCTCTTCTTTTCTCAGCTATTTGTAAGGCCTCCTCAGACAACCATTTTGCCTTTTTGCACTTCTTTTTCTGGGGGATGGTCTTGATCTCTGCCTCCTGTAGAGTGTCATGAAACTCTGTCTATAGTTCTTCAGGCACTCTTATCAGATCTAATCCCTTGAATCTGTTTGTCACTTCTACTGTATAATCCTAAGGGATTTGATTTAGCTCATACCTGAATGATCTATTGGTTCTCCCTACTTTCTTCAATTTGAGTCTGAATTTTGCAAAAGGAGTTCATGATCTGAGCCACAGTCACCTCATGGTCTTGTTTTTGCTATGTAAGACTTCTCCATCTTCCACTGCAAAGAATATAATCAGTCTGATTTTGGTATTGACCATCTGGTGATGTCCATATGGACATATAAGAATGTATGTATATTCATAAATATATGTTATATATAATGTATACATTATTGTTCAGTCGCTCAGTCATGTCCGACTCTTTGTGACCCCATGGACTGTAGCACGCTAGGCTTCCCTGTCTTCACCATCTCCTGGAACTTGCTCAAACTCCTGTCTCTTGAGTCAGTGATGCCATCCATCCATTTTATCCTCTTTTGTCCCCTTCTCTTGCTGCCTTTAATCTTTCCCAGTATCAGGGTCTTTTCCAATGAGTCGGCTGTTCGTATCAGGTGGCCCAAGTATTGGAGCTTCAGCATCAGTCCTTCCAATGAATATTCAGGGTTGATTTCCTTTAAGATTGACTCGTTTGATGTGTGTGTATATATACACACACACACACACACTTTTTCCTATTTTTTCCCTTATCCATTCTATATATACGGGTTTTTTAAAATATACTTTGTTTATCTTGCTGCACTGGGTCTTAGTTGTGGTGCAGGGATTTTCACTGTGATGTGCAGGCTCAGTAGTATCAGTACGTGTGGGATCTTAGTTCCCCAGCTAGCGGTCAAACCCATGTCCCCTGCATTGGAAGGTGGATTCTCAACCACTGGAGCGCCAGACAAGTCCCTATATATGTATTAGTTTTAAATGCCCTGATTCTTATCACAAGATCAAAGAATGTTTCCAGTAAGAGCAAGTTTTTTTAAGTTCCATATTATAATCTGTTATAGATAAATGAGTAGCAAGTTCAGCATTATGTTTAACTCCTGGGACAGAGAATGGAGGGTGGATATATCAGAAGAGAGAGAGAGAACTGGCTGTAATAATTTGTAGTAACAAACTTAGCTGAGCAGTAGAAACAAATATTCGTTATATTATCCCTTATATTTGTTTCTATGTCAAAGCATTTCATAAACTTTTAAAGAACAAATTGGAGATTCAGGAAATATTTAGGGAAAGGGGAGAGGGAGCAAGAAAGGGATCAGGGAGCAAGGGGATTAGACCAAGAAGAGGAATAAGTAAGGGGAACTCAAAAGAGAGGAGAAGGGTGGTTTTGAACCTAGAGAGCTTGCTGAAGGGTTAGGTTAGTGGTCACACCCTGCTGTTTACTAGTGATTTGCCCTGACTGAGTAAGCTCTCCAACCCCTTCTCACCACACAAGAGGCTCAAGCAACTGCCCGTGGCAGTTCTGATCTCTACAAACCAGATACTACAGCTGAACTTCCAAGAGGAAAAGGGAAGAAGAAAAGAGCTAATGCAGTTCCCTCACAAAGAGAAGAGAAACAACGAACACACATATATGAGTGAACCTACAGCAACTCAAAACTGCTCCCCTTTGGGGGCAGAAGCAGACGCCATGGCCAAGTTCAAAATGAAACCCCATTTCCCTTCCAGACCCTGTCTCGCCATGACTGCGTAGTTTACATGCAAGTTGTCTCTATAGTTCGTCTTCCTCCAAAGCATCTGGTATTTATCATCAGAAACAGACTGGGGAGAGAATCTGGAGAAGCTCTTCCTATACTGTGGGTTTTAAGCATTCCTCTACAAGTCTGTTTCTTTAAAAGTTAAAAGTGCAACCGAGCACATGGAAATAAGTATGTGATAGGAATTACGGGGTGGGTCACTCACTTGGGGCTCTCCTAGAGTAGCATAAATGAATCAGGGCCACAGAGATGAAGGTAGAGGGAAGTACAGCTTAGAGCTAGAAGGACTTTGAAAACCGCCCAGTTCAGTTTCCTGATTTTCTCCCCATGGCAGGTCACTTTCACAAGGAACCTGAGCAGCAATAACTGAGCTGGAACTGAAAGTGTCATTCAGGGTTGCCTTCAATGTTTATTTTTTTCCCAAAGAGGAGAAAATAGAAAAAATTTAGATTATCCATTTTAGAATGATGACTACGACGTGTGAATGACACTGTTCATTCTGTACGTGAGATCAGCACTGCACTCGACTGGCCTGGGGAAACCAGGACCCTGTGCCTCCCGGTGACCCAGCGTCTCTGGGCCTTCCTTCCTGAGACACAGCCCCGAGGTCCTGCCAGACCCGTCCTGCAAGCTGGGCCTTCGAGGACATCGAGTGGGACCCCTCTTGCTTCTCAGCTCCTAGAGTCTTCCCTTCTCTGTGGTTTGTGGATTTGATTTAGAAATTCAGAAAAACCTGAAGATGGACAGATAGACTGAAGATGAAGGAAGCGTTTACCTCCACTGGGGCAAAATGGCAACTTTTAGCATTCTGCAACTGTGGTGAATGAAAAAAATAAAAACCAATTTTAAATATTAGAATATTGAGAGCTCAGAAATGACAGTAATTAAACCAAGATCATGTGCAACAGTTGCATTCAAAATACATGTATGGTTTTTTAACTTTTATTGGAGTGTAGTTGCTTTACAGTATTTTTCTATTTTACGATAGTTTCTACTGTACTGCAAAGTGCATCAGCTATACGTGTACGTATATCCCCTTTCTTGGATTTTCTTCCCGTTTAGGTCACCGCAGAAATTGAGTAGAGGGCTCCTTGAGCTATACAGTAGGTTCTCATTACTTACCTATTTTACACAGTCAGTATATGTTGAAACAAGATAGTTTTTGCTTGTTCTTTTTCTTAGCTCTTTTTGGGACTATTTTAGTGCTTCAGTGCTACTATACAGAAAACACTGTAAATGTCTTCATTTTTACTGTAATATTTCTCCAGCTCTTCCTATATTGGCAAAAGGTAATAGATTATGGATTTTTTAAAGTTTAGCAGCTTGCAATTCCATGTGTAATATAAAGAAGTATAGTTAAATGTTAATTTAATTAGTACAGTTGCGATTATCTGGTTTTTTCAGGGAAGTCCTCTCTGGTTTTCTAATTATTATTAAATAATTAACTATTTTTTAACATTGCATTTAGTAGATGTGACAGTTATGTGATAAAATTAAGTCATTTCTCATATATTTTTCTATACCTAAGTCACAAAGCATCTTAAACTTTGTAAAGAGAGAGCCTGGTATAGAGGGGTGAGCATCTCTGGATGAAAGGCCCAGAGAAGCCAGTGGCAGAATCTCAGCCAGAATGCAGGCCTTGTAACCCCAGCCCTGGGTTCATACACACATATATTTTTATGAAAGAAAACCATTAATGTTTTAGTCCTTAGAGTCACTTTTCTTCTGGGTGATGTGGCTGGTGTGTTGGATTTTGTCTGAGATTATCAATATTAATTATTCATATTCTTCTCAAATGATAACCACTTAGTTTTATTTTGAGAGTAAAGTATGTAATAGATGGTTTGGCAGGAAAAGAAAGTGAAAGAGCCTGATTTGTATATTTGGGGAAGTATCTTAGAAGAGAGTGAGCCCAGATCCAGAATCAATCTGGACCATTCCTAGCAAAGCATAAGAACATTAGGAAGTTTATTATCACATCACAGCAATTTAACAAAAATCAGATTGACACAATTTTCAGAAAAGAAACTAAAGATTCTCTCAAGCTGCATTCATCATCATGTAGTTTTTTGGAAAGATAATTAATTTGTTTACATACCATATTAACCTAAAGACGTTTTTTAAAACAGTGAGCATCTTTTAACTAAAATCAATGGTTTAAAATATGAAAGTGAATCTACCAGTGAAAAGTAAGGCAAATACTTCTATCTGAGATAAGGTTGCCAGATAAAATACAAGACGCTCAGTTAAATTTCACATGAATAATGGATATTTTTTTCATATAAGTAAAAACTTCAAATTTAACTCAGCTTCCTGTACTTTTTAGAATTTTTATTTATTTACTTAGGGCTGTGATAGGTCTTCCTTGCCGCTCGGGCTTTCTCTGGCTGCAGAGAGCAGGGGCCACTCTCTCCTTGCGGGGCACGGGCTTCTCACTGCCGCGGCTTCTCTTGCTGCCGAGTGTGGGCTTCGTAGGTGGTGCCCACGGGCTTAGTTGCTCTGCAGCACATGGAATCGTCCCAGACCAGAGACGGAACCCTTGTCCCCTGTATTGGCAGGTGGATTCCTAACTACTGGACCACCCGGGAAGTCCCCAGCTTCCTGTATTTTCATTTGCTAAATCCAGCAACTATAATCTAAGGGGCAAGTCTTGTTTGCAAATACTGCTCCCAAGTAAAATTCAGAGTATATGATATCTAGTTACTTGCGGAGATAAATACAATTTCAAATCTTATTTAGGTAGGATTTCTCAGCCCAGCCCTACTGACGTTTTGTGCTGGATAATTCTTTGTCTTGGGGGCTCTCCTGGGCATTGCAGGACAATTAGCTGCACTCCTGGCCTCTATTCACTGGATTCAGGTTGCATCCCCCAGCTGTGACAACCAGTGTTCCAATACATTGCCATATGTCCACCAGGGAGTGGGGTAAGAGGACAAAATCGTCCCTGGTTCAGGACCACTGTTCTGAGGAAAGAAGTTTATTTATAAGTAAGTATACCTTGGGAGGAAACTAGTCTGTCCTGGTCTTGAAGAAAGAAGAGGAAAGCTATATTTTATGTGGTTATCATTTTAAAGCATCTTGGGAGAGATACCAGTGGAAGACTGATGAGAGATGGTTGAGCAGGTAGATGTGGGATTGTTTACAACTGGGGCTCTGTTAGAGATGCTTCTGTGTCCTCTTTGAGAGAAAAAGACAGTAGAAAGTACTCAAAAGAAGGCTCAGGTTCCCAACGTAGTCTTCATCCAGGCTCTGAGAGAACAGTTAGTACAGTCCTCTGATTTCTGGAAAAGAAGCGTTTTATTTGGATAGCAATAACTGAAATTCCAACCCAGACCACCTAGCTGAATAATCATGTCTATGTGTCCAAAAACAACAAATTGCCAAGAGATGTGTTGCAAACTAGATTGGGGAAGCTGTTTGCTATTTGATTTTCAGAAAACAATTCAATGGGGAATTTTGCTACAATGTTGTTGCTTCTGTTTCCCCCAAGAAAACATATGAATTTAGTTTGCTGTCTAAACCAAGAAGGTAGTGTGGTTACACATATTATAGAGAAGTTTTTAAAGACTTGACCTTTCAAGTCTTTGTGGCTCCAATTTACTGTTTTTTAGTTATATAGGGCCACTAATCATTCCTTCCTGCAAGGAATTTTCAGCATAATCCTATTTTCCACTCAAGTTCTGCAGGATTGCCAGATTGGAGGGGAAAAAAAAATAAAATCTACTTCCAGTAAAGAGAGACTCAAAAGAACAGTGATTCAAACAAAATGCCAAAGAGAATACATCAACTTCTTTTTCTGCCTTTATTAATTTGAAATCTACAAATTTGTATTTTGTAAGGATAATGCAAAAAAATTTCTAATTATTGACTCATTCTAACTCAATTTAGGCAAATAGTCCTGTTAATGTTACTATTTTAAAAACATATGTCAAGGCAATTCTACTCTAAGAGTGAAGCAGCTCAGTTCCAGAATTTTTTCTTAGACAAACAATATACACAATGCCTAAGGATGCAACAAAAGCCATTGCCCCTAAGATAAATTTCTGAATTCTTACTGTGGTCTACATGGTCTTAAATTATCTAATTAGAGTTGATCACACTTCTTCAACTCCTAAGGTATAGACTAAACTGCTCTAACATAGCGATCCAGTAATGTGTGTGTGTGTGTGTGTGTGTGTGTGTGTGTGTGTGTGTGTGTTTTAGTCACTCAGACATGCCCAACTCTTTGTGACCCCATGGACTGGACTGTAGCCCACCAGGCTCCTTTGCCCATGGAATTTTCCAGGCAAAAATACTGGACTGGGTAGTCATTTCCTTCATCAGGGGATCTTCCCGACCCAGAAATTGAACCCAGGTCTCCTGCATTGCGGGCAGATTCTTTACCATCTGAGCCACCAGGGAAGCCCAGAGACCCAACAACAGAATGACTCAAAGAAGACCAAAACTGATTATTCTCTCACATAACAGACCAGAAGGATGCAGATGGTCAGTGGTCCAGCGTTTGCGGGGAGCATGACCATGACATCATCCAGGGGCCCATGTACTTTCTATCTTGTTGCTCCGCCACCTGGTAAGGCATTTGCCTCATTCATATGGTCAACGCTTGCTCATCACCACCCTCTCTGTGTTCCCACCTACAGAAAAGTAGGCTGAGATAATAACTTTCTTTTAAAGAGGGTGGGTTTCCTAGGAAATCTGAGATGGGGATCAGAGCAAAGGAGTTTCCTGTTAGGGAGTTCTCTTGACATTAACCTCTGTGCGGGGAGAGAAGAAAAGCAGAATTGTGCAGAGACAGAAGGTAGACTTCAGGACAATCACAACCAGTTAGTTGCTTGACTTCAACTAACCTGATAGTTAACTGTGAAGCAGAGATGGCCCTTCAGAGTTGGGATGGAGAGTTATGCCTTTATGGGGCTTCCCTGGTGGCACAGATGGTAAAGAATCTGAAGAATCTGCCTGCAATGTAGGAGACCCTGGTTTGATCCCTGGGTCTGGAAGATACTCTGGAGAAGGGAATGGCAACCCACTCCAGCATTCTTGCCTGGACAGTTTCATGGACAGAGGAGCCTGGCAGGCTACACGCCTTGGGATCACGTTTATATGCCTTGACCAGTTCTTGATGTGAGTTGCTCCATCAATAGGAAGAGGGCATGACCCTGGGTGAGACAGCTCTTTTCAGTGGAGCTAATTCTCAAAGAGGGATGTCAGCCAACAAACCCCAATGGCAGATGGCAGTGTAGCCAGCATCCATAACAGGACGTGGCCCAGAAGTTGTACAAACCCCTTCTACTTTCATCACTTTATCTAGAATGTCTAGAACCACCACCCCAGCTGCAAAAGAGGCTGAGAGATACAGCCTTTAGCTGAGTCTTAGGCTTGACTAAGTCTTATGCTTGGACTAAAAGGAAGAAGGGGAGAATGGACATTGGGGAAACATTACAGGAGGGAAGAGGAATCATTGCCTAAGTTTGTTCAGCTTGTTGACTCTTACAGACCAAAAACTATTACATGGAGGAAGCTACCCACAAAGCACAGAGGCAGAAAGAGAGGTAAAAGAGGGACGAGAACAGCTGAGAGGTGAGCATATCCAGTGATGATGGTACTCAGCAGGCGCAACAGTGGTTTCCAGCAGACAGGACTGTGGTCCCCAGCTGATGTGACAGGCATGTCTTGTGGACCTGAATACGGTTCCCAAGAGATGTAACAGTGATCTCCAGCAGATATGACAGTGGTCCCCAGCAGATGTGGAAGTAACTCCAGAGGCTGAATGGTGCTCTGTGGATGCAGCTCGGCCCTTGGAAGCTGCAGCAGTCTTAGGCTGATTGAGATCAAGAGGCTGCTGGAGCCCTAGGGTATGATGTTGTCAAAGGCTGGGGGAAAAGAGGAAGAAAATGATTGATACCATGGAGTAGTGGCTCGTATTTATTTGTGAGCATGTGTGGGTTTATATCCCAATGTACAGAAATTTAGGGTGTGGGGGAAGTAGAGAACAGACTCTGAGTGGAGCCAGACTGAGGCAGGAAGCTATGGAATACACCTCTATTGCCTGGCATCCCCATAAGGGTCAAATGGAGGGCTTCATTTAAAGCACTGTATTCTGATGAGACGTGGAGAGAGCCCTGCGCCAGGAGCCTGGAGCACTGGCTGCTCCTCCTAGTCTGCTGCCGACTCTCTCTGCAGAGATAAGTGAGCCTGCTTGAACCCCAGCCTATCCACATACAGAAGGGAGAGAAGAGGCTTGTACTTGATAACAGAGGCCCTTCCTGGGATAGTGTTATGTCTCTACCACGTACAGATAAAGCCAAGTTCTCCAGAACACTCCATCCCCATGGAAATGTGTAACGCCCAAGAACTTGGAAATGTTACCATTCCTGTAAGTAATCTTATAATGGAAAACTTACATCCTTTAAAATAATTAACATTCAGTACTCAACCTTAGAACAGTATCCAAACTTAGATGAGAAAAGATGAAGCAAGGAAAAAGGTGTTACCCTATCATACTTTTCTTGGCATTAAAATAAGGACTAAATTAGGGGATGGGGAAAGTTTTCGTTTCTTTAGTACTAAGTTGGTGGCAGCAAAGGTTAAGTAGGAGTTGACGATCTCAGAAACGGACTTCTCCTATGTGACCCAGGTATCAGGTGCATCATTCTGGGGCTTGCGTGAACTGGTCATGAGTGAGAGACATTCTGTAAAGGTCTTTGGGGACATAGGAGGGTACGTTCTAAAGGGCTAATGCCCACCCACCTTGGGATGGTAGGTGGGAAGAGTTAGCCAGAACCTCTGTGAGCTATACTGGAAGAGATGAACCTAACCCTTCTGGAGCATCCCCTCTTCTGATCAGGAACCTCTAATGATCATGTGTACGTGATGCTGAAAGGATGGCTGACTGCCAACGTTCATGGAGAAGGTCCCTAGGGACAGCAGGTGTCAGAGGGGAGACTGGCTTCCAGCAGGCACGTTCCTTCCCATGGTGAAAGCACCAAGGATCCAGGCTGGGGATTCAGTCCTAAGAGAAATGCTCCTCTTGTCAGTGTGGGAGGGAGGCTGGAGGATAATAAGCAGACTACCCTTGTTTTCATTAAAAGGCAAGGTGTCTTTTCTGAGACATTGACATTGGCCTCAGCCTGGCAGGCACATTCTAAGACAAACTGCAAAGAAGCCAATTTAACAGAAATTTGCTTGGCAAGCAACAAGGGTGAGGTTTAATGGGGTCAGCCTATAATTACCTGATGCGTCCTTTTCCACCATGTGGCCTGTCGGCCACTTGGACCAGAGGGGTTTTGTCTGGGGCCAGGACAACTCACGTGTCCACCGCCAGCTTTTGCCTCACTGACTCTTCCCATACCACCCACCTCCAGACTTCAGTGTCTGACCAATTCCCTTCCTGACTGCCCCAGTCTTTCCTTAACTGTGTTCAAGTTTTTCATCAGGACAGGTTAAAGTCAAGTCTCAGTACTCTATAGGCTGTGGCTGCATACTGGGTTTACCCATTGTGTGTGTTCTGCTGGCAAAAGGCTATTTCTTCTCATAGCCTAATTCCCAGGGTCACCCCATTGTTGGCCTCCTCCCATATAACACCCACACTGTAGTCTTAAAATGTCGTTTTGTTTTATTTCATTTCATTTTTATTTTCTGTGTTCTTTTGAATGTCTCCACAGATTTTTTTGAGTGGGATTGCTCTGAGAAAGAAGGTTATTTTTAGCATAAGATGAATCAAATGAGATGAACTCTTATAACAAATTCAACAGCCATAATCAGCTTCATTATATCAAAGGAGGGCAGCTTCTTCCTCCATTACAATTTCTTCTTTAGAGACAAAAAGTATGTTCATAAATGATGAAATATATATACATATATTTTCATATTTAAAATACCATCAGCTCTAAAAGTTGCTCAGTACTAAATTCTATTTTCTTTTTCTCATAATAGATTTTGCTTGTCTTGTTAGTGGTTTGCACCACTAGTAGCTATTAAAACCCCAAGCATAGACAAACTGCTTGGAATTCCAACATTGGATGAATTGATTCAGACAGAGCTAGACTAATTCATACCACTCTTTTGTGCTGCCACTAACGAAAAAGACTAAACAGCAATTAAAACATTGGGTTGGCCAAAAAATTTCATTTGGGTTTTATGGAAACACCCAAGTGAACTTTCTGGTCAACCCAGTAGTTACCCTTTCCAGATTTCAATTTTTTGTTTGTTCCAATCATTTTATTTTTACTTATTGACCCATTCAATTATATATTTATTTATCCCTACCTGATTTGTCCAGAGAATTTAAGACAAGAACACAAGATGAAAACCAGGATCAGAAAAAACAAAAACAAATGTTAGGTAATCAAAACAGGAAGGAAGAGTTAAAACATCTATAGGATAGTGGTAGTGGTTGAGTCTGGAGAAGGCAATGGCACCCCACTCCAGTACTCGTGCCTGGAAAATCCCATGGATGGAGGAGCCTGGTGGGCTGCAGTCCATGGGGTCACTAAGAGTTGGACACGACTGAGCGACTTCACTTTCACTTTTCACTTTCATGCATTGGAGAAGGAAATGGCAACCCACTCCAGTGTGCTTGCCTGGAGAATCCCAGGGACGGGGGAGCCTGGTGGGCTGCCGTCTCTGGGGTCGCACAGAGTCGGACACGACTGAAGTGACTTAGCAGCAGCAGCAGCAGCAGCAGTGGTTGAGTCGCTCAGTCATGTCTGACTCTTTGCCACCCCGTGGATTGTAGCCTGCAGGCTCCTCTGTCCATGGGGTTTCCCAGGCAAGAATACTAGAGTGGGTTACCATTTCCTTCTCCAGGGGATCTTCCTGACCCAGGGATTGAATCCATGTCTCCTGCTTGGCAGGTGGATTCTTTACCCCTGGGCCACCAGGAAAGCCCACATGTGCATATACACACATGTATATGTGTAGGTATAGGTATTAGCAGAAGTATAGAGAAATTAGTGACTCTAGAACTGTTCATTGTACTTTTCCCTTGACTTCTCTGTAGGTTTTAAAACATTAATTTTAAAAAATTTTATGGGAAAAAGCAAAAGCAAACTAAAAAAAACACATGCAGGATAGCTGTGGGTACAAATTCTCAGGGGAGATATTTCATCCCCAACACAAGAGCTAAGATCAAGACAGGCCAGATTCCTGTTCTCCCCTTCTGAACAGAGGTTTTATTTCTAATGCTGAGGGTGTGACTCCTTCGGGTCTCAGCTTTATATGGGGAGGGTGTCTTCCTAGTAGTCTCTTCACCCTAGGAGGGCCTTGGGCTTTTTTTTTTTTTTTTTTTTTTTAATCCCTTCAACCTGTGAAGTTGATAAAACAGAAGTTTACTATCCCAAAGTTTATCAGCTATTCTCAGTGTAAAAGCTGACTCCAGTGCTCATCGACCTTTCAGGATTCAGGCTCCCAGTTTGCATTTGGCCTCTAGGAATTACTGTATTAGAGTGCAGCAGTTTATCTAATTTTAAAAATATTTTCTAATCTGAAATGTTAATGTTTTTATTGATACAGGGAGGATTATTCTGGGCATCTTCTTCTATCAGACTACCAGAAACAGAAGTCTTCAAGTGACAACATTTCTGTTTTTTTTTGGCTGCATCGGATCTTAGCTGTGGTGCATGAGGTCTTTTTGTTGCGGTGTGCGTGCTTCTGTCTAGTTGTGACACATGGGCTCAACAGTTGCAGCGTGCAGGACAACTTTTTAGACAAAAGTTCAATCACAGCCATTTTTCTTCCAATTCTTATAGCGATTTAAATAGCAGTTATAACCACAAGCAAGTTTCAAAAAATATTTCATATCATCTCATTATTAAAAAGCCCTTGGCCTCAATACATAAATCCAGTATATTTACCTTCCAGCTACCCAGGTAAAAATATAGTTGTCTCAAAACGTACCCTATCGAGCCAGTCTTTTCTCCTGATTTATGAAGGTCATTTATTCAAGTCATTGTTAAATCATAATCAACCTTATGTCCCATAAATGTACATAGGGACTTCACTAGTGGTCCAGTGGATAAGACTTCACCTTCCAGTATGGGGGGTGTGGGTGTGATCCCTGGTTGGGGAGCTAAGTAAGATGCCACATGCCTCGTGGCCAAAAAACAAAAACATAATATAGAAGCAATACTGTGACAAATTCAACACAGACTTTTAAAAATATATAGACATAAAGAGAGGCTAGATCTTGAGAGAACACCTTCTCAGTGTCATAAATTCCTTTCCTAACAACAGCGGAAATAGCCCTGTTGACACGTGTGATCCATCCCTTTTTTCATGCTTTATTTATCTGCCTGTAGGATCAGACTACAAAGTCCACCTCTCTCTCATTTTCTTTTTTTACTGTAGTGGACTTGGGCTGCTCTGGACCAAGCCGCTCTGTAAGGATGTCATGCTTCTGTCAACACAAGGCTCCATTTAAGAGCAGGGCAAACCTTTCCCCTAGATAGCTGAGTAGGTTAGTATCAACTTCCTCAGTTAGATGAACACCGGCCTCAACTGAACGGAATATTTATTAGAGAAAAATAAAGACATAAAGGAAAAGTCAACAAACATCTACTCAGCAATGAGCAAATCTCAGAATCCTAACATTCCACAATGTCCCACAGTCCCTGATTAAGACAGAAAAATAATTCCCCAGTGTCGATCACAAGTGTTGATGGAGGATATTTTTATCCAGGGCTTTCCTTAGACTTTACAGCCCCCCAAACCCTCTGGTTTTCTGATTTCTATGTTGGCCAACATATCTAGCTGTACCTGCATACACACAGAGTTACCCAGGAAACAAACAGAAGTTAGATTACAGCATTTCATATATAACAATAGCACAGCCTCTCCCCTTGATTCTGATTTCAGTTTTTGCCCAAGGTAAGAAAGGCAGCAAAAGCATTACTTCTATTTGAAGTCAGAGTAATTATAATAAAATTTCCTGTAAGTCCTGCTGTCCTTCCCTTCTTTTTACAAGAGGGTTGGGTACTGTCTCTAAGAGAATATGCTCCACTTGTTTAAAGATTGTCAAGGCAACCTGCTGCTTTCCCATTTCCTCCCATTTAGGCTCTTGTTAATAATAGATTAACAAAACTCAATTCAAAATGGAAATACCTGAACTTTATCCCTGCAAAAATGAAAGTAATAATGAAACAACTTTGTGCCAGGCACTAGGTTATGTGTGTTTATTTATTCTCTCACCTAAAAGTGCTGCTGGCATCTATGCTCACGGTACCAAGGGTACCATTAACACCTCCGTCTTACGAATGACACTTCTGTCTAAGGAACAGGGCCATCAGATGCCTTCCTGAGGGCACACAGTATGGAGTCAGGATCAAAGCCAATATGGCCACGGAGCCTGGTACATTCCCGATCAGGATACTATCCCCTGCTAATTTCCACCAGCCCTTCTCAGAAATGTTTCCAATTCACACATCCTGGGAATCAGCTTCAGATCCCTGAAGTCAGAGCCTCAACCTTGGAATAAACCACCACTGCTTTTATAAAGTCACAACATGTTGGACACCTTCCTGGAGCTGGTTCTCATACAACTCACAAGGTAAGTGTCATGCCCACTTCCCAGCAAGGAATCAGAGATGCTACCCTCACCCACAGCAAAAGCTTATGGAACTTCCCCAAGGCCACACCTAGGAAGTGATGAGCAGGATTTCAAACTCAGGCATGGGTCCACGTGCCACCACTCCAGATCAGACATGGCTATCCTTCCAGCCAGTACGGTCTTAAAAAATGGTAGAGAAAGAAAAAGCAAATCCTGGGAAACTGAGGTTTGGGTTTTACATAGTATATTAAAAGGAAATAAATTAACAACAAGAAATTCATTAGACTATCCAGGAAGCAGGGGTTTCTGCACAGATTCTCTGAGGAAGTGTGGCAGAGCAGAAGGGCGCTGGGCCCGAGTCATAGACCGGAGTTTGAGTCCAAGCCCTGTCATTCCCCTTGGGTAGGTTGTTCAACCTCCCTGACCTTAGGCCTAGCCTATATAGTGGGAATTATAACCATTTTATCTATTTCACTTCAGTATCGTGAAGATTGAAAGTCACTCGTCATATCTGACTCTTTGCAGCCCCACAGACTGTAACCTGCCAGGCTTCTCTTTCCATAGGATTTGCCAGGCAAGAATACTGGAGTGGGTGGCCATTCCCTTCTCCAGGGAAGCCTCCCATCCCAGGGATCAAACCTGGGTCTCCTGTCTTGAAGGCAGATTCTTTCCTGCCTGAGCCACCAGTTGTGAAGCTTAAATGAGATCAAATATAAGACAGAGCTCTGTATCCAAATGAGATCAAGCTGATTACTATTATTATTATGTGGATTAGTAAGACTCTTCCACAGAAAAGAGAAAAGATGGTGTGTGTGTACTTATGCATAATATAGGAATATATATATGCACGAATATGCATATAAGTACATACGTGCAAGTAAGATGTGTTGTGCAAATGAAGATGAAAAAATTAGTCGTAATGTTACAGAAAAAAACCCCTGTTCAAGTGTGCTAGGGAAAGCCTGCAGGCCTTGATTTTGAGTTGCCTGTGCTGTGCTGTGCTCAGTCGCTCAGTCAATGTCTGACTCTTTGAAACCCCACAGACTGTAGCCTGCCAGAAAATCCATGGGATTGTCCAGGCAAGAATACTGGAGCAGGTTGCCATTTCCTCCTTCAGGGGACCTTCCCCACCCAGAAATTGAACCTGTGTCTCCTACATTGGCAGGCATTTCTTTGCCACTGAGCCACCAGGGAAGCCCTTATCAAATCTGCAGATAGTGTTGAAAGATTGCTGCTGTGACCAAGATAAGAGGGACAGTAGTCCTCAGAGGACTAACACCAAGGTCCTTGCTCCCACAGGTGACTTCAGGGAGCTGCACCATAACAGCAAGTTCCACCCAGAGGGCACTGGAAAAGGAGCTCTTTCATTCTCAGGAGAGAGAGAGTGGGCGGGGGGCGGGGGGGGGCGGCGGGGGGGGGGCCGTGTATAATAAGAAAAATGAAGATATCAAATGGAGCATGAGACTCTTTGACAGGTCCTTTAAAAGGAACCAGCACTCAACCCCTCTAGACACAACGAGCTTGTTCCTGAGAGACCCCAGGTTGCCCCCTCACCTTTCCTGCCCCCTTCACTCTCCTTCCTCCCCCAAGTTCTCTGCTACCTTTGTTCACTTCTGGGTTTTCTGCTGAAGCTTGTCCTTTATTGGATTTATCATGTCTACTTTCCTTCCCCGCTGGTTGGTTTTTAAACACAGCAGCCAAAATCATCAACATCAGTAGCAATTACATCCATACTCAAGATTACTTTTGTGAAAGGACTTGCCAGAACCCCAGAAAGCAATCTCTTTCTTAGGATTATGCAAGTCAGAATCTCATTTTTAACTGACATGTGTGATGAAATACATATTATCTACCCATGAAATTTAATGCTCAAGTGGCATAATAAAATGTGTTTGCAGTGCAGACTTCTCTGGATCCATAAAAGGAAGCAGATTTTCATTAGGTTTTTAAGTCAGTGACCAAATCCCTTAGAAAATGTCAAAACTCCCCTTAGCTTGTCAACCCTACAGAAACAGGTGGTGAGCCAGATCGGCCTGTGGGTCACGGTTCGCCAATCCCTGGTCTAGAACTTTTTATACATTGAGTATTCAGTTCAGTTCAGTTCAGGCGTGCAGTCACGTCCGACTCTGTGTGACACCATGAACCGCAGCTCGCCAGGCCTCCCTGTCCATCACCAACTCCCAGAGTTCACTCAGACTCACGTCCATTGACTCCGTGATGCCATCCAGCTATCTCATCCTCTGTCGTCCCCTTCTCCTCCTGCCCCCAATCCCTCCCAGCATCAGAGTCTTTTCCAATGAGTCAACTCTTCCCATGAGGTGGCCACAGTACTGCAGTTTCAGCTTTAGCATCATTCCTTCCAAAGAAATCCCAGGGTTGATCTCCTTTAGAATGGACTGGTTGGATCTCCTTGCAGTCCAAGGGACTCTCAAGAGTCTTCTCCAACACCACAGTTCAAAAGCATCAATTCTTCAGCACTCAGCCTTCTTCACAGTCCAACTCTCACATCCGTACATGACCACTGAAAAAACCATAGCCTTGACTAGACGGACCTTAGTCGGCAAAGTAATGTCTCTGCTTTTGATATGCTATCTAGGTTGGTCATAACTTTTCTTCTTCACACGAAACCCATTGAGACTGAAGTCCTTTGTCTCTTTCTGCCTATCCTCTTTTCCCTAAGCTCATTATTTTCCCCACCCCCTCCCTCCTATTCTGGTTTACCAGTTTATCATTTCTCTTCTAGCTTCACCAATGTGAACTATGACCCTCAAAAGAGAATAAGGGTCATTTGCCACTTGTAGGTGTACCCAGCCTTGCAGGGGGCACTGATAGAGTGGGGCCTGTGGTGACCATGTTGGCCTGATCAGTAACCCACCACCCCGCGCTCTTCCTTCCTGGTCGAGCCCACTCCCACAGTGGAGGCTGAAGATACCTGTTGTCCCTTTCCTATCCTTCCTGGCATACAAGACACAGGTATGTCTGTGGCCCACTCCTGAACAATAAGACTGGAGGAGAAAGAGGCCTGTGTGGGTGCTTCCGGGGAAGGGCTTTCCTCACTGGAAAGAGCAAGGGTGGAGATTGAGACAGACACAAGAGCAGAAGCCTTCCTCTCCCCTTGCTTCCTGCTTTTGGATGATGCCATGTAAAGACATGACATTGGGAGCTGCAGTAACCAGAAGGGAAGTTCAAGAGCTGATGCAGAAGCATAAGTGTTAATTCACAGAACCACCCCTGCAGGTCCCCCTCTCTGGACTTCATGGTATAGGAGGTTATGAACCCCTGTGTTAACACAGACAGCCTTCATTCTTGCGAAGCAGCTGTTGTAACACAGAAAATGAAAAACTGTTCTAAGAAAACAGGAAATGCCAAATTTAATAGACCACCACATGATACTACTTATACTCTTAATGCCTCCTGATTAAGAAAAACCACATAACAAGCCCCTCCCTGGCAGCTCTGTCCCATCTACATCAAAACGTGTTCCTATTTCTCCTAATAATTACTGCTTTATCTCCACCTTCCATGTCACAGGCAGGCTTCCTGGAAGTTATCTTATTTTATCATTACCCTTATTCCCTACTTCCTTTTCAGTCATCCTCACTCCTCAAATGGCAGAACACTGGTTTTCTTTCACCCACACTATTCCATCAAATGCTTTCAACAAGAGTTGTCACTGACTTCCATGTTGATAAGCCCAAGCACAGTTTTCAGTTCTTATCTTGCTTGACCTCTCCAAGGTATTTATACTATTCACCATGCCTCCCTGACACCACGTTTCCCCAGTTCCTTCTACATCTTCCTGTCTTTTTCACCGCCTTCTCCTTCTCTACTGGTTCTGAATATTAATGTTCCTCAATGTTCTTTCCTCATCTTACACATGCTTCTTCATCTTAGGTAATCATCTACAGCTTTAATTGCTGCCTAGAAATTGATGCCCATACCTGTCAACCTTTCCCCTAAGTTACAGACCCATGAAACTAAGTGTCTGATGGATACTGAATGTCTTAAAGGTGCCTTAACCTCAACATGGCCAAGCCAAACCATCATCACCCCTCCTGCCTCAGTGAATGGCACTACAGTCTGCCAAGTGGCCCAGGTCAGAGCCTCAAACATCATTTTGATATCTCTCTCCGTGGTCTCGCATATAACATGCATCCCCTCTGCTTGCAATATTCTTCCCTTATTTTGTGACATGGGAATGCCTCTTCATCCTTCAAAAAGGATGACTTTTCATCCCAATGAAAAGTCAGCACCTCTAGGAAATCTTTTCTAGCTCTAACTGAAAGTTGCTTTCTGCTCAGCCTTTCCTTATTTCTTAGGTTACATGTCTGTTATAGCCTTCATTGTATTATTTATATCAACTGTATATAAATGAGCTGACAATGAGTTGGAGAACAAAAACTGTATTTCATTTATATTTGTATAGCCGTTGTCTAACACAGTGCTGGGCACATTCAAGAAGACGATCAAGAAACAGTTGTTGAGTGAAATAATGAATACGTATAATTATTTCTTGGGTAACTATATTAATGAGAAAAAACTCTAAGATTTCATGATTGATAGGCAAATATTCTTTCTAACGTTGGATAGCAACACCCACATAATTTTAGAATTTAGAGTTGGAAAAGATATATATGTATATATATGGTCCAGCTCCTTTCTGAACCTGTTAGGCTGCATTTGTAACTAGCAGTGCCAGTCTTCCTGTTGACAGTTTATCAATAAAATCCTTCAGGTGTTAGTTCCTTTAGTAAGGTTAAACACGCCCCCAGGAATTCAAGTAATACTATTCACTTGCTTACAAATCTTTTTGCCCACATTGATGAATTTCAATCCAAATCAAATCCTCCCTAATTCCAAACACATTCAAATGGACAGAATTCTAGCATATTTTACGAGGTTGCTTTACGGCCTATTGTTTCATCGCATTTCGTGTCTTATTTTCTCAGCAAACACATTTAGTCTTCCGGCACTAAGTTGGGACCTCCCTGGCACAATAATCATTTTTATCACTAGATTTGGCCGGAACCACCATTTTGATGGATTAACGTATTGTTTAATGAAGCAGAGCAGTTACTTTAACAAATGCTAATTGTCAAAACTCTGGACTTCAAGTTGGGTAAACATAGTTATTAGTAATAAATGTCCTCAGAGTTGCATTTCTGGCTATTTTTCTAACGAAAATTTCCACAGTATTTAGTACAGGATGTTAAAGAAGCTTAATGATGATTTTAATAGTCTACTTAGACCTTTATAGAGATTGAAAATAAACTGTTTTCTTGCTTCACTAACAGACCCTAATTGCTAAGACAACATATCTTTTTTGAGTTCTACAAAGTTTTTTACTTGAAATTGTATACCAATCAAAAGGCCCTTGCTTCATTTACTGGCCCCTTACTCATGTGAACTAGTTTCTAGAGAAGCTATTTTCCTGTTACTTAATCAAGAACCTTCCTTTGTTATTAATATTAAACTAAATAAGAGCCCCAAGTCTACATTTTCCAGAACTGCAGCATAAATGTCATCACACGTTAGAGTATAAACCATACTCCCTTCAGACCATCTTTTTTTTTCAGATTTATTTATCTATTTTTGGCTGTGCTGGGTGTTCGATGCTGTGCGCAGGCTTCTCACTGTGGCGGCCTCTCTTTGGAGCCTGGGCTCTAGAGCACTGGCTAATTAGTGGTGCCACAAGGGCTTAGCTGCTCTGCAACATGCTGAATCTTCCTGGACCAGGGACTGAACTCTTATCCTCTGCATTGGCAGGCAGATTCTTAACCACTGGACCACCAGTGAAGACCCTCAAACCATCTTTAAAGGTTAACAATTATCTTCCATTTCTATTCCCTTCAAGAATTCAAGTGGTAAACTTGACATTATTAGTCATAACTTTATTCAAGTATCAGTGAACAAATATGTTATAAAGCTTCCATTTAGCTGTGTCAAATAACAATGTGTAATATGAGTAACTTCTCTTCCTGAAGAACAGGAGCAGAAGCAAGATGGGTATCCCCATGCCCAGCTGTGAGAAGCTTTGAAAAGGTTCATGACTCATGCATGGATGCTTTCTGGGGAGAGCAGGGTGGCCCCCGAGCTGTCTGCAGATGGCTTGTGAGAGCGGGGAAAGGAGGCTGGCTCTGGATTTGCATTATGGTCAAGGGGTGGGCCAGGACGGGGTTCCCATGCATAATCTAGGGCTTGCACAGCACCCAGACTTTCTCATCAGTTTGCTCAGAGACGGAACCAAAAAGAAGGAGAATGCTGAAGTCTGAAATCTGTCAGCAAACATCAAAAATGGAGCAAGAGCTCTATGTTATTAGAGTCATAATATGTCATAGAGTTCTGTCTAACTCTATGATACAATAGTCAGAAATGGAAGGAAGCCTAGTCTTATCAGTTGCTACAATAAAATTGTAATGTTATAATAATGTTACATAATAAACAACCCCCAAATCTTATTAGCTATTCTGTTTGAAATCCTAAAAGATGAGGCTGTTACAGTGCTGCACTTGGTATGTCAGCAAATTTGGAAAACTCAGGAGTGGCCATAGGACTGGAAAATGTCAGTTTTTATTCTAATCCCAAAGAAGGGCAATGCCAAAGAATGTTCAAACTACTGTACAATTGTGCTCATTTCACATGCTAGCAAGGTTATACTCAAAATCCTTCAGACTAGGCTTCAGCAGTATGTGAACTGAGTACTTCCAGATGTACAAGCTAGGTTTAGAAAAGGCAGAGGAACCAGTGACAAATTGCAAACATTTGTTGGGTCATAGAGAAAGCAAGGAAATTCCAGAAAAACATTACTTCTGATTCATTGACTATTCTAAAGCCTTGACGGTGTGGATCACAGCAAACTATGGAAATTCTGAAAGAGATGAGAATATCAGAACTTCTTACCTGTCTCATGAGAAACCTGTATGCAGGTCAAGAAGCAACAGTTAGAATTGGATATGAAACAACAGACTGGTTCAAAACTGGGAAAGGAGTAAGACAAGGCTGTAAATTGTCACTCTGTTTATTTTACGTGTAAGTAGAATATATCATGTGAAATGCCAGGCTGGATGAATCACAGGCTGGAATCAAGATTGCCCAGAGAAAAATCAACAATCTCAGATATGCAGATGATACCACCCTTATGGCAGAAAGTGAAGAGGAACTAAATAGCCTCTTGATAAGGGTTAACGAGGAGAGTGAAAAAGTGGGCTTAAAACTCAACATTCATAAAAGTAAGATCATGGCATCCTGTCCCATCACTTAATGGCAAATAGGAGGGGAAAAAAATAAAAACAGAGACAGATTTTATTTTCTTGGGCTCCAAAATCATTGCAGACGATGACTGTGGTCATGGAATTAAAAGACGTTTGCTCCTTAGAAGGAAAGCTATGACAAACCTAGGTGGTGTATTAAGAAGCAGAGACATCACTCAGCCGACCAAGGTCTTTATAGTCAAAGCTATGGTTTTTCCAGTAGTCATGTATGGATGTGAGAGTTGGACTATAAAGAAAACTGAGCACTGAAGAATTGATGCTTTTGAACTGTGGTGTTGGAGAAGACTTTTCAGAGTCCCTTGGACAGAAATATCAAACCAGTCAGTCCTACTATGAATATTCATTAGAAGGACTAATGCTGAAGCTCCAATACTTTGGCCACCTGATTTGAAGAGCTAACTCATTGCAAAAGACCCTAATTCTGGGAAAGACTGAAGGCAAAAGGAGAAGGGGGCGATAGAGGATGAGATGGTTGGATAGCATTACCAACTCAATGAACATGAGTTTGAGCAAACTCCGGGAGATACTGAAGAACAGGGAAGCCTAACAACAGTCCAAGGGGTTGCAGAGAGTCGGACACAACTTAGAAACTGAACAACAACAAAATCTTAATGGCATGCCAAAAAAAAAAAAAAAAAGTTGTTCTCAAGGCTGGAATCAACAAGACAGATCTGCTGATCTTGCCAGAACGTACTCATCTGCATAAGTCAGCTGTAAGTGGAGCTCAGCTGGCTTTGTCTAGGATGACTTGTAACTCAGCTCTGCTCCATGTTTCAACCTCCAACAAGCTAGTGCAGCCACACTATCAAGGCAAAGGCAGAAGTAGAAATAGTCAGTCAGTCCAGTTACAGGCATGTTTTAAACTTCTGTTTGTAGGAGTTTTGCTACATTTGTATTGACCAAAAGAGCTACAAATCTAAGCCCAGGGCTACAGCAAGAAAACAAAAGCTGTAGGGAGAAAAAGAGTGAAGCATTGGGGCCATTTTTGCAATCTACAGTACAAATAGATTACTAACATATCATAACCTCTTACCCTACTTTACAGTACTAAGAGAAAGAAAGTCAGTTCAATGAGCTACTCACTATCAAGTGCCAGAACTGTTCTTGAAATTGGGACTATAAAAAATTAAATGAGATACTACTAAAGAGTTTACAGCTTGTTACTTGGAGGTAATTAAATAAATTAGCACATTATTAAGATAAATCAAAATTCAGTGTGGTAAGTATAACAACAGATAGTTTAATAAAGTGGCACAGAAAAGACACCAATCAAGTCTTTTCCCTCCTCTACCATATATTTCACAGCCAATTTAATAGATTTTTATGGAAATTAAATTTCCTCCTGATTTCGACGACATAAAGAAAAAGCTGACTGTGATTCCCCAAAGAATAGCCTCATAAAATTGCAGTATCTTTAAAAACAAAATTAAATTGTAAGTTCTATCAGGCTAGCAGAAAGTCATTTGATTCTTTTGTTGCTCAATTACACTTAGTAGTCATCCAGTTTCAACCAAAATTTATTGTGTGCCTACCTGTGCAAGCTGTTTTTTCTGGGAATCTCCTGGGATTTGGGGAGGCCTGGGAAAGAGGACTAAACAAAGATGATTTAAAAATATGGTGAAGTGAAGTGAAGTCGCTTAGTCGTGTCCGACTCTTTGCGACCCCATGGACTACATGTAGCCTACCAGGCTCCTCTGTCCATGGGATTTTCCAGGCAATAGTACTGGAGTGGATCGCCATTTCCTTCTCCAGGGGATCTTCCTGACCCAGGGATTGAACCCAGGTCTCCCGCATTGTAGACAGACGCTTAACCATCTGAGCCACCAGGGAAAAATATGGTATCTGCCTTCAAATAACTTCCAGCTTAGTCCTACTTACTCTGAAGTCCATTATATAAAACATATACAAGCAAAGCTGTTGGGCTTAAAGTAAAAGTTGGGAGTCTGGAGCCCCCTCTGTCCCAGGCCACTGCTGAGGACACTGTCTGGAGACTTGAAGACTCTGCACGCATGCTCAGTCGTGTCTGATTCTTTGTGACCCCATGGACTGTAGCCCGCCAGGCTCCTCTGTCCATGAGATTTCCCAGGCAAGAATACTGGAGTGGGTTGCCACTTCCTTCTCCAGGGGATCTTCCTGACCCAGGGATCGACGCCATCCCCTGCATTGGCAGATGGATTCTTCACCACTAGGGCTACCTGGGAATCCCAAGTCTAATCCATCTCACTAGTGTATAGTGAGAAGGCAATGGCAACCCAGTCCAGTACTCTTGCCTGGAAAATCCCATGGCGGAGGAGCCTGGTAGGCTCTAGTCCATGGGGTGGCTAAGAGTCGGACACGACTGAGGACTTCACTTTCACTTTTCACTTTCATGCATTGGAGAAGGAAATGGCAACCCACTCCAGTATTCTTGCCTGGAGAATCTCAGGGACAGGAAGCCTGGTGGGCAGCTGTCTATGGGGCCGCACAGAGTCGGACATGACTGAAGTGACTTAGCAGTAACAGTGTCTAGTCACACTGCTGGAAACATGTGCCTTTGTCTCTTCAGTGCTCTCTCATATGTAGACATATGGTGACACACTCCATACAGAAACTTTAGTGTAACATGGCATTAAATGAAGCCCGAACCAGAATATGGCAGACCTCGAATATATATAATACAAAGGAACTCTGAATATGGCTCACAAACTTCCAGGTCATTGGCTGTAAGTGGAATCATAACGGGTTATTCTAGCACAGTTTGCGAATAAGAAGATGAGTTAATCTTCCAGCTTGTGGCAGTTTGTGGCTTATTCTTAAACTTTGAAATGGAATTCTTTGAGACTTAAAGGGATATAAATACATTGCTGGATTTTCTCCATTAGTCAAGATTGTTTATGAGGGGAAAGTTTACCATTGTTCTGAAATATTTTTTCCTCTAGTTAATCCACATTATTTTTAGGGGGCTTTGCTAGAAGGAAGACTAATTCCTCATGTTGCTTCCCTCTCTTTTAGGTCCTACTCCCATAGCTTTAAACTGTCACTTGGGATCTTTCGGGAGGGTGAAACAGAAGTGGGCAGACAAGTGTTTGGAAAATAAATTCTCCATAAAACTCTACCATCCTATAAACGGTTCTGTCTGGATGGAGTCCTTGAGATGTGTTTTATTTCCATTAAAAACTCAAAACTTTGAAACATTCACTGTTCACATCCCAAAGCCTGATGGGGAAAATATTCATCATCTGAAGTATTCAAGACAAGCTTGAAGAAATAAAAGAAACGAATTGTTCACCGGACCACCTTGGGAGGCAGAAGTTCCCGCAGAGCCCAAGACGGGCGTTAAAAGCTTGTCCAAACAATGTTCCGTTCAGAAAAGGAGAGGTGGGGGACGGACGGTGCCCAAAGCTAGCGGGTCAGTGTCGTTCTCTGCGTCCTTTCCCCTCTCTTCTCCTCTCTGTCTTGCGTGTCCTCACTTTCCTCCCAGCCCCATCCCCGCCCTCCCCATCCTCCTAACTTCCCGGTCCGTCCGGGGTCGGCGACCACGCCCACCTCCCCAGACCCGAGTCGGGCGGAGGGGGCCCTCGCGTCCCCAGTCCCCAGGCTCACGCCTTTCCCTCCGCCGCTCCGGCCACCCCCACACTTCCCGGCCAAAGGGGATCCTGGCCAAGGGGGCCGCCCCGGCCTCGGCCCTTCCCCGCCCCGCCGGCCGGACCATAAAGCGCCCAGCCCGGCCTCCAGCGCACCCCGCTCCGCCGCGCCAGGACCCGAGCGCCGCCCCCGACGGCTGCCCGGACGCCGCCGCGCTCGCCTCACCTGCGCCGCCCGCGGGAAGCCCGACCGGGGGCCGCGCGCCGCCCGCACGCCCAGGCGGGGCCCCCGCTGCCGAGACTCCCGCGCGCCCGCGGGGAGCGCGCCGCGCCAACATGCTGGCCCCGCGCGGAGCCGCCTTCCTCCTGCTGCACCTGGCCCTGCAGCCCTGGCTGGGGGCCGGCGCCCAGGCCGCCCCGCAGGGTAAGTGGGTGCGAGCCGGGCTCCGGGCCACCGAGCCCGCCGTCCCGCAGCTCCGCGCGGGCGAACGGAGGGACCCGCCCCGCGCGCTGCTCCGCCCTGGGCTCCTGGGTCCCTCTGGGCACCTCACTGCGCCTCTGGGGCCCGAGGGAAAGCGTATTGTGCTTGGAAGCGGTCATTAGAGATTAGAATTTTCGGGGATTCGATTTACTGGCGGTGAGATCAAGTCCCTATACAATAGTTTGGGGGTGTAAAATTTATGTTCAATCTAGGCAAAGAGGTGGGGTTCACTACCAAGCTTGTAGCGCGGCCCTAGACCTCGAACACGTCCTGTCTGGAGTACGGTGAAATCTGGATTTTGTGCCCTGCGGCTCTGTGGGCCGCCCTCCCCTCGGCGATGACATCCTAAAGCCTTCGATGTTAGCCTAGTCTGAGGCCACATACCCAAGAAAGGCGCAGTATTACTCTGTTGCCTTGCCGCTGACCTTTTTCTGAGCTTTGGGAACTGGCTTGATCTGTGCCCTGATGGCTCAGAGATTAAAGCTTCTACCTGCAATGCGGGAGACCTGGGTTCGATCCCTGGGTCTAGAAGACCCCCCCACCCGCCCCGGAGAAGGAACTGGCAACCCACTCCAGTATTCTTGCCTGGAGAATCCTATGGACGGAGGAGCCTGGTGGGCTACAGTCCACGGGGTCGCAAAGAGTCGGACACGACTGAGCGACTTCACTTCACTTCACTTCACTTCACTTGATTCTGGAGGTAAATTGAACAGGAAAGCTAAGAAATGGGTCTTTTCTCTACAGAGGTTAAAAATTCGATAAATAATTTGAAAAGCACTTGGATAATCAGTCTTCAAACTTCTTTGTGAAAAGAACCGTTGTGCAGAAAGCACTTAAGCTTAAACAGAATTTTGGGAAGACCGAAAGGAAGAAGTTATTTAACCAAGAAAAGATCGTAGGGCTCTAATTGGCTAGCCAGCGATCGCCTTCATCTGTTTGAAATTGATGCCTGGGGTTAATTTCCTTAGAGCTAAGGAAATAAAACTTGAAGTAAAAATTGCTTTTTCTAGAAAGCCAGAGTCAAGATTGCTTATCCTGGTCCCTTCCCCTCCCACTTCAGTAATTACCCGTTTAAACTTTGCATTTCGCCTAACAACTCATTCTGATTCTAGACCAGGCTACCAGAATTTATTGTCAGGGGGTACTGGACTGCTTTTAGTTTGAGTTGAAATGTTTAAAAACCTGCAGTTTATTCATTGCAACCTTGCTTCTGGGAAGGTAAGAAAGGACACTTTTTTTAAAAAATTAATGTATAATTGGCATATAATGTTATATTAGTTTCAGGTGTACAACATAGCGATTTGATCATTGTATGCATTGCAAAACCTTCACCACAAGTCTATTTAGTATCTGTCGCCACACATGGCTGCAATTTTTTTCCCTTGTGATGAAGACTTTAAGATCTACTCTCTTAGCAACTCTCAAATATGCAATACAGCACTATTGACTGTAGTCACCAGGCTCTATGTTATATCCCCACAGCTTATTTTATAACTAGAAGTTTGTACCTTTTGGCCCTCTTCATCTGTTTCACCCCCATAACCACCACTCCCACTTCTGGCAACCATTAGTCTGTTCTCTGTATTCTATGAGATTCTTCTTGTTTGTTTTTAAGATTTTGCATATGAGATCATACCTGATTTTATCCCCATTACACTTAGCATAATGCCCATGAAGTCCATCCATGTTGTTATAAATGGCAAGATTTCATTCCTTTTTAATGACTGGATAATATTCTATCATATATGTGTGTCTACACCTTTATATATGTCATTTTCTTTATCCATTCATCCACTGATAGACACTGGTTGTTTTCATATCTTGACTATTATAGATAGTGCTGTGATGAATAACTCCACGTATCTTTTAGAGTTAATGGTTTTGTTTTCTTTGGATAAATACCCAGGGGTGAAATTGCTGGATCATATGGTAGTTCTATTTTTAATTTTTTGAGAACCCTTCATACTGTTTTCCATAGTGACTGCACCACCTTGCATTCCCACCAGTGATGTACAGGGTTCCCTTTTCCCCACATTCTCACCAACACTTGCTGTTTCTTGTCTTTTAAATAATAGCCATTCTAGCAGGTGTAAGGTAATGTGTCATTGTGGTTTTGATTTGCATTTCTCTGGTTACTAGTGATGTTGGGCATCTGTTCATGTATACGCTGGCTGTCTGTCTTCTTTGGGGAAAAGTTTATTTGGATTTTCTGCCCAATTTTAAACATGTTTGGTTGTAGTTCTTGGTTGTTTTGCGTGTCTCTTCTGTTGAGTTGTATGAATTCATTATATGATTTGGATATTAACCCCTTACAGCAGAGATGTGATGTGCGGATTTTTTCTCCCACTCCATAGGTTGCCTTTTCATTTCACTGGTTTCCTTTGCTGTGTAGAAGCCTTTTAGTTTGACGTAGGCTCCCTTGTTTACTTTTCTTTGTTACCTTTGCTTTTGGTGTCAGAAGGAAGCTTTTTAGCACAGTTCAGAAACTTTCTTATTGCAGACATTATTTAACAGGTTTGAATTCATGGGTCTAATATTTTGCGTTACTCGAATTTTTGACATTTGAACACACAACTTCATGATGTGCAGGTATGGATTTTGCTTTTCCTGAGACATAGCTGCTTGTTTTGTGGAGACTTGAAATCAGGCTATGCCTACATGATCTGGTTAATTTAATTGCTGTAGATGATCTGATTAAGTCAAATTTCTGATAGATGCCTTTATTGAATTGATTAGTCTTACAATTATCAGCTCAGCTGAAAAATTTGCTCTCTCCTTTTTCCTTTGAGCTGTCTTGCTATTTGTATTAGTAAGTATTTGATTTTCATGATTTGGTGGTTGGGCTCATTGGTAGCAATAATTTCACCTGTACACTACTAGAAGATTGAACTATTACTGAAGTGTAATAACATTAATAGAAACTTGTAGTGTCTCATTTCCTTTTCAGAATGCTCTCCAAGCTCATTACTAACTAATCCCAACTCTGCCTCTTGAGAGAGAAGTCAGTAGATTGGAAGAACCATACAGGTTGAAATGTGATTAATTTAGTTTGAGGTGAATTGTGATGTAATCATGGTCAAAGCAAGAATCAGGAATACCAAGAGTTTAGTTCTGCATGCTGTTCCCATCCTTGAAACACACGTCTCTTTCCTGAAGATGTCTTGTCCTAAAGGGAACTTTTAAATATGTTGTCTTATTTCCCTTCTCTTTTACTGGTGAAAATATAAATTTTCCAGTTCTCTGTAAATTTAAAAACTCTCCACCCTTTCTTGAAGTACCCTGGGCAGCAATCCTCACGTTTGGGGAATGTGGGACACAGGAAAGAACATAATAGATAATCTGCTTTCCAACATTGCTAGTGTTAATTTCATTATTGTGAAAGGTTCTCGGTATACATGAAAGAAAGAATACAGATCCAATCTGAAGACAGATCATCTTATAAAAAGAGTAGACATTTCTAAGTAACCAGGCTTTTTACCTGTTTCTTTTATAACTATTTTTTCTTACAAAAGCAATACAACTTCATTGTAAAAAAAAAAGAACAAATAGAAAATTGGGTAAACAAAAGAAAAGGAAGTTTAAAATGTAAATATAATCATGCAAATGAGAGATAGGTGCTATTCATGTTAGCATCTTGTCATATTGGTTTTCAATTCTTTTTGTAGTTCAGTTCAGTTTAGTTGCTCTTTGTGACCCCATGGACTGCAGCACACCAGGCCTCCCTGTCCATCACCAAATCCCACAGTTTACTCAACTCATGTCCATCGAGTCAGTGATGCCTCCAACCATGCCATCCTCTGTCGTCCCCTTCTCCTTCCACCTTCAATCTTTCCTGGCATCAGGGTCTTTTCAAATGAGTCAGTTCTTTGCATCAGGTGGCCAAAGTATTGGAGTTTCAGCTTCAACATCAGTCCTTCCAATGAATATTCTGGAATGATTTCCTTTAGGATGGACTGGTTTGATCTCCCTGCCTTCCAAGGGACTCTCAAGAGCCTTATCAATTCTTCGGCCCTCAGCTTTCTTAAAAGTCCAACTCTCACATCCATACATGACTACTGGAAAAACCATAGCTTTGACTAGACAGACCTTTGTTGGCAAAGTAATGTTTCTCCTTTTTAATCTGCTGTCGAGGCTAGTCATAACTTTTCTTCCAAGGAGCAAGCATCTTTTAATTTCATGGATGCAGTCACCATCTGCAGTGATTTTGGAGCCCAAGAAAAGAAAGTATGACACTGTTTCCATTGTTTCCTCATCTATTTGCCATGAAGTGATGGGACCAGATGCCATGATCTTAGTTTTCTGAATGTTGAATTTTAAGCCAACTTTCTCACTCTCCTCTTTCACTTTCATCAAGAGGCTTTTTAGTTCTTCTTCACTTTCTGCCATAAGGGTGGTGTCATCTGCATATCTGAGGTTATTGATATTTCTCCTGGCAATCTTGATTATAGCTTGTGCTTCATCCAGCCCAACATTTTCTCGTGATGTACTCTGCATATAAGTTAAATAAGCAGGGTGACAATATGCAGCCTTGACATACTCCTTTCCCAATTTTGAACCAGTCTGTTGTTCCATGTACAGTTCTAACTGTTGCTTCCTGAACTGCATACAGATTTCTCAGGAGGCAGGTAAGGTGGTCTGGTATTCCCATCTCTCTCAGAATTTTCCACAGTTTGTTGTGATCCACACAGTCAAAGGCTTTGGCATAGTCAATAAAGCAGAAGTAGATGCTTTTCTGAAACTCTCTTGCTTTTTCCATGATCCAGCAGATGTTGGCAATTTGATCTCTGGTTCCTCTGCCTTTTCTAAATCCAGCTAAAACATCTGGAAGGTCACAGTTCATGTACTGTTGAATCCTGACTTGGAGAATTTTGAGCATTACTTTGCTAGCATGTGAGATGAGTACAATTGTGCGGTAGTTTGAGCATTCTTTGGCATTGCCTTTCTTTGGGGTTGGAATGAAAACTGACCTTTTCCAGTCCTGTGGTCACTGCTGAGTTTTCCAAATTTGCTGGCATGTTGAGTATAGCACTTTCACAGCATCATCTTTTAGGATTTGAAACAGCCCAACTGGAATTCCATCACCTCCACTAGCTTTGTTTGTAGCAATGCTTCCTAAGGCCCACTTGACTTCACATTCCAGGATGTCTGGCTCTAGGTGAGCGGTCACACTGTCATGATTATCTGGGTCGTGAAGATCTTTTTTGTACAGTTCTTCTGTGTATTCTTGTCACCTCTTCTTAATACCTTCTGCTTCTGTCAGGTCCATACCATTTCTGTCCTTTATTGTGCCCATCTTTGCATGAAATGTTCCCTTGGTATCTCTAATTTTCTTGAAGTGATCTCTAGTTTTCCCCATTCTATTATTTTCCTCTATTTCTTTGCATTGGTCACTGAGGAAGGCTTTCTTATCTCTCCTTGCTATTCTTTGGAACTCTGCATTCAGGTGGGTATATCTTTCCTTTTCTCCTTTGCCTTTTACTTCTCTTCACAACTATTTGTAAGACCTCCTCAGACAGCCATTTTGCCTTTTTGCATTTCTTTTTCTTCTTGATCCCTGTCTCCTGTACAATGTCACGAACTCCAACCATAGTTCATCAGGCACTCTGTCTATCAGATCTAATCCCTCGAATCTATTTCTCACATCCACTGTATAATTGTAAGGGATTTGATTTAGGTCATACCTGAATGGTCTAGTGGTTTTCCCTACTTTCTTCAATTTCAGTCTGAATTTGGCAATAAGGAGTTCATGATCTGAGCCACAGTCAGCTCCCAGTCTTGTTTTTGCTGACTGTATAGAGCTTCTCCATCTTTGCCTGCAAAAAATATGATCAATCTGATTTCAGTGTTGACCATCTGGTGATTTCCATGTGTAGAGTCTTCTCTTGTGTTGTTGGAAGAGAGTGTTTGCTATAATCAGTGTGTTCTCTTGGCAAAACTCTTATTAACCTTTGTCCTGCTTCATTCTGTACTCCAAAGCCAAATTTGCCTGTTATTCCAGGTATTTCTTGACTTACTACTTTTGCATTCCAGTCCCTATAATGTAAAGGACATCTTTTTGGGGTATTAGTTCTAGAAGGTCTTGTAGGTCTTCATAGAACTGTTCAATTTCAGCTTCTTCAGCATTACTGGTCAGGGCATAGACTTGGATTACTGTGATAATCTTTCTCCCCATAATATATCATGAGCATCTTTCCATATGTAAGTATTCAGCTGCATTACCCTTTTTGATAGTATTACTGTTTTTGGATGGACCAAAATTTCCTGAGTAGCTTAGCTGGTAAAGAATCCACCTGCAATGCAGGAGACCCCAGTTCAATTCCTGAGTTGGGGAGATCGCCTGGAAAAGGGATAGGCTACCCACTCCAGTATTCTTGGGCTTCCCTGGTGGCTCAGATGGTAAAGAATGTGCCTGCAATTAAGAAACCGCAGGAGACCTAGGTTCTATCCCTGGGTTGGGAAGATCCCCTGGAGGAGGGCATGACAACCCACTCCAGTATTTTAGCCTGGAGAGTCCTCATGGACAGAGGAGTCTGTCTGGCTACAGTCCATAGGGTCACAAAGAATTGGATGAGACTAAGCGCAGCATAAAATATATTTAGCTGGGGCTCTAGCATAGGACACTTGATTATGTCCAGTGTTCTGAAATTGTAAATAATTTATTGAACATTTGCAGTGCCACAGGATGGTTTGGGATGGCTGAACCCCTGTAGTCTCTGTCAAACCCTACCATCTCTGGTAAAGAGAGGTGAAATGCTATGCCAGCAAAGATCCAGGTATCCCACCTCTTCCAATTAGATTTTCACACAACGCCTTCCTATATAGAAGCTTTAGAATTAATACTGGTGGTGAATCTCCTTGTACCTAAATACATTACTGTGTTATCCATTATTTTCTTAAGATAAATTTCTTTAGTAGAGTCACTAAAGCAAAGAGCATGTGTGTCTTGGGGTCTTTGATACTGTTTTTTAAACTGGCTTCAAAGTGTTTATTTTAGTGTAAATCTTTACCCACCGGTATATGAGTACCCAGTTCCCCGAATTCTCACCAACAGTTGGGTATTGTTGTATTTATTGTTTTTTCAATTTGATGAGGAAAATAATACCTTAATGTGTTTTTTTAATGTTTATTTATTTAAGAGTCTGACACAACTGAGCGACTTCACTTTCACTTTTCACTTTCATGCATTGGAGAAGGAAATGGCAACCCGCTCCATTGTTCTTGCTTGGAGAATCCCAGTGATGGGGGAGCCTGGTGGGCTGCCATCTGTGGGGTTGCACAGAGTTGGACACGAGTGAAGCGACTTAGTAGCAGCAGCAGCAGCAGCATAGACTTGGGAGACAATGTCTATCCCCTAACCTGGGCCTTGTTCACCTGTCTTGTTTCCTGGCTAGAACAAAAGCAGTGAATACATTTAGCCCAAGCTGCTGTCACTCAGAGAAGGCAATGGCACCCCACTCCGGTACTCTTGCCTGGAGAATCCCATGGATGGAGGAGCCTGGTAGGCCACAGTCCATGGGGTCGCTAAGAGTTGGACATGGCTGAGCGACTTCACTTTCACTTTTCACTTTCATGCATTGGAGAAGGAAATGGCAGCCCACTCCAGTGTTCTTGCCTGGAGAATCCCAGGGATGGGGGAGCCTGGTGGGCTGCCGTCTCTGGGGTCGCACAGAGTCGGACACGACTGAAGCGACTTAGCAGCAGCAGCAGCGTTGCGTCTTCACTGCTGTGCAAGGGCTTTCTCTGGTTGCAGTGAGCAGGGGCTCACTTCCCTGCTCTGTGCAGGCTTCTCATTGCGGTGGCTTCTCTTTTGAGGAGCACAGGCTCTTGGCACATAGGCTTCAGTAGTTGCGGTGTGTGGGCTCATGAGTTGTGCCTTGTGAGCTCTAGAGCACTGGCTCAGTAGTTGTGGCACACACACACACACATACACACACACTTAGTTGCCTTGCAGCATGTGGGATCTTCTCAGAGCAGGGATCAGACCAGTGTCCCCTGCATTGGCAGGTATACTCTTAACTGGATCACCAGGGAAGCCCTACCTTGATGTTTAAGCTAGCAATTCCTTCATCATTAGTTAAGCACGTGAACACATTATTTGTGTACTTATTTGCCCTTGTAATACTTTTTCTGTTAATTGTTTTTTCATGTTATGTGCCCATTTTTTTTTTTCTGTTAGGAAGCTTATTTCATTGATTTGTAAGAACTCTATAAATTACGGATACTATGACCATCTTTAGTAACCAGCTTATTATATCCAGAAAATAGCTCTGGAGCCTGAAGTTCTTGCAGGCTGTGGAATTGTTCAAACAATTTTGCATAAACCAAAAGAAACGCTAGGTAACAGTCTAGTGAGAGTTACCCAGATTTGGCCTTTGCAAACTTTGAAATTAACTGGACACACTTTTTTATAGCTTTCATAAAGTTTAAAAGTGCAGCTGGCTTGTATCAAAAGTGACTTGCACAATATAAATTTAGATTCTAGATTTTGTAGACCAACTCTGTCACGCTATACAGTCAAGAAATAGAAAGCTCGTTGTACTGTTTTGTTCCCACATTGTCACACTCACAACTTCTTAGCAGAGACATATTGGAGAACTGAAAGTGCACGAGGGCACACATAGGTCCCACAAAGGCAGCAAATTGTTTTGTTGACACGGCATCTCCCACGACGTCCATGCTTTCTTTCTATGGCCTCCCCATGTCATTTATTACTGACCAGGAAGAGACAGTTGGATTTGATCCAGGAGGCACATGAGGGATCCCAAGGCAGAAATTCACTGCTAGGGGACATAGGAAAAGCAATGACTTGGATGCTCTTACCTGTATGCATGCGTGCATGCTCAGGTTGCTCAGTCGTGTCCAATTCTCTGTGACCCCCTGGACTATAGCCCGCCAGCCTCCTCTGTCCATGGGATTCTCCAGGCAAGAATACTGGAGTGGGCTGTCATGCCCTCCTCCAGGGGATCTTCCCCATCCAAGGATCAAACCCGCATCATTTCTTATGTCTCCTGCATTGGCAGGTGGGTTCTTTACCACTACCCCCACCTGGGAAGCCCATGTTCTTTCCCGATCCCTCACATGCTAAACATTTAGTGCTTTTCCTGGTGGGCATTTTCAGAGTCACTTCTTCAGGCAAAATGGGTTTGCAAATTTTGTCTTCTCTTGGGGTCTCTAACTTGGTGATGAATATTGTGCTATATTTCTTCTAGTTCAAATATCCAGTCACCGTAGAGCGATAAGAGACAGCTGGCAAGTTTGACAATGTGGAAAAATGGTTATAATATCAGGTTACTTCATAGCTCACTGTGAAAATTGTCCCCCCTCAAAAACAAAACAACAAAACTCACATTTGTCTGTCAGTTAACCCTTTCACTGATTGTCCTTGTTCTCCCATTCTCCCCAGTCTTTGACCTTCTCCCATCCGCCAGCCAGAGGCTGAACCCAAGTGTTCTGCAGCCGATCCTGACAGACCCCACTTTGAACGAGCTCTACGTGATCTCCACCTTCAAGCTGCAGTCGAAAAGCTCGGCCACCATCTTCGGCCTTTACTCTTCAGCTGACCACAGCAAATATTTTGAATTTACTGTCATGGGACGTTTAAATAAAGGTAAGCAAGTTTGTAGAAATCATTTTCTTAAAAATCCTCTCTGCCTCTTCCAGGATTTGGTGGGCGGGGGGCAGGGGAGGGGGTTGTCTTCTTTCCTTCAGGTGGTTCCATCCACCATTCATTTCAGCTTTCAATACCAAATTCTTCGACTTATACATTTACCTGTATAGGGAGGGTGAGTTGATATCGGGAGAAAGAAGGAAGACTTGCTTATGGCCAAAATGCACTTTGACATTGCCCCATCCTCATGTTATTCTGGATCCAGTTCCTGAAGGGACAGGACCCAGCACAATTAAGCCACTGTATTAGTTTGATCTGCTGTAACACATACCATAAACTCCATAAAGTTTGTGACTTTAATTTCCCATGGTACCAGAGACTGGTAAGTCCAAGGTCAAGCTGCCAGCAGATTGGGTGCCTGCTGAGAGCCTGAGTGCTGACTTGTAAGTGGCCACCTTCTCACTGTGGCCTCATATGGCCTTTCCTCGGTGTGTACTGGTGGAGAGAGAAAGGGAAAACTCTGTCTTCCTTTTCTTATAAGGACACTGATGCCATCAGGAGGGCCCTGCCCTCATGACCTCACCTAAACCAAATTCCCACCCAGAGGTCCACTTCCCATACCGTCACTCTGAGGACCAGGGCTTTAACACATGAATTTGAGGGGAACACAAGTGCTCAGCCTGTAATAGCCACCCACCCCATTCTTTGTGCTCCCGTAGAGGCGTGTGGCTGGAGGAGCCTGGTGGGCTGCATCCATGGGGTCGCTAAGAGTCGAACACGACTGAGCGACTTCCCTTTCACTTTTCACTTTCATGCATTGGAGAAGGAAATGGCAACCCACTCCAGTGTTCTTGCCTGGAGAGTCCCAGGGACGGGGGAGCCTGGTGGGCTGCCGTCTGTGGGGTCGCACAGAGTCGGACACGACTGAAGCGACTTAGCAGCAGCAGCAGCAGAGGCGTGTGGCAGACTTAACTCCTAGCTCTGCACGCAGCGCCTGGACTTGATGGAGACAGTATCTCTCAGGTGGAATTAAATGAACAGCTCTCTTTTCTACCTGTTTTGTGCCAGTTTACACAGATCTGTCATTTGCTTGTCCCCCCTGCTGTCAAATGTTTCACTGTCAAAGTGAGTTACTACGGTATGCTAAGAAATGACTCCCAAAGAAAAAGGTCACTATTTTTTCATCTCCTCCTCTTCCACCCGTGCCCTGGGGATAGCACCTGTTCCTGCTTATTGAGGAATGTGACAGATACGTGTCTGTGCTGCCTGATGTTTTTAATAAAAAAAGGAGGAGGATTGATCCTTCCTGCAGAGATTTTTTTATTTCAATTTGCTTTACAGAGGAGATCCTTCGAGCACTTCAGACTCTCTCAGACTCTAATTGTGATTGAACACTTACAGCTGCAGGTGTTAGGAACTGAAAGAAACCCCTAATTCTTAGCGTTCATAGGACAATAGAGTTAAAAGCAAAAAGGAGTGGGGTTTTAGTGGCTCCCTTCATGTCAGTCTCCAATACCCTCCTTCCCTCCTCCCACCCCCACCTCACTGTCCAGTCTGCTTTCTCTGTTCCTCGTGGCCTCTCAGGGGCTGAGGTGCGGTTTCAGGTCATGGAAGGAGCTGGGGACCTGGTTCATGATTTAGCCGGTGGTTCGTTCCTGCTCCCTCTGCCCCACCTGAAGCCATGCTGGGAGGTCATTTCCCCCATCTCTCTACCGTGGTTCTGAAAACCTCATTTTGCCTCAGATCTACTGAAGGAACAGCTCGTCTTCTCTACTCAGTTTAAGATATATAAAAACCACCCTGCTCTTTAGAGGAGGAGCTTCTCTTTTAAGAAGCTACCTAAGCTATTTTAAATGCTCTGGAAGGTTTTTCTTTTAGCTCACTCAGCTTGGCGGCTAAAAGGCCCTCGGTAGAGTGAAGAGCTCTGCCTCTAGGTTTTCACTCTCGCTGAATCTCACTCTACTTCTAAATCTGCCATAGTGGAAAAACAGAAAGAAACTCCCCCCTCCGCCTGCACTGATTTCTTTCTATTTGCTCTGTAGAGGCTGGGGGAATGCTGGGGCAGGTAGATGTTTTTACTTTGAAGAGTCATCAGTGAGTCAACCAGAGGAGCCTGGAAGGCTGTAGTCCATGGGGTCGCTAAACATGACTGAGTGACTTCCCTTTCACTTTTCACTTTGATGCATTGGAGAAGGAAATGGCAACCCACTGCAGTGTTCTTGCCTGGAGAATCCCAGGGACGGTAGAGGCTGGTGGGCTGCCATCTATGGGGTCACACAGAGTTGGACACGACTGAAGCGACTTAGCGGCAGCAGCAGCAGTGAGTCAACTGTTAACACCAGCTGATTTCTATGTTAAAGGAGAAAAAAGAGGAAATGATTGTGAATACCTCTCCGCCTGCCAGCCTACTAGAAAAGATAAATAGCTCTTAGAAAAAAAAATTTGTTTTTAAAGGAGTCCTATGACAACTCTCAGAAAACGAAGAGGAATTTATATCAGAATTAGAGTTGTGAGAGTTGAAGAATTTGACATTCAAGTTTCCCTGGAGCAGTAGGAAAAAATGCAGAGATTTGCCATCACTGAAAGGTCTCGGAAGGAGCAGCAGTGTGTTCTGACTGGAACAAGAAAGATAAGTCAGTGGGTCCATCAGGTCCAAGAAAAAGATGTGGTGTGTGGTTGTAACTCTCTGTGGAGGTGTTCAGAGGTGGTGTTGGGTTGCATCCTGGACACCTGTACGTCTTGTTGTCCAACCTCAAGAGTAAACAAAGAGCCCACACATCATTGGTTTACTGGAAAGGGGCTCTTACAAGTCTGCAGCAAAAGGTCCTGGAGAGACATCCCACTGTATCTGGCAGACAGCAGGCAGGACATGGCAGCAATCTTGGCCATTCAGGCGGATAGGGAGGCTACCATTTGTAGGGGTAACTGACATCAGATTGACTGTCAGTTACCAGGGAAACCAGCAGCTGGGACGCATCTCTCACAGCCCCCTCAGATTAATGACCTCAGATTAATTAAACGCAGATGTGTGTTACTGAGTCCAAGTTCACTCTGCTCACCACATGACAGGCCGGTGAATCGTGAGACAGGTGTCGAGGCAAGGAACATGACTTTATTCAGAAAGCTGGCAGACTGAGAGGATGGCAGAGGAGTGTCTCCAAAAAATCATCTTTTCAGGGTCTGGATGCCAGTTTGTTTTATGGAACAGAGTGGGAGAGGAGGTGAGGAAGTAAAGTAAAAAGGCCACTTATTTTGCAGAACAGGAGAGCATGTGTTAACTTCTTTTCTGCAGCCATGCACAGATGGGCAGAGTCAGATTGTCTCCCTGTGAGCTGAACACAGCCACTTTAACTTTCGGGCAGAGGGACCGTGTTCCCTGAGGCAGGCCGTTATCTATGATTATAATAACAAAAGCAACAGAAAGCAAAGGTTAAAGTCAAAGAAACAGATCCAACAGGAGTCAGAATTGACTCTTCCCTGTTAGAGTAATAAATTAGTAAACCCGCTGGTGGAGTTGTCCCGGCCTAAGGATTAGAACCGTCACTAGCTGGGGCAAGGGGTAAGCACAGTCATGTGAGTAGGGAGTAGGTGAAGCAGGGACCAGGCGAGCAAGAGATCACAAAGGGCAGGAGGACATCTTTGGTGGCCTGACCCTTCGGGTGACCGTGCACCCCTGCTGTGATCTGTGGAGGGTGGGGAAGAATCACCGTCCTGGAAGGTGAACCCCAGTCATCATTCAGCTGACTCGGCTCAGCTGATCTTCATGGAGAGTAGTGAAACAGAAGAAGTCAAGATATATCTCTTGTGACTAAAAACATTGGAATAGGAAATAAGACACAAAGTTATGGTTTGGAAGAGGGCGACTGCACGGTATCAAAGAGCAAGGTTTGGTCATCTGGGCCCTAGATGAGCTCCTATGTGAAACTCAGGCGTTTCCTATGAGAGCTGCAAAGAAGGGAGTTTGCCACTGGGCTCTCTGTTTCTCTGTGACTCTGTTTCTTAGGCTGCAAAAATCACTGCAGATGGTGACTGCAGCCATGAAATTAAAAGATGCTTGCTGCTTGGAAGAAAAAGCATGACAAACTTAGACAGCAGATGAAGAAGCAGAGACATCACATTGCTGACAAAGGTCCATCTAGTCAAAGCTATGATTTCTCCAGTAGTCATGTATGGATGTGAGAGTTGGACCATAAAGAAAGCTGAGCACCAAAGAACTGATGTTTTTGAACTGTGGTGTTGAAGAAGACTCTTGAGACTCCCTTGGACGGCAAGGAGATCAAACCAGTCTGATTTCTAAAGGAAATTTCATTGGAAGGACTGATGCTGAAGCTGAAACTCCAATACTTTGGCCACCTGATGCAAAGAACTGAGTCACTGGATAAGACCCCGATGCTGGGAAAGATTGAAGGCAGGAGGAGAAGGGGACCACAGAGGATGAGAGGGGTGGATGGCATCACCGATTCAATGGACATGAGTTTGAGTAAGCTTCGGGAGTTGGTGATAAACAGGGAAGCCTGGCATGGTACAGTTCAAGGGGTCACAAAGAGTCGGACCCAACTAAGCAACTGAACTGCACTCTCTGTTTCTCACTCTCCAAGTCATCTTATCATAGCTGCCTCATTACTGTTCACAAGGCATAACTTGGGTCTAGTTATATCTGACCCCGGAGACCTAGAGTGACTTCCCATCCCAAACTGAGTAAGATACACACATCCCTGCTGGGCCTTCAAGGCTTTCTGCTGCCTGACTCCCAACCAGCCTTTCCAGTTTATCCGTCCTTCCAGTCATCCATGCAGCCCATGCTTCCATGGGATGGATTTAACTACGGCTCCCTGGACCCACGCACGCTCTCTCTCCTTTTCTGTCCTTTTGCTCTTGCCCTCTGCTGCCCCCATTGCCTGCCCTGCACCATCTCCAGATACTGAAATTTTCCACATGCAAGGTGCATCTCAAATTCCTCCCAACATCTTTCCTTATAACTTCGCACCTCCACGACTCTTAATTTGCATTGGATTTGAGTGACTTATATGCCTTTTCTCCAGCTGGTTATCAGCCCCCTTAAGGCAGGGACTGAACGTCCCTTAACTCCCATTTGTCTGCTGCAGCACATAGCACAGTGCCCTGTACATGGAAGCGTCTCATGAAGAGACTGAGTGGAATAAACGGAGCCTGAGAAGAGTAGCTTTGCTAAGAAAACCATTCCCGGTTGTGGAAAACTCTAGAAGCAGTCTTCCTGCTCTGTCACTTAGTAGGTCTGGCTCAGAATCGCTTTTGAGTGAATGAGTGTTGAAGACCGTTTGGATGAAGATTGAAAAGAAATGCAGGTAGTGTTTCTGATGGAAATGATCTATCAGATTATTAGTAACACAGGTGAGACAATCTTGATAGAAATGAGCATTCTGTAGAAACCACTGGGGGTAGGTAGAGAATATGATTGATTTTCTTGAATCTGGCATGGAGACAACTTTGTAGGTAGTATCCTGAGTTTGAGTCACAGTTAAAAGTCTTAACAACTGTGTCACCATGAAAACATCTCTGAATCGCTCTTAACCTCAATTTACTATCTTTAAAGTGAGAGTGATAATAGCTACCTTTCAGGGTGATTGGAGAAACTGACCTATATAAAGTATAATAACTTTTTTAGGCTGTGAAGCTCAATAAAAATTTCAGATTCCTATATTAGATAGATAGATAGACAGACAGAGACATCTCTCTACTATTTAAGAAACTGTCTTCCAAAACTGATGAATTGGTGAACTCTTGGCTTTCCTTAGCGAAAGCCTCACCTCTCAGAAAAAGCATGAAGACTGCTTCTTCAGCCTAAATTTGACAGCTACAGAAAAACAGTTGGTGCTGTGGAAGGGAAGGGAACTCCAAGAACTAGTGGTGATGACTGGACAGAGCCAGCCAAGCTCCTTAGCCTGCGATAGGAGAAGTCAGATAGTTCAGAGTGGTTGTTCTGAAGCTTGCAGGCTAATGAGAGATACAATTTGAAAGAGATGAAAGAGTTTAAAAAGTTAGAATTCTGGAATTCCTTGTCAGTCCAGTGCTTAGGAGTCTGAGCATTCCCTACCAAGGGCCCAGGTTTAGTCCGTGGCCAGGGAACTAACATCTTGGAAACCACGTTGTACAGCCAAAAAAATAGTTAGAATTCTGAACCAAATACTGAAGGGGAAAAATGAGACACTTATAATACTAGTTATTTATGGAGCCATCACAGCAAAGCAAGGCTGTACTGAAGGCCCAGTGCTCATTTTCCCTGTTAACTTTCACTACATTCTTACTAGGCACCATTGAATGAGCTTAGTTTTAAAGTGTCCATATGCAGAAAGTGCAAAGAATTTTCATGAACTTTCAGACAAACTCCCAGAGGGTTGTATTATTAGTCATACCTTTGGGGATTTCCTGGGAAAGAAAGCTAGAGTTATTTGAAGGCAGATAGATTTACTAAAACTAAGTCCTAAACTTTTAAATCAATTTTATGAAGTCACTTACTATACCTTTCTGAATAATGTAAAAAAGAGAATGAGCTAGATAAATAGTACTACTGGGGGTTGGTAAGCTGCCTTGCAGCAAAGTATGTAGTGTTTTCTGACAAGGCTTTGTCTTCGGCATTGAACTTTTTAGTGAATCGTTGACTTGGGTGAAAACACAGACAATATTCTATAATGTTTGCAGCTGGCATAGAACTGGAAAAGACTGTTGAACATATAGGATGCCACCATCAAGATTTCCAAGGTAACGCAACAAGCCACAGTCAGAGGAAATTTAACAATAAGAAATGTAAATCCTTTCTCTGGTAGTGAAAAGGAAATTGCAGATACACAGGCTGAGGGGGACCCCAAAACTAAGATCATGGTATCTAGTCCCATACTTCATGGCAAATAGATGGGGAAACAATGGAAACAGTGAGAGACTTTTATTTTCTTGGGCTCCAAAATCACTGCAGATGGTGACTGCAGCCATGAAATTAAAAAATGCTTGCTCCTTGGAAGAAAGACTATGACAAACCTAGACAGCATATTAAGACGCAGAGACATCACATTGCTGCAAAGGTCCATCTAGTCAAAGCTATGATTTCTCCAGTAGTCATGTATGGATGGAGAGTTGGACAGGAAATCAGTCCTGAATAGTCACTGGAAGGACTGATGCTGAAGCTGAAACCCCAATACTTTGGCTACCTGATGCAAAGAGCCATCTCATTGGAAAAAACCCTGATGCTAGGAGATTGAAGGCAGGAGGAGAAGACAGAGACAGAGGATGAGATGGTTGGATGGCATCACCAATGGCACATGAGTTTGAACAAACTCCGGGAGATAGTGAAGGACACAGAAGCCTGGCATGCTGCAGTCCATGGGGTCGCAAAGAGTCAGACATGACTGAGAGACTCAACAACAACAACACCCTAAGCATTCTAATCAACAGTGTTAAGAACCACCCAGTTTTGAGCTCAGTGCCTGGCACTTACTAGTTGCTCAAAAATGTTTGCTGAATGAATGAACAGATAGGGTGATGCAACTTTTTAAAAAAGTTTCTTAAATTTTCAGTTCAGTCAGTTCAGTTCAGTCACTCAGTCATATCCAACTCTTTGCAACCCCATGGACTATAGCACACCAGTCCTCCCTGTCTGTCACCAACTTCTGGAGCTTGCTCAAACTCATGTCCATCACGTTGGTGATGCCATCCAACCATCTCATCCTCTGTCATCCCCTTCTTCTCCTGCCTTCAATCTTTCCCAGCATCAGGATCTTTTCCAATTGGTCAGTTCCTTGCATCCGGAGAAGGCAGTGGCACCCTACTCCAGTACTCTTGCCTGAAGAATCCCATGGACGGAGGAGCCTGGTAGGCTGCAGTCCATGGGGTCACTAAAAGTCGGACACGACTGAGTGACTTCACTTTCACTCTTTACTTTCATGCATTGGAGAAGGAAATGGCAACCCACTCCAGTGTGCTTGCCTGGAGAATCCCAGGGACGGGGGAGCCTGATGGGCTGCCATCTATGGGGTCGCACAGAGTCGGACACGACTGAAGCAACTTAGCAGCAGCAGCAGCAGCAGTTCTTTGCATCAGGTGGCCAAATTATCGGAGTTTCAGCTTCAGCATCAGGCCTTCCAATGAATATTCAGGACTGATTTCCTTTAGGATGGGCTGGTTTGATCTCCCTGCCTTCCAAGGGACTCTTAAGAGTCTTCTCCAACACCACAATTTAAAAATATCAATTCTTCAGCAGTCAGCTTTCTTTATACTCCAACTCTCACATCCATACATGACTACTGGAAAAACCACAGCTTTGACTAGACGGACCTTCGTTGGCAAAGTAATGTCTCTCCTTTTTAATATGCCGTCTAGGTTTGTCATAGCTTTTCTTCCGAGGAGCAGGCATCTTTTAATTTCATGGCTGCAGTCACCATCTGCAGTGATTTTGGAGCCCAAGCAAACAAAGTCTCTCACTGTTTCCATTGTTTCCCCATCCATTTGCCATGAAGTGATAGGACCAGGTGACATCTTAGTTTTCTGAATGTTGAGCGTTAAGCCAGCTTTTTCACTCTCCTCTTTCACTTTCATCAAGAGGCTCTTTAGTTCTTCTTCACTTTCTGCTGTATGGGTGGTGTCATCTGCATATCTGAGGTTATTGATATTTCTCCCGGCAATCTTGATTACAGCTTGTGCTTCATCCAGCCTGGCATTTGGCATGATATACTCTGCATACAAGTTAAATAAGTAGGGTGACAATATATAACCTTGATGTACTTCTTTCCCAATTTGGAATAAGTCTGTTGTTCCATGTACAGTTCTAACTGTTGCTTCTTGACCTGCGTACAGATTTCTCAGGAGGCAGATAAGGTGGTCTGGTATTCCCATCTCTCTCAGAATTTTCCACAGTTTGTTGTGATCCACACAGTCAAAGGCTTTGGCATAGTAAATAAAGCAGAAGTTGATGTTTTTCTGGAACTCTCTTGCTTTTTCAATGATCCAATGGATGTTGGCAATTTGTTTGTTTGTTTGTTTTTTGAGAATAATATATTTATTTATTTATTTGGCAATTTGTTTCACATATGATATTATACGTGTTTCAATGCCATTCTCCCAAATCATTCCACCCTCACCCTCTCCCACAGAGTCCAAAAGACTATTCTATACATCTGTGTCTCTATTGCTCTCGCATACAGGGTTATCGTTACCATCTTTCTAAATTCCATATATATGCATTAGTATGGTGTTTTTCTTTCTGACGTACTTTCTGGCTTACTTCACTCTGTATAATAGAGTGGTTCCTCTGCCTTTTCTAAATCCAGCTTGAACATCTGGAAGTTCACGGTTCACATACTGTTGAAGCCTGGCTTGGAGAATTTTGAGCATTACTTTGCTAGTGTGTGAGATGCGTACAATTGTGCAGTAGTTTGAACTTTCTTTGGCATTGCCTTTCTTTGGGATTGGAATGAAAATTGACCTTTTCCAGTCCTGTGGCCACTGCTGAGTTTTCCAAATTTGCTGGCATGTTGAATGCAGCACTTTCACAGCATCATCTTTTAGAATTTGAAATAGCTCAACTGGAATTGCATCACCTCCACCAGCTTTGTTCGTAGTGATGCTTCCTAAAGCCCACTTGACTTCACATTCCAGGATGTCTGGCTCTAGGTGAGTGATCACACCATCGTGGTTATCTGGGTCATGAAGATATTTTTTGTATAGATCTTCTGTGTATTCTTGCCACCTCTTTTTAATATCTTCTGCTTCTATTTGGTCCATACAATTTCTGTCCTTTATTGTGGCTATCTTTACATGAAGTATTCCCTTGGTAAAACTAATTTTCTTGAAGAGATCTCTGGTTTTTCCCATTCTATTGTTTTCCTCTATTAACTGTACATTAATATGTACATGTGACCAGATTTGTGGAACCTGGATTCTTAATTATCCAGCCACATCTAGCATACTCTGTCTGGTTGTGAGCACATTTCATAGGGACATTGTCAAGTCAGAGATTACTTTGAAGAGAGTCACTAAACTGGCACCTTTCTGAGCTCTGTTTTTTTTGTTTTTTTGTTTTTTTTTTTTAATACCACATCACAAGTCAAAAAGGTAAAGGAACTGGAGAAATCAAGGAGCCAAACAGAAGACATGAGAGAGATGAAAGTTGCCTTAAAAATATTTGAAGAATATCACTTCGATTGGGGATATGATTAAATCTGTCTATAGTCCTGAAGAGTAAAATTAGGCCACACTGGTGGAAGGCAGAGGAAACAGATATTGGCTCTGAATTAGGAAAATCTTGGGGAGTACTCCAAAAGTGAAATGGGTTTTTCTGCAAAGTAATGAGTTCTTTGTTACTGGAAATGTGCTGGTAGAGGCTACATTTTTTATTGAAGGGATTTGTGGAGTGAGATATTAAGCTGGATGACTTATAATGCTAATATTCTGTGCCTCTGCTAAGGCTAGAGAGAGTTCCATGGGCATCAAAATTGCTTTGTAATTTTCTCCTCTAAGGTGACCTTGGGATTCTGTGCACACTCCCAACTGTCTCCTCTAAGGTGACCTTGGGAGTCTGTGCACACTTACAACTTTCTCCCCTACCGGGTAGTTGTGTAGTGATGCCTCATAACTTATCCAAGCATAGAGCCCTCTGCAGAAGTTCATTATACTTGCTGCGCTTCCGTTCGCTGGATGGTTTCTTTGCTCCGTGTGTATTCTGTAAACTTTACATTGGTTGAAACTGCTATGAAAAAAATTTCCAAACACACATACTGCATTTATCACACCTGGGAGTCACCCACAGTACTTTCAGGAAAAGCAATTTGATGGGTTTCCTTTTATATGTATTTCCAAAGCACTAAAGTTACAAAGATCCAGCGTATAGGGCATAAAGACAAATGAGTCAAGGCAAACAAGAACATCCATCACAAGAGACATTAATGGCAAGAAGGCTCTTTTAATATACAATTATTTAAGAAGAAGAGGAAAGGTTGACAGCAGCGGCTTTCATCATATCTTTAAAAGTGCCAAAGAGCAAAGCCATTTGCCAAGCAAAGCAGAAGGCCCCAGACTACCTTGCCGAGTTTGCTGCCTGGGCAGGCCACGTCACTCTGAACTCCTTAGCCCAAGCAGACAAAATATTATCATTTCCAGTTCTTTAAAGCTGGCGTCCTGCTTCATAGCCTTGACATTCAACACATCATAATATTTTTGACTACCCTGTCCACCCACTTTTCAAAAAGCACCTTTTGAAAATTCTTTCTCAAGTTGATAGCAATATTTCACATCTTCATTGCTTGCGCTTGCTGCTTCATCTCCTACCAGTCACTGCGATGGCATTTAATCAGGCTAGGTTATGTGGTTCCTCTATCAGGCTAGTACCCAGACATGGAAATGTAGCCATAAAATCAGGCTCCAGATTCTCAAGTACACGCAGACACTAAGTTTAGAAGGGAAGGATTTATATAAGTAAACCAGTAGAAACTGCTCTTTCTTTGAAAGACTGTGGGTTTTAAAAAGTCAGAGTAAACACAAGAATACTCTATTTTATCTATTTTTCATTCAACAAACAGTTGTATTTGCTGTTCTCAGATGCTGTGGTGTATGGGAAAATTAGTAAGAAAAAGACTCCTTGTCCCAAGATCTTATGCTCTAGTAGAGAAGATAAGAAATAAACAAATATACCAGTACCTACATGTGTATAGCAGCTTATAGTTTTGCATTTTCTTATTTGACCACCACTGAACAGAAAGTGAAGTAGGAAAGACAACTTTTATTAACTCCTTTTAATAGTTTTAAAACTGGACTCTCCAGGCCCAGGGTAACACAGGCATTAAAGCATCTGAGTTTTGGCTGGAAAAGTACACCTAGCAAAGCACTGAGCAAGTGCTAAGGGAATATGCTGCTGCTGCTGAGTCGCTTCAGTCGTGTCCGACTCTGTGCGACCCCATAGACGGCAGCCCAGCAGGCTCCCCCGTCCCTGGGATTCTCCAGGCAAGAACACTGCAGTGGGTTGCCATTTCCTTCTCCAGTGCATGAAAGTGAAAAGTGAAAGTGAAGTCACTCAGTTGTGTCCGACTCTTCGCGATCCCATGGACTGCAGCCTACCAGGCTCCTCTGTCCGTGGGATTTTCCAGGCAAGAGTACCGGAGTGGGGTGCCATTGCCTTCTCCAAAGGGAATAGGAATGAGGCAGATAACTACCAGTCATGAGGAAGATGGAATACTAGAGGGAGTCAGGTGCATTTGAGCTGGATCTTGGCTTTCGATTTGTAGCAGTGATGGAGCAGGAAGGAGAGGGATGGAGAAGAGAACACTCAGCACAGAAAGAAAAGGATGAGAGAGGCTGGAGAAAGCTAGAGAGGCGTGAAAACCAGTTGTTAAAACAGGTTGTCTAGCTTGGCAGTGATCAGCAGAACGGAAGGTGGCTAGAAGGTTAGGTCAGTCCTGGGATAAGTTACACATTAATTGGGAACCACTAGGGAGCTAGTGAAGGATTCCATTGGCTCGCTTGTGTATTGCACTGAGAAGGCAATCGTTTGATCAGAACAGTCGTGTAGGCATCTCAAGCTGTCCGTCCAGAAAACCTGCACAGGAAAAGACCCTGAGCAGGAAGATGAGTCAGGAATCTGGCAGAGAAACCCAGAGATGGAACAGCATAGAGACAGAAATGTGTTTGAAGACCTGCAGCCTTTCGTTCTAATCAGATGGGTTCTTGGTGCTCATCCTGAGAGAGAAGCAGGTTGAAATCACCAGGCGAACTTGTTTCCATGAGAAACAAGCAGAACAGAATGTGCCTTAGCTGAAGAAGCAGAGCTGTCCCCAGTGACGGCTGTTTTCCTGAGTGCAGTGCTCCCTGGGGTGCTGAGGGGCAGGGGTGGGATGGAGCCTAAAGAAGACTGCTCCTTCCAGCTGCCGGGCCTGACTTTTCATTCCTTCTGGAGGTGAAGTGATGTCCTGCTGGGTGACTAGTATTCTCCCCTCTGTTCTGCTCCCCTATGTGGTGAGGAGGGGGCTAAGATTGGGTGAGCTGAGCACTGGTGAGGGGGACAGACAGAGAATATGGGAGCTGGGTCTGTTCTCTCCCTTCTGATGGTGCTGCTTCTGAAGAAGCTCAGGGAGTGTCCTAGGCCGCGGACTCCTGGCTTGTTGAGTCTGCCTCTAGGCTCAGTATGACTGGTGGGGAAATGTGTTTTCTGAGCAGGTGCCTGCCGACCCTCTGGGTAATGTTACTGCTCTGAAGCTAAAATAAGTATAGAAGCACTGAAGTAAGGAACTTGCAATAAAAAAGAAAAATGAAAGCCATAAGCAAAATGAGAATTATTGGATCAAGTGTGAACAGTAGTAAATGTCAAAGCCTTTGATAATTTTTCTGCTAACAGACCTTGCAAAGATGGAAGTTTCCATAATTCTTTTCCTTTTTTTCCTCCCCTGTTGCTCTTGTCGCAAGACCTGGGAGCGGGAGGAACCTATTTCAGTGTTGCAGTGCAATGCAAAGCAAGGCAGAAGTGTGGAACGCCCTTAAATGACAGCGTGATCACAATAGCAGGTTCGGCTGTCTGCAGTAGATGTTAAATTGCCACTCGCTAAACTTTTCAATTTATATGTGAAAAGCTTTCAATGCAGTCATCTAATTATTCATTGAAACTTCATATTCACAACATTTAATGAGCACCTGTTAGGTGGAAATTACTCCATTAGGTAGTATTTATAAAACTAAACTTAACGATTCAGTTATGAAAATAAATCATGACCCACATGGCCTGGAAGGCCTGCTAAAAGCAGGCAAGAGGTCCACTAAAATATGTCTCCTTTGAATTCCACCAGAAATCTCAGCTGGGGGAGAAAAACCACGAGTATTTGTTTTAAGCTACTCTATGTATCCTCTTAAACTGTTAATATGAGGAACAGAGGTTGTGGCCGAAAGGAAAATAAGGAGATCCTGAGTGTGTGTATGTGTCTGTGACTGGGTTGAGGTCTGGTGGTCTGAGTAGTGTTTTCATTGGCCTGTAAAAATGCTGGGGATTTACAAAACTATTTCAAAAGTAAAGGAATGGAGGTTTTAAAATATTGAATTAGTGCATAAGTTTGGGCTCAATTTCCCCCCTCTTCTGTGTATTTTATGCCTCAAATTTCAAGCCATGCCGTTACTATTATAAATTCTCAACAATATTTTTAAAAGGGGGTAAAAATACTGTTATATCCTGTATTTAAAATACCTCAAAAATGTCTGCTGCTGCTGCTGCTAAGTCGCATCAGTCGTGTCCGACTCTGTGCGACCCTGTAGATGGAAGCCCACCAGGCTCCTCTGTCCCTGGGATTCTCCAGGCAAGAATACTGGAGTGGGTTGCCATTTCTTTCTCCAATGCATGAAAGGAAAAGGGAAAGTGAAGTCGCTCGGCTGTGTCTGACTCTTAGTGACCCCATGGACTGCAGCCCACCAGGCTCCTCCATCCATGGGATTCTCCAGGCAAGAGTACTGGAGTGGGGTGCCATTTCCTTCTCCAATGCATGCATGCTAAGTTGTTTCAGTCGTGTCCAACTCTGTGTGACCCCATAGACGGCAGCCCACCAGGCTCCTCTGTCCCTGGGATTCTCCATGCAAGAATGTCTACCCACGTCTTATTTTCTTTCTCCTCATTCCACATTTAAGTCTTACCAATACTTTGCTTCAGGAAGCATAGTGTTGTCCTATAGTCATAGAAAGGGCTTCTAGGCAGTCTGTCCTGCCAGGTCTCACCAATCCTTCTCTCTCAGTAAGCAAGTGGTGGTGGTCCCATGGGCACGAGGGAAGATCTCCTGACTCCTCCTGGTTTCTCTCTATACCACGGACCCAGATGCCAACTGCTCCCGCCTCCAGCCATGGTCAAATGGAAAAGCAAATCTAGTCTAGAAGGGTGGGGAAATCGACCTAGAAAGTCGAATGGATTTGGAGGAAGTCTTCAAAAACACCCTTAAATTTCATAGTGGTGATTATTTTCTCTGCAGTACTGCAGCATAAACAGGTTTTCCTGTCTGGGCAGCACCGAGTTGGCATTTACACTTCACAGAAGAGGCACCCGAAGAGAGATGGTCCCAGTTGCTTACTGTGAATCATACACATTGATTGTAGCACACTCTGGGTTTACATGTGGAATTCTTTTTTTTAACTTTTTTGAATTATATAAGTAATGCATAAGTTTCTTGCATAGAAAGATCAGACAATGAAAATGAAGAAAAAAGAAACACATATCACCAAGCACCAGAAATGACCATACAAATATTTTCTTCTAATTTTCTCTGTGTGTATACTATATGTACATACATACATAGTTTTTTTTTTGTTTGTTTGTTTTGGAGCGAACCTATACTGACCCGTAACTTTTTTTCACTCCACATAATACTGAGAATATCTTTTTATGTAAGGCAGTGGCTCTCCCATGGAGTCTTTCTTTTGCATCCATGGATACCTTTGGTTTTCTAACTGAGCATTGTTAAAATTTGAAAATAGGTTTTACTGAGGGATAATACAACAGATTACACCTGATTCAACATCTGCTTACAAAACCCCATCCAAGCCTAGCATTCTTGAGCCATGGAATAAACCACACTCGGCTTTAAATTCTAGTCCCGTCACTTACTATATCCTTGAGCAAGTTACTTCGCTTATCTGAGCTTCACTTTCCTCACCTCTGGTCAATTCCAGTTTCATAGGGTTGCAATGAATAGAATATAAGTGTTTAAAACAACCAGGGGCAGCACCCAGCCCCATAGTAGTGCTCGGGAAACATTGGTGAATTAATGAATTCATGCCCTGAGGAGCTTACTTGGATGTGAGTTGACTTTCAATGTGTCCTGCTTGTTCAGTGTACTCATCATGAACTGAAATTATATTGTTTGTTTTCACACTTACTACTTACCATCTCTTTTCATGAGCACAAAACATCCCAGCAACAGTGGGTGGCCAGTGCATACAAAATATTGAACATTTATGGTTCTGACTCGCTTGCGTCTTTCCGATGACCTGGCCTTGTCACTGTCACCTGGAGGCTGTTCGGCACAGAGTCAGCCCTCTCGTCATTCACTGGTCCGTGCTTGGTTCCAGCCGTCCTCCGTTACCTGAAGAACGACGGGAGGATTCACCTGGTGGTTTTCAACAACCTGCAGCTGGCTGACGGCAGGAGGCACAGGCTGCTGCTGAGACTGACCAACCTCCACCGGGGGGCTGGCTCCGTGGAGCTGTTCCTGGACTGCACCCGCGTGGACTCCATCCACAACCTCCCCAGAGCCTTTTCCGGCCTCGCCCAGAGTCCCGAGGCTGTGGAACTGAGGACTTTCCAGAGGAAGGCACACGTAAGAACCCACAGACCATTTTCCAAAGTGGAAAGATGGTTTCTGAGAATGCAGACGAGTGGGCTGAGGTCAAGAATGGGTCTAATTCTGACTGCATATTAGAATCACTTACTGCACTTAAAAACCAACTGCTAGATGGCCCACACTCCAGACAAATCAGTCTGTGGAGGTGGTGCCTCGGCATCAGTGGTTTTAAAAATACTGATTCTAATGTGAAGTCAAAATTCAGAGCTACTCCTTTAGATAAGTGGAGACTTTGGGCATATAATTATAAAGTAGAAAAGGAATAGCAAAAACTTTTAAACTATCTTAGGGCAGTAAGATGATCTATTTTTAATCTTTCATAAAATTATAATTTTTTAATAGAAGTAAAAAAGAATGATTGGAACTTGCCAAGCACCAGGAACAACATTCTTCCATAGGTCTTACTAGAGCATCTCTAACAAGAAGAACCTTACTGCCAACTTACTTCCATGAGGCCTTACATATCACATCACTTCTGTCTTCTGTTTTATGCCACGTTGATGGTATTTTTTACAGTACATCATTGCACCTACTGTAGAAATTGCCACCTATATTTCTTCTATAATTTTTTTAAAAAACAAAATATAATTTTGTTATTTATAGGAAATACTCCATTTCCTATAAATAATTAGTATTCTTTGCCTTTTCTAATTATTACTATAACTGGTCATAGTTCCTGAATTTCATCTGATATGGAAGTCCATACTAAAATCAATAACCATGTTCACCCACTGTGGCCCATATTGTTGTTGTCTTATTTATCACAATCACAATTTTCCATTTCTGTTTCGTTACTTCATTATATGTGCTTTAATTTATATATGCTTGTATTGTGTTGGCCAAAAAGTTGATTTGCGTTTTTCTGCACAATGTTATGGGAAAAATCTGAACGAGCTTTTTGGCCAACCCAGTACCAAGGTGTTCTGAGCCCTTTGTACAAAGAAGCAGGTTATAAACAGCAATTTCGGTTATAACTAGGAATGCTGAGAAACTTTAGATACTGATATAAAAACTGTGAATCAGATACTAGAATTTGTGCTTAAAATATGGAGAGCATTTTCAAGCAGAAATTTCAAGACTAAAATCTAGGTTTGGAGAGAGAAAAGATATATATATATAGTATATATATATAGTATAGATTTATAGAAAGAGAAAAAAATTAATGGAAAGATATGCTAAATTTTATTTCTGAATCCCCAAAGTAGCCCAGATAGAATGACAGTCAGAAATTATGTCTCTATTTCAGCAATTACTATCCACCACCAAATAAGTCAATTTCTAAAAGCAAAGGTCATCAGAAGTGGATGGAATTTTTTGGATTTTTTTCCCCCCCAAATTCTACTTCCTTAGATTGTCAGCAAGGACCACAATGCTCTGTCTTCATATTCATCTTCTCATTTACTCAGTCAGTCAGTCAATATGCACATTCTAGGCATTAGGTATCTCATAGCTGGCAAAATAGTCATGGCCTCCATAGAGCTTATGGTCTGGTTCCAACACAATATCTGTTACATAAAACGTGTTGCACACATCTTAACTAAATTGAAAAGCAGAGTGCCTCTGAAAATCCTCAGCACACTCATGTCTAAAATAAGGATGAAGACCTTACATCAGCAGTTAACATAAACGTTTTCTATCATCTGTGTATAAAATAATGGGTACAAGTAAAAGCTACAAAATTAAGGGGTGAGAATAGTAACTTGATGACCAACAATGAATGACTGTTATCATCCAGTAATATGAAAATACATGAAAATGTACAACAATATACATCATAGAATATACTGTGTATTCTTTCTCATAATACAAGGAAACCAGAGACTTTGCTAAAACCTGGAGCCAAGACATCCTAAAAATAATAGGGTTTAAAATTGGGATCAATGTCTTATTCATTGCAGTCTAAACTCCATAAACAGACAATTCTTAAGAGGCTCCTACCACAAAAGAACTTGTTTACCGTGAAGGAAAAGGGCCTTTTCTTTTCTCCAAGTCGCCTTGATGAACTCTCATCAAGACCACACTGGATGCCAGCACTCTCCTAAGCTGCTGGCTGCTTCCATATTTGCTTCAGTCAGAAGGGCAGGGCTCGCGAGCTTCAGGAAAAAATGCAAACCCACAAAATTATGTAAGATGTCAGAGTCCAAGTATTCAGGCCTACTGTGTTATGAAAATTGTGTGAGTCTGCATGCCCACTGGCTTTTGAATGGCACCACCAATGTGTGGTATGAATCCAATTTCTTCCAGGACTCTTTGGAAGAGCTGAAACTGGTGGTGAGAGGCTCGCTGATCCAGGTGGCCAGCCTGCAAGACTGCTTCCTGCAGCAGAGTGAGCCACTGGCCACCACAAACACAGGTGTGTGTTCTCAGGCCATTTGCTCACCTCCATCAATAAACCCCCAGGCCTGTGATGGGCTGGGTCCTATCCCTGCAGGGTGGGCTGTCAGCAGGGCAGTCCTATAGGATGTGTCTACAGAAATCAGGCTTTTGTGCCAAAGTGCAGGGCAAGAGGTATCTTCGTCGCACTTGTGTTTGTATAACTCATAAGAATTTGGACTAACTAGAGCTGTGGCATCATTATCATTATTTTTTAGGCGAATTAGATGAATTTTACCCCATGTTAGATTCTCATACCCTGAGTTTTTCATCATGATAATTCTCTGGGAAATCATTTGTTTTTGAGTCACTGTAGAAATAGCTGTCACTTTCTGACGCTCCTTTCCTTCCGCTGTTCCTACAGGAGACTTTAATCGGCAGTTCTTGGGGCAGATGTCACAACTAAACCAACTACTGGGAGAGGTGAAGGATCTTCTGAGACAGCAGGTAACAAGCTGGATGGACCATCAGAAAAGCCCTGTAACAGAGACGCTGTCTGTTGGAGCTGATAGCGCTGCAGGCCTGCAGAGTCAGGGAAGGGCCTAGAGCCAGACCTCAGGTGGCCCCATGCAGCCTGCCGCCCTGGGGCTCTGCTGGAAGGGCTCTGAAACTAGGGGGCCGTCGGATGGTAAACATAGCTGGGCTCCAGGCAGAATGGGGCTCCAGGCCGAATGGGAGCCACCCAGGGCCGTGTTAACATTCCTTTAGGCTCTGTTTCATAGTTGGCCACTCACGGATTCTTTCATTCCTGGATTATACATCAGGTACTCCTTTTCCATCTTTTTTTTTTTTCCCCTTCCCATTTCTAAAGGTCAAGGAAACAACATTTTTGCGAAACACCATAGCCGAATGCCAGGCTTGCGGTAAGTGCTTTTCTAGTAACTGGCACGCTTCTGAGTTGGACCAGCAAGTGCGGACTGCGAAGGGCCTCGGTGGGTGGGGGGGCTCCGCAGGCTGCGGTCTGTGGAGGTTTGGCACCGAGGTGGAGGGAAGGGAAAAGAAACTCACCGGGAAGCTGAACCACATCCTGTATCAGCTCTATTTTCTTGGTGGTTTGGAAACCTGTGGATGATGGTTTTTGTCTAGGTCCTCTGAGCTTTCAGTCTCCCACCCCCAACACCCTGATACCCGTGGTGCCCGCGGCATCCCCAACACCCCCAGTGCGCCGCTGTGATTCCAACCCGTGTTTCCGCGGCGTGCGATGCACCGACACCAGAGACGGCTTTCAATGCGGACCCTGCCCCGAGGGCTACACAGGAAATGGGATCGCCTGTTCCGACGTCGATGAGGTGAACAGTCAGCCAGACAGAGGGGCCTCCCTCGGTATCGCATACAGCCTACGGCTTATGGGAAGAGAGGCCAGGTCGATAACCGAGGGCTGACTTGGGTTGACCTCCAGGCCACATAAAAACGACTCCCTCGGGAATCTTCAGAGACCCATGGGTGGTGGGGAGGCGGAGGTGCGACCTACGGTTGTGGCCGCCTTCATTGTACCTCCTGTCTGGGCTTCCCGCCGCGGCGGTCCCTGTTGCTGCAATGCTGAGATTTCAGCCTTCGACTCTACCGCTGATTCTCATAAGCAGTCTCTGGCACTACTGTGATTTTATTGTACACGTATGAATGTGGAAAGGGAACGATCTGCATCAGGGTATATTTTAGGGGTTGCAACTGATTTCTTAAGGCTTCCAGGAGTGAGAGGAATCTCAAACCAACAAGATCTTTTGAGGAGGCCCCATAATCTCTGAGTAACCAAATGTGCCCAGAGACCGAGCCAGAAAGACATATAGGGCAAATACAGGCTGTTTGGCCAACTGCCAAAGCCTCTGACAGAGACTGTTTCAAGACAATAGTTATCCAATCACTGGTCCAGTCTCGAGGAAGGCAGTGTTCATAGTGGGTGGCAAGGCTGCCCCCAGCATCTGCCTTTGTCTTTCCATCAGATGGTAAAGAATCTACCGGCAATGCAGGAGACCGGGATTCAATCCCCCGGTCAGGAAGATCCCCTGGGCAAGGGAATGGCCACCCACTCCAGTATTCTTGCCTGGAGAACCCCATGGACAGAGGAGCCCGGCAGATTATAGTCCATGGGGTTGCAAAGAGTCAGTCACAACTGAGCAACTAACACTTTCACACTTTCAGGCCAGAGGAAGCCTGGAAGGAGCTTAGCTTACATGCATCCTACAGACTTGTGGTAGCCGATTACCACCCCAGGTAGTAAGCAATCAAGACGATCTCTAGTCATCCCTCCTTTGGAAGAGCATCTGCACATGTTTCCCAGAACTGCATGTGGTTCTTATCTGTGAACTGGAATTTTCCTTCTTTTGAAAGGGCAGGAAGTGGTCATGTTTTTTACATTAGTTGAAGTGACTTTAAAAAAAAGAGAAGAATGAATCTCCTAGACTGTGAGAGCCGTGCAGCAGCCATGGGCTCGATGGGGTCCAAAGTCAGGAACAGCCCCTGATGAACCATGTCTTACTGAAGACCAAGCTGCCCTGCCTTGATCTTCTTAGGGTCTTTTTCTTTGAGCAGTTGCTTTAATAATGCCTTTGGACTCCGTGGCCACCTGACAAGTGGTCCAGGAGCACCGTTCTCTCCCAGACATTTTTAAATTCCAAGTTTACAATATCAGGGAGTTTGCCCTGGAAGGTGGACTGGTTAACATTAGGGCCCTTTCCACTCGGCTGTGCTTCATTCTATATTATAGCGAAGCTCACAGCAAGGTAACCTCCAGGCTGTGTGGGTCAGAGATTCTATGAGTCACTATGAAATTGGAAGCCTTTATTGCCTTTGATCATTTCAGCCCCCCCAAAATGGATAGTTAAGTGATTCCATAAGTTTGTGCAAAGAGATGAACAGATATTTGAGCGTGTGTTCTCCCTGTGGCCACAGACTGAATTTTTGTTTCTCTCTAGTGCAAATACCACCCCTGCTATCCTGGCGTGCGCTGTGTAAACCTGGCTCCTGGCTTCAGATGTGATGCCTGCCCGGTGGGCTTCACGGGGCCCCTGCTGCAGGGCGTTGGGATCAATTTCGCCAAGACAAACAAGCAGGTGGGCTGAAGTGGTGGTCTTTTGCTCTTTAATCGCCAACAGGAAACCTTTGGTTGGTTCCTGTCTCTTTCCATTCCACAAGGGTGTGTGGAATGTCCTTAGGCACTATGGGCACGTTAGCAGGTTTTTCCAACTCATTTCTGAATATACGTGTCCATCAAGGCTGGTGAGGAGCAAACTAGTCAACTGGGATCATCGAGTATCTTTAGAAAAGCAGTGAGGGCATTGAGACCGGATGTGTGGCTGGATCTGGGCTTATTTTCTTGGTAGCCATTTGAACGATTAGTGACACAATAACTTAAGAACTGGGGAAACAAATAAAAGCTTTGAAAAATTAGGTCATGTCTATAGAGTCATTGTTGCTGATCAGAAGCTGTTTTAGAGATGAGAGGATTTCAAGAGTAGAAGTAATCCCCTGGGGGAAACCCCCTTTCTTCTTATGTCAGCTGTAAATTGCCATAAAGCTCTTGAGCAGTTTGTGACAGTCTCCATTTATTTCTCGATGTTCTACTACATCCTGGTCATTATTTAACTGACTGACTGTGAAATTCTTTCTGATGTATTCAGCCCTTAAAAATGGTTGGTCTATAAATATATTTTACTACCTTAGGGAAATTATTCGCTTTGAAGAGGACAGAGGTTCATTATTTCCTAGCTGCCTATCAAAGAATTCTAGAGGGCATCATTTTTAGGCTGGAAAAAGGAGCCAAGCTAGACACACAGGGATGGCAAGAAGTCATTAGAGTAATGACCTAAAGCTTTACTTCCTCTTCTGTAAAGACAGAATCGTCAAGGCTAAGCCAAGGGAAACAGACAAGAAGAAATAGAAGGTGCCTTATGTAAGCTAGGAAGGAGCCCTTCCAGAGGATTTCCAGTATGGTAGAAGGAACTCAAGTCGAAGGGAGCCAACTCGCTAACATTTAACAACAAATTTTAATGCATGACCAATATCAAAAGAAATACAAGGAAATGTGCAGGTTCTAGAAACAAAGTGGGAACTCGGAATCAGAGCTGTAGATGGAAGCTGACGCCGCAGCAGCTCATGGGAGGTGGAAGATGGGTATAGGCCCTCCAAGTGGGAAACTGGGGTTCATGCACTATGTGGGTATAGCAGATACTTCTGGAAAGACCTAATACCTCTGAAGAAAGCCAGAAGCCTCAAAGAGCTACCGTCCTCATTACAAGGAGATGAAAAAACTTCCCTAGCCATCCCCCTGCAAATCAACAGGAAGCTCGATGTCAGTTTTGGGACATGGTTGACAGCAAATCATGGTTCCCCACAGCAAATCAAAGCTCTGAGCTTGTACAACATAAAGTTGTGAGCTCTGAATCTGTGTTAGACATAGCATGCAGAAACAAGCCCCAAAATTGACATAAAAACTATAGCCTTAGAGAAGTAAAATCCCCAGGGCCCTGGCTGATATCACTTTATGAAGAGACTCCAAAACTCAGGGCCCGTGGGACACCCTCACGCAAAAGCAAGGCCACTAAGGATATACTCATAAACAAAAATGTAATTTATATAAAGAAGCTACCCTGAGGAGACATGACAAATATAAAGTGAGTTCAGAAGGAGAAAAGGAAAAAATAGATGCCATAGTTAAGGGATAGGGAAATGTTGGAAAAATATATATATAATCAGGTTTTAAAAAATAACCAAGTAAAATTTATTCAGTGAAAAACATAATAACTGACATCAAAAATAAAATAGATGAGCAAAACAGCTAGCAGGGCGTTTATTGTCTAGAAGGTGTGTCTAAGGAAATCATCTGGAATATAGCACAGAGAAAGAAAAATATGGAAAACAGGGATGAGAGGTTAAGGGTCAAAAGAGATTAGGAAAGTCTAATATTTCTTTAAGTGTAGTTACAAAGAAGGAATAGAAGGAACAGGAGCAGATGGGAACTAAGGATTTTTCAGAACTGAGTAAAGATAGGAATCCTTGAGAAGAAGAAGTGCATGAGTCCCAGGCAGAATAAAGCAGAACCTTCCTGAAGTTGTGGAGTAGGCTAGTCATGTTAAGATTCTGAACAACTTTAAATACCAAGGAGTCAACTATCACTTGGAATTAGGTTGAGCCCAGACCAATGCAAACACAGGGAGATGGCCGAAACGGTGCTCTGATGACCAGCCACTCTGAGAGTCCATGTCGTTGCTTCAACCAAAGATGTCAAAACAAAGCAAAATGTATTTGCCTGTCTACTTAAACAGTGCGCCTCTTTCAACTCTTCCACGCTAGGTCTGCGCTGATGTTGATGAGTGTCGAAACGGAGCGTGTGTTCTCAATTCTATCTGTATTAACACTTTGGTAAGTATGTTTCATGGCTCTTGTTACTGAAGCCCAGTTATTAAAACAAGTGTGTGTCTGTAAATCATAACCCCAAGGCAGTAGAGAACATATGGGCATAATAGATTTGATTTGCAAATGAGGATAAAAATTTGTGCTGAGGGGCTTCCCTGGTAGTCCAGTGGTTAAGGCTTGACACTTTCAATGCAGGGGTTACGGGTTCAGTCCATGGTTGAGGAACTAAGATCCCACATGCTGTGCAGCATAGCCACAAAATAAAAAGTTTTGTGCTGAAAGAGTTTTTACTGTAAGAGTAATGGATAAGTAATTTTTTATATAAGAATAACTTTATGATGGAATTCCCTGACAGTCCAGTGGTTAGGACTCTGTGCTTTCAATGTTGAGGACGCAGGTTCAGTCCCTGGTCCAGGAACTAAGATCTTGCAAGCAAGAGTAGCGTGTCCAAAATAATCATTTTCAGAATGCCAAACTTGTTCTTTACCATCTCTCAAAGTTGCAGTGTTGGGCTTTCGGATGAATGTTTATTTAATAAAATATTATCATTCTTATATTTGTTAAATAGGAAGAGCTTCTTAGTTTTGTATTAATAGTTGAGTATTCCAGAATAGGCATTTTACTGGTGACAGTTCCCAAATGGTATTCATTGTTTTCACAGAACTTCTCAAAAGTCATTTGTATTAAATTAAACTGTTTAACACTTAGGGGTCTAAATTTAACTCTTTGGAAAAGGGTTTTATTTCTGGAAGTTCTGTTGACTTTTTCAGGATGATAGATATATCAGAATAGACTGTCAGGAAAGAACTAGTGGCTCCAGCTACCGCTGCCTCTTGCTTCCCTGGTGGTTCAGCAGTAAAAAAAATCCACCTGCCAATGAAGGAGATATGGGTTCAATCCCTGGGACAGAAGATCCCCTGGAGAAGGAAATAGCAACCCACTCCACATACTCTTGCCTCAGAAATCCCATGGACCGAGGAGCCTGGTGGGCTACAGTCCATGGGGTCGCAAAGAGTCGGACAGGACTGCACAACTAAACAACATCACTGCTTCTCACTCACTGTATGTTCCTGGGAAAGATTTTTAATCTCTAGGTTCCTAGTTTCCTTATATGTCAAAGCACTTTATAAATATTGCCATTTACTTTAATCCTTACAACAATCTGTCAGTAGGCACTATCATTATTCCCATTTCACAGCTGAAGGAGCTGAGGCCCAGTAAAGTTAAATAATTAGGCAAAGACCACACATCTCATAAGATGTCCAGTTTGCCTGCAGAACCGTTTTTATTCCTGACACTGCCTGCTAATATACTGGGACTTACTGCTTCTTAGCTTTTTACCAGGAGAGAGCTAGTCTGCAGAGATAGATCTGGGAGACACTGACATGAAGATAATAACTAAAGCCACCCTGGGAGGAGAAAAGTAGGCAGTGGAATTGTCTAGAAAGTAGAACTCTAGAGAACCTCAAAAATGAACAAGTAGGCAAAGGAAGGCGAGCAGAGGAGCAAAGAAAAGCAGAGAACTGACCAAAGGCTGTGGTCCAGTGAGGCTAACAGACCAAGAAATATCACTGGAGGGAATTTCCTGGCAGTCCAGTGGGTAGGTCTCTTCCAGGGCCCGGGTTCAATCCCTGGTTAGGGAACTAAGGTCCCACAAGCCCTGCGGTGCAGGAAAAAAAAAAAAAAAAAGGACCTTCCCTGGTGGTCCAGTGGCTAAGACTCCCTGTTCCCAATGCAGAGGGCCTGGGTGCTATATCTGGTGAGAGAGCCAGCTCCCACGTGGTGCAGCTGAAGATCGTGTATGCCACAGCTAAGACCCCACACAGCCAAACAAATAAATATTTTTAAAAAATCACTGGAGAGCATCTTTTGTGCTTAGTGATTAAGGAGTTGTGATTAAAATCATTGAATTGTATACTTTACATGGGTGTCTTTCATGGTATGTAAATTCTATCTCGGTAAAGCTGTCTTTAAAAAAAAAGTCAGGCTTGCCTTGGAAGTGCTATCCCAATGGACCTGACAGCTCATTTGCCAGGCTTCTTCCACACCAGCCCACCTCATAAAAAATCCTCAGTGCTAGGCCACCAACAGTTCTCTGTCCATCGCTTGATTAAAAAAAATAATAATAATAATAAACATTTTTTTTCTAACTTGCCTTTTAACCAAACCATACCCTTTGTCCAAACACAGTAAATTCTCTCTCTCCACCTCCCAGGGCTTCATTCAGGTTTTCACCCCTTTCTTCCTTGTCCTCCACAGTGGAGCTGGCAAGACCAAGCAGCTCCCCAGCCAGCCTTCTGCCTTTGGTTCTGTTCTCTCATGTCTCTGTGGCCGGCTGTGGCTTCCAGTCTGCTGGTGTCTCCCTCAATATTCACACAATGTTATAAGACACACACATTACAGAGGCAGGCATGGGGCTCACTTCATCCTGGCATCATCAAGTCCATGGACAAATAGACACCACCATAGGCCCTTTGCTCCCAGGTCTGAACATCGTCTCGCTCTGCTCCTTGCAGGGATCTTATCGCTGTGGGCCTTGCAAACCAGGGTACATCGGTGATCAGATGAGGGGATGCAAAATGGAAAGAAACTGCAGAGATCCAGAACTGAACCCTTGCAGTGTGAACGCCCAGTGCATCGAAGAGAGGCAGGGGGATGTGACGTGTGTGGTAAGTAATCTGCTGCTTGCTTCAGAGTAAAAGTACTCAAAAACGAAAGCAATTCCATCAAAATAAACGAAGGATTGGCTGTAACAGAGGCAGCTGAAGTTTGTGGGGAGCAATCTGAAGTCACCTAACCATCAGCCACCTTTGCTCTCTCTTGACCGTGGGTCAACACCGTCTTCCTGGGCAGGTTGGTGGTGGAGCCCCAGCTCCCATACACCCTCTGTGGGAGGCCCAGGAGGTGAGCCCCAGGACCGGGGGGAGATGGCTTCCCTCGACTAGTCTCTCGATAAGCTGCTGGTTTACATGAGCACACTGCCCTTCCTCATTGTCCTCGCCCCAAGGACATCCAGTTTCCAAGTCTGGCCTGACACTCCGGGAGATGAACTGCCCTGAGTAAACCCTCCACCTTCCACAGCACCAGCTGTTCTCTGTGCCTGCCTCCGCCAGGCTCAAGAGGAGCTCCTGAGCACTCTCCTTCCCATGCAGCTCCCGGCCCGGGAACCGCCTGGGGAGGGGAGGGCAGGGCACTTCAGCCTCGCGAGGGTCTCCCACCACTCAGGTGTGGAGTGGGCCCTTGGTGAGGAATGGAGCTTGTTACTGCCATCCGTCCCCAAACCCCCAGCCCCGGAGTGCTGGGGACTGGGGGGCTTCTAGACATGGCTAAATAATCCGTCTTCAGCTGTTCACATCCTGCTTCCTCCCTGGGGAGGCAGGCCCCTTAGAGTCTGGTGTAGCAGTCAGCCTAAGCAGCAGGATGGATTCTGGGAGACTTCTCCCTTCTTCATACCTCGGACTTCTTTACCTTTTTGTTCTCAAAATTTTCTACTGTGAGCATATGGCTTTCAAATAGGAAGAATGAGGAGACTCAAAACCAAGTTAAAGAAATAACTGTAATACCATCCCCTCTCTCCAGTGGTACAAGTAATTTGTACAAGGTACTGACAAGGGAATGACCTGGGTTGAAGGGGGAGAAAAAAACCCAACAATTTCTTTAATTCCTATCAGTGGGGCTTGTTTATTCCCATTGAGAGGCAAGCATATATCTGTGTTTAAATCCTCATCTTTTGTGAACAAATTAACGACTCCCCTGGGATGGTGGGTGATGGGGCTCTTAATGTGTTTTTGAATTCGTAATAAGGCCCAGCGACAGATGGTGAAGGATTAATACACTTGGAGTGACTACTAAAATAATTTAATCTGTCAGAAAATGGCTCATTAAAAACGTATTTGTTCCTAGAGGAAATTTTTTTCTTCATTAAAATGAGTCAAGGACGATGCCCCCATGGGTGTGCTTTCCAGGCCTTCTAAAGGCCCTGCTGAAACAACTGAGCGGAAATAAGGGTAGTTATGGGAGGGGTGTCTTTGGAACCCTGCCTTCCGTGTCTCTGGTTGCGGAAGAGGGGTGTACGTGATTGAGAGCAGACAGGCTGCAGCCTAGGAAGTCTTAAATCACCTTATTTTGATTAATGAGGGCAGGAAATGTAACGTTAACTCGTGTCAAGTTTCTTTTCCCTTGGCCCTGACGCTGTTCCCCAGACTCTTACCCCTCCTCCCTCCCCCACCTCACTGGCTCCTTGTTACTTTTCCAGGCCGCTTTGTCCCTTGTCCCTTCTGTTCTGCCTGTTCCTTCAGGTACCTATCCTGCTCCTGGGCTGAGCTTCAGGGACCACCTCATACCCCGGACACCCTTATGGAAGGATTGCCTTTCTCTTAGGTTTATCATTCATTCTTTAACCGGGCCCACTAGGATATGGATATGAGGGGGAGAACTCATGTTACCCAAATACATATGGCAGAAGACATTGAACTGGGACAGTCTTGAGTTCAAGTCCCAGCCCTGAGACCTTGGGCAAGGGACTTCGCTGCTCTAAGTTGACTCTTTTGTAAAATTGGGTAATGATGACCTTGTACCATCACTGTAAGGACTGGAGAAAATGCCTATAGAGTCTGGTCTGGAATAACTGTTACTTTAATGCCTATTCTACTAGCAATGAAGGCTTGCCCTCAGCAGCTGGTGGTGGCAGGCAACTTGGGTAGACTTTTTCAGAAAAATAGAGAATGCACAGTCCCAGCAACGCACCTGTGGGAACCTTCTCCTGTTCAGTTCAGTTTAATTCAGTCACTCAGTCGTGTCCAGCTCTTTACGACCCCATGAATTGCAGCACGCCAGGCCTCCCTGTCCATCACCAACTCCCAGAGTTCACTCAGGCTCATGTCCATCGAATCAGTGATGCCATCCAGCCATCTCATCCTTGGTCATCCCCTTCTCCTCCTGCCCCCAATCCCTCCCAGCATCAGAGTCTTTGCCAATGAGTCGACTCTTTGCATGAGGTGGCCAAAGTACTGGAGTTTCAGCTTTAGCATCATTCCTTCCAAAGAAATCCCAGGGCTGATCTCCTTCAGAATGGACTGGTTGGATCTCCTTGTAGTCCAAGGGACTCTCAAGAGTCTTCTCCTGTTAGGGGATATGAATAGAGGTTAAGCACCTTGGAAGGTTCCCTGTGTGGTGGAAATTGATCTAGAAGACCATTAGATACAGAGGTACGGCGCCAAGATGATAAGCAAAGTGCCTCAATGGCCTCTCTCCCCATGTGTGCATTTATTTCCCCTGGAGAATGTTTTGACAAAAATCCCAAATTACAAATATTAATATAAATAAATACACTTGAACCAGGAATTTCACACTAAGAAACCAGAAGGTCAGATGTACTAGAATTTGTCAAATGTGCAGAAAGACAAATGTACTAGAATTCTTTGTGGCAGCATTGTTTGCAATAGAGAAAGGTTTTAACAACTTGACGCCCACCAGTAGGGGACTAGTTGAATTAATTAAGGCACATGTATTCCAACTGATGTATAATACATCTGTGCCCATTAAAAAGAATGACACAAATCTACACGCAGTGATATGGAGTCCCGAGATGTCATGTTAATTTTTAAAACTCAAGGTGCAGAGTAGTATACATGTGTGCTACCAGTTGTGCTAAAGGATCAAAAAAAAAGGAAAAGAATTTGTGTTTGCTGGTCTCTGCCCAGCATGTCTCTGAAAGTATTCAGAAGAGTGGATTGCCTGGATTCCTGAGCCCAGGAGCAGGAAGGAGCTTTCACTCTGCCTTTTGAATTTTGAACCATTAGACTATAATATTCAAAACACAGCTTAATAGTTTTAAAGTCCTACCAACAAAGCCTCCTGGCTCCGGGCCCTCCCTCTGGGCCTGTGTACGGGAGCAGAGGCCCTTGTAAGCCCCATCCTCCCAACCAGGCTCAGTGCCTGGGCTTTTGACAGGCTTTCTCTTCACAGTGTGGGGTCGGCTGGGCTGGTGACGGCTACATCTGTGGAAAGGATGTGGACATTGACAGTTACCCTGATGAGGAACTGCCATGCTCGGCCAGAAACTGCAAAAAGGTGAGGGGGACGAGCAGGAGAAAACACACGCAAACATACACACGCAAGCACATATGCACACGTGCTCTGTGGCTTTCCAGAGCCACATCTTATACGGGGGAGAGGTTCTGTGGGTTCCATTCAGAATTGTATTTTTAAAGTAGCCGAGTCTCAAATGTAGCAAAACAGCCATTGACAAAAGTCAGATAGGTGCAGTGTGTTGAGGTCAGAAATAGTTGTTGATTTAGATGGAGATGGGGTGGGGAAATGGGGAGAAGTTGGTAAAAGGGTACAAACTATCCATTCTGAGGTGAATAAGATCTGTGGATCTAATGTAGTTAACAACTGTATTGTATGCTTGAAATTTGCTAAGGGTAGAGCTTACATGTTCTCAGCAAAATAAAGATGGGGATAAATATGTAAGGTGATAGATATGTTAATGAAATCAGTGGAGGCATCACTTCACAATATACACATGTATCAAATTATCACATTATACATTTTAAATGTCTTACAATTTTGTCCGTTAAAATACCTCAGTTAAGCTGAAAAAAAGACAAACGTAGATGTCCCCCTGAGCTGTGTTTCTCCAACTTAGGACAACTGCAAGTATGTACCAAATTCTGGCCAAGAAGATGCAGACAGGGATGGCATTGGAGATGCCTGTGATGAGGATGCTGATGGAGACGGGATCCTGAATGAGCAGGTAGGCACCTGCTTTGCTAGGAGGGCCTGGAAGTGGCCACGTGCCAGAGACGGTGGAGGAAAGTCCGTGAAGTTCACTGTTTATATGAATCATCCCAAAGGTCCATTTCCACGCCTGTGTTTCCACAGCACTATAACTTCTTATTCTAAAATCCTGAAATGTTTAACATACAAAAGGAGCTCTGAGGAGCTGTGACCCCCGGAGGTCTGATATCTCATGCTAGCGGCAGGGGGGGTGGGGTGGCAGGAGGTTGACTGGCATCCACCACAGGACCAGGCACATAGCGAGTCTCATTAAATGTTGGTCTTGGGATCCTTTAGGATAACTGTGTCCTGACCCACAACGTGGACCAGAGGAACAGTGACAAAGACATCTTCGGGGATGCCTGTGATAACTGCCGGAACGTGCTGAATAATGACCAGAAAGACACTGATGGGGACGGGAGAGGAGACGCCTGTGATGACGACATGGATGGGGACGGTGGGTTTGCCTCGCGTTGCCTTTTCCTTGGGACCTATCTGTGCTTTTCTCCTTGTTCTCTCTTAGGAGCAGGAATAGAATTGCTGATTCTGAAGGCCTTCCTGCTCTGGGGGGTTCTACATGGCTTGAGCCTGGGGGACCCCAGGTCCACTTATTTTTGTCTACTTATTTCTCCCATGTTTAATAACCTTCATGCTCCAGGAACTTGACATCATTGCCAGAAGCTGTAGGAATCCCTTCAAGCAGTGTCTTGTCAAGGCTGTGTCTTTGGAGGACATCTATCTTCTCAGACTGCAGCTTCCTCCCTCCCACCATCCTTCTCAAGCTAAGAGCCCTAGAAGTGGAAGATTGAGGGAGAGGGGCAGAGCAGGGGCAAGCGCTGCAGCCCCAGCTCAGGCTCCTCATGCAGAGAATCAGGTCTTTTCCCACAGAGTGGAAAGGGCCATCAGGCAGGTGGCTGCATCAGCCAGCTCCAGGGTCCACTGAAGGGCCTCATACTTTGGTCTGTGTAAGTAGCACCCTGGAGAACAATTCTAGAGCTCTGCAGGCCATAAGAAGGACATTTGTTTCTGTATAGCTCCCATAGAACAGAGATGACTGTCATCAAAGTATAGGCTGGATCTGATCATTTCTGAAAAACATATCACATTACAGGACCTTGAAGGAATATCCTTTTAGAAATACACCATACCCACCAACACCCTACTCCAGAAAATCCACACCTCTCTAAAATGCAACCTTACCTTCTATAAGCCGGACAGCTGGTAAATCAGCTCAGCAAAATGAACAGAAAAGGCCCTGAGTTGCAGCATTTGCATTTCCAGGATGTAAGTACCACTCCCACCATCCCTGGTTCCAAGGTACCAAGAGGAGATGACACAATTGAACAGGAAGCTGGGGAGAAATGGTGTGAAGGGCCTGGCTCCAGCCCACCACCACCCAAGCCCTGGGGCCCTGGTAGTAACAGACCCATGAGCTCCTCCCTCCCCGGGGTTGGCCTTCTTGATGCCTCATCTGGACACAGTGATAGCCCTCAACACCTTGGACAGATTCTAACTTGCTGGATAAATGTCTCAAGTCACTGTTCGTTTTTGAGCCTCCCAGAATTCATCCTTTGATGTTACCTCAAGATAACTGCACCCCTGGGGAAGGGAATGGCTACCCACTCCAGTGTTCTTGCCTGGAAAATCCCATGGACAGAGGAGCCTGGCGGGGCTACAGTCCAGGGGTCACAGAGAGTGGGACATGACTGAGCATGCACACACAGCAGATAGCTGCTGGAAGGGCTGGTGCTCCCCAAGGATGGCCTCAGCAGATGCCACTCCCCGCGTGCTGGCCTGATCGCTACAGTTCCTGAAAGTCTATGCTCCAGACCTTTCTGTGACATTCGCCTGACTCAGGGAAGCATTCCTCTCTTGCAGGAATAAAAAACATCTTGGACAACTGCCAGAAAGTTCCCAATAGTGACCAAGAAGACAGAGACGGTGACGGTGTAGGGGATGCCTGTGACAGCTGTCCTGAGGTCAGCAACCCGAACCAGGTTAGTAGGACCCAGAGGAAGCCGAACCCCAGGCTGAGCGCCCCATGCAAAGATGCACATTAAGACCAGCGTCTGGAAGAACCCAGCAGAGCCCACCAGCCCCGTTCGCTGCTGCTGCCTTCCTCCTATCAGCAGAGGTGATAATGTTGTATACGTAGGACTGGAGGTGATGGGAAGGACGCTGCAGGACATCTGGGGCCCTCTGACTCACCTCACAGGCTGTAGAGTCCCTCTGAGGTCAGTCATAGGAATCTAAGGATGCCCAGGACAAGTTTTTTTTTTTTTTTTTTTTCTGCTGAAAGGAAAATGTAATGGAAATTAACCATGGGGAGCCTCATGTCCCTTTCATCCCCAAACCCCTGTGTATGGACATTTCAGATAAGGTTTGATCAGTGATGTGCAGTTTCTCTTCTCTCTCCTCCTTCCTGTCTGGATCCTTGGGTGTGATGTGTCACGTATTTTGAAAGCCCTGGGAAGGGGTCGTCATTGTTGCCCTCTGACTCACTCCCATTCTGGCTCCACTCCAAAATGCAGAAGCAAAGCAGAACCTGCCTGCCTCATCCTCGTGTCTGTGGTTGGCCCCCTTCCGACCCGAGCTGGAGGGCCGCGTCTGCACCTGCCCCCACACTGCCCCGGCCGCCCTTCTCCAGTCAGCCCATCTGGTGTGTAGGCAGCCCGTCCTTGGAGCTTGATATTTTGGAAGACTTTTTTGAAAATTCAGCATTGTGCCTACACCAATATGGTGTTGTCCTTTTGCAGTTTGCACCACCCCAATTTCAAAGAAATAATTCCTGAGATCCAGTGATGATGGGCCAGGTCTGCCTTCTCCGGAACGTTCTGTGCAGGCCTAGGGATAAATAACACATTCTGTTCCCTTTGCAGTCTGACGTGGATAATGATCTGGTTGGGGACTCCTGTGACACCAATCAGGACAGGTATGGCACGTCTCCCAACTGCATAGGACCAGATGAAAAGTCCAGAGGGAGTGTTCTCTCTCAGAGCTTTCTGCTGCTACTGTGCTTTGGGGGCTCTCTGGGTAGATTGAGTTGCTAGAGGAACAATAGCTCTCTCTCTGGTCAGGGTCGCTGCACCTCTGTGGATGGAGGAGTTGACTGTATCAGGAGGGGTCACGAGGCAATCAAGCAACTGAGGCTCCATCACAGGAGAGGCTGTGTGGCGTTCCTTGTTAGAGATGGGCTCTGGAGCGACACACCTGGATGTAAATCCCAGTTCTCCACTCACACATCAGCCAACCGTACACATCAGCTGCCCATCTCTCTGTGCCTCCATTTCCTCATCTGTAAAATGGGGCTAAAAATGGAATGTAGCTCTTGGGATGATTGTGGAGGTTGAGCTAATTTTATGGAAAGTACATATCACAGTTTCTGTTACATGGATATTAGCTCTTTTGCTCTTATATATTCTTTCAGCTCAGGGAAGCTTCACCATCAGCCCCCAAATAGAGAGCTGCCAGTTTGCTGAGAGATCTTTGTGATTTCATTGTCTCTGGAAATTTTTCATTCAGTTTTCTTTTCTTGGGTGGAATCGTTCTGTGCAAATGAATGCTGTCAGCCCTGCTAGTCCCACACGGATGGAGGCCTATGTTAGGACAAAGAGCTGTATCAGATGCTATAACAACATCAAAAATGTAGACATGGGCAGCTCTGCTAGAGGCACCTGCAGTCCGATGGACCCTGTCATCTCCATAGGGAATCACAGGGGCAGCAGGACAGGGATGAGAGAGGGAAAGGGGTCTGAAAGGCAAAAGGAACAAGGTAGCTTCCCTCCTCAACCTCTCCTCAGAGGCTGCCCTACAGCCAGCAGCTCTGAAGCCCAGCCTTGCTCAAGGATAGATCCTGTCAAGCCCCATCTCCATCCACGTGCTCCATGTCCTTGCTGCAGAGTACATGCTGGCTAAGTGAACTTCATCATACTTCTCAGTCGGAGTCTCATTTCTTCATCTGCAAAGTAGAGATAATTGCATGCATCTTAAAAGTGATGGTGCAAATGAAAGATAATGTGGGTAAAGCTCCTGGCGCAGTACTGGCCTCTGGGTGACCTGCAGAAAATGGTAAGTGAGGTATTATTGTTCCCGCAGCATGAGGAGAGGCGAGTCCGTGACAAGCTGACACAGGATATCTCTGTTGTTGAGTGGAAGGTGGGACTGGTACCCTGACAACTTCCCTCGGTGATGAGCATCACGAATGTTCCCTGTTGCAGGTCATTCTGCACTCCGATTGCCATCTGAGCGCTTTCTAAAATATCCTGTCCCACCAGCCTCTAGAAGTTGCCTAAAATAAATGACTCATTTGCTACATTTTAATTCCCACAGACTTGAGGACAGAAACTGCTTGGTTTTGCATAAAAACGTTCAGGGATATATGGCATGGCTGCTGATGGCAATAGCTCAGGCTTATGTTTTGGAAAACAGCCCTGCCACAGGCCCAGGAACCCTGCTGTTGGAGCCGACCTCACTTTCCCTGGGTCCCATCTGGGAAGCATGGCCTGAAGGGCATGCACTGGTCCCTGGCCTCCTTTTCCCATGCCATCGTGGGGGTAGTTGCTGGCCCAGGATGGGCCATGGGTAGAACTGGTGAAAGGAATATCTGCTCTAATCCCGAGTAGCCATAGGAGGCCACTGTCCACTCAGGGAAGCCTGGGGACAGGGCACACTCTTGCCCTGGTGGCCGTCAGGCCTGGAAAGAAAGTGAGACTCAGAGACTGAGAAGTATGTGGAAGTCCACTTCTTGTGTGTTCACAGCTGATGCTTCTCGGGTCTACTGGCCAGGCATGGTGAAAAGCATTAGGAAAGGAAACACCATAGGGCCTCCCAAGGGCCAGGCCCCTGGAAGTGGTTTTTCATGTATAAAAATGTAATGTGCACTATTCTAATCAGCCTTCAGTCTTCAAGCCTGCGAGGTGGGCTGTTACTGTCCGCATGGTACGGAGGGGGATGCTGAGCCACGGAGCGCCACGTGTTGTGTTGGGGCCACGTGCACGGCCGAGCCAGGGCTCTCAGCCAGCACTTTGGCGCCCCTGCCTCCCCCCCCTTCTGCTCCCAGAGTCTCTGCGGGGATCGTAGTCGTGCCAGGGACTGAAAGGGGCATCTGGTCACAGAATCACAGAAATTGACCCTTATTTTGAACAGAAAAGATCTACTTGTTTCAATAGGTTGGGGAAGTAGGAATTGGTCTCTGAGGCCCATAAGGCAGCCTTATCTGAGGACCTGTGAAAGTTGCTCAGTCATGTCTGACTCTGCGACCCCAAGGACTGCAGCCCGCCAGGCTCCTCTGTCCATGGAATTCTCCAGGCAAGAACACTGGAGTGGGTTGCCATGCCCTCCAGGGGATCTTCCCAACCCAGGGAGCAAACCTGGGCTTCTTGCATTGCAGGCAGATTCTTTACTGTCTGAGCCACCAGGGAAGCTTAAAAAAAGACCAAGCCTGGTTAAGACCCCAAACCCAAACTCTCCCTCCTAAGAACTGGCCTCCTCGTGTCCCCTGCTGAGCTGTGAAATAGCCCCTCCTTCCCTTTTCCCACAGCGACGGAGATGGGCACCAGGACAGCACAGACAACTGCCCCACCGTCATCAACAGTGCCCAGCTGGACACTGACAAGGATGGGATTGGTGATGAGTGTGACGATGACGACGACAACGACGGCATCCCAGACTTGGTACCCCCTGGCCCGGACAACTGCCGGCTGGTCCCCAACCCTGCCCAGGAGGACAGCAACAGTAAGCGGGCTCAGCCCAGGGCTGCCCTCAGCCAGGCTCACGGCGGCCCACCTCTGTCGGGGCCCAGCTCCTCTGAGCAGCCACAGCTTGTGTGGACAGGGGGGCCCTGGGAGCCACGTGTCTCCAGCTGTCAGAGGCAGGCACAGCCCTGGGCTGAGACCACACGGGGCAGGGAAGCAACCACGCGCTTGGGGCTTGCCCACCCCTTTCACCAGAGTCCCAGCGGGAGCAGGAGGGAGAGGAGGCCAGGGCAGCACAGGCGGGGGTGGGGTTCACAGGCTCCGATGCCTGCAGGGAAGAGGTATGCACAGGGCCAGAAATGAGATGGCAGAGTTGTGAGCATGGTGGTAAGCGTACCCATGCCGCATACGCAAATTCAAATCTTGATACTAATACCACCCTGTTAGCTGGACAAAGGACAGTTTGGGCTAGATTCAGCCTAAGGGTCACTGTAAGTTATTCTGAGAGAGTGTCTGGTGGCCATGGGGTCCCTGCTTTTTATGTGTCATAGTCCAGAAAGTACTGCAGACATTTGCTTACATAAGGTCAGACTTAAGATCCACCCGTCAGTGAGATGCAGTCCTAGAGGACACCCAGGGTTTCTTGTCAGGTCAGCTTTGAACAGTTACCCTCACGCTGCCGCTGGGAAGGCCTTCTGACCGCCTGCAGTGGGGTTCACCCACCCACCACAAGGACCCCGGGGCCGGCTCAGGCACAGCTGGCTCCAGGACTTCTCTCTCCACGCAGACTGAAGACCTAGCCCTGGCGCTGGGCTCTCTCTGGCTCCTGTCACAGAGGGGGTGGCATGGGGGTGGTGGGCATTGCCCAGCTCCCCTCCTCCATTCCCTCAGGTGATGGAGTGGGAGACATCTGTGAGGCAGACTTCGACCAGGACCAGGTCATCGATCGGATAGACGTGTGCCCAGAGAACGCAGAGGTCACCCTGACTGACTTCAGAGCCTATCAGACCGTGGTCCTGGACCCTGAAGGGGATGCCCAGATCGACCCCAACTGGGTGGTCCTGAACCAGGTGAGTGTCATGGAGCTGGCGATGGCTCAGCTTTGCCTCTCAACACAGGCTTTTTTAAAAAACTGATTTTTATTGGAGTATAATTGCTTTATAATGTTGTATTAGTTTCTGCTGTACAGCAGAGTGGATCACCCAGACATACACATATCGCCTCCCTTTGGCCCTCCTTCCCATTCAGGTCTGAGCTGAGTTCCCTGAGTAGGTTCTCACTAGGTATCCGTTTCAGACACAGTATCACTCGTGTGTAGGCATCAATCCCAGTCTCCCAATTCCTCCCTCCAGCCCAGGCCCTTCTGAGAGAAGTGGGTTCTTTGCAGGGTGCCGACTGTGAGCCAGGCGCTCGCCCATGTCACATTTATTCCCCACAACAGTCCTGTTGATGGAGCACGTTAAGTAGCCTCATTTTACAGATGTTGAGCTTGAGTCTTACGAAGCTTGAGTGACTCCTCAGGGTAGCATGGCAGGTAAGCATCTGAGACTGCTGAATCTGGGGCCTGGGCAGTCTCCCTAGACCCATGCTCCCAGTCTCTGCAGGAGGTGCCTCTGTGTGTTCGCCTCCTTGTGGAACTAAAGAAGGCAGGCACAGAGAGGCTTAGTAGATTTTCCAGCATCACCCAGCAGGCCACATTCATTAAAAGCATATGTATGCATTAATATACGACATTCGTTTTTCTCTTTCGGACTTACTTCACTCTGTGTAACAGGCTCTAGGTTCATCCACCTCAGTTCAACGGACTCAAATTTGCTCCTTTTTGTGGCTAGAAAAATGGTTACTGGTGAACCTATTTGCAGGGCAGGAGTAGAGACAAAGACAGAGAACAGACTTATGGACACAGCGAGGGAGGGAGAAGGTGGGACAAACTGGGAGAGCAGCACTGAGACATGTGTATTACCATATGCAAAATAGATGGCTAGGGGGACAATGCTGTGTAACACAGCTCAACCCCTGTTCCGGCAGCCCAGAGGGGTGGGAGGCAGGTTCAAGAGGGAGGGGACCTAGGTATACTTACAGCTGATTCATGTTGTATGGCAGAAACCTGGAGAAGGAAATGGCAACCACTCCAGCATTCTTGCCTGGGAGATCTCAGGGACAGAGGAGGGTGGCGGGCTACAGTCCATGGGGTTGCAAAGAGTCGGCCACGACTTAGTGACTGAACAACAGCAACATGGCAAAAACCAGCACAGTATTGTAAAGCAATTATTTTCCAATTAAAAATTTAAAAAAAATTTAAAGCATATGTTCTCTAATTAAGAGTCTACTAAATCAACTCAAGTGACAGTTTTAGCAAAACTGTTTCTACTCAGCACTGAGGTTTTGTTTTGTTGAAAAGTGTATGCTTTCTTTGAGCACATAACAAGGTAGGGCAGTTCTTCAGATAATGAAATCTTTACATGGAGCTCAGACATCACTGACTCCTCACCAGTGATGCCTGAGAATCTGAGCTTCCTCGAGCTTATTCCATCCCCTCTGAGGTTAATCTTAACTCCTGCATTTCTCTCTGCAGGGCATGGAGATTGTGCAGACCATGAACAGCGATCCTGGCCTGGCAGTGGGTATGTCCAGGGCCTCAGTCAAGCCTTGTGTGGAATTCACTCTTTCCAGCTACCCACGTGGCTTGCCTGTTTTTCTCATCTGCTCTGATCTTTACAGGGTACACGGCTTTTAACGGAGTTGACTTTGAAGGGACCTTCCACGTCAACACTCAGACGGACGATGACTACGCCGGCTTCATCTTCGGTTACCAGGACAGCTCCAGCTTCTACGTGGTCATGTGGAAGCAGACAGAGCAGACATACTGGCAGGCCACCCCGTTCCGAGCTGTCGCGGAACCTGGCATCCAGCTCAAGGCACTCGTCTCCCTTTCTTCTGGGCCCTTCACCCTCCTCTTAAATTCTGTGTTCTCCCATATGGCATTTATTCATTAAGAAATCGATGCATTTGCGCTCAAATCTGGGAACTCTTGAATCCATCCAGGGGGCCATGCCTTCGCTTCTCTGTATGAGCTGCATGCTCCCCTCTGGGTGAGAATGTCTGACCCCAGAGGTGGGGAAGATTTAGGGGTACATCTTCGGGCACACTCCCCTTGGAAACTGACTAATGTGTTTCCTCGGGGTGGCCAACTTCGTACAGGAGGGCTGGGAATCTACGTCCGTCACTCCTGCTAGGAGGAAAGGCAGAGCTCAGAGCCCTCCTTGGCCAAATGTGGGGAGCAGTGGGTCTGACAGCAGGGAAAGCATGGACCAAGTTAGTGGAATGCCGGCCAGTGCTGATCACTGAAGGCTGGGGATGACCACAGCAGAAATGGCATTGAAGAGTTTACGCCTTGTGTCCAGATTCAAGGCGGCCGGGTTGCACCTGTGAATCCTGACCCCATCACTACCCCAGGGATACGGGATGCAGGAAGTGCAGTCTGTGCATCTAAGACCTTGCTCATGTCATCGTCCAGGCCGTGAAGTCCAAGACGGGTCCAGGGGAGCATCTCCGCAACTCGCTGTGGCACACGGGGGACACCAGTGACCAGGTCAGGCTGCTCTGGAAGGACTCCAGGAACGTGGGCTGGAAGGACAAGGTGTCCTACCGCTGGTTCCTGCAGCACCGGCCCCAGGTGGGCTACATCAGGTAGGCGCTGCGGCCCCTCCTCCCACGTCTCCGAGCCTTCGCTTCCCTGAGCAGACAGCTCCTGGGGGCGAGCGAGGACCTCAGGCTCCCAGGAAAGAGGCAGGAGGAGGATACCCCGCTCAGACTGACCACCTGGATGGTAGGGCCACACGGGGGGGTAGGAGGACCTTCTGTGGGGGAGGCCTGGGCACCAGAACAGTCTGCCCCTCTGACCTGTGTGAGGCGAGACTGACTCTCTCATCTGCCCTCCTGTGTGGTCCCTCTGGACCATGTATCATCACTCACCTCAACATTTCATGCTGCAGTGAGTCCCTCCTGGTCTGAGAAACTCCATGAGAGCAGCACCAATGTCTCATTTTATCTTGGTCTCCCCTGCACCTGACAGAGCAATGACACATTCTACCCTCGGCATGAACTGACCCTCTTGTGAGCCCATGTTCTGCCTTATGTCCCTGTGAAAGTGTTAGTTGCTCAGTCAAGTCCGACTCTTTGCAACCCCATGGACTGTAGCCCACTGGACTCCTCTGTTCATGGGATTTTCCAGGCAAGAATACTGGAGTGGGTTGCCATGCCCTCCCCCAGTGAATCTTCCCCACCCAGGGATCAAACGTGGGTCTCCCACATTGCAGGCGAATTCTTTACCGTCTGAGTCACAAGGGAAGCCCTTGGAACTGCCCTGTAGGACTGTTTAAAAAAACAAACACCTATTTCTCAGAAGCTAGAACGTCTTAGAACCACATCTTTGACATGTAGTCAATGTACTTTGGAGAAGGAAATGGCAACCCACTCCGGTATTCTTGCCTGGAGAATCCCAGGGACAGGGGAACCTGGTGGGCTGCCGTCTATGGGGTCGCACAGAGTCAGACACGACTGAAGCGACTTAGCAGCAGCAGCAGCAGCAATGTACTCACTTTCTCATTCCTCAGACTTACAGATCCACACCAGTTTATGCAGCACTTCTTTAGGAAGGGGTGCTGATTGCATTTTCCTGACCGGGGCAGGAAAGCTGCCAAGTGGGAAAACGGAAATCATGAAAGCTAGTTCATACTTTGTCTTTCTTTGAGACTTTACACCAAATGTGATGTCTGTCTAGAGGGAGGTTGTCATATTCTCAGCCCTATTGAGCTGCATGCCCCTTTTTTTATAACAAATATTTTGAAATGCTACCTCTTGCATCCCAAATGAAGTCATAGAAAATATTACCTGCATGATGTTAAGGATCAATCTGATCCCTAATGGAGAAATAAGATTTATAACAAAATCGTGTAAGCGCTTGGGCACAACCGTAGCAGAACACACAGTGAGGTTGCTGCTGGCCCGTGTACCTAGAATCACTGCAGAGGTGATGTCCTGCTACAGCTCGTGTGTTGTGGCCGCAATGTGGTATTGCCAGCAGTGTTGTGAATTTCTAAAATAATGAACAGCTACACAGAAGGACAAATATCGTATGATACCTCTTATGTGTGGAATCTAATAAAAGGGTACAAGTGAACTTTTTTTACAAAACAGAAGCAGTAGATGAAGAAAACAATGTTATGGTTACCGGGGGGGGGGGGGTGGGGAGGATAGATTGGGGGGTTAGAACTGACATATGCACACTACTATTTATAAAACAGATAATAAGGACCTACCGTGTAGCACAGGGAACTCAGTACTCTGTAATGTCCTTTATGGGAAAAGAATCTAAAAAGAGTGGATATGTGTATAACTGACCTACCTTGCTGTGCAGCAGAAAGTAAGACAACATTGTAAATCAACCATACTCCAATAAGATGAATAGTGAACAGCTTAATTTTTAAACAAGACAATGAAGTACAGTTGACTCGAACAATTTGGGAGGTGGTTCCCAGACCTGCAATGGACAAAAATCCACAGATGCTCAAGTCCCACGGTTGGCCTTCTGTATCTGTGGTTCATATCTGCAGATTCAACTACCTGCAGATCATGTAGCGAAATAGTATTTATGGGGGGAAAAAATCCACATATTAGTGGGCCCATGCAAACCTACGTTGTTTGAGAGTCAGATGTACTCAACAGTTTATCAGTTTACCCTGGAAAAAAATCAGTTGATATTAGTGCAAAAATACTTGATATTCACAACTGAGTTGGGTTTTAAGCCCAGATAACTAGAAACAGGCCAAGGGTCTGTTCCTACCCAAGGGTCTGGAGGAGCACCCCAAAGGTGTCTGGATGCAGGACAGGTTTCCATTGTTCTCTCCAGAGCCTTGTAAGCCACCCAACATCCCTGCCTTCTGCCACTAAATGCCATGGTGACAGCCCAAAGTGCCCCCCCCCCCATTTCTAAAATCCTGCTTAGGGAATGCTGTCCCTCCTGAGGAAAATCACTGCTCCTGGATCCCACCAACTGAATGATATCAGTCAGACCTAGGGAAGGGCAGTGGTTTTTAAGCATGATGTCTGGACAGGGTAACTCACTGCACAGTGAAGTCACAAAGCCTCTTGGTCCTGGGTCGTATTGTGCTTTCTGACTCATCAGTGAGGACCCGTTGAGTTGGACTCGGTGCCCAACCTCATCTAGGCCTTTCGAGGGACAGAAGAAGGGCAGATGTGGACAGGTCGTCCCTGACCTCATGGCTCTCCCAGTCTAGCAGGGAAAGGGAAAAAGAGTAGCTGGAAGCACAACCCAGGTCTGAGGAAAGTGGAAGATGAAACAGAGCAAAGACGTGGGTGGCCAAGAAGTGGGACCCCCTGCCTCCTGATGGGTGGCTCCCCCTGACCTTGGTTTGAAACCCACTCCGGCTGTGTCCACAGGGTGCGATTTTATGAAGGCTCTGAGTTGGTGGCTGATTCTGGGGTCACCATAGACACCACCATGCGTGGAGGCCGGCTCGGCGTGTTCTGCTTCTCCCAGGAAAACATCATTTGGTCCAACCTCAAATATCGCTGCAATGGTAATGTACATTCTTGTTACTGAATAGTATTACTACAAAAAAAAAAAAAAAATCAAACAATGCCACCTTATTGTATAGCACACATCTCTCCCAGAAGCCGAAAGTCATGCCACATATCCCTGAAATCTGAGGGTTCCTCCGTGATCCAAGCAAAAGGCAGATCTCACGTTTCCTATTTGATAGATGAGGAGATGGAACGCTAGAAAATTAAACTATTAAACTGCTTGGCTTGGGACATAGGGTTCTGTGAGAGATGGAGGCAGATTTAATTGAGAGGCAGCCTTCATTTTCATATAGCTCAAGCACAATCATAAACTCAAAACCCATTCTGCCTGCTCATTTTCTTTTGGCCTGTGAATGACGCTCCTGGGCTTTAAGCCAACAGTTCGCAAAGCTGCCTGAGGTAGAAAATGGCTGCGGGGTTGGGGGGTAGCGGGGGAGTGCTTCTTTGGGGGCTTGTTGGGCGGGCTGACAGCGACCCCTACAGGACGCTTCCCAGCTCGAGATGCACTAGGGCTGGAGGGAGCCTTCCTAATGCCCTGGTGCCTGTCCTCCTTTGCAGACACCATCCCAGAGGACTTCCAAGAATTTCAGACCCAGAATTTTGATCGCCTGGATAAATAAACAGAGGACGCAATCCGTAACTGCTTTTCCAAACACTAAAGTCATATGTTTTTTAACTTCCTACAACTTTCTTTGTATACAGTGTGGCTTTCTTTTTGCCCACCCAGATATACCAAACTTCTTATATGAATGTGGCAATAAAGAAGAGATGATTTCTAAAAACCATGTTACCCAGACATCATTCCACGTGGCTCAGGCTTTGACGGGGACTCTGCTGTTCTCTGTGGAAAATCCACAGACAGTCGCCAGGGGATCTTTCTTCCTCAGTCGTGAGGTTGACTGTGTACATCAGTCAGAAGGCTCAGGCCAAAGGTCTCACCTTCTGTTTCTTTCACAGAGAAGCCTGACAGTTCCATGCTCACCTCAGCAGCCTCCTTATTTGGGGTAAGGAACCTCAGAAACACTGCTCAGGGACACTTTTCCTATGAAGACTTTTCCTGACTGATCCTGGGGCAAGTTTGTCCAGTTCTTTTCTTAAACCCTCTCCACCCAACAGGCCTTCCACCCAGACCTCTACCAGCACTTTCAATTGTGCTTTTTTATATATTTGGCTCCCCCTAGTGGAATGTCAGCTAACTGAGAATTAAAGGACCACGTCTTAGCACAATCCTTATACTCTGAATACCTGGTATGGAGATTTCCAGTCCATTTTTTGCTAGATGGCTGACTCTTAAGTGATAAGGACAATAATGGATATGGATATGAGCCCTCCTACAACTCAGAAAGCTGCTCACAACATACACTATCTATGGTGGTATCAGCAGCCTCACTGTGTGTTCAGGACAGAAACTTGCCTGACTTTCGCGTTACTTCCTCTCCCATTGCATTTGTAAGGCAAATGATCCAGGCAAGTTTTTAAAATAAATTCCCTTAGATTTCTGTTTCAAGGAATATTGCTGGGCAGCGATATATTCTCCTAGTCCAGAATTCCTGGAAATACCTTACATCATAAGTAAGGGATAAACACTGTCGCCATCATTTTATTATGGTTTCGGTAGAAACTACAGTGGCATATGCATGACCGATACCAGACGTGGAGGATTTCGGTCCACCTCACGTGCAAAGCCTCCAGGGGTAGGTTGCTTCAAAGGTCAGGACGAGGGTCTTCGATCAGGGTCTTCCACCAACCCCCGGCTTGCTGACACTGTCTAATCGCGCAGGCAGACCCTGCTACAGGAGCCGCCTCCCAGGGTCTCGGGGCCGCGCTGCTATTGTGACGCATCTACAGACCGATCCCAATTCAAAAGAGCCCGGGAAGGAGAAGCAAATCTGTATGGTTGGAGAATGTCATCTCTCAATCCTCCCCTCTTTTCCTTGCTTTTTGTGTCTCACGGAAAGATTATTTCCTGAGCCCTTAAGGCCTTCAGGAGCCCTCTGGCCCTCCTGGTCCTCCACCCACTCTATGGTATAGAGTATACCTTTATAGGTATAAAAGCTATTTTATACCATAACATTTTAGTGCCCTTTCTCTGGAGGCCTTGGCACTTTACCAGGCGATATGTGATGAAGGCCAAAGACTCTTGGGGTATTTCACACTAATCACTGAATTGCATGCCAAACCCTCTACCTTGAAATATTAATACACTCATTTGTAAGAGGAAAATATGTTAGTTGATCAGATATGGATGTTACTTTGAGCTGAAGTCTTATGGTATCTTGATCTAACTTTCAATGACGCTGGTGTACTTATTCGATCTGTCCTGTGCTCCTGTATTTCCCCTATACTTCCCCCCTAAGGCAGGCAGGACGAGGAGGCAGCCTCCCTGCTGGGCATTCCTCCCTAAAAGCAGTAGTCCATAGGAATATCTCTAGATAATCAACACTTTTGTGTCTATGAACATGACAGTACCGTGGGCTCACAGGACATTTAAAACATAATTCCATACCTCAGAAGCCTATTACATTGTGTATGTAACTTTTGTCTTCCTGCCAATTAGAGGGCAAAGTAAAACAGGTAGCCCCAGTGGTGTGTTTAAACCAGAGCATGCCAGTTCTTGAGAGCTAGTCTTGGGAATGTTGTGAGCCAGCTGTTAAATCTGTTGAAAATCTGAAATTAGCCATCATAGTATTTACACCACAGAAATTAGCAAATGCTACAAATTAGATCTCCAGATTGCTGACTGCCAAGCATTTATCAACACATGACTGGGTACTCTTACTTACCCCTGGTCATTCTTCCCTCATTGGAAGCTGGTGTAGAAAGCTTGAAATGTTCAGAAAACTTCTTGTTTAAGAAGTAGAGAAGTGCTCCTAAAAGAAACCTTAGGAAAGAAGCTCTTTGATCTTGGCAACAACTTTTTTTGGAGTATGATACTGAAAGCACAAACAACAAAAGCAAAAATCAACACATGGGACTATATCAAATTCAAAAGTTCTGCACCAGAAAAGAAACAATTAACAAAATGAAAAAGACAACCTTTGGGAGAATGGGGGAAATTTTTGTAAACTGTATATTGGTTAGGGATTAATATCCAAAAATACATATATTGAAAAACCATACAACTCAATAACCATGAAAACAATCACATTTTTAAATGAGAAGAGAACTAAATTGACGGTTTTCCAAAAAGACATCAAAATGGCCAACAGATACATGAAAAGATGTTCAACATCAGCAAGCACGAGAGAAATGCAAATCAAAACCACAGTGAGATTCATCCCACCTATTAGACTGGCTATCACCAAAAAGACAAGAGATGCTGGCCAGGATGTGGTGAAAAGAGAACCCTCATATACTGTTTGAATGTAAATTGGTCCAGTGACTATGGAAAACAGTATGGAGTTTCCTCAAAAAATTAATAATAGATCTACCATAAGAGTCACCAATTCCAGTTCTCAGTATATATCAAGAGGAAGGAAAATAGTATGTCAAAGCAATATATGCACTCCCATGTTTATTGCAGCGTTATTCACAATAGCCAAGATATGGAAAGAACTTAAATGTCCAGTGGATGAATGGATAAAAAAAGATGTGGTATATAGACAATGGAATATTATTCGGGCACAAGAAAGGATCTCCTGCCATTAGTAACAACATGGATGGACTTTGAACATCATGCAAAATCAGACACAGAAAGACGAATACTGTGATATCACTTAGATGTCAATCTAAAAAAGTTAAACTTTTGAAAAACAGAGGAAAATGGTAGTTATCAGTGGATGGGGAGTGAGGGGATAAGACTGCTATTGTTTAAGGATACAAATTTGCAGTGAGAAGTAAATAAGTCATAGAGATCCAATGCATGGTATGGTAAATATACATGAAAATATTGTACTCCAATCGTCAAACCAACTGAGACTAAAACTTAATTATCCCAACTGCTAAAAAGAAATGATAATTACATAATATGATAGAGGTGTCAAATTCCACTGTAACAGCAATTACAACATACAAATGTATCAAATTAACACATTGTGCACCTTAAATTCACACGTTACATGTCAAACAGATTCAATTTAAAACAGCAAAGAAGTGCGAAAGTTGTGAAAATCAGGAAGCCCTTAAGAAAAGTTAGTCAAATGCCAGATACAAACCATAGGAACAGACTAGCAGGTGCCTCTTCCACAAGTCGCAACCTGGGACTTTTGAATGTTTATACTCAACTTTAGGCTTCCCTGATAGTTCAGTAGGTAGTGGAGTGACTCAAATTCCTATTAGAGTTCCATTTAGTAAGGTCCTCCTCTGAATTTCATTAACAACCCTAGGAGTCTGAGCAGCTATCACTCACTCACTCACCAGTGAGGATAAATTCATTCCACTGCTTGTCCACCCCCTGACTTCTCACTGAGATCAAAGGTCCTGCGACATGGGAGGTATGCCTGGGAGAGAGAAGAGGTGAGCCACTGTGGGAAAAAGGCTGTGCACAGGCAGACTCCCACTGGAGTGGGGAGACTTCCTGGGGCAGAGGAAGGGCACGGAGAGCATCATGAGACAGCCCCAGGTTTGGGGGCAGGGGCAGAGAGGGAGGGGAGCACGTTCCTTCTCCACCCAAGAAAGAACGGAAGCTCCTCCCTCTTCCCCCCCACGTTATTACTCCTGTATCTTAGAATTAATTCAAGATGCAAATTGCAAAATCTTAAACTTCTAAGTTCAGCTTAAAAATCTTACTACTTGGGGAAAGAGAGAGGAGAGATAAATTAGGAGACTGAATTAACATACACTACTGTGTATAAAATGGATGACCAACAAGGACCTACTGTGCTATACAGTAGGTCTTATTCTATAATAACCTAGAAGAGAAAAGAATCTGAAAAGGAATACACGTGTAACTGAGCCACTGGGCTGTACACCTGAAACTAACACCACATTGTAAATCAGCTATACTTTGGTTTAAAAAAAAATTTACTACTCTTCTATACTCTATAAATATTCAAATCTACTTAGTCCTCCATAGCAAGTCCTCTTAGTCCTCAGTCACCTTTAAGCTTGATTGTTTAGTCCTATCTGCAAACTTAATTAAATTTCCTTAAGCATTTAAAATTGCATTTATAAATTTTATATTATTCATAATCTATAATACTACATTTTTAATATACTATAAATCTACAATGCTTACAATTTTAATTATAAATTTTTTTGTCATTTGTCTGACAAAACCTACCTAATTAACTCATAAATATTACATGAATATTGTGTACCATAAGTTCTCTTAACACCTGACTATTTATATATTCAACCAAATTCTTCTATACTTTCTGGCTTAAAATTACAAGGCTAAAATCAAACACTCAATTATACATTCTTCGTTGTAGTCACAAGTTCAATTTATTAGATTTTGTAATATACCAAATTATCTTAAATATTTCAAGTACTTTAAATACCACATCAGTTCAGTTCAGTTCAGTTGCTCAGTCATGTCCAACTCTTTGTGACACCATGAACTGCAGCATACCAGGCGTCCCTGTCCATCACCAACTCCCAGAGTCTACCCAAACTCCTGTCCATTGAGTCAGTAATGCCATCCAACCATCTCATCCTCTGTCATCCCCTTCTCCTCCTGCCCTCAATCTTTCCCAGCATCAGGGTGTTTTCAAATGAGTCAGCCCTTTGCATCAGGTGGCCAAAGTATTGGAGTTTCAGCTTCAACATCAGTCCTTCCAATGAACACCCTGATCTCCCTTAGGACTATTCTCCCTTAGGATGGACTGGCTGGATCTTCTCGTAGTCCAAGGGACTCTCAAGAGTCTTCTCCAACACCACAGTTCAAAACCATCAATTTTTCTGCACTCAGCTTTCTTTATAGTCCAACTCTTACATCCATACATGACTACTGGAAAAACCATAGCCTTGACAGGCCTTTGTTGGCAAAGTAATGTCTCTGATTTTGAATATGCTATCTAGGTTGGTCATAACTTTCCTTCTAAGGAGTAAGTGTCTTTTAATTTCATGGCTGCAGTCACCATCTGCAGTGATTTTGGAGCCCCTCCAAAAAAGCCAGCCACTGTTTCCACTGTTTCCCCATCTATTTGCCATGAAGTGATGGGACCAGATGCCATGATCTTCGTTTTCTGAATGTTGAGCTTTAAGCCAACTTTTTCACTCTCCTCTTTCACTTTCATCAAAAGGCTCTTTAGTTCTTCACTTTCTGCCATAAGGGTGGTGTCATCTGCATATCTGAGGTTATTGATATTTCTCCTGGCAATCTTGATTCCACATAGTCAAAGATAATTCCAAAACACCACACAAAAATATTAAGACGATGGGTTCAGCAATTCTGTATTTAATTTTAAGATTTCTCAGGAATAAAAGATCCTTACACACTGTTGGGGTCCTTTAATGGACCGGAACCTGGTGGTCCGGAGTCAACAATAAAGTGAAAGAAGGAAAGAGGCTAATATGTCCTGGGTTACACAGCTGGCCTTCGCGCTCCAGGGAATCAGCCAGAAATAGAGATAAGAGAGAGAGAGAGAAAGAAGGACACAGGGACTCAAGTCTCTGGTGGAACAAAGGTGCTTTATTGAATTCTTTGTGAGTATATATACTGTATTACAAGGTAGCTTCTTCAGATAAAGATCAAAAGACCAGACTTTACAAGTTACCAAGGAAACAAGGAGTAAAATTTTCTTTGGAAGGAATGATGGCTAAAGCTGAAACTCCAGTACTTTGGCCACCTCATGCGAAGAGTTGACTCATTGGAAAAGACTCTGATGCTGGGAGGGATTGGGGGCAGGAGGAGAAGGGGACGACAGAGGATGAGATGGCTGGATGGCATCACTGATTTGATGGACGTGAGTCTGAGTGAACTCCGGGAGTTGGTGATGGACAGGGAGGCCTGGCGTGCTGTGATTCACGGGGTCGCAAAGAGTCGGACACGACTGAACAACTGAACTGAACTGAACTAAGAGGCCATAAGGCCAAAAGGCAATCCATATTAAAAGAAGGTCGTAGATAATCCCTTTCACCATATGGAAAGGCTAATGAAGGAAATCCTATGCAAGCATCCCATCTCTATGATCTCAGTCCTAGGAGTGCCTTGCCACTCCTCTCGCTCCTGACAGGAACTGATAAGGAACAGAGGGCTCAAGAAAGATAGGAAACAGCACACAGCAATCCTACTGTGAAACATTCCCTAACAACACACTAATGAAACTATACTGTTTCAAGAAACTTGGGGTGAACTCAGTGGGCTGAGGTGGTTTATTAGCTGAAGATTTGGAGCTCTGGACACTGAAGTGGATTTTTATTCTTCATTTTTTGGGGGGTGGGGGTTATCTGCTTGGTTTTGGGGGGTGCTGTGTAGGTTTGGGGATGGGGTGTGGCCACACCACAAGGCTTGCAGGATCTTAGTTCCCTGACCGGGGATTGAACCCAGGCCCTCAGCACTGAAAGCCAGGGAATTGCCTGAAGGAGATGTTTTTCATGATCCTGCAGGGGAAGTTGAGCCCTCCTATAGTCCCAGTGTTATTAGGGACCCCAAGCGTATGCTCTCCAGACAGGGGTGTTTTATATCCATCCCACTCCCCTAGATTCATGTATAAATGATCTAGTTCTTAAGTCTCCTCACCTCTAGACCAGATTCTTTTTCATTGTTGCAAGAACCTAAAGAAGCCATAAATTGTGTTTTCTGTGTACAAAGGCTTCCCTTATAAGGAAAAAACAAGACCAACAAAAACAGCCCAATAACAACACTTAGATTTTTTCTTAAATTTTGGAGGAGTCTGGGAAATGCATCCTCAATGCCAGTAAGTCACTGACAAGTGTTCCAGAGCACAGCCCATTTCTACAGAGGGGACTGTCACTACCTTGGTGCAGCTCTCCCTGGCTCTGGTGCCATCACCACACAGAAGGGGCATCACCAGGCCATCCTCCACAGCCCCTCTGAGATAATAAGCTCAGGATCCACCCTCTTACTGAACAAAAGGACTGAGGGAAAGAGAAATATGAGCAGGAGGTAGGTCAAATGCTACCCCCGCCACATTCTGAATGACCTCAAATGTTGGCGATCTAAAGGGTACGATCACCTTCGGATGTCTGGGGCACACCTGAAAAAACAAAATAGCCTCCAGTGATACTGCTTGGAAAAGTCTGACTTAAGGAATGAAACAAGTTGCTCTAGGGACAGAGCAGGGTGGCTAGGAAAAGAAAAAGGGATTCCCCAAGGTTAGTCAAGCAGAAGCATAGTGGGGTATGGGGAGGTAGTCTCTGGGGAGGTGGGGTCTGCCCACTCCCATGAGGAGGAGCCTCTGATGGGGCACTTGTTGTGACCGAGGACTGGATACTTAGCCCACACCCTGAGATCAGAGGTGAGGCCTCCGGGTAGCCAAGCCAGGGACAGTGAAAGTATGTAAAAGTGTTAGTCTCTCAGTTGTATCCAACTCCTTGTGACCCCATGGACTGTAGCCCGCCAGATTCCTCTGTTCATGGAATTCCCCAGGCAAGAATACTGGAGTGGGTAGCCATTCCCTTCACCAAGGGATCTTCCCAAACCAGGGATTGAACCCAGATCTCCTGCATTGCAGGCAGATTCTTAACCAGCTGAATCATCAGGGAAGCCCAGGGGCAGACAAGCCTATTGTAAGGAGCATGACTGCAGCCGCCAAAAAATAGCGCCCCCATCTGGTCCTGTGGAGGACCAGATCCCCACAGGCACATCCAGTACCTAAAGGGCAATGGTGGAGCGGGTGACCACCAAAGAGAAAGCCCCAAGTCTCACATTCTGGAGCCATGTAAGCCCAGGGATCCTGCATAGGGGGCAGGGCTGAGGAAGGAGCCCGAGGAAGAATTGATATTGGAGGTCGGCTGGGTGAGAGGGCAGAGGGACAGAGTGAGAGCAGGGGCATCTGCTCAGTCCCAACAGAGAGGAGCAGACAGAAGAAGCGTCAAGGAAGGAAGGACTTGAAGGGCAGGGCCAAAGCTATTTGCACTCAGAGGAGAGAGGTGGGCCACAGGGCGAGCAGGACCACCTCGACGACCTGTACTCCCAACTCCAGAAGGTGCTCCTGGTGACCCTGTCCATCCAACTCCACTCACCAGAGGCAGAAGCAGGCAAACGCACAGCCACATGCCGAAATGGGGAACCTGCGAAGCATATGTACTAATTAAAATTACACTGCTGCACACGTATTGCTTCTATAAGAAGGAATAGAATACAAATTTCAAGTGTCAAACAAACCAATGAGCAGTTTAAATGGGTTCAGCAGAATATTGTCTAAGAGAAGCATAGATGATTAAAGGATATAAATGAGAGCAATTAAAATAGAAACAAAACAACCAGCCTTGATTTTAACCCCAACTTAGTTTCTTAAGCCACTACAAATCAGTCTTGAATGATTGAGCTCCTACTAATTAAATTTTTTCTTAAAGTTATAAGATGCCTAGGTTTAGACCAGGCCACATCCTTCACCTTAGAAATTTCACAAAAGAGCTCCTGAGCCGAGTGCTCCAGGTGGGTGGCTGGCTGTCACATAAGTGACAGCTTCACCTCAAGATACTCTGAGAAAGGGATTCATTTCAGTGCTTGATCCAAGCCGTGAACTAGCACACAAGTTTTTCCCCATGAAGTTTAACTTGTTAAGTACTATCAAATTGATAAACAATAAAATACAACAGGAATCACTGTTGGGAGCATGTGTCCATAAAAAAAAGACTTGTCCAACTAAGTGTGAACCACTGTTGCCACGTTTCAGGTTTTTATCTAAATATTTGTTCATCAATGCTTTTCTTTTCTAATTTTATTTTATTTTTGGCCTTATCTCATGGCATGTGGGATCTTAGTTCCCCAACTAGGGATAGAACCTGCAACCCCTGCATTGCAAGCACAGTGTCTTAACCACTGGACCAGAGGGAAACCTCATTTAATGCTTATTTTATAGTATTGACTAGGAGTAAACCGTAGCAGATACCTAAAATTTATAGAACAAAAATTCTCATTGAAAATTTCTCCATTCATGTATGGTGTCACCAGTGGTAAAGAACGTGCATGTTCATGCAGGAGACGTAAGAGATGCGGGTTCAATCCCGAGGTCAGGAAGATCCTCTGGAGGAGGGCATGGGAACCCGCTCCAGTATTCTTGCCTGGAGGATCCCATGGACAGAGGAGCCTGGCAGGCTTCAGTCCATAAGGCCGCGGAGAGTCAGACACAACTGAGCGACTTAGCACAGCAATGAGTTATCTTCACAGGCCATACCATTCCCACCCCTCTCCCACCACAATTCTGAGGATCAGGGTTTGAGAACATCTCAAAAGTCCCTTCTCACCCCGTGGCTACTGAGAGCTCCTGGACTCTCAGTCCAGAATGAGGACTGTGGGATATTCCTCTCCATACTCTCCCTACCACCTCCTAAAGTGTTTGCTGAATTGGAAAGCCTACGACATCAAATCCAGTAGCTCTCTGCTTCAAATTCCTGTCTTTCTCCAAAGAATCCACGAGGTGGCAGAAATCCTCTAAAAATTCGGAAAAAAAAAAAAAAAAAAAAAAACCCTGCTCTTTTTATTTAACCTATTAATAAGAGACATCTCCTAAAGTTCATTAAAAGTAAAATAACAACAGCAACAACAAAAGAGTAAGATAATAACCACTGTAATTTATTAAAAACTTATAAATAGAGCTCTACCCATAGCACTATGTTAACTGTGAATAGTTTAGTGCCTAAGAATTCTCATTTACCAAAACATGCAACTCAACAAAAAACAAGCACCAGACACAAAACAACCTAAATTTGAATCTTTGCAATTAGGCTCTGAATGAACACTGAAGCCTCATTATCTTTGGTTTCTTTCAGGAATTGCCTGGAGAAGCCTTTTTCTACGTCCCTCAACCTAAGTTCACAGCACAGCTTTCTGTGAGTCAAGCAAAGAGCCGTTCTCCATCTGTTCATGATACATTTATTCACTTACTCATTCATTCACCAAACACCCAGTGAGCAATTACCACGTGCCAGGCACTATGAGGGCTACAAAAAAAGTGCACAAATCCAGCTGGCTTCAGTCCAGGCCTCTGTATGAGTGAAAACCATTTTCATTCTAGTACTGATCGTGATTGCAAAAACAATTTCTTTTAGGATTAGATAAACCTTAAAGCCAATCTCTAGATTCCCTTGCTCTTAGACAATCTATAACATATTTGGCTATTGGAAGAACCCATATTTACTCAATCTTGAGAGTTCTTAGCTGGGTCAAGAGAGCCTTGTCCTAAATGTCCTAAATTCTCCCAGGAAGAATTTTCCAGGGAGCAGAAGGCAGTGTCCCAAGCCAGGACAGGTGGCTTGACAGAAATGGAGTAAATAACTATTCAGCCTGCAGTGTTTACACTGTTGTTTGGTTGGTTGTTGGTTTTGTTAACCTGAGCAAATATTTAAAACATGGAAGAGGTGATTGGTGGAAGAAGATGGTGGAGGAATAGGACGGGAAGACCACTTTCTCCCTCACAAATTCCTCAAAAGAACATTTCAATGCTGAGCAAAATCCACAAAACAACTTCTGAAGGCTGGCAGAGGACATCAGGCAACCAGAAAAACAGACCATTGTCTTCAAAAACAGGTAGGAAAAAATATAAAAGACGAAAAAGGAGACAAAGGAGGTAGGGAGGGAGCTCCGTCCCGGGAAGGGAAGCCCGTCCCAGGAAGGAAATTTTAAGAACAGAGGTTTCCAAATACCAGGAAACACTCTCCCTGATGAGTCTGTGGCGAGCCTTGGAAACACACAGGGCAACATAACAGGAAGGAAAAATAAATAAATAATTAAAACCAACAGATTACAAACCCAACAGTAACTCCCCCAGCGGAAAAGCAGCACAGACGCCTGCATCCGCCACTAGCAAGTGGGGGCAGGGCAGGGAAGCGCGGGAGGCGCAGGCTACAGAGCTTTGTAAGAACTGGGCAGGAATGCCCCACGCGCAACCAGAACGATCTAACTTGGGCTAGCAAACCAGACTGTGGGATAGCTACCATGCAAAAAGCTCGAACATAAGACACCGCCAGGACCGAGCACAGAACAAAGGACGGAACGGGAAAAGCCGGCTGCAGACCATCCCCCCGCCGGGGACAGGCAGCCAGAGCCGTAAGGGCTGGAAAGGGGCAATTGCAGACCCGAAGAGACTTTACTTACCAAACTGCAAGCAGGCTTCTTTGCTAAGACTTCTAGGGGTGCTGGACAGTCATCATCTGCCCCACAAGGGGCGCCAGCGGTCCACCCAGAAAACTGAGCAGCAGAGGCAGAAAAGGCGACAAGTCGCAGCAACCGCGCTCGCCAAACTCCTGAGCTACTCGGACCTGGGAAGGGCACAAAGCGCAGTCCCAACAGAATCTGCGCCTCTGAGGGCTACCTGAGCACTGAACCTGAACAGCTTAAACCCGGGAAGTGCACACAGCCTAGGGCCAGCCTCAGATGGTTCCCGGCTGAGCATCGTAGAGCCAGAGCGGTTTGTGCGCTGTGAGAGGGGACAGGTCCAGCGGGGCTGAGACACTGTGTGCACACAACAGTGCTATTTGTTTGCAGCATCCCCCCTCCCCATAGCGTGACTGAACTAGTGAGCCTAAAAAACCAGCAAACAGAAGAAGTTAAACAGAGGGAACCGTCTTGGAAGTGACCCCACACTGCCCACAACAGAGAAGGGCCAGATATATTTTTACTATTTTTACAATCATTCCTTTTTTTTTCTAACTTTTTTTTAAATTGTTAAGTCTTCTATTTCTCCTCTAATTTTTATTTCTATAACCATTACTTTTCAAAAAAAAGACTCTATTTTTTTACTTTTCAAAAAAAAAGACTTTTTTTTTTTTTTTTTTAAGGCAAACACCATATATAGTCTTTGGGTGGTTGTTGTTGGTGTTTTTTTTTAATAATTCTTGTGGCTTTTTTTTTCTTTTTTCCTTTTTCCTTCTGCTTCTTCTCTTTAATATTGTATTTGTGAAAATCCAACCTCTACTCTAGATTTTTAATCTTTGCTTTTTGGTTTTTGTTGTCAATTTTGTACATTTAAAATTCACTACCCAATTTTACCTGAGAGTGAGATTACTGGCTTGACCACTCTCTCCTCCTTTGGACTCTCCTTTTTCTCCACCAGGTGGCCTCTGTCTCTTTCCTCCCCCATCTCTTCTCTATCCAACTCTGTGAATCTCTGTGTGTTCCAGACGGTGGAGAACACCTAAGGAACTGGCTACTGGCAGGATTTGTCTCTCTCCTTCTCATTCCTCTCTCTTATCCTCCTGGCCACCTCTGTCTACTTCCTACCTCTCATCTTCCCTGCATAACTCCGTAAATACCTCTGAGCGGTCCAGACTATGGAGCGCACATAAGGAAGTGACTACTGGCTAGCTTGCTCTCTCCTCTTTTGATCTCACCGCATCTCATTCCAGTCACCTCTAACTACCCCCTCCCTCGTCTCTTCTCCTTGTAACTCAGTGAACTTCTCTGGGTGTCCCTCAATGTGGAGAAACTTTTCATCTTTAACCTAGATGTTTTATCATCGGTGCTGTATAGATGGAGAAGTCTAGAGGCTACTGTAAAATAAAACTGAAAACCAGAAGCAGGAGGCTTAAGTCCAAAACCTGAAAACATCAGAGAACTCCTGAATTGAGGGAACATTAAGCGATAGGATCTCATCAAATGCCTCCATACCTACACCGAAACCAAGCTCCACCCAAGGGCCAACAAGTTCCAGAACAAGACATACCATGCAAATTCTCCAGCAACACAGGAACACACCCCTGAGCTTCAATATACAGGCAGCTCAAAGTTACTCCAAAACCTTTGACGTCTCATAACCCATTACTGGTCACTCCACTGCACTCCAGAGAGAAGAAACCCAGCTCCACCCACCAGAACTCCAACACAAGCCTCCCTAACCAGGAAACCTTGACAAGCCACTGATACAACCCCACCCACAGTGAGGAAGCTCCATAATAAAGAGAACTCCACAAATTACCAGAATATAAAAAGGCCACACCAAACGCAGCAATATAACCAAGATGAAGAGACAGAGGAATACTCAGCAGGTAAAGGAACAGGAGAGTTGTCCACCAAACCAAACAAAAGAGGAAGAGGTAGGGAATCTACCTGAGAAAGAATTCTGAATATTGATAGTGAAAATGATCCAAAATCTTGAAATCAAAATGGAATCACAGATAAATAGCCTAGAGACAAGGATTGAGAAGATGCAAGAAAGGTTTAACAAGGACCTAGAAGAAATAGAAAAGAGTCAATATATAATGAATAACACAATAAATGAGATCAGAAACACTCTGGAGGCAACAAATAGAATAATGGAGGCAGAAGATAGGATTAGTGAAATAGAAGATAGAATGGTAGAAATAAATGAATCAGAGAGGAAAAAAGAAAAACGAATTAAAAGAAATGAGGACAATCTCAGAGACCTCCAGGACAATATGAAACGCTCCAACATTCGAATTATAGGAGTCCCAGAAGAAGAAGACAAAAAGAAAGACCATGAGAAAATCCTTGAGGAGATAATAGTTGAAAACTTCCCTAAAATGGGGAAGGAAATAATCACCCAAGTCCAAGAAACACAGAGAGTTCCAAATAGGATAAACCCAAGGCGAAACACCCCAAGACACATATTAATCAAATTAACAAAGATCAAACACAAAGAACAAATATTAAAAGCAGCAAGGGAAAAACAACAAATAACACACAAGGGGATTCCCATAAGGATAACAGCTGATCTTTCAATAGAAACTCTTCAGGCCAGGAGGGAATGGCAAGACATACTTAAAGTGATGAAAGAAAATAACCTACAGCCCAGATTACTGTACCCAGCAAGGATCTCATTCAAATAAGAAGGAGAAATCAAAAGCTTTACAGAAAAGCAAAAGCTGAGAGAATTCAGCACCACCAAACCAGCTCTCCAACAAATTCTAAAGGATATTCTCTAGACAGGAAACACAAAAAGGGTGTATAAACCCAATCCCAAAACAATAAAGTAAATGGTAACAGGATCATACTTATCAATAATTACCTTAAACATAAATGGGTTGAATGCCCCAACCAAAAGGCAAAGACTGGCCGAATGGATACAAAAACAAGACCCCTCTATATGCTGCTTACAAGAGACCCACCTCAAAACAAGGGACACATACAGACTGAAAGTGAAGGGCTGGAAAAAGATATTTCACGCAAATAGAGACCAAAAGAAAGCAGGAGTGGCAATACTCATATCGGCAATACCGATAAAATAGACTTTAAAACAAAGGCTGTGAAAAGAGACAAAGAAGGCCACTACATAATGATCAAAGGATCAATCCAAGAAGAAGATATAACAATTATAAATACATATGCACCCAATATAGGAGCACCACAATATGTAAAACGAATGCTAACAAGTATGAAAGGGGAAATCAACAATAACACAATAATAGCAGGAGACTTTAATACCCCACTCACACCTATGGACAGATCAACTAAACAGAAAATTAACAAAGAAACGCAAACTTTACATTAGACCAGTTAGACCTAATTGATATCTATAGGACATTTCACCCCAAAACAATGAATTTCACCTTTTTCTCAAGTGCTCATGGAACCTTCTCTAGGATAGATCACATCCTGGGCCATAAATCTAAACTTGATAAATTCAAAAAAATCGAAGTCATTCCAAGCATCTTTTCTGACCGTAATGCATTAAGATTCGATCTCAATTACAGGAGAAAAACTATTAAAAATTCCAACATATGGAGGTTGAACAACACACTTCTGAATAACCAACAAATCACAGAAGAAATCAAAAAAGAAATCAAAATATGCATAGAAACTAATGAAAATGAAAACACAACAACCCAAAACCTATGGGACACTATAAAAGCAGTGCTAAGAGGAAAGTTCATAGCAATACAGGCATACCTTAAGAAACAAGAAAAAACTCAAATAAATAACCTAACTCTACACCTAAAGCAACTAGAAAAGGAAGAATTGGAGAACCCCAGAGTTAGTAGAAGGAAAGAAATCTTAAAAATTAGGGCAGAAATAAATGCAAAAGAAACAAGAGACCATAGCAAAAATCAACAAAGCCAAAAGCTGGTTCTTTGAAAGGATAAATAAAATTGACAAACCATTAGCCAGACTCATCAAGAAGCAAAGAGAGAAAAATCAAATCAATAAAATTAGAAATGAAAATGGAGAGATCACAACAGACAACACAGAAATACAAAGGATCATAAGAGACTACTATCAGCAATTATATGCCAATAAAATGGACAACGTGGAAGAAATGGACAAATTCTTAGAAAAGTACAATTTTCCAAAACTGAACCAGGAAGAAATAGAAAATCTTAACAGACCCATCACAAGCACAGAAATTGAAACTGTAATCAGAAATCTTCCAGCAAACAAAAGCCCAGGTCCAGATAGCTTCACAGCTGAATTCTACCAAAAATTTTGAGAAGAGCTAACACCTATCCTACTCAAACTCTTCCAGAAAATTGCAGAGGAAGGTAAACTTCCAAACTCATTCTATGAGGCCACCATCACCCTAATACCAAAACCTGACAAAGATACTACAAAAAAAGAAAACTACAGGCCAATATCACTGATGAACATGGATGCAAAAATCCTCAACAAAATTCTAGCAATCAGAATCCAACAACACATTAAAAAGATAATACACCATGACCAAGTGGGCTTTATCCCAGGGATGCAAGGATTCTTCAATATCCACAAATCAATCAATGTAATTCACCACATTAACAAATTGAAAAATAAAAGCCATATGATTATCTCAATAGATGCAGAGAAGGCCTTTGACAAAATTCAACATCCATTTATGATAAAAACTCTCCAGAAAGCAGGAATAGAAGGAACATACCTCAACATAATAAAAGCTATATATGACAAACCCACAGCAAACATTATCCTCAATGGTGAAAAATTGAAAGCATTTCCCCTAAAGTCAGGAACAAGACAAGGGTGCCCACTTTCACTGCTACTATTCAACATAGTTCTGGAAGTTTTGGCCACAGCAATCAGAGCAGAAAAAGAAATAAAAGGAATCCAAATTGGAAAAGAAGAAGTAAAACTTTCACTGTTTGCAGATGACATGATCCTCTACATAGAAAACCCTAAAGACGCCACCAGAAAATTACTAGAGCTAATCAATGAATATAGTAAAGTTGCAGGATATAAAATCAACATTCAGAAATCCCTTGCATTCCTATACACTAATAATGAGAAAGTAGAAAAAGAAATTAAGGAAACAATTCCATTCACCATTGCAACGAAAAGAATAAAATACTTAGGAATATATCTACCTAAAGAAACTAAAGACCTATATATAGAAAACTATAAAACACTGATGAAAGAAATCAAAGAGGACACTAATAGATGGAGAAATATACCATGTTCATGGATCGAAAGAATCAATATAGTGAAAATGAGTATACTACCCAAAGCAATCTACAAATTCAATGCAATCCCTATCAAGCTACCAGCAATATTTTTCACAGAACTACAACAAATAATTTCAAGATTTGTATGGAAATACAAAAAACCTCGAATAGCCAAAGCAATCTTGAGAAAGAAGAATGGAACTGGAGGAATCAACTTGCCTGACTTCAGGCTCTACTACAAAGCCACAGTCATCAAGACAGTATGGTACTGGCACAAAGACAGAAATATAGATCAATGGAACAAAATAGAAAAGCCCAGAGACAAATCCACACACATATGGACACCTTATCTTTGACAAAGGAGGCAAGAATATACAATGGAGTAAAGACAATCTCTTTAACAAGTGGTGCTGGGAAAACTGGTCAACCACTTGTAAAAGGAATGAAACTAGATCACTTTCTAACACCCGCACACAAAAATAAACTCAAAATGGATTAAAGATCTAAATGTAAGACCAGAAACTATAAAACTCCTAGAGGAGAACATAGGCAAAACACTCTCCGACATAAATCACAGCAGGATCCTCTATGATCCACCTCCCAGAATTCTGGAAATAAAAGCCAAAAATAAACAAATGGGAATCTAATTAAAATTAAAAGCTTCTGCACAACAAAGGAAAATATAAGCAAGGTGAAAAGACAGCCTTCTGAATGGGAGAAAATAATAGCAAATGAAGCAACTGACAAACAACTAATCTCAAAAATATACAAGCAACTTATGCAGCTCCAATTCCAGAAAAATAAACGACCCAATCAAAAAATGGGCCAAAGAACTAAATAGGACATTTCTCCAAAGAAGACATACAGATGGCTAACAAACACATGAAAAGATGCTCAACATCACTCATTATTAGAGAAATGCAAAATCAAAACCACAATGAGGTACCACTTCACACCAGTCAGAATGGCTGTGATCCAAAAATCTGCAAGCAATAAATGCTGGAGAGGGTGTGGAGAAAAGGGAACCCTCCTACACTGTTGGTGGAATGCAAACTAATACAGCCACTATGGAGAACAGTGTGGAGATTCCTTAAAAAATTGCAAATAGAACTGCCTTATGACCCAGCAATCCCACTGCTGGGCATACACACCGAGGAAACCAGAATTGAAAGAGACACATGTACCCCAATGTTCATCGCAGCACTGTTTATAATAGCCAGGACATGGAAACAACCTAGATGTCCATCAGCAGATGAATGGATAAGAAACTGTGGTACATATACACAATGGAGTATTACTCAGCCGTTAAAAGAATTCATTTGAATCAGTTCTGATGAGATGGATGAAACTGGAGCCGATTATACAGAGTGAAGTAAGCCAGAAAGAAAAACACCAATACAGTATACTAACACATATATATGGAATTTAGAAAGATGGCAATGACGACCCTGTATGCAAGACAGGAAAAAAGACACAGATGTGTATACGACTTTGGACTCAGAGGGAGAGGGGAGAGGGTGGGATGATTTGGAGAATGGCATTAACATGTTACTATCATGTAAGAATCGAATCGCCAGTCTATGTCCGACACAGGATACAGCTTGCTTGGGCTGGTGCAGGGGATGACCCAGAGAGATGTTATGGGGAAGAGGTGGGAGGGGGGTTCATGTTTGGAACGCATGTACACCCGTGTGGATTCATGTCAATGTATGGCAAAACCAATACAGTATTGTAAAGTAAAATAAAGTAAAAATAAAAATTAAAAAAAAAGAAATAGAAAGAATTAAGGAAACAATTCCATCACCATTGCAACGAAAAGAATAAAATACTTAGGAATATATCTACCTAAAGAAACTAAAGACCTATATATAGAAAACATAAAACACTGATGAAAGAAATCAAAGAGGACACTAATAGATGAGAAATATACCATGTTCATGGATCGAAAGAATCAATATAGTGAAAATGAGTATACTACCCAAAGCAATCTACAAATTCAATGCAATCCCTATCAAGCTACCAGCAATATTTTTCACAGAACTACAACAAATAATTTCAAGATTTGTATGGAAATACAAAAAACCTCGAATAGCCAAAGCAATCTTGAGAAAGAAGAATGGAACTGGAGGAATCAACTTGCCTGACTTCAGGCTCTACTACAAAGCCACAGTCATCAAGACAGTATGGTACTGGCACAAAGACAGAAATATAGATCAATGGAACAAAATAGAAAGCCCAGAGACAAATCCACACACATATGGACACCTTATCTTTGACAAAGGAGGCAAGAATATACAATGGAGTAAAGACAATCTCTTTAACAAGTGGTGCTGGGAAAACTGGTCAACCACTTGTAAAAGGATGAAACTAGATCACTTTCTAACACCGCACACAAAAATAAACTCAAAATGGATTAAAGATCTAAATGTAAGACCAGAAACTATAAAACTCCTAGAGGAGAACATAGGCAAAACACTCTCCGACATAAATCACAGCAGGATCCTCTATGATCCACCCCCCAGAATTCTGGAAATAAAACCAAAAATAAACAAATGGGATCTAATTAAAATTAAAAGCTTCTGCACAACAAAGGAAATACAAGCAAGGTGAAAAGACAGCCTTCTGAATGGGAGAAAATAATAGCAAATGAAGCAACTGACAAACAACTAATCTCAAAAATATACAAGCAACTTATGCAGCTCAATTCCAGAAAAATAAACGACCCAATCAAAAAATGGGCCAAAGAACTAAATAGACATTTCTCCAAAGAAGACATACAGATGGCTAACAAACACATGAAAAGATGCTCAACATCACTCATTATTAGAGAAATGCAAATCAAAACCACAATGAGGTACCACTTCACACCAGTCAGAATGGCTGTGATCCAAAAATCTGCAAGCAATAAATGCTGGAGAGGGTGTGGAGAAAAGGGAACCCTCCTACACTGTTGGTGGGAATGCAAACTAATACAGCCACTATGGAGAACAGTGTGGAGATTCCTTAAAAAATTGCAAATAGAACTGCCTTATGACCCAGCAATCCCACTGCTGGGCATACACACCGAGGAAACCAGAATTGAAAGAGACACATGTACCCCAATGTTCATCGCAGCACTGTTTATAATAGCCAGGACATGGAAGCAACCTAGATGTCCTTCAGCAGATGAATGGATAAGAAATCTGTGGTACATATACACAATGGAGTATTACTGAGCCGTTAAAAAGAATACATTTGAATCAGTTCTGATGAGATGGATGAAACTGGAGCCGATTATACAGAGTGAAGTAAGCCAGAAAGAAAAACACCAATACAGTATACTAACACATATATATGGAATTTAGAAAGATGGCAATGACGACCCTGTATGCAAGATAGCAAAAAAGACACAGATGTGTATAGCGAACTTTTGGACTCAGAGGGAGAGGGAGAGGGAGAGGGTGGGATGATTTAGGAGAATGGCATTGAAACATGTTTACTATCATGTAAGAATCGAATCGCCAGTCTATGTCCGACACAGGATACAGCATGCTTGGGGCTGGTGCACGGGGATGACCCAGAGAGATGTTATGGGGAAGGAGGTGGGAGGGGGGCTCATGTTTGGGAACGCATGTATACCCGTGGTGGATTCATGTCAATGTATGGCAAAACCAATACAGTATTGTAAAGTAAAATAAAGTAAAAATAAAAATTAAAAGAAAAAAACATGGAAGAGTTTACAGAAAAATTCATATTTCCCGCTTCCCTCAAAAAGTTCAAAAGCTCTGGCCACACCATCTACATCCCTGCCCAGGAACCTCGGCGACGGCCATGTCCTCCAGGCACCCCTGGACCCTGTTCAGCCCTCTTCACTCATTAGGCTCCTGCCTGGCCCCTAAAGGTGACCCAGTCTGAGACCCTCGGCTTGCGATGTCCACGGCAGTCTGCGAGGCTGGCTGGGATTATAGAGGAGGGTCAGACTACAGCCCTCCGACTGAACCCTTCCCAGTCCCATAGCTACTGAATGGCTTGGCCTGGACTCTAATCCAGGGGTCCTAACTCCTTGTCCCAGCACTGCTCCACAAGACACAGAAGGTGCTCAAATTCATAATTGAGAAGAAATTAATAAAAGAGCTATTTCAAAGAAGATAGTGGCCAGGAAACCGAAAGAGAGTATCCCATTCCTTCCTCTGCTTCCTGCCCCCCTCCACCCCCAAAGCAAGAGAGGGGTGCTGTTCCCACGACCCTTGACAGAGCAAGTGGAAAGAGTGGTCACCACTTCCAGAAAGGGTAGGTCACAGTGACTGCCAGCCAACAGGACCTTGGGTAGAAGGGCACAGCCATCCTGCACAACTCCACATGGGAGCCAAGGAGATAAGCAGCCCACCCTCCATCTCCTCTCCCACCCCAAATACTCTGACTTGGCCAGAGCCGATGTGCCAGGGGGTCCACTGATGCAGAGTGCTCATGCCAGCCCCTTCAGACAGAAAGCAGAGAAAGGGCAGGTGGGGAGTGGGCCCCACTTGCCCCAGGACAAAGAAAAGGCCCCCTACTTGTACCTCACCTTCACCTTCACTCAGCTCCACCACACTGCTGTCTGCCCCAGGCATCAGACCGAAATATCACGCCCCAACAAAGACAGGAAGGAAAAAGACTAAGGATAACAGTAGCAGCTTGACTTAGAGAGCATTCCAGACACCTTGTACACAGGACCTCTAATCCGGACAACAACCCGCAAGGGAGGAGAAGGGGGAGGGAAAGTTTGGGGCAGGCAGAGGATTCCTTTTTGTAACTGAAGAAACCAAGGCACAGAATGGTAAAGGGACTTGGTAAACAGATACCTACTTTATAAATGGCAGAGGGAATATTCAAACCCAGTGTCATTGGCTCCATAACCTGAAATTATCGTATAGTTATGGAAAATATTCATCAATGGTGCAGAAAGGAGTTAACAGAGCAGGCCTGGGATTGCTATCCTAAACGCCTGCTTGCAGTTTTGACATGAATTGATGTGAATGATAAAACTGTTTTTTCTACATCTAGCACAAGGACTATTTGGTTATTCTGCTTTACTCTGTTAATACAGTGAATTATATTTTTAGGTGTCAGTTCAGTTCAGCTGCTCAGTCGAGTCTGACTCTTTGTGACCCCATGAACCGCAGCACACCAGGCCTCCCTGTCCATCACCAACTCCTGGAGTCTACCCAAACTCCTGTCCATTGAGCTGGTGATGCCATCCAACCATCTCATCCTCTGTTGTCCCCTTCTCCTCCTGCCCCCAATCTTTCCCAGCATCAGGGTCTTTTCAAATAAGTCAAAGTGGGTGGCCAAAGTATTGGAGTTTCAGCTTCAGCATCAGTCCTTCCAATGAATACCCGGGACTGATCTCCTTTAGGATGGACTGGTTGGATCTCCTTGCAGTCCAAGGGGCTCTCAAGAGTCTTCTCCAACACCACAGTTCAAAAGCATCAATTCTTCGGTGCTCAGTTTTCTTTCTAGTTCAACTCTCACATAATATTAGACTACTCCTTAAAAAAAAGAAAGCTTGCTGGGACTTCTCGGGTGGTCCAGTGGTTAAGACTCTGCTCTCAATGCAGGGGACCCAGGTTCAATCCCTAGTCAGGGAACTAGATCCCCCATGCCACAACAAAGAGTTTGCCTGCCACAACCAAGATCCAGTGCAGCAAAATAAATAAATAAATATTAAAAGAAAGAAAGAAAGAAAGAAAGCTTGCTGGCCAAGTTAGCCACTGGCTGGCACCTGTGAGCTTGGGTTTGGGGAGGGCAGCCCCATTTCAGAACTGATAAGTGTACCCATACTGTCCAACCTGGCTTATGCTGAACACCTGCTTTCCTCTGGCCATCTGGAAGTTTGGTACAAGCTAGGCAGGGTGTGCTTACATGCCCAGCCCCAAGTGAAAATCTGGGTACGGAATCACTGAGTTTCCCTGGTGGACATTACACATGTGGTGTGGCAACCACTTGCTGGAAGGAATTAAACACATCTCCTGTGACTCTGCTGGGAGAGGAATCTTGGAAGCTCGCAGCTGGTTTCCTCAAGATGTTGGCCCATGCACCTTTTTCCTTTGCTGATTCTGCTTTGTATCCTTTGCTGGGATAAATTATCACTATAAGTCAACTACATGTTGAGTCCTGTGAGTCCTCTAGCAAGTCACTGAATGAGGGGTGCTCATGAGCACCCTGGAACATCAGTTACCCCTCACCAGCAGCTGAAGGAGGCTGCGGGGCTTTGCAAAGTACACAGATTTAAGGAAGTGCTAGATCTGCCTCATTTGTGAGGAAATAACAAGAGAGGGAGACCCAAAGGTAAAAGCTGGAGACTTCCCAGGTGGTTAAGATTCCATGCTCCCCTTGTAGGTGTCCAAGCTCTAATCCTGATCAGGGAACTAGATACCACACGCCACAACTAAAGATCCTGCATGCTGCAGCTAAGACTGGGCACAGTTAAACAACTGAACAAATATTAAAAACATACACACACACACACACACACACACACACACACACACACTCACACAAATTGCCTGTAGACCTGGAGCAGACTCAAATGGAGACCACTAAGATTAAACACACATGGCAAGGGGCAGAGACTAAATGGTATGGCTTATTTGACTAGTTTCTGCATCCAGAGAAATTTAAGGTTTAGACTACAACTCTCAGTATCTGCTCTTTCTTTTCTAGGCACAGAGTCCACGATTTTATCCCGAACATCGATGCCCAGAATAAGACTACTCCCAGATTTCCTTATACTTGGGTGTGGTCATATGACCAAATTTTGGCTAATGGCATGTAAGCAAAGAATTATGGTAGACCTGGGAATCTTCTTTTAAAGACAGCTGATGTTCCCTCTTTATCCTTTTCTCCCTCCTACTCTGGAATGTGGATGTCACAGCCAAAGCTCTAGAAGCCATCTTCAACTGAGGAGAAAACCTTGGGAATGGAAGTGTCATAGCAGAGAACAAGATAGAATTGACATTGTGAAGTCAAACACTGGCCCTAAAATTTCTACATCTGGGCTTTTTGAAAATGAGAATTTTTTAATTTGTTTAAGGCTTTTCTGTTATTCCCATTGAATTTAATTCTCCTTAATTCAGAAGATACTCAGGATGGGCAAGTGTTTATAAACTTATATATCCAAAACTATAAATTACCAGATTTTATATCTGAATGGTCATTGGGGACCGGACCATCTTTTTCAACCTCATTTTACAGTTGGAGAAACTGAGGCCCAGTCATTGCTGATTTGGGTCTTATGGCTAATGAGAACCAGAGCTGGAATTAGTTCCTATGTGTGAATACCTACAGGCTCAGACTTCTCCTCCTGCTGTGAGAACCACCCCAGCTACACCAGATCTCAAGTATGAACAGTTGCTCTCTTCTAGAGCACTCCAACAGAACGTGTGAATAGGATCTATGTCACAAAATTCCAGGGGTCTCCTGGGAGGCCTCTCCACCTCCTGTTTTGATGGCAAAGACCTAGCAGTGGAAGGCGGGCACGTCCTGGGACTTTGAAGGCTCCAGCTTTTCTTCTCCACCCTCAGCAGACTCCATGCCTTCATCTAGCCTTGGAGTTTGACCCTGAGGCACCGGGAGGGCCTCTGACCCACATGGTGCATGTTAAGGAGGACCCAGACTGGTCCAGACTTGAGCTCCCCCCTGTGCCACCTTAGCCAGCTGCCTTTATGAAGCATACAAAACCAGCACTTCTACACAGCTGACCCTTGAAAAACACGTGTTTAAACTGTGCACGTCCACTTACACATGTATTCTTTTTTTATAAATATGTACTACAGTACTACACAATCTGTGGTTGGTTGGATGCACAGATAAGAACCACACAATACATAAGGTCGACTGTAAAGTAATACTGGATTTCCCATCGTGCGAGAGGGTCTGCATTTGCAACCCCATGTTGTTCCAAGTCAACTGTACAGAGGTCCTGGTCAACCTCAGGCTTCAGAAGAAGCTCCCTGGGATCCATCTTGCTTCCCAAAACACTCTTGGCCTTGCTGACATCAGGAGAACTTATATTTTGACTGAAACACACTGAAGCAGGTATGTTTAGCACCCACTTCTCTTAGGATCCCTCACTCAACCATGTCAAACTGCCAGCACATGCAGCTTGTTGTTTCAGAGCGTTCTCTGGTGTTAAGACCACTTTTTCTACCCATGTGGTAGCCTGGGAGTGCAGGGGAATTAAGAGCCCCAGGAATAAGCTCCAACCAGTCCTTTTCCTTGGGGGGATGCCCCTGAGGTGTGGATTCTCTGCCACCCCACACGATGAAGCCTCAGTTGCCTCAACAGTAGTCACCTTCCCACCCCAACTCACTCTCCATTCCCCTACCTGGGGTTCCTTCATCTCCAAATAAAGAAGGATACTCAAATCCTTAGCTCAGCATCTGCTTCTGGATAAACCAACCAGAAGTAAAAGTAAACCTCCTCCACACTATCCCATTCAGATTTTATTTGATCCAGAGTTAGCGAATCTGAGGCTCGAATGGATCCCCAGTGCTTGTGAGCATGCACACACATTCATATGTAGAAATGCCCAACTTCCCCCTGGATCAGTCCTCCCAAAGACATCCATGCACCTCAGCCACTTAGCTGTGCTCTACTGTCCTCCACGAATAGCCCAGAGATCAGCAAATTAAAGGAAACCAGAACAAGGAGGGCATGGTGGTACTGGATCTCATTCATCTGTTTAACCCACCCTCCAGCCATCATCATATCCAGTGCACAGACCTTGGAGAATAAATATCTCATCAAATATCTGGTAATCAGAGAAGCAATTGAAAGTGGGCAGCCTCTGCTACACAACACCGTACCCCCAATATATCATCTCTCTGGGCACCAAGGATGCTTCCCCCACCCCTACTCTCTCCACACACGACGGTGCAGAAACTGCACTTGGTTTTTCCAAACTATTCTTCTGCATCTTCAAAACTGTGTGCCAGGGACATGCTCTTGAAACAGCCAAAGTGTTCATAAGTACATTTCCATTTTAGCAAGCGCAGCTGTCACTCCTGCTGGGGGCCTGCTGGTCTTGCCCTGCCACCTGCCCAGAGGGGAATTTTAATTCCCAGAAACTGAGAGTGCCTCTCAATTCAGGGGTCCTCCCAAGAGCCTCCCTGACCATTGTCTTCTAGCTATTTCATGAGTACCTCAAGTGACAGGGAACTCACTACCTACAAGCTTTTGACTTGATAGGGCTACATGAAGTAGACTGTCCTTTTGCTGGAAGAGTCTAATGGTTTTGAGTAATAGACATTTACTATATATTTACTATATACCAGGCACTACTAAAAGTGCTTTACTGGGACTTCCCTGGTGGTCCAGTGTTAAGAATCCAGCTGCCAATGCAAGCGACCCAGATTTGATCCCTGCTCCAGGAAGATCCCACGTGCCACAAGGCAACCTAAACCCATGCACCCTAGGGCCTGTGCGCCCCAACAAGAGAAGCCATCCCAATGAGAGAAGCCACTGAAATGAAGAGTGGCCCCCATTCAGTGCAACTAGAGAAAGTCCATGCCCAGCAACAAAGACCCAGCACAGCCATAATGAATCTTTATATAAAAGTGCTTTACCCGTGTGAACTCGTTTAATCACCACAGCAACCCTATGAAATAGCTGCTACTGTTATCCTTCCCACTTTCCAGAACAGAGAAGTTAATAGCTTGCCCACAATCACAGAGCTAGCAGTTGGCAGAACAAGATTTCAGACCAAGGAAGTCTCACTGTAGAGTCTTCCTGTATTGCCTTTTGTTCACTCAGGGTAGAAATCTCCCACCAAACAACTAAGCCTTTTTAGGGCCTTGTGATGGAGAAGGCAATGGCACCCCACTCCAGTACTCTTGCCTGGAAAATCCCATGGACGGAGGAACCTGGTGGGCTGCCATCTATGGGGTCACACTGAGTCGGATACGACTGAAGCGACTTAGCAGCAGCATCAGGGCCTTGTGATGAAAGCCAAGGGCCCTCCCCACTCCCTTTGCTGAAGTGCATATGGATACAACACTTTACATATAATGTCAGGGAGTCAACCCACCTCAGCCCGTGGCACTTGGGTTAAGAACCCACTGAATATTTTGCATTTGTATCTATCTGAAAGCTATCTGTATCATCTGAGGAGCTTTTCTATATCCAGTGGGCCTCCTCATGTTTCTCCAGGCTAAATTTGCCCAGTTCCATATGAAAGACTCTTTAACCCCCACCCCTCACCTCCCGGCAACCAAAGAAAGACTAATTTAAACAATAGTGAGTGCTATTTTGTACTTTGAAAACAAGGTACAATAAAGAAAGACTTAAAAATCATGTGCTTGAGGGTTGTACTTATTTGTTGCTGCTGACGTTAGACCTGTGTTCACTACCTCCAGAAAGAAATTTGGCAACACACAGAAAGGAGTGATGAAAGTGCCCACAAATTACGACCTGACAATTCAACTCCCAGAACCTATTTCAAGACAATGCCTCATGGGGAAATAAAAGCCGTGTGTAGTCAGTTCAGTCGCTTGGTCACATCCGACTCTTTGTGACCCCATGGACTGCAGCACACCAGGCTTCCCTGTCCATCACCAACTCCCAGAGCTTGCTCAAACTCATATCCATGGAGTCGGTGATGCCCTCCAACCATCTCATCCTTTGTTGTCCCCTTCTCCTGCCTTCAATCTTTCCCAGCATCAGGATCTTTTCAAATGAGTCAGTTCTTCACATCAGGTGGCCAAAGTATTGGAGTTTCAGCTTCAGCATCAGTCCTTCCAATGAATATTCAGGACTGATTTTCTTTAGCATTGACTGGTTCAATCTCCTTGCTGTCCAAGGGATGCTCAAGAGTCTTCTCCAACACTACAGTTCAAAAGCATCAATTCTTCGGCACTCAGCTTTCTTTATAGTCCAGCTCTCACATCCATACATGACCACTGGAAAAACCATAGCTTTGACTAGACGGACCTTTGTTGGCAAAGTAATGTCTCTGCTTTTCAATATGCTGTCTAGGCTAGTCATAACTTTTCTTCCAAGGAGCAAGTGTCTTTTAATTTAATGACTGCAGTCACCATCTGCAGTGATTTTGGGGCCCCCAAAAATGTAGCAAACTTATTTCTAAAAGCAAAAAGAGAAAAAAGGAAAAACTTAATGCCCAGTAAAACAATGGGATAATTGTAAGTATAGTCATTACATAATGGAACATATCAGACAACGGAAAGCATTATAATAAAATGCAGACAAAAAACATGCAACAGAGAAAGAATATTAGGATTATTGTTAATTATGGAGTGATAGGGCTGGAATGCCCAGGGAGCTTTTAATCAGCTTTATAGTGTCTCACTCTAAAAGGTGAGAGACCAAACAATGAGAATAAAATCAGCTCAAGCAGGGTGAGAAAGAGGCCATAAAGGGATCAGAGAAACACTTTGGAAAGAAAAAAAAAATCTATAAATAATACCATCCTTGAAATATGAGAAGATATGTACTATGGTCCTAATATTTGTATTTATGTCCTTTCTAAATTTGTATGTTGAAATCTTAACCTCCAAAGATGACTGTATTGGGGACTGGGCCTTTGGAAGATCTTTATGAGAGTGGAGGCTTCATCAACAAGATCAGTGCCTCTTCTACCATGTGAGGAGACAGCAGAAAGGTGCTGGTATGAACCAGGAAGAGGGCCGTCACCAGAAGGCATCCGAGCTGATCTAGGGCTTCCCAGCCCTCAGAAGTGTGGGCAGCAAATTTCTGTGTGCCATAAGCCATCCAGTCATTGGGTTTTTGTTAGAGCTGCCTGAACTGCCAGACTAGGACAATATACATCCATGAAACAAGGACAGAATGCTATCTTTAGGGAGGGAAAGGGACAATCAGAAAACAGACAAGAACTCTTGGGAGTTAGAATTAAAATAGCTAAAGCAATAAATTCAACAGAAACTCTGGAAGATAAAATAGAAGAATTAGCCACTAAAGGGAATAGTATAGAAAATGGGAGAGAAAAGCTGATTAATCTGAAGGCTCTGTATCTACCTAAGAGGAGTCCAGAAAGAGAGACAGACAGTTTCTGGGACAGGGGGTTTAACTCGCCAAATCAAAGGCAAGGACTCTACCCACAGCTGGGCAGGGAGGGGAGGATCTGGCCCCTTTGAGTTCTTTAGCAAAAGCACACTGCCTCCACCACAACCATATCCAAGAGTATGGTCTCCAAGAGAGAAAGTAATAGGTGCTATTAGGAAGTGAGGTTTAGATAATGGATAGCCAAAAATTACAAACATCACTACACAGGAAAACACACTGATTCCTAGTAAACAAACATTCTTCCCTAACTCCTGATAGAACGCTTCAGAGTCTTGGCAGATGTGAGATCTCCTAGTCTTGACCTTTTGTGTATCACCACAGGAAGATTACCTGTGTGTGTCTTACTTAACAGTTGCTTCATATAGGTTATCTCATTAGAGACTTACAACAAAGCAAAAAAAGAAAAAATACTCTTAATATCCCTATTTTAGAAATAAGGAAAGAACTACCCAGAGAGGTTAAGAAGCAAGTTTACCCATCTAATAAGAAGGAAAGTCAGGATTTGGACCAAACTCACCTGATCGTGGAGTTTCTCCCCTTACCCATATACCATAGTACCTGATAAGCTTCTCCTGAAAGCCTTCCCAGGGCTCCCAGAGAAGCAGATACCCTGCCTTACTCAGGACTCCAAAAAGAATGTAAGGTGGCTCATTAAATAGCCCAGAGCCTGAGCAGAGCCATGTACCAGGAGCATATATCTCAGCAAGCCCTTAGCATCCCTGGTCACCCACAGGAGTGCCATGAGCTTTTTCCAGACACTTTTTTTTTTTCTAACTGACATATAACATCATGTCAGCTTCCGTTGTACAGCATAATACTTCAATTGATATTGGTACACATTGAAAAATGATCACCATACAAAGTCTACTTACCTCCATCACCACACACAGAGACAAACATTTTCTTCTTGTCATAAGAAATTTTAAGATTTACTCTCTAAATTTTAAGATTTACTCTTTCAATGTGCAATACACTGTTATTAACTATAGTCAGGAAACACTCTCCAGGATATTTCACATACTAGGCTACAAAACAAGTCTCAGTAAATTTAAGAAAATAGAAATCATATCAAGTATCTTTTACAAGCACAATGCTATGAGACTAGAAATCAGCTATAAGAAAAAAACTGTACAAAGCATAAACAAATGGAAGCTAATCAATATACTGCTAAACATTTAACAGGTTACTGAAGAAACCAAAAAAGAAATTGATAAATATCTGGGGACAAATGGAAATACAGCAATCCAAAAGCTATGGAATATAGCAAGACAGTTCTAAGAAGGAAGCTTATAGCAAAACAAGCCTATCTCAGAAAGCAAGAAAAATCTCAAATGAACAATCTAACCTTACACCTAAAGGAACTAGAAAAAGAAGAACAAACAAAGCCCAAAGTTAGTAAAAGAAAATAAATCATAAAGATCAGAGCAGAAACAGATAAAACACATGAAACTAACAGTTATCTTTAAAAGATTTTTAAGATAATTTAGCTAGACTCATCAAGGAAAAAAGAGAGCTCAAATCAATAACATCAGATAAAAAAAGAAATTATAACAAATACCATAGACATATAGAGGACCATAAGAGATTACCATGAACAATTAATTACACACCAATAAAATGGACAACTTAGGAGAAATTAATAAATGCCTAGAAATGTATAATGTTCTAAGACTGAACCAGGAAGAAATAGAAAACACAAATAAACAAATTATCAGTAATGAAACTGAATCTGTAAAAGAAAGAAAAAAAAAATTCCCAGCAAGCAAAAGTCCAGGATCAGATGGCTTCATGGGTGAATTCTACCAAACATTTAGAAAAGAGTCAACACCTATACTTCTCAAACTATTTCAAAAAATTACAGAGGAAGGAATGCTCCCCAATTCATTCTACAAGGCCAGCATCACCCTGATACCAAAACCAACAAATAATTCACAAATAAAGAAAATTATAGGACAACATCACTGAAAAACATAGATGCAAAAATCCTCAACAAAATCCAACCATGCATTAAAAGGATCAAACACCACGATCAAGTGAGATTTATCCCAGGGATACAAGAATGGTTCAAAATCTACAAATCAGTCAATGCAACATACCACATTAACAAACTGAAGAAAAAAATCATGTAATCCTATAACATATGCAAAAAAAGATTTTGATAAGATTCAACATCCATTTATGATTAAAACTTTCAACAAAGTAGGTTCAAAAGGAACATACCTCAACATAACAAAGGCCAAATATGATAAACCCACAGCTAATGTCATACTCAACAGTGAAAATCTGAAAGTATTTCTTGTGAGATCAGGAACAGGACAAGAATGCCTAATCTCACCACTTTCATTCAACATTCCAATACCATTCTTAGTATTCAAAGTCCTAGCCACAGCAATCAGATAAGTATCAAAGACATCCAAATTGGAAAAGAAGAAGTAAAACCATCACTGTTTACAGATGACCTATGATACTACACGTAGAAAATGCTGAAAATACCAGCAATAAACTGATCAATGAAGTCAGTAAGCTCACAGGATACAAAATTAATGTACAGAAACCTGTTTCATTTCTATACACTAACACCTAACTATCAGAAAGAAGAACTGAGAAAACAATCCCATTTAAAATTACATCAGAAAGAACGGGGACTTCCCTGGTGGTCCAATAGTTAAGAATCCACCTTGCAATGCATGGGACTTGGATTCAAGCCCTGCTTGGAGGACTAAGATCCCACATGCCTTGGAGCAACTAAGTCTGTGCACCGCAACTACTGAGCTCTTGCACCACAACTAAAGAGTGTGTCCTGTAACAAAAGATTCCATGTGATGCAACAAAGGTCCCTCATGCCACAACTGAGACAAGGCAGTCAAATAGACGTTAAAACGTAAATAATTCTAACTAAGGAGGTAAAAGACCTATACTCAAAACTATAAGATATTGATAGAAGAAACTGAAGGCCATACAAACCGATGGAAAGATATGCCATGCTCATGGTTTGCAACAACTAATATTGTTAAAATGAGCATACTACTCAAGGCGATCTACAGATTCAGTACAATCCCTATCAAAATATCAATGGCATTTTTCATGAAACTAGAGCAAATAATTCTAAAATTTGTATGGAAATACAAAAGACCCCCCAAATAGCCAAAATAATGTTGAGAAAGAAGAACAGAGCTGAAGTCACCACACTCCCTGATTTCAAGCTACATTACAAAGCCTCAGTCATCCAAACAGTCATTGTTTAGTTGCTAAGTGGTGTCCGACTCTTACAACCCCATGAACTGTAGCCTGATATGCTCCTCTGTCCACCAGATTTCCCAGGCAAGACTACTACAGTCGGTTGCCATTTCCTTCTCCGGGGGATCTTCTCGACCCAAGGATCAAAACCATGTCTCCTGCATTTGCAGGATTCTTTACCACTGAGCCACTGGAGAAGCCCAAAGTCATCCAAACAGTAAGCACTGGCGAAAAACATTATAGATCAATGAATCGACAGAATGTAGAATCCAGATATGAGCCAAATTAATTGACAATAAAGGAGACAAGAACATAAAATGGGGAGGAGACAGCTCTTCAGTAAATGATGTTGGGAAAACTGGACAGCTACATGCAAAAGAATCACACTAGACTACTCTCTCACACTATGCACAAAAATTAATTCAGAATCAGCTAAAGGACTTGAAAATAAGATGTGAAACAATAAAACTTCAAGAAGAAAACATAGAAAAAATATTTTTTGACAGCAGTCTTAGTAATAGCTTTTTGGATGTCTCTCTTCAAGAAAGGGAAACAAAAACAAAAATAAGCAAATGAGACTACATCAAACTAACAAACTTTTGCACAGAAAACCAAACTATTAACAAAATGAAAAAGCCACCTACTGAATGGGAGAAGAAATTTGCAAGTGATATATACAACAAAGGGTTAATATCCAAAATATAAAAAGCACTCATACAACTCAATGCAAGAAATAAATCCAATTTAAAACATGGGCAGGCAATCTAAGCAGACCTTTCCCAAGACACACAGACGGCCAATAGGCACATGAAAAGATGCTCACCATCACTAATCATCAGGGAAATGCAAATCAAAACCACAATGTGATATCATCTCACATTTGTCAAAATGGCTATTATTTAAAAAAGACAACAAATAACAAGTGTTGGCCAAGAAAAGTGGAGAAAAAGGAACTTCATACACTGTTGGTGAAAAAGTAAATTGGTGCAGCCACTATGGAAACCAGTATGGAGATTGCTCAAAAAGTTAAAAATAGGACTACCACATGATCCAGCAATTCCACTCCTGGGGATTTATCCAAAGAAAACAAAAACACTAATTAGAAAAAACTATATGCACCCATATGTTCAATGCAGCCTTATTTATAATAACCAAGTATGGGAGCAACCTAAGTGCCTACTGATAAGTGAATGCATAAAGAAGATGTAGTGTGTGTATATATATATATAGGAATATCACCCAGCCATTAAAAATTAAATCTTGCCATTTGTGACAACATGGCTGGACCTAGAAGATATTATGCTAAGTGAAATAAGTCAAACAAAGAAAGACAAATATTGTATGATTTCACTTATATATGGAATATCTATACTAAAAGCAAATGTAACAAAACAGGAACAGAATCAAAGATACAGAGGCCACGCAGGTGGTTGCTGGGCTGGAGGTGAGGGGCAGAAAAGAAATAGGTAAAGAAATGAACAGGAATGAACTTCTGGTTTCAGAGTGGATGCAACACAGGAATGAAATGTATAGTATGGTGGGTAATATAGTCAATAATTATGTAATATCTTTGCACGATAACATACAGTACTTAGACTTAAAGTGATGCAGTTTGAAACCTAAAGAAATATCAAATCACTATGTTGTATAATAGGAACTAACATAGTATTATTGTAGGTCAATTATACTTCAGACACACACACACACAAATGAACTCATAGGAAACAGAGATCAGATTTGTGGTTAGAGGTGGGGTTGGGGAGGTGGAGAATGGAGGGGAGAATTGGATGAAGGTGGTTAAAAGGTACAAACTTCCAGTTATAAAGTAAGTAAGTACTAGGGATAAAATGTACCACATGATAAAATATAATTGACACTGATGTGTGTTACATAGGAGGGCTTCCAGGTGGCTCCCTGGTAAAGAATCTGCCTGCCAATGCAGGAGGCGCGGGTTCAATCCCTGGGTCAGGAAGATCCCCTGGAGAAGGAAATGGCAACCCACTCCAGTATTCTTACCTGAGAAATCCTATGGACAGATAAGCCTGGCGGGCTGTAGTCCACGGGGTCACAAAATAGTCAAACACAACTTGGAGACTGAACGACAACATGTTACATAGGAAGGTTCTTAAGAGAGTAAATCTTCAGTTGTCAATCACAAGAAGAAAATTTTCTCTAGGTCTTCAATTCTGCGTCTGTGTAAGATGATGGATGTTTCACTAAACTTACCCTGGTAATCATTTCTTGACGTATGCAGGTCCAATCACGCTGTACACCTTAAATTTATATAGTCTGTGTGTGTGCTAAGTCGCTTCAGTCGTGTCTGACTCTCTGTGACCCAATGGATTGTAGCCCATCACGCTCTTCTGTCCATGGAATTCTCCAGGCAAGAATACTGGAATGGGTTGCCATGCCCTCCTCCAGGGGATCCTCCTGACCCAGGGATTGAGCCCACATCTCTTAAGTCTCTTGCGTTGGCAGGCAGGTTCTTTACCATTAGGACCTGGGAAGCCCAAACTTATATAGTGCTGTATGTCAATTATATCTCAATTAAACTAGAGGAAAAAAAGAAAATACTACAGTTACTGTGCTGTACGTACACCCCCATGACTTGTTTTTTAACTGGAAGTTGGCTCAGTGGTAGAGAATCCACCTGCCAATGCAAGAGACGCTGGTTCAATCTCTGGGCTGGGAGGATGCATCAGAAAAGGAAATGGCAACCCACTGCAGTATTCTTGCTTGCAGAGCTTCCTGACAGATTTGCTCAGACAAGGGGCCAGGAACACCTGCTGCTTCCCAGCTGAGAAGCCAGACAAGGCAGAAACTTGGGCAGTTTTGAGAACCCTCAGCCAGCTGGCGCTTCCTCCCAAGCAGCGGCAGGCCCCAGCGCTTCACCAGCATGAGCCCAGCCATTCAAAGAGCACGCTGATGTTCTTGTCTGGGCCCCTGCAAGGTTCCGTGGGCACAGGCTGTGGGTGGGCTGCAGACCTGCCTCTCTCTTCCTGGCTCCTTTCCTTGAAAATGCTGACCTGGACAAAGACGCTCTCTCACTCAGGAAACATGTATTCTAACTCCATCAAACTCTTCAGGCCACAGGTGTGCAGAACACACACATTTTTCCTATCACTGAATTTAATGTTTTCACCCCCATCCCACCAATGTGGCAGAAATGCAATCTCCACTTGGAATTTACCCGCCTCTTGAACCTGGGATTTCGTCAGTTCCCCTAAGCTCTGAGGGGCGGGGTCCTCAGCGAGTCTGGTTGCCTGCGTGTGTGGGCGTGGTCGCATGCTGTCACTCACTCTGCGCCCTGCTCAACTGCAGGCTCACCATCCAAACATGTCCTATTGCTGATAGAACAAACTGCCGCTAGCTTTGTGGCTTAAAACAACGCAAATATATTAACTCATGGTTTGGGTGGGTCAGAAGTCCAACACGGGTTTCCTGGGCCTAAAGTCAGGTGTCGGCCAAGCGACACTATTATCGGAGATCTTAGGGAAGAATTGTCTTCCAAACACATCAGGTTTTTGGCCCAACTCAGTCAAGGGACTGAGTTCCCCACTGCCTTGCTGGCTGTCCACCAGGGTCACCTCTAGCTCCTAAAGGTCTCTCTCTCTGAGCCTTGCCCCAGGGCTCTTTTGCACAAGCAAAGAGACAGCAAATCCTCCATCTCTGACTTGGCGTCCGCTGCTTCTCTCTCATGGGCTCTGCCTTCCACTTCTGCTTGACTCCATTGGGCCCACCTGGGTAATCCAGGCTGATGTCTTTAAGTCAGCTGGTTGGTTACCTTAACTCCACTGGCCGAGTCGCCTCCCCGCTGTATTAGGTTGGTGCTTGACTGACTAAGCGGGGGACGGGAGAATGGCTCAGGAAGAGGAAGGGAGCTCTGCAATGCCACCGACCACACCGGCCCTGTGAAGGCACCCAGTGAGGCAGGGAGTGCAGCCGCCCACTCGCCCACTGAGACATCACTTGCTCCCTCCGCCCACAGCCTCTGCAACACGAGCCCTCCTTTCAAGGTCGCGTTCCTCCTAGGGCTGAAGCTCCACTGCCGCCGTCACGGCCGTCTCAGGCAGGAACGTGCCTCTGAACCACGCTGCGACGGGACGCTCTGAGGGCCAAGGCGTCTCTTGTGCTGAGCCACACCACACAGCTCACTTCCGCTTTGGGGCGCCCCAGGCCTCTTTCTAGTTCACAGGACGTCCCCCCCTCCGTCGGAACCCCCACTTCTGTGCTGTCACGGCTTTCCTTCTTCCTCCCCCGCCCCCGCCCCCGCCCCGAGATAACCTTTCCTCACACCTTGGTGAAATCCTCTCACCAAACCCACCGGGTCTCAAATGTTTTGGCTGCATCCAGAGTCCTGTCCACTCAGGAGCGGCTTCAGGCTTTTAGAACCCGAGAGCCAGTGGCGCTTTCCTCTGTTACATTCCTCACGTGGGACCAAGGGGCCGGAGGATGGCTGCTGAAAGTTCAAGTATGGGGTGCGGGCGCTGGCATGCAGGGAAGGAAGGAGGCAGCGGTAGGGGGAAATACGGGAGTTAATATTTTAAATGTGTTCTCCTGCCGATCTCCTGATCTGGCCTATTCTTTAAAATGCCCTCGGCCCATGGCGCCTCCCTGGAGCCCATCCTCAGTGACTAAGCCCAGCCAGCGTCTCCCCAGCCCCAGGCTGTGCCCTCACATGCGGGCCAGGAGGGGCTGTGAGCGGCTTTGAGGCCTGCACCTCCTTGTGAGTTTCTCTGTTCACTCTTCAGAGCTTATTAATAATTCAGGGGTCCCTTCTCTATACTACCTCTCCTTCCCTTCAGGTCAGTGTAACCAGTTCCCACCCTGGATCCCCAGAACGCTTTAGTCACCAGCCAGGGGGCCAGGCCTGGGTTAAGTCAAATCCAACCAGGATCCTCAGAGCAGACTCCCTCCACTGGGATCACAACTCTCAGCCCCTCCCTGCCTCCAAAGCAGCCACTCCCATCTGCATCCTTGCTCCTCTTGCTCTCTCGGGGCCCTGAGTGTCTTCCTCCCAGGCTCCTGGCTCCTCAGCTCCCTCCAACGCAACACATAGCTGCGATGGCTGCCGCTCAGGACAGAGCAGAAGCTGGTACTCCAGGCTTTGAGGATGTCACTGTCAAAGTTCAAACCATATACACTCCGAGAAGGGCCTGCCTGGAGATGGAGGGTGGCGTGGATGCTGGAGGAGAGCTGGGTTTCTGGGACAGCTTACTCTCCGGGACCTAGATGTGGCTTCCAGGAGGGGGCAGCAAAGGCTCAGGAACCCAACCAGGCCTCCCCTTTCCCCCACCCCACTTCACATCCACAGAGGTCTCCTCCAGAGCCCAGGGCTTCCTGGATGTCCTTTCAAGCTCAGGGTGACACACTCCATTCCCAACAGGGCTTGTTCTCAGAATCAGACTGGAAGGGCAGAGAGACCAAGTCACAAGAACCCTCAGCCTGAACAGATGCAGCACTGTGCCCAGGCCCACTCAGAAGGACTGCATGTTGTTCAGTCCCTCAGTGGTGTCCGACTCTTTGCGACCCCATGGACTGCAGCACGCCAGGCTTCCCTGTCCATCACCAGCTCCCTGAGCTTGCTCAAACTCATGTCCATTGAGTCGGTGATGCCATCCAACCATCTCATCCTCTGTTGTCCCCTTCTCCTCCTGCCTTCAATCTTTCGCAGAATCGGGGTCTTTTCCAACCTGTCAGTTCTTTGCATCAGGTGGCTGAAATATTGGAGCTTCAGCATCACTCCTTCAATGGATATTCAGGACTGATTTCCTTTAGGATGGACTGATTGGATCTTGTAGTCCAAGGGACTCTCAAGCGTCTTCTCCAATAACACAGTTCAAAAGCATCAATTCTTCAGTGATCGGCTTTCTTTATGGGCCAGCTCTCACATCCATACATGACTACTGGAAAAACCATAGCTTTGACTAGACGGACCTTTGTTGGCAAATTAATGTCTCTGCTTTTTAATATGCTGTCTAGGTTGGTCATAGCTTTTCTTCCAAGGAGCAAGTGTCTTTTAATTTCATGGCTTCAGTCACCATCTGCAGTGATTTTGGAGCCCAAGAAAGTAGTCTGTCACTGTTTCCATTGTTTCCTCCTCTATTTGCCATAAAGTGATGGGACTGGATGCCATAATCTTAGTTTTTTGAATGTTGAGTTTTAAGCTAGCTTTTTCACTCTCCTCTTTCACTTTCACTGAGAGGCTCTTTAGTGCCTCTTCACTTTCTGCCATAAGGGTGGTGTCATCTGCATATCTGAGGTAACTGATATTTCTCCCGGCAAACTTGATTCCAGCTTGTGCTTCATCCATCCCAGCGTTTCTCATGATGTACTCTGCATATAAGTTAAATAAGCAGGGTGACAGTATACAGCCTTGATGTACTCCTTTCTCAGTTTGGAACCAGTCTGTTGTTCTATGTCTGGTTCTCACTGTTGCTTCTTGCCCTGCATACAGATTTCTCAGGAGGCAGGTACTGGTATTGTTGTATGTAGTCTGGTATTCCCATCTCTTGAAGAATTTTCCACAGTTTGTTGTGATCCACACAGTCAAAGGCTTTAGTGTAGTCAATAAAGCAGAAGTAGATGTTTTTCTGGAACTTTCTTGCTTTTTCAATGATCCAGCGGATGTTGGCAATTTGATCTCTGGTTCCTCTGCCTTTTCTAAATCCAGCTTTCATATCTGGAAGTTCTCAGTTCCTGTACTGTTGAAGCCTGGCTTGGAGATTTTTGAGCATTACTTTGCTAATGTGTAAGATGAGTGCAACTGTGCAGTAGTTTGAACATTCTTTGCTATTGCCTTTCTTTGAGATTGAAATGAAAACTGAACTTTTCCAGTCCTGTGGCCACTGCTGACTTTTCCAAATTTGCTGGCATATTGAGTGCAGCACTTTAACAGCATCATCTTTTAAGATTTGAAATAGCTCAGTTGGAATTCCATCATTCACCATCATTAGGCTCAGCCTCTCAATCTAACCATGCCAGAAAGTCTGTGGCAGTAGTAAAGAGGGAAGAAGGTGCTTTAGATCAACATGGCTCTATTGGTGTTCTGGCCAGCACTGGGCAAGGGTCAGTGGGATTTTTTAAAGGAACATAATCTTGGTCTTTGCCCTCTGGAAGCTCAGGGCCATTGAAGAGATTCAAGACTGTCACATAATTCAGCAGGGCACCATTGGCAGGGATGGAACAAGGCCTAGCACAAGTCAAGTCTGTATGGAAAGAGCGCTGAGCAAATAAGGAGAGAAGAGGTGGCGGGTAGGAGTTACCACAGATAGTAAATCAGTTTACTAGGACCCCTGTAACAAAGAACTGTCAACTGGCTGCTTACACAACAATCGATGTCTCCTAGTTCTGGGGAATCCATCTTGGAAATCAAGAATCCATCTGAGCGCCAAGAGGGAAGGATCTGTCCCAGGCCTCTCTCCTCAGCATATTGATGGCCAGCTTCCCTCTCTGCATACCTGTATCCAAATTTCCCCTTTTTATAAGGACACCAGTTATATTGGATTAGGGCCCACCCTTATAACTTCATTTTAATTTGATTACCTTTGTAAAGACTCTTATCTCTAATAAGGTCACATTGTGATATACTTGAGGTTAGGACTCCAATATGTCTTTAGGGGACAGAGTTCAACCTATAACAGGTGGCTTCAGACAGGACTTAAAAGACTTGGAACATGTGCCCGTCTGAAGATCAGGTCTCCTGGCCCAGATGGGCATTTTGGGATTACTGAATAATGCCCCAGGAAACCACTTTCAGTATGTGGAACATCTTCAGGGCCAGAAGATAGTGTGTTGGGCGGGCTCTGTTTACGCACTTCCTGAGCATGGGAGCAGCAGAATCCTGGCCACAGTCATGGGCACGGGCTGAAGCCCAGCCCTCAGATTTCCCCACCAAAATGGGAAAACTTCTGGGATCCACATGAGGACAGAAGTCGAGACTGGTTTAGAGGGCAGAAAGCAACCAGAGTAGGCGAAGAGTGTGTGTGTGTGGCGGGGGGCGGGAGGCGGGGGTTGCGGGGGGGGGGGGGGGAGGGGGGCGGCGCAGAGTTGGGGAGAGAACTTTTCTCCCTGTGTCCACCCCCACATACAACAAACACAGGAAACATCAGATGCCTTAGGCTGCCTACTTAGCTGGCTTATGGGTAGGATACAAGACAGGGTTGGGGAAGGAGGGCCATGGGGCCTGGGTCTTACAGTCATGAAAGGGCTTTATTCTAGCTTTTTGATGTTATTTCCAAATGTTTGTTACAAGCTGACTTGTATCCTCCAAAAATTCTGAACCCCCAGGGCTTCAGGATATAATGTATTTTGAAATAGGGTTCTTAAAGAAGTAAAGAAAATGAGGCCACTAGGGTGGGCCCTAACCCAGTATGATGGGTGTCCTTGTAAGAAACGAACAGCTGGGGACTTCCCTGGTGGTCCAGTGGCTGAGACTACACATTCTCAAGGCAGGGGAGCTGCATTCAAAGCCTGGCCGGGGAGCTAGATCCTGCCTGCTGCAGCTAAGAGTTCACACGCTGAACTAAAGATGCTGCACACCACAGCCAAGATCAAAGATCCCTGTGCGGCAACCAAGACCCGGTGAGTTCAAGTAAATAAACATTTTAAGAAGAACAAATGGACACAAACACAGAGGGGACCATGTGACAATAACACAGGGAGCAGATGGCCAGCTACAAACCGAACAGAGAGGCCTCCAAGAAGGCAGCCCTTTAGACAGCTCGACCCTAAACTTCCAGCCTCCAAACTGGGAGACAATTTCTGCTGTTTAAGCCACCAACTTTATAGTACTTTGCTATGGCAGCCCTTGCAAACTAATACAGTGTTAAATCCATATTCACGTTGTCTGTGTTTTTAAATATTAAGTTTTAAAATGTAAATTCTTCTTAAAATACTATAGCATTTAAGCTTTTTTCCCCAGTACTTTTAATGTATTGGAAACTACCACACCACCCCTCAAAAAAATGAAAGTGGCCCAGGAGTCTCTGTAACTCTCAGCGGCCCCTGAGAGATTCTAGCAGCCCAACGGCCAGTGTCTGAAGATCTGGAAGGATGGTGTGTCTGGACACAGCCTTCCTATGTGGCCCAAGAGCCAGCTGGCCCCATTACACCAAGAGCTCTAGCTTTCTCAGTAGCTGGCAGCATCCCAGCTTGCCTCCTCCCCATCCCCCCAAAACCATCTGGAAAATGAAAATAATGCCTCTGCTTCCTACCAGGCTCCAGAGACCCCACGAGAGACAGGGAGAGATTATCCAGTAAGCCCCACACATTCCTAGAGAAGGTTGCCCTGGAACGGGCTCTTGCCCAGCCTGCTTTGCCCTAAATCACATAAGCAGACACTTATCAGGGATCTCTCCAGCAGTCTGGGCCTGGCCTCTGAAGCTGCTTCTGCTTTCAGCCCACCTGATGGAAGGCGAGGCTTCCCATGGGCTCCTCAGAACCCTCAGGACACCCTCTTCCTGCCCCGATCCTCTCCCCCTGCAGACCAGCTGAGGCTTACCCACCTGAGAAGTAACTGTGGCAGAGCTATGCAAAGGCAGCTGTGCTCTGCAGTCACCTGGGGATTTCTTCGAACGCAGAGTCTGATTCAGCAAATCTGCCCAAGACCCCGAGCTCCTGCCTTTCCCCTTGGTCTTGCAGATGTCACTGGTCGGAGTGGAACAGCGCTAGACTACACGGCAGGAGGGAATCCTAGTCTCCAACACATTCTGTCGGAAGCTTGCACTTCCAATCAGGCAGCTTGATCCTTGTTAGGAGGGAAGCGTGATGCTCTCTGGCAGCCCTGAGGCAGGTGCAGACTCATCTGAGCTTCTGCCCAGCCATGTTTCCTTGCACTTCAAGGCGGGCACACAGCCCCCCAGTCAAGGCAGCGTTTAACCGTCTGGCAGTCCAGCAATTCACCTTTAAGTTAGAATGCTGCCTAGGAATCTATAGGTGGGCACAGCTAAGTTTTGGGGTGTCCCTGAGATACAATGCAGCCCCTCTCCAGATGGGCTTCTCTGCATCGTCCCTCCCTCCAGCGGGGGCTGGCCAGGCCCCAGGGTGGCTTCGTTCTGGGTAATTGCACTTTTCCTGGCAGGGCTTGCAGGCTCATGAAATTCATCTCTTGCCAAAGGCAGAGGATCAGCTGGCAACAGAGAGCATGGGCTGCAGCTAATCAGGTGCAATCATTTTTTAAATGACATCTTTCTCTCTCTAATTATCAAAATTGTGCAACTTGCTTTAGAAAATCTAGAAAACGTGGAAAAATAGGAGGAATAATCCTGCAATTCCATAATTCAAAAACAATCCATTTTAACATTTTGAAAAATGTCCTTCCAATTTTTTATGTGCTTAAGTGTCATCAGTATAGAGTTACACATTAGGCTCCCCAAATTTTTTGAAAGTATGATTCTTTTTTCAAAAGAGAATGTTTTATTATAGAAAAAGTATCCCAAACATCAGATTTCATAATACTGATAGGTGAACAAGTGCAACTTTAAAAGTAAATACAAAGTAAAGAGGTAAAACTTACGAACATTTCGCCTTTAAGAAAAAAATGTAACATTCTCCCGTGGAGGTGATCCTATCCAGAGCAAGAAAGTGGCTCCATCTCCCATAAATGCATCAGGTTTACTTTCTGAACTAAGGTCATGGCATCTGGTCCCATCACTTCATGGCAAATAGATGGGGAAACAATGGAAACACTGACAGATTTTATTTTGGGGGGCTCCAAAATCACTGCAGATGGTGACTGCAGTCATGAAATTAAAAGACACTTGCTCCTTGGAAGAAAAGCTATGACCAACCTAGACAGCATATTAAAAAGCAGAGACATTACTTTGCCAACAAAGGTCTGTCTAATCAAAGCTGTGGTTTTTCCAGTAGTCATGTATGGATATGAGAGTTGGACCATAAAGAAAGCTGAACGCTGAAGAACTGATGCTTTTGAACTGTGGTGTTGGAGAAGACTCTTGAGAGTCCCTTGGACTGCAAGGAGATCAAACCAGTCCATCCTAAAGGAAATCAGTCCTGAATATTCATTGGAAGGACTGACGCTGAAGCTGAAACTCCAATACTTTGGCCACCTGATGTGAAGAACTGACTCACTGGAAAGACCCTGATTCTGGGAAAGATTGAAGGCAGGAGGAGAAGGGGATGACAGAGGATGAGATGGTTGGAGACATCACCGACTTGATGGACATGAGTTTAAGCAAGCTCCGGGAGTTGGTGTTGGACAGGGAAGCCTGGCGTGCTGCAGTCCATTAGGTTGCAAAGAGTTGGACATGACTGAGTGACTGAACTGATGTCCAATTCATCAATTTCAAAATGATGGCAACCCCCGAGCATCTGGTTCATGGAGCAGCGCCTGCTTTCTCCTACCCAGATGGGCTCCATGGCTTACTCCCCATCTCCCCCACCCGCACCCATCCCCACTGCCATCCATGATCACACCCCAAGGCCAGTGAAGTGTTGTGGCCGAGGTTTCCACCAACCCGCAAGCAAGAGCACGCCAACCATTCCCTCCAGCAGCTTGCTCATGGCCACTCACAACTCCTAGCAGCGCTTCCTGGGTCCCACTTCCCTAACCAGCTCCTGTGGAAGTATGGAGTACCCTGGGGAAACCTCTCCCATGACCCAGGTCTCCCCACAGCAGACCCGGAACACAGATGGGCTAGCTTCTTTCCCAACAAGCCCACTCTCCTATTCACGACCACAGTGTTGGAGTCCTCTGAGCACTCGGAGACTTTCCAGGCCCCAACTGGCATGATCACCTGTGGCCTGGCTCAGGAAGCCCTGGGAAAGCAGCAGCCTGGTGGCCAGCCTGGCAAAACCAATTGCAGGCCCCCATCCTGAGTGACTGCCGCCAGTGGCTAGGCTTCCTTCCAAGGTGCTAGGCTCATCGGAGCCCTCCTCCCCACCACAAGACTAAGCAGGCTGCTGCCAACAGAAGCAGTTTGGTTTTTAATATTGAAACAGCTTCCCAGGTGACTCTAGTGGTGAAGAACCTGCTTGCTATTGCAGGAGACCCAAGAGACTCAGGTTCGATTCCTGGGTGGGGAAGATCCCCTGGAGAAGGGTGTGGCAACCCACTCCAGTATTCTTGCCTGGAGAATCCCCATAGACAGAGGAGCTTGGCATGCTGCAGGCCACGGGGTCACAACGAGTTGAATACAATTGAGTCATCTAGCACATCAAAACAGCAAAACACTGATAAGGAAGTTGAGAGAATTCCACTCTTTACTATCCAAGCCATATTGAAAGCCTTCCTCACACCCCATAACCCTGTGCCTTGTACCAAGCCAGCAAAAAAAAAAAAAAAAAAAAAACAAGATGGCAAGAGGTGGCACTGAATAAATCACCAAGACTGATTTTTAACTTTCTATTGACTATTACTTGATAAAGGCTTCCCATCCCACTTTGACAATTTAACATCTGTGCTCTGTTTTTACTTAGAGAAGGACCCACTGGAACACTATCCATCCTTCCTGGGCTTATTCCACCATATTTTCATAGACATTTCATATCACTTCTCTTATTGCACTGTTCTCTTGGAATTTAGTTCAAAATAATATTGGCTATAGCATATCATGTAGTAAATCCAGCTACTTTCTGGCTTCCTCACTTTTATTACTATCATTCTTTTATTAACTTTTCTCCACTTTGGAGAAACCATTAAGTAATCTCACCAGAAAGTATGATTTTTAACGGCTGCACCATGGTTTCCCCAAACAGATGGAGCAAGTTGAAGGCAAACTCATTCTTTTCCATATTCCTAGAATTTGATAAAGAGTAGGGGTGCAACTTGGACTGCAAGGAGATCCAACCAGTCCATTCTGAAGGAGATCAACCCTGGGATTTCTTTGGAAGGAATGATGCTAAAGCTGAAGCTCCTGTACTTTGGCCACCTCATGCGAAGAGTTGACTCATTGGAAAAGACTCTGATGCTGGGAGGGATTGGGGGCAGGAGGAGAAGGGGACGACCCAGGATGAGATGGCTGGATGGCATCACGGACTCAATGGACTTGAGTCTGAGTGAAGTCCGGGAGATGGTGATGGACAGGGAGGCCTGGCGTGCTGCGATTCATGGGGTCGCAAAGAGTCGGACACGCCTGAGCGACTGAACTGAACTGAAGGGGTGCAACAAAATTTTGTTGAATAAATGGAACTTTCCTGAGTTTATGTTTACTGCATAAAAGTCAATGTATTTTTCTTGTCTTACATTTACTTCTTTCAATGTATCAGTATGCTTAAACTTGGTAAATAAAATTTCAATCCCACTTGAATCTCTGACGACTAGGAAACAGTATTACAATATATATATATAGAAGTCATGTGCACTTACCCTCTGCAAGTAGGGCCGTCTAGAACTCGTCTATGGCTCTTTAACAAATCTTCAATGGGGTTCCTACCTCTGCTGACAAACAGAAAAACTCCTATAAATGAAGGAAATCTTTTTGACTGGGCTGCTTCACAGATTATTCACAAAGTTAATTCCACACTGGAAGGGATAGAAGATGTCAATTCCATACACATGTAAAAGAAATCAACGGGCTGGCCTCATGGAACCCCATGCTGCGGAAGGAGGCAGGGAGTGGGGACAGAGCAAAAAGCACACCTCCTGGCTGCAACAAAATGCAAAACCAGATGTCTTACCTTTAGCCCCTCAGCTTGGCATTCTGTCTTGTCTCTCCCCTACTTGGAGAAAAGCAAACTAGATCCGATCACCTTCTCAAATTCTAAAACCAGGCTTTCTGTCAGAATCAGGGCCAAGGATTTTCCATTCTCTCTTGCACTGCAGATAGTTTACCTGGGTCTTAATCCATAACATTGACAGCCTCTAAAAAAGAAACAGAAATGAAAATCTAGCCTCGGGTCCTCTTCCTCTAGCTGAACAGAGAGTGGGACGGGGTCAGTCAGTCCAGATCACCACCAGCCCAGAGGGAGCTTCAGCCCAGATTTCCCATTCTCTTCACGGGTATCTACACGCCACACCTCCATTCCCCGTGGGTGAGGCAGGGGCGAGAGAAGGTGCTCACCCGCTTTCTCTCACACCCTGTGTAGCAGCCCAAAACACAACGCAGAAACCGGTGACTTGCCTCTGAGAGGATGTCACATGCTTCTCCAGTGGCTGTGAGGCGGCCCAGGCTCAGCTGTCATCCTGTCCCATCATTAACAAACATCTGCAGAGTCACGCCTGCTGTGGCCTGGAGAGGCACGCCAGACACTAGAGGACTCGGGCTCACAGAGACCACGCTCAGGCCACCCTTCTGGCCCCGGCCTCCCAAAATGAGGGAGCCCTTAATCACAATGACTAAGCATGTGTAAGAATTTACTAGAAGGGAAGATGGGGTAGGAAACAGCTTAAGCTGAGACTCAGGAGCAAGACAGACCTGAGCCCCCGCCTCCCACTGGCACTTATTCACTGTACAACCGCAGGTGGGAAATTACCTTTCTGAACCTCAAGCTTCTCATCTGAAAAATAGGCCAATACTAGTACTTACCTCTTAGAACCGACGGGAGTTTTAACGGAGGTGACGCAGGAAAAGCACTTAGTCTGGTGCCCAGTGCATATTAAGCAGTCAACAGTAACAGAAATGATGAAGGTGATGATGATGGAAGCCTGATACAGGGAGGGGTACTAACAGATAGTTACATGGGGCCAACTGGTCCCCAAGTTCAGTGATCTCTTGCTCTGATTTTCAAACATTTTTTAATCTCTCAGCACACAACATAATTCATCCTTGACTTATATGTTCCCTGAGGATTTTGATGAAATTAAATCGAGTGTATTAGTGCCCTGTGACTGCTGTTAAAAACAAAAGCCAGCCACAAACCAGTGGCTTAGAACACAGAAATTTATTTTCTTGCAGTTTTGGAGTACAGAAATCTGAAACCAAGTTGTTGCAGGGCCCTCCACACTCTAGGGGACAAAACATTCCTTACATCTTCCAGCTTCTGGTGACTATTAGCATTCCTTTGCTTATAGCTGTATCACCACTGTGATCTCTGCCTAGCTGTCACGTCTCTTAAGTATGTTTCTCCTCTGTGTGTCCCTTATAAGGACACTTGTTACCCACCTGGATAGTCCAGGATGATCTCTTCATCTCAAGATCTGTACCTTCATTATTTCAGAGGTCACATTCACAGGTTCTGGGGGATTAGGGTATGGACATATTCCTTCAATCTACTGCTCAAAGTAACTAAGAACATGTGCTTTAGAATCAAATTGACCTGGATTCAAATACCAGCTTCACCACCACTAGTTGGTTGAGTCATCTTAACTAATTTACTTAACAAAAACTGAGCCTCAGTTTTTGCCAGTTCCTCGGGGTTGTTTGTAAGAATTAAAAAGCTAATATGTTACCTCCTTCTGTAAACAGTACTCCTCTCTTTAATGGTAGGTTTATCCTACCATTACTAGGCTGCAAGCTCCCAACAGCAGGCAGCATCTTGCTTTTCTTCCTTCTCAGGTCCTTCTAATACAAGCTTGCAAGCATTTCATCCTCAAAAAAGACAGGGTGAGAAATCGGCTTAACAAGCTACGCAGACAAGGAACACCACCAATGACAAGAGATTTCACAGATGATAGGAAGTTGGGTTCAAATTCTACGCATCTGAAGGAGGCTGTTCGAGGAGTCCAACAGTGACCCCAATCTGAGCATTGCAGGGCTCAGATGGGTGGGCTTCGGGCAGAGAATAGAATAATTAGACAGGCATGCAATTGGCCTCACTCAGCCGTATTGTTACCATTAAAAAAAAAATCCCTCCCAGTGACCTCATTCCTTGGAGTGGGGCAGGGAAAGATACTCTGGAGAAGCCCCAGAATTTCATAAACAGATCAGAACTCGAAATACTAGTGAGGGGCCCTTTACCAGACCACAAGCGGGAATTCACCTCCTCATGTTCCCTATCCCACAAGGGTAGGCTGCGCTGGCATATTACAAACATTTCAACACATCTGAATAACCCAAGCAGCTCACTTTAATGCAGATTTCTGCTTCCCCTCCCACTCCCAGACTGGCTGAATGAAACTTTAGTGGGTGGGATTAGAAACTAATGATTTCAAACAACCCACTGAGGTAACTCTGATTCACTTGGAGAAAAACCAGCCATGATAATCAAATTATAATTCAAGCAACCCATCCCTAAACAAGAGCTTAATCTCCAAACACTGTATAGAAGAACTAATATGTCAAACTGGAGACAGAGTTTGGGAGTCAAGGAGGATACAGATCCTAGCTTAGGTCCTTCACATAACAGCTGTGGAACTGTGGGGAAATTCTATCTCTGGCTGTCAGTTTCCAGTTCTGTTGAGCAGACCAATATACCTCTCAGGGCTGTGGTTTTAATTAAATGAGAATTATATAAGGTGCCAGCACACAGAAGGCAATGGCAATCCACTCCAGTACTCTTGCCTGGAAAATCCCATGGGTGGAGGAGCCTGACAGGCTGCAGTCCATGGGGTCGCTAAGAGTCACACACGACTGAGCGACTTCACTTTTACTCTTCACTTTCATGCATTGGAGAAGGACATGGCAACCCACTCCAGTGTTCTTGCCTGGAGAATCCCAGGGACGGAGGAGCCTGGTGGGCTGCCATCTATGGGGTCGCACAGAGTCGGACACGACTGAAGCAACTTAGCAGCAGCAGCAGCAGGAGCTACAAGATGGATGGAACCTGGGGGTCTCTGAATCACTGGGTAGAGGAAGGCCACCTACCAATCAGAATATCTGCCTTGGATTTTTTTTTTTTTTTTTGGCAAATGAGACTTAAGTCCCTATACCTTCAGGAATTTAAGATGGTCAGAAAAATGTTCATCTTTTTGCTGCACCTTTACATAATAATTACACATTACCTAGAATTGGTTCAAAAGTCTATCTCTGCTCAGAATTTCTTTGTAATATAAAACATGTAGTAAGCAAATCTTAAGATGGCCTCTCTGGGAGTCCTGTCCTCTGGTTATTCATTCAATTAAACACTAATCTTCAGATTTCTGTGAAGGAATTCTTCAGATAAAACTAAAGCTCCAAGCCAATTGGCCTTAACATGAGGAGATTATCTGGGTGGACCAGATCCAGTCATGTGAGTCTTTTAAAGCTCAGAAGGGGGAGTCAGAGAAACTGGAGCGTGAGAAGGCTCCATATGCTCTTGTTGCTCTGGAGATGGAGGGCCATTTGAGAAGGGACCGAGGGTGGCCCCTGGCTAGTAGCCAGGGAGGAAATCAGAACCTCAGACCTACAGCCACACAGAACTGACTTCTGCCAATAACTTGAAAGACTTTGGAAGCAGATTCTTCCCAGGGGTTGCACAGACGAGCTCCAGCTAGCCAATGCTTACTTTCTGGCCCTGTGATATCCTGAGGAAAAAAACCTCACCGAGCCCACCCAGACTTACAACCTCCAGAACTGTGAACAAATTCAATTGTGTTGCTTAAACCACTAAGTTTGTGATAATTCGTTACAGCTGCCACAGAAAACCAATACATTTTCTAAATCTGTTTCCTCACCTAGAATTTTTTATTTTAAAGAATTCTACGAGGAGGTGGTAGAAAGCAGGTTAGGTGATACCCAAGCATTCTTTTTGTGGAGACATCGTTCCGTGTCTCCAAGGGAGCCCTATGCCACTTGGAATCTGAGGGGAACATGGAACAGTCTGGGTGTTAGTTGCAGCTATATGAGCAGACGATCCACTTCCCATTTCACCAGCCCTCAAATCCAAGCCTTAGATGTGGCAATGTTATCAAAGAAAACAAAGTTTGGCAAAGTGATTCCAAAGCCACTGTGCTGACTTTAACCTCCCGGCAGATTTCCAAGCCTGATGAATGTGGAGGATCTGGCATTTCCCACTGTTCTCCAGGAAGGTGGCTTCTTCTGATCACATCTCCTGGAACCCCCAGCCGGATGCATATACTTATTTCTGTGTCTCTTATGCTAAAACACTTTCCCAAAGCAGAACATGTTCCCACATACATTATGCCCTCGACCAAGATGAACTGAAGAAGCTTCTTTTACTATTTTTTTAAAAGTAAAGGAGGCAGATACATACAAGTATCATCATGAGATACTGAAATAAATGGACAATGGCCAGATTATATATATGGAAACAGAATGCTGGGGAATTTCCTGGCAGTCCAGTTAGGACTTGGCACTCTCACTGTCGGGGTCCTGGATTCAATCCCTTTTGGGTCAGGCAACTAAAATCCTACAGGCTGTGCAGTACAGTTAAAAAAAAAACAACCGACAACCAAAAACACACAAAATAAAAGAACTATGACCCACAACATGAAGCAACCAGCCCAGGAATCCAAACAACAACCTTTGTAGTGATTGACTCAAAATGGCCAGAATTTGATTAATAACTGATAGCTTTCCTAATTGTTGCCCCCACTTCCAATTTAGGACTAAGTAGAGAAAACGAAATCTCCACCCATACCAACCACAAGGGATGCCTGCATCTAGTTAGCCTGTTAGCTTGAAAACAAGTTTCTTCATGGCAGCAACTTCCAATCAGAACATAATCCTCCACTATCAAGCTCTTCTACTCCTCTGCCTGCCTTTGAGTCTGCCAAGCACCTGTGATGGTGGCTGATGCCCCTGCAAGATCGGGAGAGCTTTCGCTTGCTCTCCTTTAGCTAGTCTTCATTTCTGTACTCATTGTTCAAGCAGATTTAGGGCCCTAAGACATAAAGTGACATCCTGTTTTTAGTAATGTTAAGTTATCCACACTAATACCAATAATAAAAGGAAAATTTCTTATTAGGCTACAGGAGTGTTTCATGGAAACTCAGAGTCAAGACAGTATCTGGGCCACGTGAAGTTCCTAAGACCAGAGTCTGGAAGAGTTACCAGAGCTCTCTCACGATCTTGCCTCTTATCTCAGAGAGTTTTCTCTACCTTATCTTGTTCCCAACAGAAATCTCTGGTTTTCTGGTCCGCAGGGCAGAAACTATGGGGTCGCTAAGGTTATCTGGCTAAGGTTATAGGCCCATGAACAGGGCCTATGTCAAATGGTGCTTGTCTAGACAAGGGGGAGTTATTTTCAGAGATAATTCCCCTTTCCCCTTCTTTTTTCTTCTCCTGATCTCTGTCTAGTCTCCAGGGGAAAGGACACAGGGTCTATCTTAGAATAATTCACCAACTATTACAATTCTATATTCTAGGATAAAATAATTCATCCTAGAATAGTCCCCAACCCCGAACCCAGTTGGTGATGGCTGTGGGCAGCCTTGGTTATGACCACGGCGACCAGGAGTCCATCCCTATAACCCTTTGAAGAGGAGGGAGGGCTGGGACAGTCTGCAAAGTAAATGGACAAGGGCAGACAACCTGAAAGGGGTTCCCTTCATTCCTGGCACAGGGAGATGGTAGTTGTGAGGTGCTAGATTCTGTGCCTCCCAGTATCACTAACCAGCATGGTCTAGTTACTGATTTTCCCTGGGAAGACATTCATCCATCCATCCATCCATTTAACAAACAGCAATTGCACATCCTAGCATTATCCTAGGTGTTAGGTATACCGTGGTGAAAAAACTCATCATCTCTGCCCTCACGGAGAAGAGGATGCCACCACAAAACTGGAAAATTACAACACTGTGAAAAGTATTATGCTCATTCGATAACCCAAAGCTGAACAGGAGTGGGGCTGAGCGGGAAGCTGTTTTAAGAAGTGTGTCCTTAAAGAACAGGTATCTGAAAGGAAGCTTGAAATTTAGGGAGGCTGGTAGAAATGAAGGATGGAGGAATGCTCCCGGCAGAATCAAATTCACGATCCAGGAGGGACATTTAGGGATACCAAAGGACTGAAAAGTATTGCAAAGTTGACACAAGAAGTATTAGGGTGAGAGCCCTGGGAGGTAGATGAGATAGGGGGCAGAGGCCAGGTTTCTGGGACTTGAAAGCCATAAATATATGATGAAGCCTAGGGCTCCTTACACAGGAGTGACCTAGATTACTAGATTTACATTCTTGAAAGGTCACCGACGCTAGTAAAGAACTGGACATATCTGAAAATTGAGAGCGCCAGTTGGGCAAGTTCATTTTACTAATCTTGGGGTTCTAAGGTGAACTAAAAAGGCCTGGAGATAGAGAAGAGCAAGTTGATTCAAGAGATGTTACCAAATGGATCAAAAAAGGCCATGCTGTGGGTTGAGTGGTGGGAGGAAGATATGGAGATATCAAGTTATTACTTGAAAGAATGGAAGAAAGACTGAAATAAATTGATTCTGTCACCGTTTATTGGCGGGATCACAGGCTGAATCATGAGCCTTCTTGCAAGCCTCATCTAAAGCTTGCTCAGTTCAGAGATTATATCTGAGCAAGGAGAAGCTTATGAGTCAGTCACCTATCAAAGTGATCTTGCGAGCTTTCTTGTCTCCAAGAGACAAAGAAGAGAAGAACATTTTAGGATTATCATTATGAAAATTCATTTAAATATACTGAAAAACCAAAGTGGTGGGGTAGGGGGGAGAACTGAAAATCTGATTTTGTCTCAACCACTATGTAGAATTGGGACAGAAACAACCAATTAGGCAGAAATCCAATTTGGATTACAAAAAGCTAGTTCATCAGTAAGACCAGTACCGACTGTAAAATCAGATGCAAAGGAGAGCCAATTAAGCAGGAAAGTTTCACTGTGATAACATGTAATGAAAGCCAAACTGTACTAAGTATTTAAGTTTCCTGCCAAGGAGAAATATCATCTTCCCTGGTGGCAAAAGTCAGAATTTCATGACATCAGCCAGATAACCATAAAAGAATGTATCTTGTAATACAAAATGCCTCTAAGTCATCATGAGACTATGCTTTCCCTAGCCAACTAACCAACATTCATCATGTACTGAGGTATTTATTTAACAAACACATTCCATTTCATAACCACACTCTAAACTGACAGATTGGATAGAGAGATACCTAAAACACAAGCTATACAACTTATTTTTTCCTTCTATGTTGTGAGATATTAAAAGTTTTGGACATATCACCCTTCCTTATTAAACATAACAGATTAGTTATGTGGATAACTGCCTTTTTTGTTCAAATAAAATTTGTAAATTTTAATCTGGTTATGGGCTTCCCTTGTAGCTCAGTTGGTAAAGTATCTGCCTGCAGTGCAGGAGACCCGGGTTCGATCCCTGGGTTGGGAAGATCCCCTGGAGAAGGAAATGGCAACCCACTCCAGTATCCTTGCCTGGAAAATCTCATGGACAGAGGAACCTGGTGGATTGCAGTCCATGGGGTCGCAAAGAGTCGGGCACGACTGAGCAACTAACACACAATCTGGTTATGAAATAAATTTTTGCCTTAAATTTTTTTTTGTTTACATTCAAAAGTAATTTTTAATAAAAATTTCTCAATTGAAATTTTAATCTCAAAAGAAACACATTCACTATAGAAGTTTTCGAAGGAGAAAATTAAAAATCACCCTAATTCCAATACCCAGGAATGATCACATCTGTAAGTTAAGACACATTGACCTCATGTATAACAAGGGAAAAAAGTACATTGTAAGAATTTTTAAAAATCTTATTCCCCATTATAGTAGGTTGTATTATTGTTCAAAATATCAGCTTCCCCACTCTGGGGGAGGGTAACAATTGCCTGCCTCATTGCACCAGCCTTGACTATGTGACTTGAGACACCTCTCCTTGTGGCAAGATTATATTTCCCCCCACTTGTTGACCTCAAGGGTGGCCATAGGATGTGCTCTGATTAATGCAGTGATAACAAATGCGATGTATACCACCTCAAGGAAGAAGCTTTGGGAGTCACTTTGTGATTCTGCCAGTGGTCTTTCTTGAGCCCAATGTATATGAGGGAAAAAAACCCAAAAACTCTCCCTCCATTCTTCTAAGCTGAGACCTCTGTAATATAACACATTAACGAAAGAAAAATAGACACATTTATTAACATGCATACCTCACATATACATGAAAGATACTCAAGGGAAAACTGGCTCCCCAAAGTGGCTTACAATTCACGTGCATACCACCTTAATAGGGAAAGGAGAAAGGGGACATAGGCATCTTAGGGAAGAGTAAATGATTTTTAAGAAAGATAAATAAACGGACCCTTTGAAGAACAGATGGGGGTTTATGTTGAAATCTGGGTGTGGGGGCAACTTCTACTCTCCTTTGGTTGATGACAGTCTCCAGGGAAGGGACTGTCAACTACAAATGGGCACTTGCCAAGGGCACCTGCCATCTGCCTCTTTGGAGACTGAACCCTGCGCTGCTGCTGACCTTCAACACTCCCCGAGGGAGTTCAGGGTGAAGAGTGAGGTGCTTTATGCTCCAGGAAAACTGGTGGAAGAGGACTTTGGATAGTTAGATGTTTTCAGGAACTGATTTCAAGATCCCAATCCTCAAATCTAGAAAAGCACTAAATCCCTTCATAGTGACATCAGCTCCTTGTGACTAGCAGAAAATCTATAAGATAAGTTCATGATTGTGTGACTTCCTCGTTCACCAAAATCACTTATATTGACCCTGAAAGTTTTTCACAGATATGCTTCTTAACTATATATGGGCTGGGCTTCCCTTGTGGCTCAGCTGGTAATACGGGAGACCTGAGTTCAGTCCCTGCACTGGGAAGATCCCCTGGAGAAGGGGAAGGCTACCCACTTCAGTCTTCTGCCCTGGAGAAGTCCATGGACTGTAGAGTCCATGGGGTCGCAAAGAGTTGGACACGACTGAGCGACTTTGACTTCACTCCACTTGCCCCACTACTTCTCTGGAGCAGTTTCTCAGCGCTATCTGAGGTATTGTTTCCTGGGCAGAAATCCTCATTTTGCCCCCCAAAACACTTAACTCAAAACACTCACATCATGCATCTTTTTAGTCAACAGGGTCTATGACTATTGAGTCCTTTTTGGAGGATCTGTCTATAAGCAGGCAAGGGGCATTCAGAGAAAGCCTCTCCCTGCTTTGCTCCTTACTTGCTATAGCTCAAAATAATTGATACATCCAAGTGGCATATTTTGGGGTGGAATGTTTTGCTACCCTTTATTTTATACATCATGTATACATGGGAAATATACAGGAAAAATTAGTAACTCTCAAAAGTAGCTTAGAACTCAGATTTAAATACCATCTTTAGCTAAAGGCAAAGAAAAGGTATAGGGCAAGCCAAGGATGAAGAGGTGACCAGGAAAAGCCAAGGATGAAAAGGTGACCAGGAAAAGCATGGCAAATTAGAGAAAGGTTTATTATGCAGATTTAAGTCAATGTCTTCTCCATGGATAAGGGTCCAAAGTCGTCTCCAGGGATTAATGCTTGTCCGTCCGGGTAGAGGGGGGAGGAGGGATGCTTTTCTAAATTTATGTTCTGCTTTCAGACAAATAGGGAAGGGCAAAGAACTTTTCTTATATATTCTCAATTGCCTTTTTCCAAAGTAGCATATTTTGGAGCGGCAAATTCAGCCACCTTCATCAGCAATGTCCCAAATAGGGGCTGCTATATCAGTCTGGCTCTCAGAATGAAGAAAACTTGGAGCAGAGCTGCAGACATCCGATAATTGAAATGCATTGTGAGTGAGAACTGAACTTTGGTCACTGTAAACACTGAGATTTTTAGACTTGTTACCACAGCATATCTTAGCCTATAGTGACTGACACACCCAAAGAATCTAAACTTTCCTTGTTTGAAGACAACTTTTATGTACTGAAATGTTTTAACTTCCATTTCATATATTAAATTATATATATTTTAAAATAATTTAAAACCTTTTAAACTCATGTCATTTTATTTGCAAATTGATTAATTTTATGTTTGTTTTTTATTAACATCTCTTTGGCCTATCAATGTGATAAATAGATTTGGTTTATAAATGTGATACTTTGGCTTAAAAATGTGATAAAACATTCATCATATTTTTTAAAAATTTAGAAATTTCAAAGTACAATTTAATTTTAATACATTTGATTTTCTCAAACCTTTCAAAAATCCAACAAAGATGACTCACATTAGCATAGACAAAACTTTCTAAACACTTAAAACACAGGAAACCTAAAAAGTTTAACCTTATAAACTTGGTAATTTAAGCTTTTAAACATTCACTTTAATTACCTGTATCTTTTGAATTTTTATTAATATTATAATTCTAACTCAAGAGTCTTTTCACTCACTTTCTCCCCTTAAAAGGCAGAAAAATACACATAAACATACAATGATTACAAGACTTATTTCTAGGTAATAGTTATTATTGGACATAATTTAGCTTGTCATCAGAGGGTCTTCAAAATTCTTCCTGTTTTCTGGCAATAACAAGATATTTCAGAACTTTATGCTTCCTGTGCTGAAATATGCAATGTACTTTTCTCTTCTGCTTGGAGTGTAAATAAGATAAATCTGCAAAGTAACCCCTGGAGTTCACAAAAGAGCCAGAAATTCACAGTAACCTTTGGCCTGACATCCTTGGGATGCTGAACTAAAATCCCATGTGTTTAAGACACTGAGGTTCACTCTGTTATAACTCAGAGGCAATTCCTTACTGATATACCTATGCAAACACAGAAACCAAGAGGAAGTTCTGTGTATTAAAAGCAAAAACTGACCTAAAAGGGAAAACCTTGAGGGATGGAAAATGATAAAGAAAAGGAGATGGGAACGATGGGTGGGAAGAGCTAAGATTTGGCCACCTCTGTAAAAGAAAAAAAAAAGAAAAAACTGCAGGAAGGATTTTAAGAAGAGTTTGCCTTTCCCCCCCAAATTTAAAATGAAAGTTAGAACAGTAATTTCCATAGGGTCATTATGAGAATTTTACAAGGCATACATAAAGTGCTCAATGAACAATTGCTCTCGTTGCTGTTTCAAACAGAGGAGCCAGAACGGGATTCGAGTGGGGAACATTAAGAACACCCTGAAAACCCAGAAGCCCATTCTCTCTGCCCCACCCTTCCCCTCTTTCATACTTGCCCCTCTGCACATCCATTTTAATCCCAGATCTTCACAAATTGGCTTTCTCCCTGTGTCCATAACACCTAAACCAGACACTAACAACATCGTTTAAGCTTCCCAACTCCTCACTTCAAGTCCAAACTTCCAGAGAGGCTGATCACCCAACTTAAATGAAAAGTCGAATCCTGAATCAACTAACTGTAGCTATGACAATTATATGGAAAGAAAATAGCTGTTCCTGCTACCACCATGCAAACAGTTCCCCAAATATGAAGGAAACGGAGGGTGGGGACAAAACAACAGGCATACCCTTTGGGTGCATTTTCTCCGAGCACGCGAGCACAACGTGCGTGTTCTGACCAAGTCGGTCTCCTTGACCAAACCAGGCTCCTCTGAGCTCTCTTCTTGACCAGACCTCAACCTTAGCCTTCCACATCCATTCTGTCCTTGCCAGGGCAGCACAACCTTGGCTCAGCAAGACTCCCCACCCTTGATATCTGAAGTTCTTCATTCCCCCCATCTTTGGTGTAAAGTCCTTTCATTACCCAGGAACTGGGTTTGCCTCTTGGTGGGTTTCACAGCCAAAAGATACAAATAAGCCCAAGACTGAGAGAAGGAAGGATTTATTATCACTTGCAGCAAGTAAGGAAAACACCAGGGATCTTTCCCAAAGCAGTGTCTCCCTGAACAAAAAAAACTTGGTAAGTTTTAAGCTAAGGGGACATGTGTATTCACGAAGGGGTGTGAGCAGAGGAGAATATGGCATAGAATTGGGGCAACAATTGACAGAGTCCAGGCTGTAGTTGATCGGAGTCATGAGGATCAGAAAAAATCATCATCCCTTGTGTGTATCCTGTTTACAGACGTGTCCAACTCTTTGAGACCCCATGGACTGCAGCCCACTAGGCTCCTCTGTCCACGGACTTTTCCAGGCAAAGAATATTGGAGTGGGTGGCCATTTCCTACTCCAGGGGATCTTCTCATCCCAGGGAGCAAACGTGCTTCTTCTGTGTCTCCTGCATTGGCAGGCAGATTCTTTACCACTGTGCCACCTGGGAAGCCCATCATATCTTAGGTCCCAGTTAATCTGATGGCTGAGGACTCCTGTGGAGTTGAATTCTGCAAAACAGCTCAAGAGCGTGCTTTGGATTATTCCTGACTTTTGAAACAGAACTGGGAGTCTTTATAACTGACATGTTGTCTCTGATGAAGTTAGGTTATCTGCTTGTCTTGGTAGTTACTAGCTCTTACCTTCTTTCGTTCCTTTAATATCATTTACTACTGAGACCTAGCCCTCTGCAAGGGCAGGCACTGTGGCCAGGCTTAGATCACAAAATAGCTCAGGCCTAAAACGGCTTCTGTTGCTAAAGTTATGCCTGGTTCTTTCTCGGGGGGCCCCCTACCCTGTCTGCTTACACTTGGCCCGTCTACCTTGAGAAACAATGTCTCTACCCGAGGACTCCTCTGGTAATTTTCCATCTACTGGATCCCCTCCCTCTGCTCTTGTTTTCAGTCCCTCAGTCGTGTCCAACTCTTTGAAACCCCACGGACTGCAGCATGCCAGGCTTCCCTGTCCCTCACTGTCTCCCGGAGCTCGCTCAAACTCATGTCTAATGAGTTGGTGATACCATCCAACAATCCAATCACCTCATCCCTCTGCTTGTTGGCTGTCAACCCCACTTATCCTTGTACTGAGTTGATTTCTCGGCCCTCACTGCCCAAGTCCCCCCACCTCCCCACCTGCTCCCGCACAGTGAACATGCTGAGTCCTAACCACTAGGCCACCAGGAAATTCCTAAGTCTTACTGTTTTAACAAGTGCCAGAATTTTTTTTTTTTTAAGAGTTCATACATGCAGGATTTGGATCACATTGAACAATTTATTTCATTTAACACCACACTGAAACCCACTCAATGAAATATCTTTCCAACCACACTGTTTTATTAACTACTTATCATTTCTAAGATGCCACAAGTAAAAATGTAGCTTCAAGGCCAAGATAAAGCCTCTTATTAAGATCTCAAAGATTTAAGGAAGTGCCAAATCCTCTGGCCAAACCGAAGATTTCTAAGACTCTTCAGTGTCTCCTAATCTCAGTTAGTTAGATAAGAGGGCTTCTGCCAAAATATGAGTATTGTCACACAGCATGCTCCAGTGCAGGAGGCCCAGCTTTGTTCCTTGGTCCAGCAACTAAGGGCTGCATGCTATGACTAAAGATTCTGAGCACCACAGCAAAGACCCTTCACAGCAAAGTAAATTAAAAATAATAATAATAAGAAGAAGAAAGCAGGCTGTAGAGGCTTTCAGCAAGGAAGAAGGCAAAAAACTTGGGTTTTACTTTGTATCTTCTAGAAGCAGAACTGACTCTATGAAATTTGAGAGAGATTAAATTAACATTTGAAGACATCTTTGGAAGATGGTACCTGGCAGACTTTATTTATAAATATATTCAATAGCAAGAAGAAGAAAAAAAAACACATAGTTTTCAATTTTTAATTTTATTAAAGTACAGAGTTAACAAGTTTTGAGTTTTCTACCTAGGAAAAGACTGGTCAACTTCGGCTGCTTCAGAGAAAAATTAGCACTCAAAAAAACCCCAGTTATAAATCCATAGGTGCCTTTGTGACTTAAAACAAAAAAATTACTAGTTTTAAAAGTTACCAAAACTCAAACATATGAGACCATTATAAATTTCAAACAGTAGAATACCACACATACTACATTTTCAAATTCTAACAGCAAAACATAACCACATAATTTGGCTACATCTAATTATTTCAGACAAGTTTTTTTTAAAAAAGTAACAAAGTTATGACTATAAAACTTCTGTAGTTTTTTTTTTTCAAAGTAAAATAACCTTAAATCTTTAATAAAGGAAAACAAAACAATCCTTAAATTTCTTATAAATAGCTCTCAAGACATATATTACCCATCTGCTGCAAGCTTGCTTTACCTGAGAGAATTTCCCAGGATCCTTCACCACAAAGGATTACCTTAAAGAGTTCTTTCCAACATTTTACTCACATAAACATGATCAACCTACAGAAGTGGATGTGGACAAATGCATTCTTAACCCACCATTCCCCAAGTTAAGTTTTTGCTGAAAGGATTTTGCTTTTTAAAAAAAGAACACCTCTTTGGTAAAAGCCAAATACTTCATCCTCTCAAAATGAACACTTCTGTAAATGATTTACTGAGGAAGGGAAAAAAGAGAGAGAAATCTTTAGAATGGTTAGCATTAATTCAAAAGACCTGTATCCTGCTAAGCGAGTATATTAGCACATCTCTGCCTAAAATACAAAACTGGATTAAAATGTCTGAGGCTTTACAAATATATTAAGGATGGCAGGAAACACAGTTAAGAACGAAGCCAGAGGGATTTAGTAAATTAAGGAGAATATCCTACAGAGAACGTCATGAACCCAGGGGTATTGGCGCCGTCCTCAATGAAGGAGAGCCCAGGGTGCTCTCTGGACATGTGGGATACTGGCCCAAGATCACATCCTTCTTAGTTATATCTAAAACCTCCTTTCATTTTCAAGACGAGTAGGACATGAATATACACCAAAATGAGATGCTCTTTAGAAAGACAATCAAAGGAGAAAAAGGCCTAGGCAGCGTAAATGCATACAGGTTCTGGAATTCCCTTTGTGGGGTAACAGGAAGCACCAACGGTAGTAAATTTCTGGCCAAAATTATTATAAATAAGCAAATAATCTTAAAAAGGCAGAAAGAGACAATGTGGGGGGAATTAGCACTGCACAGAGGTCAACCATAGTGAAGGCATCTCTGAGCAACTGGAAATAAACAAAGGGGTGTGGGAGTGCCCTCGCTGGCCACCAGAATCCCAAAGCCCCAGGGACCCCAACCTTCATTGGCCCACATGTACACAGCCCATCTACTCTACAAAAGAGCTCCAAGGACTTCTGGCAAACAATTCTTTCAAGCCATTTCCCAAGAAACTGTGAGGACAAAAACGAAACCAACTAACCAGCATTAAAAAAAAAAAAAAAAAAATCAACCCAGTAAGGACCAAGTAGGGTTTCTAAAAGCCTCTGATGAGCAAGTTTCTGGTCTTCAGTCAGGTTACACACCCAGACACAAACAGCAACACTCCCAGAAGAATCCCTTCCTCTATTTATGTGTATCTACTCATGAAAATGAGAAGTGAAAAAATTTCCACATTGGACGAACAGCACCGAGGAAGCTGGCACACAGTTTTAAAAAATCTTCAGCTCTCATCGCTAAAGGAATCTGACCAGCAGCTTCTGAGAATGCACTTTTTAAACCACGTATAAAAAGTTGTAGGAAGCAAAGTCTATTATTTTGAAAAGATTATCAGTGAATTTATCAAATGAACATCATCCTTAACAGCAACTCAAAGCAATTGGCACTGTGTTTCCAGTTTCTTAAAACATAATAGCACAAAAATGTAGACTCTTTGAACCCATGAATGTTGACTTATCACCTGAGTACTGTTTACTACAATTAATAATCATTAAAGTCAACATCTTATTTATACACCCTTAGTCCTCAGAGAACGTCCACATCTCTCTTGATCATTCGAATAAAACTGCTTAAATGTTCAGTTGAGAATAAAAATCAGAGTGACTGTAACTCTTCTTGTGTCAGACTGACCTTCAGAAAGGAACATTATCAGGCACCAACCAAGTCTTAAGCAGCTGGAAAATGTGGGTTGGCTGCGGGGGAGAGGGGCTCAGGAAGGAAGCCTGGCCACTGGCGATGTCCTTTCCTCTGTGTCTCCTTGAGCTAGTTTCTGCACGGGAAGGGCCAGCTCGAAAGTCACAGAGTTGGATGCTAGACCCTAGCAGGAAAAAAACACAACAAAACCACCCCAGCTCTTGACCTGCCTGTCCTCTTGATCTCTGTAAAGCCAGTCTCGCTTACCCAGAGCCTGTCACTCACCAGCCACTGCTGTGGCCCCTGCCAGGGTGCAGTGACACACACCACCCACTGCCGCCACCTGTCTGACCACAGAGCTCCCACCCCCACAGGCTTCCCTGCGGGCCACACATGGCAACCTCTCATTTTGTGCCTACAGAAGACCTCCGGACCAAGTTTGAAGAGCTCCTGATCTGGGCGGGGGCGAGGGGGAATAACTTGATTAAGTGTACAAAACAAGGCTCTCCACACACACAATGAGTGCCTTTAAAAAGTTGAATCTCCAACACTGTAACTAAGGCAAGTTTCTGGAGGAATTCAGCCACTGGATGCCCCTTGCGTCCACCCAACTCCCCCATTTGCTTGAGAGGAGGGCAAAGGGGTGAGTGGAAATGAAGGGTGGGACTAATTTCCCAGGTCAGCATTTGGCACCCTGGAGCCCAGCTTACGGGGGACCCGACGTGCCGAGAGGATTCTTTCCATCCTGCATGAAATACTAAAAGGCGGGTCCCCATTGTGTTTCCACTGGGGTCTCCGGTGGACATTACACTGTGTAAACTCCTCCCTGGACGAGAGCATCAACACTGAAAATGGAGATCTTCTTGCACAGCTGCCTAGAGTCAAGTCTCTCTTAAGTGCCACCTTAGGAGTATGTACTTTGGAAATTTCTGTGGCTTTTGCTCATGGCTTAATTAAATAACTCCCCATCCCACCCACCTCTTTTTCTAAGTATATCTGGTCACTTCTACAACTTGTATAATTGGAGGCCTTACCTGGTCAGCCCTGTTTGAGGTGCTGCCTATGATTCTCACCTTAGCAAATCTACCCCTAAAATCATAAGGGACATTAACGGTGTGGTCACATTACAGAGCTGGAAAACAAAAGCCCTTTTGCTTTTACAATTTCAAAGGCCTCGCGTGGAAGAGAAACTGGTTGACTTCAGTAATGGAAAGAGGGGTGCAGCAGGCTTCCATCAAGAAGCAACTTCCCAAGTAAGGTCCTAAAGTATCATGACTATCAACCCACAAACAAGAACTATAGCAAAGAAAACAACACGAACACTGTTCTATCATCACGTGAACACCACCACGAGTAAGGGTCAAATTACTCCATCACCGCCTGACCTGAGTTACAAAGCAAGTCACTAAGGCAGGAACTCAGATCAGGCGGTGACAATCTGGTGGGGGGGAATCACATGGGTGGTGATGGCAAATTGTGCTTTTTCACATTGTAAGGTAGATGCTGAACCGAAGGGATGAGGGCACCTCTGGGAAGGGCAAGGGCAGAGTGAAGCCTGTGATTCCCAGCATCACAACTTCAAAGGGAAATGTGTCGGGGCTGGGTGGAGATAGCACAGGGGTGGAATGAAAAGCAGATGCTTCCTCTTGGAGCCAATAAATACCAGGACGGTGAGCAGGAGCTCTGCAGGCTGAGGTGTGGAGCCTTCTGAGGGGTCTACCTTCTACTGGGGGCAAAGGGCTCCAGATTTTGTCATGTCTCTTTCAGGGATAGGTAATAGGCCACACAAAGTAAGCTTTTATCCCAGTGAAACGATGTCATTCCCCAAACTCTGCTTTGGTAAAAATACACTGAAGGGAAATACTAGCCTGACCACTATCCCAATATTTAGGTGTAAAACACATACAAAATCTATAAACACTCAGCATCAACTTAGGTGAAATTTTCAATTCTTTAGGGGCAAACTGGTAGCTTCTTTTTGAATTTCAGAATTACAAAAAGCGAATCAAGTGATTTCTTTTTTTCCCCTGAAGGTTTTTCAGACCCAGTGAAGCCAGCCAGGGGAATGCCAGCTTGTCACAAAGTACCAGTCACTGCTTGACTCCTGGCATATTTGTTCAAGGGCATCACTTTCTTCTGCAGAACCAAGGAGATTGCTCAGATCCTCACACGGAGTACTGCGGAGAGGGTCGACAGAGGGGAGCAATGAGCGTACCCAGGTACAGCAGAACACATATCCAGCAGGAAGCCATCTTGACCCAAAAGATGGACCAGCTCCCGCTGAAGAAGGTCTCGATGTTGGCACTTTCATAGCTGTGGAAACAAGAGACCCGGCTGTGGTCAGAGCAGGGAGAGAACAGGTGGTGAAAAGGGCTCTTCCCACCAAGTGTGTCCCTCCCTGATTCCACCACCACCCCACCCCAGCCTTTCTTTTTTCCCTAGCAACTCAATTAATATAATTCACACCCACTTACAGCACACGATTTTTATTATATTCATAGACTTGTGTAACCACCACCACAGTCAATCCTAGGGCATTCTCATCACCCTAGAAAGAAACCCTGCACCCTTTAGCTGTCCTCCCACTTCCTCCTCCACTTGGCCCCTGGCATGACTTCACCACTTTCTGTCTGTATGGCTTTGCCAGTTCTGGACATGTCACCAGGCATGGAATCAAGTGGCCTCTTATGACTGGCTTTTCTCAGTATATTTCTTTTGGGGTGTCTCCATGCTGTAGTATGTAACAATACTTTATCCCTTTCTGTTGTGGAGGAATATTCCATTGAGTGGATCTAGCGCCTTTTGTTTATCCGTTGGTCAGCTGATGGACATTTGGTTGCTTCCACTTAGCTATTATGAACGATGCTGCCATGAACATTTGTGTATAAGCTTTTGCGTGGACGTGTTTTTTTCTCCTCTTGAGTATATAATTAGGAGTACGACTGCGGGATCATATAACAACTCTGTTCAACATTTTGAGGAACTATTTTTCAAAGTGCCTATACCCACCTACCAGGAGCGAGAGAGGGCTCCAGTTTTAACACAGCCTTGATATCTGTTATTTTCTGCCTCCAACCTTTTTTAAGCTTCCCAAGCCAAAATGTTCCAGGAATTCCCTGGCACACTGCAAGGAGATCCAACCAGTCCATTCCGAAGGAGATCAGCCCTGGGATTTCTTTGGAGGGAATGATGCTGAAGCTGAAACTCCAGTACTTTGGCCACCTCATGCAAAGAGTTGACTCATTGGAAAAGACTCTGATGCTGGGAGGGATTGAGGGCAGGAGGAGAAGGGGACAACAGAGGATGAGATGGCTGGATGGCATCACTGACTTGATGGACCTGAGTCTGAGTGAACTCCGGGAGTTGGTGATGGACAGGGAGGCCTGGCGTGCTGCGATTCATGGGGTCGCAAAGAGTCGGACACGACTGAGTGACTGAACTGAACTGAACTGAACTGCCTGCCTCCGCATTAGAGTATAGGCCCTGCCACCCACAGCAGTGTGGCCCAGAGGAGCCACTCATATGTTTGTTGCACAATGAGTCTAAATAAATTCTCCAGGCCAGAATACTGGAGTGGGTAGCCTTTCTCTTCTCCAGGGGATCTTCCCAACCCAGGGATCAAACCCAGGTCTCCCATACTGCAGGCAGTTTCTTTACCAGCTAAGCCACAAGGGAAGCCCAATAATACTGGAGTGGGTAGCCTATCCCTTCTCCAGAGGATCTTCCTAACCTAGGAATCGAACTGGGGCCTCCTGCATTGCAGGCAGATTCTTCACCAACTGAGCTATCAGGGAAGCCCAAATATCTATCCTAAGTTATTCTAATGTCTACCTTAGGTATATCCTAATGTACACCAAATTATGATCCAACAGAAACTCTGGATCAAAGAAAGATACAAAAGGAATTGAAAAGAATCTTCATGTAGTAACAGGGAAAGTCAGACTCATCATGTAAGTTAAAAAAACAAAAAACAAACAAAAAAAAACCCAACCCTCAAGGGAGAAAATATGCATAATCACATTTATGTTTAAAAAATTATATAGGCTTACAAATGCACAGAAAAGAAATGAAAGGAAATACATCATATGATTAGCAGTGGTTATGGAGTTGGGGTGGAGGGCCCATGCTACTTTTCATACTTACATATTAGTTGGTTTATTTTTTTTTTGAGATGTTTCAAACTTTTGTAATGAAGGTGTTAAAAAAAAAAAGACAAAGTAGAAAAAAAGAGTATCATCTCTTTTCTAAAAGCCAGATGGTTGCTTAAGAATTCTAAGTTCTTTTTCCATTTCTGTTACTATGTGCTATAGACTGTCCATATGCTATTAACCTCCTATTTTCTTAAGGCTGCAGTAAGCATCACCAATTTCCAAGGTTAAAAGTATGCCAAAAGACTGTCAGGAACTTGGACTGTTTCTGCGAAGACGAGTACAGCAGGTCTTGGAGAAGAGGCTAATTAACTTCAAGAGGTCTGATTTTCAGGCTGTCAAGAATAGGATGTTTTAAAAAATTAACTTCTGAAACATCTAAGACGAGGGGCCACTCACTTGAACCAGTTGGTGACGGTCATCATCACATAGAGGGAAGCCAAGAAGAACATGAAGTGGAAATAGGCATAGCTGTAAACGGTGCTTTTCTTCTCATCATAAATGACCCGTGGGCCCTCTTTCATATTCCGCTTCTCTTCAGCGTCTGTGAACCACAAAGTGAGCACAAGCTCCGTGAGTGAACACAAGGATGCTTACCACTTTCACAAAGCCAAACTTGCTAATTTCCAACCCAGAGGCTGTTGAGTAGGAAAGCTGTCAAACACCATTTGTACCCTCAGGCGATCTCATCTATGCCGTAAGCCCCAAGCTCCCACCTCACCCCTGAACCTTCTGTAATAGGATGAGTTATCTACTGGCACATTTATTTTAATAGAAGAGAGCTCTTAAACACAGAAAACTCCTTATAAACTCAGAAGAAAGCGACCGCAGAGCAACAGTTCTCAAGCCCCTGGAATGTTCCAATTCAAGAAGAGGAAGCTGAATGAAAGAAATTTTCCAAATTTGCATTCCTTTAAAAAAATGTACTTCTTGCTCCTCAAAAATGTACTGTGTAATTTAACTTATAAATATGAGCCAAAAATATTAACTTTTCCTCATCTGCCAGAATACCAACACAAATTCCAAAGGCCCTTTGGGAAGAATGTGTAAAGTATATAAACAATAAACCAGCTCTGGAATAAAGGAATTCCCCTTACCACTCAAGTTATTTGTGCCTAAATCCCAAACGCCTACAGACGAGTGGTACAGGTCTGCAGGGCATCACGGAGGCCCAGACGGAATGTTGTCCACTTACCCTCTCCTCCAGAGCCGAAGCAAAAGCAACACCGAGCTACCTGTGAGGGCAAAACCAACCAAGTCAGGAGGCTTGCTTTCTGCTTTTCCATCTCCACATCGGTTAGGAACTAAAGGCCATCTGCGTGCCAAATTTTCCCCATCTGAACTACACTCCAAATCCAGCACTGCACACTTCATCCCTTCGAAAGGTTCTACTAAGTGTGTGTTCTTCCCTGATGGTCTGGGGGCTGGTGAGATGGGAAACATGAGGACATGGAGGTGAGCCACCCAGAGCCCCTTCCAGGGTGCCCCTTTAGTGCCTGCTCAACCCCTGCAGGCCTCTGGGTGGCAGCTCCAGGTTCTGCCCTAGCTGGGAGTCGCCCCACCCTCAAGCAAGCCCTTCCTGGGCAACCCACGCAGGATAAGAGCTCCTAGCTGAGGTGTAAAGGTGCAGCCACAACCCGTGGGGGACAACTTTGATGGGTCATATCTGCTCCGGGCACCCGTGGGGTGAGCAGTGGCTCTGTCCAGCCTGCAGTGCCCTTCAACTTCCCTTCCCTCTTCCGCATGTGTTGAAAAGTCAAAGTGTTAGTTGCTCAGTCATGTCTGACCCCCATGGACTGTACCCGCCAGGCTCCTCTGTCCAGGGGATTCTCCAGGCAAGAATACTAGAGTGGGTTGCCATTCCCTTCTCCAGAGGATCTTCCTGGCCCATGGATTGAATCCGGTCTCCTGCACTGTAGGCAGATTCTTTACAGTCTTCTGAGCCACCCAGGGAAGCCTCCCTAATAAATATCCTGCACGTCAGGCTCTGCCCCGGTGGCCACTTCTGGAAAACTCAGCCTGGAACATGAAGTGAATGAGATAAGGTCCCCTCCCTCTGGGAGCTCCCTCCTGGTGCTCTGCTGTGCTTGCTGCTCCACTCGATCTTTGGCGCCAGGGGCTGAGATCATTATCCTGCATCTAGGTGAGGAAACTGGGGTCAGCCAGGTTGAAGACCTGGTCTTAAGTCACGAAACAAGCTTAGTGACAGAGCTGGGACAGGAACTGGGGCGGATGGGAACTCCCAGGTCTGTGCTTCACAAGGGGCAACAGGCAGCATGTGATATCTTGATGGTGGAGCCGACAGACTCAGAAAGGGGAAAACTAAGGGATCTGGAGCCAGCAGGCCCACCCACATTGCTACTAGAATCAGACTCTGAACTGGCGGCCTAAGGGAAGCAGGGGTACCAGGGACGGCAACGCAGGGGGTGGCTCCTTCCAAACGTTGTACCACGTTTCTGACCTACTCGAGATAACAAACAATCTTTTTTAAAAATTGCGTTTATGAAAAATTACTACATTGATTCCAGAAAGACTCTGGTAAATAGAATAAGAAACACAACACATACCAGAACAGTCTAGGAAGTGCTGGGTCCTCAATGCCTCCTTGGCTTGATAGTATTATGATAAAGAACAGAGAGCTGGGGGCAAGGACGCGGGAATTCATGCCTTTGTCCCATTTATACACCTCAAAGCCAAGCCCTTTTTCCTTCCTGTGTCAAGGAAACTTGTCATAGAGGGACTGGCCTTGACAGAATCTTGGATCAAGGGATATAGTCTAAGATTCATTAATTCATTCAGGGGGCCCAAGACATGTTATGCTGGGGTCCCAGTTCTTTTGAAGCTTAAGTTGCCACAAGCAATGACTGACTCTCTCTTTCAAAGGTCTATCCTGTGAAACGTGATGCAAGGAGTTGGCAAACCAACTTCCATCCTGTGTGCGCTCCGGTTCAGAGGGAAACACTGGGGCTCTTTCCTCGGAATGAGAAGAAAAACATTCTCTTAAATCTAATGCGGAGACTTGCTGTTCTTTGCACTTTTAACTCTGTACACAATAGGGATATTGAAGCCAGAGCGGCCCAGCCTCAGCAGGGGTCACCCAGTCAGTGGTGAGCATGACTGCCTGCCTTCTAGAGCCATTCTCTTCTGAAGAATAGGCAGCAACCCATTCAGACTCAGTACAGTTTGCTCCTTCAAGGGACAGAAAGAACTGGTGAATGCTCCTGGCAGACTGACAACCCCTCATAACGGTTCGCTCTTTCCAGGTCAGGTGGAGGGAGGTCCATCCCCAGAGCAAAGCGCCCATGTCTGGACAGACCCCAGGGCTCTTCCTCCATGCAGGGAAAGGCAGCCTGGGGTCGGACGCCAGGCAGGGTCAGCAGCAGAGCCGGCAGACAGCAGCTGGATCTTGGGCAACGGTGGCTGGGAACACAGCACCGACCCGAGCATGACTACATGGTTTACATGCTGGCGAATCCCAAGTTTAAAGGACTTTACTTTTCTGTTTGTCCCCCACCCTGATGGAAAACGGAGATAAAAGCCTCCTTGGGTTTCTTTGAAGATGAAATCACAGATGCAGTACTTAGAACACAGCAAGTCCTATTCGTCCCTGGAAATGCCTCTTCTTTCCATTCCTGGAGTCAGGGCGGAGTCTCTTTCTGGCTGCTTCCATCTGATTAGACTTTTTGTGACCTCAGTGGATGTTCCACCAAGGGCCTCAGAAAAGGACTTTTGCATCAGAAAGAAAAAGATATTCTGCTGACCGACAGGCCTCTGTTCACCGTTTGCTATTCTTCACCCCATGAAATGCCCACCTGCTGGAGCTGCTGCAGGGAATAAGCTCACATATAGACAGTGCCCAGCAGTGCGCACAGACAGTGTGTCCCTCCCCTTCTCTTTCCAATAGCCACCGTCTGACCTCACAGTCGTGGCATGTATGGAGAACACATACAGGTACACACTAGGGGAAGGGATCAGAAGTTAAAACAGCCCACATACATTCTGTTACGACAAAGGAAAAAAGCAGAGAGCAGACTGACAAGCTACCCAGGCCTCTGGTGGGAGCGGGGTGGCCGGATGCCACACCAGAGGCTGAATTTGTTGGAGAAAAATCAACAGCTTTTATTTTAATCCTATAATATATTGAGGACATTTCTTTTTCCGTACAGGAATCGTGTTCCTTCCTGAGTAAAGAAAATGGGATCATGGGATGCAGACCACTAAAGATGCAAATAAAGACATAAAAAGCCTTCCTGGAAAATGGGTCTTCCGAGATAAAGCAGGGCCAAGGAAAGGAAATGAACTTACTTCCAGCTCGGGAGCTGTGTACCGGCCCTGCAGAGCATCGGAACTTGACCTTGTCGTCGATGTCAAGCTAAGACAAAACAGAAAGGTCAGCTGAGTATATTAACAGGTCACATAACACGTCGAAGGAGGGCAGAGCTGCCTGGCCAGGACTCCCAGGAGACTCGCTCTAACCTACAGTTCTGCGTAAATAAAAGTTGTCTATTTTAATATCCCACTTTATTCCAAAACTGGCTGACCAACTCAACAACCGATATCTTCTTCCATGGATTGCATTAGACCATTTTATGCAAACAGAAGCTTAAAAAAAAAAAGTTGTCTTTTGGTCCGTTATTTTGGTTTTCACTTTGGTTTTTTGCTTCTCCTCCTTCAAATGCCAACATACTTTTCATATTTCACTTTTATATTTCCCCTCCTTTTGACTAGTCTCACGTAGAAGAGATCAAAAGCAATGAAAGAAGCCAGAAATGGTGATAAAACTCAAGGGCATGAAAAGCAAAGGTCGTCACAATTTTCTGTGATAATCAGCCTTGGACAGACAAGCTTTTCTATTTAGAAATTCGGTATAGAGTAGCTATCAATGTCATTTAAAAAAATTCTTCCTGCCACTTTCCTCCTGCCTAGAGAGGTAAAATGTTGTAAAATCTGGCTTACAGATTTATTTTTTCCTGGGGTGGGGATCATTTTAAGCACATTTCTATGTGTAAATATACAGTGTACATGAATCATCTATACGGATTCACTTAGCAAATGTTTACTGAAGGTGTGCCGTGTCAGGCCCTGTTCTACGCACTGGGAACTCGGTGAGACATACAGCAATCCCGTTCCTCCTGCCACTCCAGGGATAGGGGAGAGGGTGGGACGGTGGGAGCTGTTAGTGGGGAGGCAGGAATTCCAGACTCATTTCAACCAAATAAGCCGCAAAGGGAACACTGTCTTCTGGACTCATTCTCATCCTCTTTCCCAAGGAGAGAAGCGATCAATAAGATGCAAATAAACAATAGAAAGCTTCCCTCATAAAAAGGTCCTCTGGGATCCAAGATCATTGTTTCTTTTGTCCACTGAAGTCCAACAGCATCACTTTCATTTCTGCTTTGAACTGATGGATGTTAATGGATGCCCACTCCACTACCACTTCCTGGCTTGAGCCTGGTCTGAGGAGTGACAGAAGCAATTCCATGGCTGTGTGCCCAAGAAACACACACACCTGGCTCCTGCGCTCAAGGTGCTATGTTTTGCGCATATGAGTTATGAGTTAATACAGTCTGTCATTTCCATGGGGGCACATGGGACTTCACTTCAGGAAGAGATCAATATCTGGAATTTTCATCTGAAAGACGACGTTTATTCTTTAAAGGAGCATGGCTTAATATTCCATTTCCTAGCTTCTCGGGAATAAGATGGTTTCAGAAAAGCCAACTTTTGGTCCTGGCACCTCTGTCACTTCACTTTCATCATTGGAGGATACTAAGAGCAGGAGCTTTTGTTCTTACTTCTAAAAATACTTATAATCAGTTCATCATACATATGGATTTCTATAAGCAAATGTAACTATAAGATCTTTATTCAGTCATAGCCTTTATCCACAAAACATTCTTCTTAGAATTATTGAGAAAATACTGTTGCTTTTGTTTTTTACAAACTCTTTAAAAGCCTGGGAAATTCTTACTGTCCGCACTCTGACTATTACTAGAACCATCTGGTCTGCACAAGACAATTCCCGGATTACCCATAACCTCTTCCCTTCCAGGCCTCAGGCCTGAGTGACTTTAACCCTGTACTTCCTGTGGGGGTGGGAGGAGCCTGACAGCATTTGGTTGGGACAGAGCTTCACTGGACACAAAATGTCTAGTAACCTTATTTGATTATTATCCTGAGCCCTCACTCACTAAAAGCCAGTAGCATCTTTCCATTGCTGTGACAATGAAAAAATATAAACACCCCGCTACCCCCAAGCCCTCCCAACCTCTGCTGAGCTCTGAACCCCTTGCACACTGGAAGAAAGATTTGTAATGAAGATGCCCCTCCACATCTGCTACAGCTGCTTTTGGAACTGGCCAAACTCCACTAGGTCACAGAAAATCTCCAGCCAACACGTCCAGACTTTCCTGCTGGAGACCACAGATTCTGCCCCTGACCAACTTACAGGGCCCTTGACAGATCACGTGACTATTCTCAGCCTTGGTGTGATCAAGTTCAACTTCCTTCCCAGTGTAACACAGAGCTGGAGGCTCAGCTCCCAAGAGAAACCAGAGTGTGTAGGAAGAGGCCTTCAACACACCCCTGATGCAGAGACATGAAGATTTCTAGCTGGCAGGTTCTGGAGTAACAGCATTCCCAAAAATATACCCCCCAATTCTTTAAAAAAAAAAAAAAAAGCAGCAGGTCCAGCCCACATCAACAGTACAGGTAACCCTCCTTGATGTGCCAACTTTTCTCAGCTTAAACTAGTCCCTCCAATGCCATCTTACTAACCTTTCAGTTATTTCCAAATGGTCTGCCATATTGCTGTGAATGTCCCATTTGAACTAGCAAGTTGTTTGACCACTACTAAAGATTCTTAGTTTTTCCAATTTTGTACCCAAATTCCTAGACAGCTGAAAAAAATACTTATTTTCTTTTCTCTTAAGTATAGCTAAAACTAAAATAGCCAGAAACATTTTATAGCACAAATGCCTCCTAATAATGCAATTATGTAAGTTACCCAGCTGATGGGTCCACCTAAGTAAAACAACCTGACTCCAAGTCATCCCAGGGGAAAGAAAAATGACTACAAACATGTCTCTCCCAATATTTCAGCAAAGGAGGGGGAAGGAAAGGTTTCCGTAACTGGGTGAGACATGTAGGAGCAGGCTCCACATCTCAGTTTCCTTGTACTTTCATGGAGGGAACTGACTATTGTGGGGTGGGGGGCAGGGCACAGCTTGTGGATTCTTAGTTCCCCAACAAGGAATCGAACCCAGGCACGTGGCAGTGAAAGCACAGAGTCCTAACCCCTGGACCTCCAGGAAATTCCACTCCATGGGGGGACTGAACTTGATGGACTCCATAATCCTGTCTCATTGGACAGATTGTGAATTTAAAGCCAGCAGACTAAACTGCAGCCAAAATCTAGAGACCAAGGAGGGCCTCAAGGAATAGCTAGGGGAGGACAGGGCAGGTGACAGCCTACGAGGGCACAGGGGCATAGCCATACAGAGAGCCACCAGGGAACTCCTGACGGGGTCCAGGCTGTGACGTTTCTTTACAGCATAATGCCTGGGTGCAGGGGAAGCGGCCGCCTCAGCTGGAAAGCCGGGGTGTGGTTTTGGCTGAACCCTACTTCCAAGCTAAGACAGCCAGGATTAAAACATCCTCATAGTGAGTGCCACAGAAGCAGGACTTGGGGCAGAAAGCCGAAAAGCAAAACTGGAGTTCATTATGAGAGCCTCCTAAAGAAGCATTAGAGAGAGAGTGTGTGTGTTTGGGTGTCTGTGGTTGGGGGTGGGGAGGGGATACTCCAGTTAGGAAAGAACACAGCACAGTGAGCCTCTAAGATCTTACAGAAGTCCCAAGCAGTCTTGGACTTCTGTTGAAAAGGGCGATTTCAGACTTCCCTGGTCCAGGGCTGGGAATCTGCCTGCCAATGCAGGGGGCACAGATTCACTCCCTGGTTGGGGAAGATCCCACATGCATTGGAACAACTAAGCCCGTGAGCCACAACTACCGAGCCTCTGTGCGACAACTATTGAAGCCTGTGCACCCTAGCGCCTGTGCTCTGCCACAGGAGAAGCCACTGCAATGAGAAGTCCCAGCTCCACAACAAAGCGTAGCTCCCGCTCGCCACAACTAGAGAAAGCACACTCATAGCAACAGGACCAAAAATAAATAAGAATAAAATTTTTTTAAAAAAAGAAAGAAAGTGGGTGAATTCTTCTCTCTGCAGTGCACACAACCAGCTAGTCTTCCTACAGATTCTATCGAGAAATCTGGACATTCTTGCAATCATCTTCAAATGACAGTTTTCGCCCAGGCAATGCAGCCTCCTTTTGCAACATCTTCCAACTTCTTAATCCTTTTTGAGTCTAGGAAGTCAAGATTTGAAACCCTCCAAATTGTACCACCTCCCACATTTCCCCTTTTCAAGGCCCTCCTGGGGCTGAACTCAAAGCCCCCTCGAACTCCAGGCTGCTTGCTATAACGTTCTCAAAGCCCACTCTTCCTGGAGCTGCGGTGGGTAATTAGAGCAAGCACTAGTCACCCAGGGCCCCCCTCGCTGTGCAGCACCGTGCTGAACCCCCAGGAATCAACTGCCATCACCAGGAGGTATATTCATGCCGTGTGCTGCATCAACCCACAGAGCTGCCTGTTACTCCCCAGCTCCACTTGGTGTGGCTGCTGTTTTCTGTCTCCTCATCCTTCGAGCACTATGGTTCTGCAGATTGATACCAGCATTCAATAATGTGTGCTATTGGCATTTAGATGGATTTTACATAGCAGCTGTCAGCTTCAAAAGTTCTTTTGGGAATCTCAGACTAGACCTTGCCAACTTCTGCTAAGGTGCTGCTAAATTTCAAAAGCGACGTATAGGGTGGAAATTACACACCGCAAACCAAAACCACTGGTGGCAGTTCTATCACCATATTAAATAGTATTTTTGCATCTTTCCCACTGATAGCAAATCTAAGCCCTGTTTTAACTAAGGGAGCAAATATTTTTAATCATGTGGGATTAGGCATTCAGCAACTCACAAAAACATCTGATTTTAGTCTATCAAATATCTTTACAGTTTTTTTCTGATAATACAAACAAAAGAAGCAATAGTTCATGTTAAAAAAAAAGAACACTTTTTTTAAAGAAAAAAAAAACACAAAAAAATTATATACATAATACAAGCACCATTACAAGCTTGGCTTATCTCTTTCCAGGACTTTTTCTTCATATGTAAATACAACTATATTTTATTCTAAAAATAAAATATTCTACATTTATAGTTCAGTAACCTACTTTCTCCTTGCTGGAATCACCAATATTTTTTACATGCCAATACAGAAAAAAAGTGAATGACAGATCATAAAATTAGCCATGTTGCTGACATTTCTCCCCTAAAGCCCCAAAATAATAGACTCAGGAAGGAAAAACTCAGGAACGGAAGGACTGAGAATCAGGATTAAAATGTGGGTGCCTTAATGGTTTTCCTGAAAACATGCATTGACGTGAGCCCGAGTCAGTGAACACGTATGGAATTAATAATAATGGAAGGCCACAAAGTATTCGTGACGGTCGCTTTTGCTGCAGTGTGGAGAGGCTGCCACTATGTCTCAGACAGGCTGACAGTCGACAGTGCATGCCTTTGCAAGCTTGATGCATGGCTGTGAACACACGCTTCATAAAACTCAGTTCTCCTGCCTGTGTCTGTTGTCAAGGCCCATGTCTGTTGGTCCCTCTCTACAGCATGAAGGGGTGTTAGAGGCTGTAAGAGAAAATGCCAACATGTACAGAGAGACATTCTACTTATACAAGCTACCAAGGATGGTTCAGTTTTGGCCAAAGGATCACGGTAACGTGCCTGTGACTGGTTGAAATTTTTAGACACTGAAATATACCGAAGTGTAAAACACAGGAATAAAACCTAAACATGAAAGGATGACTGTCAAAGGGAAGCGTGGAAACATGTAAATGGAATAAGAAACTTACGATTCCTACCCTTTACTCTTCTCCCTCTGGTATGTTTTTTAATATAGATTTAAAAATAATAAACCCCACCCCAAGCACCTAAAACACAGCCTGCTTACATATCACACCTACTTTTGGAGGAATGACTTCACTCCTTAAAAAGCAATGTGAGTTTTAGCATAAAAGAAATGTTTCCTGTCTTTCCTGGACCAAGCACAAAATGTCTGTGTATGGAGTACTTTGTACTCTTTCCATCAACAAGAGAACAAACGTTTTTTCTGTTGGAGTAGAAAGTTGCCAAAACATTCTGGCACATACCGTCTCTTCCTCACTTTGTGCTCCCTTACTCTCCAAAAGGGCTTTAGCAAGTAATACTCAACCATCTTTTTAAAGGATCACAACATACTGTATATATTTATTTTATTTACCCCAAAGAAATACAAGTTATGTAAAATGAAGTCCAAACAGCTAGATTTCATGTTGTAATACCACCTTCTTACTTCAGGCTTCATTTTCCCTCTTCCTCAGATGGTATTTGTTTGACTGCCTCATACTGCTAAAACCTATGTAAATTTTCCTCTCGTACTTTTAAAGTCTGCAAAGATGGCCTCAGGTAACTTCTAAAACTCACCACGAATACAAGATGCACACACACAAGATAGCAGTACCCAGTCCAGCAACCAAGGTCTTGTCCCTGTATAGGTCCTGACCGAAGTTAGGCACACAGATGGTGACGTTCTTCCCGTGCGCGTCCAGAACTTGTGAAGAAAAGAAAACAGGAATCATTGCCATATTAGAAAAGCCCTCTGTAACTCAGGGAGGCATGCACTTTGGGAAAATTCATGCAGTATAGAACAGTGAACACTCAGCACTGCAAAGGTTTCCTCTACCATCCAACTTAACTCAGATTAGATCGCTGCTCTGTTAAGCACCCTCTCCCACCTAGGCAGCCTCTCAGAATAAGACCCTTGGGTGTCAGCTTAGTGCTAAAGGGGTCTTCAGTACCAGGGATTTCTAAGAGTCATGTTCTTTTTCAGTACTACTGGAGCAATAGTACAAAGTATTGGCTCATGGGTCTTTCCTCATGGCTCAGCGGTAAAGAATCTGCTTGCCAATGCAGGAGACACGGGTTCGATCCCTGGGTTGGGAAGATCCCCTGGAGAAGGAAATGGCAGCCCACTCCAGTACTCTTGCCTGGAGAATTCCACGGGCAGAGGAGCCTGGTGGGCTACAGTCCGCGGGGTCACAAAAGAGTCGGATACAACTTAGGGACTAAATGATAACAATAAATTGGCCGACTGGGCAGCAGGTAGCATGCAGGTAACTGAGAGCATCCTCCATGTCTATCATCCTTGGAGACGAACCAACAATCAAGCAGGAACTCGCAGGAACTGCTGTCTGGCCAACAGCCTCCACCCAGATAAGAAGTCACTCTATTGTCAGTAATAGTACGGTCATGACATCTTTTAGGCTGTAACCTGGGAAACTTCTCAAATGGCTAGGGTCTAATAAAATTGTAGAGGCTATATAACAAAGATTTCTATCACATTACCATCATTAGTTGTTTACTTTTTATCTAACAGAGTCTTCAATTCTGAACACCCAAGCTGGCTCTATTTGCTCTGCCCTCAAATAAGGAACATAAATATAAAATAACAGGCTACAAACCATTTTACAAACATGCACATTCTATGGGCTTGAAGTTGCACTAAAATCATTACTTGTACTCCCACTTGAAACTGTAAACTTAACTGCGTGCTGTGGCTTAAGGAATCTTTATTCTTAGGCCACTGAAAATTTTCTTTACAAACCTGACCAAAATATGAACTTTGCTATTTAAGTACTACCACCCAAAATTAAAAGTTTTTTTTCTGTATTTAAGTGATACCTGCCATTGAAAAGAAAAATGCTGTAACCAAAAAACCCCATTAAGTTAAAGCCAGAGATTAATATGTAAACAGTCAAATACTCATAAAAGTTTTAAATAGACTAGATTTAAATAAACTTGAAGTCAAATTTATAGAGCTTTTTTTAAAAAAATTTATATCCAGGATAGACTATACTTAACAAAAGACCTACAATTATATTCACATTGTACTATAAATAGCTATAAAGGCAAGACCCATACATACGACATGTATATGCTAAAACTTTCAAAAACACATTTGCATTTGCTTTCTAAATTTAAAAAAGGAAAACATCAATTTTCTACTCTAGAGAAAAGAGTACATTTATTTAACCTGATTTATATAAGATAAAATATACCCAAACATACACACATTTATATATACTTACATATATATGAGTATACATATATCTATATACCACAAAGGTGAAAAAAAATGATGAAATATAAGGAGTTTGGAGATCAAAATAAGAAAATATGGTCCTTTACTGGGAAAGCTCAAGGGCTCATACAGTAACAACGTATAATGGTCTTTTGATAGTTCTCAAATATCCGTTGCAACTACTCTATAAAAATAATAGGCAACCTTTACAAAGTACCTCTGACATGCCAGAAACTGTACATATACATATATACACATGTACTCAACTGAAGTCTTAAAAACCACTCTGTAAAAGAGGAATCTTAATTATCTTCTTAAAATAATAATTAAAATTCTTATTTTAAAGGTAAGACATCTAGGAAGAGAACAGTAAGTCACTCTATATAAGTTACTGAAGTGGCAGAACCACTCCCCCACACTTTCTACTCAGAGTCAGAGAAATGATCACTGAAAGTTAATAACCATCTAAAAACAATAGCAATCATAAAGAGAACAAAAAGAAATATCTTGAATATTTCTGATAATGTGATTATTTGATTATTTCTGAGCAGGAAAATGCAGATTAGGCTTACAAGCAAACTCATTAGCCCTCGTGAGTTCATGTCTTTCCTGCAGAGCAGGAAGCCCAGGAGAAGGAAGGTCCAGGTTCATGTCCCATGTTGAGGACACATTTTTTTTTTTGCATTTTCTAGTCCTTTTATTTTTTTTCTTTTTAAATTTAAATTTATTTATTTTAACTAGAGGCCAATTACTTTACAATATTGTATTGGTTTTGCCATACATCAACATGAATCCACCACGGGTGTACACGTGTTCCCTATACTGAACCCCCCTCCCACCTCCCTCCCCGTACCATCCCTCTGGGTCATCCCAGTGCACCAGCCGCAACCATCCTATATCATGCATCGAACCTGGACTGGCGATTCATTTCATATATGATATTATACATGTTTCCAAGCCATTCCCCCAAATCATCCCACCCTCTCCCTCTCTCACAGAATCCAAAAGACTGTTCTATACATCTGTGTCTCTTTTGCTGTCTCACATACAGGGTTATCGTTACCATCTTTCTAAATTCCATATATATGTGGTAGTATACTGTATTGGTGTTTTTCTTTCTGGCTTACTTATAATAGGCTCCAGTTTCATCCACCTCATTAGAACTGATTCAAATGTATTCTTTTTAATGGCTGAGTAATACTCCATTGTGTATATGTACCGCAGCTCTCTTATCCATTCATCTGCTGATGGACATCTAGGTTGCTTCCATGTCCTGGCTATTATAAACAGTGCTGCGATGAACATTGGGGTACACGTGTCTCTTTCAGTTCTGGTTTCCTTGGTGTGTATGCCTAGCAGTGGGATTGCTGGGTCATAAGGCAATTCTATTTCCATTTTTTTTAAGGAATCTCCACACTGTTCTCCATAGTGGCTGTGCTAGTTTGCATTCCCACCAACAGTGTAAGAGGGTTCCCTTTTCTCCACACCATCTCCAGCATTTATTGCTTGTAGACGGTTGGATAGCAGCCATTCTGACTGGCGTGAAATGGTACCTCATTGTGGTTTTGATTTGCATTTCTCTGGTAATGAGTGATGTTGAGCATCGACACTATTTAGTGAAGAAGTCTAGATCACCTCTCTACTTTGATGCACTGCATCTCTGATACTTAAACGATAGTTTGAGGAGACACAGTCCTCACCCCACAAATGACAATATTCACCCTGCAAGCACAGTCTGCCTACAAGTCCAGCTTACCTACTTCTGCAGGTTTGCTGGACAGGGCTGAGAACGTGAGATACGTGACATAGCAGCTGATGAGACCTGACTGCAGTATTCCAGAGTGTGGCTGTCCTGGAGAACAACAAGGGACCATGTTATAAATCAATGGTGAGAAAGCATATGCACCCCCCCTCCCCCAACACCAAAAAAAAAAGGTCTGCCCCAAATAATATCCCTCAAACCTGGAGCCCCACACATGAAGGTAAGAAGAGGTACATAGTGTATTTCTCATATAACACTAAAATCTTTGGGGGGAGGGAGTGACACACTGAACCTAAATGCCACTTCAGAGATGCCAAGTTCTGCTGAGTTCTCGCCCAACACTTTATTTTGATAATAACTACAGCTGTACTGAAACATACTGCCTGGTCTCCCTGAGGTTTGTAACATTAGTTCTTAAATCACAAGGTCTCCAGAAAAAATTCACCACTGTTAATTTGTGAGATCACTTAGCTTAGTGGGGTAAATGATGGATTTTACAGGGAGGACCTGGATTCCATACTCACAAAGCCATCAGATACTCAGAATCCATGCCACTGGGGAAGAGTTCTCATCTGTCAATGGACAGAAAACCTTTGGGAATACCAGAACTGGTCCAAGCCAAAGAATGTGGCTATGGGACTCAGCATTTATTGGGAAAAGGCTTTCTATGTTATAATATTTAAATTTAACGGTTCAGATGGCTAAGAGTAACCAAGATGCGATAAAAAGGACTTATCCTTTTTTTTTGGTGAAATTTTCAACCATCCACAGACATAAAAGATTTAGTTTTACCCAGTCTTCCCTCTGATTAAATTTATCTCCAGAACTTTACCTATCAAATTATAAGGACCAATAAAGGTAAAAAATATGCCCTTTCCAGTGGTGCTCTTTGGCATGGGAATGAGACCCACCTTAACAATTAATGGCACTAAACCAAATTGTAACTATTTCAAAAGGTAGAATTCAACCCAAAGAATATTTTGATCTGAATACTAATAATGTCTTAGGAAATTCTTTATAGATAAAGGAACTGGGTGAATAATAACAATCTCAATTTCAATAATGAACTTCAGTCATTTCTTTCTTTTGGCTTTGAAACAACCATGAGCAAGATCAGGCTCACAGGTTTCTATTGGCTTTGTTGAGGAAGGACTTGGATCTGAGAAAGGCCAGCTCCTGGGGCCAGTGGATGGCTGAGCCAGGATTGGATTTCCTGTTTCCTGATTCTGGACCACGCTGTCCTTGATTTGTGGTCCACAGAGGTCTTAAGTCAAAGATAAGCCCAAAACAGCTCCTTTGGGGGCCTTCTCATTCATTCAAATTTTACAGAGATTATAGGAAAGAGCTAAATATTCACCAAAGGCATTTTCCTTTGAAACACTCCTTAGAGTACATTATTTAACAATAGTAACATCTATCTTCTTATTTATTGACTTCATTATACTCAAATCTTTGACAAAGGCATGACTGACTATCACCTTCAGCCCAGTGCAGGGTAGGAAGAGGACACTGGAATCCCACCTTTCCTACTGCTGACCCACCTGTGGTAAATAAAGAACTGACCATAATTTCCAAAATTATAGTCAAAGACATTTATAATATGAACAGGAAGTACGGATCTCATACTTACGATCTCGGACAGAGGGTGAGATGGATACCACTGACATAAGCAGACACAGGCCTCCATTTACTCCCAGGAGAATTTTATTTTCCATGCAGCCATCTTTCTGGGTATAAAACACTGCCATCCAAATCAAGCCTCCTGTGGTGATGGAGTACGCGATGAGGGTCACCAGGGACAGAGAGGCGTACCACAGCTTGTTGGTAGCTGTGCCTGCAGTCCTGTTTCTCCAGAAGTAGAGGAGAAGAAGGGGTGGGGGGAAGACAGGTCAGTTGATTCTCCAACAATATCTACCACCCTTCAAGCATTATTAGCTAATGCTGTCAGGTCCCAGACCATCGTAATGAGTTATTCAGACAACCTATCATTTTACCAGTTTTTGTGGATCACAACAAACTGGGAAGTTCTTAAAGAGATGGGAATACCAGACCACCTGACCTGCCTCCTGAGAAACCTGTATGCAAGTCAAGAAGCAACAGTCAAAACTGGACATGGAACAACAGACTGGTTCCAAACTGGGAAAGGAGTATGTCAAGGCTGTATATTGTTACCCTGCTTATTTAACTTCTATGCAAGGCACATCATACGAAATGCCAGGATGGATGAATCACAAGCTGGAATCAACACTGCCAGGAGAACTATCAACAATCTCAAATAGGCAGATGATACCGCTCTAATGGCAGAAAACATGGAACTAAAGAGACTCTTGATCAGAAGAGAGTGAAAAAGCTGGCTTGAAACTCAACATTCAAGAAACTAAGACCATGGTATCCTGTGCCATCACTTCACAGCAAATAGAAGGGGAAAAGGTGGAAGCAGCAAGAGATTTTATTTTCTTGGCCTCCAAAATCACTGTGGATGGTGACAGCAGACATGAAATTAAAAAATGCTTGCTCCTTGGAAGGAAAGCTATGGCAAACCCAGATAGCATATGCAAAAGCAGAGACATCTCTTTGCCAGCAAAGGTCCATATAGTCAAAGCTATGGTTTTTCCAGCAGTCATGTATGGATGTAAGAGTTAGACCATAAAGAAGGTTGAATGCTGAAGAATTGATGCTTTTGAATTATGGTGCTAGGGAAGACTCTTGAGAGTCCTTTGGACCACAAGGAAATCAAACCAGTGAATTCTGAAGGCAATCAACTCTGAACAGTCATTGGAAGGACTAAAGCTGAAGTTCCAACTCTTTGGCCACGTGAGTTGAAAGGCCTACTGGCTCAGAGGTTAAAGCGTCTGTCTGCAATGCAGGAGACCTGGGTTCGTTCCCTGGGTCGGGAAGATCCCCTGGAGAAGGAAATGGCAACCCACTGCACTATTCTTGCCCAGAGAATCCCATGGACAGAGGAGCCTGGTGGGCTACAGTCCACGGGGTTGCAAAGAGTCGGACACGACTGAGTGACTTCACTTCACTTCACTTCACTCATTGGAAGAGACCAAGATGCTGAGAAAGACTGAGGGCAGGAGAAAGGAGCAGCAGAGGATGAGATGGTTAGACAGAATTATCAGCTCAATGCACATGAATGTGAGCAAACTCCAGGAGATAGTGAAGGACAGAGGAGCCTAGGGTGCTGCAGTCTATGGGGTCACAAAGAGTCGGACACGACTTAGTGTATGAACAACAGCAAACAATCATTTTACCAACTAAAAACTAGAAGATACAGCTGAATATGCAAAAAATTCTTGGCTCAAGCTTAGAATTTTTTCTTAACACTGAAAAACTTCAGTCTTTGATTCAAGTGTATTCAGTAACTAAAGTGAATATCCACAGACTTTAGCTTCCCCATTCTGGATGTCAACTACCCCAGGACAAGTTCTGGCAGTATTATAAAGTGGGCTGTGTGCTGGAGTTCTCACTGAATTTTCCCAGAAACACAGAGCCCGGAGGTGCCAGTCTCTTTCTCCAAGTGCTGCCAGCAGCTCCTGCTGATGCCCATCTTCTGTTTAGGGAGAGAGAAGTAATTGAACTCCACCCAGAGAAAGACTGGCTGACCTCATCTCTTTTGTCTTTGCGCTGAAAAGACGACTCTATACCAGGACTGCTTCTCCCAAACAATGCCAGGTATGATTAAGGAAGAGTCTGACATTAAAAAAAAAGTGAAGGCAGGAATTCCCTGGTGGTCTAGTGGTTAGGTCTCAGCGCTCTCACTGCCAGGGGCCTAGGTTTGATTCCTGGTTGAGGAACTAAGATCCCACATGCCTTGGAGCACAGCCACCCCCTCTAAAAAAAAAAAATAAATAAAGTGAAGAATAAAATCAGCCAGAAAAAGAGTAAAAATTTTAATGGGATTTATAATAAAGACTCTAGAAGAGGAGACTGGTGTAAAGATTATATTATTTTATATAAACATAATTAAAGGGATGGGAGAAGTATGTGGTGGCTTAACAACCTATAGAGATTGTTCCGAACAAAGAAGAGTGCTTATTGATGCTAAAAGAAGAGGCCAGAACTACAACAGGGGTTGGTCTGAATCACCTCATCTGCCTTAGGGGTCAACTGCCCTTTGTAACCACATCTCACAAAACTTCGAGAGCAGGCAACTTGCTTAATGTCTTCTCAGAGTTGGAAGCTGTTCAAGCAGCCCAGCTGAAATGTTTGAATGATGGAGAAGTTACTGCGGCCAGAAAGAAAACAAAGAGGAAAGGCCAAAATGATAATGACCGTCACACTCCTGACACCGAGCCAGGCTGTCCAATGACTGTGGAGTCATTGTAATAAAGAAGGCACACAAATCACATGAAGATAAAGTGACACTCAGAGAAAGCAAAGAGTCAAATGCTACCTGTTGACAGGGAGAGAAAATGGCTTATGAAGAAAAAGGTGAACACTGCGGACCAGTGTGTAAGTGGGGGGGTCCAGCTATGTCCTCACCAGTCTTTTGGGCTATTTTATTAGTGTAAGAAGGACTTTCTTAACAGTTGATTTTGCTTGGATTCCCAAGGTTAAATCTTCAACCCTAACCTCTCCCCTCTACTCCAGCCTCGTATTATCCCTGTTAGTGTCTCCACTTGGAGGTCTAACTGGCTTGTGGACCTTAGGAGGTCCAGGTTAACTTGCCAGGATTCAAACTTCCATCCCCAAACCTGCTCTCCTATGGTCTTCCCAACTTCAGAATGTGGGAATTCCATTAGGGGTGGGGGTAGATAAAGAACTGTAGTTGCTCAACCACTGTCTTTCACTCCCTGCCCCTCCCCTCTCCCCAACATCATGCCAATTCCAGCAGCAAACGCCCTTGGTTCCCACTTCAGACTCTATCAGCATCTGACTGCTGCTACCATCTAGCATCAAGCTACGGCACCCCTCCCCTGGGTCACCTCCCACTAGTCTCCTTACTTGCACCTGCAACCTCCTCTCGTCTTTTCTTAACTTAAAATGTGCATTAGATTCTGTCCCTCTAGTGCCCTGCCATCTGCTATGATGGCCCCAGAAACCTTTCATGATCTGGTCCAGGGCCATCTCTGATGAATGACTTTATCCCTTGCTCCCTCCCCTCGCACCTCTGGGGTCCAGCCACAGTGGATGTCTCCTCGCTCCTTAGACAAGCCAGCACAGCTCTTGTGTGCTTCTTGAGAAGCTCAGGCTCTTCTCAAGTTCCTTCATCTCCCTCATGCCTTATAATGAAACCCTTTCCCTGCCCTGCTTGCCCCAGCTCTCACACCCACAGCACACTCTCCACCATTGAACCTATCACTTATTTGCTTGATTAGACTTATTAGCTACCCCGTCTCCTCTCCAGGAGAATATACACTCCACAGAGCAGGGCACTGTTGCATTCACTGCCTACTTTCAAATGCCTGGCAAGCAACAGGTGCTTAAAGAATGTCGGTGCAAGGACTGCCAACTGTCAGAGGACAACTTGAAGCAACAATGAGGACAGAGTGGCTGCTACCTGTTGCTCCGGACTCTGCTGGTCCTCCCAAGACCACCTCTGTAGACACGCCAAATAATGCCATGACTATACTCTCGGTGCCTGGTAGAGTTGGCACTCCAAAAATTTTGAATCAATGCTCAATGCGAGCACTTGGATGAAGATTAGAAAAGGACCAAGCAGCAGGATGAAGTGTATAGATACAGAAGCAAGCAGGTTATCAGGTTAGAAGAGGTGGCTGGGCTCAGGGATGAGGGCTAGCAGAGAACAAAAGCCAACAACGTGAATTTTTAAACCTAGAAAGTCTAGAAAATGAGTCATTAGAAACACCTGACTATACTATTTTTTGTGATTTCAGTTTTGATATAGAACTGACACTTTAAACCACAAAAATTGACCTAGGAAGTGTTAAAAAAAACAAGATGAAAGACTTAAAATGAAGTCACTAAGGCTAAGCCCCATGTCACCAAACCAACGCAACAGAGTATCAGCTCTCCCAGAAACAGTCCATCAGAAACTAAACCAGTCAATCAGAAATCTCCTATTCAGCACTAATTAGATAGTCTAGTTAACTAGTTAGGTAGTCTGACTGGTAGGACCTGCCATCCCCTATAGGGAAGTTACCTCACAATAACTAAATTGCTTTTCTGCCTAACGTAACTTCCTTGTCTCTGTTCCCCTTTGCCTATAAAAGTCCTTTTATTTTGTACAGCTCCTCAGAGCTCCTTTCTACTTGCTAGATTCAGTTCAGTTCAGCTGCGTCGGACTCTTTGCGACCCCATGAATCGCAGCATGCCAGGCCTCCCTGTCCATCACCATCTCCTGGAGTTCACTCAGACTCATGTCCATCGAGTCCGTGATGCCATCCAACCATCTCATCCTCTGTCGTCCCCTTCTCCTCCTGCCCCCAATCCCTCCCAGCATCAGAGTCTTTTCTAATGAGTCAACTCTTGGCATGAGATGTTGGAGAGTGCTAAATTTGAATCAATTTTAACAAACATTTTTAAATGCCCTAGCTTATCTTTTAACAAAAGAACAAGACACATCACTTCACAGGTATAAAAACTGAGGTCACAGTAGTCAAGTCATATGCCTTAAGATTCAAAGATGGTAAGGAATCCACCTGCAATGCGGGAAACCTGGGTTCAATCCCTGGGTCAGGAAGATCCCCTGGAAAAGGGAATGGCAACCTACGCCAGTATTCTTGCCGGGAGAATCCCATGGACAGGGGAGTCTAGCGGGCTATAGTCTCTGTGATCATAGTCAGACACGACTGAGCAACTGAAGACGCACACTTGCCTCAAGTGAAACAGCCAGATAGTCAGGGACATTAAAACCTGCTGCCTGGTATCCAGGCCCATGGCCTTTCTGTCCTGCTGCCTTTGAGATTATCTCTTTCTCAAGATCTTTACAAAAGGAGAAAAAAGAAAAGGGAAGAAAAACTTTTGACTGTTTCATCCTTGAAGAGAGATACAAGTATTATATTTTCTAGACTAACCTTGAAAGCAAGAATCTCCACTAATAAAAAACAAACACCTAAATGAAATGAACTTACATAAAAATAACAATATTTGTACACTTCCTAGCTTAATCTTAATTTTAGGCAGATCAACAAGCCACGAGTATGCGGACAAAAGGGATTTTGTTGGGATACTGGCCCCATAGCCAGTACAACAGCAACATCAATCGCTGCAAAGCTCTTAAGCCATTCCTATTAGGTGGCTTCTGGAAAGGTTTTAAAGTGATCAAACACTTCCAAAATGCCTGTTAAAACTCGGCATCGATAATCAGTCCTAGAAAATGGCTTCAGAATCAATCAAAACATTAAAAGTCAGAATAAAGCTGCACAAGCATTCTCGAGAGAACATACTATTTAATGGGCAAGTCAGGCCCTCAGCATCAAAGATATTAATATTTTACTACCGAGTTCCTAACTTGAAATTTGTGAAAATCTTAGAAAAAATTGGGGATGACATATTTTGTCTAATAAAAAATTCAGAGTGAAAGTACATTAAGAATCAATGGAAAGTGTGATATTTAATCAATTAAAATGCATTTCTAACTTACTGTGCACATTTCTTCTGTACAACTGAGAAAACGGGGCCACATTAAACTATAGCCATCCATTAGACTTATCTTCAGGAAAACTTTGCATCCTCAAAACAAGATCTAGTAGAAACCCCAAACATACTAGGTTTTCAGGATGACTCAAAATGTAGGACAGCATGCAATAATAAACTTATATTTTGGACTTCCCTGGTGGCACAGTGGATGAGAATCTGCCCGTGCAGGGGACACAGGTTCAATCCCTGGTTCGGAAGATTCCACATGCCGCAGAACCACCAAAGCCCGTGCTCCCCAAGAGAAGCCCGGGCACCACAATGAAGAGTGGCCCCTGCTCGCCGCAACTAGAGAAGAGCCTGAGCGGCAGTGAAGACCCAGCACAACCAAAAACAAATACACTTTTAAAAAATTCACATATGAGCACAATTCAGACCTAGAAATCTGCATTTTCATAGTGATTAAGACTTGAAAAATACCAAAATATGACTGTAGTGCTACTTGAAAGATGATCTGATGTGCTATAAACATTTTTAACGTTGGCATTTGGGTACATACTCTAGTATTTACCAAATAATAGAATGACTAGCAGTATCTTTTTATTCATGCATCTCATGATTTGATCTTTAAGAAACAAACAAAACCCAAACAAAACAACAACTACCAAGCTGCAGAATATAATCAGAATGAAAATTGTTTTGAGAGAATGTGGACAGTATATTTTATGTTATCCAAAATTAAAAAAATTCACATTCATATAGAACTTTCAGATTTCCCCTACCCCAAAACAGTATAAAATAACATGATGCCTACAAAATCTACAAAATAACAAGAGCCTTACTAGATACAGCAGGCAGTTATTTTCATTCATATTTTATAAAGTCAGATAGAGCAGTTAAGTCAGACAGAACTTTGCCCAGAGTAACAAAGTCACCTTGGCCTTAGCACTGAAGAAGCCGGACCCTTGTCTAGTCATTTTCTCAACGTAGCTCAGCAAGAAATAAAATGAGCCACTAATAGTCTGGCATTTGCCACACATCTTGGGACGTGAATCCTATTTTTAAGGCACTTAGTGTCTATATTTTTAAAAGTCAGGATGGCTTTCTAAGTGAGCACAACAAAAGGTCCTAATGAAGGGGCCCTTCTTCTCTTAGGCAGTTGAGAAGCAACAAAATTATTTTTAAAGAGGAAAGAACTAGTCCATTGAATAGCCTTTGCTGAAAGTGAATTTTCAGCTCCAAACTACTTTTTTCTTTTTTAATCTGCCAAGGATGGGGGCCTAAGATAAAGCTCACTCAATGTTTTTAGCCACTGACACAGCACACAGCTGGGCTGCGAGGCTTCAGCAAGCAGGGGGGTTGCCCGTGGCTAAGTCTCAGAGTCCAAATGAGAGGGTGTAGGGGAAAAGGGAGAAAAAAGTGAAAAGAACTGATGCAGGAAAAAGAAAGGTAGGAACGAGAGAAAATCAGTGTGGGAGAGGAGTGAAGGAAGAGGTTCAGAGAGCAGAGGGAAGGGAGAGAACCAGCAAAAGCCAGTTTTGGTGCAAGCAGGCTGCTAACCCCTGGCAATACGACTCAGGGCAGGGCCTCTGTCGACACTGGGCACTTCCTCTGAGCCAGAGAGTGAGTTCATGTGGAAGCTTTCCACAAAGGCACATACCAGTTCTTGTTCCATTTATGCGCAAACTCCACAAGCAAGAGGAGCTGGATGACTATGAAGAGGAAGCCTCCGACGGCTCCCACATAGCGCCAGGCTGCAAAAGAAGACCGTTTGAACAGAGATGAGGTTACGGTCCTAAGTGTCTAACTCAAGACAGTAATGCCTATGGTTAATTCTTACCTCAGGCTCCCTGTACTGCTAACACACTGAACTCCCATACAACTGTACAAGATGGGTACTACTATTATACCCGCTTTACAGATGATAAAAACATAGTCTACATAAGCTGACCAGGTCCTACAGCCAGTAAAGGATGTGGCTGGGATGTGAGCACAGGCAGTCTGGCACCACAGCATCCAAGCTTCACCTCCATGCTATAAATACATGCTAGATACCTTAACAGATGTAGTTAATTCATAAAAGCAACAACAACCCCCCATTTAAAATCACACGTTTCCAGAAACACCCAAGATTTGAATTTTACTGGGGAGAGAACCATCAAGGTTCAGTAAAGAAATGAGGTTCAAACTGGAGTTCTACCTCTGGCTCAGCCACAAAGCAGCTCAAACCTTGGATGAGCACCTCACATCTCTGGGTTATCTATAAAACAACTGAGCTGAGCTAGCGGACTAACTGTTAGGCCCCCTCCATTCTAAGTATATTATTCTAATATATACAAGGACCTCTGTGGGGACTAGAAAACTAGTTACAGGCATTTTAGGTTAAAAGACAACTTGGATACAACTTCCTTAAGGGATGCATAGAAGCAGTGTGACCCTAAGAAACTCGCTGGACCTGGCATGTGGCTCTTTGAGGAACTATGCTCATTCATAGTGTGAATACTTTCACTATCTTGATTAGGAAAGTGAATCCATTGCGTCTGAACAGTGCTTTGAAACTCTGAAATGCAGGCTTTATTTTTCCCCTCCCTAGCTCAAATAAAGAAGGGCCCCTTGTTTCACTTATGATTGAATGCTTCATATTAAATATTTCTGGTAGATTCCATCGATAAGGATATACAATTGAATTGAATATAACTGACTGAATAGAGTTAAGTGTTACACAGTTTCACACCAGTCAGGTTTAGACACAGCCTAGAGGACCCCACTATCTTAGACACAGCTACATCTTAGACATAGCCTTTTTTAGCCCACTATCGCTGCAGCAGATTTAAAGCTGCTAAGAAGCCCTGGGTTTATGTGTAGGGCAGAAAGAACAAGGTCACGCTGCTGACATGCTAAACTAGTTTTCAAACAAGTTTTCCAAGTGCCTCATTTTCTCTTCAGGCCAATAACCTTTGACTTCAATTCTTCAGCCAGCAGAGTAACTAGAGGTTCTGTCACCAATCCAGGGAGGTGCGGGTGGGGTGGGGGGTGTTGAGGGGGAGACAAGAAGCAGAGAGGGTGAATGAAGTGTGGGCTGGTGAGGCAGGTTTTTTTTTTTTTAAGCTACAAGAATGTTAGTAACCTAAACTATCAAAGGCACCCTGGACTATGCTTTGGAACAATTTTACAAAGTGGGTGAAAACACAATAAATAGACACCCCCAACTCTCCATTCGTACCATTCAGAAAGGTCTCCTGATCTGGAATGAAGAAGGCTCCTGAGCACATGGCCCCCAACAGCAGAAGTTTAAAGAACCAAAAGCTGGAGGGGGGAAAAAAAAAACAAAACAGGAAATGTATTCAAATGATATTCAAGGAAGGACAAAAGACCTCTTAGAAGGTAAGTGTGTCAATCCATGATTCTGTTCACTTCAAATGGAGGGGAAGAAATTAAGTGACTGGAGACTGCCTCCTCCCATAATTCGACAGACTCAATGTTTGCCCTCTGATTCTGCCAAACCCTCTTGTTGCAGGGTGGAAATGACCTGGGGGAAGGTCTTGGTATGAGAAATAAACTCTTATCTCCACTGCATTTCTCATTATGGCATCAGGTGTCACAAACAGGAATTCGGTTCCTAGTCCACTGTGTGGTGAAAAGTGTAATTTCCACCTTCTCTAAAATCACTGTCAACAATTTCAAGTAGAGGAAAAGCAGTCAGAGGGTGTGACGAGTAGAAGACGCCTTGGAATGCTGCTCTGAGTTCAAGGAAAGGAGAAACGATCCCTGTGAAGACTCACCCATTGTGAATGTAGGCTCTACAGCTTTTACTGTTGTTGATATTCAAGGTCAGGAGGCAGAAGATGAAGAAGAAACAGGCCATTCCAAAACAGACTCTGTATACTGCAGAATATCCCACCAGCTTCTCACAGGTGTCACCAGCTTTAATGCCTTTACAAATATCTTCAAAATAAGGGATCTGAAGAAAAAGAGAGAAAGTCTTTGTTAAAACTACATAAGGAAGAGTTGGTATGGTTCTTTCAGCCTGCAAGTCAAAATCCAATGTGAAATATACCATGTACCAAGAGAAATTAAGACTGAGAAGAAAGTCTCTCTTCCAAAGACCTTTTCCTTAATTTTCTCTGAATCCTTTTGAGAGATATAGCGCTCATAGCGTACCACTCACCCTTCACTTACCCCTAATGAATTCTGAAATCCAGCATTAGAAGTTTTAAAAGTTATGCTTATAATACACGGGTATTTTTTTCTTAAAATGTGTAAATATAGAGATTAAGTGCACATATGCCTTTATTTATGTAGGATAAGCTCCTAACCTAGCAGTGAAATCAATGGGTCAGGTAGTAGCTACATTTTAAAATTTCAAGCAACAAAGTCAAATCACTGTTTTCAAAGGCTGCATTTATATCCCACCAGCAATATTTGAGACTGCTCACATTCCCAGCCTGAGCACCACATTTAAGGGTTAAAAACCATGAAATTGTTTCAATGTCCATAGTCCTCATTACTAGTAAGGTTCACATCTTTTTTTTAATTTAATATATTGTTCTGTGAATTGGTGGTTAATAGGATTTTTAATTGATCCACTGGAGTTCTTTATTTATGGATCTTAATCTGATAAATGTCAACAATGGTTTCAGTTCAGTTCAGTCGCTCAGTCGTGTCAGACTCTTTGCGACCCCATGAATTGCAGCACGCCAGGCCTCCCTGTCCATCACCAACTCCCGGAGTTCACTCAGACTCGCGTCCATCGAGTCCGTGATGCCATCCAGCCATTTCATCCTCGGTCGTCCCCTTTTCCTCCTGCCCCCAATCCCTCCTAGCATCAGAGTCTTTTCCAATGAGTCAACTCTTTGCATGAGATGGCCAGAGTACTGGAGCTTCAGCTTTAGCATCATTCCTTCCAAAGAAATCCCAGGGCTGATCTCCTTCAGAATGGACTGGTTGGATCTCCGTGCAGTCCAAGGGACTCTCAAGAGTCTTCTCCAGCACCACAGTTCAAAAGCATCAATTCTTTGGCGCTCAGCCTTCTTCACAGTCCAACTCTCACATCCATACATGACTACTGGGAAATCCATAGCCTTGACTAGACGGACCTTAGTCGGCAAAGTAATGTCTCTGCTTTTGAATATGTTTGAAGGTGAAGTCGCTCAGTCGTGTCCAACTCTTTGCGACCCCATGGACTGTAGCCCACCAGGCTCCTCAGTCCATGGAATTTTCCAGGCAAGGGTACTGGAGTGGGTTGCCATTTTTATTCCAGTATAATTAGAAGGTTTTAATATAAAACCCACTTACATTATCAGAATAATTAAGAACATTATGAGAACAAGCAGCACATTTCTATTAATGTCAGAAAATAAAGATTTACTGTTAAAAAAAAAAAGAAAAATCTGCTTCTTACCAACATCAAAGGTGAACACTCTTCAGAACAGAAAATAAGTTGAAAAATCACATTTAGCCTTTACTCACAAAACAAAAACTAAAACCAGGGAGAGAAAGGACAAAACACTAAAGGTAAAGCTGAAGCATGATAATTTCGTTTATTCTACAGAAAAGATCCTAAACAACGAGGTTATTAAAATTTCCATCCGAGACCTAAGAGCCCACAAGTCACCTAGCACAGCCAAAAAATAAAAATTAAAAAAGTTTTAAAATAAAAGATTTCCATAAACAGAAGGAAGACTAAATGTAATTGAAGTTCATCTTCCTCCCTGAGGATTCTCTCCCTCAGAAAAGATCTGCAATCATTACTATACCTGGATCTCAAATATGATTTTTTTTTTAAATGAGTGTCTCGGGCAAAAATGCATTGCTACTGAGATCCCATTATAATAGTTCCACTTTCATGCATAGCTATAAAATATTTCATAAAGAAATACCAAACATTTTGTGGTCAGCAAGTTCCTGCAACGCCAATATTTTTAGATCACAGCAAAATGTAAATCCACAAAAAGAGATATTACTATTATTTTTTGACCAAGCCAGGTAAAACACAGATTGTCTAGTTAAATTTAAATGTTGTATAAATAACAACTAATTTTTAATATAACAATATTTTGGGATACACTTAGACTAAATATGGAATGGGGCATACTTATACTAAAAAAGTATTCCTTGCCAAGAGATAAAGCTCAAAAGAAGGCATGATCTTGGTGAGAAGGGCCGGGTATATGCCACGCCAAGATGACTGGCTCCCACACTGTAAGGAAAGGGAAACAGCTATTTAAGCTGGAATGCCTTTGGCTGCAAAGTGAAGAACATGTGAGAATAGGGACAAGTTTGAGGCAGGAGGATTAGAAGGCCACTGAATTAACAGTCCAGGTAACAGTTGAAGAAAGGAAACTAGTAGCAGAAAAAAATACAAAGTCTATGGGTAGAAGTCATAGTTGGCAGGACTGAAGGATAGGGAGAGGGTTCTTATCTGCCTTTTTAAAGTATTTAGGGTGGAGGGGGAGTAGGGTTAAAGGGAAAAAGGAAAGTGAAGTTGCTCAGTCGTGTCCAACTCTTTGCGACCCCATGGACTGCAGACTCCCAGGCTCCTCTGTCTGATTTTCCGGGCAAGAGTACTGGAGTGGGTAGCCTATCCCTTCTCCAGGGCATCTTCCTGACTCAGGAATTGAACCCAGGTCTTCTCATTCCAGGCGGACGCTTTACCCTCTAAGCCACCAGGGAAGCCCTAGGAACTGAAAAGAGCTCTGGGAGTTTATTTTTAACATATAGGGTTGGAAGCACCCTGGAACATTCCAGTGAGAAGGTGAGTCTGGAAACTGCTTGAAAACAGTGATTAAGATACAGGATGCACCCCCACCAGGTCATGAGAGACCTTAGCAAGGGCTTTCTGAAGGAGTCTGAATTTTCAGCTGTTTCATAGTGAGTGAGCAAATTCACAGGGTTAAAATCTTCATCTACTGAAGTCATGGGGGACCCCATACAAGTGAATGTTTCAGAGCCTGTAGCAGGAAACAAAAGCTGCACCGTATGAGTGGTACTGGTAATAAGGAGGTTCAGTTCAGTTGCTCAGTCATATCCGACTCTTTGTGACCTCATGAACCACAGCACGCCAGGCCTCCCTGTCCATCAAGTGGGCCTTAGGAAGCATCACTATGAACAAAGCTAGTGGAGGTGATTGAATTCCAGTTGAGCTATTTCAAATCCTGAAAGATGACGCTGTGAAAGTGCTGCACTCAATATGCCAGCAAATTTGGAAAACTCAGCAGTGGCCACAAGACTGGAAAAGGTCAGTTTTCATTCCAGTCCCAAAGAAAGGTAATGCCAAAGAATGCTCAAACTACCGCACAATTGCACTCACCTCACACAATAGTAAAGTTATAAGGAGGTAATGTTGCTTTAAATTTGTAAAAGGAGGCACCATGCCTCCACCTTATTTGTTTTATTCATAAGGGATTTACTGCTCTGTAATATTCATTCAGCTCTTGCCCTACCTTCTCTGTTCCCCCTATCAGCAAAGCTAATCCCTTTTGCACAGTGCCGCCACACTCCTGCTATAACATGCATGTCAATTCAGTTCAGTCGCTCAGTCGTGTCCGACTCTGCGACCCCATGAACCGCAGCACGCCAGGCCTCCCTGTCCATCACCAACTCCTGGAGTTTACCCAAACTCATGTACATTGAGTTGGTGATGCCATTCAACCATCTCATCCTCTGTCGTCCCCTTCTCCTCCTGCCCTCAATCTTTCCCAGCATCAGGGTCTTTTCAGATGAGTCAGCCCTTCGCATCAGGTGGCCAAAGTATTGCAGTTTCAGCTTCAACATCAGCCCTTCCAATGAACACCCAGGACTGATCTCCCTTAGGATGGATTGGTTGGATCTCCTTGCAGTCCAGGGGACTCTCAAGAGTCTTCTCCAACACCACAGCTCAAAAGCATCAATTCTTCGGCACTTTATAGTCCAACTCTCACATCCATACACGACTACTGGAAAAACCACAGCCTTGACTAGACAGACCTTTGTTGACAAAGTAATGTCTTTGCTTTTTAATATTCTGTCTAGGCTGGTCATAACTTTCCATCCAAGGAGTAAATGTCTTTTAATTTCATGGCTGCAGTCACCACCTGCAGTGATTTGGGAGTCAGCATCCCTTTAATTTACCCAGTCCATCTTTCCCAGTCAGATTCTTCTCCACCTCCCTACCCACACCCAATTCTCTCTTCTCAGATCAGTTCAAGAAGAATGCTCCTGCCAGCAGGCATGAGTACCCACCCTATCATCCCCCACAAACTCCCCTCCCCCAAACCCTTACTTACTGTGCCTGGGGCCCTTAGGCTGATCAAAGGGTGAGTATGTGGCACTGTATATCTCATCCACAAGAAAAGTGGGCAAACAACCCCCTGCTCTAAATACTAAGACCTGCCTTATGCTCTGTGGGTGACTCAAGTCATCTAGTTTTCAGCATGTGGTGAATATTTTTGGGTAAAGAACCTCCGAGTAGAACAAGCTGGCAGGATTTAGCAACGAGAATTTGCTCTGATTAAATATTTGCTGTTCCGAGCTCCATCCCAGTTTTAGAAAAAGAAAACATACATCACACACAGATTCCACACTGTGGGCTGGAGGGGGCGGGCCTGCTAAGGATGTTGCCTCTTCTGTCTGGCTCTGGGCATCCAGGGATACTGCATCTGTGTTGGTTCTGTACAGACCCGAGGGCAAGGAGTTTCCTCCCAACCACTGAGCAACCAAACTCAAAGTCACAAAGTATCAGTGAGAATAAAGAGCTCATGCGGACTTCCAACCCTAACTCCACTAATAACTTGGGAAAATTACACACGCTAGCTGAGCCTCAGTTTCCCTATCTGTACAATGAAATAATACTGCCTTCCACCTCACGAAGCTGCTCTGAGAATTAAATCAGTGAATCCTTGTAAAAAGGGCTCATCACAGTTCTTGATCCATAGTAGCCATTAAGCAAACGTATTTAATTCTAAAGTTATTATTAAAAAAAAAAAAACTTTCAGGGGAGGGAGTCAGGCACATTACATGAACCCCTGATTGGCTGATGCATTCTGATTTAAACAAGAGGGGAGATGAACATCTTAGAACTCAGTAGACACTCTATTCACTTTACCAAAGGATTCATACTGAAAGATACAGTTGAACTTCTGTATAACTGCCAGTTCTGCATCTATGGATTTGACTAACCACAAAAAAAATTAAAAAAAATTTTTTCCCCAGAAACTTTCAAAAAACAAAACTTGAATTTGCCATGTACCTGGAACTATTTACATAATATTAGATATTTTAAGCAATTTAATTAAGTATTTAATTAGATATTTTAAATCAATCTAGCAATGATTTAAAGGATATAAGAGGATGTGCCTAAGTTATACGCAAGTCCGTTTTATATAAGGGACTTAAGCATCAGTGGATTTTGACATCCAAGAGGGTCCTGGAACCAACCCCCAAAGGATACCAAGGAACAATTGTACTGGCAACTTTCAATAAGGTGAACCTTTCCCTGGCACATCTATATAGGCATACCTCAGAGATACTGTGGGTTTGGTTCCAGATCAACGCAATCAAGCAAAGGGCACAGTAAAGCAAGCCACATGAATTTTTTGGTTTTCCAGGGCACATAACAGTTAAGTTTACACTATACTGCCGTCTATTAAGTGTGCAATAATAGCATTATGTGATTTTTTTTTAAAAAAGCATTGTTTAAAAATTTAATAACATAAGATTTAAAAATATTTTATTGCTAAAGAACACCAATCGTCTAAGCCTTTGGTGAGTCATGGCAGTAACATCAAAGATCACTGAACATGCAAAACAGTAACGAAAAAGTTTGAAATACTGCAAGAATTATCCAAGTGCGACACAGAATGAGCAAATGCTGTTCAGAAAATGGCACACTGATTCACTTGCTCGAGGCAGGGTTCCCACAAACCTTCAGTTTGTAAGTAAAGCACAACAAAACAAGGTATGCCTGTATAAGAACTGAGTTCTAAAAACAGTACTCACTACCTGTCTTTCAGAGACCTAGTCACCACTCAAAAGAAAATATATCTGAACTTCCAAATCAGGGAAGACATTTCAAAACATCAGCACAAGTATTAAGCCTAGAGATGTTTGCTAGAAAATCCCCATGGCTTGTCTGTTGAGGGGAGATGCTGGCTATGCCCTTAAAACAATTTGAATCTTGGGCAAATAAATGTGAAGAAATAATGGCAGGGTTAGAAAGGCCTATAGGTCTAGTTGGCCAGGAGCCCACATGATATAAACTTGGAAATAAAGAATAGAATTTGGGAGTGGTTCTTACAGAAATGAAGAGGAAAAGGAGCATCATGTCCCCATAACATTATTTTAGAGAGATGAGTAAATGACACATTAGCAAAGCTAATGAGTCTTCAGTTCAGTTCAGTCGCTCAGTCGTGTCCGACTCTTTGCAACCCCATGAATTGCAGCACGCCAGGCCTCCCTGTCCATCACCAACTCCCGGAGTTCACTCAGATTCACGTTCATCGAGTCAGTGTTGCCAACCAGCCATCTCATCCTCGGTCGTCCCCTTCTCCTCCTGCCCCCAATCCCTCCCAGCATCAAAGTCTTTTCCAATGAGTCAACTCTTTGCATGAGGTGGCCAGAGTACTGGAGTTTCAGCTTTAGCATCATTCCTTCCAAAGAAATCGCAGGGCTGATCTCCTTCAGAATGGAGTCTTACCTTCCATTATATCAAATTTTTAGGACACTGAATGAAACCAAGCTGCAAAGAAAGCTTGGGGAGAGCTGAGCAGGAGAGCTATCACAGAACCTAGAAGAACTAGATTTACAGGTTCTGTTTAGTATCTTACTTGAAATAAACTTCAGAACCAAGACTCTCTCCCCTTTCTGACATTCCAATTATTCGTAAACTTTTAAAGACAGTTTAGTTTTCTCTGTGGAAAAATTCCAGTCTCCATGACAGTGGACCCACCCATGTCTGTTACCCACCCATGAACAGGAGTTGCAAAATGGGGAATTCTAAAATCAGCTTCCATCCTCCCCTTGACGGCTTCTAGCAATCAAGGGTCATTTCTCTGTAAATTATTACCTTTGAGGCCCTTTCGGGATTGTGGGGGCTATTTTTAAAAACAGTAACCACCAGGGACTTCCCTGGTGGTCCAGTGGTTAAGACGCTGCACTTCTAAGGTAGGAGGCACAGGTTCCATCCGCGGTCAGGGAACCAAGATCATCGCACGTGCAATGCAGCGCAGCCAAACAAAAAAAGAGTAACCACCAGTACTCACATCTCTCTTGTTCAGATTTCTAAATATTTTTAAGAGAAAAGTTTACAATGTGTTATTATTGAAAGTCATATGTGGGTGCTCAGTTGCTCAGTCCTGTCTGACTCTTTGTACCTTCATGGACTGTAGCCTGCCAGGCTCCTCTGCCCATGGATTTCCCAGGCAACAATACTGGAGTGGGTTGCTATTTCCTACTCCAGGGGATCTCCTTGACCCAGGGATCAAACCTGTGTCTCTTGCATCTCTTGCATTGGCAGGCAGATTGTTTACCACTGAGCCACCTGGGAAGCCCATTAAAAGTTATAAGGGGAACTAAAATTCCACTGAGCCTGGTTTTATTTGACCCAGTCCCCTCTGCAGTCAGGAACTCAATGTCACCAATAGTAACTCCTCAGAATCTCAGAAGCATGCAAGACAGAGACGATGCTAGAGTTCACAGCTCCCCCTCCACCATGAGCCTTTCAGGATCAAACCGCCACAACTATGATTAGATAGTTAGAAAACAACTCCAATCACAAACTTCAAATAATAAGCTTTCAATTGAAACAAGACAGCTTGCAGAGAACTGACTAATAATGATGACATGAGGGGCTCTTCCTCAGAAGGGAAACAGGGGGCAGCTACCGTCAATCTGCTCAGGGAATTAGGATTTATGAAGGCAGAATGTACAAAGAACCACTCCACTTCCTAACCTTGAAGGAGGGATAAGAGTTAATCCCAGCGAAAACTCATATAAAGCTTCAATGAGGCAACAGCAGTGGGGCTTGGGGCCACGGAATACCTAGGTCCTATGTGCTGACTGGTGCGGCTTATGAGGGAAGGCAGAGGGACCAAGGACCAAGATTCCCCATTTCTAGTTTGGCGGCGGGTTGGATGGTGGGCCGGCAGTGGATAGGAAGCACAGGAGAGGGGCGGTTTCAGGGTGCAGGGGCAGTAATTCCCTTAAGTATAGGCTTCCAGAATCACGGAGGAATATGGGCAGATGGCAAGAGAGCAGGACTACAGAAGAAGACTGGTAGGGACCAGAAGAGATGGCAAAGGAGGCACTCAATGGAATAAATAAATTTACCAGGAGAGGAACCCAGGTGGAGGAGCGGGGGATGAAGGAGACACAGCTGGGAACAGCCCAGAGAGCTGAGGAATGCAAACATTCAGGGACTGGGAAGAAGGGGTTAAAAAAAAAAAAAAAAAAAACAAGAAAGAAACTGAAAAGACACAGAGCCAGAGAGAAGCTGAGCCAGCAAAGTGTGTCAAATACCACCAGCTGATGAGACGCCAGAAGTAACATTGGATTTGGCAACAAAGAGTCATTTGGGGAAGTAATCAGAATATTCTCCAGAGCAGAGACTGAAGGCTGAGGAGAGGAGACAGTCCAGGGGGCTGGATACTGGGCAGGAAGTGACCCCAACAGGCCTTTCACCCCTGCTTTCAAGAAATCTAACTGCAAACCTAAAAGTGCATCATTCTAAAATATATTTATTTACCAATATACAAGCAATCTGGAGAAGAGAATGCCAACCCACTCCAGTATTCCTGCCTGGAGAATCCCCTTGACAGAGGAGCTTGGCGGGTTATAGTCCATGAGGTCGTAAAGAGTCAGATACAACTGAGCAAGTGAGCATCCATACAAGCAACACATATTTACATTCTTGTTGCCGAGGAAAATGTAAATTACAACAGATACAGGTAACTGAATCTCCCTAACCATGATGACTCCAACTCTAACCTGACTGCTTCCAGAGGGAACCCGTCACACTTCCTTGTAGGCCCTTTGCTCTGTTACTCCCCAATCATTATGTCCCACAGATTGTTGCATGTTCAACACATAAATCCATTTGCAACATTTTAAACTGCTACATAAAGAAAGCTGCTGCTGCTGCTGCTGCTAAGTCGCTTCAGTCGCGTCCGACTCTGTGCGACCCCATAGACTGCAGTCCACCGGGCTCCACCATCCCTGGGATTCTCCAGGCAAGAACACTGGAGTGGGTTGCCATTTCCTTCTCCAATGCATGAAAGTGAAAAGTGAAAGTGAGGTTGCTCAGTCGTATCCGACCCTCAGCGACCCCATGGACTGCAGCCTACCAGGCTCCTCCGTCCATGGGATTTTCCAGGCAAGAGTACTGGAGTGGGGTGCCATTGCTGAGCACTGAAGAACTGATGCTTTTGAACTGTGGTATTGGAGAAGACTCTTGAGAGTCCCTTGGACTCTAAGAAGATCCAACCAGTCCATCCTAAAGATCAGCCCTGGGTGTTCATTGGAAGGACTGATGTTGAAGCTGAAGCTCCAGTACTTTGGCCACCTCATGCAAAGAGCTGACTCATTGGAACAGACCCTGATGCTGGGAAAGATTGAGGGCAGGAGGAGAAGGGGACGACAGAGGATGAGATGGTTGGATGGCATCACTGACTCAATGGACATGGCTCCAGGAGTTGGTGATGGACAGGGAGGCCCGGCATGCTGCGGTTCATGGGGTTGCAAAGAGTTGGACACGACTGAGCAACTGAACTGACTGAAACTACTATACAGAAGTCCACAGCCCAGACCCATGGTAATTTAGTCTCTGTGACCCTAGTGGCAGACATTCACACTGTCTCTGAGTTTTCACCCTTAGGAACAAGGTATAATTGATAGTGCCCGTATGGTGGGTATCTGCACATGTAGAGGCACTAAGGAGGACTGACATCCAGAAGATAAATGCTGGATCAGGAAGGTGGTTAAATTTTAATAGACACTGACAAACTCTTCCCAGGGAGGGTTGAAAACTCTAGGGCAGTGGGTAACAGGGAGAGCAGACAAGATGAACAGAGGAGCCAACGGAGCCCCCCACCCCGTCTCAGAGCCAGGAAAGCCTCTGCTGCTCCCACAGGGTCAGCTTCTCAGTAAGCACTGCCCCCCAAAATCAAGAGGAAAAGAGTGGACCAGGGCCCTGAGTCCAGACAGCAAATCCATACCTAAGCCCAGAGATAAGACTGCAGCTGTGGAGGCACGGACTTGTTTTAGATGGAAGACACAGTTACTGACCCACACTCTCTCCCGCAGGATGCAGGGTCTGATAGAGGAGTCTGTGCCCCCTGAGAGGAGCAAAGCCCACTGACAGTTCTCTCTTGAACACTCAGATGCTGGGGTTTCTTTGAAAAGGACCAAGTGTCTAAACAGGCAGGGCTTTCTAGTCAGACTGCTTATCAGTGGGGAGATGTGCTTATGGTCTAAGTGAGCAGCACCAAATCAGCTAAATTCCCATTGAATGTGTGAACAGGAAGAGCCTGGTGATCTGAATATGCAAATCAAACCACGCTCATGGCTGTTTTCTGTAAATAGCCACTGAAAGTCCAATGAAATGGGAGTTTACAGGTGTATTCTTCATGCACACTATATGGTATGCAAATATACCTAGATATCACAGCACAGGGCTTGGTCATTCTCATTCATATCTACTATGTACAGGTACGCTTCTAGGTTATGGAGATTCAAGCAGCAAATAAAACAGATTAAAAATCTAAGCTAGGGCTTCCCTGGTGGTCTAGGGGTTAAGAATTCGCCTGCCAGCGCAGGGTACACAGGTTTGGTCCGGCAGTATCTCACATGCCACGGAGCAACTTGCACCCCAACTATTGGGCCAGAACTCTAGAGTCCACGCTCTGCAAGAAAAGCCACTGCAATGAGAAGCCCGCGCACTGTAACGAGAGAGTAGCCCTTGCTCTCCGCAACTGGAGAAAGCCCGAGCAGAGCACCAAAGACCCGGCACAGCCAAAAATAAATAAATGAATAAAGAAATATATACAAAAATCCAAGCTAACAAGGAGCTAACTTTCTAAAGAAATGCTAGCCATGTGAGCTCTACTTTACGGATATTTCAGGCATTTTCATGGTTCAATTTTGACTATCCACATTAGTTAGTCCATCCTAAAGGAAATCGACCCTGAATATTCACTGGAAGGACTGAGGCTGAAGCTGAAGCTCCAATCCTTTGGCCATCTGATGTGAAGAGCCTACTCACTGGAAAAGACTCTGATGTTGGGAAAGATTGGAGGCAAGAGGAGAAGGGGGCGACAGAGGATGAGATGGTTGGATGGTATTCCTGACTCGACGGACATGAGTTTGAGCAAACTCTGGGAGATAGTGAAGAACAGGGAAGCCTGGAGTGCTGCAGTTCATGGGGTCACAAAGAATTAGACACGCCTTAGCAACTGAACAACAACGACAATCCATGATTTTGCCCTAGGTAGGGCACAGAAACCTAACGTTCCCCCAAAGATGGAACTCTACTGTGAAATGAAATATTCCCCGCTCTACACTCAAGTCTCTTTCAAATGCAAATATCTGAGCCTGAAACAAAGCCAGCTGTTTGGAAGCCATCCGCTACTTCCTCCCCGTTAGAGCTGAGGAGCCGGTGGAATGTGAGAGGTGGCCTCATCGGACACCCCTTACAGTAAACGGGAGTAGGAAGTGAACAATAAAGAAAGCAGGTCTGGCCCCAGATTGTTAGAGGCATATGAAAGAAATGATTTCAGCAAACCCAGAGACTTGCATTTTCCCATACGTAAAAGATGGCTGAATCTCTTCACGTGACAGATCTGGCTTTTCTTAAGTGCGTGCTTGCTCCAGTCCTTCAGTCCTCCTTGCGACTGAAGAGTCCTCTTCAGTCCTCAACCATGGACTAGCCCCCAGGCTCCTCTATCCATGGGATTCTCCAGGCAAGAATACTGCAGTGGGTTGTCATTTCCTTCTCCAGGGGATCTTCCTGACCCAGGAATTGAAGCCCCATCTCCTGAGTCTCCGTATTGCAGGTGGATTATTTATCCACTGAGCCACCTAAAAGTGTGAAAGTCGCTCAGTTGTGTCTGACTCTTTGCGACCCCAGGGACTATACAGTCCACGGAATTCTCCAGGCCAGAATACTGGAGTAGGTAGCGTTTCCCTTCTCCAGGGGATCTTCCCAACTCAGGGATGGAACCCAGGTCTCCTGCATTGCAGGCGGATTCTTTACCAACTGAGCCACAGAGTAGTCTTTCAATATTCAGACTACCTGCCTCCTTGCTGCAAACTTATACATAGCCTGGGTCCTCCCCTGCCTCCTCAGAGTCAGCTCTCTCAGGATTGGCTGAGATGCTGTCTCCCGGGCTCGAGTCCTAACATTCCCACTGAATGAAACCTAACACTCAAAGTTTGCACATGTTTTTCCGGTCAACACTACCAAACCTACACCCTCCAGATTCTGAGAGCCCCTGGTCACTTGTTCCCCAATTCTAGGGCTAAGACCAGCCACACACACAGTTCGGTTTCTGGCCCACCATCCTTCTCATTTTACACTGGACCAGGAATTGGGGGCCCCCAGGAGAAGAACTGGGGTACCCACATACTCATTTTCTCCATCCCTACTTCCTCCCAATCACCAAAATGCTTGGATTGGCTACATAGAAAGAAGGGCTGATTATTATTATTATTATTAACCTGTGAATGATTTACCATGTATCTCAAAAGGCCAGGATGAGTAAATCCGTCATGAGTAAAAACATCATGCTGTTCAATGTGTCTCACTAAATTTATTGCTGTGCTGTTCTTGTCTAGTCAACCCAGAACATGGCTCATACAGCCTGGTTTCTGCAACTTAATCGGAGCTCCAGGACCCTCAGCACAAAGTTTAGCCCATTCAGGCTTCCCCTCTAGGGAAAGGGGAGGACAACTGCGTAGGGCACCAACTGGGCCACTGAGGTCAACCATGGGCCAGCACAGCAAAGCAAAGCCTGTGGGTCAGAACCAGCCAGCTCCTGTTTATGTAAATAAAGTTTTATTGGAACACAGCCATGCTCATTTGTTGGTATTTTGTTTCGGCTGCAGAGTTGAGTAGTTGCTAAGGACCACAGGGCCTTCATAGCTGAAATGTTTACTAGCTGGCTCTTTACAGGAAAGGTTTGCCCAGCCCAGGACCAGGAAGTAGAGCTGAGGAGCTGTGCTAACTGCTGAAGTGTAAATTAGCATCTCAAAGGCAAATGACAACTTACTCTACAGACCAACAGTCAAAGGAACAGCGACCGGCAATCAGCTCAGCTGGCCGTGATCAGCCGGCTGCGGTCCTCCCCTGAGTGTCCTGCCTTCTCCAGAGCATGCCCTGTTGCCCCCTAAATGGAACTTGGTGCTTTAAGTGAATTAAATTGTTCATCTGCCATATGTTATTTTCAGGGCTACAGCTTAAGGGTTTAATTTGTCTGTCTACAAAAAAAAAAAAAAAAGCTTTGTGGAAGGGGTGGTGGAGGACATGTCTTTGAGTTCAGCGCTTTTTTTCTGTGGGTCAGAAGCCCACATAGTAGGAAAAAAAAAAAAAAAACAACAACCCTCACATCTGTTATACAAACACGACTTGTGGAACCAAAAATAAAACCCACACTGATGAAAGCCGGCGTGTTGCAAGATATAATTTTAGACTTAATTTTAAGACTGTAGAAACAGCCTCACTGAAATTTAAAAACCACAACCTTGCTCTCCCCCCCCCGCCCCGGCCCCAACCCTCCCAGCAAATACCTAACCCCTCTTTGTGATTAAGCTCAACCCTGCTTTAGAGGGCAAAACACTCTAAGCCCTTTTACAAACCTCCTACCTCAACTGGACTTCCAGTTCCCCCACATAAGGATAGGGAGAAAACATTCCTGAGTTCTGATGTGACCCCAGAGGTCAACAGAAGGGAGCGCTAAGCTGACACCACCATCTCTGATAATCACTAATGGAATTCAGCTATTTTTAACTTTCAAACACAACCACGTGCACATGTGGCCTGATGCTAGGGGCGCCTTCCTCACACACAGAAAGTACATAAGGAGGCCCAGTTCTCACGCCCGCATCCCATGCACCTGGCATACTGCTTGGCACTCACACAGGCAGGAAAGAAGGGAGGGTGGGAGGGAGGGAGGAAGGAATCAGTTACGTGACTTAAAAGATTTTTTTTTAAAACAAGAACTCAGATTACAGTTTAACCAAGTAACAGGATCAGTCTTTTAAACCCTTATCAAGTATCAAGACTCAACTATTCACAAAATGTCTGTCTGCTGCTCACCGCCGCAATCTGAGGCTACTGTTTAATGTTGTGCCATTTGTCTGTGCCTCTGGCCCTGTCACAGCAGAGCTGTTTCCAGCCATAAGACCATGTCTGTCCCATTTATCTGTAGACAGCATCAAGGCCTCTGCAGATTGTTGCTTAACAGACACTTTTGATGATGACAGAAAAACGGGGTTAGGAAAATTTCAGTTCTCACATCTCACTGTCCCTCGCCCACAGTGAGGTGCGTCCTGAAACGGAGATCCTACTAACATCCGATGCTCCCCAAAAGCTTCTGGATAATAGATCTTCCAGACAAAGGACAATAACTATTGTTTCTTGTTTTCTGGCTCCTGGAGAGCTCATTATTACTGGACAAGGGTCAAACCTCTTTGTCTTTGGTTCAGACTCAAAAAGGCTCTCAGCGGGGTTTCACATTAGTTCAGATCGTTGCCTGCAGAACCAATCTGCTTCCCACCATCATTTCCCCGCATTCACTAAGTACTGAAGGCTGGGGCCTGAGCCACGAAAGAAGCGACGGATGGGGGGCCACAGGAATGGTCTTCTTTGGGTGGTGTTATGTCTGGATGCAATGTGGACCTAAGATAGAATTGTTTGGAAACACATGTCCCCAGAGTCAGCCAACTGAGAGTGGAGGGGACGCAGGAGATTTAAAAGATGGAATCTCACTGCCAGCACACCCCTGGCTAACTCTGATCAGGCCACAGTAAGAATTCCCCCTCTGCATTCTACAGAGAACTTGAAGTTCAATGGCCCAGACCAATCTTTTAACCTCAGAAACACGCTGGCTGATCTGCTGGACACATATAAGGAACAATAGCAGTACAATGAACTCAGCAGATGTTCAGAAGGAGGACTTCTGAAAAGCATTCTATCTCAGCTGAATTAAAAAAAAATAAAAATAAAAAACTCCAGAATCAGATAACTGGGTCAGCAATTTTTTTTTGGGGGGGGGGGTGGGCCAGGGGGTACTAAGTCAACACTTGTTCTAACACAAAACAGAAAATACCAGCTGAGACTATAGAGTTCTGCTCCCTATAACTTGAATACACTACAGCAACACCTGTTGCAAGGTCTCAGGTACAAGGTTCTGCTAACATTCAACCAGTAAAGACCAAAATCAAAGCAAGAGCCAGACTTCCCAGCTTGAGCGTGAATACCTGTCATTCTGTGCTGTGACAAATTACATGGTGTTTGTGACCAAAGCAGAGTATTTTTCACTGCTGCTGTTTACTTTGAAAAGATGGTCACACCAAACACGACTTGAAGGCAGGTTCTATTTCACAGGCAAAGCCACCGCATAAGTAAACAGTAGATCTGTGGTTGCCCCTATTTTCTACTTCAGACTAACTGTCGTCCCTGGAGCCCAGCTTCTGGTTCTCACGAGGGAAGGAGGCTGGTGGGGAAGGAAAGCTAAGGAAGCTGCCGAGGCCCGTGTTTTCCAGAGGAGATGCTTCTCCCTCACCGTAAGTCCAGAAGGAAGGTCGGGAATCGTGAGGAAGGGTGCTTGCTAAGGCTTCTCCTGCTGCTTCTCAGCAACAGCCAGACCAGGCTGAACAGGCCAGAGAGGCGCCCCCAGCGGGGGCCCAGCAGTCCTGGGTCCTCCTCCAGCGCTACCTGGTGTCACGCCTTGGACAAGCCACCTCACTGCCCTGGGCCACCCCTCTCATCTGTCAAAAGAGGAGTCTGGTTAGGATTATAATGGAAGACTCTGCCACTGTGAAACAATGTTTTACTCAAATCATACTGTCAAAAGAGGGCAATATTTTCTGCGTCGCATGTAACACCACATAGTATCTGCTGTCTCTTCACTGCGGAGAAGACATAAATAGAAGCTGCATCCTTCCCCTCCTCCCCTCCTCCCCCCCATCTATTATCTTTTTAACTAGATTCTTTAACTAGTAATTTTATTTCCTGTTTTGTTTTGTTTTTTTTTTAATCCCGTGACTAGCAAGGGACCAGGAACAGGAGGGCTTTCCCCAAAACAATACTATCCCTAATGCTTTCATATTCCTAATAATGCAGGCTAAACATAAAAAGTAGAACAGCTCATTACTGAATTTCAGCATCTCTAACATAGTGGATCAAAGCTCTGTCAACTCTAGGAACCACCATAGCTGGCTAAACATCACTGAACTGACCACAGGTGTGCTCAGGAGAGCATTCTGAAATCCAAGTTTTTCTCTGAGGCAAGTAGCTTCTGCGTTCCTCTACAGCCTGTGGGGACTCTGGAATTTGAAAATGGAGTACCATCTGGGAGAAATACAAGTTCCAACAACATCCTCAGGTCACCCATGGGGATAGTTATCTAGAGAAAGAAGTCTGAGGGAAGTGAACATGCGAAGCCGGGGACAGGAGGGCAATCCAAGTCTCAATAAGAGAACTGGAATGAGACATCAGGAAGCCTGGCGGGCTGAAGCAGGACTGCCCAACAGCAGACTGGAAACCCAACACTTCATGACCTTTGTGGGGAAGTATGTGGCCAGCACTGGACCTGGAAAAGGTGGGGAGGATGACCTGTCAGGATCCCGGGCCTGTCCTGAGAAAAGCCTGCCTCAACCAGCTGAACTGTCGGGATGTGAACAACCAAAGGCAAAAATGAAAGCGCTGCTTCAGGGAAGGGATCAGGCCAGGATGTGACCTCTTCACTGCCTGCGGGGTGGGGGGAATCTCCAGATATGGATGTGGCTTGGAACAAGCCTGGCTATAAATAGTACTTCTTTATTTCATTTTCATCCATCTACTTCCAAATAATCTTATGCTAATACACCTAATATACATGAATTTCCTATTAACACATCTTCTCCTTCTAATGCACAGTGAAAATGACTGGGAAATACAGGCCAAAGGTAATTTATATATCACCTCTAGGGGATATGTTGAGAGAGACTAGATTTTCTGAATAAATAGAGAAAAATCCTTTAAGCCCATCCTGCTACCTCCATTCCAAGGGCCTAAATCCATAGCTGGCAGCCTCAACATCCATCCCTGTTCCCCTTCCCTTGCAAATTTGGACTTCATAATAAGTGTAGAAATCGTGATTAGAACATATACTTGAAATTTGTTTAAGGTGGGGGAGGTGGTGACTGTAACCTGGGAGTGTAACTGAAAAGGGGGCCAGATTCAGATCCCATCACTGTCCCACTTCCACCCCACACTGGTCCTGAGATTGAGCAGTCCACTGAACCAAAGTGACTAGGACAATTTCTAAATGGCTCCTTGGATAAAAAAACGCCAGATTCCAGCAAGCCAAGGGCAGACCAGCCACGGCAGGAAGGGGCCTCTCGGGTCCAGCCTGGGCCTGTGTGCACGGATCCGCACAGACCACTGAGCACACTCAGCAACCTCTCTCCTCATCAGGCTGGGCAACGAGCCTGGGGTCCATTCTGATACATACAAGCCTTTTCACAAACTCATAAACTCAGAATTTCAGCTGTTTCAGGAGATGCACATCCAAATGCCTTTCTTGGGAAGCAAGAAGTAAGGATAGAGGTAAGCATCCAGCAACGGGGCCTACAGTGAGCTAGCAGGCTTGGCCCTCTAAAGGCAGCCAACCGCACATTAAAAAAAAAAAAAATCTGCAGGCCAAACAAGAAGAGCTTGTAAACCAATGAACAATTCCTAGGCTAGGAGGTTTCCAGGGGCACCTGAAATCCCTGGGTGTGGCCCTGGCTAATGGGCGGGGCTGGGGCTGGCTTTTCTCAAGTTCAGGGAAAGAATGGAATTCAGAAGCTGCTTTTAAGACACTGAGGAACTGCAGCCTGAGGCAGCCCCTCACCTCTGGGATGTCATCCAGCCCTCCTTTTCTGCCTACATTATCACCCTGTGCTGAAAAGAATCAAAATGCTCTTTTCATCCAATCATAGGGAGGATGCAATTTCACATTCCTACTCAGAGGAAAATGACCTAAACTCACCAGCAGAAAGTCATGTATATAAAGAAAACATGTCTCCAAAAGAGATCAAGTTAAGACTATAAAACGTTAACACTTTTTATAACAAAGGAAGGGACCAAAAAAATCACTGCTATCCAAACCAAAGATCATAGTAGCTTCTCCTCTCAATACAAGGAATGATGCTTCAAATTTTAAATTTCAAGCAAACCCACACACACTACAACAACAACACAAACACCGGTCTTCCAAAATATGGAAGATGCGTTTTGGTTCTGAAAAAAAAGTAAGACACAAAGCTTCAGCCATCTCAGGCACCACCTACCACCCCATCAATGAGTCAGCCTGGGGACCAAGTGAACACGGGTTGGAGAAGACGGATCTGAGACGCTTCAGTGCAGGGGCCTGCGGGCTCTTCCTACCTGGACCTGGCACACAGCTCACAGGGAGGCAGCCCCAACGGCCATATATGCCCTTCCCTCCCTTTTCCAGCACTGGCTTAGGCTTCAGAGCTCCTACCCGACAGGAAACAAGAACAGCCCTCCTTCGCACAGCTTCCCAGGATGCCCAAACCTCAGGGTCAGCATCCCTCCACACAGAAGTTACATCTTGATTCGGTGGTGCCGGGCAGAAGGCTCACATCTCTCACCCATTTTGTAGTTGTTCTCCGATGTTCTAAAGTGGATTTTTAATCCCCACAGGCATCACATATCTCAAGACTATTTCTGAGTGAATTACACAGCTACTGACAACAATGACTTGCAATAAAACAGGTGGTATGTTTTGAGATGGGAAAAATGCTCACAGGAGAAGACAGAAATCACACCCAGGTCAACCAGCACAGCAGAATCAGAGTGCTCATGAGAAAGAGGAGGTTCCTAAGGGGAAATGGGAGGACGTGCGCTCATCTTTTCCTGGGAGAACACCAAGATCTCAACTCGCTGCTGAACGATCACTGACAGGAGAATGTGGCAACCCACCAAAAAGATACCCCGCGACCAAGGACAAAGGAGAAGCCCCAACAAGACAGGAGGAGGGGCACAATCACGTCTTAAATCAAACTTCATATCCACCAGAGACTCTAGGAGGGCACACACCAAACCTTGTGCACACCAGGACCCAGGGAAAGGAGCAGTGACCCCACGAGAGACTGACCCAGACCTGCCTGGGTCTGAGGGCCTTCTGCGGAGGCTCGGGTCAGCAGCGGCCTGCCACAGGACCGGGGCACGAGCAGCAGCAGTCCTCGGAGGCGCGGCGTGTGGCATTCATCCTCGTGGAGGAGGTCGCCATTAGCTCCACCAAGGGCTCCACTCCAGCACTCTTGCCTGGAAAATCCCATGGAGGGAGGAGCCTGGTAGGCTGCAGTCCATGGGGTCGCAAAGAGTGGGACACGACTGAGTGACTTCATTTCACTCACTTCATACTTCATCACTGGAGAGGGAAATGGCAACCCACTCCAGTATTCTTGCCTGGAGAATCCCGTGGACAGAGGAGCCTGGCGGGCCGTGGTCCATGAGGTGGCAGAGAGTCGGACACGACTGATGTGACTAAGCACGCGTGCACAAGCCCATGGGTGGGTCCTCCACAAACTGGAGAACAGTTACACCCGAGAAGTTCTCGCACTGTTGCAGAAGCTCTAGACCCCACAACAGACTTCCCAACCTGGGGATCCAGCAAAGGGCCTGAGAACCCCCCAGGCAATCTGACTTTGAGGGTCAGCAGGATTCGATTACAAAACTTCCACAGGTCTGCAGAAACAGTGAGAAGAGGCAGAACGAAGTCTGGCCCAGCAGCTCTTGGCAGCTCCCTCTTGCTCAGACTTCAACACCCGCCTCGTTCTGCAGCCAAGGCAAAAACTGAAAATAACGGAAAAGGCGCTTCCTTGTGCCCTTCACGCTCACACCAGAGGCCTGCGAGGCTCTGGACAGAGCCCTGGCCGGTGCGCACGAAGGCAGGGCCGCTGGGTGGGAGGCAATTACACGCTCCCATCCAGACTGGGGAAAGGATACGTGCTTTCCCCTCTTCCTCTCACATCCTCCAACATCTCCACAGGCTAGCAAAGAGAGGGCAAGGACTGCGGCAAAGCCCAGTGTGTGTCCCCACAAGGGGACCTTTCAGCGCCTGCCCTCAAGCAAGGCCTGAGGATGAAGTCAGCCTCTATTCCATTGGCCAAGAAACAAACTGACTTTGTGACCAGCTGGCCGGCCAACCCTGTGAGGCCTCAGAGATGGAAAAAGGTTGGTTTCACCCACGGGAGCCTCATTCCCTATGCAGAAAGCCCAGCCAAACCATTTTCAAATAAGTACATTCAGAGGACAAGCACAGAAACATTTATAAGAGCCTCTGTGAGGAGTCAGGATTGCCCCTTTCCTCCTCCCCTCCCTTCCTCCGCCCTCTGCTCCGCACACACACCACCGCTGCCCCGACCTCCCTAAGTAGCCCAGCCTGTTTCTATGACAACAGCCTCCTACTCAAGAATCTATAACGGCTTCCCATTTGCCATGAGACCATAGCCAAATGCCTCACCTTAGCCCTGAAATTCCTGCAAGTCACTTTACCCGCCCATGTCTCCTCCCTGTCCTTCCACACATGCCTTGCCCTACAGGGCCTAGTCACTAAGAACTCAGTCAGCCTAGGTTCAAATCCCAGCTCCACCACTTGGAGATGGAGACCTTGGGCAAGGTACGTAAATGACTCCGAGCCTCAGTTTCTCCATCTGTAGAGCAGGGAGAGTGGCAGGACCTATTGCTCAGGTTGAGTACAGTAGTGATGAACTGAAATGATTCAGGTAAAATGCTTAAAATTAAACCTGGCATATTACCCAACAGATATTAGCAACTGAAACACTCATCACACGAGTCACTGCTTTCATGAAGCCTTCCCTAGCAACATCGGTCAGCACCTTCTGTTTTTCCCCTCCATTTTTAAAGAAACCCAAATCTTCTGTTTCTTAAAAGTTCTGCAAACAGCCAGAAGCCATAAATATTGGCTGGAGTTGTTGAGGACTGTTCCATGAGGTAGGTTACTTGGACGGCAATCAAATGTTACAAATTATTATTATTAAACTCACATCCTAAAATATATCTCTTTGTTCCCAAATTAGCTTTACCTCCAGTAACATTTCTGATGGGTTCCTCTCTAAAGAGATTGTGTTTCTGAGGTCCAAAGCCTAATCTACAGAGACTGAACGTTTCTTAAGCGTCCCATGGACGCTTATGGGGCAAATGGGGATACAGTGGCAGTTTCTCCCAGAGTGACATGCGGGGTCCCTAAGCCAAGGCTTGTTCATTTAAAAAGAGAACATTAAGTTACCTGAAAAGCTGAAGTAATCAAAGCAAGAGTTACATCTACTCTTTCAAAGATTCCTCCTCTCAAACTTCTTGTCACAAACATTCAAGATTAAACCATGGTAAGTGGAGGAGATGAGTGGCAAACACACCTGAGGTATAGTAAGACCTGGTGTAGTCAAACAAAGCAGCCTTAGCCCTTGGTCTCCCTGCCGTTAAACTTCACAGCACTTCATGCATCCTCTCATATGGCACAATTTCTACCTGGTTTTAAGCCTCAGGAGACTTTATGCCAGTCTTCTGAGTTATAAGCTCCTTTTCTCTCAAGTTTGAAGGCCCCACAGGCCCCAACGCAGGGCCTTATTGAGCAGAGATCCATGTTTAAAGCAATCAGAGAAGAATCTAAATTTCACAAGTTTTGACAGTAGTTCTAATATATTCCAGACCATACAACCCCAGTAATAAGAGCCTTACCCTACAGAAAACTTCCAAGGGCCTACCTTAACTACTAGGTAAGACTGTAACAAATACTTCTGCTGCTGCTGCTGCTAAGTCACTTCAGTCATGTCCGACTCTGTGCAACCCCACAGATGGCAGCCCACCAGGCTCTCCCGTCCCTGGGATTCGCCAGGTAAGAACACTGGAGTGGGTTGCCATTTCCTTCTCCAATGCATCAAAGTGAAAAGTGAAAGTGAAGTCACTCAGTCGTGTCCGACCCTCAGCGACCCCATGGACCGCAGCTTTCCAGGCTCCTCCGTCCGTGGGATTTTCCAGGCAAGAGTACTGGAGCGGGGTGCCATTGCCTTCTCCAACAAGTACTTCTAAGAAAATGGTTTTCCTGAGGTCCTTGAGTACATTTAAAATAGTCTGCATTTGCAGCCTAAGGTCAGGGGGAACAAACACTTCCTTGGGAGTTGCTCCTGGTGGCTCCATCTCCGTGGTTCCAGCAGGGCACTGTCTGACCTTGCCCCTTTGGGCAAGGGAAGATGGGTCTGGGCCCCTGGAAGATGCAGTGCTAAGCGCTAAGTCTGTGGGGCAAATAGGGTCTAGCTGGTCAGCCTTTCTTCTTCTCTCCCGTTCCCTCCGAGGAGAGCTGCCCCCAGAGAACACGCCTGCAGCAAACGTGCCCCTGTAGAGGAAGTGTTCCCTGGCTCAGGTGGGGTCCCCAGGTGGGTTAAGTCTGACTCATTTTGGGGGTTCAGTAGTAGGAAGCCCACTTCCTTGCAAATATGAGTCATGCTGTCTTATACCAGCTTTTTTGGGGGGGATAAAAGTGATGTTTGTATCTACCTGCTGACATTGTAGTATTTTTTGTCAGTTTATTCAGAACCTGAGAAGGGAAGGATGGTGTTATTTATTGGGCTCCCTCAGAATCCCCAACTCAACCCCTCATCATCAGGCCCATTATGAGGAAACTCCAGAAAAAGGTCCTATATGTGTCTCTCTCAGAATCACATACCAGGGATACCTTGCAGATATTGCCCAGGCAATGACTGGAAGAAAATCCATCCTTCACCCTTGGAAATATCCACCCTACAAGTGACATGTCCAGAAAAGGAAAACCCGCCCTTTAGCCCACTCCTCATTATGTGTGGCATGGTCTAGGCTTTACCACACTGGCCACATTAAGTGTTTATATAATAGCTGCTGGAGACACTGGCAGTCATCCTTAGGACAAGGGAAAAGTACAAAAGTCTACAAGGAAAGACTACACATCTAATCAGCCATCAACAAAGCTAAGACAACACACACAATCTTCTCCACCAAAAGCATCAGAAGGCATCTGACCTACCACTAAAGATCAAGATGGGGAAGGGTTTGCCCGCTTAGAGAGAAAGCATTGAAAAGGCTTCAGCAAGGCTTGGGGAGAGCAGGTATAACCCCAAACCACCCCGGGTGGCTGGGCCCCATGCTCTACACTGAATGCTTCCCACACCCCCTGATTAACCATCGCCGGTGATGGGCAGAGTGGACGGGGCTGACTCACGTGCTCCCTCATCTGGTTGGCCACGGTGTCGGACATCATGACGCAGCAGATGATGACGACCAGGATGAAGTAGAGCGCGTACATGAAGCGGGTGCTCCGGGACTGGCGGACCTTGGGGCCACAGCAGTAGGAGCAGCCGGCGTTCCCACAGCAGCAGGCCAGCTAGAAAGGGAACACAGAGCGTCTTCTCAGAGCCTCTCCTTTATAGACCTACTGAGCCCAGACCTCTGCAGGTGAGCTCCCACCCACAGGACGTGTGTGAACAAAGCTGTCGCCAGGACTGGTCTGACATTGTCTTTAATAAACATGGTGAGGCTTAGGAGATGTCCAGTAGCTAAACAGAAAAGGCGCCCTTCACCCGAAGCACTGTGATCACTCAGACAAAAACAATCAGGGAAGAGCACAAGAAGCCAAGAATTAGAAGAACTAAGGGAAGTGGGAAGGATGGGAAAACCAAGAAGCTGAGCCCAAGAAAGAGACGTGTCAAAATCCATAGCCAAAGAAAGAACTGCATGGTATGGTGGGGGCTGGGGTGGGGGCCGGAGGAGGGGGCGGATTACCACGAACAGGAAGCACAAAAGACACAGGCGCCTCTCAGAGATTCACACAGGAAGGGTGGGCCTGAGGCTAATGAGTGGGCAGGACTGGGCTTTATCGGTCAATGCAACTGGACATAATTTGACTTGAGAATATTAAATAAAAACAGGGACTAAGTTTTCAGGTTTGGGTCTGGCGTTAATTTTTTTTTTCTTGAAGAGTTTTTTTGTTTTTTGTTTTTTAAAGAGTAGTTTTAGGTTTTACAACAAAATTAAGGGGAAGGCACAGCGATGTCCCGTATGCCCCCTTTCCCACACAGGTACAGTCTCTCCCACTGTCAATATCATTGACCAGAATGGTACATTAAAAAAAATTTTTACCAAGGATGAACTTGCACTGGCACCTCAAAATCACACCAAGTCCGTGGTTTACATAAGGCTCCATTCTCGGTGTCCTGTATGTTACGGGTTTAGATAAATGTCCAATGATATCGATCCATCATTACAGTATTAAGAGTATTTTCACTGCCCTAAAAGGAAACTATTCTTTAGTAACCACCGGGCAAGAGAACACAGCGTTGTTACAAGCTCAAAGTATTCAGCCAGCCTGGATTTGGGACCTGGCTCTGCAACCTATTAGCTATGAGCCCCAAGCACGTTTCCTTACTTTTCAAGACTTAGACTCCTCATGTATTAGAGTACGGGTGGTAACATACTTAATGTACTGCTGGTCTCTTGGATAACCTAATCAGACATACCTGGTTTTAGGGAGGAATTTGCTCTTTAGTAAATAGAGAATAATACAAAAGAGATTACCATAAACTACAAATGACCACCAAAACCTATGTGTTTTAACACTATATATAAAAACCTAACAATGTAATCTTTTGATCACGATTTAGCAGGAAGTTCAGAGTTTTGCACGGCTTCAAAACAAGCATCAGTTAGAAGGCTACACTATAAATATCACTTATGGTAAGAAGAGATCACGGGAGTAAGATGACAACAGGCTGTAATCATCAGGACAGATCTTGGAAAGATACATATTTCCCAGATTATTTAATCTACTTCATGAAATCGCTGTTGTTTAAGCCCTTTGTCATTCTGCACTATTTCATTACTTGAAATGTCCTAATGTGCCCTTTCCATCTTATATGCAGTTTTCTCAGCCATTTTCCTCAAGACTCTTCTTGCCTCATAAGGCTGGGCCACTGCTTTGCAAGATCAGCTCCTCTACCGGGCTGAGCTAACAGATCACACATCGGAACCCTAACTCCGCTGCCTCTATGGTGTTCTTACAGGCCACCTTCCTTCACAGTTCACTCACCCACGGTCTCTGTCTTTGATTTGCTGATCCCTTTCCACTCATATGCCCCAATTTTTCTTTTCTCTCCCTCGCAGCTCCCTCTTTTCTCCTCCCACTGGCCTAGCTGGCTCCTCTCCCAGCCCTGCCTCCCTCCTCTGCCTCTCAAATTCCTTCCCAACCGCCTCATTCACTGGTTGCTAACTCTTTAAGCTCCATGGTCTTAGACAACCAGTTTTACTGTCTTTCAAATTCAAATGTGATCAAATATTTATCCTACATGGAAAAAGAAATATTTAGAAGCAGATGATACATACCATGACATCACTTACCCAAAGCAGAATCAACCTTTACACTTAACTGTCTCCGCAGAGGGAAAAATGAACAGATGCAGACATAATGTGAGCCTAATCGATCATTTAAAGACAGATGGTAACAGAGGAATATGATTATGGAAGATGAAGAGAAAATCATATTGGTTTAATCCTATCGTTTTTAAAGTCACGTAGCATTGTATAGACCTAATTTTTTAGTTGGAAAATGAAACTATTTCCTGCCATATCAGTAAACAAGTATGTGACAGTCATCCGCAATTGCAGTCTCCATGTGAGCCAGGAGCTCTGAGGAAACTCAGGATGTGAAAACACAAGAAACTTGCCCCAAAGAGCTGAGATCTATATCAAAGGAACAATTTCAATGAGACCCAACTCTCGCATCTCCCCACACATAGCAAAGTGCCAAACTTCTGGGGACAGTAATCTGATATTCAGACTGCGTGCCCTTTGTTGCAAAGTGAGTGAGTGAAGTCGCTCAGTCGTGTCCGACTCTGCGAGCCCGTAGACTGCAGCCTACCAAGCTCCTCCGTCCATGGGATTCTCCAGGCAAGAGTACTCGAGTGGGTTGCCATTTCCCTCTCCAGAGGATCTTCCCGACCCAGGGATCGAACCCAGGTCTCCTGCATTGCAGGCAGACGCTTTAACCTCTGAGCCACCAGGGATGTCTTTGTTGCAAAGCTCCTATATATCCTAGCTTCCCCTCACCTCCTCAGAGCAGGTTCTCAGAACTATCTGAAATGCTGTCTCCTAGGCTACAGTCCTCATTTTGCCCCCAAAGAAAACTTAAATGGCAACTCTCATTTTGTGCATTTTTTTAAATCAACAAAATTCTCCTTTTTTTTCACTTTCACTCTGTATTTGGTATTTACGTGTATATACATATGAGTTTCCCTGGTGGCTCAGGGATAAAGAATCCACCCGCAATGCAGGAGATGCGGGTTTGATCCCTCAGTCCCCTAAAGGAGGAAATGGCAATCCACTCCAGTATTCTTGCCTGGGAAATCCTATGGACAGAGCAGCCAGCAGGCTATAGTCCATTGGGTCACAAAAGAGTCAGCTATGACTTAGCAACTAAACCACCACCACACACACACACATACATATAGATAGATAGGCAGATATAGATGTGTGCACATAAATACACACACACGCCTAATATTAGAATCAAATAGCAGAGCTCTACTAGCCTACAAGTTATTTATCAATGAAAACTAGGCCAATCACAAACAGTAAAAGTGTACTACGTGCATGCTAAGTCACTTCAGTCATGTCCGACTCTTTGCAACCCCACGGACTGTGTGTAGCCTGCCGGGCTCCTCTGTCCGTGAGATTCTCCAGGAAAGAACACTAGAGTTGGTTGCCATGCCCTCCTCCAGGAGATCTTCTCGACCCAGAGAACAAACCCCCGTCTCTTACGTCTCATTATCTTAAGCCATCATTGACATGGAAGTGGAAATTCAAAACAGCATCCATGAAAGTACTGTTATATTAGCATCAGGGAAAATCTCACAGCCCTGCTGACTTACCCCGTCCTTCTGGAAGAGTATAATTTATAAAATGGGTTTATCTTTTATTCCCTGACATTCACAGCTTTATTGCTCTGGGCATTTGTTGTTCAGTTGCTCAGTCGTGTCTCTTTGTGACCCCATGGACTCAGTCGTGTCTGACTCTTTGTGACCCCATGGACTGCAGCACTCCAGGCTTCCTTGTCTTTCATCTTCTCCCAGAGCTTACTCAAACTCATGCCCATTGAGTCAGTGATGCCATCCAACCATCTTGTCCTCTGTTGTCCCCTTCCTCCCCTGCCTTCAATCTTTCCCAGCATCAGGGTCTTTTCCAATGAGTCCATTCTTTGCATCAGGTGGCCAAAGTATTGTAGCTTCAGCATCAGTCCTTCCAATGAATATTCAGAACTGATCTCCTTTAGGATGGACTGCTTGGATCTCCTTGCAGTCCAAGGGACTCTCAAGAGTCTTCTCCAACACCACAGTTCAAAAGCATCAATTCTTCGGTGCTCAGCTTTCGTTATAGTCCAACTCTCACATCCATACATGAGTACTGGAAAAACCATAGCTTTGACTAGATGGACCTTTGTTGGCAAAGTAATGTCTTTGTTTTTTAATACACTGTCTAGGTTTGTCATAACTTTCCTTCCAAGGAGTAAGCGTCTTTTAATTTCATGGCTGCAATCACCATCTGCAGTGATCTTGGAGCCCAAGAAAATAAAGTCTGTCACTGTTTCCATTGTTTCCCCATCATATTGCCATGAAGTGATGGGACCAGATGCCATGATCTTCATTTTTTGAATGCTGAATTTTAAGCCAGCTTTTTCACTCTCCTCTTTAACCTGCAAGAGGCTCTTTAGTTCCTCTTCACTTTTTGCCTAAGGGTGGTATCATCTGTATACCTGTGGTTATTGATATTTCTCCCAGCATTCTTGATTCCAGCTTGTGCTTCATCCAGCCTGGCATTTCACATGATGTACTCTGCATATAAGTTAAATAGGCAGGGTGACAATATACAGCCTTGACGTACTCCTTTCCCAATTGGAACCAGTCTGTTGTTCCATGTCCAGTTCTGTTGTTTCTTGACCTGCATACATGGCACTCCTCAAACCTACAACTTCAAAACTGGAGAAATCAATTCCTAGCCAGTCTAACTTCTGGGGCTGTCACCAGCTTGGAGATGAATGTCTGTGTCTTGTTACTCCTGATTCCAAAGGACTTAAACTTTCTACTGAAAAGGTAGAAAAAAGAAAGGCAGAATGTGCAACACCCAGAGTGAACCCTAATGTAAACGGCGGACTTTAGATGACAATGAAGTGTCCACACAGATCACTGGTTGTACCGAACGTACCACTATGGCTGCTGCGGCTGCTGCTAAGTCGCTTCAGTCGTGTCCGACTCTGTGCGACCCCATAGACGGCAGCCCACCAGGCGCCCCCGTCCCTGGGATTCTGCAGGCAAGAACACTGGAGTGGGTTGCCATTTCCTTCTCCAGTGCATCAAAGTGAAAAGTGAAAGTGAAGTCGCTCAGTCGTGTCCGACTCCTAGCGACCCCATGGACTGCAGCCCACCAGGCTCCTCCATCCATGGGATTTTCCAGGCAAGAGTACTGGAGTGGGGTGCCATTGCCTTCTCCGACCACTATGGCAGGGGGTGTGAATAATGGAAGAGCTGTGTGTGTAATGAACATAGCATTCTGGTGGGGATGTGAATAGTGGGAGAGCGGTGTGTGTGTAATGAAGTACCACTCTGGCGGGGCATGTGAGTAGTGGGAGAGCTGTGTGTGTAATGAAGGTACCACTCTAGTTGGGGGTGTGAATAGTGCGAAAGCTGTGTAAAGAATGTAGCACTCTGGTAGGGGGGTGAATAGTGGGAGAGCTGTGGTGGGGTGAATGTGCCGCTGTAGCAAGGGGTGTAAACAATGGGAGAGCTGTGGTGGGGTGAATGTGCCGCTGTAGCGAGGGGTGTGAACAATGGGAGAGTGATGGTGGGGTGACTGTGCCGCTGTAGCAAGCAGTGTGAACAATGGGAGAGCTGTGGTGGGGTGAATGTGCCGCTGTAGCGAGCGGTGTGAACAATGGGAGAGCTTTGGTGGGGTGAATGTGCTGCTGTAGCAAGGGGTGTGAACAATGGGAGAGCGATGGTGGGGTGAGGAAGCACGGATTATGTTTGAAGTCTGTGTCTCTTCCTCTTCATTTTGCTGGAACCCCGAATATCTTAAAAATAAATCTATCGAAAAACAAACAACATATGAACAAAACAGTGCCCATCAATGGCTCAATAAACAGATGCTAAATGAATAACATACGATAAATTCCTAATAGCAACACTCCTCAAATGAAAGGGCTCACAACCCCTCTCCACAAGGCCAAGGGTACACGGCACATGCTGCACTCTGAACCTCTCACGCCCACACGGTATCACAGAGGGCTCATTATGAAGGCCTTGAATTTCTGCACACAATCTTTCCCCACAAGAAATCAGTATACATTCAAGAGGGACCCAAGACAATCCTTTGGGAGGACCCTGTTTACAATTCTTCTAGAAGTTCGTCCTGCAGGTATGATTACACAAGGGCAGAGGTTTAAGTATAAGATTGCTCATTAAAAGCATAAAAACAGTCTTATTCTCCAGCTGCACAGGGACTGAATAAATTAATTATGGACTCTCCACAAAGGAAGAAGGCAGCGTTATGGGCAGAACTGTGTCTTTATGCTCATCCCTCCTGTCATATGCCGAAGTCCTAATCCCCTGTATCTCTGCACGTGACTTTGGACAGAGGGCCCTGAAAGAGGTAGTTAAGATTAAACAAGGTCATCGGGTGGGCCCTAATCCAGTATGACTGGGGTCCTTATAAGAAGAAGAGATTAGGACACAGACACACACAGAAGGAAGACCATGTGAAGCCACAGGGGGAGGTCAGCCATCTGCGAGTCAAGGAGAGAAGCCTCCCATGATCCTGGACTTCTAGCCCTGAGATCTGTGAACAATTAAGTGTCGGATGTTTACTTACACCACCCGGTCTGTGGTACTTGGTCATGATGGTAAACTAACACAGTCAGTAGAGCCGGATACTTTATAGTAATGCATATCTATAAGTGGGGTGTGCGGATACAAAGACCACTAACATCAATCAGCCGGAGGGTAGGCCTAGGAGGCTGGGCCTCGATGTGGGGAGGGAAATAAGACAGCTATGCCGCACAGTTCTGCTCTCCTGTTTGGGTTTTTAACCATGTATGTGTATCGCCCTTGTGATTAAAAAAAAAAGAAAATAGACTATTTAAGAAGAGTAACTGTGTTTTGAGATATTGATACAGAAGTATTTGCAACGTGGCATTGACTTGTGATTTCTTTCTTTCTGAAGAACTCCCCCTCCTTCAAATATACTGAAAAAGAAAAAATTTCAAAGAGCTGTTCACACCCTATGTTTAACTTCCTTTGAAATAACCACAGCATGAAGAGTAAAGGCTTTTCTAAATAGAAGGTGCTTTTTCCAAAGAGGAGGGTGAGCAGAGTCCACATGAAAGGATAAGCCAGCCTCTTGCTGCTACCTGGAGCTGGGCCTTCCGCTTAGTGTGAGTTTTCCTCTCTTATCTAAAGAGAATACACACACGCCTGCACGCGCGCGCGCGCGCACACACACACACACACACACTCCCCACAATAATAAACATCAGTCACCCTCCCTGTCCTCCCCACTGGCCTTGGGCTTGTCAACCACAAATTGTCGCTTGCCCTGGGTGCTTGCTTGCCTTTCACCTCTGCAAGGATTAAGTCCTGTGCTGCTGCAGCGGCTGACCTCAACACCCCCTTGAAGGAGTTCAGGGTGGAGAGCAGAAGCGAGGCATCTTTGAGCTGGGAAAACTGGCAGGACAGGTCTTCAGAGAGTTGCATATTCTCAGGAGCTGATTTTATGAGCCGAATTCTTACATGTCCTCATGTCCACAGAAGCACTATAATCCTTCATGGTGATGACTGTTTCTTGTGACTAGCAGAAGCTTCACAAGACTAGTAGAAACCTCCTAAAAATAAACATGCTTGATAGTACGTACTCCCCTTTTACCAAAATCACATACATACTGTCCTTCTCCCCTACCTCTTTCGAGCAGTTTCTCAGAGCTCTCTGAGGTGCTCTCTCCCGGGCTGCAGTCCTCATCTTGCCCTAACTAGAACCTGACTCACAACTCTCACGTTGTGCAATTTTATCTTTTTTTTTTTTAAAGTCAACAGGTTGAGAGTTCTTCTAAGGACTGATGCCAGGGACATGAGGAAATGATCACAGAAGTGAAACATGAGTTCGGACTGGTAGTAACTTCCAGGCTCTTCTTTTGTTAAATTAAAAAGCACAATTTCTATATTATCTAGAATTCCCTGCTGACACCACCACAAATTGGAAATAGCAAGAAATAAGGAAGAAAGCCAAAGAGATGTCACAGAATCATAAAATCCATGTAAATAAACACACATGTATCTTGTAAGAGTTCCCCTCTCCCTCCCTCAGGTCTGGTCTTCACAATTCCAACAGGCTTGCCTAAGCCCACTGGTGGAAGAGTACAGGTCTGAGGACCAGAGGGCCTGGACTCTAACTCTGTGCAGCTCTGGGACTTGGTTTTCCTCATCTGCACACTGAAGGAGCCTAGCAGAGGATAGGTAAAGAGGTTTCATCTCATGCTCAACTCATTGGCAATGGCAGTCCTGAGGTGGGTTCTAAGGCTGAATGTCTCACTCCACAGGGGAAATGCAAGCACCAATGAGCACCAGGTGCCAGAGGCACGGAGGCACCCCTGCTAGAGTCTGGTCATCCCTGCAACAGGTGACCTGACCTCTCCCATCCATAAACTCTCAGATGTTGAAAATGACCTGCAAGAGGCAAGCACACTGGGTTAATAAGCCCAAAGCACGAAGGCAGAAAGATCAATCAGAAAGAGAAGAATTGAAAAGTGGAGCAGTCAAAGGCTCCTCGCGTAGCCGTGGGTTCTATGAGCATCCCTGCAGCACTGCGTTCCATACCACGTCTGCAATGTTCAGCTCCCGAGGCAGTGCCAAAACTCACGTTCATCATCATGGCTCAGGCATCTCATTACCTCGGGTTCCCTTCCTTCCACTTAGGAAGGTAAACAAGCTGCGTACGACGCTTTTGTTACAAGAATCACTCCAAACTCAGGACACATTTTTAGTTCCAGTGCTTTAGTTTGGGGGAGTGTAAGCCCCTCAGCAACATGGGAAACATTCGCTTTTCTCTTTTGGCACACCTCACAGCTTGCTAGATATCTTAGTTCTCCAATCAGGGATCGAACCCATGTCCCCCTGCAGTGGAAGCCCAGAGCCCTAACCACTGGACAACCAGGGACTCCCAGCATTTATTCAGACTTATTCCACGAGAGCTCTGGACAGCCTGGTTGGCTTTAGTGCCATCTAAACTGAGTTCAATCTTCAAAATGAAAGAACGCTTCAAATCTGACATGGACCTTCATTCAGTCCTTTTCCACTTGGAAATGCAGGAGCCCAGCAGAACTGAGGAAAAGACTTCACAGAGATTTTTGTTAACTACAATAATTATAATACTGTCCCTTAATAAATAGTGAGGGGATGGAGCAGCAGTAGCAAGTTCCTAAAAAAGGGAAGATGTTGAAGCTGTTGGAAGCAGAACCCAGGTGTTCCCGTGCAAGCCGGGGGCATGTAACACCAAGAAAATAGAAGAAAAATGCTCAAGACATAAAAGTAGGTTCAGAATATTTTATAAAAGTAAATTGTGCTCTCTTTTAATTTTGATCCCCACGTCTTTTGGCGACACATAGTATACTCCTCATGTCCCGTCACAGCCCGCTTGCCTTCCTTCTCCTTTGAGGTTTCAGGACTTTCTGTGAATCACCAGCAGTCAGCATAGGTAAGGAAGAACTGATTCTACCTCAACAGCAGTATTTATTTAAATTTGGGTCTCCACAATCAGCCTTCTGCAGCTCATTCTCCTCACTCTATGCTCAGAAACATCTTCCCATTGAGCTCACACAGACCTTTTCCTTCTCTACAACCAGGAGGCAGAGGGAGTGGTAAACGGCAACGCTTGCCAACACGGTGCCACGTGCTGCCTGTTCCCGGTAGCTTTGCGGGGGAATGACGTGCCTTGAAAGCTAGAGCCAGAACACTCAACTACTCTGCTCAATAAGGAAGTATCTTACTGCATAAGAAATACAGGTGGCAGGCAGTCGCTAATTCACACAATGATCGTGTTTTAGAAAACTCAACACATACTATGTATATGTTAATAAGCTGGTTTGTTTAGGGCTTATTGGATTTCTCCCACTCAAAAGAATATAGGGCAGGACTTACCTGGTGGTAGAGTGGTGAAGAAGCGACCTGTCAATGCAGGGGACACAGGTTCCACCCCTGGTCTGGGAAGTTCCCACATGCCTCTGGGAAACCAAGCCCATGCATCACAATGACTGACCCCTGTACTGTGACTACTGGAGCCTGTGAGCCCAGAGCCAGGAGAGGCCACCACAGTGAGAAGCCTGTGCTGTGACTACCCAGGCATGTGAGCCCAGAGCAAGAAGCCACCACAGTGAGAAGCTTGCGCTGTGACTACCGCAGCCTGTGAGCCCAGAGCCAGGAGAGGCCAGCACAGTGAGAAGCTTGCGCACCACCGCTAGAAAGCAGCCACCATTCGCTGCAACTCAAGATGGTTGCAGCACAGCAATGAAAAAGAATCAGTGCTGCCACAAAGAAATAGATAGATAGGAACAGAATGTAGGGCAACCTAGTAAAGCTTATTTAATCCATAATAATATTAGCTAACCAGAGCTAACGCTGTGCCCTTTGTAAGGTACAACAACTTTTATCACTAGCTGTTATATCGCCCCCACTTACAGAACTGGCAAGTGGCAGGGTCAGGATTTGAATCTGTAGGCTCTTTGCAAACCTGCTCCCCTCACTGTTGGTATACAAAGAGGATGTACCACAGACCACACTGGCCTGAAACCTTGGTTCCTACAGAAGGGGAACCAGCTGTGTGGGAAGGAAGGGGCAAGTCAGGAAGCTGTTCCAGTCTCCTGTCCTCAGGGGGACAGAAAGCATTCAACAAGTATCTGAAGAAGCCGTCTCCCTTTGTGTGCCCTTCCTCTCTCCAAGTAACCTCTGGCTTCACTGGACCTGGAGGACCTCTACTAGAGACCTGCCCAAGCAGCTCAGCCCCTCCCATCACCAAGCTCCCCACTTCACCACCAAGTCCTATCCCATTAAAAAAAAAAAAAAAGTCACTCAGTCGTGTCCGACTCTTTGCAACCCCGTGGACTGTAGCCACCAGGCTCCTCTGTCCATGGGATTCTCCAGGCAAGAATACTGGCGTGGGTTGCCATTTCCTTCTCCAGGGGATCTTCCCAACCCAGGGATCGAACCAAGGTCTCTCGCATTGCAGGCAAACGCTTTAACCTCTGAGCCACCAGGGAAGCCCCATCCCATTTTTAAAGCCCTACCCTTAATCCTATGGAAGTAACCAAGTGATTTATTCACTCAACTAATGGTTACTATATCAATACTACATACCTCCTGTGCAATGTTAATTCCTGGAAATGCAGCAATAGGCCCCATGGGACCGTCCTCTAAACCCTCTGCTTCAGCTCCTCTCTGAAGTACCTAGATAACACTATCTAATGGACATTCCTGAGTTGTCTTACAGATGTGAAAACTCCCACCAAGTGGAAGACACTAACTACTCAATGACCATGAGCACCTAGCTCCTAGACCTACTACTGCCTAAAGCTTGACAATGTTAACCCCTATGACATCACCCTGTCACCTCACCATCAGCCATTCAGAGAACTGTGCACAAGCTGATCACCTTAAAAATGCTTTGCTGGAACTCTTCAGGGAGTTTGGGCACAAACCACCCGCCTCCTTGAATGGCCCTGCAATGAACCTTTCTCTGCTCCAAACTCTGATGTTTTGGTTTGTCTGGCTTCACTATGTGTTGGGCACATGAACTTACACTAACATAACATTTTGTTTAAAAGAAAGGAAACTTGGATGCTCCTTTCTGTACTGGAAGGAGTACTGATCACTGAAATTATGGTACATTCATATTATTGAATCCAATGTACCCACTGATTATACAGAAAAAATTGCCATCATGGAAAGGTGTGTGTGTGTGTGTGTGTGTGCATGCGCACATGTGCACGGTTGCTTAGTCACGTCCAATTCTTTGTGACCCTGTGGACTGCAGCCTGCCAAGCTCTTTCCAACCCAGGAAAGAATACTGAAGTTGGTTGACATTTCCTATACCAGGGGATCTTCCCAACCCAGGGATCAAACCCATGTTTCTTGCATCTTCTGCACTGGCAGGCGGATTTTTTGCCACTGAGCCACCTGGGAAGCCCATGGAAAGATATCCACACTGCGTTAACTGAAAATAGTTAATAACACAAAAACACAGAGTATGATAGCATTTGGAGTAAAATTATAACAACACATAGATCTGCCATAACATCAACAAAAAGCAATCTAGAAGGATACACCAGTGCATCAACAGTAGTTAACAGGGTTGTAGGATGATGAGTGACTATGCTTTTCCGTATTTTCTGAACTCTGTGCCATAAGTACATATCTTTTTTTTTAAATACGTTTTAAAGGCACATATCTTATAATTAGAAAAACACTTCAAGTTTCTATTTTGGAAGAAAACAAAATGACACTCCTGTTCTACCTTATGGGTGGTAAACATTCAAATATTTGCTAAATGAATCACCCAGTGAGTAAATGAGATCTACTTCAGCTATATAATTGGTAGAAAACAGATAGAGAGAGCTATTGCTATAACTGACTCATAAAAGTAGAAAATTCCTACTGTGCTGTATCTTTAAATATGGTTAAGATGGTAAACTTTTTTACCTCAACTTAAAATTTCTTTAACCCTTGTAACATTTTTTTAGTTCAACTGCTATAAATAAACCTCTGCTTGGTAGACTATGAAGCAAATAAAAGTGAAATGGGAAAAATTAATGGCTCCTAAGGATTCAAGGAGTTGAACTCGAAGCTGTTTATTTGCCTGAACCTGAAATTGGCTCTTGTGCGTCCCTTCATTTCAGATTCTTAAGTTTTTCTCTTTTGAGTTCAGAGAATTCCTTAAAGCTCCAAGGGTTTCACTTCACGTCTCTTCCATAACTGTAGGGACAGGACTCTGTAGGCATGTCAGAAAGGAATTTGGGACAGGGGTTTCTGACACAGGTTTCAACGTTCTAGAATGTGCCGGTTTCAACAGTATCCCATGAAAACTGTCAAGGGTCAGTGTCCTTCCTTCAAGAGCACTGAACACCCACAGCCGCTGGGACCCAAACTGAATCAGCCAAAGACGGGCCATCAACCAACCCCTGCCAAGCCAGCACTGGCTTTCCGGTTACCATTAATCTGGACAAAACCGTCCCCACTGCTGGGAGTCTCTTTCTCACAAGGTCAGTGTTACTTTCAGCACCGAAGCAATGCCAATCAAGCTCTCTGCTCTCAGACAGCAGTCGGATTCTTGGAGTCATTCCCTGACACCACTCCCCGCTTATGTATCTTCTAAAAAGAACATCACACTTGATGTATTTTAGTAGGTTGGTGAAGAGGATCTATAAAGTTTAAGTTAAAAGGTAAACTCTGCTTTCTGGCAGTTCAATAGAAAACAAACTCTCCTGGGAGACAGATTATCTAGAGAAGAGTTCGTCAAACTCAGCACCACTGGGGGCCACATAATTCTTCGTGGGGGGTGGGGAGAGGCGTCCTTTGAGCTATGGGATGTTTAGCAGCAGCATCCTCAGCCTTTATGTACTACATGCCACGAGCAACCACCCCACCCCCCAACACACACAAGTGGAGATAATCAGAAATGCCTCAGACAACTGCCCTCCCCCTTCTCAGTGGGGCCAGGGTGTCTGGGTTCACACCCAAGCCTGGTTATGGGCTCTTGGCCAATTCTTTACCTCTCCACGTTTCAATTACCTCATTGTTCAATGGGTATAAAAGCACCTCCTTCACAGGGTTATTTTGAGGATTAAATGAATCAGTTCAGGGAAAGTTCTTAGCACAGAGCCTGGCAAAGGGTACCACCCTCTTCCCAAGAAAGCCACCTGTACTTATCATCTATATCACCATAGTCACATCCTTCCTCCTCAGAGACACCCCTTCTCCTCAGTCCATCAGGGAGGCGTGGAAAAAAGTAAAGATGGGAGGGGGATGCAAGCAAATTATGATACCTCATTTACAATAATATTTTCATTTTCTGCTCTAATGTGGATGGTAACTGTACCTGTTGAAGGAAAATACTTTTATAAATAAAAACTCCTGAGATCTGAGCCCAGGAAAGCATCCCACCAACTTGGGAAAAAGTAGTCTCGTGTGCATGGACGCACTTTCCTCAAACCCTCTTTATTGCCACTAAGGAATGAAGGAGGCGATCAGAACATTCATTTGCACCCACTGAAGCCACAAATACCTGCAGCAGAACAGGGCTGAGAAAGACGAGTTAAACAAGTTCTAGGGGGGAAAATGGTATACGAAAACAAAACCTTGAAATTCAAAATGGAAATGTGTAGGATGATGGGAAGGAAAGTGCTCATTAGATTTAAACCATTTTTAAAAGTCAGTTTCAAGTCTTCTCATCAAAAGGAGAGGTGGGGGGGAAATCCTGCTTGTTCTACTTCATAACAGCTTATCAATAAGCAGTTAATGAACCACAAAACCCAAAATGTGCCTGATTGATTGTGTCATAGAGATTATGCCGCAGTGAAGAATCTGCCAAGTCCTTTCTAAGAAGTACTTTTCTCCAGCCCAACCCCAGACCCTGCCAAGTGCAATGAAGGAGGCCATAGAGCCAAATATGCTCTGGGAAGGAGAACAGAAATGACCTCGTTTCAACAATTCCAGTGGCCATGACCTCAGAGCTGAGGTGAGCCAGCAGTTTCAAGGGGTTAGCAATGCACTCCTTTCTCACCAAATGAAATCCCATGTGCAACTCCAATGCATAAAACATGGATATGCAACACTACAAATGTTCTTACATATTGATACAACACATATTTACCAAGTGCTTCTTAGTGACCAGGCACCATTCTAGGAGCTAGTAGTACAGTCACTGCCCTCATGAAGCTCTAGGGGATTTATATCAAACTTAGCAACCCCAAAATTCTACTCAAATTGGGACATGTCACAGCACCTCTGATCCAGTCCAGTCTCTTTAATTTCCTGATAGGAAATCTGAGGACAGATCTAATGAAGGGCATCAGTGGACCAGCAAAAAACACATCGGTTGAGACAACTCAGCAGTCTGGAAGCAGGATGAGCTAATAACTCAGACATGGGTCCCACAATTCTGAATCCATAGTGCAATCAATTCACAGACATGCAAACCTACTAAAACATGGCACCTTGAGTAAATGATGGTCTGTCGACTCTTAACAGGAAGGCAGTAAGTGTCTAAGTATCTAATACAATGTGAAAGGTTTCCATCACAGCATAGTTACAGTGATGGCATTTCATGGCTTATGATGAGTCAACCCTGGGGGGGGGCCACAAAGCTGAAGCTCTTGAAGCCACAGGCTATGGCTGCCAAGTGTCCAGGCCCCCTGATGTGCCCACTTCTCACTTCTGAAAAGCAAGCAAGTCCCTCCCCACATCCCCCACACAACCCACATGCCTAGTCAACTGCTGGCCACTTTCCCTCCCCAAGACACCTCCAACCCGTGGCGGTGACAAGCCGGCTATCTCTGAAGATGAGACTAGCTGAGGTGACTCTGCGCAGGGACAAACTTGCACATGCCTCCTGTCCTAGATTTTCCGGCAGTCAGGATTTCATATAATTCTGTTCTTCAGGATTCCCAAATGCCTGATAAAAGGTAACATTTCAAACCTGTTTTCACCTAACTGAATAAAAAAACTGAAAACAGTAATGTCAGAAAATGGCCTCCGGTTTGGAAAACCCAGAACTGCAAGCAGATGGCCCTCAGAGGCAGGGAGGGAAGAGAGAGAGGCCCATGGGAGCTGCTGGCTCTCACAGGGACCCTCCTACAGGGCTGCCCTCAGTCATCTCTCTGTGGGAAGCCTGGGGGCCACATGAAAGGGCCTTGGGGGCACAGCCTTTTCTCAGAGCTGAAGTAAGAGCTGCACTGTTTTCCTACAGCTGAGAAAACACTTTCTCAGTTAATTTCTCCATTCTTCAGTCCCTCAAAGCTTCAGAAAGCCTTCTTTTCAGCTCTCCTCTCCTTGAAGTTTCTCTCTCCCTCCCCCGTTCTAGCTTGAAGGGGAAGGAACACATATGTGTGTGCCCGCCCCCCAGGCAAATGTCCACAGTTAACTGTCTGCTTCATCTGAAGAGCTGCCCAGACACCCAGTGCATTTTATCAGCAGCCCTCTTCTGAACCAGGGCCTCAGGACAAGTGACAGGGTTTGTCAGGATGCTTTTGTTCAGGGACGGGAGGTCTCGATGGCATCAGATAGCACAGAACTCTCCGACACGTGCAACTCCCCCCACGACTGTGCCCCCAACCTGAGAAACTTCCTACTTCCTGTTACTGTTCTTAAAATACATCTGCACAAGGAACTAAGGCCACACATGAGGGAGCTCACGAATCATGTTTTTCTATCAAAATATCACAGAAATGAAAATATTCTCATACAGACCCTCCTCCCCCATCCCAACCTTCAACCTTCATAGTTTTCACCCATCAGAGCACTGACTGTGCCAGCAAGTACGGCAGAGGGGAATCTAAGGGAGATTCTCCCTGGGGCATTCTTTTTAATGAAAGAAGTCACTCATGTTGGGGGTGGTGTTCCCTCTGCTGCTTAAAACCACAAAGGTAGAGCTCTTCTATCAGGCCTAGACGTGAAGAACAGTACCTCAGCATCAAAATCAAACACAGGGACCACAGAGCTAGACAGACGCACACACTCAATGAACTATTATTGGGTTGCAAGGTAAACAGGCCCAAGGGGTGGGCAGTTCAGGAAACAGGCCTTAATTACTGTTATTTGTTCAGTCAAACCTAGCATTTCTCAAGCCAACTGGGTGGAGTGGACAGAGAAGAGGGCTCCAGGGAAGAGTCTGGATCTGTCTGGCCCCTCCTTCCTTCCCCCAGGGAAATCCAAGGCCTGGTTCAAAGGGCCCAAGCTTGGGAGTTGGCAGGCTGGGGCCATGCTAGGGCTGTGGGATGGAGTCTCTGAAGCGGGGAGCCCCCACCCTCTATGAAGAGAGAGGAATCAGCCAGCACAAGGCCTGAGCACCCACGCAAGAAGCTGGGAGGATGCGGGCGGCAATGAAGTCAAAGCCCTTAGCTTACCTCCCTGGACCTTGACTTGGTGGTGGACACGGGAGGGGGAGGCCTGGGGAGCTGCTGGAGTGAGGAGAAAAGCAGGTCTGGTGGGGATGTGGTGTGAGCGGAGGGCCACGGATAAGAGCCTGGACCAGGGGATAGTCAAAGAAAGTGCAGGAAGGCCCCCAGATTGGCCCAGAGCAGAACATGACTGGCAAATTCGTAAGTACCTGAGCTCCATGGTACCTAGTGCGGGGCGGCAGGGTGGGGATCACTGGAAGCCTGTCAGTTCTCAGAATTAGAACCTGCATTTAATAAGCTCCCCAGGTGATCTATGGCTCCTTCAAAGTTGTGCCCAAGCTCAAGGAATTCAGGGAGGGCTTCTCTTTTGCAGCGGCAGAGCCTCCTGTTCCGTGGATATGGAACAAGTAGAAGGCAGACGCGGCCGTGTGTTTAAGGAAGACGTTCCACTCCCCTCATAGCAAGTTCCTCAGTTTCCACTCAGGAGGACTCTCCAGGAATGGCAGATGGGGAACACACATCTCCAGGGGGATCAAGCACTGTCCCAGTATGACAAGGGGATTGTGACAGACAAGTATACAGTCCCTGAAAAAGATGCCGTTAAATAATTAATACAAGAAAATGCTCATGGACATGTCTCTGGGAAAAGACAGAGAAAACAGACTAAAATATTAACCAGAGCTGTGATTTTAAATCATGTTTGTCTTCTTTACCTTGTCCCGGTTTTTCCAGATTTTCAACATTAGGATGGATTTAAAAAAGAAAAGTATGCAAAATCTTAATAGGTGAAGAATAAAACAGTAGAAATCTTCTGTACAAAGCCCACTTAATTCGCTACCTTCCACATAGGCTTTGCTTTGCTATTTTATGTATAAAATTCATTCTCTTGGGGATAGGTTATAGAACAAGACAACCTTGGCAAAATCAAAAATATCAGAAGGGAAGAAATACCATAAAATGAGTTTCAAGGATCGCTTTATTTACAACGGCCCCAATCTCACTGTTCTCCAGGCCAGAACACTGGAGTGGGTAGCCTTTCCCCCCTCCAGGGGATCTTCCCAACCCAGGGATCAAAGCCAGGTCTCCTGCATTGCAGGCGGATTCTTTATCAACTGAACTATCAGGGAAGCCCCCTAGCTAATCCCTAGATATAGCAAATAAATCCTCTATAAGTAAACCTCTCACATGTAAACTAGTCAACCCAGGGTCATATTCTGAGTCACCCCTACTATCTGGCTCTTAGGCTCCAGGAAGTAATATTTCTCTGCCCTGACCATCCCAGCGTCACATACCAGACATAGACACCACCTCCTCTATGTCCCAGAGCCCATTGACATTACCCAAACCAGCCAACCCTAAACGTGCTCACCCTGCCCTGCCTTCCCAAGGAAGCCACAATAAAGACTCCTGCCCATGCCTTTCCCTCACTCCTTCTGTCTCCTGACCCTGCTGCTTCCCCATGTGGCCCAGGATGGCATGGGGACCCCTATAACAAACTGCCTTTGCAATGGCAGTCATCTCTTGATCTGTGGGCTTCACCACACTCAAATGATAATTAAACCTACATTTTAAAATACTCCCCCAAAATGGCCTCATTTTCTCAATTTTCATTTCTTAATTCCATATATTTTTCCTTAAGCCTTCACCACATGCTCTCAATTATGTATGGACAGATGGCAAACAGAAAGAACACATCGTAAATATTAATAAAAAGCTAGGCATTAGAAGATGACATTTAGCTTGCTTTTTCAATAATAAATGCTTGGGATTTTATAGGATATATATAATACTTAAATTCTGCTACATAATCATATCTAGTTCATATCACTAACTTTCTCATAGTGCTCAGTAAGGAACTCCACGTTCTACAGAGAGTATCTCATCCCAAGGACAATTTTGAGAGTCAGTATTCTGATCAAATTAAAACTCATCTCACAGAATAAATTCCTGGTACCCTTCAGTTTCCAGAATAACTTGAAGCATTCCAAGGCAGGAAAAAAAAAAAAAAAAAAAACGAAAAGGAGGAGCCACCAGGAACAAACAGAAATCCACTTAACCTTTGATGATAAAATGTGTCCCACTCACCAACTAGACAGCAAGAAGGGCTTGACTGTCAGGCATTTTAGCCAATGTCCAGTTTTCCCAAAGAAGGCAAGGGAGAAACTGGGGAAAACTAGAAAAAATAGGATAAGATAAGCATAAAAAATAAAATTAACATAAGCAACAGCTACTGACAAGTGTGTACAAAAACAATTCATTGGGCACCTATTAAGCAAAACATACACCTAAGCCGGGCGTGCTGCAGTCCATGGGGTCGCAGAGTCAGATACAACTTAGCAACTAAAACAATACCTCACTAGATTCTTCATATACACTACAGAATTTAATGTTCATCATAACCCTGTTATCATCAACCTCTACTATAGATGGGAAAGTTGATCAAAGAACAAAGGTATACCTAGTAGGTGGAAGAACTGGGATTTCTGCCTCAGTTGGGTGTCATCCATCTCCATCTCTATTTAATGTACAAGGCTTAATTATCAGTGTAACATTTTAATCATACCTTCAGAAACTTCCTCCCATTTATCCTGATAACCATCCTATGTGACAAACATGGAGTGTAGCTTTGTTCCCACTACAGAGATGAACATAAAGCCTTGAACTCATTCTTGTTCTTTCTAATACAGCACTCCACAAGGATGAGAGCAGTGAGCAGCAAAACCCTGAAGGTGCAAGGACCGGAGACTTGTAACAGAAGAAAGATAAAGACAGCAGCTTTGCCACCTCAACAGTGCCTCGGAAGCACAGGGCAGGTTTGTGTGCATGTGTGACAAGCACCTACACATACACTGTGTGTCTGCACATATGCAGGTGTACCTAAGAAGAGCAAATAGAACTCCAGCGACAGAACAAAGCACCAGCCCTACTTCAAAGCATCAAACTTTGCAGCAAGTTCCACAAGTTAAGAATGCAAAGAATTGCATGCTATTCTGCCATTAAAACACTGGAAATTAAAGCTGGGAGTGTCTTTAAAAAAAGAAAGAAAGAAACCTGGGAGTGCCTTAAGCAACCAGGGAGATCATTCTACCCAGTTCAGTCACTCACTCATGTCCAACTCTGCAACCCCATAGACTGCAGCACGCCAGGCTTCCCTGTCCATCACCAACTCCCAGAGCTTGCTCAAACTCATATCCATGGAGTCTGTGATGCCATCCAACCATCTCGTCCTCTGTTGTCCCCTTCTCCTTCTGCCTCCAATCTTTCTCAGCATCAGGGTCTTTTCTAAGGAGTCAGTTCTTTGCATCAGGTACTCATTATAAATAATAGCTACAAACAATTTCTTAAACATTTCCTCTATATCAAGGCACTATACTAAGCTGTTTTCAAGACAGTTTTTGATTTAACCTTTTGCAGGGAGAGGGTACCAAGGCACGTGGGATCTTAGTTCCCCAAGCAGGAATTGAACCCGCGCTCCCGGCAGTGGCAGTGCGGAGTTCTAACCATGGAACCACCAGGAATCCCGATTCAATATGATGTATCACGATCCTCATTTTATAGATGAGGAAACCTCAGCCTCTGACTGCAAAGCCCATCAGAATTCCAAAACTGTTTTCACACCACCTCATCCCCAGAAGACTTGGAGTACACTGTTTTGAAGCCTCTTCCACCTGCCTCCATACAGAGACATAAAATCAAGAGGGCCTCTAAAGCACCTTCATGCACACAAGATCTGAGGCCCATGAGATCTGCATCTTCCTCACCGACCCTCACTCAGCACCATACCAGAGGCTTGTTACACGAAAGTACAGCCACGGTCTCCAGCATCCAAGTACCATTCTGTGGCAGAGGGCACATCACCCCCAACATGAGTGACTTCTTTCATTAAAAAGAATGCCCCCCTCCCAGGAGAACCACCCTTAGATTCTCCTCTGTCTTACTTGCTGTCAGTCAGTGCTCTGATGGATTAAAAATATGAAGGTGAAGGGTGGGGTTGGGGAGGAGGGCCTTGTATGAGAATATTTTCATTTCTGTGATATTTTGATAGAAAAACATGATTCATGAGCTCCCTCATGTGTGGCCTTGGTTCCTTGTGCAGATGTATTTTAAGAACAGTAACAGGAAGTTTCGTCTCTGTTGGGGATGGGGGGGCGTTGCACATGTTGGAGAGTTTTGTCCTATCCAATGCCATCGAGACCTCCTGTCCCTGAACAAAAGCATCCTGACAAACCCTGTCACCTTGTCCTGAGGCCCTGGTTCAGAAGAGGGTAGGGGGGCTGCTGATAAAATGCACTGGGTGTTTGGGCAGCTCTTCAAATGAAGCATTACCGTGGACATTTGCCTGGGGGAAGGGCACACACTTCTTCATTCTGAAAAGCATTTGGCATTGTTTACTTTTCTTGTAAGTTGTGGCAGCAGTAGTAATGAATTTTTTTTTAATATAATAGAAAATTGTATTGTGCATTTTCTAGGTGCCAGGTGAGGTCCTAAATTCCTAACATAGAGTCATTTCATCCTCAAATCCTAGTGCTGATATGATTTACCCATTTTCAATGGTATTTTTGCTATCTGTTCACAAATGAGAAAATACTACTGAAATTTTTGGCATGAAAATGTACTACATTAAGGATCAGAAAAAAAATTTAGATGCTATTCTGACTTTGAATGAGTGACAGAAAAAGTTAAAAAGAATGTTGATTCCAGTTTTTTTCTTTTTCACAAATGAAAAAACTGAGGTCAGCAGAAGTGAGGCAACTTTCCTAAGGTCCTGAGAAGTGAACTCAACCAGCCAGGTCCTAACAGTGAAACCTAAACCTTTATGGTACCATCTTTAAGACGGAAAAGGTTCTGTGATGTGAACTCAACCAGCCAGGTCCTAACACTCAAACTCAAACTTTTATGGCAGCATTGTAATTTGGAGCGGGCATCAAGAGGTGCTGAGATGTGAACCCAACCAGCCAGGTCCTAACACTCAAAGCCAAACCGTTATGGCACCGTCAAAGATGGAGCATGCATCAGGAGGTGCTGAGTTAGTTACTTAGTTCAATCACTCAGTCATGTCCAACTCTTTGCGATCCCATGGACTATAGCAAGCCAGGCCTCTCTGTCCATCACCAACTCCCAGAGTCCACTCCAATCCATGCCCATTGAGTTGGTGATGTCATCCAACCATCTCATCTTCTGCGATCCCCTTCTGCCACCTTCAGTCTTTACCAGCATCAGGGTCTTTTCCAATGAGTCAGTTCTTCACATCAGGTGGCCAAAGTATTAGAGTTTCAGTTTTAGCATCAATCCTTCCAATGAGTATTCCAGACTGATTTCCTTTAGGATGGAATGGTTGGGTCTCCTTGCATTCCACGGGACTCTCAAGAGTCTCCTCCAACACCACAAGTCAAAAGCATCAATTCTTCGGTGCTCAGCTTTTTTTATAGTCCAACTCTCACATCCATACATGACTACTGGAAAAACCATAGCCTTGACTAGACGGACCTTTGTTGGCAAAGTAATGTCTCTGCTTTTAATATGCTGTCTAGGTTGGTCATAACTTTTCTTCCAAGGAGCAAGCATCTTTTAATTCCATGGCTGTAGTCACCACCTGCAGTGATTTTGGAGCCCCCCCAAAATAAAGTCTGTCACTGTTTCCATTGTTACCCCATCTATTTGCCATGAAGTGATGAGACCAGATGACATGATCTTAGTTTTTTGAACGCTGAGTTTTAAGCCAACTTTTTCACTCTCCCCTCACTTTCATCAAGAAGCTCTTTAATTCTTCTTTACTTTCTGTCATAAGAGTGGTGTCATCTGCATATCTGAGGTTATTGATATTTCTCTCGGCAATCTTGATTCCAGCTTGTGCTTCATCCAGCCCAGTGTTTCTCATGGTGTACTCTGCATATAAGTTAAATAAGCAGGGTGACAATATACAGCCTTGACGTACGTACTCCTTTTCCTATTTGGAACCAGTCTGTTGTTCCATGTCCAGTTCTAACTGTTGCTTCCTGACTTGCATACAGATTTCTCAGGAGGCAGGTCAGGTGGTCTGGTATTCCCATCTCTTTCAGAATTTCCCACAGTTTGTTGTGATCCACACAGTCAAAGGCTTTGGCATAGTCAATAAAGCAGAAATAGATGTTTTTCTGGAACTCTCTTGCATTTCCGATGATCCAACGGATGTTGGCAATTTGATCTCTGGTTCCTCTGCCTTTTCTAAAACCAGCTTGAACATCTGGAAGTTCACGGTTCACGTACTGTTGAAGCCTGGCTTGGAGAATTTTAAGAATTATTTGCTAGCGTGTGAGATGAGTGCAATTGTACAGTAGTTTGAGCATTCTTTGGCATTGCCTTTCTTTAGGATTGGAATGAAACCTTTTCCAGTCCTGTGGCCACTGCTGAGTTTTCTAAATTTGCAGGCATATTGAGTGCAGCACTTTCACAGCATCATCTTTCAGGGTTCGAAACAGCTCAACTGGAATTCCATCACCTCCACTAGCTTTGTTGGTAGTAATGGTTTCTAAGGCCCACTAGACTTCACATTCCAAGATGTCTGGCTCTAGGTGAGTGATCACACCATCATGATTATCTGAGTCATGAAGATCTTTTTTGTACAGTTTTTCTGTGTATTCTTGCCACTGCTTCGTAGCATCTCCTGCTTCTGTTAGGTCCATACCATTTCTGTCCTTTATTGAGCCCATCTTTGCATGAAATGTTCCCTTGGTATCTCTAATTTTCTCGAAGAGGTATTTAGTCTTTCCCATTCTTGTTTTCCTCTATTTCTTTGCATTGATCACTGAGGAAGGCTTTCTTTTCTCCCCTAGGTATTCTTTGGAACTCTGCATTCAAACAGGTGTATCTTTTCTTTTCTCCTTTGCCTTTAGCTTCTCTTCTTTTCTCAGCTATTTGTAAGGTCTCCTCAGACAACCATTTTGCCTTTTTGCACTTCTTTTTCTTGGGGATGGTCTTGATCACTGCCTCATATACAATGTCATGAACCTCAGTCCATACTTCTTCAGGTACTCTATCAGATCTAATTCCTTGAATCTATTTGTCACTTCCACTGTATAATCATAAGGGATTTGATTTCAGTCATACCTCAATGGTCTAGTGGTTTTCCCTACTTTCTTCAGTTTAAGTCTGAATTTGACAGTAAATTCATGATCTGAGCCACAGCTCCTGGTCTTGTTTTTGCTGACTGTATAGAGCTTCTCCATCTTTGGCTGCAAAGAATATACTCAATCTGGTTTCAATGTTGACCATCTGGTGGTATTCATGTGTAGAGTCTTCTCTTGTGTTGTTGAAAGAGGGTGTTTGCTATGACCAGTGTTTTCTATTAGCAAAACTCTATTAGCCTTTGCCCTGCTTCATTCTGTACTCCAAGGCCAAATTTGCCTGTTACTCCATGTATTTCTTGACTTCCTACTTTTGCATTCCAGTCTCCTATAATGAAAAGGGCATCTTTTTGGGGTGTTAGTTCTAGAAGGTCTTGTAGATCTTCATAGAACCATTCAACTTCAGCTTCTTCAGTGTTACTGTTTGGGGCATAGACTTGGATTACTGTGATACTGAATGGTTTGTCTTTGAAACGAAGAGAGATCATTCTGTCGTTTTTGAGATTGCATCCAAGTACTGCATTTCGGACTCTCTTCTTGACTATGATGGCTACTCCATTTCTTCTAAGGGATTCTTGCCCACAGTAGGAGATATAAAGGTCATCTGAATTAAATTCAACCATTCCAGTCCATTTTAATTCACTGATTCCTAAAATGTTGATGTTCACTCTTGCTGTCTCCTGTTTGACCACTTCCAATTTGCCTTGATTCATGGACCTGACATTCCAGGTTCCTATGAATACTGCTCTTTACAGCATTGGACTTTACTTCCATCACCAGTCACATCCACAACTGGGTGTTGTTTTTGCTTTGGCTCCAACTCTTCATTCTTTCTGGAGTTAGTTCTCCACTGATCTCCAGTATCATATTGGGCACCTACCCCCCGGGGAGTTCATCTTTCAGTATCCTATCTTTTTGCCTTTTCATACTGTTCATGGGGTTCTCAAGGCAAGAATACTGAAGTGTTTTGCCATTCCCTTCTCCAGTGGACCACATTCTGTCAGACCTCTCCACCATGACCTGTCCATCTTGAGTGGTCCTACATGGCATGGCTCATAGTTTCACTGAGCTAGACAAGGCTGTGGTCCACGTCCTTGAACTCTAACCATCGTTTATCAGTAATCTTCACTTCTCTTTCCTCATATCTTTCTAATTCTTCCTCGGTATATTGTGACTTTTCCTGTTTCAAGGACTTGTCCAGATCTAAGGCATCTGTAGTGAAGGGGTTTCATAAAGCGCCACCTTTCTGGTTGACAGCCAGCCAGTTGATTACCCTTGGCTCCTCTACTCCAGTCCCTGCCGTGCCCTTTGCAAGGCGTAATGGCTACTTCTTTAGGACAATATATAGCAGTTAAAAGACTTTCAGTCTCTACGAAATGCTTGATAGATTCTCCTGTTGCCATTTTAAACTGCCGTGGCCATGCAGTATCACAAAGAAGATCAGGGGTGTCTTCTTTAAGCTCTGGGGATCAAATCTTTCCCAGTTTTTCAGGACACAGTTCAAAGGAGTGAGGCTAGAATGGTTAGCTCCCATCTTGTCTGCTTTGCATACATCAAGGCTGTCCAAATGACTGAAAATCTCAGTAACACTCCAAACAAAAACCAGATCAAGTTCAAGGGAAGTTGTGATGCTCACTGTCCTTGCAGGAGTCCACGTGGTATGAAGCAGCACTGTGGGAAGAGTCCATTAGTAGCCACCATGTCCTGAGTCCACTGGATGGCTTCCTGGCTGCAACTAGATGTGCTGAGATGTGAACTCAACCAGCCAGGTCCTAACACTCAAACCCAAACCTTTATGGTACCATCTGTAAGATGGAGCGGGCATCAAGAGGCGCTGAGATGCACTCACGATACAGTGATATTCTACAGAGAGGGATTATGTTTAAAAGTTTCTAGCGATTATTTTGGACTCTAGTTTTAAAAACAGACACTAAGCGTAAAATAGAATGAAACTGAATTTGGCACTTGCAGCAAGCCTAAAATCTTAACTACCATCCAAACCTTTTATCATTAGCCTTCTTCTTTCAACAATTACTTTAAGTAAAAAAAAAAATTAAGTTGCCTGCATTCTCAATCAATGATTCTGCACAAAATGCCCATTTCTAAACTTTTCCATGATTCACATTTTTCCTGCTGTTGACATTAGAATACCTCCCACTCTTTCTAAAAAAAAAAAAAAAAAAAAAAAAAAAAAAAAAAAAAAACTCTTCCAAATGAATCACACAACAAGATGCAAAAGATAGAAAACAAAAATTAGATTTAGATTTAAAGCAAATTTCTTAAGTTCAGAAGACCCTCTTTCCCTCAAAATATCACCTCAATACTTCACATAGAAAAAAAAAAATTGTTTCTAATTTAATTACTAGGGGTCATCTCTTCAGAGACTGCATAAAACAAAATAGTTTTCTGAATAACCTTTGAAGTTATCAAATAACTGAAAAGTGATCAATATAAACAAACAAGAATTTGAACTCACCACATTAAATATTCATAGTTTAAGTCAACACTAGGCAAGGGCAAAAGTAAACAAAGTTAGAAACTTGCTCCCTAATGCAGGTAGGAATCTCTTGGCTGTTGGAATAATGCAAACAGACTTATTACTCCATATCAAAGCGGTAATGATATCTGTAAGTACATGAGACCCAGGTCCTCAGCCTACATTCCTGGCACATAAAAATATTCAACATTAGCTTGTACTAAATGTTCCATCAAATACAAGGTCACTTAACATCTCTGCACCTCCATCACTTAATCTACAAAAGAGAGATAATAGTAATTCCAACACCATCAGTTCAGTTCAGTCGCATCTGACTCTTTGTGACCCCATGAATCGCAGCACGCCAGGCCTCCCTGTCCATCACCAACTCCCAGAGTTCACTCAGACTCACATCCATCAAGTCCATGATGCCATCCAGCCATCTCATCCTCGGTCGTCCCCTTCTTCTCCTGCCCCCAATCCCTCCCAGTGTCAGACTCTTTTCCAATGAGTCAACTCTTCGCATGAGGTGGACAAAGTACTGGAGCTGCAGCTTTAGCATCAGTCCTTCCAAACAAATCCCAGGGCTGATCTCCTTCAGAATGGACTGGTTGGATCTCCTTGCAGTCCAAGGGACTCTCAAGAGTCTTCTCCAGCACCACAGTTCAAAAGCATCAATTCTTCAGCGCTCAGCCTTCTTCACAGTTCAACTCTCACATCCATACATGACTACTGGAAAAACCATAGCCTTGACTAGACGGACCTTAGTCGGCAAAGTAATGTCTCTGCTTTTGAATATGCTAGCTAGGTTGGTCATAACTTTTCTTCCAAGGAGTAAGCGTCTTTTAATTTCATGGCTGCAATCACCATCTGCAGTGATTTTGGAGCCCCCAAAAATAAAGTCTGACACTGTTTCCACTGTTTCCCCATCTATTTCCCATAAAGTGATGGGACCAGATGCCATGATCTTCGTTTTCTGAATGTTGAGCTTTAAGCCAACTTTTTCACTCTCCTCTTTCACTTTCATCAAGAGGCTTTTTAGTTCCTCTTCACTTTCTGCCATAAGGGTGGCGTCATCTGCATATCTGAGGTTATTGATATTTCTCCCAGCAACCTTGATTCCAGCTTGTGTTTCCTCCAGTCCAGCATTTCTCATGATGTACTCTGCATATAAGTTAAATAAGCAGGGTGACAATATACAGCCTTGACGTACTCCTTTTCCTATTTGGAACCAGTCTGTTGTTCCATGTCCAGTTCTAACTGTTGCTTCCTGAGCTGCATACAGATTTCTCAAGAAGCAGGTCAGGTGATCTGGTATTCCCATCTCTTTCAGAATTGTCCACAGTTTATTGTGATCCACACAGTCAAAGGTTTTGGCATAGTCAATAAAGCAGAAATAGATGTTTTTCTGGAACTCTTGCTTTTCGATGATCCAGCAGATGTTGGCAATTTGATCTCTGGTTCCTCTGCCTTTTCTAAAACCAGCTTGAACATCTGGAATTCACGGATCACGTACTGCTGAAGCCTGGCTTGGAGAATTTTGAGCATTACTTTACTAGCGTGTGAGATGAGTGCAATTGTGCGGTAGTTTGAGCATTCTTTGGCATTGCCTTTCTTTGGGATTGGAATGAAAACGGACCTTTTCCAGTCCGGTGGCCACTGCTGAGTTTTCCATACTTGCTGGCATATTGAGTGCAGCACTTTCACAGCATCACCTTTCAGGATTTGAAATAGCTCTACTGGAATTCCATCACCTCCACTAGCTTTGTTTGTAGTGATGCTTTCTAAGGCTCACCTGACTTCACATTCCAGGATGTCTGCCTCTAGATGAGTGATCACACCATCGTGATTATCTGGGTCGTGAAGATCTTTTTTGTACAGTTCTTCTGTGTATTCTTGCCACCTTTTCTTAGGACAGAAAATGTAGTAAAACACTTAGAACAACAGTGGTAGGTACCGACATTATTCTTGCCCTCAAAAAGAAAGCTTAGAGGCTTAAAGGGCTGGGATCTGAACCTAGTTATTGCAAAGTAGCTGGCATCTCATTTCCTCCAACTCAAACCTGGAGCTGATGCTTAGGGAGATTTACCTGGCTGCCAGCTCTCTTCCCACTGCACAAGGGACAGGGGGACAAGGAACATAAGGGTTCTCTTCTTCTTGGCAACTCAACTTGTTCCAGGAACTTGTAGCTTCAGCATCCTCAGTCCCATCACCCAAACCTCACATGTGACCAAAAAATTATTTCCCCTTGCATTTCAGTTTCCTTCAACGGGATTGGTGAGGGGTGGGAGGGCATGTTTCACAACTACCTAACAACAAACAACAACAAAGGGAAGTGCTCCCGTTTCTGCAGCTTTCACTTCCCAGTGCTTGGACGGCCTCTCTCACACGTGGACAACTTCTCCCAACCCGTGAGACACTTTTCTTACCATCCCCAGCAGAGCAATGAGAAGCTTAGCTCAAGGAAATGAGCTGCCCATGTTCATAGCTTATTAAGAGTGAGGACAGGCCCTAAAAGCAGGTGTGATTTAAAGTCAGCACTCTTAACTGCCTCACCAAACTAAACATGGAAAAGAAAAAAAGAGGAACTGGCACTTTTAAAAACAATGATTGTTTTGGAAAATCCAATCAAAATTTGTTTTCCAATTAAGCTATTGCTTAATAAATGACAATATTACATGAAGAACTGGCTAGTGCTTCATACAGCAACGAAGCGTACTTCAGTCAGTCCAGACAACTCCATGACTCAAGAGCACAGTTTAACTGTGATATAGGGATGACTTCAGTTTCTACTGCCACAGTATTTATACTTTGTGATTTGTACAAACAAAACCATCTCTCATGCCTCCAACAACATCTACTACAACCCTGTGTAACTTACAATTAGACCTCTGTAAATACTTAATCTCATGATGACAAAGAAATGAGTCAACTCTCTAAGAATGACTGGTCATCAGTCCCCAAACTGCAACCTCCAGGCCACCGATCAACAGTCCCACTGTGTCCAAACCCCAGATGAGTAATTCCTCCAACATACGGTCAATTTCAAAAACTTAACAGAATTGAGAGCCTAAAAATAAACCCTAACATTTATGGTTAATTAATTTCTGCCAAGTGGGCTGAGTTAATTCACTGAAGGAAAAAGATACTCTTTTCTTTTTTTCAGCTTTATTGCGATAAAATTGACGAAACTGTTAAGATATTTCAAGGGCACATTATGATATACATTGAAAGGATTCCACCCATCTAGGTAATTACCACATCCATCACCTCACATATTTATCTTTTTGTGTATGAGAACATTTCAGTTCTCCTCTCTTAGCAAATTTCAATTATATATAGTGTTATATAAGAGTGTTATCAACTACAGTTACCAGGTTATATATTAATATTAGATCCTCAGGTCTTATTTATCTTAGAGCTGAAAGTTTGTACCCTTTAACCAACATTTGCTTTTCCCCCCACCCCCTAGCAACTACTTTTCTATTGTTTTTGTGAGTATGACATTTTATTTAGATTCCAAGTGTAAGTGATACCTTGCAATAGTTGCCTTTCTGCTTCTGACTTCACATAATGCCTCAAGGTCTATCTGTATTGTTGTTGTACATCTTATTTTCCCTTCATCTGTTGATGGACACTTAGGTTGGAAATAAACAATATTTTCAATAAATGGTGCTAGAACTGGATATCCAAATGCAAAAGAATAAAGTTGGGCCTCTTCGTTATACACAAAAAAATGAACTTGAAAAATGGACCAAAGGCCTACACGTATGAGCTAAAACTATGAAACTCTTAGAAGAAAACACAAGACTAAGTCTTCATAACCTTTTAAGCTGCAAGTGATACCATTGAGAAACTGGAAAGACAGCTCACAGAATGAGAGGGAACACATGCAAATCACATGTCTTACAGAGCTGGTATCTAGAATATAAAAAGAACTCTTAAAATTAAATTTGAAAAAAAGTTTAGAAATGAGCAAAGAGCCCAGTTCGATCACTGGGTTGGGACGATCCCCTGGCAAAGTTAATGGCATCCCATTGCACTATTCTCGTCTGGAAAATTCCATGGACGGAGGAGCCTGGCGGGCTACAGTCCGTGGGGCTGCAAACAGTCAGACATGACTGAGCAACATAATGGATCTGAATTGACATTTCTCCAAAGAATAATACGAAGGGACAATAAGCACCTGAAAAGATGCCCAACATCCTCAGCTATTAGGGAAATCAAAACCAAATAAGATATCACTTCACACACTAGAATGGATATAATCCAAATTTTTTTTAAAAAGAGGAAAAACTGTTGGTGAGGGCATGGATAAATTAGAACCCACATACATTGCTGGTGGGAATACCTCTTTGGAAAACTATTTATTTGAAACAGCCACAAAGTGGAAACAATCTAAACAGCTATCAGCTGAAAAAATGGCTGAGTACAATGTGGCATACTGCACAAAAAGCAACGAAGTATGGACACGCGCTACGACTCAGGTGACTCTTGAAAACAAGTGGAAGAAGCCCGTCACAGAAAGCCATGTAGAAGTGCACAGTTCCATTCTCATACAACATCCAGGATAGGTAAATCGATCGAGTCAGCAAGTGAATTCGTGGTTGTCAGGGCTCTGAAGAGGTCTGAGCAGAAACTGGGAACAACTGCCAATGATCACAGAGGTGATAAAAATGTCCTCATATTAGACTGTAGTGATGGCTGTAAAACTCTGTGAATATACTTAAAAAACACTGAATTTTTAACATTTTAAATGGATGAGCTATGTGAACTCAGCTATGAGGTATGTGAACTACATCTCAAAACTATTTTAATTTTTATAAGGAATTTCTTTAAATAAAAATAATCTAATATACTCATTTTTTAGACAAATCAGAAAGTAGTTGAGCTTCCCTGGTGGCTCAGCGGTCAAGAATCCGCCTGCTAGTGCAGGAGATGTGGGTTCAGTCGCTGGTTTGGGGAGATCTCCTGGAGGAGGAAATGGCAACCCACTCCAGCATTCTTGCCTGTGAAATCCCACGGACAGAGGAGCCCTGGCGGGCTACAGTCCATGGGGTTGCAAAGATTCGGACACGACTGAGAGACTGAAAACAACAATAAAGGAAGCATCCCCCCAAAAAAAGAAAGAAGGGAAATCTCAAATAATTTTAAAAGGTTGGCTATTTCTGCTCAGCAGAGAAGTAAATGCTTGGGCACCGCTCCAACTCCACTTTAAGAATAAAAATAAAACTATGAGGTTTTTTGAACACCTGTTAATTTAGACAGGAATAAAGCGTCCCCAAGGGCAAATTCCCAGCACTTTGGAGCTGAAATTGTTCCCAGTGATTCTTAAATTATTGGTCAGCTGTCAAATGCTTTGTGAAGTTTACTTTAAGTGCTTCGTGGATCTTTCAACGCTGAGTTTTCTTGAGACTGCACAAATGGGAAATGGCTGATTCTTAGTACTGGAGCTCCCATTCCTCTAACAATTTTCTTGTATCCAAAACAGCCCTTTCAATACTTCCTAGTAACCCACAGCCCGCTGCAGCACTCTGACAAAGACTGATTTGACAGCGTAACTATAATCTTGGCACCCACTTTTATGAGTGGCACACTTTTTTTTCCTAGTTCGATTCACCTCAGTACATTTTAGTCAAGAAAAGCCTCATTTACATATGTAAACTGTGGGTGGGGGCAGATAAAAATAAATTACATCCTTTACCAACTGTTGTGGAACCAAACTGATAATCTCAGTTTCCTATCTCCTTGGACTCAGGCTGCCAATCACCAGAATCGGCTCTTAACTACTCAACTGTACAGCCTCTGGACTATCCACACAAAAAAGCAACTAAATGCACGCTGGGAAAATGTCTAAATGAACCCTCTCACCATAAAGCATGCTTTTCCTTCTCCTATCACATACAATTCATCTAACTAGCTTAAACACTCAACCTTAATATGACACTTCTGAGCAATATTTAAAGTCAACTATGCCCAAAATACAACCTGCCATCTGTATGTCAAGTTTTGAACACATATTATGGGGGTCAAGGTGGTGCGATGGTCGAATTATCTACGTTGCTGCACCCCTTTTCCATCTCTGTATGCACTAGGAAGTAGGATTCCAGTCCATGCTGCAGTTTTAAACTATATGAAAAAGGCCAAAGCACTGAGTAGTTCTTATCTGGGCAGCACCATCCCACCCTTCTGTCCTGGTGGGTTGTTGTTAATAAAGGTGGCGTCAGTGTTTTTACAAAGACTATTGAGTGCTACTGACATCTGACTGGCTTAGCTTAGACGCTACATGTTACCAAGCATGCTATTAATAAATACCAGCTCAGGACTCCCTCAAGAGAAAGAACTGCTTCAACCCAAAATACAAAGAGCACTGCCCCAGGGACCCACTAGTTAAGATCATTCCTCCCAAATGCCACAACTCAATTAGTTACAGCTTTTTCTTCAACCCTTCCAATAACAGCCTTATAGAATTGATAACTGTTTCTGATGAGGAGCTCCCTATTTTGCTTATAGTAACTCAAGCATTTATATCACCCTCAGTCTTAGAAAGATGGGGAAAGGGGAATGGCAGGACAGTGCTGGGAGGAGGAGAAGCGGGGCATCTAGAATCTGGGAGTATGGCTGGTCTCACAATGAAGGGCAGATGGGAGAAACGACAGCCGCTTCCAGTGCTCTGCAACCTGCTTCCTTTCTGCCACGCCACAGCAGGAAAGTGAAGCCAGAGCCTTAGCTCTGCTGGACCTCTGGCTTCCAAGAAAATACAATCCCATGACAACCCACATCCCTCTCCTCCCCACTCACCGCCCCCCCCCCCATCCCATCATAAGGAAATAATTTAGTGCTTCACGCTTTTCAAAGCCTGCAGCCAGAAGCCACTGCTGAGCATAACAATTTGCATAGAGAGCCTTGTTGGTTAACCAGCTCAATCTAAATAGCCTAATACCCCTTACTCAGCAACCTGCAACTTTCACAAACTATATGGTTTAGTAAGTAGTAAGAAAGTGCATTCTTAAAACTGCTTTCTGTTAAAGCACATGATCCACAGAGCAGGACTTCATGGAAAAAAAAAAAAAAATTCAAATGGCTGCTTGGGAGTTTAAGAGAAGAGAGGGGACAAAAGGTTTAAACTGATTTTACTGCAGCAAAATACAGAGGGGGGAAAAAAGTGAAATTTCAGCTATAAGATTATATTTAAAATCTGTATCCATGAGCTCCTCTGGTGGCTCAGTGGTAAAGCCACCTGTCAATGCAGAGGTCATGGGTTCAAGCCTTGGTCCAGGGAGATCCCACATGCCACAAAGCAACTAAGCCTGTGTGCCACAACCACTGAGCCACCTGCTGTAACTACAGCCGTCCGTGCACCCTAGAGCCTGTACTCCACAGCAGAGAAGCCACCGCAATGAGAGGTCCGGTGCACCACAGCTAGAGAGTGGCCCCCGCTCGCCACAGCTACAGAAAAGCTCATGCAGCAGCAAAGACCCAGCACAGCCAAAAATAAATACTAAAGAAACAAAATTTTAAAAATCTACATCCATGAACTCGTCATTGGAAAGTGAAAGTCGCTCAGTCGTGTTCCACTCTTTGTGACCCCATGGACCATACAGTCCATGGAATTCTCCAGGTCAGAATACTGGAGTGGGTGGCCTTTCCCTTCTCCAGAGGATCCTCCCAACCAAGGGATCAAACCCAGGTCTCCCGCATTGCAGATTCTTTACCAGCTGAGCCACAAGGGAAGCACTCTTCATTGAACTGCTCTGCAAAGACAGCAGAAAAAGCCCAATACCCACCCATCCCCTCTCTCCTCAGTTACCAAATGTCCACTGTGTACAAGGCACAGGGGCTGAGCAAAGGCCACGGCGGCAGGCACTGCTGCACGCTGAAGAGCTGTGTGCAGCTGGAAGAGGATCTGAGCTCTGGGGCCTGTCTCTCCTTTAATCCCTTAAGAATTTATCTAGTTCTAGAAGGTGACTGTATAAGTGACTAGATTCTCCTGGTCTGAAAGGTGTCTGAGAACGGTAACCCCCCCAAAGGAGGGATGGGCATTACTCCAATCAGAATCTCACAGTCAGCAGTGAGACTTTCTCTGGCTTGCTGCCAACCAAAAACTCCCCAGGATGGTTCTAATCTCAAACTGCCTGCCCATTACCATTAAAAATGATTTTGGTATGCCAGAAGTTCCAGTAATTTGGCTTCTGACTGAAACTTCTCATACCCAGAGGTACAATTCCCCTTCGTCAGCATGTCCCAATTTTCAGTTTAATGTTTGGGTGGACAGTGAGGATTTTCATAACTAGGAGCAGCTGCATATACCCAACTGTGGTCCTCCACACCCCAAGAGCCAGAGCCCATCGCCACCTTCAATGCTGCCTCTTCTATTCTGCAAAACTATGGCAACTCTCCATTATCTGGGCCAACAGGTCATTTCAGCCTGGGGAGACTGGCAGGAAGAGGAATTCAACCAGAGTTCCCTAAAATGAGGCAGAGCTGTTTCCGAAGAGAGGAAGTTCCCGTCTCTAGAGTTGTCCGCTTACGATAGCACAAGAAATCCGAGCACAATTGGGTAGGAGGAGCAGCAGACCCTTCCAGCCACTTCCAGCACCAGTTTTCTGGGAGTTGGTCCAAAGAGAGACAGGGGGGCCAGCTCCTCCCTCAGGCTGCTAACAGGCATGTGAATTGGTCGGCCTTCCTGAAGGACATCTGCCACGTCCAGGGCTTCTGCGCTATGCATCTTATACTTGGTTCTGCTATACTTGCCCTGAAAATATAGATTTGTTCTACCAGGATTAATATGGGAGGAGTTCAGAGCATCTTCCCCCAGAAAGCAGTTTGGCGTACTGATTATTCTGAGCTAAGATTCACGAGAAACAGCAGGTGCAAGGAGGGCATTCTGACCTTCGTGTTTCTTTCTGAAAGGAGGAAATGTACTTCCTACATGAGAAGCACCCTCCCTGCACCAGGAGGAAGACATTCTTATCAAGGACAAGAAGTTGAGATGGAGAGAATTCTCTACAAAGAGACCTTGTTAAAATAATTTTTATCTTCCTTTTACCTCCCCACACAGTTGAGTCATTTTCCCACAACTGCCTCTCCTGGTTCAATCTAATATAAAAGTAGGTCTCACTATTTTTGAGACCTTCATTTCCTTATGAAGGCTCCCGAGTGAAAGTCGCTCAGTTATGACCCACTCTTTGTGACCCCATGGACTATACAGTCCATGGAATTCTCCAGGCCAGAATACTGGAGTGGGTAGCCTTTCCCTTCTCCAGGGGATCTTCCCAACCCAGGGATCGAACCCAGGTCTCCTGCATTGCAGGTGGATTGTTTACCAGCTGAACCACAAGAGAAGCCCAAGAATACCAGAGTGGGTAGCCTAATCCCTCCTCTATCGGATCTTCCCGACCCAGGAATTGAACTGGGGTCTCCGGCATTGCAGGCGGATTCTTTACCAACTGAGCTGTCAGGGAAGCCCTGTGAGGGCTCCCAAGTCACATAAAATTTGTATATAAAATAAATGTGTACGCCTTTCACCTAATAATCTGTCCTTGTTAATTTAATTTTCAGATCCAGCCAAGAGACCCTAAGAGGGTCAAGGAAAACTTTTTCTTTTCCTGCCATGTTAAGGAACAACGTGAGCATAACAGGATGTGTGCATTTCGTTTGTGAGAAATGTGCATCAAAGGCAGAACACTGCCCAGCTGAACTGAGCCGCACAGAAACCGTAGCCGCACACTCCCCCGCTCCACGTGTGTGATGAGTCACTCCAAAGCACATCTGGTGCTACAACTTCCGATCCAGCTTCAGATAACCCTCCGTCCACCACTTCACAACAATTCACAACCTGCAACTTTTCCAACACCTGCTTCCACAAGCAACTTTCAGGTCTTTTTCAAGATCAGGTGCCAAATTTTCATAGTATTTATATATCTCTGAAACATTTAACATTTGTAAAACTGTAATATCATTTTTACTAGGCTCCTTTAATTCTTAATGTGTCACCGACAAAACATTCACTGCTGTGCTCCAACCCATCTTCCCCACAAGACCTGTGGTTTGCACTGCTCTGTTTGGCAGAGTGTGACTTTTAGGAATGCATATTCATGTTGTATGATGGAAGGACTACTTTCACGGCTCTAACCTAAAGTAAGAGGTATGGGGCTAAAAACAAAAAATATTTTTTTAATATACTAAACATTTACTAAAGGATAATTAGTGAAATAAATGTCAACATGATCAATTAAATGTGATGTAAAATTTTCTCATTATTACCATATATGGAAATGCCCATAATGTTTGAAAATAGAATATAAGACAGTACACAAAGCATAGTCTAGTCTAATTTATTTTGTCTATTTTATTTAGTTAGTTAGCTTTTAGCCATGCAGCTTGTGGTATCTTTTTAGTTCCCCAACCAGGGGTGGAAACCAGACCGTCAACAGTGAGAGTGCAGAGCCCTAACCACGGGACAGCCAGGGAACTCCCAGTCTAATTTACTTTTTTTTTTAATACTAGAATGAAATAAAAAAAAAAAACTATCAGGGTTTGTTCTCTGTGGGATGACAAATGATACTCATTTTCTTCTTTGTACTTTCCTGTATTTCCCAAATTTTCTATGATAACTATATATTATTTTTATAAAGCAGAAAATACTGTTAATTCATCATTTGCTAAAAAAATTGAATTAGTGGCTAGCAAATTGACCCACTCTTATCCTTTAAAATATTATATATTATAATCTTTGCAGAATTTTAAGGAAAAGGCAATAAAGGGGAATTCTCTGGTGAGTGGTCCAGTGGTTAGGACTCCACACTTTCACCCTAGTGGGGCACAGGTTTGATCTCATGGCTAGGGATCTCACATGCCTGTAAGGTACAGCCTAAAACACTTTAAAAAATAATAAAATAACAAGGCTACAAAGAAAATAGAATACTGAAAAAAATTTAACATCCACCCTACCTCCCCCTAAAAAGGTAACGAAGAACAAAGAAGCGGAAACGGAAATGACCACCAATATATAGCCTGAAGTTCAAGCATGAATAATTACATAAATGTAAATGATATAAACACCCAATTAAAAGGTAGAGATTGTCAGACTGGATCAAAATTCAAGTCCCAACTACATCTGTTTATAAGAGACAGATTTTAAAATACAGAACACAAATGAGCTAAAAGGGTGGCTTGGGGCCTCCCTAGAAGCTCAGCGGTAAAGAATCGAGCTGCCAGTGCGGGATACAGGCTCCCTCCCTGGTCTGCGATGAGCCCACATGATGCGGAAGCAACTCAGCACAGGAGCCGCAATACTGAGCCTGTGCGCTAGGGCCCGGGAGCTGCAACTACCGAGGTCCGCGTGCCTAGAGCCCAAGCTCCACAACACGAGAAGCCACTGCAAAGAGAAGCCTACAAAAAAAAAAAAAAAGAGAAGCCTGCAACTAGAGAGAAGCCCCTGCTTGGCACAGCTACAGAAGAGCCCACGCAGCAGCAAAGATGCAGCATGACCCAAAAAATAAATTAAAGAAAAAAAACAATGTGATATAAACAGGGAGCGGGGGTAGTACGGTCATCAAAGACTTGAAGATAAACAGCATTACCAGAGATAAAAAGACTCATTTTACAAGAGGATCAATTCATTAAGGAGATATATCAATCCCAAATGTGTATATATACCTAAAAGTTTCAAAATATATTAAACAAAAACTGACATAACGGGAGAAAGAGACAAAAATATAATCATATTTGAAAAATGTAACATCCTGCTCCCAGTAACTGACAGAATTAGACCACTCTATCAGTAAGATAAAGATGATGAGCACAACACTAGCAACCAACCTGAACACTATGTCCAATAACTGTAGAAAAAAAGTTCTTTTCAAAAGCACATAGAACATTCACCAAGAAGTATCACACTGTGGGAAATTAAAAAGAAAAATATATACAGAGTATGTTCACTGATCACAAGAGTAAGAAAGTGAAAGTCGCTCGTGTCCGACTCTTTGCAACCCCATGGACTATACAGTCCATGGAATTCTCCAGGCCAGAATACTGGAGTGGGTAGCCTTTCCCTTCTCCAGAGGATCTTCCCAACCCAGGGATCGAACCCAGGTCTCCCGCATTGCCAGTGGGTTCTTTACCAGCTGAGCCACAAGGGAAGCCCAAAAATACTGGAGTGGGTATAGCCTATCCCTTCTCCAGGGGATGTTCCCAACCTAGGGATCAAACCAGGGTCTCTTGCATTGCAGGTGGACTCTTTACCAACTGAGCTATCAGGGAAGCCCCCTACAGGAGTAAACTAGAAATCAATAGCAAAAATACTTCCGGAAAATTCTCAAATATTTGTAAAATAACAACACACTTCCAAATAACTCATAGATCAAAGTAGAAATCATAGAGGAAATTAGAAAATATTTTGAATTGAATGATATCAAAATGTGTGGGACATAAAATGACTTTCAATACTCATTTTAGAGGAAAAAGAGATTTAAAATAAGGATCTAAGTATCTTAAAATAGTCAATAAAATAACCTAAAATAAATAATAATAGATTAAGCTGAAAGTAAGTAAAAAGAGGGAAATAAAGAGCAGAAATCAACGAAACAGAAAACAAACAATTTAAAAGGTTTCTTTTACAGCACTGATCAAATTGATAAACTCTTGGAGGCATTAAAAAGAAAAAAGAACACAAATTACTAATATCAGGAATGTTATTTGGAATATGTTACCTTGATAGAAACCACTAACAGAATCCTACCAAAGACTTATATTTAGAAAATCCATTACATTAACCCCAGTGGGGTTGAAAAATCAGCAAGGGATGGCATGATTGGGACTAAACGTTGGTAGGAGGATTAACAAGCTGACTATATGGGAAAATTAGCAGACAACAAAGAGACTAGGGGAGGAAAACCAGTTTACATGACACGTTTCATCTTCCTGCCTCTAAATGAACCCCCTTAACACTCTGGCGGCCGTCATTTGGTCAAGCCATGATGCGATTAGTGCCGCACACACACGAGGGTAGGGTTATTACACCAGTTCTTCCCAGCTTACGCTCCACACGGTTAGTTATCTCCTTCAGTCTCCATTCTCTCCTCCTCCTATGGGTCTTCCAGTATTGAAAAATCTGGAATATGCAACATTTCTCAGACTCCTTTGCTGCTTGGGACCTGACAACTGGCAACACTCAAAATATTTGGAAGATGAAAACATGGCAGGGGGCCACCCCCTGCTGCAAGGCCTGCCACCAGGCAAGATTCTAGTACAGGACAGGCGGTTGCAGTGGACAGACACGGGGCTCTGCTGTGAAGCCACCATCTGTGTGGGTGTTGAGGCAGTCGTGGTGATGGAGCAGCCTGGGCTTCCAAGCTCCTGGATTATTGCTGCAGTTGTGTGCTCTTAAAGCCCAGAGTTCAAAGGGTGGCCCCTGACGCTTGTTCCTCTAGGTCGTTTATTTCTTAAACAGCTATTTACCTGCATTAAATCCTCTTCTGCTTAAATTACTCAGAGTGGTCTCAGTTTTCTGCACTGAACCCTGACACACCCGCATCACCAGTTTACAGATGACAGAGTTTAATACTGACACACACAAATTTCCCCCATTTGATGAACAAAGAAAGCAAGGCTCAGAAAACTTAAAAACTGGGAACAGTAGTGAGCCCCCCAACACTGGAGAGGTTCAAACACACCAGATGTAACTTGGCAGAGGCATTTTTAAAAGATCTCTAAGCTTCAGATGGGGAATTAAAAAGGGATGCCTTTCAAAGTCTCTTCCAAAAATTTCCAATTTCACCGTCTACCTCATCAATCACCATACAAACAGGCTAACCTGGATCCAGAACTAGACATGCCTCCCTAGAATTTTCCTAAGAATAAAATCCCTGTAGATTAAACACACAAACAACAGCAAAAAAAAAAAAAGAGAGGCAAGGGAAAAAGAGTAGAGGGAGAAGGAAGAAGAGAAAAATCAAAGGGATGGGAGTCACCTCTACGTTAAATTTTGGCAGGTTACTGGAAAACTTACAGTAAATAAGCTTCAGCGTCCTGCAATTTGGAAAGAGGAAGTACCCAAGCCTCTTCAGGGCTGGTCTTTCCAAGCTCAGGCTATATTGGGGTTTTCCTGGTCAGAAGATGATTTTGAGAAGCTGAGAAATGCTAAAGATCCTCTTCTAGGAAAAGTGTTTAGAATACACACAGACATGTGAGTGTGACCACAGGGCTACATGGAACCCCCAGAGCCCATTCTCAGGGACCCAGCTCTCCACATGCTCCCCTGGGTAGGCTCATCTCCCTCAAGGGACCCCCTGCTTGCTGCCTTTCCTTTCCCAAGCATAAAGGAAAAAAGGTGAGGTACATAAATCTCTATCAGGTATGCAGAAGGAATTTTATACTCAAGTTCATCCAGCATCAATTCACCAGTTGCTCCTAAGCATGAATGGCAGTCCGCTGATTTACATTATGCTAAGTATCCAATGAACATTTATCAATTGACATATAGCTTTAGGGGTTGTTAGCCTTTATTTGAACGGAAAAATAGAAAATGAAATAAGTCAACAATGTCCTAGGATTCTGAGGAATAATGCTATGAAAGCTGGAGAAAATTCATAATAACAGAGTATCTTATTATAGAGAACAGTCTCATTACTATGGTTACAAAATACTGCCATTATTTCTGAGAACGCCACTGGAGGAGTTCTATGAGCAGGGAGACAGGCACAAAAGAATGAACTCTTCCCCAGTTTTGGTGAGCCACACACACTAAGGATCAGAACATCAGGCGACTCAGCCCTCGGTTAAATTACCGAGATACAAAGCACTGGAAAATAAATCCCATAAAGACCTCATGGGCTTTGTTTCAAAGAGCAGTTGGCCAGTTTATAAAAAATGATACTTAAACAAACATTAGCCTGATTTTCCATCTTTCCTAGTTATCTTTGCATAAATAAGATTTAAGGGGTTGTGTGTATGCGTTTTTCCTACTTTTGTTTTGACTAGACAGTTTTCATGAGGGGGAAAATGCTGTCTAATCACTATACACTGTAACCTTACTTCAAACCCACAAATTGTTTCAAAGTTTATTCTGTGATAAAAACCTACCCTAAGTTTTTCCATAACAGCTGCTTTCCTTAAACATCAGCTCAACTTTAATTTCACAAGGCAAACTACACAAGAAAAGCCAAAAGTAAAGTCTTGTTTCCTTCAAAATTCAAACAGATGTTTTGTGTAATCAAAACAATCCACTATTTGAATCTCCTGTACACACACTGCACTGACTTCCAGGTTATGTTCTAAAATCTTTAAAACACTGACTAGAAAATAAGAGGATGTCCCCACTGGAAATGTTTTAACATTCATTTTAACAAGGGTTGCAAAGGTTCACTTTGGAATTAAGGACAATCAAGGTGTTTTAGATGAGTCCTTGATTGCTCTCAGCGCCCAATCTCAGCCATAAATCCAACTAACAACAGCAATATGCAAGGACAATTCACTTACAATGCTGCTTGACTTAGGACAAGGAAAGAACACAAGATCTTTATCTATAATTACCATTATAATTAAAGCCACAGAAAGCAGCTGAGTCAAAGGATAAAATGGAATTGTGTCCAATGGCTACCTCTGTAGACGTACCACATTGTACAAGGACTTCCTTTTTAATGTCAAATTATCATAGATGAACAGGCCACGTATCACTTGTCCTGCTCTCAAATCAAGTAGACGATGCCTTCCTTATTGCTCTGTCCCTTCTAAGGTTTCTACATGTTGATTTATATGAAAACACCTGGGAAACTGAAACGCTTCTGAGTCTCACATTTAACACACTTGCAGATACTAAATATCTTTGGGAAATCTAGAGGTGATATTGACAGAGAAAACAGAGGTGGGAAGCAAGCACTGGGCAAGATGTTTTTCCCTTTTACCTCATTAGCAGAGAGATGATTTGGAGGCTGCCTTCTACTCCCAACAGATCGGCCTGATCCCAGCAAAGTAAGCCCACTCAGACTTGCCTCAGCCCTAAGCCATTTGTCAGCTCGCCAGGTCAGCTCTAAAGCTGCCCAAGAAAACAAATCGGAATGAGCAACTTTCATGTTGACTTTCCACCTACAATGGTGATCTTCACTCTCTTTACTGTTTAAGGTCAGTGGCAGACTTCTTTCCGACAACCTGAACTTGGCTAACTACACAGAGACATCTCCAAACCACTCTTTCTGTATTAGTAACTGTTTCAGTTCAGTTCAGTCGCTCAGTCGTCTCCGACTCTTTGCGACCCCATGAATCGCAGCACGCCAGGCGTCCCTGTCCGTCACCAACTCCTGGAGTTCACTCAGACTCACGTCCATCGAGTCAGTGATGCCATCCAGCCATCTCATCCTGGGTCGTCCCCTGCTCCTCCTGCCCCCAATCCCTCCCAGCGTCAGAGTCTTTTCCAATGAGTCAACTCTTCGCATGAGGTGGCCAAAGTACTGGAGCTTACAGTTTACTTTGGTCAAACCACCACCTTTGTCAGTAAGGTAGAGCAACGATATAGCCATTTTACTGCATCTGGACTGCATTTTATAAAATAAATAGAAAAAACTGCCAACACTAGTGATAAGCACAGGACTCAAACTTAATGCAACTAAAACAGAATCTTTCACACAGCAAGAAAACAGGGATCCAAACACCATCTAGACAGATGGTATCTGCATAAGCAGCTGTAAAGAAAAAGACCAAAGTTAAAGATGATGTTAAAAATGGCTGAACCAGGGGGCTTTCCTGGCGGTCCCGTGGTTAAGACTTCACCTTCCAATGCAGGAAGGTGCATTGGAAGGTTCAAAGAGTGCAGGTTCGATCCCTAGTCAGGGAGCTAACATTCCCACATGTCTTGCTGTGGCCAAAAAAAACAAAACATACACAACAGAAGCAATATGACAACAAATTCAACAAAGACTATTTTTTTAAAAAGAGGAAGAAAATGGTTGCACCATATCGTCAATGGCTTCTAAAAAGGGTGAATTTGGGATTTTCTTCATTATTTTTAGTCTTTTGGGAATTGGAACACCCATACATACACACACTCCTATTAATACATAAGCCTATTAGCTGACTGTCACATAGTTACATTTACTTAATTCCTCTGGAAAAATTTCCAAAGTTGAAGGTAGAGGACTACTACACTCTTTCCTGGGTATAAGCATAACAAGCGTGGCTGCAAATGAGTGGCTGGTACATTTAAAAACCTGCCTTGGTCACCCTGTAATTCAGCAAAGAGGTGAATCAAACATAGTACCTACAACATAATCCCAACTCCGCAAAGTAAAATTGTATGTTAAATCTGAGTCAAAATATCAAATACAGTTCTCTCTGGGTGAGGATATGTATTTCATAAATACCCCCTCACTGTTCAAAAGAGCATCAGTCGTGAAAAGCATGAACTTTTGCACTTGGATCCCTTCCAAGTGTGGAAGCAACACGTGATATAATGTGGACCTAACATTTCCAATCACTGTAAACAACGAGCTGTAGAGAAAAAGAGTTGTGTAACCAAAAACACACAACAAGGGGTTCAGCTAATCTACAGTACATGCTCTGTCTAGGAGGAGAGAGGAAGTGTACCCACGCAGTAACCAGAGAACAACTCCAGTTTGTCAGATGGACCATGTTCTGGTACAGACAGGTTTTGGGTGCAAGTTCTGAAGGATCTCGAAAAGAAAGGGAAAGGTCATTTCTGAGGAAAAGGCTTCTTGAGCTTGGCCTTAAATGAGAGATTTGGGTTTTACAGAGAAAAAGGAGAGACACCTCAGGGAAATCAGTACCTTTTATCTGATACGTAATTTACTCTTCAAAGAAGTCTTCATGGATTGATTGCGTGTGTGTGCTTATCTGTTTTAAGCTACAATCTAGAGGTGAAAAGATGCCCTGATAAGGAAGATCGACCAATTCCAGTTAACACTTAACAGAGGCCACCCCTAAGAACCTCCTGTGGGGACTTCAGTTATCTCTAACTCCCATGACCCCAGGTTTTGTTAACCAGCGGAATGATGAGAATTGGTGAAAACTGCAAGAACTCTCGATACACAGCTGCTGCTGCTGCTGCTGCTGCTAAGTCACTTCAGTTGTGTCCGACTCTGTGCGACCCCATAGATGGCAGCCCACCAGGCTCCCCTGTCCCTGGGATTCTCCAGGCAAGAACACTGGAGTGGGTTGCCATTTCCTTCTCCAATGCATGAAAGGGAAAAGTGAAAGGGAAGTCGCTCAGTCGTGTCTGACTCTTCGTGACCCGATGGACTGCAGCCCACCAGGCTCCTCCGTTCATGGGATTTTCCAGGCAAGAGTACTGGAGTGGGGTGCACAGCAACTCTGCCCAAACTCTTGCATGAAGAACTTGAGCAAACTTTATCAGGGCTTCTAGCAGCCTAAGGCTGCATTGCCTGGGATGACACAGCTGCCTTCTGAGTCCTTGTGCAGAAAGGTTCAGGGCTGGGAAAAGAAATTTATACAGTCAAGATAAGCCCTGACCTCCCTTTCTTAACAGCATCATACAACCGTGAGTCCTTCCTCTGCTCCTGCAGACAGCAACAGGCAGACACATTTCCTAACAAGTGTGGAATGTCTTTCTCAAGGACTTAAACTCCTTTCCTTTAAAATGAAGTCCTCTGGAAAGATAGGGCCTATCTCCCAGTCTCGGTGGAAGAAGAGAATCTAACTTGCTAGCTAGGAGACCCTGCTGGCCTCATCCCCCAACCCATATGAACAAACACGTCTCACTTCCCTAACTCTGCTTAGGCCCCCACTCACTCCTCCCTTTAAAACTCCCTGCTGCTGCTGCTAAGTCACTTCAGTCGTGTCTGACTCTGTGCGACCCCATAGACGGCAGCCCACCAGGCTCCACCGTCCCTGGGATTCTCCAGGCAAGAACACTGGAGTGGGTTGCCATTTCCTTCTCCAATGCATGAAAGGGAAAAGTGAAAGGAAGTCGCTCAGTCGCGTCTGACTCTTAGTGACCCCATGGACTGCAGCCCACCAGGCTCCTCCACCCATGGGACTTTCCAGGCAAGAGTACTGGAGTGGGTTGCCACTGCCTTTTCCCAGGCACCTGTACATCAGAATGCAGCTCGGCTCTTTCTGTCAATGAGTGATTACTGAATAAAATCTGTTTTCATTGCTTTAACTAATGTCCAGTTTTATTTATCTTTGACAATGGGGAGTCTCTGGGTGACTTTTGACAATTAACATAAAAGACGTTAGAAACAGACTTTTGTTGGGGAAAATCTCAGGAATCAAGTAATATGATCTGGTTGGAAATACCTTGGCATTTCTGCCCTTATATGAACTGGTTGTAAAGACAAAGTGAGTCTTCTGCCTGAGAGGGGCACCGTGGGTTTGATCTATCCAAGAGGTCGTATGCTTCGGCAGTCCTGGGCAAGTTCTTCCTTCTAGAAGGTTATCTGCTCCAGGTGAACATGCAAACTGCATGTTGGTTCACCAAGAAGGACAAAGAGCTGCAACTTCGAGAAGCCACAGGTCAGGCTGTGTACCTGTTCTGTGCCTGCCTGCCGATAACTATCTGCGCCAGCCGCAGAATGTGGTCTGAGACGTACTGTCTATAACCTGGACCGCCGTGAGAAAGAAGCTAAACCTCGCCAGACTCCTGACAACTGCCAATAACTACCAAGACGGTCGCATAATGATGTATTTAACATGGCCTTAGGGTCACTATGAAAGTGAAAGTCGCTCAGTCGTGTCTGACTCTTTGAGACCCCATGGACTCTGAGTCCGTGGAATTCTCCAGGCCAGAATACTGGAGTGGGTAGCCTTTCCCTTCTCCAGGGGATCTTCCCAACCCAGGGATCGAACCCAGGTCTCCCACACTGCAGACAGATTAAAGAAACCAGCTGAACCACACAGAAGCCTAAGAATACTGGAGTGGGTAGCCTATCCCTTCTCCAGCAGATCTTCCCAGCCCAGGAATTGAACTGGGGTCTCCCACACTGCAGGCGGATTCTTTATCAACTGAGCTATCAGGGAAGCATTATAGCTCTTTACCAACTGAGCTATTAGGGCCATTATGAGCAACAACAATGAGCAGCAGTTTCTGATTTATTCATTTGTATTTAGAATAATAAGGAATAGCAGTCTACCAGTTAAAAAATCCGACTCAAGTCAGGTGGAGCAGTGTTGAAGGCCTGGCTCCACAACCATGTAAACATCAGTCAAGCTAATTTATCTCTTGCAGTTGCCTCACCTGCAAAAGGAAGCCAAAATGAACGTTCCTCGACCGCACAGAGTTCCTGCGAAGTGTGAGTGATATACTGTAGGTAAAAACAGCACACTTGTGGACATGAAATAAGCTCCAGCTATTGTTACTATTATCATTAATGCTTATACCTGCCTGGAGTAAAACCTGCCAAGCCTTACTCTCAAACTGCCTTAATAGCGGTTATCAAGATTTTCCAATTATATATTTCACCTCTGAAAGGGCGTCCTGTCATTTTTCAGTAGTGAGCCTACCTCACAGTTCCAGCCCCAACTAGCCTTTAAGTTCCAGGAGAGCAAGGATGCACTTCGTTCACTGCCTAGAGGCCTTAGCACAGTGCTGGGTACCCAGAAGGTATAGAGTGACCATCCTCCTGTGATTTCTGCTTCCATTAGCATCCACCGGGGTTTCCCTGGTGGCTCAGATGGTAAAGAATCTGCCTACAATGCAGGAGACATGGGTTTGATCCCTGGGTCAAGAAGGTCCCCTGGAAAAGAGCATGGCTACCCACTCCAGTATTCTTGCCTAGAGAATTCCATGGAAGAGGAGCCTGGCAGGCTACCGTCCATGGAGTCACAGAGTCAGTCACACGACTGAGCAGCTAACAGACTAGAAGCCAACAGCCCAAGCAAACTCTAAGTGTATCAGAGTCAAAGCAAAAATAAAACGACCTGGACACTGTCCAGGTACAACTGGGTAACAGCCACCAAGATGTGGGGGGTCCCTGACTCTGTACCAAATCCTGTACTAGAGACATTATTGCATGTAATCCTCCCAATAACCCTGGGAGATATTATCATACCCATTCAACAGCTGAGGAAAACTGAGGGTCAACAATATGCACAGCCACACCAGCCCTCAGTGTCCCAGTTTCCCCAATCCAGACCCAGACCTGAGTCCAAAGCCCAGGCTATTTTCTGGGTTACACATTGTTTCAGTTAAGGTCCCCGAGTTTCTATCTCCAACTTCAAACTTCTCCCAACTTAAAAATCCAACTGATAACTGGCCATCTCTATTTAACTTCTAATAGGCATTTCAAATGTAGCGAAGCCAGAAGAAAACGATGGGTTTTTCTTGCCAAATATCCTTCTTCCTCACCTCAGTGAGGCACTGTCATCTATTCAGTTGCCTGGGTCACAGACAGAATCTCTTATTTCCACATTCCACTTCTAACCCATGCAAAAGTCCAGCTCTACCTCTAAAATATGCCCAGAAGCCAACACCATCCCACCGTCAGCACTACTACACCCTAAAATAAGGTAGTACACTCTCTCCTTGGCCTACAGCAACAGCAGATTGCCAGGATTCAAGCTCCACCAGGAAGGATTCTGGTTCACTGCTGGAGCCTAGAACACTGCTCACACCCAGGAGGAGGCGGTTTAAAAGCATTCACTGAATGAACGGTTCTGACTGCTCTCACCTCCACACTAGTCCCTGACACGCTCAAATCTCCATGGCGCCCCAAATGATCTTCTAAGTGTAAATCAAGCCACAGTTCTCACCTGCTCAAAATTCCCCAACAACCTTTCCCTGTAAGAGAAATAAAACCCAAATCCATCGGTGACTGACCCCACCTGGCCCTACCTGCCTCTTTACCTCATCTAAGACACTCCAGCCTCCTGGACTCTTCCAACACCTCACTGTTCCTCAAACACCCTGGAAGGCTCGCTACCCAGACCCTCACATGGGTGCCTCTCCATCAGTCTCAATTCCAAGGGCATCTTCTCAGACAGACTTCCCCAACAACCCTACAGAGGCCGCTTTGCCCACCAGGACCTCTTACAGTATCAGTATTGTTTACTGGTTACAGTATATTATTGTTTCATTGCTCCAATGTTTATATAACGCCACCCCATCCCCGCCCCAGCAGGACCAACCACTGAGGGCAGAGATGATGTCTGTCTGGCTCACTGCCCTATCTCCAGCTCTTAGCACATAGTAGGTGCTGTGATATTGTGATATAATCAGGAATATTTATTTGGTCTTCTACTTGGGTATGGGAGGCCCAGAAGACTTAATGCCAACAGCTGAATGCTGAAATGTGCGGGGTGCCAGACAGGGAGGAGGGTGGTGTTGTGGGATTAGGCCCCTAGCCTGGGGGATATCTGACATCCAGGTAATGTCAGAATTAAACTGTATTGTTGTACATCCAGTTAATATCCAGGGAGTTGGGGAACTGACTGGTGTGGGGTGGTGGGTGGTGGGGTCCGTAAATTGATGTCAGAAGTGATGTAAGTCAAAACAGTGCACATGTGCTCAAAAAAGTTGTAAGGATTTCCAGACTTAGATACTTTCTGACGGTGCTGTGTTTTTTTTAATGTAAACTTGACAGTTTCATTCATATGAAATCATAGAGTCATCACCCGCCTCCCAGCGTTGAGACCCACCACAGTGAAGCCTCAAGCAGTCCCAAGAAAGAAGAAGTTAACTTCCCTGTGATGAACAGCCAGTATTTGGTTCTTTCCAAAGTCCTGAGAAGGGGATTTTAGAAACAAGTCACAAAACCCTGCCAAAAGATCAACCATACCAATAATTCTTTTACAAGACCCACTTGAGTACTGGCAATAATTTTCCGAGCTCTAAATTACCCACTAGGAGCCACAGAAAGCCTCGAGGGGCTTTCAAGCGACTGGGGACAGGTGCCTCGAAATATCGTAACCTAATCACTGTATAATGAGGGGTCATCTCAAAATGCAACTCCCTCAAAACAACCACAATGAACTATCTGCAAAGCCTTCTTAAGATGTGGAATATTCTGAAAGCCGCCTTCTGAGGTCCACTTTGGTCTCCAGTGCCCTCTTGTCACTTCGCCTGACTGAGGGCAAGTCATTCCACCTCAAGTTAAAAACCTCAATTTCCTCATCTCTGAAAAGACTAGCTTGAATGCATGCCAAGGACAGTATTAGACCTCAAAAACCCAAGCGATAACTTCTCACAGGGCCACTGCAAAGAGGTCGGATTATCTACCAGTCTAATCCGTGGCTATACAGAAACCCACAGTTTAGCCCCTACATCCCTTACGGGCTGGCCTGATTATCGCAAGGCTGAATGTACCAGCAAGCAGGGACAGCGGGGCTAGACTCACTGGAAAAAACGAACTATTAAAACTCTGTAAAGAAATGTCGATAATCAACATGTCTGAGAAGGTGGGAGCGCAACGCCTGGCAGATTTTACCTACTTCTTCCCTTCTAACTCTGCAAGAAGGCATGAAAGCAGCGCTAAAGGTTAACACCTACTACCAATTCTGCCCTGACGTACTGCCAACCCGTAGGAGACGTCGATCCCAAGCGGGGACAGGTGTTTTAAGATCTCGGGAGTTTAATAGGCGAGAGTTACAAACAAGCTCGGGCAAGTTCATAGCTGAAAGGGGGATGAGAACGCTCGAGGTTCCTACCCAGGCGGCGCGTTCGTGCCCAGCCAGGGTTGGGTCGGGAAATTCAACAAGCAGGGCTGACTTCCCTGCGCCGAGACCTGAGCCCTGCGGTTTGGAAAGCAGGCTTCTCTGTTCTCGAATGAACAGAGCCAGAGTTCTGGAGCCCTGGGAGATGTCAAGCGCAATACGCCTGAGCCAAACGAGCCGAGTTTCGTTCAGGGCATGGTAGAGGAGTGGTTGCCCAAACTCACGTCTTCTCCTGGATTCACGGGGCTGGCAGAGCCCGGTGGCCTACGGAGCTCGGCTCCACACACTCGTGCCCTGGAGAGTAGGCGACACGCTCCAGAAACAGTCGGCACCTTCCGCCCGAACCCTGCCTGCCCCGCCCTAAGCCAAGTTCCTACCTAACGCCCAACGAGAAGACCTCGGGGTCACCTCTCGGGCTGCCCCCCGTGTGCCTCTGGTCCGCCCGCCGAAGCAAAGGGTTTCCCTGACGGCTGAGCGCCGGGCTCCGGCCCGGGGCACTCACCCAGGCGGCGCGGGGTCACCCGCCCCACTTTCGGCGGCCGAGGCGGGGGCACACCCAGGGAAGCCCGCGGTGCCTCGGGCTACTGGCCAGGTTTCCACCGATCTGTCTCCCTCTTCTCACCTGGCCCGCACAGCACCGCGCTGACATAGCGGCGGCCGACCACCACCACCCGCGCGCTCGCCCGCTTGCAGCTTCGCTCCGGCGCTCCTGGCTAGCTCCGGCCGCAAGCGTCCGTCCGCAGACCGCTCACACCTCCACGCCGCGCAGCCCCAGCTGAGCTTGGGGGACCTAGGCCTGGGTGAAAACAACCTCCGCAAACCCCGCCCCTCCGTTCAGGCCCCGCCCCTCGGGCCAGGCCCCGCCCCGTCAGGCCGCCACCGCCCTCGGCCCCTCCCTGTTCCCGCCCCTTCCCGGGGCACCGCCTCCGAACTCCATCTCCCCCGGCTCGCACTTCCGCTGGCGTCAAGCAGCAGGCAGTGGTCATCACTTCCCGGTGCTGCGCTGGACTGCCAAGTCCGACCGCCGACAGGCTGGCCCGGCACTCTCGGTCCCCGGCCCTGAAGGGAGCAGCGCCCCCAATCCGCGGCTCCGGTGGAAGAGCTGGTTGCTGACTCCAATAAAGCCTTTTGTGAATGATTCCGAGTGCCCTGCACTGAACCGGCGCGATAGGGATGGCCGGGTGCTAGTCTGTGCTCGGCCTCGCCCCGAACTGGGGTATGCACGGGATGCCTGTTTCAGAAGTCCCTTTATCTTCTTCATCTCCCAATAAAATTTCTCAAACTTTGGTAAGATTCCCTCTGCCCAAGCTACGAATCCCTGGTCACTTAGCTGTCTTGGCACGTTACCATTGGCACCTTAAGGGATCCAGGGAGGACCCTTTCTGTGCTTCCCTGTTTTCCAGTCTCTCCCCCGCCACCCATAGGAGACCGCATCCGCGCCCAGGGATTGGTTTGCATCCCTCCTCTCTGGCTTCCCAGGTGGTTCAGAGGTAGAGTTCACCTGCCAATGTAGGAGACACAAGGGGAGCCGGTTCAGTCCCTGGGTGGAGGAAGACCCCTGGGAGGAGGAAATGGCAACCTGTTCCAATATTCTTGCCTGGAAAAATCCCTTGAATAAAGGAGCCTGACGGGCTACCTCCATGCGGTCACAAAGAGTCTGATGCCAGTGAGCACGGATATTTGTGACATACAGAAAGAGTTCTCCCTACCTAAATCTCCTCATGGCCACTTCCCCAAGAAGAGGAATTTCTGTCAGTGCAAACTTTGCACCAAATGCCTTTCATTCCTTAAAATAAGGATTATTCTCTGTATTTTAGAAATGGGGCGACTGAAACTCAGGCGATTTAAATAACTTGCCTAAAGTTTAACAGTAAAGCTGAAAAAGCAATACACGGACTGGAAAGCACGTGTCTGATCCCCTGGGGCATGACACAAATCTGACCTTCGCCTTTGGCAAAGTAGTGTCTGTCGGCAGTTGAGGAGATGGAAAGTAAGAGAAAAGTCCATGGGAACCAATGCTTGGATTATGAGCAGCACAGACTCTTCTAGAATTGAGACAGGCTTCCAGAGTGCTTGCACCTGGACAACCTTCTTGAACAGTAGGATACAGGGAAATTATAAGTGACTAAAAATAACTGCACCCATGCTCAGTTGAGACAACCTTGAGCAAGAGGATACAAAAAAAGCCACAGACTACAAGTTTTTGAGGTGCCAGGAGCTAAAGCAGGGTACTATGCATGATCCCTGTACACTGCACCACCAAAGGGGTAGACAGACATAGTAAGGTACCTGTACCCGTGCTCAGTCCTGTCTGACTCTGTGCACCCCTATGGAATGTAGCCCACCAAACTCCTCTGTCCATGGGATTCTCCAGGTGAGAACACTGGAGTGGGTCGCCGTGCCCTTGGCCAGAGGATCTTCCTGGCCCAGGGAATGAACCCACATCTCTTACATCCCCTGCATTGGCAGGTGGGTTCTTTATCACTAGTGCCGCCTGGGAAGCCCATAATAAGGTTAACCTTTTGCCAAACCCACTCCTCCATCCCTATTGTTACACCAGTCAAGGACACACGCAGCTTCCCTCCAAGAGCTCGCAAGCGTACCCGTTTCTTGCTTCTATTCCCTGGTGATGAAACTGTTGTTCAGTAGCCCAGTCTTGTCTGATTCTTTGCGCCCCCATGGACTGCTGCACGCCAGGATCCCTGTCCCTCACCATCTCCCAAAGTTTGCCCAAGTTCATGTCCATTGGATTGGTGATGCCATCCAGCTGTCTCATCCTCTGACGCCCTTTTCTCCTTCTACCCTTAAACTTTCCCAGCATCGGGGACTTTTCCAATGAGTCACCTGTTCTCATCAGATGACCAAAATACTGGAGCTTCAGCTTCAATATCAGTCCTTTTCAATGAGTATTCAGGGTTGATTTCCCTTAAGGTTGACTGGTTTGATATCCAAGGGACTTTCAGGAGTCTTCTCCAGTACCACAGTTCAAAGGCATCAATTCTTTGGTGCTTTGCCTTCTCTATGGTCCAGCTCTCCTAACCGTACATGGCCACTGGGAAGACCATAGCCTTGACTATATGGACCTTGGTGGACTGAGTAATGTCTCTGCTTTTCAACACACTGTCTAGGATTATCATAGCTTTCCTTTTAAGAAGCAAACATCTTCTGATTTTATGGCTGCAGTCACCATCCACAGTGATTTTAGAGCCCAAGAAGAGGAAATATGTCATTACTTCCACCTTTCCCCATCTATTTGCCATGAAGTAATGGAGCCAGATGCCATGAACTTAGTTTTCTTTTTTTAATATTTGGGTTTAAGCCAGCTCTTTCACTCTTCTCCTTCACCCTCATCAAGAGACTCTTTAGTTCCTCTTTGCTTTCTGCCATCTGCATATCTGAGGTTGTGATGTTTCTCAACCTTTATTGGGGCTGGAGTTTCTTGCCTGAAATTCTCCTCTAGCCCCTTATCAATTTCTGTTGATTAAAAGGGTCCAAGAGTGGTGGTCAGTAACAGAATCTCCTTGAATCTCAGGTGCCAGCATTTAGAGGAAGAGCAATAATGGAGCAGGCCCTACTCAGAGCCATGGAAAGTAATGAGAAATGGCTCCAACTAAAATTTTTAAAATAATAATTTAAAACAGCAACGACAAAACCAGCCTAAACAGTACCAGACTGGTGCAGCCACCTGCTTGATGGCTGTCTATGACTCATCAGAAGCCAAGGATCTCACTGAGACTGTCTAGTCAGGTTCACTGTTGTTTGGGATGTCATTCTGGGCGCACTTCTCACCCTGGGAGACTACTTGGGTGCCAGGAGTTGCTCTTCCCCTGGGAAGAGTCAGGCAGCTTCTGGGGAGGGGAAGGTGTGAAATCTACTTCAGTTTGAGCCTGCTGGGGCTATGAAGTCTCCTCACCTTTTAGGGAAATTGGAGCATACCACTGGGTTACAGGCAGAGCTGGTAGTAGGATCCAGGCCTCTTGAATCCTGAGCTTTTTTTTCTCAAATCTTCGTCAAATGTGGAAGGATTCTATGATGATATTAACATCAGCTGGCAAAGAGATAACACAACTTAATGACCAGAGAATTTGTAGACTGTGCCCAAGGTACCCAAAAAGCATACTGGAAGCCTGAACTTCTAAAGCTATAAAGTTTTAAATTTTAGCTTCAACCAAGAACTGGCTGGATGACCTCTGAGCCTCAGTTTTATCATCTGCAGAATGGGGACTAACCATGCATTAAATTAAATTGATAAAGAATCTACCTGCCAATGCAGGAGATGCAAGAGACGAAGGTTCAGTTCCTGGGTGGGGAAGATCCCCTGGAGTAGGAAATGGCAATCAACTCCAGTATTCTTCCTTGGGAAATCCCATAAACAGAGGAGCCTGGCCAGCTACAGTCCATGGGGGCGCAGAGTCCCACATGACTGGTATTAATAAACCAGTTTAAAAATGTTAAATAATCTATGCAGGCTGATTCTTCCTCTCTTCTGGAAGATCTCAAAGGAATATGGCCACTGTCAACTGAAAGAAAAATACACAATGTAAAGTGAGTTCAGTTGTATTCAGGGACCTTACTGTGAATCATAGCCCAGGAGATGGCCTCTCAGATAAGACCAAATTGAGAAATTGGCTTCAGAGAGAGAAGGGGAAAGCCAGGATAAATGTAAATAATAAATAAATAATGTAAATAATAAATTTTTAGCTGGGGAAAAAACGTGGTCAAACATAAGATAACTACTAATCTCAAGGTAATTATTTCATACTTTTTTATTATTTCAATTTTCAATATTTTTATTGAAATAATTGAAATTTCAATATTTTTAATTATTTCAATACTTTTCTATGAATGGGAAAAGGTAGGAATCTGGGATTCTTGAAATTTTTTCATAGATATGCCTCTTAATTATATAGGGGCCAGGATGTTTTACCTTAGAGATGCATCTTAACTATCTCTGGGGTAAAATGCAGAATGCTTCTTGGCTTTCTCCATCCTGAAGTCCCTTCTGGGCGCACTGTTGTGGGCAACAGTGCTAATGGCTTGATCTCTGTAGAAATGGACTAGCTGGTAACTCTTTTTTGTCTTCATGCCGAGTCTGAAGTTTTCCTCCTTTCCTGGTTCTGAGGGTTTTGCAGTTACTCCTTAAGGTCTGGTCGGTAACATCCTTTGCATCTGTGGTGAGTCAAAGAGAACAGACGTAATGTCAGCAGGCATGACAGAAAACAGTGGCACCTTAATTTTATTTTAAGTGCTCTGCAGGCCTTTTCAAGAAAGACAGTTGCACAGTGTTCCTCACATATAGGTAATTTTCTCAGGAATAAGCAATAAAAGGCCTGTTTTAATAAGACTGTAGCTCTTGGCAGACCATGTGAAATATTCCCCCCACAAAAATGTTCTTAAATTAACTAAATTAGCTCCTTTTATACAGGTTAATTATACATGCATATATATATGACGTACTATAAATAACAAGCTTATAATTTGCTTTTTTCTCCTTGCGAATTTGAAGTGTTTTTTTCTTTTTTTTTCCCCCCTTTTAGGAAGGAGAAGGCAATGTTGAGTTTAAAAACACTCACTGAACTGAAAACAATATTGATATACATATGTTATTAGAGAAAAAAAATAGTCATGCACTTGCTGTTTTATAACTTTTGATTTTAGAAAACTTCATTGCAAATTTTAATTTCTAGTTCAAGAATGGCTTAAAAGCCAACAAAACTAATTATTCTAATTCCCTAAAATTTTCTCAACTATGAAAAGAAAACCTAGTGAGGCATTCTATTGGTATTTAAATAGAAAAGAAGAAATTTCTCCAGTCTTCTCTTATAAAGGTCCTGGGACCTCAATCTGATAGTGAAAGTTTAATTAATTTCAGTTCCAGGTAAACAAGGAAGTATTCATGTAGGAAAAAATAGCTATAAATTTTGGGACTCAGGCAAAAAACAATCCAAGTGCTATAGTGCCCCCACCCCAGTCCTTCTCCTTCATTTCTATTAAATTAATATATGTACAATGGTTTTTGTTTGTTTGTGGATTTTTTGCCACACCACTTGGCTTGTGGGGCTTTAGTTCCCCCATAAGGAATCAAACCTGGGCCCTCAGCAGTGAGAGTGTGGAGCACTAACCACCGAACCACCAGGGGATTTCCTATACAATGTTTTTTAAACGTTGCAAATATTATAAAACATAAAATAAAAAGAAGTAGCATCTCCCTCAGATCCTTTTCAGTCCCCTCCGCAGAGGTAATCACTTTCAATTATTCAAGAAGTTTTTCCTTATTACCTCCGTATTTTTTTTAACATTTATTTTATTTTATTTTTCCACACTGCACAGCATGTGGAATCTTAGTTTTCCCACCAGGATTGAACCCATGCCCTCTGTAGTGGAAGCAGAGTCTTTGGGAAGTCCCAACTGCATATTTTTAAATAATATTTTGTGCTTTTATTTCCTGACCTGTTGACTATATTTGTTGTGTTTTATCTTTTATGTTGCATGTGGGCTGAAAGCTTAAGCACTTCTATCTGCTATCTTGACAGTCTAATCACATCACGTTTTTCACAAAATAACATAATTAATTTTATAAATTAATAGGAAGTTAATATGTAGCTATGGCTAGTAAGAATTATTCATTGCATAGCCACAGAGTGTATAATGACAGCATTTCTTTCTTGTCTCTTTCTATTTTTCATTCTCATTCCCCTTTCCTGGAGAGGCAGTATATTCTAGTGGTTAGGGTTAGAGACTCTGGAGCCAGACCTTGGGATTAGACCTTTGCTTTTGTCACTTATTAGATCTGTGATTTTAAGCAACTGATTTCATCTCGCTGTCCTTCAGTTTCTTCTTCTTTAAATGAGGAGGATTAATAAAAGTATACATATTAAAGTACACCTGGAAAATCCCATGGACGGAGGAGCCTGGGGGGCTGCAGTCCATGGGGTCGCAGGGAGTTGGACATGACTGAACGACTTCACTTTCACTTTTCACTTTCGTGCATTGGAGAAGGAAATGGCAACCCACTCCAGTGTTCTTGCCTGGAGAATCCCAGGGACGGCAGAGCCTGGTCGGCTGCCGTCTACGGGGTCGCACAGAGTCGGATACCACTGAAGCGACTTAGCAGCAGCAGCAGCAGCACGTAGCATCCAGCATGTACTAGGTGTCTGAAGTTATGTTTGACTTGCATGGTTTCCTTGGTACCTAATCTTGACTTTTTTCCATTTGTCCATCTGATCTGTCATCTCTTCTCCCAGATAATCAACAACATCAGGTAATCTATCAATTCCATTTTCCCCAAGAGCCCTTTCTTTCCCTAAGAGCTCTCCAAACTATTGCAACCTGGATCCCTCCAGGCTGCTACTGAAGGTTGCCCTCCTGGCATTACCCTTGAGATGTGAAAACCAAGTTCTGTTCATGGAACCAAAGAATGAATTGTTCAAACTCGCAAACACACAGGCAAAGTTTATTTTAAAGGATAGAGATACAAACTTCTCAGCATAGACCCTGAGAGGGGGTGAAGAGACCCAAAAAGAAGGAGGTAACAGCAGTTCTTATATCGTTACTAGTATTGATCTGTACATTTTTGGTTGGCTTGTGACTTTAATATATATCATTTTTGACCAATCAATTTGAATGTTGCAATGTCCAATTTTTCATTTTTATGGCTTTCTTTTGGTTCCCAGCTTCTCAGTTCCTGAGACATTGAGACGCCATCCCTCAACACTATCTCAAGACCCCAGACCATTATTTAGGAACCAGATGCATGTTTAAGAGTTAATGATTTACCTGCAGTTCTTCTTGATATACTGGACAGCAGTTAATGATTGTCTTCTCCTGGGTCTGAAAGTTTTATGACCCTCCAGACCAGGGAGGCATTCCTCTGAATGCCTAGAAACTGGAGCTTTGGGCTAACGGAGTGAATAAGTTGAAATTAGAAGAAGACTGAGGCTCTCAACCCTACACTGACTACCTAACAATTTGTGCCTCACCTGTGCCACTCTCTTCTTGGACATCTGGCCTTGTGGAGTCCTCTTTCTTGATTTACTCCCCTGCTTTGGTGAGCACATTAGCAGCCTTAGGACTCCAACCTCACCACCCTGGACTTTTTTTAACCCTGTATTGACCTTCCTTGACCTGTCCAACTTAAAATAAAAATTATTCCGCTTCTTTTTTAACTCTAATCACTCCATTGTACCCTCATGCTACCTTTAGTTCCATTACTTCCTATCTCCTCAATGCTGTCTCCTCCAACATTTTAAGTCTTTCCTTTCTGTTGAATCATTCTCAAGCTACAAACATAGTCAGATTTTTCTTAAAACAACAAGCAACCTCATTTTAACCCAGTACCACACCTATTCCTCTTTTCTTTGTCTTAAAACTTCTAGAAAAGAAAGTTTGGTGCTCCACTCTCCTGAATCCTCTCTGGTGTGGCTTCTGTCCTTCCAGGCCACTGAAGCTGCAGCTTCTGAGGACACTGGAGCCCCCAGTTTCTCCTCCTGTTTGCCTTAACATCTTAAAATAATTGTCTTTTTATCTCTCCATTAATCCCGGGGACAGGGGAGCCTGGTGGGCTGCCGTCTATGGGGTCGCACAGGGTCGGACACGACTGAAGCGACTTAACAGCAGCAGCAGCAGCAGAGGAATTTTTAAAGAAAAGTGCTTTTATTTTTCCAAATTCAGGTAATGACAACAAATAAGCTAACCATATGTTTCCTGGTCAAGATTTTTAGGAAATCTTTGGGAAACTTTGAAGAAATCTTTTGTAATCACCCTGTTATTTTGTGCCTAGAGAAAACTAATTTTCAAGCCTCAAATGGGTGCTTTAAAAGTTTTGCCTCAGTATTTTAAAGATTTTTACCTTTAATCCATTTCACATTATTAATTTGCTTGATAAGCCCTTTGAGTATAAATAATACAAAGGAAAATACTCCTGTGTAATACCGCAGGGAAAACAAATTCCAAGTTAATGAAGAGGGTAGAGCATTGTTCAACAGATTTCTCAGCATTGCTCAACCCTTCTGGGAACAAATAAATATTTTTAAAGTTCTCTTGGACTAAGGGCCTAGTCTCCATATCAGTGGAAAAGCTCTGAGAAATGGAGTATTCCTGCCTTTTCAGTAAGTAAGGATGTCATAGTCATTAGCGAATCCAGCCCTCGGTGTGAGTCCCTGAGCCCTATGGGCACTCTGGAAGGAGAAACATACATGATAACTAGCAGCCAATAGAACTCCCACTCTCTAAGGGGAGCTCTGGATGTGAAAAAACACAAGATACTGCCCCAGGTAGGTGAGATGCATACGAAAGGGAAGATTTCAGTGAGCCCAGACTCTCGGCATCTTCCCATATACAGAAAAGCACTAAATGCCTTAACTTGAGATATCTGGTTTTCTTTAATTAACAACAGTCTTTTGATGTTCAGACTATCTTTGTTTCAAAACTTGGGTATAACCTGGCCCCCCCTCTCACCTCCTCAGAACAGTTTTCTCGGGGTTCCTTGAGATGCTGGTGTTCCAGGCTTGAAATCCTAAAAATTCCCACCAAGTAAAACGTAACTCTGAACTTTTTAGGTTGTGACGATTTTTTAATTTGACAAATATGTATGTATATTCTTTGCACATAATATGTATATGTTCCCCACCCTACCCCACCGTCTCTGAGATGTGTAATACATACTCAGATTTGAGTTACATTGGAGCTTGGTGGGCTACAGTCCACGGGCCGCAAAGAGTCGGACATGACTGAGCAACTTCACTTCACTTCAAGAAAATTCAGTAGATGAATATAGAGAGGCTTTGCCTTTCTAATTAAAATATGTAGCAGGCTTTGAGTAGATTTTTGAAAGTTTCCAATTTCTTCTCTTAGAAATAAATATTCGGGTAAATCAGGCAAATAATCATTATAAAATCACTATTCAATCTTATTATTGTTGTGGAATCTGGAGTTGCAAAACACACCTCGGAGGACACTCAAGACAGTGGAGTACAGTTTATTACACCAGCGGGTCCAAGAGGAATCAGTTCCCAGCAAGGACCCTGCTGTTTCTGAGAGGCCCAGTTTTATACTCCCCACTACGTTACTGGTTACACATTAGCAACCTCTTTGTTGTACATGACTGAGTTTTACAAGTAGGTGCTAGGAGAACAAGCAATTAAGGTTAAAGCGGGGAGAAACGATGATTGTACATCAAGGGGGGATGTTTCATGGTTAATCTAACAGGGGCAGCCTGACCTCAACTACAGTCTCCATTTGCCGTCTGTAGGGAGGGTTCATTAGCAATGGTTTCCTCACTCCTGGGCAGGGTTCAGGCCCAGTTTACATCCTGCCTTTCAGATGGATGACAGGCTTCAAGATGGAGTCTCTCCTGCTTTGCTCACACTGGCCCCAACATTGCCTCCTCTTGACACTCATCTTTAGCAATGGGCATCAGTCATGGGTAGGTATTGTACACGGGGGCTATGTAACTGCAGCAGGGTTGTCAGTCTGGAGGCTACACATCGAGGTATACACTAAAGAATACAAGGCCCCCAAATCAGTAATACAATGATTAACAAAATAATTACAAAAAGATTTTTCTACCAATCACCTTTGATCCAAGAAAATATCAACATCCAAAAAGGAGGATTATCATTTGACATTGCTTTTGCCTGGTTTTTCATGCTGTCTAGAGCAGCTGATACATTGCCAGATAAATCAGAGATATATACACAACATTTAACTTTAATTGTAGCAGAAGTCTCTCCTTGGGCAGCCATAAGTATGTGAAAGAAAGTGAAAGTTAGAAGGTGAAGTCGCTCAGTCGTGTCCGACTCTTTGGGACCCACCAGGCTCCTCCGTCCATGGGATTCTCCAGGCAAGAATACTGGAGTGGGTTGCCATTTCCTTCTCCAGGGGGATCTTCCCGACCCAGGGATTGAACCCAGGTCTCCCGCATTGCAGGCAGACACTTTAACCTCTGAGCCACCAGGGAAGCCCAAGTATGTCAAAAGTCATCAAATTTTGAATCACTGTCTTTCTCATTTGTATTTGTTCTTCATTTAAAACTTGGATTGCCTTTGTGTTGTCCAGGAGGGCCTGTTTCATGAAGTTAGTTAGAGCTTCGACTTTAATCATAATGTCTGTTGTTTCTATAGATGGTACAAACAAGGCAGCTATGTAATCACACCATTGAAATATAGACCTTGCCCACTGCATGTCAATAAGGCAAATTTACTAGGGCTTGTTGTAAGGATGGCTTAATACTTCCATGAGCAAAGGCAACTCCTAAAGTGTAGCGGCCGACCCAACTGACTGGAAGCCAAGGCTGTAAGTTCGATCCATACAGTCATTGGGTGCTGTTGGGGCCACCCATCAGATCCCAGGGTTGCCCTTCCAGTCTGAGCCAGGCCAGTGAGCTAGTAAATCTGGGCAATAAGTGACCTCTTATGTTTCTTCACATTGCTCAGAGGATAAGTATCCCACATATTTTAATTCTTTTGGATCTATGGGACAGTCACCAAATCCACTCTTTTGTTCCCTTTGCTGCCAACAGATAGGGGCAGGGACAATAGGTTGGCCTTTTTCTGGAGTCATCCGAATATATTTATCCCATATCTGGTAAAATTGTTCAAAGTACATGATGGATTGGCCCTTTTTACTGGCCATAGAGTTTTTATCTTTTTTTAAATTTTTTAAGTAAAAAGTATAGGCTTTTGTTACTTCTGGAAAGCTTGCATTTGCTTTAAATGTCACCCCATGGCCTTGATCAATCTGATTAGAGTCCAGTTTACACCAAGAAAGAAGCGACAGGTTGTGAGTTATCAAAGAAATGTTTCCCGTTATTGTCTCAAAAAAAAGAAAGCAGGGGGCTAAAGTCCCCTCTGCGGAGGGGAGACACCCACCAGGGAAGTCCACCGATCACTGACAAAGGCATGGCCCCACAAACACAACAGTTAGAAGTGTTACAGAAGTTCACATACAAGTGGGCCCAGGACAGGAGCACCTTATCCTGAGTCTGCAGTCCCAGTAGGGTTGTCATGCCGACTAGGAATAGCAGAGTCATCTGTACCAGCTCCATCATGGGTATGTGGTCGTTGATGGAAGATGAGTCGGGTCTTCAGTGGTTCTTGTGGATTAGTGTGGGCAGTGTCCCTTACCCTCCGCTGCTGTCTTGAGCCGAGTGTGGTGAGTCCAGGGAGTAATACCTGAAATTTTAACTGGAATGGGAGTGGTTAGTACAATAGTGTATGGCCCTCTCCAGGTGGGGGATACCATCCGCTGTTTCCAATCATTTACCGATACTAAATCTCCTGGTGAGTATGGGTGCATCAGTTCAGTTCAGTTCGTTGCTCAGTCGTGTCTGACTCTTTGCGACCCCATAAACCGCAGCACACCAGGCCTCCCTGTCCCTCACCAACTCCTGGAGTTCACTCAGACTCACGTCCATCGAGTCAGTGATGCCATCCAGCCATCTCATCCTCTGTTGTCCCCTTCTCCTCCTGCCGCCAATCCTTCCCAGCATCAGAGTCTTTTCCAATGAGTCAACTCTTCCCATGAGGTGGCCAAAGTACTGGAGTTTCAGCTTTAGCATCAGTCCTTCCAAACAAATCCCAGGGCTGATCTCCTTCAGAATGGACTGGTTGGATCTCCTTGTAGTCCAAGGGACTCTCAAGAGTCTTCTCCAACACCACAGTTCAAAAGCATCAATTCTTCAGCGCTCAGCCTTCTTCACAGTCCAACTCTCACATCCATACATGAAAAAACCATAGCCTTGACTAGATGGACCTTAGTCGGCAAAGTAATGTCTCTGCTTTTGAATATGCTATCTAGGTTGGTCATAACTTTTCTTCCAAGGAGTAAGCATCTTTTAATTGCATGGCTGCAGTCACCATCTGCAGTGATTTTGGAGCCCCCAAAAATAAAGTCTGGCACTGTTTCCACTGTTTCCCCATCCATTTCCCATGAAGTGATGGGACCGGATGCCATGATCTTCATTTTCTGAATGTTGAGGTTTAAGCCAACCTTTTCACTCTCCTCTTTCACTTTCATCAAGAAGCTTTTTAGTTCCTCTTCACTTTCTCCCATAAGGGTGGTGTCATCTGCATATCTGAGGTTATTGATATTTCTCCCGGCAATCTTGATACCAGCTTGTGTTTCTTCCAGTCCAGCGTTTCTCATGAGTACTCTGCATAGAAGTTAAATAAGCAGGGTGACAATATACAGCCTTGACGTACTCCTTTTCCTACTTGGAACCATTCTGTTGTTCCATGTCCGGTTCTAACTGTTGCTTCCTGACTTGCATACAGATTTCTCAAGAAGCAGGTCAGGTGGTCTGGTATTCCCATCTCTTTCAGAATTTTCCACAGTTTATTGTAATCCACACAGTCAAAGGCTTTGACATAGTCAGTAAAGCAGAAATAGATGTTTTTTCAACTCTCTTGCTTTTTCCATGATCCAGCCGATGTTGGCCATTTGATCTCTGGTTCCTCTGCCTTTTCTAAAACCAGCTTGAACATCAGGAAGTTCACTGTTCACGTATTGCTGAAGCCTGGCTTGGAGAATTTTGAGCATTACTTTACTGGCGTGTGAGGTGAGTGCAACTGTACGGTAGTTGGAGATTTCTTTGGCATTGTCTTTCTTTGGGATTGGAATGAAAATGGACCTTTTCCAGTCCTGTGGCCACTGCTGAGTTTTCCAAATTTGCTGGCATATTGAGTGCAGCACTTTCACAGCATCATCTTTCAGGATTTGAAATAGCTCTACTGGAATTCCATCACCTCCACTAGCTTTGTTCGTAGTGATGCTTTCTAAGGCCCACTTGACTTCACATTCCAGGATGTCTGGCTCTAGATGAGTGATCACACCATCGTGATTATCCGGGTTGCGAAGATCTTTTTTGTACAATTCTTCTGTGTATTCTTGCCACCTCTTCTTGATATCTTCTGCTTCTGTTAGGTCCATACCATTTCTGTCCTTTAGCGAGCCCATCTTTGCATGAAATGTTCCCTTGGTGTCTCTAATTTTCTTGAAGAGATCTCTGGTCTTTCCCATTCTGTTCTTTTCCTCTATTTCTTTGCATTGATTGCTGAAGAAGGCTTTCTTATCTCTTCTTGCTATCCTTTGGAATTCTGCATTCAGATGCTTATATCTTTCCTTTTCTCCTTTGCTTTTCACTTCTCTTCTTTTCTCAGCTGTTTGTAAGGTTCCCCAGACAGCCATTTTGCTTTTTTGCATTTCTTTTCCATGGGGATGGTCTTGATCTCTGTCTCCTGTACAATGTCACGAACCTCATTCCATAGTTCATCAGGCACTCTGTCTATCAGATCTAGGCCCTTAAATCTATTTCTCACTTCCACTGTATAATCATAAGGGATTTGATTTAGGTCATACCTGAATGGTCTAGCGGTTTTCCCTGCTTTCTTCAATTTCAGTCTGAATTTGGTAATAAGGTGTTCATGATCTGAGCCACAGTCAGCTCCTGGTCTTGTTTTTGCTGACTGTATAGAGCCTCTCCATCTTTGACTGCAGAGAATATAATCAATCTGATTTCAGTGTTGACCATCTGGTGATGTCCATGTGTAGAGTCTTCTCTTGTGTTGTAGGAAAAGGGTGTTTGCTATGACCAGTGCATTTTCTTGGCAAAACTCTATTAGTCTTTGCTGGGTTTCATTCCGTATTCCAAGGCCAAATTTGCCTGTTACTCCAGGTGTTTCCTGACTTCCTACTTTTGCATTCCAGTCCCCTATAATGAAAAGGACATCTTTTTTGGGTGTTAGTTCTAAAAGGTCTTGTAGGTCTTCATAGAACCATTCAACTTCAGCTTCTTCAGCATTACTGGTTGGGACATAGACTTGGATTACTGTGATATTGAATGGTTTGCCTTGGAAACAAACAGAGATCATTCTGGTTTTTTTTTTTTTTTTTTGAGATTGCATCCAAGTACTGCATTTTGGACTCTTTTGTTGACCATGATGGCTACTCCATTACTTCCGAGGGATTCTTGCCCGCGGTAGTAGATATAATGGTCATCTGAGTTAAATTCACCCATTCCAGTCCATTTTAGTTCACTGATTCCTAGAATGTTGATGTTTACTCTTGCCATCTCCTGTTTGACCACTTCCAATTTGCCTTGATTCATGGACCTGACATTCCAGGTTCCTATGCAATATTGCTCTTTACAGCATCAGATTTTGCTTCTATCAACAGTCATATCCACAACTGGATATTGTTTTTGCTTTGGCTCCAACCCTTCATTCTTTCTGGAGTTATTTCTCCACTGACCTCCAGTAGCATATTGGGCACCTACTGACCTGGGGAGTACCTCTTTCAGTATCCTATCATTTTGCCTTTTCATACTGTTCATGGGATTCTCAAGGCAGGAATACTGAAGTGGTTTGCCATTCCCTTCTCCAGTGGACCACAATCTGTCAGACCTCTCCACCATGACCCACTTGTCTTGGGTTGCCCCATGGGCATGGCTTGGTTTCATTGAGTTAGACAAGGCTGTGGTCCTAGTGTGATTAGATTGACTAGATTTCTGTGAGTATGGTTTCAGTGTGTCTGCCCTCTGATGCCCTCTTGCAACACCTACCATCTTACTTGAATTTCTCTTACCTTGGGCGTGGGGTATCTCTTCATGGCTGCTCCAGCAAAGCACAGCCGCTGCTCCTTACCTTGGATGAGGGGTACCTCCTCCTGCCTCCCTTCCTGACCGAATAAGTGGAGAAGGCCTCCCAAACATTATCTCATAGGGGGAATACCTGCGGGACCAAGGGTCATTCTGATCCTCATTAGCACTAATGGCAGCACGTCCATCCAGGGGGGCACCAGTTTCTTGCAGCCATTTGCCAAAGTCACCTTGATGGTCCGGGTCATTCTCTCAACTCTTCCTGAGCTTTATGGCCTATACGCTGCATGCAGTTTCCACTTAATGTTTACTGCTTTGCAGACCGGTTGGAGTAATTCAGCCACAAATGCAGGCCCACTATCTGATTCTATACTCAGAGGGAACCCAAACCTAGGAATACTGTGTCTCAGCAAGAATCGGGCCACTTCCTTTGCTTTTTCAGTCTTGGTGGGGTAAGCATCTACCCATCCCGTAAACGTACATACCATCACCAGCAAACATCTGTATCCTTGGCATGGCTTTACCTCAGTGAAGTCCACTTCTAGATGTTTCCTTATTCTTGGCACAGATTACACATGCGTGGTTTGCATCTGCACAAAAGGCTATTAGACATGGTATGACAAGATACTGAGCTAAAATCTTGCTCAGTTCGTACCCAGGTGGTTTTATCCTCATCATAGACTGGGGCCGCTTGGTGGTTAGTAGGCTAGACACCGCAGGCATCACCGTAAGTTTGGTTGCCGTATTGTCCTGGCCGGCTGCTTGCTTTGCCACTTGGTCGGCCAGACAGTTCCCTTTCACCTGAGGTGTGTCTGCCCTCTGGTGGCCTCTATGGTGCATTACTGCCACTGCAGCGGGTTCCCACAGTGCTTCTGACAGCAGCAGAATTGCCTCTTTGTTTTTTATCTCTTTATCAATAGTCCCCTTTCCTTAGATATGGAGAATGGCTGGTAGTAAAAAGCAGTGGGGCCAGGATGAATGTGCCCATCTGACCCCACCTTGAAACTCAACATTCAGAAAACTAAGATCATGGCATCTGGTCCCATCACTTCATGGCAAATAGAAGGGGAAACAATGGAAACAGTGACAGACTTTATTTGGGGGGCTCCAAAGTCCCGGGTTCGATCCCTGGGTCGGGAAGATCCCCTGGAGAAGGAAATGGTAACCCACTCCAGTATTCTTGCCTGGAAAATCCCATGGATGGAGAAGCCTGGTAGGCTACAGTCCATAGGGTTGTAAAGAATCGGACACAACTGAGCGACTTCACTTTCAAAGTCACTGCAGATGGTGACTGCAGCCATGAAATTAAAAGATTCTTGCTCCTTGGAAGAAAAGTTATGACCAACCTAGACAGCATATTAAAAAGCAGAGGTTACTTTGCCAACAAAAGTCCATCTAGTCAAGGCTATGGTTTTTCCAGTATTCATGTATGGATGTCAGAGTTGGACTATAAAGAAAGTTGAGCGCCAAAGAATTGATGCGTTTGAACTGTGGTGTTGGAGGAGACTCTTACAAGTCCCTTGGACTGCAAGGAGATCCAACCAGTCCATCCTAAAGGAAATCATTCCTGAATATTCATTGGAAGGACTGATGCTGAAGCTGAAACTCCAATACTTTGGCCACCTGATGTGAAGAGCTGACTCATTTGAAAAGACCCTGATGCTGGGAAAGGTTGAAGGCAGGAGAAGGGGATGACAGAGAATGAGCTGGTTGGATGGCATCACCGACTCAATGGACATGAGTTTGAGTAAACTCCAGGAGTTGGTGATGGACAGGGAGGCCTGACGTGCTGCAGTCCATGGAGTCACAAAGAGTCGGACACAACTGAGTGACTGAACTGAACTGAACAGACCCCACCTGCGGTGCTGCCTGGACTCCCTAAGAGGCATCTGCAAAACTTCTCTCTTGAGATTTCTTTGTAGACCTCATCCGGCTCTGAACACTTGGCTCTCCCCTTTTCCCTTCCTCTGAACCAGGGAGGCGGGTATAATGCTGGCACAGTCACTCCCATCATACTCGGTGGTGCAGTAGGAGGGAAAGGAGCGACCTCCACTGGGGGAGCTGGGGGAGGAAAATCTCTCTCTTTCCTTACTTCCTTCTCCTGCTCTGGGAGTCGCATGTGTTCCCAGTATGGGGGAGGAAGTGGAAGCTCCTCTTCCTCTGGATCTTGATATATTTTTTTTTTTCCTGACTTTTCTTGCCTGGGTTCTGCCTGCACCAGCAAAATCTTGGTTTCTCCTTTGTCAAGGTAACATACCCGGGCCCGAGGGAGTGGGTTTTGTGCAATTAGTAGCCATGAGTCAATGTATGGAAACTGATCTGGGTGGCCTGGCTATCCAGTTACCACAGAGTACACAGCCCGAACTTTGTCCAATTTTAGGATTCCCTCTGAGGGCCATCCTACCCCAAAGGATGACCAGTCTATCTCACAAAAGCTTTTAAGCTTATTCTGGGTTAACTTTCCACCATAGTCTCCTCCAAAGCCCTTTCTGAAGTTTTTAATCATGCATCCTGGAACGGTCGGCTTGGATTCTCCACTACCCATCCTGCTCTCAGTTTCCTTCTCTGCTGCTGCTGCTGCTGCTGCTAAGTCACTTCAGTTGTGTCTGACTCTGTGTGACCCCAGAGACGGCAGCCCACCAGGCTCCCCCGTCCCTGGGATTCTCCAGGCAAGAACACTGGAGTGGTTTGCCATTTCCTTCTCCAGTTTCCTTCTCTATTACCTCTCATACTCCTCTCCCTCTCTCGGTAGCCAGCCAGATCCAATCAGTTAAGACTTCCACATACTCTTCTCTGCACAAGTCTGATCCTTGCTAAATCCAAGACCGTCTTATCACTGGTTGGTGCAGGCAAACGTGCGTCCAAAGCCATGGTTCCCAATCCGACCCCAAACAATGCTTTGGGAGATCCCAGAGTCCCTAAAGAGAACAGGAGGTGTCTCAGCAAAGGGGGCAGTCCCTTGGAAACCAAAAGATACGTTGACAGTCAGTCAGTACAGGCCTAGTTAACAGAGTACCACTTATTTCAGTAAACAATTCCCCACCAAGCCTATGAGGACACAGCCGCCACACGCTCATCCAGCCCCAAGGGGTTGATCAGGCCCCTTCTTCCACTATTACAGTGGGACCTACATGTGCACATCCCTTCTGTTGACAACACTCTTGTGAAGTCTGCCTGGAAGGACAAGTCACTGAAACAGGAGCCGATCCGGAGCCGGAGGCACCTTCCCCTCCTGGAGGCTCTCATCCCAGCGAGCCGCAGGCCGAGGCTCAATGGGCCTGTCTCTCCGAGGGCTTCCCAGCCAATGTACCAGAAATATTGTGGAACCCGGAGTCACAAAACACACCTTGGAGGACACTCAAGACAGTGGAGTACAGTTTATTATGCCAGCGGGTCCAAGGGGAATCAGTTCTCAACAAGGACCTTGATATTTCTGAGAGGCCCAGTTTTTTACCCTCTTTCCAGTGGTCATATAGGGATGTGAGAGTTGGACTATAAAGAAAACTGAGCACCGAAAAATTGAAGCTTTTGAACTGTGGTGTTGGAGAAGACTCTTGAGAGTCCTTTGGACTGCAAGAAGATCCAACCAGTCCATCCTAAAGCAGATCAGTCAGGGTGTTGAGGCTGAAGCACCAATACCTTGGCCACCTGATGCGAAGAGCTGACTCATTTGAGAAGACCTTGATGCTGGGAAAGATTGAGGGCAGGAGGAGAAGGGGACGACAGAGGATGAGCTGGTTGGATGGCATCACCGACTCTGGGAGTTGGTGATGGACAGGTGGGCCTGGCATGCTGTGGTTCATGGGGTCACAAAGAGTCAGACACAACTGAGCAGCTGAACTGAACTGAACCCCTGCTAGGCGACTGGTTACACATTAGCAACCTCTTTGTTGTATATGATTGAGTTTTACAAGTAAGTGCTAGGAGGACAAGCAATTAAGGTTAAAGCAGGGAGGGGAACAATGATTATACATCAAGGAGGGATGTCTCCATGGTTAATCTAACAGGAGCAACCTGGCCTCAACTATAACCTCCATTTGCCATCTGTAGGGAGGAAAGTCTCCAGGAGACCTGGTTTTCATTAGCAGTGGTTCCCTCACTCCTGGGCAGGGTTCAGGCCCAGTTTACATCCTGACTTTCGGATGAATGACAGGCTTCAAGATGGAGTCTCTCCTGCTTTCCTCACACTGGCCCCAGCAATGAACGTTAACAACTCTGAAACCCAAATGAAAAGTTAAAATACAAAACAAACAAACAACAAAAACAGCAACAAAAACCAGCTGCTTTAAGGGGAAAAGAAAGGATGCATTTATTGAACTGACATCATGAATCAACAATTTTTGATATTTTCCTGTATTTTTTTTTCCTATGCTGATTCTAGCACTGAAAGCAAGATTAAACACTCCTATTCCTTCACTTTATTTAAAAGCAGTGGGCTCCTGGTCCATAACTGGACTACATCATTTGAAGAAATCAATGAAACCTTAGGCACAGTCATTTCTGACCCATCCTTCAAAGTATGAAATCCAAAATGGGGGCTCCTGGCTTGAGTCACTGAGGAACGGAACAAGCACCAATGTTCTGTTGTGTTTAGTTTTTTTGCTGGAATGTAAGGGCAATCAGTAAAATATGCAGAGTTAAGGCCATGTTATAGACTTAAAGGTGTAGAGGTAGAAACAAGAGAAGGAGGAAAGCAGAGGACTGTCCATGTAGCAGAGGAAAGTGTCAACTAAAATCTCCCCCAAGGGGACTTCCCTGGTGGTCCGAGGGTTAAGAGTCCGCCTTGCAGTGCAGGCAACCCCGATTCTATCCCTGGTCTGGGACAATCCCATATGCCTCTGAGCTCACCTGTGTACCGCAGCTACTGAGCCCAAGAGCTGTGACTGCTGAAGCTCACATGCCTAGAGCCTGCGCTCTGCAACAGAAGAAGCCACTGCAAGAAGCCTGCACACCTCCACGAACAGTAGCCCCTCTCTTGCCACAACTAGAGAAAGCCCACATGCAGTAACGAAGACCCACCGCAGCCAAAAAATAAAGATAAATAAGTTAATAAAAAAAAAAATCTCCCCCAAGGAAAACCTTGCTGCTACTGCTGCTAAGTCGCTTCAGTCGTGTCCGACTCTGTGCGACTCCATAGACGGCAGCCCACCAGGCTCCCCCGTCCCTGGGATTCTCCAGGCAAGAACACTGCAGTGGGTTGCCATTTCCTTCTCCAGTGCATGAAAGTGAAAAGTGAAAGTGCCCGACTCTTAGCGACCCCATGGACTGGAGCCCACCAGGCTCCTCTGTCAATGGGATTTTCCAGGCAACAGTACTGGACTGGGGTGCCATCGCCTTCCCCTCAACCTTAGACACCAACTTGTGAACTGTCTGTGGTCTACATAGGCCGTCTCCAGGTTCACCTTCCAGCCCCTGACAAGGGAACAGTAATGACTTCATACTCTCATCCTGAGATAACCTGGGGAGATTTCCCTTTTAGAAGTACTGGATTTCCTGCTGCTGTTTCTTTTAAATTCCTCTGGAACACAGAGACTTTTGGAAAAGGAGTAGACAGAATGTTTTAGCTTCTACCCTAAGAGTAGGTGTGACGTGCAGGGCTTAGGAGAAAGAAATATCAGTAAATGTAAAGTCCTTTGGCTGTTATGTCTCCAAGAATGCCAAATTTATGCTGACCCCACCTATACGTCCACTGAAACCAGATGCAGGGGGCGATCAGCCTGGACCCTGGTCAGTAGGTGATTCCTGTTAGCATCTTTCCTCAAGCCCTGCTCCATGGAAATCTCCAAAAGGAGATAATATCTAACCTTGCTGACTGAAAAAAAAAGATGCACAGCTTGACAGTTGAAAATAATGTTTTACTTGGCAGACAGAGTGGGGGACCTAAGCCTGGGACACAGCTTCTCAGATAGCTCTAAGGGACTACTCTGAGAAGATAAGGGAGGAGCTAGGGTATATAGATATTTTTGCAACAAAGATCAGAAAGTCAGAATAGCAAAAGATTACTCTTAAGTAAAGAAAACCAGATATCTCAGCAGCGGATATCTCAAGTTAAGACATTTAGCGCTGTTCTACGAATGGGAAGATGCAAGAGTCCAGGCTCGCTGAAATCACTCCTCAGCTGTCTGGGGCCAGTACCCTGTACTTTCTCATCCTGAGTCTCCTCAAGGCGCACATCAGAGTGACTGCAGCAGTTGACCGCTAGATGGCAGGCATTCTTTCTATCCTGAGTTCCCTCGGGGCTCACTTTTGGGGCCTTATGATGTGATGGCTTGATGGCTTGATGGCTGTACCATTATTTATTTACTGATAAGTCATGTATGGATGTGAGAGTTGGACTGTGAAGAAGGCAGAGCGCCGAAGAATTGATGCTTTTGAACTGTGGTGTTGGAGAAGACTCTTAAGAGTCCCTTGGACTGCAAGGAGATCCAACCAGTCCATTCTGAAAGAGGTCAGCCCTGGGATTTCTTCGGAGGGAATGATGTTAAAGCTGAAACTCCAGTACTTTGGCCACCTCATGAGAAGAGTTGACTCATTGGAAAAGGCTTTGATGCTGGGAGGGATTGGAGGCAGGAGGAGAAGGGAACGACAGAGGATGAGATGGCTGGATGGCATCACGGACTCGATGGACGTGAGTCTGAGTGAACTCCGGGAGTTGGTGATGGACAGGGAGGCCTGGCGTGCTGCGATTCATGGGGTCGCAGAGTCAGACACGGCTGAGCAACTGAACTGAACTGAACTGAATGGCAAGGAACATTTTGTCATTGACAACCTAATCAGAGTTATCTATGAGTCAGTTATACAGGGAATTATATAGGAATTATACAGGAGATACACAGGAGTTTTACAGGGAATTATACAGAAGGCAAACAGGCCTTTGAATAGTTGTTAGTTCAGATATTAATAGAATCAAATTGTTAAGATATGAACTCTTGGGCTTCAGTTTTACCATAGTAAAACTACCATAGAGTGGAGTCCCTGGCTTTCAGGGAAGTGAGTGAGCCAGGAACTACAAGCTCTTAGGTGATGGGAGGCAAGGGCAAGGGAACCCCATCATGTCCCATTTTGAGCTCTTATGCCCAAATCAGGACAAGGAGTTACCAGGGCACCTCAGGATGAGGATAGCTCATGTGATGAGGCTTGTCTTATATTTCCATTCTGGTGAAAGAGTTTTAAAGCACAAGGGAAGAGGTTTGAGGTTAAAAATGGCAGATTTAGTGATAGCATTTATCACCCATCTTTCTCAATATCTACATTTATTTTTTTCTGTAAATTCACTTTTATTGGATTCCACTTATAAATGAGATCATACATAATTTGTCTTATTCTGTCAGATTATTTCACATAGTATAACACTCTCAAGTCCCATCCATGTTGTCAGAAATGGCAGGATTTCTCTTTTTATGCCTGAATAATATTCTATTATATATCTCACCACTCCGTTATCCATTCATTCATTGATACGCACTCAGATTTTTGCCATGTCTTCACTATTGTAAATAATGCTGCAGTGAATATGCAGGTGCACTGGTGTCTCTTCCAGATAGTGGTTTCACTTCCTCCAGATATGTACTGAGAAGTAGAATTGCTGAATCATATGGTAGATCTATTTTTAATTTTCTGAGGAACCTCCATAATGTTTTCCACAGTGACTGTACAATTTACATTCTCACTAACAGTGATCTAGGGTTCTCTTTTCTCCACATCCTTGCAAGCCTTGTCTTGCTTGTCTTATCTATTGTCATTTTCATAACAAGTATGATGAGATATCTCATTATAGTTTCAATTTGCAGTTCCCTGATGATCAGCAATATGGAGTTTTCTCGTACCTGTACCTATTCCAGTCCATTGCCCAATTTTTAATCAGATTATTTGATTTTTTTACTATTGAGTTTGAGTTGCTTGCGTGTTTCAGATACTAACCCCTTATTAGATGTGTGTTGCAAATATTTTCTTCCAGTCCATAGGTTGTGTTGACTTAAAATTATGCAGAGCGTTTTAGTTTAATATAGCCCCACTTTTTTTGTTTGTTTGTTCATTTGTTTGCCTTTGTTATTTGTGCTTTAAGTGTCATATCCAAGAAATCATTGTCAAGACCGAAGTCAAGGAGCTTTTTCCTTATGTTTTCTTCCAGGAGTTTTATGATTTCAGATCTTATATTTATGTCTTTAATTAATTTTGAGTTATTTTAGTGGTATAAGATAGGGATCTTACATTCATCCCTTTAAAATGATAGTTCCCTGGTGGCTCAGATCTTAAGGAATCTGCCTGCAATGCAGGAGACCCAGGTTCAATCCCCAGGTCAGGAAGATCCTCTGGAGAAGGGAGTGGCTACCCACTCCAATATACTCGCCTGGAGAATTCCATGGACAAAGCAGTCTTGCTGGCTACAGTCCATGGGGTCACAAAGAGTTGGACAGGACGGAACTACTAACACTTTCACTTTCAAAGGAATAACAGGAACAAGCTCCTTACATTAAAGCAAATGAGGGTGGATGACAAATATGGACAGCTTCTGAAAAATAGAAAACTGGAAGAGGAAAATGGTGGTGCCTGAGGCTGGGTAGGGAAGCTGCTACTTGAAATACAAGCCACAAGTCAGGGAAATGCTCCCAAGGAGGGCACTAGTCCAGCAAAAGAACCCTGGAAAGGCCCTCTAGAGCCAAGAGAGGGCCAGGGTGAAACTTCATGAAAAAGCAAGAATATTAATAGAAATTCTTAAATAGTAAATTATACCCATCATCACCCCCACCCAATCTCCTGTGGATAGAATACTTGGGAACAGAGTTCCTCCTACCCCTAATCCCCCAGATAAAATCATATTAGCATCAGACATCTCATTTGAAACACTGGATGTTAGTAACACAAAGGAGTAACACCTTCAAAATTCTGAGAGGAAAATTACTTTGACCCTAGAATTATACAGTAAAATTAAGTAAGTTACTGATTTTTCAGATTTTAGGATGAATCCATGAATGTAGTACAAATGGTTTAATTATGGGTACAGAACAGTATATAAATGATGGGAAGCTTGGTGATGTCAAAGTGTAGATGAGAGAAATTAGAAGATGGGAGTTTTGAGGGAGTTAGAGGGAGGGTAGGGCCCTTAATCCTACTGAGTCACGAGTTACTGTCAGCAGAGTAATGGCCCTTCAAAGATGTCTACAGCCAAAGCCCAGGATCCTGAGAATATATGAGGTTAAATAGCAAAGGGGAATTAAGTTTGCAGATAATGTTAAAGCTGCTAATCAGCTGACTTGGAGATGGGAGGTTATTCTGAATTATTTAGGCAGCCCCAGTGTAATCATTTATTTACTCAGCAGTCAGTCAGCTTCAAGTCTGACTGGGTCAATGTAAACAAGCAGTGTATAGGTAGTCCTCGATTCATATAATTCCCAGGCCCATCAATTTCACTGACAATGGCTTAGTTAAAGAAACCAGTTCCCTAACAGCACAGTTCAAATTTCAGTTACTACGGTATATCAGTTGTAAGTAGTTACATGAAGTACAATCTCCCCTGCTAGCTCTTAAGTCCACAAATCCGTCCCTATGTAACACGTGTGCTTCAAGACCAGGGACTGGTAGTCACCTTGCTTCTCTCAAATCCTGCTAGGCTTGGTCACTGCCCATCTGTTAGCCAGCTCCCTCAGATGGCAAAGCACATTCTTGTGCTGTCTCCTTGTCACCCGTGTGACGTTTTACAAAGTGGATAACCAGATTTGGCCAGTAAAGACGAAAGTGCGCAGAAGAAATGAAAACGATAAAGCTAGAAGTGAGACTTGAGCACAGATGGAGTTGTAGAAGAAATCACTGATGTGGGAAAGTTGGCCCTGCTGCTGTTCCAAAGCCTCTAGATATGCAGCTAGAGGAACTCAGCGAAGGCAAGCTTATCATTGTAAACGAAGAAGGGACTGTCCCAGAGGAAGTGATGGTGAATGGTTAGTTGACAGTCTAATGGAAATCATCCTGCTGCAAGGAGTTGCAAGCTGCCTGCTTGCTTCAGAAATCCCAAAGGTTTGACCAAACCTATTGATGTCATAAGTAGGAAAACATCAATTGGATGGATTTTTAGGCAGCTGCTAGCCCACACCCTTTTAGGGCCAGCAGAGAGAAAATGCTAATTTGCCAACAAGGTCCAGTATCCAGGTTCACACTCAGTATGTGTCCAAGCACTAGCCAAGAATTTTCCAGACAGACTTAGGATGACTGGATCCTTCCTACAGAGAAAAACTGATGAAATGTGGGTTTTTTTCTTTGTTTCTACCTGTAGTTATGTGATCCTTCCCTACTGTGATACCCATGAGGGGAAATTGTTACTTAAAAATGAGCTCCAAGCAAGGATTTGCAAGTAGTGTGTTACTCTCAGCAAACAGAATGCTGGGAAACATACATTCCTTCAAAGAATAAAAGGCAAGAAAAGAGTGCTTTTCAGGCATCTATCTATCAGGAGCTGTCTAGATTCTAAGATGTGAGAACTCCAGGTTTGCACAGAGGACCTAATTTCCAGGGTCAAGGCAGCATGTTTCCCTGCACTTTCCGATCCTTATAAACGCATTCCTAGGTCATGCTGGGGCTGCCCATGAGGGAACAGGCTGCAGGAGTGTGTCTGAGAGCACGAGCGCCATACTGTTGTTACCTAGATTAGTTGGCATTCCACTGGAAATGGGCCAGCGGCTAGGAGTTGCAAGCCGCCTTCTTGCTTCACATATCTCAAAAGATTCACCAAAGATATTGCTGTCACAAGTAAGAAAACAGCAGTTGGATGGATTTTTAGGCAACTGCTAGGTGACACCTTTTTAGGGTCAACAGAGAGAAAATGCTAATTTAGCCGAGAAGGTCCAGTATCCAGGTTCATGCTCAGTATGTGTCCCTGCAGTATCCAAGAATTTTCCAGACAGACCTAGATCACTGGATCCTTCCTACAGAGAAAACTTGATGGAACAGACATTTTGAAGTTTGTTTGCTTGTCCCTGTGTGGGGGCTTTCCCTACTTCAACACAGGTGAGGGGAAATGGTTACTGAAAAATGACCTCCAAGCAAGAATTTAGAGCAGTCTGTTATTCTCAGCAAACAGAATGCTGTGAAGTCTATGTTCCTCTGATGAATGAGAGGGAAAAAAGAGAGTGTTTTTCAGGCATCTGTCAATCAGCAACAGTCTAGATTCTAAGACGTGAGAACTCCAGGTTTGCACAGAGGCCCTAATTTCCAAAGAAACAACCAGTATGTTTCCTTGCATTTCTGAGCCTTGTGAACCCATACCTGGGTCATCCTGGGACTGCCCTTGAGGAAACAGGCTGTGTGTCTGAGAGTGCTGAGAGCCATCTAGTTTTGTTACCAAAGGAGTTTACATTCCACTGGAAATGATCCAGCAGCAAGGAATTGCAGCCACACGAAGAAATGCTGCGTCTACCATCAGGTTCCAAATCCCGTGTTAAGAACAGCAAATGTCCCTGTAGTTAGAAAGCTGTGTAAGGGAGCCCGAGGACAGATTGCACCATTCGCTGATTAAAGAGATCAGTGGGGGGTGTTCTGTGAGTGCTGACTTCCACACCTGTTCTCAGCTGAATTCGCTGAAAGTGCACTGGGTGATGACTTCCCACTAAGAAGTGGCAAGCAGCACTGCAACAATCCAGCTTTCACAGGAAGGATATAGTGACTTTCCTTACTGCCTGGATTTCCAGCTTGAAGATAACACGTTTCCCTCCTCATTTAGAGCTGTGTAAAGACACTCATAGCATACATACAGTGCACCAATTCTGAACAAAAATATCGGTGGGGAGTGTTCTGGGAATGTGGATGGCCATGCCTGTGTTTACCCTGATTAGGCAAAACATACTGCCAGATGATCTCCCAGCAAGAAGGGGCAAGCAGTCTGATTCCTGAGAAGTGAAGTTGCTTGGCTGTGAGTGACTCCTTGAGATCCCATGACCTGTAGCCTGCCACGCTGCTCTGTCCATGGAATTTCCCAGGCAACAGTATTAGAGAGGGTTGCCATTCCCTTCTCCAGGGGATCTTCCTGACCCATTGATCAAACCTGGGTCTCTTTCTCTGCAGTCAGATTCTTTACAGTCTGAGCCACCTAGGAAGCCCATATATATATATATATATTTATTTTGATGGCCGGTAATATTCATTGCATATATTTATATATATGGCCCATATATATATATGCAATGAATATTACCGGCCATCAAAATAAATGAAATAATGCCGCTGGCAGCAGCATGGATGGACCTATTTTCATGCTAAGTGAAGTAAGCCAGATAGAAAAAGATAAATATCATGACAGCACTTATATGTGGAATCTAGTAAAATTATACAAATTAACTTATGTACAAAACAGATATAGATCCACAGACATGGAAAACAAACATGTTTACCAAAGGGGAAGGAGAGGGAATAAGTTAGGAGTTTGGGATTAACATATATATACTGACATATATAAAACAGATAATCAACAAAGACCTATTATGTTGTATGGGGACCTATACTCAATATTTTGTAATAACCTCTAAGGGAAAAATCTGAAAAAGATAGATATATACGTATGCAAAACTGAATCACTTTGCTGTACACCTGAAAACCGACACAGCTTTGGAAATCAACTATGCTTCAATTTTAAAGTAAGCTTAGAAACAAGTGTGCTCAGTATGAGTGTCTGAAGAAAGGAGAAAGGAGGAAAGGAGAGGAGAAAGGGAGAAAGAAGAAATAAAAAAGCAAGATGGCATTCAGCAAAGCCGATTAAATTCGTTTGGTCCCTGTAAGAGTTCCTGAATAGCTCCCACTCTGTTACATATTCTAACAGAAGTAAGACATCTGATCTGTTGATAATTATATTTTCTTGATTCTAATCTTTTGTTGAGAGCAAAATCTATGGTTTGGGGGGATTACACATGCCCGCTTATCCTCAGAAATCAGAATAGTTATGCTAGGGCATAAGATGGTTCCACCTGGTTCAAAATCAGTCAGAATGGCTGATGATTCAAATTTTTATTGGTGCATTTTAAAAGGACAAGTGAATATTGGTCAACATTTGTTTCTTCACTCTTCCTGAAACAATTCTTAAATATTTTATTGAAATAACTGCTGCTGCTGCTGCTGCTAAGTTCCTTCAGTTGTGTCCAACTCTGTGCAACCCCATAGACGGCAGCCCACCAGGCTCCCCCGTCCGTGGGATTCTCCAGGCAAGAACACTGGAGTGGCTTGCCATTTCCTTCTCCAATGCATGAAAGTGAAGAGTGTAAGTGAAGTTGCTCAGTCGTGTCCGGCTCTTCATGACCCCATGAAACTGGGGTAAATCATAGTATAAAATCCATTCTCACCCTTGCACATTGAGAATAGCCTCTCCTGCTTTGTTGTTGCTGTTCAGTAGCCATTCACGTCCGACTCTGTGATTCCATGGAGCACACCAGGATTCCCTGTCCTTCACCATCTCCCAGAGCTTGCTCAAACTCATGTCCATCGAGTTGGGGATGCCATCCAACCATCTCATCCTCTGTCATCCCCTTCTCCTCCTGCTTTCAACCTTTCCTGGCATCAAGGTCTTTTGCAATGAGTCAGTTCTTTGCATCAGGTGGCCAAAGTATTGGAGTTTCAGCTTCAGCATCAGTTCTTCCAATGAATTTTCAGAATTTATTTCCTTTACGATGGACTGGCTTGATTTCCTTGCAATCCAAGGGACTCTCAACAGTCTTTTGAACACCATAGTTCAAAAGCATCAATTCTTTGGCACTCTGTCTTCTTTATGGTCCAACTCTCACTCCACACATGACTACTGGAAAAACCATAGTTTGACTATATGGACCTTTGTTGGCAAAGTAATCTCTGCTTTTTAATACGCTATCTAGGTTTGTCATGGTTTTTCTTCCAAAGAGCAAGCATCTTTTAATTTCATGCTTACAAACAATAGAAATTTTACAACTGATAGAGGACAAGCCTGATTCTTCTGTAACTATTTAAGTCTTAATGCTTTGCTAAGTGTTTTAGGTAAGTCCTATTTACCTGAAAGGCCAGCAGGGTAGTGACTGACTTTTAAAACAAAGGGCAACTGAAGTAATTAGTATACCTTATTGCAAATTATGTGAGCCTCCAGATGTTCAAGCTGGTTTTAGAAAAGGCAGAGGAACCAGAGATCAAATGGCCAACATCCACTGGATCATCAAAAAAGCAAGAGAATTCCAGAAAAACATCTATTTCTGCTTTCTTGACTATGCCAAAGCCTTTGACTGTGTGGATCATAACAAACTGTGGAACATTCTGAAAGAGATGGGAATACCAGACCACCTGACCTGCCTCTTGAGAAACCTATATGCAGGTCAGGAAGCAACAGTTAGAACTGGACATGGAACAACAGACTGGTTCCAAATAGGAAAAGGAGTACGTCAAAGCTGTATATTGTCACCCTGCTTATTTAACTTCTATGCAGAGTACATCATGAGAAACGCTGGGCTGGAAGAAGCACAAGCTGGAATCAAGATTGCTGGGAGAAATATCAATAATCTCAGATATGCAGATGACACCACCCTTATGGCAGAAAGTGAAGAGGAACTAAAAAGCCTCTTGATGTAGGCTCCGAGAGTTGGTGATGGACAGGGAGGCTTGGCATGCTGCAACTCATGGAGTCGCAAAGAGTCGGACACGACTGAGTGACTGAACTGAACTGAACTGAACACAGTCAAAGGCTTTAGTGTAGTCAGTGAAGCAGAAGTGGATGTTTTTCTGAAATTCCCTTTCTTTTTCTATGATCCAGTGGATGCTAGCAATTTGATCTCTGGTTCCTCTGCCTTTTCTAAAGCCAGCTTGAACATCTGGGATTTCTCAGTTCACATCCTTTTGAAGGATAACTTGAAGGATTTTGAGCATTACCTTGCAAAAATGTGAAATGAGTGCACTTGTATGGTAGTTTGAACATTCTTTGGTCTTGACTTTCTTTATTATATATTGGAATAGTGCAGATTTCCACTGTGCTGTTTTAGGTGTCCAGGAACTTGATTCAGATGTATCTAGATGTATATCTATTCTTGCTCTGAACAGTGTGTTCAGTAGCGTTCTCTGTGCAACTCTGTATGTTCTTTATGGTTATCTATTGGATATATATGAGTGTGTATGTGATAATGCAAAAGTCTTACTTTACCCTTCTCCCTAACTTTTTTTTTGTTGTTAATTGTAAGTTGGTTTTCAAAGTTTGTAAGTCTTTTTCTGTTTTGTATAGTAGTTCTTTGGTATAAATTGATAGATTCCTCCTGTAGGTGATATCTGATGATATTTCTCTCTCTCTGATTTACTTCACTGCACATGGTAATGTCTTGGTCCATCTTTGCTGCTCCCAATGGCATTATTTAATTCTGTTTTATGAGTGAGGAGAATTCTAGTGTCTAAATTGTCTCACTAAGTCTTCCGTTTTTGATCTCTGGCCGTGTTTGTTGATTCTCCATCTCAGCTCTAATAAATAGTGCTGCTCTGAATATAAGGGTGCATGAGTCATTTCAAATTATGATTTTCTCTGTATCTGAACCCAGGAGTGGGATTGCTGGATCATATGGTACCTGTGTGTTGAGTTTTTTAAGGAACCTCCATGCTGTTTTCCACAGTGGCTGCACCCAATTACACCCCCACCAAGAAAGAAGGAAGATTCCTTTTTGTCTCTGACCTCTGCAGCGTTTACTCTTTGTAGGTCTTTTTGATGATGGCCATTCTGACCATTCCTCAGTGTTGTTTTGATTTGCATTGATTTGATAATTAGTCATGTGAACAATGTTTCCATGTGCTTTTTGATCCTATACAGTGAGAGTACAGTTTGCTTGTTGGAACTGGCTTCTTGAACGTCGACTAGGGCAGGTGTCCTTTCCAGCCCTGCCTGCCTTGTGAATATTCAGAACCAATTCAGTTCAGTTCAGTTCAGTTGCTCAGTCACGTCTGACTCACTGCGACCCCAGTGACTGCAGCACTCCAGGCTTCCCCGTCCATCACCGTCTCCCAGAGCATGCTCAAACTCATGTCCGTCCAGTCAGTGATGCCATCCAACCCTGTCATCCTCTGTCATCCCCTTCTCCTCCTGCCCTCAAACTTTCCCAGCATCAGGGTCTTTTCAGATGAGTCAGTCCATTGCATGAGGTGGCCAAAGTATCAGAGTTTCAGCTTCAGCATCAGTCCTTCCAATGAACACCCAGGACTGATCTTTAGGATGGACTGGTTGGATCTCTTTGCAGTCCAAGGGACTCTCAAGAGTCTTCTCCAACCCCACAGTTCAAAAGCATCAATTCTTCTCAGTTTTCTTTATAGTCCAACTCTCACATCCATACATGACCACTGGAAAAACGATAGCCTTGACTAGACGGATCTTTCTTGACAAAGTAATGTCTCTGCTTTTTAATATGCTGCCTACGTTGGTCATAACTTTCCTTCCAATGAGTAAGCGTCTTTTAAGTTCATGGCTGCAATCACCATCTGCAGTGATTTTGGAGCCCAGAAAAATAAAGTCAGCCATTGTTTCCACCATTTCCCCATCTATTTGCCATGAAGTGATGGGACTGGATACCATGATCTTAGTTTTCTGAATGTTAAGCTTTAAGCCAACTTTTTCACTCTCCTCTTTCACTTTGATCAAGAGGTTCTTTAGTTCTTCACTTTCTGCCATAAGGGTGGTGTCATCTGCATATCTGAGGTTACTGATATTTCTCCTGGCAATCTTGATTCCAGCTTGTGCTTCATCCAGCCCAGCGTTTCTTATTATGTACTCTGCATATAAGTTAAATAAGCAGGGTGACAATACACAGCAGCAATTGCAACTCTCCAGTATGAGCCAGTGAGACCTCAGGAACTCAGGAAGGAGAAGAATATCTGCTCACTAGCAGCCATCAGACTGCAGACACTCCCTAAGTTGAGCCCCGAGGAAAGGAAGCTCAGGATGTGAAATCAGGATTCTGGCCCAGATAGGTGATGTGCATATGAAAGGAATGATTTCAGGGAGCCCAGACTCTTGCATCTTCCCATACACAGAAAAGCACTAAATTCCTTGACTCAGGATGTCTGGCTTTCTTTAACAGTAATCTTTTGATATTCAGACTACTTGCCCTTTGTTACAAAGCTCTGTGTAATCTGGCTCCTCCCCTCCCCATCCTGGGAGCAGTTCTCTCAGGGTTGCTTGAGATGGTACCTCCTGAGCTCGAAGTCCTAAAAATTCCCACTGAATAAAACATAACTCTCAACTTTTAGGGTGTGAATATTTTTCAAGTCGACAGGAATATTGTGATTTCGTTCCCATTTTCATTGTTTAAGGAATCTCCATGCTGTTTCCATGAGCTTCCTAGGTGGCGCTAGTGGTAAAGAACCCGCCTGCCAACACGGGAAACAGAGGTGGGTTCAATCTCTGGGTGGGGAAGATCCCCTGGAGGCAACCAACTCCAGTATCTCTTGCCTGGAGAATCCCATGGACAGAGGAGCCTGGCAGGTTACAGTCCATAGAGTCGAAAAGAGTCAGACACGACTGGAATGACTTAGCACGCATGCACACTGTCTCCATAGTGGCTGTCCCCAGTTGGCATGCCAGCATCGATGGAGGAGGGTCCTCATTTCTCCACACCCTCTCCAGCCTTGGTTCTTTGTAGAGTGTTTGACAATTGTCATTCTGACCGGTGTGAGGTGATACCTCATTGTAGTTTTGATTTGGATTTCTCTAATATTTAGCAAGGTTAACATCTTTTTCTGTGATTTTTTTTTTAAAGGGTATGAGTGAAACATCTAGCAATTGGCTTTTGAAAGTCTGCCCTGTCAATTACAGGAGAAAAACTATTAAAAATTCCAGCATATGGAGGCTGAACAACACGCTTCTGAATAACCAACAAATCACAGAAGAAATCAAAAAAAAGAAATCAAAATGTGTATAGAAACTAATGAAAATGAAAACACAACAACCCAAAACCTGTGGGACACTATAAAATCAGTGCTAAGAGGAAAGTTCATAGCAATACAGGCATACCTCAAGAAACAAGAAAAAACTCAAATAAATAACCCAACTCTACACCTAAAGCAACTAGAAAAGGAAGAAATGGAGAACCCCAGAGTTAGTAGAAGGAAAGAAATCTTAAAAATTAGGGCAGAAATAAATGCAAAAGAAACAAAAGAGGGGAGAGAGGTGGGAGGGAGGTTCATGTTTGGGAATGCATGTACACCCGTGGTGGATTCATGTCAATGTATGGCAAAAGCAATACAGTATTGTAAAGTAAAATAAAGTAAAAATAAAAATTAAAAAAAAAAAGAAACAAAAGAGACCATAGCAAAAATCAACAAAGCCAAAAGCTGGTTCTTTGAAAGGATAAATAAAATTGACAAACCATTAGCCAGACTCATCAAGAAACAAAGAGAGAAAAGTCAAATCAATAAAATTAGAAATGAAAATGGAGAGATCACAACAGACAACACAGAAATACAAAGGATCATAAGAGAATACTATCAGCAATTATATGCCAATAAAATGGACAACGTGGAAGAAATGGACAAATTCTTAGAAAAGTACAACTTTCCAAAACTGAACCAGGAAGAAATAGAAAATCTTAACAGACCCATCACAAGCACAGAAATTGAAACTGTAATCGGAAATCTTCCAGCAAACAAAAGCCCAGGTCCAGACGGCTTCACAGCTGAATTCTACCAAAAATTTCGAGAAGAGCTAACACCTATCCTACTCAAATTCTTCCAGAAAATTGCAGAGGAAGGTAAACTTCCAAACTCATTCTATGAGGCCACCATCACCCTAATACCAAAACCTGACAAAGATGCTACAAAAAAAAAAGAAAACTACAGGCTAATATCACTGATGAACATAGATGCAAAAATCCTCAACAAAATTCTAGAAATCAGAATCCAACAACACATTAAAAAGATCATACACCATGACCAAGTGGGCTTTATCCCAGGGATGCAAGGATTCTTCAATATCCGCAAATCAATCAATGTAATTCACCACATTAACAAATTGAAGAATAAAAGCCATATGATTATCTCAATAGATGCAGAGAAGGCCTTTGACAAAATTCAACATCCATTTATGATAAAAACTCTTCAGAAAGCAGGAATAGAAGGAACATACCTCAACATAATAAAAGCTATCTATGACAAACCCACAACAAACATTATCCTCAATGGTGAAAAATTGAAAGCATTTCCCCTAAAGTCAGGAACAAGACAAGAGTGCCCACTTTCACCACTACTATTCAACATAGTTCTGGAAGTTTTGGCCACAGCAATCAGAGCAGAAAAAGAAATAAAAGGAATCCAAATTGGAAAACAAGAAGTAAAACTCTCACTGTTTGCAGATGACATGATCCTCTACATAGAAAACCCTAAAGACTCCACCAGAAAATTACTAGAGCTAATCAATGAATACAGTAAAGTTGCAGGATATAAAATCAACACACAGAAATCCCTTGCATTTTTATTCACTAATAATGAGAAAGTAGAAAAAGAAATTAAGGAAACAATTCCATTCACCATTGCAACGAAAAGAATAAAATACTTAGGAATATATCTACCTAAAGAAACTAAAGACCTATATATAGAAAACTATAAAACACTGATGAAAGAAATCAAAGAGGACACTAATAGATGGAGAAATATACCATGTTCATGGATTGAAAGAATCAAAATAGTGAAAATGAGTATACTACCCAAAGCAATCTACAAATTCAATGCAATCCCTATCAAGCTACCAGCGATATTTTTCACAGAACTAGAACAAATAATTTCAAGATTTGTATGGAAATACAAAAAACCTCGAATAGCCAAAGCAATCTTGAGAAAGAACGGAACTGGAGGAATCAACTTTGCCTGACTTCAGGCTCTACTACAAAGCCACAGTCATCAAGACAGTATGGTACTGGCACAGAGACAGAAATATAGATCAATGGAACAAAACAGAAAGCCCAGAGATAAATCCACACACATATGGGCACCTTATCTTTGACAAAGGAGGCAAGAATATACAATGGAGTAAAGACAATCTCTTTAACAAGTGGTGCTGGGAAAACTGGTCAACCACTTGTAAAAGAATGAAACTAGATCACTTTCTAACACCCCACACAAAAATAAACTCAAAATGGATTAAAGATCTAAATGTAAGACCAGAAACTATAAAACTCCTAGAGGAGAACATAGGCAAAACACTCTCCGACATAAATCACAGCAGGATCCTCTATGATCCACCCCCCAGAATTCTGGAAATAAAACCAAAAATAAACAAATGGGATCTAATTAAAATTAAAAGCTTCTGCACAACAAAGGAAAATATAAGCAAGGTGAAAAGACAGCCTTCTGAATGGGAGAAAATAATAACAAATGAAGCAACTGACAAACAACTAATCTCAAAAATATACAAGCAACTTATGCAGCTCAATTCCAGAAAAATAAACGACCCAATCAAAAAATGGGCCAAAGAACTAAATAGACATTTCTCCAAAGACATACAGATGGCTAACAAACACATGAAAAGATGCTCAACATCACTCATTATTAGAGAAATGCAAATCAAAACCACAATGAGGTACCACTTCACACCAGTCAGAATGGCTGCGATCCAAAAATCTGCAAGCAATAAATGCTGGAGGGGGTGTGGAGAAAAGGGAACCCTCCTACACTGTTGGTGGGAATGCAAACTAGTACAGCCACTATGGAGAACAGTCTGGAGATTCCTTAAAAAACTGCAAATAGAACTGCCTTATGACCTAGCTATCCTACTGCTGGGCATACACACCGAGGAAACCAGAATTGAAAGAGACACGTGTACCCCAATGTTCATCGCAGCATTGTTTATAATAGCCAGGACACGGAAGCAACCTAGATGTCTATCAGCAGATGAATGGATAAGAAAGCTGTGGTACATATACACAATGGAGTATTACTCAGCCATTAAAAAGAATACATTTGAATCAGTTCTAATGAGATGGATGAAACTGGAGCCGATTATACATAGTGAAGTAAGCCAGAAAGAAAAACACCAATACAGTATACTAACACATATATATGGAATTTAGAAAGATGGCAATGATGACCCTGTATGCGAGACAGCAAAAGAGACACAGATATGTAGAGTGGGCTTTTGGAATCTGAGGGAGAGGGATAGGGTGGGATAATTTGGGAGAATGGCATTGAAACATGTATACTATCATGTAAGAAACAAATCGCCAGTCTATGTCTGATGCAGGATGCAGGATGCCTGGGGATGGTGCACGGGGATGACCCAGAGAGATGTTATGGGGAGGGAGGTGGAAGGGGGGTTCATGTTTGGGAATGCATTTACCTTCGTGGTGGATTCATGTCAATGTATGGCAAAACCAATACAGTATTGTAAAGTAAAATAAAGTAAAAATAAAATTAAAAAAAAATTAGAAGGAGAAAAGGAATACAATAAAAAAAATGATGATCAGGGGACTTTTAAGACTAAATAAATGTAATATGATGACAATAAAAAATAAAAATAAAAAAATAAATACTGGTTGAATGAAAAATAAATAAATAAATAAAGCAAAAAAAGAGAAAAAAGAAAAAGAAAGTCTGCCCTGTATTTTGACAAACACTCCTAGAAGAGTCTTTGAAGGCAGGTGTTGTTTACTCACAACCCCACGGGCCTTCTGAATATTAAGTGCCCCTCAGCACAGCTTTACACATTGTTGTCATGGAAAGTGCCAGCAGCATTTTTCCATGCCCCTTTCTTTTTTCTTTCTGTGCAATTTCATTTTGATCTTATATTGGAATAGAGTTGATTTCCAATGTTGTGTTTGTGTAAGGTGTACAAGAACTTAATTCAGTCATGCATAAACGCGTATCTATTCTTTTTCAGGTTCTTCTTCCCATATATAGAAGATCCTAAAACGTACTGAGAAGCAGAGTCAGAGAAGAGAAAAAAAAATGCAGCAAGACGTGGTGGAAGTGTTGGAAACAAATGCAAAATCCAAGAAATGTAATCCTGTAGAAGCAGGGCTCTACAAATTTAAAGCACAGAAACTGGATTCTGGAATTCTTTACAGTGGGGGCATTTTCCCTAAGAAACTGCCAGAGAAGCCAGCCACCCACTGTGCCTATTGGCCTTGACTTTGAAACGGAGAAAAGAATCAAACAGCAAGAAGCAAAGAGGGTACTGAAGGATGAACACTTTAAATTTATGTGAAGCCTTGCCCTTATCACATCTTGTTAGGTGTTGTGGGTGTTCCTGAGAAGAAAGAAATTCCACTCACTGTCCCCAGGACTCCTGCCTTTGTTCAGAAGAAGAGAACCCCAAAACCCACCCGAGAAGATGAGGATGAGGAGCAGTCAATAGTGATAAGAGCTCGATAATTGCCCCATGATGGAGTACCTTTGAAGCCCAAAATCCCAGTGAGGAGAACTGTGGAAATATACCCTTTCTCTTTTGATTAAAAAAAGTCAGTTACAGAAAGAGAAGAAAATAAAATAGCTGCAGAAAGGGGAGGTACCCAAGTTCTAGTGCTTCCTTTGCCTCATTTTCCCATCATTAACCTGTAGGAGAAGATGAAGATCACAACTCAAGGTGAGCCTTCTGCTTGGAGCCTGGCAGAAAAGATGCCTGAAGGCACAGACTTGGGTTCTCTCTGTGCCCCGGTGACAAAGAGGGCTCCTCCTGGTGTGATGGAAAAAGCAGCTCTGGTTCCTGGATGTTGTCTGTAGCCGAGTCTAGCGGTGGAGTTGACTAGAGAACTTGGGTGGTACCCACACAGTCACTTATAGAAATTTGTGTTACTTCTGTCCTCCTCCTCTTTTTTAATATGTCAGAATATATAGTTGATTTAGTTTGTAATTTATTCACTTAAAGTGTGATTTTTACTGCTTTTATCCTTCACTTTTTATATTTAAAGTTAAAAATAAAGATACTTGATTTAGTTTATAGTTTATGTCTGATTCTTTCCTCTTCTCTGTGCAAAATGAATTTGGAGTTAAGGAGCCCTTTGCTATGAAAGGGGAGCCTTGTTAACCACCTGACAAGGAAGAGACTTGACTGATATGTCCCTCACCGAGGCTGTCTGCCGGCTTCAGGCAGAGCTGCTCTTCAGGCACCTTCTGCCCTTGTTGGTGCTGACAATGGGGGAACGCTGAGCAGGACATGTTTTAAGGCCTCCTGTGACCTGGGCTAAAATCAGTGTTTGCCTTGGTGAAAGTGAAAGTCTCTCAGTTGTGTCTGACTCTGTGACCCCCATGGACTATACAGTCCATGGAATTCTCCAGGCCAGAATACTGGAGTGGGTAATCTTTCCCTTCTCCAGGGGATCTTCCCAGGCCAGGGATGGAACCCAGGTCTCCTGCACTGCAGGTGGATTCTTTACCAGCTGAGCCACAGGGAAGACCAAGAATACTGGTGTGGGTAGCCTATCCTTTCTCCAGGGGATCTTCCTGCCGGGGTCCAGCTTCAGCAGAGTCCAGGGATACCCTTAGGATGGACGACATTGGTGAATGAATGAATGACACGGGGAGACCAAGCTTCAGGGAGCGAAGACCGTCACTTTATTTTCAGAGGGAGCTTTTATACCCTGATTTGTACATTGAGCAAAGTGAAAAATGCAGAGTCAACTCAACATTCCATCAGAATTAACTTTTATTTATATCAGGTTCCTTCCTGCAAGAGTCTTATTTTTTGTGCATTATCTTCTGGCCCAGAGGCCTGTTGCTATTTTATGACCCCTTTTTGATAAAGGTTGGTCAGCCAGAGCAATAATTTTCCCTTGAAGTGTTTCTTCGTAAATTCCTAGCCTGTGTCACCCTTAAAGTACAGAGTTACATTTTTATGGAGCAAGGATTCAGTGGGTTACAACAAAGAAAGAACTTACTAACTCAAAGTCTAATGTTGCTAACGTTAAGGCTACTACTTGTTTCTTCTACACCCTAACTATATGCACTCCCAGGAATACAATGGATAAGGGATGTGGGAACTTGGCAGCAAGCATTGGCTCAACAATGTTGCAAGAGTCTGGATAAACCTGCCAAGTAAGCTAAAATGCTAACAGGGGGTTTGAATTGAAATACTCCTTTCATGCCCAGGAGATTTATCAACCAGAGCCCTAAGTTAATTTTTCCCAGAAAAAAGGTGGTCGGGGATAGCCCCCTGTAAATGTCAGAAGAGTTGGTGAAAGGCATAAAATAGTAAGACAGACAGATTCTGGTTTGGGGTAGATGTTCGAGCAGGTCCAGGGGGTCCCTTGAGTCCTGACCCGCCTTGCTCGTCAGGTCTCTCCATATGACCTTGTCATGGATGGGATCAGCCCAGGGAGTCCCTTGAGTCCTGCATGACCTTGTCATGGGTGGGATCTCTCGTGCTGGCTCCTGGCATCTTCCTGACCCAGGAATTGAACCAGGGTCTCCTCCATTGCACATGGATTCTTTATCAACTGAGCTACCAGGGAAGCTCAACTTAACTAAAAATTAAAAGCGGTTCCATACTCCTCTCCACAGTGATTCTTAGCATTTACATATCTCATCAGCACCGTGAGTGTTCTCTGTCCTCCTTGTCTTCTCCATCATTCACCTTTGTAAACTGAAGATGGTCTTTCAAACAGATGCAGTGTTCCCTCGCTATGGTTTTGATTTGCACATCTCTAACAATTCCTGATGTGCAGTATGTTTCCGTGGGCTTTGATTTTAACTAGTGTGTGTGGAATTGACTGGAAATTTTCTTCTTCAGAGTCTGCCCAGTTTTTATTTATTTCAATTAGTTACCCATGGAAGTTTTTAAAGTGCTGGTATCATTTAGAGCCCAGCAGTCTTTGTGAATTTGAAGTGTTTATAAGTGTTTCAGTGAAATTGAAAACAGTTTTCTTTTGCCTTTTGAGTCCTTGTGTACCCTACCTGTTCCTGATCTAGTCTGCATTGATAATTAAGTTTCCTTCTTTTCAGAAGACTAACCTGTTATGTAAACTATATCCTACGTGTGTGTGTGTGTGTTAGTCACTCAGTCATGTCTGATTCTTTGTGATCCCATGGACTGTAGCTCACCAGGCTCCTCTGTCCATAAAATTTTGCTGGCTAGCATACTGGAGTGGGTAGCCAATCCTTTCTCCAAAAATATCCCACACATATCGCCCTCTAACTCTGCATGAGCCATATTTTGCTTCTATTATCTTTTAATTTTATGCTAGTTACATCCTGATGCTTATCTTTATGGTACTCTCTCTGCAAAACTCCCCTTATAGTTTGTTTTCCCCTCTGTTTGCGTTACAGGAAGAAAGCCACAGTGCAATCCACAAAAGACAAGGGACAAAACTCCTGGCCCTGCCAGACCCAAGTTACTGGGCTTCCTGATGCCAGCCTAGTGACTATTTTGAAACAAAAATGCAAAAAGAAAGAATACAGTATCCTTACATATTTGCTGTTTATCTCCAGCCTCTGACTATGAGCCCCAACTGTGTGATCCCCTTGATTCCCCATTATGGGGGAGACACAGTTCTTGAGCGTAAGACTACTGTGTTCTCTCCTGTGCCAGCTTAGGGATTAAAGCCACCTTTCTATTTCCTCAAAAAAACATTTGTTTCCACAAAGGTATAAGGTTCCTATATTCTTGTTCCTTTCGGCATTGTTTCAAAAAAATCAATAGGTTAATCTTCTGAAAAAAAGAAAACTTAGTTATCAATGCAGACTATAGATCAGGAACAGCTAAAGTAGAGAAGGAATCAAAAGACCAAAGAGAAAAAAATGTTTCTTATTTCACTGCAGCATAAGCAATAGCTATAAAGTTTCTGTTGTGGGAAATGGCCACAGGGAGGCAGAATTTCTTCATCCTCTTCTCCTGTTACTATAGTAACCAGAGCTTTAGGGTTACTCCTAGTCCGTGGTTTCTTCTGGCACAGGCCAAAAGCCTGTGTCTCATTAATCCTTGTTTTTTTGTTTTTTGTTCTTTAAAGTTAGCATTTATGTTTTTAGGAGGATAGCTGACTTACACCATTGTGTTTGTCGGTGTAGAGATTCTTCATCAGTTATCTCCATAAGCATATTGATTCATCTTTTTTTTTCCACATACACATTATTATAGAGTGTGTAGTACATTCAGTTCAGTTAAGTTCAGTCACTCAGTCGTGTCCGACTCTTTGAGACCCCATGAATTGCAGCACTCCAGGCCTCCCTGTCCATTACCAACTCCAGGATTTCACACAGACTCACGTTCATTGAGTCAGTGATGCCATCTCATCCTTGGTCATCCCCTTCTCCTCCTGCCCCCAATCCCTCCCAGCATCAGAGTCTTTTCCAATGAGTCAACTCTTCGCATGAGGTGGCCAAAGTACTGGAGTTTCAGCTTTAGCATCATTCCCTCCAAACAAATCCCAGGGCTGATCTCCTTCAGAATGGACTGGTTGGATCTCCTTGAAGTCCAAGGGACTCTCAAGAGTCTTCTCCAACACCACAGTTCAAAAGCATCAATTCTTCGGCACTCAGCTTTCTTCACAGTCCAACTCTCACATCCATACATGACCACAGGAAAAACCATAGCCTTGACTAGATGGACCTTAGTCGGCAAAGTAATGTCTCTGCTTTTGAATATACTATCTAAGTTGGTCATAACTTTTCTTCCAAGGAGTAAGCATCTTTTAATTTCATGGCTGCAATCACCATCTGCAGTGAGATTTTGGAGCCCCCCAAAATAAAGTCTGACACTGTTTCCCCATCTATTTCCCATGAAGTGATGGGACCGGATGCCATGATCTTCGTTTTCTGAATGTTCAGCTTTAGGCCAACTTTATCACTCTCCACTTTCACTTTCGTCAAGAGGCTTTTTAGTTCCTCTTCACTTTCTACCATAAGGGTGGTGTCATCTGCATATCTGAGGTTATTGATATTCCTCCTGGCAATCTTGATTCCAGCCTGACTTCTTCCAGCCCAGCGTTTCTCATGATGTACTCTGCATAGAAGTTAAATAAGCAGGGTGACAATATACAGCCTTGACGTACTCCTTTTCCTATTTGGAACCAGTCTGTTGTTCCATGTCCAGTTCTAACTGCTGCTTCCTGACCTGCATACAGATTTCTCAAGAGGCAGGTCAGGTGGTCTGGTATTCCCATCTCTCTCAGAATTTTCCACAGTTTGTTGTGATCTACACAGTCAAAGGCTTTGGCATAGTCAATAAAGCAGAAATAGGTGTTTTCTGGAACTCTCTTGCTTTTTCCATGATCCAGCAGATGTTGGCAATTTGATCTCTGGTTCCTCTGCCTTTTCTAAAACCAGCTTGAACATCCAGAAGTTCACGGTTCACGTATTGCTGAAGCCTGGCTTGAAGAATTTTGAGCATTACTTTACTAGCATGTGAGGTGAGTGCAACTGTACGGTAGTTTGAACATTCCTTGGTTCATGCTGATTCTATATTCTACATGCATTTGTGAGTATAAATGAATCCCACCTCCTAATTTATCCCTTTCTCCCACCACTCCCCTTCGGTAACCATGTTTGTTTCCTAAGACTGGGCGTGTATTTCGCTTTTATAAAATAGCTCATTGGTATCAGTTTCTCCTTCTGAAGTACTTCACTTGCTATGACTGTCCTAGATTAATCTATGATTGTTCTAGATTATCCCTGTAAATGGGATTTTTTTTTCATGGCAATCACACCCCATTCTATGCATAGATGACTTCTCTATCCATTCATCTGCCACGTGCATCTTGGTTACTTATCGTCTCAGCTGTTGTGAATGCTGCCCGTGCACGCTCGTGTGCACTGCTGTTGTTGCTCAGTCGCTACTTCTATCTTGCAAAACCGAAACAGTCCCCAAGAGACACTCAGTCCGCATTCCCCTCCCGCATCTCCTGGCACTCACCATCCTGCTTTCTGTGTCTATGGAGCTGACTGCTCTAGTCCTTGTATGAGCGGACTCAGACATCATTTGTTCTTCCGTGTCTGGCTTAGTCACTGAGCATAATGCCCTCAGGGTTCATCCACGCTGGAGCCTGTGTCAGAACTGCCTTCCTTTCAGGCTTGACAACACTTATTGTGTGGATGGATCATGGCCTGCTTGTCCGTTCTTCTGTCGTGGGACGCATGGAATGTCTACATTCATCTCTCAGGTCTTGTAATATTTGTGGAATAACTTCAGAAAGTTCCATGACCCAAAAGTCATTAACCATTAACTACTATATAAATTTTTTTTATTTTGAAAAGCATCAAACCTCAGAAGAAGGGAAGAATGCATGTGAGTTTCACTTGTGTTTAGGAACGAATGCTTTAGTTAGTTAGTTACTTCATTCGCTCAGACTCTTTGCGACCCCATGAATCGCAGCACGCCAGGCCTCCCTGTCCATCACCAGCTCCCAGAGTTCACTCAAACTCACGTGCATCGAGTTGGTGATGCCATCCAGCCATCTCATCTTCTGTCGTCCCCTTCTCCTCCTGCCCCCAATCCCTCCCAGCATAAGAGTCTTTTCCAATGAGTCAACTCTTCACATGAGGTGGCCAAAGTACTGGAGCTTCAGCTTTAGCATCATTCCCTCCAGAGAACATCCAGGGCTGATCTCCTTCAGAATAGACTCATTTTATTCCCCATGTGTGTGTTTTGCGTGTGTGTACACTTGTTTGAGGACATGTGCTGTTTGTGTGCATGGTGTGTGTAGGTATGCAGTGCATATGTGTTCCAAGGGGTGGGGTAGGGGTAGTGGGGGTGGTAGTGGGTCATGGGCTGGGGGCTTGGGACCCAAGGTGGGCAGGCGGGTGCAGGTGGAAGCTCTCTGTGGGTTCTCTGCTCTGATGGCGTCTATGCTCCACCTCTGCCAGCATTCTCTGCTTAGATGCAGCGCAGTGCCCTGTGGACATCAGCCCCGGCACGACGTCACTTGAGTGGGAGCCTAGGAGGTGTCAGCCACCTTCCCCCTACCCTGCGGGGAAGCAGGACCTGAGCGTCCTCCCCTCCAACTGATCATCAGGATGGATGGACCCGCCCTCCCTGCCAGACCTTAGGGGACTGTCCTTTCTGGGCGCCTGGGGCAGCGCCTCCTGCTGGAAGCTTGGGACGCTACAGCCGAGCCATTTCCGGTCTGTGCGTGTAGGACCCTGGGCTGTGCTCGAGGTTCGTGGCTCTCCCCTGGGCCCTGACCACCATGTGGCCGCAGAACCTGCTCACAGCTTTGTTTTGCCCCTTGAGATGTTTAGTGACAAAGCTTTGGTTCCGTTTCCTGATGTGGGTGAAATGTGGAGCCCAGGGATGATCTTTTCTTCAAGAAGGGTACATCCTAGTTCCCAAGTGCGGGTGAGACCCCTGTCCAACCATGAGAGACCCCGGGAAGGACAGTCCCCTAAGGTCTGGCAGGGAGACCTGTGCCTCCTGGGAGCGCAGCCCTAAGCTACTTTGAACCTGACCAAGTTCTGTCTACATGGCAGATTCAGACCTCTCCAAGTCCAGTCTACACTGATTATGTTTAGATGAGACCGTGTGCTTCTACAATGAAAATATTTACACCTGCCGGGGTTCTCTGTGTGGTAGGACATGGAGACCTGGGTAGAGACCCGGCCTGGCCTCTGTCCTGGAAAACTCTGAGCCTGCGTCTGAATGTCAGTGCTCAGATGCCTGGGGTCTGGAGCGGAGGTGGGTTTCTCTGGGTAACCGTGCTTTTCTCTGACTGGTGTTGCAAGGCCCTGCCAGGGGTCAGTGCTGAGGTAGGGCTCCTAGTCTTTCCCTCTGACAAGTTCACCTCCCCTGGTGCTCATAGTGACACCTCAGGTGGGCTACCTGCTTGTTGCTGTTCAGTCTCTAAGTCTGTCCAACTCTTTGTGACCCCATGGACTGCAGCACGCCAGGCTTCCCCATCCTTCTCTATCTCCTGGTGTTTGCTCAAGCTCACATCTGTTGAGTCGGTGATGCCATCCAGCCATCTCATCCTCTGTTGTCCCCTTCTCCTCCTGCCTTCAATCTTTCTCAACATCAGGGTTTTTCCCAATGAGTCAGCTTTTCCCAGCAGGTGGCCAAAGTATTGCAGCTTCAGCTTCAGCATCAGTCCTTCCAATAAATATTCACAGTTGATTTCCTTTAGGACTGACTGGCTTGATCTTGCTGTCCAAGGTCTCTTAAGAGTCTTCTCCAGCACCACAGTTCAAAAGCGTCAGTTCTTCAGCACTCAGCCTTCTTTATGGTCCAACTCTCACATGACTACTCCATACATGACTACTGGAAAAACCATAGCTTTGACTACATGGACCTGGCTTGTTTACACTTTGGAGGCCCACCGATCACAGCCATGGTGCCCTGACCAAGGAATGTGTAACCCCAGGTAGGGGGGTCCGGGGTCTGTGTGAATCTCACTCTGTCTGTGTGGGTCAGAATCATGTGCAGAGGGAGACCATATACACAAAGCCAAGAAAAAGGGAAGCATACATGTGAGCTCCACTTGTGTTTAGGCATTAATGCTTTACAGTATCGTTTTACACAGGCCTGTGCCTATTCCCTCTTTACCCCTGCAAGGTTCCCCATCCGTGGGGCTCCTGGAGACTCCTCAGGTGAGCTACCTGGTAATTTTTCCAATTCACCAGCACAAGCATGGCAAGAGGGGAACAGGTTTATCTGGGCAATTGATTGCAGGGCACATGAATCAGGCAAAAAGCCAATGGGCAGCAGGTGAGGGTGCTGCTGTGCTCTCCTTCCAGCAACAGAGACCAGACCTGCCCTCATCTCCAGCCCAGCGTCTAGTGTGTTTTCGCGGCACCTCAGCAGGACAACAAAAGACCGAGACTGCCAGCCCCAAGGTAGTGTTTCCTGTAAAACCAGTTAATATCACGAAGAACTGAAGGGGAAAGAGGAGGACTTCTATGGGGCAAGTGTGGGGGAATGCTGGGGTCCAGCCCCGGTGGATCCAGGGTGATTCGAAGGTGGGGACAGAGTCAGCGTCCTTGGAAATAACTTATTTAATAACAGATAGAGAGGGATTAGAAAATTAGCAGAGAAAAAGAGGCTGAATAACTTGGTTTGCATGGACTACCAATCACCACCTACATAGGCCACAGGCGTCTTCCCATTCTCCCGAAGGAGAGGAGGCACTGAGGCCCCCCAGGTCCGATCTTAGAAGCCCAGGCAAAATTAGTAGGCTTGGTGGGTACCCATGTACCAGATGGGAATTCGGCCAGAAAATAGTAGGAGAGAAAAAGAGGCTGAATAACTTGGTTTATGTGGGATACCAATAAAATTCCAAGACAAGGAATTTGCACCATCTACGTTAGGCCACCAGTGCCACTTGAATATCGGAAGGTGCCCCTCCTTGGGCTCCTTCTCATGTGGGCTTGAAAACCGGGGCAAGTGAGCAGACATGGTGAGCACCCACGCTCCAGATGGGAATTCAGCCAGAAAAACGGGGAGCAAGAAAGAACGACATGAGGGAATCAGTCTTTCCAGAAGCTGATCCCATTTCTTTATTTTGGGTTTGCTTATATACCTTTTGTTACACATAGGGATGAATATAGAATCACGTGGGGGTCAGCAGTCCTGACCTTTATCAAAATCAGGTGCTTCACATAAATGTATAAAAAAAAGGTCTTAGGGGTTTTACATCATCTTCTGGCCATAAGACCTGCTGACATTTTATGACCCTTTCTTTCTGATAACCAAAAAACTTAATTTTTCCAAGGGTGTTTTTTCTTAAACCAGGCACCACCCTCCAAATAAAGTTGCATTCCTATAGGGTGAGGGTGTAGTGAGTTACAATCAAGAAAGGAATTAACAAGGAGTTACAATCAAGAAAGGTTAACATGATTAATCTTAAAGGTTAATACTTATTTCTCCTATATGCTTAAAGGTTAATACTTATTTCTCCTATATGTTAGTTATATTCATTATAAGGGCAGGGAATATGGAGATTTAGCAGCAAACATCAGCCCAACAAATGAAAATCCTTTCACCAATGTTCCCCTTAAGATCTATTTAGTCTTAAGATAGTGATAAAGTTACATTTTTACATAGCAAGGACACAGTGATTTATAACAAAGTACAGTGATCTATTACAAAAGAGAAGATTCATTAACTCAAAAAGTCTAGTATTGCTAACCTTAGAAGCTACTATATTTCCTTTTCTATATTCCAAATACATTAATATATTCCCAGGTGCCTAAGGATATGGAGGCCTGGCGGCCATCATTGACTCAACAATGAGAAAAGCCCTATGCTAATTAAGACTTTCAAAATACTCCAAACTCTCTGTGCTGTTTATGGTTGAGAGGTAGTAAACAATTATTTGCCCTTGTCACATCCAGGGCAGGGAATTAGCAGCAATTATTGGTACAGCAAATCAAAAAATCCTTCACTAATATAATTCCTACCCATCCCACTATACTGACAATTTCCAACTTCCCAAAGGAATTTGCCTTTAGTAAGTCTAAAACATCTCGTGCCTCTCAGGTTGGGAGGCTGTAAACAATCACATGTGGCCTGACGAACCTATACAGGCCAGCTAGATAACCTTCAGAGGAGTCCGTAAGCTGAAACACTCTTGTCATGCCCAGGAATTTTTACTGACTTGGAGCTGCACGTTTACTCCTTCTCCGAGAGAACCGGAGATGGGGGGAGAGCCCCCGTAAAGTCAGAGGTGTAGGTGAGAGCATAAAACAGACTCTGGTTTTGGAGGTAGATGCTCAGAAACAGAGGGTTTCCTGAGGCTTGATCATGCCTTTGTGTATGCCAAGCCTCCTTCCTCATGACCTTTGCCATGGGTGGAGTTCCTCACGCTGGCTCCCGGCAGGGAAGGAGACTGACCGATAGTTCTACATCTGCCAAGTCAGGTGCTCAAGGAACTCACTCGTGTCCACCGAAGGGGCCCAACCAGCAGAGGCCTGGTGTCCTAACCAAGGGGCTTGCCACCAAAGGGGCAGGGTCTGGGAGAGGGGGTCACACTATGGACTGTAGACATGGGACCCCAGGTGCACGGTCAGGAGGGGGTCACCCTGGAGACTGTAGACATGTGACCCCAGGTGCAGGGTCTGGGAGGGTTGTCACCCTGGAGACTATGGACATGTGTCCCCAGGTACAGGGTCTGGAGGGGTCACCCTGGAGACTATGGACATGTGATCCCAGGTGCAGGGTCTGGAGGGGATCACCCTGGAGACTGAGGATGTGTGACCCCAGGGCAGGGTCTGGAGGGGGTCACCCTGGAGACAGTGGACATGTGATCCCAGGTGCAGGGTCTGGAGGGGGTCACCCTGGAGACTGTGGACATGTGATCCCAGGGCAGGGTCTGGAGGGAGGTCACCCTGGAGACTATGGACATGTGACCCCAGGTGCAGAGTCTGGAGGGGGTCACCCTGGAGACGGTGGACATGTGACCCCAGGTGCAGGGTCTGGAGGGGGTCACGGTGGAGATGGTGGACATGTGTCCCCAGGTGCAGAGTCTGGAGAGGGTCACCCTGGACACTGACTGTATGATCCCAGGTGCAGGGTCTGGAGGGGCTCACCCTGGAGACGGTGGACATGTGACCCCAGGGACAGGGTCTGGAGCGGGTCACCCTGGCGACGGTGGATGTTTGACCCCAGGGGCAGGGTCTGGAGGGGCTCACCCTGGACACTGTGGATGTATGACCCCAGGGGCAGGGTCTGGAGGGAGTTCACCCTGGAGACTGTGCACGTGTGACCCCAGGTACAGGTTCTGGGAAGGGGGGTCACCCTGGAGACTGTGGATATGTGACCCCAGGTGCAGGATCTTGAGGATGGTCACCCTGGAGACTGTGGATGTGTGACCCCAGGTGCAGGGTATGGAGGGGCTCACCCTGGAAACTGACTGTGTGACCCCAGGGGCAGGGTCTGAAGGGGGTCACCCTGGAGACGGTGGACATGTGACCCCAGGTGCAGGGTCTGGAGGGGTGTCACCCTGGAGACTGTGGACCTGTGACCCCAGGGCAGGGTCTGCAGGGAGGTCACCCTGGAAACAGTGGACATGTGTCCCCAGGTGCAGGGTCTGGGAGGGGGTCACCCTGGAGACAGTGGACATGTGACCCCAGGTGCAGGGTCTGGGAGGGGGGTCACCCTGGAGACTGTGGACATGTGACCCCAGGGGCAGGGTCTGGAGGGGGTCACCCTGGAGACTGTGGACATGTGACCCCAGGGGCAGGGTCTGGAGGGGGTCACCCTGGAGACTGTGGACATGTGACCCCAGGGGCAAGGTCTGGGAGGGGGTCACCCTGGACACTGACTGTGTGACCCCAGGTTCAGGGTCTGGGAGGGGGTCACCCTGGAGACGGTGGACGTGTGAGCCCAGGTGCAAGATCTGGGGATTGTGTGGGTCTCACCCTATCCACATGGGTCGGATCCTGTACCCGCAGACCCCACATGTGCTATTTACATATGTGTGCCTTGTCCCCTCTGAGATTTCCAACATCTGAATTGAGGGTGTTGCCCTGATTAACCTGCAGTCCTTTTTCTTCTCTTCATATGGTCACAATCGCACGAGGTCAGGCACCTTTGAGTGAGTCGCTGCTCTGCATTCCGCTGAGTAACAGAGCCTTTGGTGGTGTCATGTATTGATGTCATCAGTTCAGTTCAGTTCAGTCGCTCAGTCGTGTCCGACTCTTTGTGACCCCATGAATCGCAGCACGCCAGGCCTCCCTGTCCATCACCAACACCATCCAGCCATCTCATCCTCTGTCGTCCCATAGCATGGCATAAACCTAACTCATAGGGTCCCCACTGTCTGGTTTCCTCTAGGCCGAGCTCATGTAATTTAATTTGTAATTTATTGTTGTTTTATATTAGGGCAGAGTTTATTTCCAATGTTTTGTTTGTTTTCGGTGTACATGTGTTACAGAAATCAGTACTCAAGAAACCGCGCACCGCACTTGGAGAGTTGGAGAACTCGGGTTTATTATGCCAGCGGGCCCAGAGGAGTTAACACTCCACGCTCTGAGCCCTGAACAAAGGGGTTACAGAGTTTTTATACACGGACAGGCATGATTAAGCAGGTTTGTAGGGGCTGGGCAATTGCAAGGAGCAGGACAAGGGTGAGTGAGATAAGCCCAGTTCCTAGTATTGTGAGTCCCCACTTTCTGAGACTATGTGACCTACATGATCCAGACTTTGCAAGGAACAAGCTGAGTTACAGGGTCAGAACGAGCAGAAGGCTATGTAAAATTTAAACTTTTCCTCTTCATTCCCCCCTTCTTGATGCTTCTGTCACTCATTGTAGAAACCATCATCTCATGTTTTGGTAGGACATTCATAGCCCCATCGTTTAGGGGGTTATATTGAGCTATTACCATTTGTAACTTTATGGAATCAATTCGAGAGGTTATGAACTGGGTAACAGCATTGAGAATACAAGGGTCAAACAAGAATGCCGCAAAGAATATGAGGAGAGGACCTGTCAAAGGGAGAAGCCGCGATGCCAGCTCCAGATACTGCTCTAATTACCCCAGGAATTTGCTACTTCCTCTCTCCTGTTTATGATTTGTTTCCTTAGCTGTTGGGCCCTGTCTTGACTATTCCTGATTGGTTTACATAAAAGCTGCATTCTTTGTTCAAGAAGAGGCAGAGTCCTCCCCTTTCAGCTGTCAGTAGGTCTGGCCCTCTCCTATTCTGTAAAACCACCTCAGCCGGGGAGTCTAGTTGCTCCTGTAAGGCCACCTAAGATTTGGCTACTCTCTCAACGGCCAGACCAAATAGTAAAGGTATGAACTGGATGGCTCTTTTTGACTGTGTATGTCCTGCCAGACGTTCAGTGAGAGTCTGCTTGTTAGGGACAGTATTCATCTGGGGAGCGAGGAAAGCTAAGGTGCAGATACCCATCCAGTTGACTGGTAGACATAAGCAAGCATCTGTCCCTCAAAGAAAAGGCCTTGATAGGGGCGGCACCGTCTTGTGTTTGTCAGATGTTGAATGGGCCACTCACCTTTTAAAGTTTGAATACATTCGTCCCTGGCTAAATGGCCTACAGGTTCAGTTCCTCCATCATTTGTAAAGCATTCTGGAGCCTTTTGAGTTAACTCAATTGTCCTTAAGACTGGCCCTTATAAGGGAGACTCTGGGAGTTCCCATGGCTGTTGCATCTGTTAATGGTACTGGTGTAGCTAAGTACCGTGGAGCTCCTAAGGATGAGCAGAGCCAGCAATCCCCGGCCAGCTGGGGCTGGTGTCGTTGAGAAGGCGATGAGCTGCACTGAGAACCTGGTCCAGACGAGGGTCTAAAGTGGGGTTAACTCTTTATCCTGGGTCTTACTGCCAACAGGCAGAGCCTGAGTTTTTAGGGCAAAGTTGGTCCTTGATTTTGCTTGTCTGCATTATTGTCCATGTCCAGTAGGTCTTTCCATTTATTTGGCAGACAGACACCTGCTCTGGGTTGTAGCATCTGCATGGCATTTGGGGGTAGACAGAGGCACAGGGGCATGATGGCAATGCCGTGGTGTCAGGATATGGCCTGGGGTTTGGATCCTCTGGTGGGGGAAAGGTAGCGGCAGTGGGGGGCATGACTGGAAAACATTTTGGCCCCCAGGCCCCTGGGCATACATCACAGGGTTATTAAGGCAGTGGGTGATCAGCCTATAGGGTTGGCTATCTATACATTGTTCTAGCTGATGGTTGAGTAAGTGATTTTCCAAGGGTTGACTGTAAAGTTGACAGGTACATGATGGATAAGGATCAGCACCATCTGTTAGAGCAGTTCAGTTCAGTCACTCAGTCGTGTCCAACTCTTTGCGACCCCATGAATCGCAGCATGCCAGGCCTCCCTGTCCATCACCAACTCCCGGGGTTCACTCAGATTCACGTCCATCCAGCCATCTCATCCTCCGTCGTTCCCTTCTCCTCCTGCCCCCAATCTCCCAACATCAAAGTCTTTTCCAATGAGTCAACTCTTCGCATGAAGTGGCCAGAGTACTGGAGTTTCAGCTTTAGCATCATTCCTTCCAAAGAAATCCCAGGTTTGATCTTCTTCAGAATGGGCTGGTTGGATCTCCTTAACCAAGGGACTCTCGAGAGTCTTCTCCAACACCACAGTTCAAAAGCATCAATTCTTCAGAGCAAGGGGCACCAAAAGGCTGCAAAGCAGCCTGCACGTGACAGATAATTGAACTCTAGCAAAAGGTTTTCTCCCCGTCTTTGGGTTGTCACGGCTATAGCAACTGAGCCTATCGTGAAGGTTATATTGTGAGCAATTTAGTTAGTAGGGAGAATCGATCTTGAGACATCTGATAAGAATGAGGCTTCCCACTACAGTGAGATAACAGACAGCTAACCACAGCTTCTGACCCAAATCCCAGTCCTTGGGTGCGACTGAAGCTAGTCCTGTGTGAAGAGCACAGCAATAATATCAATCAGGGATAGAGGCCAGGGTTGACAATGAAAATCCATAGATATTTTGATAGCCGGGTCCTCAAGCTTTCATTGTGTGTTGACCAGTCAGCTGCCAGAGTGTGGCTGGAGCAAGGCTGAGGAATCCTTAAGCTTCTGCTGTGCGTTGGCTAATCAGCATCCGGAGCGACTACAGCAGGGTTCAGCGACCTTTGTGGGTGAGGGCTGTTGTCTTTGGAACCAGACCTTGAGGGGATCTGGGGGTCCTGAACTGTTTTCCAGGTGTCCTCATCACAGGAAGCCCCTGCCTTCTTGACTCTGGTGTGGTGGATCCAAGGGATGACGCCTGTAACTTTAACAGCAGTAGGGGTTGCCAGGATGACCGTCTGAGGGCCAGTCCAAACTGGCTGAAGTAGTTCATTTTTTCAGTCTTTAGCCCATACCTCATCTCCTGGCTGATAGGGATGAACCCAGTTGTCCAAGGGAATGGGTGTTCTTTGTAAAGTTTCTTGGGCTATATAGTGGAAGACTTTTCTCAGGGCCCGGAGGTGTCAGGACATCTCCAGGTCAGCTAGTTGTTGGGGATTTCCCTTGAGTTTTCCTATCATTGAGGGTGTTCTCCCATATAAGATCTCAAGGGGAGACTAGCCTGGGGACCTCGGGGTGCATCAGGCTCAGAGTAAGGCCAGGGGTAACAGGTTGACCCAAGATAACTGGGTCTCTTGACAGAGTTTACCTAATGTACTCTTGAGGGCCTGATTCATGCATTCAACTTTCCCTGAGCTCTGTGGCCTGTAAGCGGTGTGAAGCTTCCATTAGATTCCCAGCATCCTGGATAAAGTTTGAATTATCTCAGACACAAAAGCTGGACCATTGGCAGGCCCTATGGAGAGAGACAGCCCACCTTTTGGGATTATGTCTCTTAGTAGGGCCTTGAACACTTCTCGTGCCCATATAGTGCATGTGGGGTGGGCTTCAAGCCATCCCGAGTAGGCGCAGACTACCCCAAGTAAACACTTATAGCCCCTATAGGGCTTGATCTCAGTAAAGTCTGCTTCTAGATCTTCAGAGGGCAGTGTCCCTACTGTCTGCACCCCTGGGTTGGGTCTTGGTCCTTGGCTGGCATTGTTTTGCACACAAGTCACACATTTAGCACTGATCTGGGCACACAGGGTTGGGAGCGTAGGAACAAAATAGTAGCAGCTCAGTAAGCTCTCTAGCGCTGTTTTTCCTGAATGAATTGTCTCATGATGTTTTACCAGCTGGACTGCTATATTGCTGGGGACAAAGAGTCTGTGGTCTGGGAGCTTCCACCAGCCCTCCTTTTCTTTTATTCCTCTCTCATTTAGAGCCCATTGATCTTCTTCCTTGGTGTATCTCAGGGAAGGAGGCAATTCTGGTGTCAAGAGCACCATAAAGACTCACTCGGGGCCCACTGTAGGGCTCAGTAGGGTCACCACCTCCTTGGCTGCCTGGTCGGTGAACCAATTTCCTTTGCTGATTGGATCAGTTCCTCACTGATGGCCTTTACAATGGGTAACTGCCACTTGGGAAGGCTTTCAGACTGCTTCTAACAGTTGAAGGATTTCTTTTCTGTTTTTAATCTCCTTTCCCCCTGTTGTCAATAGTTCCCTTTCTTGATAAATGGCTCCATGAACGTGTAAAGTAACAAAGGCATACCTTGAATCAGTATTGATGTTGACTCGTTTCCCTGCAGCGCGCCTTAGCGCTGGGTGAGTGCCCGTAGCTCAGCCCGCTGTGCTGACCACCCTTGTGGCAAGGCCTCAGGCTTCACTGCCTCATCAGGTGTTGCTATGGCGGAGCCTGCTTTGTGCTGCCCGAATGGATGAAACTGCTGCCCTCAGTGAATAGCTGCAGTTCTGGGTTCTGGAGGGGAATGTCCGTCAGGTCCGGCCTGCTTGAGTAAATTTCATCTATGACCTCCTCACAATTATGATCGGGTCCCACTTCCGCAGATAAAAAGGTGGCGTAGGTAAAAAGGTTCAGCATCCACACAGTCTCGAGTTGGACCTGTGGGTTTTCTCAAAGCCGTCCTTGATAGTGAATCATCCTGGAGTTGGTCAGCCGCTTATGCCCCTGGCTGTTCATCAGGGCAGTAACAGCATGGGGAACCTTTACATTTATATTTTGTCATAGAGTGAGCTTATCTGCTTCTCTGACCAAAACCACAGTGGCAGGTACTGCCTGGAGGCATGACAGCCACCCCCGGCCACTGGGTCCCGTCGTTTGGACAGGTATGCGGCCGGGCGCTGCCATGCCCAGCTGTTTGCATGAGGACCCCCAATGCAGTGGGATTTTTTCACGTACAAAGAGGTTAAAGTCCCGTGTCCCACCTGGCAGCCCTAATTTTGGAGCTCTGGTCAAGAGTGTCTTTATCTCCTTGAAGGCCTTTTCCTGTTCAGCTCCCCACTCGAGGGGGTCCTTACCAGACCCTGCTATGGCTTTAAACAAAGCCTTGGCAATTTCAGAGAAACCTGGTATCCAGATCCGGCAGAATCCAGCAGCCCCGAGAAACTCACGGACTTCTTTCTTGGTGTTTGGCCAAGGTATTGAACAGATGGGTTGCTTCCTCTCATGTCCAAGCGCCCAAGGCCCTTTTGAGATGACAGACCCCACGTACTTGACCTCCTGTCTGCAGATCTGAGCCTTTTTCCTTGACACCTTGTACCCTGTGGTGGAGAGTAGAGCCAGTAGGGCCTTGGTGCCTCTCCAGCTGTCCCCGTGGGCGGGACTGGCTAGCAACAGGTCATCCACATACTAGAATGGGTGCAGTCGAAAATTTCTCCAGGAAAGGCAGCAGGGTCCGCAGCCAGAGCTTCACCAAACAGGGTAGGTGAGTTTCTGAAGCCTTGTGGTAGTTGGGTCCAAGTCAGCTGTATCGTTCTCCCAGTGTGGGGGTCTTCCCATTCAAAGGCAAAGAAGGGCTGGCTGGCTGGTGACAGCCGGAGGCAGAAGAACGTGCCCTTGAGGTCGAGGCAGGTGAACCAGCTTGCCTGAGCGGGTAAGAGACTCAGGAGAGTGTCGGAATTTGGGACCACTGGATGGATGGTGATCACTGCACTGCTGACGGCATGGAGGTCCTGGACAGGGTGCTAGTCATTCCCTCCAGACTCTTCGACTGGTAAGAGTGGATGTTCCAGGGAGACTGACCTTCGATTAGGATCTCGGCATCTCGTAGACGCTGGGTATGGTCCTGAATTCCCAGCCATGCCTCCCGTGGTCCTGGATATTGTTTCTGTCTAACAGGAGTGGCTTCTGTACTCAGGTCCACTACAATGGAGGCATGGGTTTTGGCCAAACCTTGGGGGCTCCTTATCTGTCCAGACATCAGGGAATTTTTTAGCAGTCTGGGGGTGCTTATTGGTTCCCTCCCTGAGGAACAGAGATGCCATCCATCTTCCCTGGGCACGGCCATCATCAGAGGCAATTGGCTGCCCAGGGTGAGGCTTGCAGGCTTTCCAGGGGCAAAGGTGATCTGTGGCCCCAGCTTTGTCAGTAAGTCTCTACCCAGCAGGGAAATGGAGCATTCCAGTAAGTGGGGAAATTCATGAGTCACCAGATGGCATGACATGAACAGGCCTTGCAGAATGGGCCATGTCCTCTGTGGCCCCAACAGTCGTTGCCGCTCAGCCTGTGAGGGGAGCCACCGGCGTGGTGACCACGGGGTGTTCAGCTCTGGTATCCACCATACAAGTCATTGATTGGCCCCCTGCTTTCATCGTGACTGTGGGCCCAGGATCAGGGAGCGCGGTCTTCCCTAGTCTGATTCTGCTCTAGCCAGGCCGATAAGGTTTTGGACAGCCAGCTCCGGCTGGTACCTTTCTTTGCTGGGTTGACTGAACTTGTTCGACCCTTCGGATGTCCTCTGTGATGAGGGCACTCCAGGTCCGGTCTCTCTGCAGGGGGTGCACTGGTCACGGTGCAGTGGTGGTCTCTGCTTGGCTTCCCCTTTCCACGAGGGAACGGTCTGGTTCACTGGATCCGAGCTCCTCAGTGCCGCTGCTAGCAGGGCTGCTTTCTGTTTCATTTTTTTATCTGCTTCTCGCTGGGCTTCATGGTCTCAGTTCACGAAGTCTTACCTGCTGCCTCCAGGAGCTGTGTGGCACTCATCCCAGGGAAGCCTTCCAGCTCTTGGAGCTATCGTTGGATGTCTGCACAGGGTTGAGCCACAAAGGCAGCGTCAATCATCTGCTGATTTTCGGGTGTCTCGGGGTGCAATGGGGTGTGTATTCAGAACGTTTCACACAGTCTTTCATAGAAATTAGTGGAAGCCTTATCAGCTTTTTGGATTATCGTCAAATTTTGGGCATATTGGTGGGCTTTCTGGCTCCTGCTCAAAGTCCATGTAGAAGGGCATCACAGTAGTGACTCGGTTTCTTGTCCTTCTCTGGTATTGAAACCCCAATTAGGTCTCGTCTCTGACATCGCTTCTCATGCCCATCCTTCTACATCTAAGACCTCTGAGGGGACTTGTCCTCTGAGACATTTTTGGGCTTCTGTCAAGATGCGTCACCTTTCTTCATTGGTAAAGAGAGACATAAGGAGCTGGCAACAGTCATCCCATGTGGGCTGGTGGGTGTGGAAAATGGGCTCTAGGACGTCAATCATAGCCTGTGGTTTATCAGAGTACGCTGGGTCATGGTGTTTCCAGTTTAGGAGATCAGTAGTGCTGAAGGGCTGATAATAGAGGATGGAGCGACCAGGCTGGACTGAGGCATCCCCGTTCACTTGTTGAGGACCTTGAGTTTCTTGCAGTGGCATCTGATGGGCGGCGGCCAGCTAGTTAAATTGTTTTGCTGAGCGGAGCTGCTTCCCTACTGGCTCAGGTGGTGCGGGGGACACTGGGGCAGGGCGGACTGTCCGGCAATGGGTCCAGTGCTGGCTGTGCCGGGGCTTGTGGAGTCAGGGGAACATATGGCAGAGGCAGCAATTGGTCTTCCACTGTATCTCTCCGGAATATAGGTTTTTCTCTTCTTTCTTTTTTCTGAGTGTTTGGGCCACAAATACCCTACTCAGGCCCTGTCTGTTTGTGAAAAATCTTGCCCATGGGGGCAGTCTGTGCTATTAGAAGCCAGGAGTCTACATATGAAACTGATCTGGAGGTCCTGGAGTCCCAGTGACTTCCTGGGGCACTGTTTGGACAGTGGGAAGGTCCGGAGTGCCTTCTGGCAGCCATCGAACGTCAAAGGATGGCAATCGAGCTCACAAAAGTTATGAGGCTTCCTGGGGGTCATCTTGACTCTGTAATCTCCTGCAAAGCCCTTCTTAAAGTTCTTTATCATGCAATCTAAAACTGTTGGCTTAGAGGAATTTCCACCCATGTTGACAAATGTAATCTACCTGGCTGTGTTTTGAGGAAAACCTAATCTCTTCGATGTCAGCTCAAGGAGTCAGTCGACAGAAGAATAGCCAGTAACCAGTAATTTTCCCCTCCCTGGTATCCTGCCCTGAGTCAAACAAAGGTTTGCAAAGACAAGGGTGGGTGCCCTCTCAAAAGGGGAGACCATTCAGGTGCCCTCTTGGCCACATCCCCAGGGGGAACTTGGGTGCCTCTTACCACTGGCAGATCAGTGTAAATCCCTGATCCGAATCTGTCTTGCAGGGATAGACTGGGTCTCCCAGAGGCAGACACTGCCTTGAGCTGTATGAGGTCACCACGGAACCGCAAGATAGGGCCCACTTGGACTCTGTAGGCTCGAAGGCCGTGAAGCCACACAATCAAGCCTGAAGCGCAAGCGAATCAGGCCGCACACTCGTTCACATTCATTTTTTATCCGCCTGGCCGCTCTCCCAAGGGAGATTTAAGATGCCTCTTAGCATTGGCAGGTCGGTATTACACCCCACACCTGGATCAGCTTCACAGGGAGGGATCAAACCCCCAGAGACGGGAACCACCTTCCAGCCTTATGAGGTTGTCATGGAACTGCAGGTTTTGGACCCTCTCAGGCTCCATAGTCCGAGGACTGTGGACCTCACTTACACTTCCTTCGGTTAGGAATCATGCGTACACAATCACTCATATCACAACACCTCCCTTTCCCCGAAAGTCCCCAGTGTCCCTATCTGATGCTCCCTTCCTGGGAGCTCCAAGGAGGTGATCAGTCTCCCCCCCTACCCATTGGGGTAGGCCCTGACTGGGGACTGGCCCTGGGGCCTTACCTGATCCTGTGGCCATTCCTGGTGAGTTGGTCCATCCCTCCAATGTGTCTGGTCGGGGCTTGGCTGTCCGCAGAGTCAGAACACCTGTCCGAAAGAGAGCCTGGAATACCGTCAGGGGGCAAGCCGCCTTGTTTGTCTCCGCGCTCTTCCACTCTGATCCGGCTGAGCCACCAGTCCAGCGGTTCAAGGGGGCTGTGTGGTTGGAATCTCACTGGGGCCTCCAGAAATATTGCAGAAACCAGTATTTGAGAAACCAAGTACCACGCTCCGAGCGTTGGAGAACTCAGGGTTACTATGCCGGCAGGCCCAGAGGAGTTAATACTCCAAGCTCTGAGCCCCGAAAAAAGGGGTTACAGAGTTTTTATATACGGTCAGGCATGTTTAAGCAGGTTTGCAGGGGGCTAGGCGATCGCAAAGAGCAGGACATGGGTGAGTGAGATAAGCTCCAGTTCCTTGTATTGTGAGTCCCGACTTTCTGAGACTACGTGACCTACGTGATCCAGACTCTGCAAGGAGCAAGCTGAGTTACACAGACAGAAGGAGCAGGAGGCTACCTAACCTTTTTAACTTTTCCTCTTCACATGAACTTGATTCAGTTATTCATAGACGTATACCTATTCTTTTTCTTTTTTCCCCTCGTATATGTTATTATAGTTTATTCAGCAGAGCCTCCAGTTCTATTCAGTAGGTCCTTTTTCATTATCACCTTGATATATATTAATGTGTATATTTTCATCCCAAACTCTTAATTTACTTGCCCCTTCTAATTTTCCTTTGATAATCATAGTTTGATTTTCTCAGTCTGTGAGTCTATTTTGTAAATTGGTTCATTGGTCTGAACTTACAGATTCCACCTGTACGTGATAGCTTAGGATACTTGTCCTTTTCTCTCTGAAAAGTATTTATAGTGTGATGATTTCTCGGTGTATCCGAGCTGCTGCCAGCAGCATCATTTCATTCTGTTTTATGGCTGAGTGGTATTCCAGTGTATAGCTACACCACACCGTCTTCACTTTTCTGTGACATTTTGGTGGATTCTGTGTCTTGGCCATTGTAAATAGTGCTGCCCTGAAAATCAAGGTGCACGTCTTATTCTGAATGGTGGTTTTCTCTGGACCCAAGCTGAGGAATGGGATCGCAGGATCATGCGATACCTCTGTGCTCAGTGTTTCAAGGAACCTCCGTGCTGTTTTCCTTCGGGACCTCACCATTTACATTCCCACCAAGGCTGCGGGAGGATTTTATTCTCTGTACAGTCTCTGCAGTAATTCTTCTTTGGAGATCTTATTCTTTGGAGATTTTCTTTGGAGATCTTGCCACAGTGGCCACTGTGGCAAGTGTGAGGGAATGCTGGCCCTGTTTGGAATTTTTCCCAATGATTTACCCCAGGACATTTCTTGCGGGCAGGTGTCATTAACAGCCCTCTTGGACTTGTGACTGTTATGAGCCCTTTAGCATCTGTTTTAAGGTGTATATATTGATCTGAAGCAGCTAGTTACTCCCTGCCCCACCGCCTTTCTTTGTCGGTAAACTTGAGTTTCTTTTCCAAGTCTATGAGGCTCATGCTTCTCTTTTGTAAAGAAGTGTATTTGTATCCATGTTTAGATTCCGCAGGAAGTAATATCCGGTACTTGTCACTCTCCATCTCACGTCACTTGGTATGATTAGCTCTGGCTTCTTCCTGGTAACTGGAAATGGCATTACCTCGTCCTCCTTTTTGTCTGAGTGACATTGCGTTGTGTGCCTGTACCCCATGCTCTGTCTTCATTCACCTGTCCTTGTACACTTGTTTCTGTGTCTTGGTTATCGTACCTAGTGCTGCCATGATCGCTGGGTGCAGCTGTCTTTTTAAATTTTGATTTCCTCTGGATCTGTGCCTAGGTATGGAGTTGCTGGGTCACTGGGTACCCAGTGACTTCTATGTTTAGATTTTTAAGAACCTTCATAATGTTCTCCCTAGTGAGTATACTGACTGACATTGCCACCTACCGTGGAGGAGAGTTCCCTTTTCTCCACGGCCTCTACAGACTTGACTGTTGTAGTTTTCAACGTGGCCATTCTGATCAATGTGAGGTGATACCTCATTGTACATTCGATTTGCCTTTCTCTAGCTGTGATTCATGGGGTCGCAAACAGTCAGACACGACTGAGCAACTGAACTGAACTGAAGAACTAGTGATGCTGAGCATCATTTCATCTGCTTTCTTATCATCTCTATGACTTCCCCGGAGAATTGTGCATTTATTCTTTGGCTGATTTTTTTATTGGCTTGTTTGTTTTTTGATGTTGAGCTGTGCTAGTGGTTTGTATGTGTTGAAGAGAAATTCCCTGTTAGGTATCTTTGTTTGCAAGGAATTTTTTTTCCATTCTGAGGGTTATCTTTTTCTTTCACTGATGGTTTCCTTTGCTGTGCAGATGCTTTTAATGTTTATTAGGTCCCATTTGTTTATTTTTTGTTTTATTTTCATGATTCTACAAGGTGGATCAAAAAAGAAGTTGCTGCGTTTTATGTTAAGGCATGTGCTCTTTTCCTCAAGAGTTTCATCTTTAATCTATTTGGAATTTATTTTTGTGTACGGTGTTAGGGAACATCCTAATTTCGTTCTCATTTTCATCGCTAAGGAACCTGCCCGGTGTCCTCCACAGTGGCTGCCCCCAGTTTCCATTCCCAGCATCCATGTAGGAGAGTTCCCGTTGCTTCACACCCTCTGCAGCATTTATTGCTTGTAGAGTTTCCATCTACGGCCATTCTGGCTTGTGTAAGGTTATACCTCCTTGAAGTTTCGATTTGCATTTCCCTTATATTTGGCCATGTTGACATCTTTACATGTGATTTTTTTTTTAACAGTGTGAGTTAAACTTATTCATTCAAATTGTCTTCTTGAACACCTGCTCTGTTTTTAATATTTTTCTGTTGACCTCCCCTAGGACATTTCTTGAGGGCAGGTTTTTTTTTTTTTTACTTACAGCCCACAGGCCTAGTGAATATTAAGTGCCCGTTAGCAGAGCTTTCAAAGTTGTTGTTATGGGAAATGGCCACAAGGCGGCAGTGTGTCTTTATGCCCCCACCCTGGTTACTGGAGGAACCCAGAGCCTTAGGGAAAGTCCTGTTCCTGGATTGTCAATTAGAGTGGAATGTGCCAGAAGAAACACCCAAGGCTTGCATCCCATTCCTTCTTCCTTCCTTACCCCTATCCCCTGGACACAACCCAATTCCTGCAACACCACTCTGTGGAGGGTGCTTTCATCATAGGTGGGGTGACCGTAAGGAAGGAAGCTGGAGGTGGGAACCCTATCACCTGGAGACATGGAGCCCAGGGGCATTCCAAAGCTCTTCCAGCCCAGAGGCTCCACGTCCTCTGGGCGCAGTAGGTGTAGTTTCAGTGCAGGAGGACCCGCCAGGATCTGGAGGTCATGGGCCGGTGCAGAGGGGAACAGGCTCACCAGGTCCATGGGGCAGGGCTCGTCCCATTGGCTGGCACGTCCTCCCCAGCTCCCTCAGCCCCAAGACAGTCCATCCAAGGGACCCAAGGCTTGGGGACTATGGCAGCAGCCCAAGTCACTAAGGCCCGAAGGGAATAGAGTCGGCATTCTCTTTTTGTAATCTGTATCTTGTGTTGGTGTATAGTGACTTACAGTGTTGTAGAGACTTTATTTGTTTGCTTCACGTGTACAGCAGCACGATTCACTAGTGCATAGCCGCGTACACGTTCTTTTTGGGTTTTCTTCCCATGTAGTTCATTATGCAGTGTTGATTAGGGGTCCTCGTCCCATAGTGGGCTCTTGTTGCTCGTTTTACAGAGTCGTGCGTGTCTGTTCATCTCCGCCTTCGCATTTCCTTTGCCCACCCCCCTTCCTTCTTGGTAACCATAAGGTACTTCGCTGTGTTGTGAGGTTGTTTCTGTTTGGTAAAGAAGTTCATTTGTACCCATTTTTAGACTCCACCTCCGAGAGCTATCATATGAGACTTGTCTTCCCTTGGCTTACTTACTTCACTTAGTGTGATCGTCTCTGCTTCCTTCCTTGTTGCTGCACGTGGCGTGATGTCACCCTCTTTATGGCTGAGCAATGCTGTTCTGTGTGTGTCCACCCCATCTCGTTTACCCATTCATCTTTCTTTGCCCATTAGGTTTCATCCATGTCTTGGTTATTGTACACAATGCTGCCATGAACATCGGGGTGCATCAGTCTCTTAAAATTACGGTGTTCTCTGGATCTGTGCCCAGGAATGGGATTGCTGGGTCCTATGGTACTTTTCTGTTCAGTTTTTAACGAACCTTTGTCCTGGTCTCCTTCGTGGATTTAATGACTTTCATTCCCACCAACAGCGGGGAGGGCCCTTTTACCTCTATTCCTCTCCAGCATTTTATTGTTGTAGATTTTGTATGCTGACCATTCGGACGTGTGTGGGTGCTGCCACATTGTACTTCTGATTCGCAGTTCCCTAATTCTTAGAGATGCTGAGCATCTTCGCATGTATTTTTCTGTGGAGGAAGGTCCATTTAAATCTTGTGCCCCTGGCTGACTGGGTTGTTCCTTTGATACCGAGGTATGCATAAGCTGTTCGTATGTTTTGGGGAGAAATTCCTCGTGGTGTCTTTGTTTGCACATGTTAGTTCCATTATGAGGTTTGTCTTTCTGTTGTGTTTATGGTTTCCTCTGCTGCGCCGGTGCTTTTAAGGGGAGTCAGGTCCCATTTATTTCTTTTCGCTTTATTTTTCATGATTCTAAGAGGTGGGTCAAAGAAAAACTTGCTGCATTTTATGTCAAAGTGTGTTCTGCTTTTTCCCTTAAGCGTTTCATATTGCCTGTCCATTTATTTAGATCTTTAGTCTATTTGGAGTTTATTTCTGTGTATGCTGTTAGGGAGTATGCTAATTTCATTCTCATGACCATTTCTTTAAAAACCTGCAGTGTTCTTCACAGTGGCTGCGACTGGTTTCACTGACAGTGTGGGAGGGTTCCCTTTTTCCCACACTTTCTCCAGAATTTATTATTTGTCAACTTTTGGACAATGGTCACTGTGAACTATGTGAGGAAATACCTCACATAGTTTTGATTTTCACGTCTCTAATATTTAGCGATGCTGACATCTTTTCATGTGGTTCTTTTAAAGGGTAAGAGTTAAACTTACCTCTTGAAATTGGCCACTTGAACTCCTGCCTTGTTTTGATTTTTTTTTTTTTTCAGTGACACCTCGGACATTTCTTGAAGGCAGGTATTTTTGGCTTACAGCCCCTTGATCCTTATGCATATTAAACACCCAGCAGCACTGCTTTTCATGGTGGTGTTAAAAGGCCAGAAGGGAGCAGCGCTTCTTCACGTCCCACTCTTCTTTCTTTCTTCCCCCTGTAATTTCCTTGTTATTTTTTGTTGGAATATTGTTGATTTCTGATTTGTTTATTTCAGCTGTACAGATCCATGATTCGGTTATGTAGAGATGTGTGTTTATTCTCTTTGGGTTCATTTTCATGTATAGGTGATTACGGTGTGTTCATCAACTTTCCTTGGAGAAGGAAATGACAACCCACTCCAGTGTTCTTGCCTGGAGAATCCCAGGGATGGGGGAGCCTGGTGGGCTGCCGTCTATGGGGTCGCACAGAGTCAGACACGACTGAAGTGACTTAGCAGCAGCAGCAGCAGCAGCAACTTTCCTACGCTATTCGGTAGTTACTTTTTGATCCTCTATTTGATATATGTGTCTATGTCAATTCCAGACTCTTAATTTCTCCCACTTGTTTCTGAAGGTTGGGGGCTCTGCAAAGGGCAACAGGCACTCCAGGTTCATTGTGGAGGCGCCCTGCCTGCCACACACTCCCAGTTCTCTCAGCCCCAGGACACTGCAGCCTGCCTACAAAAGCCAGTCAGGCTCCAGGGATGTGACATCAGCCCAGGTCACTGTGGCCTGAGGGGAGTAGAACCAGCATTTCTTTTTCTATATTTTTCTCTTTTTTTACCCTACAATTTGAACAGGAGTGAATTACAATCTTGTAGGTTGTTGCTTTTTTTTTTCCCCCCAGCCTACCACATCTTGATTTTCTTGGTGACCAGAGTTTCTTTTCTAAATCTGTGAGGCTGTGCCTCTTTGGGAAAGAACTTCATTTATAACCATCTTTAGATTACACCCAGGGGTGATATCACATGACGCTTGCCTCGCCGTGTCTCCCTTATTCACTTGGAATGATCATCTCTAGTTTATTTCCTGTGCCGGACTTGGCATTACTTCCTACTTCTTTATCTTTGAGAAATATTGCATTGTGTACGTGGGCCCTATCCTCTGCTTCCATTCATCTGTAATTTCTACATTTAGCTTGCTTCCTAGACTTGACTATTGTACCTTGTTGGGCTGAGATTGCAGGGGTTCCCATGTCTTTTAAATATTTATTTCCTCTGGGTTTATGCCCAGGTGTGGGACTGCTGGGTCCTAAGGTACTTGCGTTGCAGTGAAAAGGGAAAAAAGAGGAATTTGTTGCAGTAAAAAGAAAAAAGAAGATAGAAAGGAGTTTTTCTCTTTCCCCTTCCTGAGAACAAAGAAGATAAAGAGAACAGTGGGCAGACCTGAATAGTCCTAGTTTTTTTTTGTTTTTTTTTTTTCCCCAGCCATTCCGAGCTCTGCTTGTCTGTAACTAAGTTTGCTTCCCTGCCCCCTAACACTGCAACTGTTGAAAGTCTCCTCTATACTGGGCACTATGAAATCATACTAAGGATAATCAGTCTAATAACAGTGGAAAACTAGGCTGGGTGCCTTTGGGACAATGTCAGTATATAGCTTCCCTAAAAAGTAAGGATTGGTATGGAACAAACTAAGTCAGATGACTTAGGTATATGCTGGGCTACACATAATGGAAGCTCTTGACTTTAGTTCTTACTGATGACCTTATTATTATTGCTAGCTATATGTTTTCTATATTGCCTGTTTCGAAAGTGTTGTCCCAAGCCTGTTATACAAAATGAAGTAAGTCAGAAGGAGAAATACTGATGCAGTATATTAATGCATATATGTGGAATTTAGAAAGATGGTAATGACGACCCTACATGCGAGGCAGCAAGAGAGACACAGATGTAAAAACAGACTTTTGGACTCTGGGGGGGAGGGAGAGGGTGGGACGATTTGAGGGAATAGAACTGAAGCATGTCTATTAACATATGTAAGACAGATGACTGATGCAAGGTCAACGCATGACGCAGGGCATTCAAAGCTGGTGCTCTAGGACACCCAGAGAGATGAGGTGGGGAGGGAGGTGGGAGGGGGCTTCAGCATGGGGCGGGGGGGGAACATGTGCACAGTGGCTGATTCACGTCAATGTATGACAAAACCACCACAATATTGTAATTATACTCCGATTAAAATAAATTAATTTTTTAAAAGTGTTGTCCCTTACATTACCAAGTGTGTGACAAAATGGTTATGTAATGCCCCCAAACAGTGGTCAGATTCACTACCCTGAAGGGGCTCTGCCATCTACCTCTACAAAGATTAAATCATGGCCACTGAAGCCGCTGACCTTCAACACCCCCTGAAAGGAGTTCAGGATAGAAATTAGGAATGAGGCACTCTGTGCTCTGTAAAAACACTGCAGAAGAGACATTCAGATAGACACTTTGGGGAGGAGATCTTATGACCCTCGATTCTTATATCTTCTCTAACCTAGAGAAACACTGATATCACTAACAGTGACAGCTGCTAAGAGCAGCTATGGAAATAACTAGGTGACACCATGGTGTGACTTCAAACAGGTCCTTGTGTTGTTGAGAGCTTGAGTTTTCTGAGCTGTGCCAGACTTAGGATGCCACCACCCATTCTGAAGACCAAGTCTGCTAGCAGCAGGTGACTACAATCTTACTTTTCAAAGGTCTCTTCTTGTAACTGTTATACATTTAAATGAGGAAATTGCGCTGGATCATACGTTGACAAGAAAAAAAAATGTGTAATGACCAATAGCCACATGAAAGCTTAAGACCTACATAGATAAACCTAGACAACTGGCTGCCTGACTCCAAGTCCCCTCAAAGTGTTAAGTATAAACTAGGATTCAGGCTTAATTTCTTCCTAATTTGTCTATTAATGTTCAGGTTGTCATTCCTCCAACTATCTCTGAGTCCTAATGGCTCCATCCCTTTGAACAGGATGACCCAAGCACTGACCCTATCTGGACCACAATCAAAATCGCCATCAAAGGTCAAGTGGTTCTCACTCCCTCTTTGAATCCTAGTCACAATAACTCTTTTACTGATCTGTGGCCTCTGGTTTCTTAAACTACCTGTTGAGACTTGACTCTCCAGATGACAACAGATTTACATCAAGATCATAATGACGCAGAGAGAAAACCCACGCCCCCAAAGAGATTACAGCCACTCCTCTGAAGAGATCCTGTGGGAACAACCACAAAAGTCACTCAGGGGCCCCTTAATAAAACAGGGCCAGAGCTCTGTGACCTCAATTAGATAGGGTCTAGGAGTCCCATGTTGTTTGGGGTCTCTTAATGGACTGGAACCTAGTGGTCCAGAGTCGACAAAAAGAAAGTAAAAGAGAGAGAGAGGTTGATATTCTCTGGTTTACGCAGAAAACCAATAAAGCCCTTGACACAGGGCTTGCGGCACTCTCGAAGGCACCAGGCACCCCCTTGAGGGGGTGAAAGCACAGTGCGCCTTCTCTAGAGGGTCTTAGAAGCCCCGGCAGGAGAGTGAGCCTGGCGGGTTTCTACGCTCCAGAGAATTAGCCAAGGGGAGAGAGAGAGGAGAGAAAGAAAGAAAGACACGGGGACCCAAGCTCTGATGGAGCAAAGGTGTTTTATTCAAGTTAGTGTGGGTATATATACTGTCTTACAAGGTAGCTATTTTCAGCAAAGATAAAGATCAAAAGTCCAGACTTACGAATTATCAAGGAAACATAAGGCAATCCATATCAAAGAGAGAGGGTTGTAAATAATCACTTTTACTGTATGGTTCATAAAAAGGAAGAGGGTTGTAAATGGTTACTTATCACCGCATGGAAAAACTAACGAAGGAAATGTGTGCATTCCTCGGCCCCGGGAGCCGTTTGCCACTCCTCCTAGTTCCTGAATATTCAGGAATTAATAAGGAACAGAGGATTCATGACAGATCCAAAACAGCACATGGGAAGCCTCCTGTTAAATGCTTCCTACACCATGTCAGCAGTCAAGCTACAAAAGACTGACTTTCTATCCCTCATCAACCCAAAAAGGATTTCTTGGGGTTCACATCTCTCAAGGAAAATTTGAAGTAGGAGATAGCTGGGCCCCTGGGCGGAACAGCTGGAGGTTATCAAACAGAGCAAAACTGAGGTTTTGTCCTCAAACAGACAAGAACAAGAATGACACCTATTTCCCTTTCTCCATTGATAACAGAGGAAATAAAATGACAGGGAATTTGCTGCAGTGAAAAGGGAAAAAAAAAAAGAGGAGCAAGATTTTTTCTTTTCTTTCCTGAGAACAAAGAAGATAAAGAGAACAGTGAGCAGGCCTAAGCATTTCTAGTTGTCTTTTTTTTCTTTTTTCTTTTTTACATTCAGTTCAGTTCAGTTCAGTTCAGTCACTCAGTTGTTTCCGACTCTGCAAACCCATGAATCACAGCACGCCAGGCCTCCCTGTACATCACCAACTCCCGGAGTTCACTCAAACTCATGTCCATTGAGTCGGTGATGCTATCCAGCCATCTCATCCTCTGTCGTCCCCTTCTCCTCCTGCCCCCAATCCCTCCCAGCATCAGAGTCTTTTCCAGTGAGTCAACTCTTTGGATGAGGTGGCCAAAAAGTATTGGAGTTTCAGCTTCAGCATCAGTCCTTCCAATGAACACCCAGGACTGGTCTCCTTTAGGATGGACTGGTTGGATCTCCTTGCAGTCCAAGGGACTCTCAAGAGTCTTCTCCAACACCACAGTTCAAAAGCATCAATTCTTTGCTGTTCAGCTTTCTTCACAGTCCAACTCTCACATCCATATATGACCACTGAAAAACCATAGCCTTGAGTAGATGGACCTTTGTTGGCAAAGTAATATCTCTGCTTTTTAATATGCTATCTAGGTTGGTCATAACTTTCCTACCAAGGAGTAAGCGTCTTTTAATTTCATGGCTGCAATCACCATCTGCAGTGAGATTTTGGAGCCCCCTCAAAATAGTCTGACACTGTTTCCACTGTTTCTCCCTCTATTTCCCATGAAGTGATGGGACCAGATACCATGATCTTAGTTTTCTGACTGTTGAGCTTTAAGCCAACTTTTTCACTCTCCTCTTTCACTTTCATCAAGAGGCTTTTTAGCTCCTCTTCACTTTCTGCCATAAGGGTGGTATCATCTGCATATCTGAGGTTATTGATATTTCTCCCCTCCCAGCAATCTTGATTCCAGCTTGTGCTTCTTCCAGCCCAGCGTTTCTCATGATGTACTCTGCATAGAAGTTAAATAAGCAGGGCGACAATATACAGCCTTGACGTACTCCTTTTCCTATATTGAACCAGTCTGTTGTTCCATGTCCAGTTTCAACTGTTGCTTTATGACCTGCATACAGGTTTCTCAAGAGGCAGATCAGGTAGTCTGGTATTCCCATCTCTTTCAGAATTTTCCACAATTTATTGTGATCCACACAGTCAAAGGCTTTGGCATAGTCAATAAAGCAGAAATATATGTTTTTCTGGAAATTTCTTGCTTTTTTGTTGATCCAGCAGATGTTGGCAATTTGATCTCTGGTTCCTCTGCCTTTTCTAAAACCTGCTTGAACATCAGGAAGTTCATGGTTCACGTATGCTGAAGCCTGGCTTGGAGAATTTTGAGCATTACTTTACTAGTGTGAGAGATGAGTGCAATTGTGCGGTAGTTTGAGCATTCTTTGGCATTGCCTTTCTTTGGGATTGGAATAAAAACTGACTTTTTCCAGTCCTATGGCCACTGCTGAGTTTTCCAAATTTGTTGGCATATAGAATGCAGCACTTTCACAGCATCATCTTTCAGGATTTGAAACAGCTCAACAGGAATTCCATCACTTCCACTAGCTTTGTTTGTAGTGATGCTTTCTAAGGCCCACTGGACTTCACATTCCAGGATGTCTGGCTCTAGGTTAGTGATCACACCATTGTGATTATCTGGGTCGTGAAGATCTTTTTTGTACAGTTCTGTGTATTTTTGCCACCTCTTCTTAATACCTTCTGCTTCTGTTAGGTCCATACCATTTCTGTCCTTTAGCAAGCCCATCTTTGCATGAAATGTTCCCTTGGTATATCTAATTTTCTTGAAGAGATCTCTAATCTCCCATTCTGTTGTTTTCCTCTATTTCTTTACATTGGTCGCTGAGGAAGGCTTGCTTATCTCTCCTTGCTATTCTTTGGAACTCTGCATTCAGATGGGAATATCTTTCCTTTTCTCCTTTGCTTTTCACTTCTCTTCTTTTCATAACTATTTGTAAGGCCTCCCCAGACAGCCATTTTTCTTTTTTGCATTTCTTTTCCATGGGGATGGTCTTGATCCTTGTCTCCTGTACAATGTCACAGACCTCCGTCCATAGTTCATCAGGCACTCTGTCTATCAGATCTAGGCCCTTAAATCTATTTCTCAGTTCCACTGTATAATCATAAGGGATTTGATTTAGGTCATACCTGAATGGTCTAGTGGTTTTCCCCACTTCCTTCAATTTAAGTCTGAATTTGGCAATAAGTACTTCATGATCTGAGCTACAGTCAGCTCCCTATCTTGTTTTTGCTGACTGTATAGAGCTTCTCCATCTTTGGCTGCAAAGAATATAATCAATCTGATTTCGGTGTGGACCATCATTAGCTGCTCCTAACTCCACATGTCTGTAACTTAGTCTCCTTTTCTGCCCCTACTCTGCAGGAGCTGCACTCCACACCTATTGTCCTTTGCCAACCCTTACGACACCCTTCCCCTTGCAGTTACACCTCAGAAAGAAGGCTGCAGAGCCACCGACCTGCCAGACCCAATCACTGGGTTACTGATGCCAGCCTATGACTGTTTCTGAGAAGATTCTAGCACATTTGTTCCTCATCACTGCGAGCCCTTGCCTTATATAAGCTCCCAGACTCCTCATGGAGGAGGGGGGCACAGTTTGGGGGGCACGAGCCCATTGTGATCCCCTCTCCACTGGCTGAGGATTAAAACCACCTTTCTATTTCCTCCAAGTTCTGTCTCCATCTCTTTTTATTCAGCTTCAGTGGACAGAGAAAGCCAAGATTTCTCCTAAGTACCTTGCAAACAACAGTGCAGAAGGGTTCCTTTCTCTCCACACCCTCTCTAGCATTTATTCTTTAAGATGTTTAGAGGTGGCCAATCTGATGAATATGAGTGCTTACCTCATTGGACTTTTGATTTGCTTTTCTCTAGTCATTAGTGATGCTGAGCATCTTTTCCTGTGTCTATCTGTTATCTGTAGGTGTTCCTCAGAGAAATATCCATTTCCATCTTTGGCCCATTTTATTTTTTCTTGGTTTTCATGTGTTTTTGATATTGAGCTGCATGAGCTGTTTGCATGTTTTGGAGATGAATTCCTTGTGGGTGTCTTCCTTTGCAAATATTTCTTCCTATTCTGAGGGTTGTCCCTATCTTTCCTTGAGAGTTTCCTTTTGGCATGCAAAAGCTTTTAGGGTTAATTTGGTCCCATTTTCTGATTTGTGGTTTATTTTTCATTTTTCTAAGAGGTAGATCCACAAAGAACTTGCTGCATTCATGTCAAGTTGTCTCCTGTTTATATTTTTTCCAAGAATTTCATAGTATCCGTCCTTACAGCTAGATTTTTAAATCTATTTGGAGTTTATTTCTGTGTATGGCGTTAAGGAGCATTGCAACCTCATTCTTAATTGCATGGCTGAAGGAGGCTTCACAGTGTCCTCTATAGTGGCCGTTACCAGTTTACATCCCAAGCTTTGGAGGAGGAGGGCTCCCTTGTCTCCACACCCTCTCCAGCAGTTACTGCTTTTAGAGGGTTTGGCCACTGCTGTTCTGACTGGTGTGATGTGATACCTCACTGTAGTTTAGATTTGCATTTCTCTAATAAATAGTAAGGAGAAGGCAATGGCACCCCACTCCAGTACTCTTGCCTGGAAAATCCCACAGATGGAAGAGCCTGGAAGGCTGCAGTCCATGGGGTCGCTGAGGGTCGGACACGACCGATTGACTTTACTTTCACTTTTCACTTTCATGTATTGGAGAAGGAAATAAATAGTAATGCTGACGTCTTTTCTTGTGATTATTTTAAAGGGTATGAGTTAAACCTACTTCTTGAAATTGGCTTTGTTAATGTCTGCCTTGTTTTAGATTTTTTCCCAGTGAGCACCCCTAAGGAATTTCTCCATGCCTTAGGAGGGCAGGTGTTTCTGACTTTGTGAAATGAAAACATCTCCTGCCATATTAATAAACAAGACACATCACAGCCATCAGCGAGTTCTGGCCTCCAAATGTGAATGAGGGCTCCCCAAACTGTGATACAGAGAATGCTGCCACCCCCCATGGTGATTGCTGAGAAGTGGGAGGAATGCAAGAAGCAGGGTGAACTAGGAAACAGGGTCGGCCCCAGATAGCTGAAGTTCATAAGGAAGGAATGAACGCAGTGAGCCCAGAGGCTCGCATCTTCCCGTACACGGAACGCTAAATTCCTTAACTGGATATCTGATCTTTGCTCTTCAGACTGCCTGCTCCCTTTGTCGCAAACTTGTATATAGACTGACTCCCCGTCCTGCCTCCTTGGAGCAGTTTTCTCAGAGCTCCTCAGATGCTGTCTCTCAGGCTTGGAGTTGTAAACATTCCCGCCAAGGAAAATAACTTTCTACTTTCAGGTTGTGACTATTTTTTAGTTGACAATTTATAGACCGTGAATGTTAAATGCCCAGCTGTACCGCTCTTCCTAGTGTTGTTACAGAAAATGGCCACCAGGCGGCAGCAGTTCTTCATGCTGCACTTTTTTTTTTTTTTTTTACTATCGTTTTCTTGTTCTTTTCTATTGGAATATAATTGATTTCTAATGTGTTTGTTTCAGATGTCCAGGAACTCGATTCAATTATATTAATACATAGACACTTTTCTATTCTCTTTTGGTTTCTTTTTCACATATGGATGATCACAGTGTGTTCAATAAACTTCCCTATGCTATTAAGTACTTTTTGATTATCTATTTGATGTATATTAAATATATATAAATGTATATATATAAGGGATTTAATAAATTCCAATCCCTTAAATTATCCTGCCTGTATCTGAAAGGCAGCAGGCACTCCAGGTTCACTGCGGAGGCTCACTGCTTGCCACATGCTCCCAGCTCCCTCAGCCCCAGGACACTCCAATCCTGGGGCCCAAACTAATTAGGCTCCAGGGCTGTGACATCAGCCCAGGTCACTATGTCCTGAGGGAGACAGACCCAGCCCTTTTCTTTTGCTTTTGCTGTTTTTATCTCATTTGAATTGGAGTATATAGGTGAATTACAGTCTTGTGGGTGTTTTTTTTTTCCCCTTCTACCACAACTAGTTTCACTTCTATTAATACATATCGAGGTTTTTTCTCCATATAGGTTATCATGCAGTGTGGAGCAAGTGTCCTTGTGCTATGCAGGGGTCCTGGTCATTTATTTTGTAAACAGCAGTGTGCATACATTAGTCTGAAGCAACCCTGAAGGAACTGATTTCTCCATGCCCCACATCTTTTTGTCTTGGTGATGAGAAGTTTCTTTCCTAAGTCTGTGAGGCTCTGTCTCTGGGCAAGAAGTTCAGTTGTATCCATCTTTAGGTTACACCTAGAGGTGCTAATGGCACCCCATTCCAGTACTCTTGCCTGGAGAATCCTGTGGATGGAGGAGCCTGGTAGGCTGCTGTCTATGGGGTTGCTGAGGGTTGGACACGACTGAGCGGCTTCACTTTCACTTTTCAGTTTCATGCACTGGAGAAGGAAATGGCAACCCACTCCAGTGTTCTTGCCTGGAGAATCTCAGGGACGGGGGAGCCTGGTGGGCTGCTGTCTGTGGGGTCGTACAGAGTCGGACGCGACTGAAGTGACTTAGCAGCCTAGCAGCAGAGGTGGTATCATAAGATACTGATACTTGTCTCTCCCTGTGTCCCTTACTTCATTCAGAATGATCGTCTCTACTTTCCTGTGGCTGGCCTTGGCACTTGTTCCTGCTTCTTTATGGTTGAGGAATATCGCATAGTGTACAAGTACCCCATCATCTGCTCCAACTGTGCTTCTACAATTAGCCTGATTCCCAGTCTTGGCTATTGCACCTTATGGGGGTCAAAATAACAGGGTTACCCATCTTTTTTTTTTTTAAACATTTTGGCTATATTCAGGAACCCCTCCCCAGTCCAAACATGAGACACAAGCCTGCTCAGGCTCCAGGGATGCGATAGCAGCCCAAGTCTAGGAGGTGGCAGGGAGTAAATTAGACATTGATTTTTCAATTTTTGTTTTCTTTAATCTCATGCTGAAGCTATGTCAGAGTGCAGTCAATTTGCAGTGTTGTGCTTGCTGTTAGTGTACAACTGCCTGATTCATTTATGACATATCTATACAGCATATCTATTCCTTTTTGGATTCTTTTGCCATAGAGATTATTACAGAAGCTCAAGCAAAATTCCACTTGCTGAACATCAGGTCCTTCTTGAGCATCTTTGACAGCTACAGACTTCTGTGTATATACGGAAGGAAGGAAAGAGATAATCCTTTTGGATTATCTGTTATGCCTACAGATTTCTGTGTGTATGTAAGTCCCTGCCTCTGAATTCATTCCTGCCCTTTCTTTTTTTTTTTTTCACTGGAACCCTCTGTGTTTGAATTCTCAGAGTCTCTTTCTGGGTTGTAAGTTAGTTCCTTTGTATCTCTTTTTAAATTTTTCCTACAAGTAACATTAAATGCTGTTGTCTTCCTCTGGCTGATTTCACCTAGTGTAGGATCCTTCAAGGTCCATCCTCCAAGTGACCAGTGGTATAATTTCATAATTTCAGTGGTGCTTTTTTATGGCTGTTGTCTATAGGTAACACATCTTTTTTACCCTTTAATCTGTCAGCGGACATTTCTCAAGCCCTGTTTTGGCTGTTGCAAGTAGAACTGCAGTGAACGTTGGGGTGCATGTATTTTTACTGAATGATGACTTTCTCAGGATATTGGCCCAGGTGTGGGGATGTGCGATCCTAGGATGGGCTCTCTTGAGAGATTTTTTTTTTTTTTTTTTTGACAGGCGGAGGCTGTGCTTTCTGGTGGCTGTTGTCAATGTCCATTTCCACTGAACATGGAGCGGGGTTACCTGCATTCATTGTTTGTAGACTTGTGAGGATGGCCAGTCTGACTGGTGGACTTTGATTTCCCAATGCTGTTTTGATTGGTATTCCGGCAGCAATTAGGGACGCTGCACGTCTACTCCTGCGCTGGAGGTTTACTTTTCTTTTTTTTCCCTTGTTTCCTTTACGTTAAAGGGTGTGAGGAAAATTTACTGTGACAGCTGGCTTCTTGAAGCTCTGTTGTGTTTGTCATTTATTTCTGCAAGCCCACTCTGGGAGATTTCCTGAGAGCCGCTGTCATTAACAGAAACCCCAGGCCTTGTGAATTAGAGGTGCTGCTCAGCCTCGTTGGTCAAGCTGCAGTCACAGGAAATGTTTACAGGCAACTGTGCTTTTTAAAGCTCATCTCTGGTTCCTGGGAAAGTCAGCATCCTGGGCTGTGGATTAGAGTAGATGGTACCTGAGCAAACACCTAAGGGCTTGTGTTTCACTACTTTTACCCTGTGAAGCATCACATACACACACACACACACACACACACACACACACACACACCCCGGACTGATTATTACTGGGTCCACAGCACCCTGCTGAGTGTCCTTAGGTGCCTAGAAAGGCTGCACTCCAGAAAGGGGGCTTGAACTGGAATGCCCAGCACCAGGGCACGTGCGTGGTTCATAATATTTGCTCCTAAGTCCCTGGAGGCCTGGATCCCGCTAGGGAGTCTGGTCTGAGCCAGAACATAGCAGGTAGTAGATGTTTAAAACGGGTTCAGAGAAGGCCACCCTACCAGGCTGTATCAAACTCACCCCAGTCCAGCAGTGGGACCTACACCTAATTAGGCTCCAGGGATGAGGTAGCAGCCCCAGTCAGGAAGGCTGAGGGAATAAAGCAGGCACTGCTTCTCTCTACTTCTCTTTAATATCATGCCGATATTCTGTTGCAGTATAGTCAATTTGCAGTATCCTGATTGTCACATACAGCTGCCTGATTCAGGGATAACATATCTATGAGATATGTCTATTCTTTTTTGCCACAGAAGGTCAAACAGGTTTGTGAGCATCAGGTCCTGGTGGATTGTGTATCTCAGATACAGTTTTCTGTGTATACAAAGAAGGGAGGTAGGAGATAATTTCTGTGCATTCTCTCCCAGAGATACAGATTTATGTGTATAGGTTAGAGGTACAGATTCCCATGTGTATGCAGAAGGAGGGAAGGAAGGGAGAGAGGAAGAGGATAATCCTTGGGGATTATTGATTACACATACAGGTTTCTATGTCTATGCTAGTTCAGATCTTTTAATTCATTTTCAGGCCCTTCGTGTTCTATTCTTTCTTTTCTTTGAACACTTTGTGTTTGAAATCTGAGTCTCTTTTGGCTAACAAATTTGATACTTTGTAAGCTGCTGATGCTGTTGACGCTGACGCTGGCAAAGATTGACGGCAGGAGGAGAAGGGGATGACAGAGGATGAGATGGTTGGATGGCACCACTGACTCAATGGACATGAGTTTGAGTAGACTCCGGGAGTTGGTGATGGACAGGGAGGCCTGGCGTGCTTCAGTCCATGGCGTTGCAAAGAGTTGGACACAACTGAGCGACTGAACTGAACTGAAGCTGTTGATATTTTCCCTAGAAGGTACATGGTACACTATTGTCTTCCTATGCCTGACTGACTTCTCTTAGAAATGATCCTTTAAGGTCTATCCGTGTGGATACCTGTGGACATGTGACCCCAGGTACAGGGTCTGGGGGTGGGGTCACCTTTGAGAGTGTCCACGTGTGAGCTCAGGTGCAGGGTCAGGGGGTTGTGTGGGTCTCACCCCCCTCCACGATTCAGGATCGTGTGTACCCAGAGACCGCCTCTCTCCCCTTTCCCTGTAGCGTGCCTTGTTCCCCTGAGATTCCCAGCATCTGAGCTGAGGATGTCGCCCTGATTTACCTGTGGTCATCTGTCTCCTCTTGTTGCGTTCACATGAGGTCAGGTGCCTTGGGGCAGCTGTGCTCCGTGTTCTGCTAAGTGCCCGATAACGCTTGGTGTACAGTTTCTGAACCCTACTTGAGATTCTGGCCCTGGCACAGTGAAGCCCGCACTGACCGCACGTTGTGGGAAGGAAAGGAAGCGTGTGTTGCGGGTGCTGAGCAAGGCGGCCAGGGCAGGCCGTGTTTAAAAGGCCCCACTTCGTGAAGGCTTTCATGGGAAAGACAAGGGTAAGGAAGGGCTTATGGAGTGGGTGATCTGCTCGGGGACCTTCTCCTGATTGGCTGGTGGCGAGGTCATTGGGAACGAGCATCATCACCTTCTGAGTCTAATGGGTCTGGAGTCTGCGTGCTGCCCACAAGCAATTTCTCCACCTGATGGGTGTTTCAGCGCGTGTAAGACAGCTCACAGGATACGGCTCAGGACATTTTCTACAGCCCTTGGGGAGGAACATAGATCCTTGACTTTGTTTAATGGCTAAGTTATTGTTCTTTCTTTTTTGACAGTTTTCCTTTCTTTCTGCATATTCTCACTTCTCTGGTTAAATGTACTCTTCGAAACGCAGAGAAGCCTGGGAGTCTAAAGATTTTCTGCAGACAGGAGGCAGGCAGAGGACCTGCTATGTTTTCCCTTAAAATTTGATTATTTTTTGGATTAATGGATTAATCAAAACTTCATAGGATCTTCTCTTGTTTTATTCCCACCTCTTCCCAGGAAGGTCAGTTTCAGCGATTAAAGGACAGGGTAGGGGCTTCCCTGGTGGTCCAGGGGCTAACAGTCTGTGCGTACAATGCAGGGGACCCACGTTCATCCCCTGGTCAGAGAACGAGATCCCACATGCCACAGCTGAAAGATCCCTTGTGCCAGACCGGCCTCAGCCGTATATTATGGTAAATGAATTACAAATATAAAAAACAAAAAAATTTAATTAAAAATAAAATACTTGGTAAAACCCAAATGTAGCCATTCTTGCAAGTCCTTATTCAAATAATATCCATGCTATGTGTCCGCAGACAGGATCCCGTGACAGTTAGAGGGATGTCACCAGACAGGCCCTGCCTCTAATACCAGAACTACGAGAGGCAGTGTTCTTGAAACAACAGGCGGGATTTGTGGTTGCTGAGTTCATGCACTTGAGTCTTTCCTTGAATGTACGTCTGTGCTTGAAACAGAGCAGGACCCTGTCGTCCTGGCCCCCCACCCCCATGTCCTCCGCCTACCTTTCGCCTGTGGAGAGTATCAGTCAAAAAGCAAGTTTAATCAGAGAAATGAGAAATGCTGAAGGAAAGCGAAACAGGCAAAGGAGACCAAACAGCAACAATGCTGTCAGTAAGCGTCGCCGAGGGCCTTCAGTTCCTTCCTCAGGGTCTGTAGGTGATATTCTGAGCCACGTGCTGTGAGCCGTCTTATAGATACTGAAACCCCAGGTGGAGAGGCTGACTGCATGATGGCCAGGCTGTACCCAGGACACAAGCTGCCACAGTTCAGAGAAGTGGCCACAAAGAAACGGGAGTAACTGGCCCTGGGACTGAAGGGCAGCTGTCCTTAAAACAAGCTGCTGCTGCTCAGATGACCAGTTTCAGGGTGACTGTCAGAGCTGACTGTGCTGCTTCTGCAGTAGTCCCCCTCCCTGTTCCCGCTCTCCCCTCCTCCCCACCCGCCCCCAGCCGTCTATAGAAGCTCTCACCCCCTGCTTGCGGTGGTGGGAATGGCCTTTGGACAGGCGTCCACCAACCAGCTCTCCGCAATTGTCAGCATCTAAAATAAAGCACACTTTCCTTTCCGCCAGCCTGGCCTCTTGATTGGCTTTTGAGCAGAGAGCAGCCAGACCCCAAGTACTCTTGCAGTAACATGCTGACTCATAATTGTTTTAATAAATAATTAGGTATTAGTTTAGGTTTATTTTACTGTTAACTATCAGTGGGTTTATGCATTCTGACATAAGCTTTATGCAAGGAGAAACATTTCTTGTTACTAGTATGAACAATATTGCTTCTATTCATTAATAAATTCAGTTTAGTTCAGTTGCTCAGTGGAGTCTGACTCTTTGTGACCCCATGCACTGCTGCACACCAGGCCTCTCTGTCTATCACCAACCCCCGGAGCTTGCTCAAACTCATGTCCATTAAGTCAGTGTTGCCATCCAACCATCTCATCCTCTGTCATCCCCTTCTCCTCATGCCTTCAATTTTTCCCAGCATCAGGGTCTTTTATAATGAGTCAGTTCTTTGCATCATGTGGCCAAAGTATGGAGCTTCAACTTTAGCATCGGTCCTTCCAATGAATACTTCAGGACTAATTTCCTTTAGGATGGACTGGTTGGACCTCCTTGCAGTCCAAGGGACTTTCAAGAGTCTTCCCTGGTGGCTCAGACGGTAAAGTGTCTGCTTGCAGACAGGGAGACCCGGGTTTGATCCCTCGGTTGGGAAGATCCCCTGGAGAAGGAAATGGCAACCCACTCCAGTACTCTTGCCTGGAAAATTCTGTGGACTGAGGAGCCTGATACACTACAGTCCATGGGGTCGCAAAGAGTCGGACACGACTGAGCAACTTCACTTCTTCACTTCTTCTCCAACACCACAGTTCAGAAGCATCAGTTCTTCAGCACCCAGCTCTCTTTATGGTCCAGCTCTCACATCCACACATGACCACAGGAAAAACTATAGCTTTGACTAGACGGACCTTTGTTGGCAAAGTAATGTCTCTGCTTTTTAATATGCTGTCTAGGTTGGTCATAGCTTTTCTTCCAAGGAGCAAGCGTCTTTTAATTTCATGGCTGCAATCACCATCTGCAGTGATTTTGGAGCCCCCAAAAATAAAGTCTGACACTGTTTCCACTGTTTCCCCATTTACTTCCCATGAAGTGATGGGACTGGATGCCATGATCTTCGTTTTCTGAATGTTGAGCTTTAAGCCAACTTTTTCACTCTCCTCTTTCACTTTCATCAAAAGGCTTTTTAGTTCTCCTTCACTTTCTACCATAAGGGTGATGTCATCTGCATATCTCAGGTGATTGATATTTCTCCTGGCAATCTTGATTCCAGCTTGTGCTTCATCCAGTTTCCCAGCGTTTCTCATGATGTACTCTGCATAGAAGTTAAATAAGCAGGGTGACAATTTACAACCTTGATGTACTCCTTTTCCTATTTGGAACCAGTTGTTATTTCATGTCCAGTTCTAACTGTTGCTTCTTGACCTGCATACAGATTTCTCAGAAGGCAGGTCAGGTGGTCTGGTATTCCCGTCTCTCTCAGAATTTTCCAGTTTATTGTGATCCACACAGTCAAAGGCTTTGGCATAGTCAATAAAGCAGAAGTAGATGTTTTTCTGGAACTCTCTTGCTTTTTTGATGATCCAAAGGATGTTGGCAATTTGATCTCTGGTTCCTCTGCCTTTTCTAAATCCAGCTTGACCAACTAGAAGTTCTCGGTTCACATACTGTTGAAGCCTCACTTGGTGAATTTTGAGCATTACTTTGCTAGCACGTGAGAATGGTGCAATTGTGCAGTAGTTTGAGCATATTTGGCATTGCCTTTCTTTGGGATGGGAATGAAAACTAACCTTTTCCAGTCCTGTGGCCACTGCTGAGTTTCCCAAATTTGCTGGCATATTGAGTGCAGCACTTTCACAGCATCATCTCTTAGGACTTGAAATAGCTCAGTTGGAATTCTGTCACCTCCACTAGCTTTGTTTGTAGTGATGCTTCCTAAGGCCCACATGACTTTGAACTCCAGGATGTCTGGTTTAGGTGAGTAATCACACCAACGTGATTATCTTGGTCATGAAGATCTTTTTTGTATAGTTCTTCTGTGTGTTGTATATTAATAATTTGTCTGGTATTAATTAATAGTTGATGTATTTATTATTGGTATTTAGGTGATTGTGTGGTTGACCTTGATTGCTTTCTTAATTGATGACTGCTTTTAAACCAGCTGTGGTATTGTATATGCTTCTTCTCTAGAGACGTATGTTGTTGTGTTTAGTTGCCTAGTCACGTCCTGCTCTTTGCAACCCCATGGACTCATGGCCCACCAGGCTTTAGCCTGCCCTGTTCTACCAGGCTCCTTTGACCATGGAGATTCTCCAGGCAAGAACACTGGCATGGATAGCCATGCCCTCCTCCAGGGTATCTTCCCGACCCAGGCATCTTCGAGTCCCCTGCATTGGCAGGCGATTCGTAAAGAATGAGCCACCAGGGAAGCCCAGAGACATTTGTACCCTGTAACTAAAAATCTGTATCTAAAAACTTGAATCTTTTAAAATACTGAAAGTTATGTTAAAAGGTATGTTTTTCAGTAATATTTAAAGTTGAACTAAAGTTCTTTTCTGGACAACCAGCTATCGCCAGGCTTATAAGGCTTATTAGCTCTACTCATAAATCACAGGATGAGTTTGTTCTTGTAAACTGTCCATAAGCAGCTCCTCTGGCTCCAGGATATTTAACTTCTTTCATCATCCTTTATGGTACTTTGTAGCACCAGCTTTAATATTCCATCTTTTATTTACTTATGAGACTTGAATCTGGCAGGAAGTTTGGTCTGGTTTTAGCATAGTGTTCTGAGGTTTAAAATCCTCTCTAGGCTTCACTTCGATCCATCCAAGCACACTTTCCAGGATGCTCATCTTGTCAGGACTTATCTCCTCTTCTATGTTCAGTTCAGTTCAGTTCAGTTCAGTTCAGTCGCTCAGTCATGTCCGACTCTTTGCAACCCCATGAATTCCAGCATGCTAGGCCTCCCCATCCATCACCAACTCCCAGAGTTCACTCAGATTCATGTCTACCGAGTCAGTGATGCCATCCAGCCATCTCATCCTCTGTCATCCCCTTCTCCTCCTGCCCCCAATCCCTCCAAGCATCAGAGTCTTTTCCAATGAGTTAGCTCTTTGCATGAGGTGGCCAAAGTATTAGAGTTTCAGCTTCAGAGTCAGTCCTTACAGTGAACACCCAGGACTGATCTCCTTTAGGATGGACTGGTTGGATCTCCTTGCAGTCCAAGGGACTCTCAAGAGTCTTCTCCAACGCCACAGTTCAAAAGCATCAATTCTTCGGTGCTCAGCTTTCTTCACAGTCCAACTCTCATATCCATACATGACCACTGGAAAAACCATAGCTTTGAATAGACGGACCTTTGTTGGCAAAGTAATATCTCTGCTTTTGAATATACTATCTAAGTTGGTCATAACTTTCCTTCCAAGGAGTAAGCATCTTTTAATTTCATGGCTGCAATCACCATCTGCAGTGATTTTCGAGCCCCAAAAATAAAGTCTGACACTGTTTCCACTGTTTCTCCATCTATTTCCCATGGAGTGATGGGACCAGATGCCATAATCTTTGTTTTCTGAATGTTGAGCTTTAAGCCAACTTTTTCACTCTCCTCTTTCACTTTCATCAAGAGGCTTTTTAATTCTTCTTCCCTTTCCGCCATAATGGTGGTGTCACCTGCATATCCCAGGTTATTGATATTCCTTATTTACCACTAAATTCTCCTTTGGTTTTTTATTTCCTAAAAACTTTTGTGTAAGTTATGTTCCTGAGGTACAAAATGTAGCCTACATCTTCCCCTCCCATGGGCTATGCCTTGACCAAACATCTAACAGTTATGGTAATTTTGTTTTCTGCTGTTCCTCCCCCAGGCTCCCCTAGGATAGGGTTTACCAGAGCCTGTCAATTATCAAACAAGCTTCTCTAGAGGAATGTGAATCACCGCCAAGTTCTCTGGCTTTTAGGCTAATGCTTATCCTACTCTGGTGAATAATTTTGTTGTTATAATATGTGAATGTAGGTCAAAGCATAGCGGGATATCTAATCCCAGTGTGGATCTTCATTGTGGTGTCATCAGAAGTGTCAAAGTCAGTTTCGTGGCTTATTTATATTATTTTATTTTTTAATTTAAAAACTTGTCTTCTACTTTTATTGAGATGTAATTGACATATAGAGACTGTATAATTTTAAAATATACACTGTAATAAGTTGACTTATATACATGATGAAGTGATTATCACAAAAAAATTATTGGACATCCAATCTTATATAGATACAACATTAAATAAATATAAAAATATTTTTTCTTTGTGTTGAGAACTCTTAATATTCTCTTAACTTTCATAAGTAACATCAGTTCAGTTCAGTTCAGTTCCTCAGTCATGTCTGACTCTGTGTGACCCCGTGAATCGCAGCACGCCAGGCCTCCCTGTCCATCACCAACTCCCGGAGTTCACTCACACTCACGTCCATCGAGTTGGTGATGCCATCCAGCCAGCTCATCCCTGTCGTCCCCTTATCCTCCTGCCGCCAATCCCTCCCAGCATCAGAGTCTTTTCCAATGAGTCAACTCTTCGCATGAGGTGGACAAAGTACTGGAGTTTCAGCTTCAGCATCAGTCCTTCCAAAGAAATCCCAGGGCTGATCTCCTTTAGAATGGACTGGTTGAATCGCCTTGCAGTCCAAGGGACTCTCAAGAGTCTTCTCCAACACCACAGTTCAAAAGCGTCAATTCTTCGGCGCTCAGCTTTCTTCACAGTCCAACTCTCACATCCATACATGACCACTGGAAAAATCATAGCCTTGACTAGATGGACCTTAGTCAGTAAAGTAATGTCTCTGCTTTTGAATATGCTATCTAGGTTGGTCATAACTTTTCTTCCAAGGAGTAAGCGTCTTTTAATTTCATGGCTGCAGTAACCATCTGCAGTGATTTTGGAGCCCCCAAAAATAAAGTCTGACACGGTTTCCACTGTTTCCTCATCTATTTCCCATGAAGTGATGGGACCGGATCCCATGATCTTTGTTTTCTGAATGTTGAGCTTTAAGCCAACTTTTTCACTCTCCTCTTTCATCAAGAGGCTTTTTAGTTCCTCTTCACTTTCTGCCATAAGGGAGGTGTCATCTGCATATCTGAGGTTATTGATATTTCTCCCCTCCCAGCAATCTTGATTCCAGCTTGTGCTTCTTCCAGCCCAGTGTTTCTCATGATGTACTCTGCATGTAAGTTAAATAAGCAAGGTGATAATATACAGCCTTGATGTACTCCTTTTCCTATTTGGAACCAGTCTGTTGTTCCATGTCCAGTTCTAACTGTTGCTTCCTGACCTGCATATAGGTTTCTCAAGAGGCAGGTCAGGTGATATGACCTAATTCAAATCCCTTATGATTATACAGTGGAAGTAAGAAATAGATTTAAGGCACTAGATCTGATAGATAGAGTGCCTGATGAACTATGGACGGAAGTTCGTGACATTGTACAGAAGACAGGGATCAAGAGCATCCCCATGGAAAAGAAATGCAAAAAAAGCAAAATGGCTGTCTGGGGAGGCCTTACAAATAGCTGTGAAAAGAAGAGAAGTGAAAAGCAAAGGAGAAAAGGAAAGATATAAGCATCTGAATGTAGAGTTCCAAAGAATAGCAAGGAAAGATAAGAAAGCCTTCCTTAGCGATCAATGCAAAAAATAGAGGAAAACAACAGAATGGGAAAGACTAGGGATCTCTTCAAGAAAATTAGAGATACCAAGGGAACATTTCATGCAAAGATGGTCTCGATAAAAGACAGAAATGGTATGGACCTAACAGAAGCAGAAGATATTAAGAAGAGGTGGCAAAAATACACAGAAGAACCATATAAAAAAGATCTTCACGACCAAGATAATCAAAATGGTGTGATCACTAACCTAGAGCCAGACATCCTGGAATGTGAAGTCAAGTGGGCCTTAGAAAGCATCACTACGAACAAAGCTAGTGGCGGTGATGGAATTCCTGTTGAGCTATTTCAAATCCTGAAAGATGATGCTGTGAAAGTGCTGCACTCAATATGCCAGCAAATTTGGAAAACTCACCAGTGGCCACAGGACTGGAAAAGGTTAGTTTTCATCCCAATCCCAAGAAAGGCAATGCCAAAGAATGCTCAAACTACTGCACAATTGCACTCATCTCACATGCTAGTAAAGTAATGCTCAAAATTCTCCAAGCCAAGCTTCAGCATACGTGAACCGTGATCTTCCTGATGTTCAAGCAGGTTTTAGAAAAGGCAGAGGAACCAGAGATCAAATTGCCAACATCTGCTGGATCATCGAAAAAGCAAGAAAGTTCCAGAAAAACATGTATTTCTGCTTTATTGACTATGCCAAATAGGTAACGTACAAAGGGTTATTTTTATTTTGTCGTTTATTTTCTTTTAGCTATGGATTTTTACAGCTTCAGTAGGACTTAACTTTAAGGTAATCCTTAACATGCTTTACACTGGATTCCTACTGAGTTAATCCTAGGACCAAAGTAGCTGACATACCATGTGCCAACCCTATTTAGCTGACATAACTCACTCAGACTTCCTCTTGTGTGTGCTTGGTGTCCAACTCTTTGCAACCCCATGGACTGTGGCCTGCCAGGCTCCTCTGTCCATGGGATCCTCCAGGCCAGAACACTGGAATGGGCTGCCATTTCCTCCTCCAGGGGATCTTCCCGACCCAGGGGTGGACCCTGCGTCTTGTGTGGCTCCTGCCTTGCGGGGGTTCTCTACCTGCTGAGCCTCCTCTTACGGCTTACCTTCCCATCCCTGCCACTTCCCATGGGGCAGGGTTACACAGGCGTTGTTTTTGTGTACCTGGTGTCTGCTCCTTTTAATCTTCTATGTTTAGAGACCTTTCTCACCAGATGCAGACAAGTACATGTGTAACTGTATCAATATTAGACATTAGTAGACTGGAACTTGTGTGTTTATGGGGTTATTAAATCCATCCAGGTATTTATAGGGCTTCACCTTAATTATTAAGCTACATCACCAGGTTGAGTAGGATTTTGTATGTATAAGTTTTATGCATTTAGGTGATATATTGATATTCAGTGTAGTAGTTTGGGTTGGGTTAAAATTAGAATTGAAATATTTAACATTTTTTTTTCTTTTGAAGATTATTAAAATGTACTTTATTGCTTATTTTGTTTGAGGTACATGGCAGGTCCAGAGGGATGTCTTTTTTTTTTTTTTTAACATATATTATCTCTTTTATTGGGGTATAGTTGCTTTACAATGTTGTGCTGGTTTCTGCCGTACAATGAAGTGAATCAGCTGAGGTGTACATATATCTTCTCGCACCTGAGCCTCCCTCCTCCCCATCCCTCCCCTCTAGGTCATCACAGAGCACAGAGCTGAGCTCCCTGTGCAGGACAGCAGCTTCCCACGTGGTAGTGTGTATACATCAATGCTACTCTCTCTATTTGTCCCACCTCCTCCTTCCCCCACTGTGTCCCCGAGTCTCTGTCTCCAGGGCTGCCCTGCAAATAGGTTCATCAGTACCTTGAGTCAGCATTTTACTTCAGAAGAAAAGGACATGGGGGCTTGTACAGGATTTTATTAGCTGGAGCACAATTAGGTCCTCACGCTGTCTACTTCTTGCCCAGTGGCTGGGCTAGAGGGGAAGGGGCATGTATTCAGCAGAATTAACTGGACAATGGGACAGGGACACAGTTTTGCCTCAGGGAAGGCAAAGTTGTGATAATTTAAAGCAGCTCTGTATGGTGGCTTTTGTGAAAAACAAAACAAAACAAAATCCCAGTTCCAGGAGCCTCTCCAGGAACAAAGCTGGAAGCTGACACAGAGCATCTGTATTAAACCCAGCCACACCACTCTTGGCACGTCACCACACGGTCATTACATGGAGTTTGTCAATTTATTGGGCTTCCCAGGTGGTAAAGAATCAGCTGGTGAAGAATCTGCCCGCAATGCAGGAGACCTGGGTTTGATCCCTGGGTTGGGAAGATCCCCTGGAGAAGGGAACAGCTACCCGCTCTAGTATTCTGGCCTGGAGAATTCCATGGACTATACAGTCCATGGGGTCGCAAAGAATCAGACATGACTGAGCAACTTTCACTTTCACTTTGTCAATTTCTTACAACTGATACACGGGACAACACTTTGATGCACCATGGGCATGTCTGCCATTTGCTTTTGTAAAATCACGCAGAATCTATGGAGATACAGCTCAGTTCAAGTGCGGCTTTCCACTTAATTCAGTTCGGTTCAGACTCTCAGTCGTGTTCGACTTTTTGCCTTTCCATTAAACAGCTTCAATTTACTCATCCATACGATAAACTTTTAACCATGGTCAGAGTGGGCTTATGCAGGTCACGGGATAGTTTTAAAAATCAAATGCAGTAGTTCACTTTTAAGTAATGAGCTTGTTCATTTACGTTTGGCTGTGCTGGGTCTTCGTTGCTGCTCAGGCTCTTCTCTCGTTGTGGCAAGTGGAGGCTGCTCTCTAGCTCTGGGGTGTGGACTTCTCATTGCAGTGGCTTCTCTTGTTGCAGAGCCCTGGCTCGAGGGCGCAGGCTCAATAGTTGTGCACAGGCTTAATTCCTCCACAACATGTAGGATCAAACCCACGTCCCCTGCATTGCCAGGCAGACTCTTCACCACTGGACCACCGAGGAAACCCATGACATGATTTATACACAAGAGAATTTTATGGAAGCCATACATGCAAACAGGTCCTGTAGTTGGAATTCTTCAGAAGGAAGTCATGAGTGTACCATTTCAGGTTTATATTTAAAGCTTTGCTTGCATAATAGTTTAAAATCATTTCTTAAAAAACACAGCAATGCACGTGCCTCTAAGCAGGAAGTTGATGTAGTGGAATGCTGTGGAGAGAGAACAAGGAACTGTGTGTCTATCCACACACACCCTAATCAGAAATATCATTAGTGGCAGTTTTCTCTGGGCAGTGGAATCACAGAAAATGATCAAAACTTTCTGTTTGCTTTTGCAGTAAGTAATGAATTTTCTCCCATAGATGTATAACTTTGATAATTTTTAAAAGAGATTGCTTGGGGGGAAAAAATCAATGTTTCCCTGTAAAATAGCATTTAGATAGCTCTCCCCAGAATTTTCATTCTACAGAATTCCACTATTCGAGGCTTGCAGTAGAAGAGCAAGTGCAAGGCCATTCCTGAGCGCCATCAGAAAAGTCTGTTTAGCAAAATTACTGCCTTTCCGAGTAATCACACCAGCAAAAGAAAAAGATTTCTCTTCCATTTCCCATCATTATAAGTTTAAATTGAATTCTGTCTTCTCTTTGTTTCCTTGTTTTCTTGTCTATGTTTTTTTCTCTGTGGCTTAGAAGAGGATCATTTTGTGAGGCTGTCTCTATGGAAACTCTAAGAAAACACAGAAAGAATTGGCCAAGTTGGAACAAACACAGTGAAATCCATTTCGTAGTCCTTTTATGGACTGTGATTGTCCAGGCATTTCTGTTTTTTCTGGTTCTGAGGCTGAAATGCTTCATCTCTCATTCTGTACAGCCTCGGCCACCTCTGAGACACCGTGTCGCTCCGAGCCAAGGAGGAGGGCTTTGCTTCCTACACAGCAGCACCAGCAGGACAGTTGTTCCCCTTCCCCTGGTGTCTGGGGATCTGCGGTAAAGGAAGGCACGCTTGGCTTGCTTTGCTTACTGCTTTTCTTTCTCCCTGATGAAAGCTAAGCTCTGTAAATGTTGTTGTGATCTATTTATTCTATAATGGTTGCTTAACAAAAGAGTTTAGCCTTTCTTCTCTACTGAACCTCAAATGAGAGCCTTTAAAAATGTAACTTCTCTCTTCAGGTAACGCAACAGCAACACATATTCGGGAGATGATGACCTCTTGGACAGACTTTTTTGCATCCTGCTGGTTGTGGAAGCATTTTCCCTCCAAAAAGTCATCAAGATGCTTGAACAAGTGGTAGTCAGTTGGCGAGAGTGTGTGTGTCATATAACATACACGTTGCCCAGATGGACTTATAATATCAAAAATCTCAATGAAATTATTTAATATGTACCATTTTTAAAAATATGAGCTGTTGAAGACCACTGTTGAAGACCAGCTCAGTGGATGGACTGAGTAGAAGCTGCAAAGCACTTTCCAAAGACACCCTTGTAAGAAAAAACTGTCATGGTGAATGTTTGGTGGTCTGCTGCCCGAACTGATCCACTACAGCTTTCTGAATCCCAGCAAAACTATTATGTCTGAGGAGTATGCTCAGCAAATCAATGAGATACACCAAAATCTCCAGGCTTGCACCTGGCATTGGTCCACAGAAAGGGTCCAAGTCTTCTCCATGACAATGCCCCACTGCACATCACACAACTAACACTTCAAAAGTTGAACAAACTGGGCTACGATGTTTTGCCTCATCTACCATATTCACCTGACCTCTCGCCAACCAACTACCACTTGTTCGAGCATCTTGATGACTTTTTACAGGGAAAACACTTCCACAACCAGCAGGATGCAAAAAAAGCTGTCCAAGAGTTTGTCATATCCCAAAGCATGGATTTTTTTTTTTTTTGCTACAGGAATAAACAAACTTATTTCTCATTGGCAAAAATGTGTTGATTCTAATGGTTCCTATTTTGATTAATAAAGATATGTTTGAGCCTAGTTATAATGATTTAAAACTCACAGTTCAAAACCACATTTATGCTGGCCCCAAATTAATAGATGGACAATAGGCACATAATAAGATGCTCAGCATCACTAATTACTAGAAATGCAGATCAAAATCACAATGAAATACCGCCTCACACCAGTCAGAGTGGCCATCGTCCAAACATTCTTGTAGATAGGACACAAGTCAGGGATCCTGATGTATCTTTGTACCTATTTGTGTCTTTCATTCATAAAAGTGATGAATAGCAGAGAGGCAGAAAGTAGCATGATGTTTTGAAAGGTTCTTAATTCTCACCAAATGAGAATTTCTGGCAATGTATTTACTTTAGATAAAACAGAAAGATGGTATTAAACGTAAAATTATGAAAAAGAAGAAACTGAAGAAGCTCTGATGCAAATGTTGTGGAACTCTTTTGCCAATCTCAGGGAGAGAGTATTAAATGTTTAATGGCATTTCAATGATGACACTCTCGGAATTAGATTTCTCCAACAGTGTTAAATGCTGAGGGAGGCTATTTCATACATTTTTTAAATGTCATTTTAAAATGTTAAAAATGGGATTTACATATATAGCAGCAGTTATACAGACATGCAGATAACTAGCATTTGTTTGCTAATATGTATCACTGTAAATCTAAGATAGGGCACAGAACAATAGTTTAAAACATTTGTCCAACCAGTGAAACAGGCAAATTAGCTAGTTGCCATGGGATTTTTAATTGGAAAATTGTTGACTAGATCCAGGCATGGTATGATATTTTAAGTTAGTGTCTTCCTTTATCAGATAATTTCAATAATTTGAGGACATGAGAAAGAAGCAGCACATCTTTTGTCTTCCATAGTTTGTGACTGCATGAAAAGGACGTTGGTTATTCTACATCTGAAAGAGTGGAAGGCTCTTAGTCCTCAGGGCAACAAGCAGGATGCTGTAACTCTGTTCCTTTGGGCACATGGAGCTTTAGAACTTTCTGTAAACCCAAGTTCAATGCTGTTCCTTTGCTTAAATCTCACGTCTCTGAGTAAGTTAGTCATCATGCTACCGTCAAAGAGCATGGGTAAGCAAGTTTCATCTAGAGAACTAGAATGTATGCCCACAGAATTTCATGTAGAAAGAAAACAATCCTTCAGATCCATCAGACTGGCTTTTGCATGGAAGTTCCTGAGCATGAATGTGTGTGATTTAATCTGCTTCTCAAACCCAGGACACCTGAACACTTGCTCAAGATCCTGAAGGAAAAGAGAGGTCATGAAAGGACAAAGCAAGCTTCATCACCAACTCCCTTATGATGGTCTCTGGTGGTAGACATGACAACATGGAGAACATGCCTACATCAGACAGTCCCCAGAGCCCAGGACCCCAGCAGGAGGACCACAGCTACCACCATGGGCCACGCAACTTGGAGTATCAGACTTCAGTCCCTGCCATGCCTCTCAGCATGCAACAAATGATTAAAATTATTGAATGGATAAGAGTGTCACCCTCATGACAATGAAAGATGATCTGGAGCAAAGAGCTCGGAAGGAGGAAACCCTGCTTATCTGATCACCTCCTAGGGCTCATCCCTGTAAAATGTGAGAGTCAGTGGCCTTATTCTGTACAACACACACACACACACATACACAACACACACACAACATATGCACAGAACACACACACACACGGAACACACACAGAGAACACCTGCATAGCACATTCACAGAACACAGAATACACGCAACACACACGCAGAACATTTTTCACGGAAGTAGACTGAGGGGAGGGCCCTGGTCCCGCCGGGCTGCTGTAATGAAAGACCACAGCCGTGGAGGCTGATAAATAATAGACCGTGCTGGAGGCTGAAGGCCAAGTGTGGTTGGGGTCAGGGCCAGGTCCAGGTGGACCTCGCAGGGAGAAAGGGGCAGGGACTCCACGGTCCTTCTGTAACAGCACTGACCCCATTCCTGAGGGCTCCACTCTCACGATGAAGAGTCTCTCCCGGGCCACCTCCTAATACCATCACATGGGCATCAAGGTCTAATGTATAAATCTGGGGGAGACACATACGTAGCAGGAGCTGAACGGAACATCCCTGGGCCATACTTTTGAGTTATTGCTTTTTCTAACTTTTTACTTAACAAGATAAATTTAAAAGCTGCTGGGGTACGGCCCCGGTGGATCCAGGGAATTCGAAGCAGGGATGGCATCGGCAATTAGATAAGATTATTTATTTAGAGATAGAAAGAGAAATTAGGAAAGAATAGTGTAATGGAGAAAATAGAGGAGAAAAGAGGCTGTATTCCTTTGTTTACACAGGAGACCAATAAAGCCCCGAGACAAGGGACTTGCACTGTCTACATAGGCCATAGGCGCCAGCTTGAATAGCGGAGGGTGCCCTGCCTTGGGCTCCCTCTCGCGTGGGTCTTAGAAGCCTGGGCAAATAAGTAGACATGGTGAGCCTCTGTGCTCCAGATGGGAATTAGCCTGAAAAGGAGAGAAAGAAAAGAAGACACAGGGGAAACCAGTCTTTCCAGGAACTGGTCCGTCTCTTTATTTTTCAGGGAAGCTTTTATACTTTAAGTTGTACATAGAGATCAATGCATACAAAGTCATGCAGGGTCAACAGACCTGACCCTTATCAAGACCAGGCACTCTTTATGCATGCATACAAAGGTCTTAGGTGGTTTTACATCATCTTCTGGCCAGGGGGCCTGCTAACATTTTATGACCCTTTCTTTCTGATAATGGTCAGTCAACCAGAACACTTATTTTTTCCAAGGGTGATTTTTCTTAAACCAGGCGCCACCCTCCAAAGGGACCAGATAAAGTTGCATTCCTGCAGGGCAAAAGTGCAGTGGGCTATAATCCAGAAAAGAATTTACTAGCCTAAGGTCTGATGTGATTAATATCAAAGGTTATTACTTATTTTCCCATCTGCCAGTTATATCAGTTAATGTATATAAGGAACAAGGCATATGGAGACTTAGCAGCAAATATTGGCTCGACAACGAAACCCTCCATTGGTATATTTCTAACAACTCACTAATACTACACTAATAATTTCTAACTTCTCAAAAAACTGTGTATTTAGAAAGTTTAGAGCGTCTCGTGCCTCTCACGGTTGCGAGGCTATGAACAATGACATGTGTGGTTGTAAGAGGCCGGATAAACTCGTCAGGCAGGCTAGAGAGCCATCAGAGGAGTTTTTGGACTGAAACACTCTTGTTACGCCCAGGAGACTTATTAACTGGAGCTCTAAGTTAACTCTTTTCAGAGAAAGGTGGTGGGGGATAGCCTGCTGTTAATGCCAGAAGAGTTGGTGAAAAGCATAATGCAATAAGACGGAGACTCTATTTTGGGGGTGAATGCTCGTGAAGGTCCAGGGGGGTTCCCTCAAGGCCTGATCTCGCCTTTGCCTGTCAGGCCTCTTCCTCATGACCTTTGCCACAGGCGGGATTCCCTATGCTGGCTCCCAGCAAAAAGCCAGATGTGATCAACCAGGATTACTATTCTTTTTAAAATTAAAATTAATGGAAATGTGGCACCAACTTTGCATACTTGGCACAAACCACCCTCGATTGTGGTGTATAACTATTTTTATACATTGTTGGGTTCTATTTGCTAATATTTCCATGTAGCAGTAGTTCACGTTTATGTTCATGAGAGATGTTGGTCTGTAGTTTCCTTTTGTTTTTTAGAATTTACTTCTGGCTGTGCTGGGCCTTCATCGCTGTGAGCTCTGCTCTAGCTGTGACAGACAGGGGTTCCTCTCCATCTGTGCTGCACGGGCCTCTCTTTGAGGTGGCTTCCCTCGTGGAGTGTGGACTCTAGAGCACAGGTTCAGTAGCTGTGGTGCGTGGGCTTAGCTGCTCTGTGGCGTGTGGAATCTTCCCGGCTGGAGATCAAACCTGTGTCCCCTGCAAAGGCACATGGACTCTTCTCCACTGTGCCAGCAGGGAGGCTCATTGTATGATGTCTGTTGTTTTAAATTCGTTAAAGTGTGTCTGTGGCCCAGAATGTGGCATGGTGTATCTCTGTGAATCTTCCAGGTGAGCATGAGAATAACCTGCATTCTGCTGTTGCCATAATTCGTAGATGTGAATCATATCCAGTTGATGAATGGTACATTTTTAATATTCGTTTCTTTGCCCGTGTCGGGTCTTAGTTGCAGCATGTGGGATCTTCGTTGCATCATGTGGAATCTTTGGTTGCAGCTAACAGACTCTCTAGTTGTGACCTGCAGGCTCAGTAGCTGGGGGTGCGGGCTCTAAAGCACGTGGCTTCAGTAGTTGCGGCACATGGGCTTAGTTGCTCCGTGGCATGTGGGATCTTAGTTGCTGAACCAGGGTTTGAAGTCGTGTCCCTTGCATTGCAAGGTGGATTCTTAACTACTGGACCACGAGGGAAGTTCCTAGATGTTATTGTTGAGTTTCCTTCCTGATTTTCTGCCTGATGATCTGTCCATTTCTAATAGACTTGAGTTGAAATCTCCAGCTCAGATGATGGATTTACCTACGTCTTTTGCAATTCTATTAGCTTCTCCTTCACACAGTTTGTCCATTATTATGTTCATTCACATGAAGGATTGTTATGTCTTCTTGATAACTGATCCCTTTATCATTATTTAATACCCTCTTTACCCCTGATACTTTTCCCTGCTTTGAAGCTTGTTCTCTGTGAAATTAATAGGTTATTCCCGTTTTCTCTGGACTACTGTTTATATGTGGATTTTCCTTCATCTGTTTGTCTTTATACTTGGTGTGAATTTCCTATAGACAATGTGTGATTGAGTCTGCTGTTTTGACCCAGCTTACAATCAATTGGTCATTTAGATCACTGACTTTCAAAGTGATTGCTGATGTAGTTGGATTCGTATCTACCATATTTGTTACTGTAGTTTATTTATTGCCCTTCACCATCTAATTTTTTTTGACCACTTTTCCTGCTTTTTGTGACTTTACCTAAGCATTTTGTATGATGTCATTTTCTCCCTTTTATTAGCATTTCACTTAAATATTCTTTTTTACTTGTTTTAATGGTTACCCTAGAGTGGTTGCATCATACATTTACAGCTAATCATAGGCCACTTTCAAACAATGTCATGATTCAAAGGTGGTATAAATACCTTAAAATAACAAAATAATCCTAGTCCCTTCCTTCAATCCCTGAATCCTTGCTGTCGTTTTTAAAATGTATATACAAGCATGTTGTTGTTGTTTAGACACTAAGTCATGTCCAACTCTTTGTGACCCCATGGACTGTAGCCTGCCAGGCTCTTCTGTCCATGGGATTTGCCAGGCAAGAATACTGGAGCAGGTTGCCATTTCCTTCACTAGGGGATCTTCCTAATCCAGGGATCAAATCTGCACCTCCTGCATTGGCAGGCAGATTCTTTACTGCTGAGCAACCTGGGAAGCCCATATAGAAGCATACACAAGTATATATAAGTATATAATATATGATTACATAATTGACTATATCGTTGGTAGTATTATTTAACAAAATAGATGCATGATAGATGATAGATGCATGAGAACTAAGAAAAATAAAAGTTTATTTTGACTTCACTTATTCTTTCCTCAATGCTCTTTCTTCCTTTATATAGGCTTGAGTTTCTGACCTTCTCTCTGAACAATTACTTTTTCCTTCTGTCTAAACAATTTATTATTCCCCTTCTCTAAACAATTTTTTTAAACCATTTCCTCCAAGGCAACAAATTCACTCAGTCTTTGTGTGTCTGAGAACGTCTATGTTTCTCCTTTATCTTTGATAGATAATTTTGCAGGATAGAGAATTTTAAGTTGGTCATTTTTTTCTCAACACTAAATACTGTACTCTCTTCTTGATGTCATGGATTCTGAGAAATCAAATGTAATCCTTAGCTTTGTTCATCTAGGATGTTAGAGAATGATTAAAGAAAATTCAGGAACTACAAACAAACTTTAACACTTCATGAAGCAGCAGTCTCCATTTGGAAAACTGCAAAAAGCAAGAAGCTTTCCTAAGAAAAAATGAAGAACAAGATGGAGACAAATAGAAAATTTCTGATTGTCTGGGCAATGTAGTCAATCTTGTTTAGGACAAGAAGGAGCAAGGTAATAAGCATAGAGCCCAGAACTGGCTTGGCCTTTGGGGATTGACTGACTGGATATGCAGTGTTTCTGGTCAAGAAGAACATGTCCAGAGACACAAGAGTCATGTAGTTTCAATTTGCTGCCACAGCACCCTAGGCAGGAGCAGCCCCACCTTGGACCTAGAGAGGTATTTCAGCACCAGACAAGGTGCTTTGTTTTTGTTTTCCCCCACTCTGGTGTCTCTCAGGATTTCCTGTTTATCTTTAGTCTTATGTAGGTTGAGCATAAAATTCCAGCCAGTATTGTTTCATAACCCCAAAAACGATGACGCCATTAAAGTGCTGCACTCAGTGTGCCAGCAAATTTGGGAAACTCAGCAGTGAGTTTTCCATAGCACTGGAAAAGATCAGTTTTCATTCTTGTCCCAAAGAAGGGTAATGCCAAAGAATGTTCAAACAACCCACCAACTGTGCTTATTTCACATGCTAGCAAGGTAATCCTCAAAATCCATCAAGATGGGCCTCAGCAGTACACGAACCAAGAACTTTCAGATGTACAAGCTGGATTTAGAAAAGGCAGAGCAACCAGAGGTCAAATTGTCAACATCCATTGGATCATAGAAAAAGAAAGAGAATTCCAGAAAAACATCTACTTATGTTTCATTAACTATGCTAAAGGCTTTGATTGTGTGGATAACAACAAACTGTGGAAAATTCTTAAAGAGATAGGAACACCAGACCATCTTACCTGCCTCCTGAGAGACTTGAATGCAGGTTAAGAAGCAAGTTAGAACCAGGCATGGAACAATGAACTGGCTCAAAACTGGGAAAGAAGTACATCAAGGCTGTATATTGTCACCTTGTTTCTTTAATTTCTATGCAGAGAACATCATGAGAAACCCTGGGCTGGATGAGTCACAAGCTGGAATCAAAATTACCGGGAGAAATATCAACAGCCTCTCATATGCAGATGAATGACACCACTCTAATGGCAGAAAGCAAAGAGAAACTAAAGGGCCTCTTGATGAGAGTGAAAAAGAAGAGTAAAAAAACTGGCTTAAAACTCAACATTGCAAAAAGATCATGGCATCCAGTCCCATCACTTCATGGCAATAGTTGGGTAAACAATGGAAATAGTGACAGATTTTATTTTCTTGGGCTTCAAAATCACTGCAGATGATGACTGCACCATGAAATTAAAAGACACTTCCTCCTTGGAAGAAAAACTATGGCCAACCTCGACAGCATATTAAAAAGTAGAGACATCACTTTGCCAACAGGGATGCATCTAGTCAAAGCTATGGTTTTTCCAGTAGTCATGTATAGATGTGAGAGTTGGACCATAAAGAATGCTGAGTACCAAAGAATTGATGCTTTCAAACTGTGGTGCTGGAGAAGACTCTTGAGAGCCCCTTGGACAGCAAACAGATCAAACCAGTCAATCCTAAAGGAAATCAACCCTGAGTATTCATTGGAAGGACTGATGCTGAAGCTACAATACTTTGGCCACCTGATGTGAAGAACTGACTCATTGGAAAGGACCCTGATGCTGGGAAAGATTGAAGGCAGGAGAAGAGATAACAGAGGATGAGATGGTTGGATGGCATCACTGACTCAGTGAACATGAGTTTGACCATACTCTAGGAGACAGTGAAAGACAGGGAAGCCTGGAGTGCTGTAGTCCATGGGACTCCAAAGAGTCTGATGTGACTCAGTGACTGAACAACAACAAACTGGTTCATCCATTTCATTTGTTTCTTTCTGCTCCTTCAGTTAGGCCCTGATGACCCCAGATGGGTTAGGCTCTCATTCCTAGGTTTCCCCAAGTGCAGCTTTGTTAAGAAGAACAGAGCGCTCTCTCTGTTAGAGCATAAAGGGTTTTCTCACTGGTATTTAATGTGAGGACCAGGTTGAACTCCTCAGGGAAAAGCCCACAATCTTGTGGGTGTCCCTCCATCATTAGGTCCTTCTGGAGTTTTTAACACAGGCTGTCATCCCTGAGCCTCAGGCAACTCATAAATTACAGGTAAGGGTTTCCTACCCCAGGACTGGCTCCTGTGGTAATTTCCACGTCTGCATCTCCACTCCAGATGTTTCGTTCTCCCACGTGGGATTCAGAACCGGAACAGAGGTGGGTAGTTCCTGGCCCCGGGGCAGCGAGGCAGTGAGGAAACCTGAGTAGGTTAGCCTCTGTAAAGTGGTTTCTCTTGAGGTCAGGGGTGGTGAAGGCCTGGAGTATTGGGAAAAAATGACACTCAAACATAAAAATGTCGTGAAGAAGTCCTTGGAGCTTATAAGCAAAAGCAACATTCCTTAGTGCCAATAAAAAGTGCACATTCGGTTTTGACTTGATTTACTGATTACCAAGTCTTGAGTTGAGAAGATCCCTTGGAAAATGGAATGGCTACCCCTTCCAGTGTTCTTGCCTGGAGGATTCCATGGACAGAGGAACCTAGTGGGCTACAGTCCATGTGGTCGCAGAGTCAGACACAGCTGAAGCCATTGACACACTTTTGCTTCTTATCCAGTGTAATGGAGCAAGGTGTCACCAGTGACATTTATGTGATAATAACTTTTAAAGCTTTGAACCTGCAGTTTTGTTAGTCCGACTTCATCCTCTCTATACTCAGAGACCACACATTGTATGTACAAGCTGGGAGGACATCTGTGCAAATAATTCAGGGAAGCTTGAGAACGTGACTGTGTCAGCAGGATGTGATGAACTCCGTGGCAGACATGTGTGTGTGAGTGACTGGTTGTCTTGGAGACGAGGTATTCATGGCCACATAGGAAGACAGTTCAGACGTTGTCTTGACCGAGGTCTTCCCAACAGGGCGATTCCTAAATGACAGATTCTGAAGAATAAATGGACTGTTCCTGGGAACCACACGAAAGTCTCCTCATCAGATGTTTGTTTACAAAGCACATCAGTGCCTGAGATACTGAACCACCCTGAATCCTTGACATGCTGTTTTTGTGTGATATAGAAACTCACAAGTGTGGTCTCAGGTGACTGTATAAGCCTGCTAAAGCAACTTAGCAGGTTCAAGGCCACTTCTGCTTTCACCTGACTCATTCTTTTTAGAGAGATCTGTTTTTAAGGTAGGGTTTAAATGGTGCGTGAGACCAGAATCTCTTTTTTCCTTTAAAATACAAACTTATTGGCGTATAATTGCCTTACAGTGTTCTGTTTGTTTCCACCGCACTGCAAAGTGAATCTATTATATGGATAACTATATCCCCTCTTTTGGATTTCCTTCTCATTTAGGTCACCAAGGGGGACAGAGGAATGAGATGATTTGGGGGATGGGGATTGACATGTATACATTATTGATACTATGAATAAAATAGATAATGAACGAGAACCTACTGTACAGCACAGAATCTTCTTAAGATGTTATGGGGAGGGAGGTGGGAGGGGGGTTCATGTTTGGGAACGCATGTAAGAATTAAAGATTTTAAAATTTAAAAAATTAAAAAAGAAAGAAAGAAAGAAAAAACTTTAAAAAAATTGTAATTTATTTGCTTACGGCTGAGCTGGGTCTTCATTGCTGTGTGGACTTTTTTCCAGGTGTGGTGCGTGGTGGCTTCTCTTGTCACTCCCGGGCTCTAGAACACAGGCGCGATAGTTGCGGTACAGGCTTAGTTCCTCCGCAGCGTGTGGGGTCTTCCTGCACCAGGGATGGAGCCCATGTCTCCTGCATTGGCAGGTGGATTCTTTACCACTGAGCCACCAGAGAAGCCCCCAGAATCTTCTTAGAACACTCTTCTCTCAGTTCAGTCACTCAGTCGTGTCCAACTCTTTCAGACCCCATGGACTGCAGCACGCCAGGCCTCCCTGTCCATCACCAACTCCCGGAGTTTAATCAAACTCATGCCCATTGAGTCGGTGATGCCATCCAATCAGCTCATCCTCTGCTGTCCCCTTCTCCTCCTGCCCTCAATCTTTCCCAGCATCAGGGTCTTTTCAAATGAGTCAGTTCTCCACATCAGGTGGCCAAAGTATTGGAGTTTCAGCTTCAGCATTAGTCCTTCCAATGAATATTCAGGACTGATCTCCTTTAGGATGGACTGGTTGGATCTCCTTGCAGTCCAAGGGATCCTCAAGAGTCAACACCACAGTTCAAAAGCATCAATTCTTCAGCTCTCAGCTTCTTTTATAGTCCAACTCTCACATCCATACATGACTACTGGAAAATCCATACCTTTGACTAAAAGGACCTTTGTTGGCAGAGTATGTCTATGCTTTTTAATATGCTGTCTAGGTTGGTCATAGCTTTTCTTCCAAGAATCAAGAATCTGTTAATATCATGGCTGCAATCACCAACTGCAGTGATTTTGGAGCCCCCCAAAATAAAGCCTGACACTTTCCACTGTTTCCCCATATATTTGCCATGAAGTGATGGGACTAGATGCTGTGATCTTAGTTTTCTGAACGTTGAGTTTCAAGCTAACTTTTTCACTCTCCTCTTTCACCTTCATCAAGAGGCTTTTTAGTTCCTCTTCACTTTCTGCCATAAGGGTGGTGTCATCTGCATATCTGATGTTATTGCTATTTCTCCCAGCAATCTTGATTCCAGCTTGTGACTCATCCAATCCAGCGTTTCTCATGATTCACTCTGCACAATAAGTTAAATAAGCAGGGTAACAATATACAGCCTTGATCTACTCCTTTCCCAATTTGGAACCAGTCTGTTGTTCCATGTCCAGTTCTAACTGTTGCTTCTTGACCTGCATACAGGTTTCTCAAGAGGCAGGAAAGGTGGTCTGGTATTCCCATCTCTTGAAAGATTTTCCACAGTTAGTTGTGATCCACACAGTCAAAGGCCTTGGCATAGTCAACAAAGCAGAAGTAGATGTTTTTCTGGGACTCTCTTGCTTTTTTGGATGATCCAGCAGATGTCGGCAATTTGATCTCCGGTTCCTCTGCCTTTTCTAAATCTAACTTGAACATCTGGAAGTTCACAGTTCATGTACTGTTGAAGCCTGGCTTGGAAAATTTAGAGCAGTACTTTGCTAGCATGTGAGATGAGTGCAATTGTGTGGTAGTCTGAGCATTCTTTGGCATTGCCTTTCTTTGGGATTGGAATGAAACTGACCTTTTCCAGTCCTGTGGCCACTGCTGAGTTTTCCAAATTTGGTGGTATATTGAACTGTGGTGTTGGAGAAGACTCTTGAGGATCCCTTGGACTGCAAGGAGATCAAACCAGTCCATCCTAAAGGAAATCAGTCCTGAATATTCAGGAAGGACTGATGCTGAAGCTGAAACTCCAGTACTTTGGCCACCTGATGCAAAGAACTGACTCATTTGAAAAGACCCTGATGCTGAGAAAGATTGAAGGTGGGGGGAGAAGGGGACGACAGAGGATGAGATGATTGGATGGCATCACCGATTCAATGGACATGAGTTTGAGTAACCTCCAGCAGTTGGTGATGGACAGGAAAGCCCAGTGTGCTGCAGTCCATGGGACTGCAAATAGTCGGACATGACTGAGTGACTGAAATGACTTACTGATTGAAGGCGGCACTTTCACAGCATCATCTTTTAGGATTTGAAATAGCTCAACTGGAAATCCATCACCTCTACTAGCTTTGTTCATAGTGATGCTTCCTAAAGCCCTCTTGACCTTGCATTCCAGGATATCTGGCTCTAGGTGAGTGATCACGCCATCGTGATTATCTGGGTCTTGAAGATCTGTTTTGTACAGTTCTTTTGTGTATCCTTGCCATCTCTTCTTAATATCTTCTGCTTCTGTTAGGTCCATATCATTTCTGTCCTTTATTGTGCCAGCTTTTGCATGAAATGTTCCCTTGGTATCTCTAATTTTCTTGAAGAGATCTCTCAGTTCAATTGCGACCTCATGAATCACAGCACGCCAGGCCTCCCTGTCCATCACCAACTCCCAGAGTTCACTCAGACTCACATCCATCGAGTCAGTGATGCCATTCAGCCATCTCATCCTCTGTCATCCCCTTCTCCTCCTGCCTCCAATCCCTCCCACCGTCAGAGTCTTTTCCAATGAGTCAACCTTTCGCATGAGGTGGCCAAAGTACTGGAGTTTCAGCTTTAGCATCATTCCTTCCAAAGAAATCCCAGGGCTGATCTCCTTCAGAATGGACTGGTTGGATCTCCTTGCAGTCCAAGGGACTCTCAAGAGTCTTCTCCAACACCACAGTTCAAATGCATCAATTCTCCGGTGCTCAGCCTTCTTCACAGTCCAACTCTCACGTTCATACATGACCACAGGAAAAACCATAGCCTTGACTAGACGGACCTTAGTCAGTAAAGTAATGTCTCTGCTTTTGAATATGCTATCTAGGTTGGTCATAACTTTTCTTCCAAAGAGTAAGCGTCTTTTAATTTTGTGGCTGCAATCACCATCTGCAGTGATTTTGGAGCCCAAAAAAATAAAGTCTGACACTGTTTCCACTGTTTCCCCATCTATTTCCCATGAAGTGAAGGGACCGGATTCCATGATCTTCGTTTTCTGAATGTTGAGCTTTAAGCCAACTTTTTCACTCTCCACTTTCACTTTCATCAAGAGGCTCTTTAGTTCTTCTTCACTTTCTGCCATAAGGGTGGTGTTATCTGCATATCTGAGGTCATTGATATTTCTCCTGGCAATCTTGATTCCAGCTTGTGTTTAATCTCTAGTCTTTCCCATTCTATTGTTTTCCTCTATTTCTTTGCATTGATTGCTGAGGAAGGCTTTCTTGTCTCTCTTTGCTATTCTTTGGAACTCTGCATTCAAATGGGTATATCCTTATCTTTCCTTTTCTCCTTTGCCTTTAGCTTCTCTTCTTTTCTCAGTTATTTGTAAGCCCTCCTCAGATGGCCATTTTGCCCGTTTGCATTTCTTTTTCTTGGGGATGGTCTTGATCACTGCCTCCTGTACAATCATCTGGAAAACAGAGCAGAAACTGTTTTAAAGTAAACACAAGTTGAAGCTGTTTGACTATGGCATTGTGTTTGCATGAATAAAGATGATATTGTTTCATAAGACAATTTAAAAATGACATGAAAAATAAAACAGCCTTTCAAATAAATGGCCTAATGTCCATTTTGTAGTACTGAAATAAAAAAGACAAAGATTTAAGAAAGAGAAGAATCCATAAAAACATATTTGTGAGGAGATGAGAGTATTCACTTCTTGTTTAAATAGTGTATTGATTAAATATTGGCCCTGATTACCACATTCAGCCTTCGAAACAGTTCCATCCACAGCACTGATGCTGACTTTCAATGTCATGTCAGGGCTGAGTCACCAGAACCAGGCGATGGAATTTTACTAGTCAGGCTTTGTGCATCCCCACTTCGGTGTGGACCACAGGAGAATGTGGGAGACATTGCAAGGCCTCAGGCAGAATAGGGTTAGGATGAGCATGGTTGCTCTACGTTGGTGTGCTGGTGATAATTCACATTCTAAGATATGACTTCAGAGGCAGATATTCTTGAATAGTAAAAATATATATATATTTCACTTGATATGAAATTACGCCTCAGCCCTCATTACTGTGCATGAAATAGATGCTCAGGGGAACCTACTGCACGGCACAGGAAGCTCTCCCCCGTGCTCTGTGACGATTGAAATGGGAAGGAGATCCAGAAATGAGGGGGCTGATGGACCCGTACAGCTGATGCACTTTGCTGTATGGCAGAAACGAACACAACGTTGCAAAGTCTCTATACCCCATTAGAAAACAAACTAACAAAACAAAACATAAAGCCTGACTGCATATTAGGCGCTTGAGTAGGCTCTAGGGCTGCAAGCAACGGATAAGCAGTCGAAACCTGTCCTCATGGAGCTCAAGGTCTGGTGAGGAGAAAGAGAAGACGGGGGATTCATAAACCTGTAAATAAAGGAAACTGCAGAGATATATGTCGTGAAGCGCTGTGAACGAAACAGGCAGGGAAGCTGTTTAAGGAATTTCTGGTGCTGATACAGTGTTTGTAAAGATGGTTAAGGGTATCTCTCTAAGAAGGTAACATTTGAACAACAGCCTGAGAGTGCAGGAGCTCCTTGTGTGCCAGAAATGAAGGGGACACTTGTGGAAGCTTGTTCTCAGGAGAGGGAACAGAACCTGTAAAGACCCCGAGGCAGGGGCGCGGCGAGGAAGCCTGTCTGTCTGGGACCAGGGAGAGGGAGTGAGGAGACTCACGGCTCACAGGTTATTTATTGTCATGACTGTGGCTCCTGCTCCCAGTGACAGGATGGCTTTGGAGGGGGTGGTAAAGAGAGGCCTTGTCGACTTAGTGTGAACAGCCAGTAGATTTACATTTAGCCTCCAATTCTATCACACAGGGGATTTGTTTTTAAGTTTGCAACATCATATTAAGGCTTCTTAGGTGGTGCAGTGGTAAAGAATCCACTTGCCAGTGCAGGAGGTGCAAAAGACACAGGTTCAATTCCTGAGTTGGGAAAATCCCCTGGAGAAGGGCATGGCAACCCATGCCCAGGTATCCTTGCCTGGAGAATCCCATGGACAGAGGAGGCTGGTGCGCTACAGTCCATGGGGTCTCGAAAAGTCAGATATGACTGAGCAACTGAGCATATTGTCAAACAAAGAAAAAGTATTAGAAATACCCAGGGGTCCAGTAGCAGCTGGAGGATGAAATGTTGACTGTCTCATGAATGTGAAACCATCTTAGGAGATGATACACACTTTCTCTAGCATACGAATCCTTCTATAACCATAGTACTCTAAAAAAGGCACTTTCCCACTTTCAAATATTTCATGTGTGTGTATTCTTTCTGTTGTAAAGAACGTGAGTTGATACTAGCTCGCTTTATTGATCATTAGAAAACATTTGTTTAACAGAAAGTTGCTTTTAAAAAGCAGATAAACAGCAAAGATCATTAAAATGGTTTATTTTTAAGCTCCCTTCTAAGAGTAGGTCACTGCAGTCAATAAATGTGTTACTCATACTTTTCAGCACAGTTATAGTTTGCGATTTGAGACAGAGCATGGACCACTTGTGAGTCTTATATTTTGGCTTTGATTTTTATTTCATTTTCGGCTGTGCTGGGTCTTCTTGCTGCACTCAGGCTTTGTCTAGTTGCTGCGACAGGGGGCTCCTCTCTAGTTCCCGCGAGCGCCAGGGCTTCTCATTGCGGTGGCTTCTTTTTTGTGTGGAACATGCTGTGGGTTCTTGGTGCACGGGCTTCAGTAGTTGTCGCGTTCAGGCTTGGTTGCCCCGCAGCATGTGGGATCTTCCCAGACCAGGGATTGAACCTGTGTCCCCTGCACTGATAGGTGGAAGCTTACCCAGTGGACCTACAGGGAAGTCCCACTTGTTAGTCCTGATACTTGATACGGTGCCCCTGGATCTTAGTGTGTTGGTTTTAGGCTCACAGAGGCTTCACGCCCCTGACTCCATGCATGTGTGATGGAGGGCTTGTCGTCGCAGGGTGGGGGTGGGAGGGTCTGGTCTCCATGCCTAGGGAGGTGGAAATGCCCGCTGTGCATGGAGAACTCTGAGCTTCCACTTGGTGCCTGAATAAGAGAGAGTGCATCGGTGCAGGGGCGGGAGCTGGGGCGGGGCCGGCTAAACCAAGTTACCTAATGGATGCTAGGGACCCAACTGCCGCAGGAACTCCAAATGTCGTTTTGTAAAAAGGAGACAGACGTACGTACCTGAGGGCAGACCACACAGGACACAGGCGTTCGTTGCTCCTCTTCTTCATCTCATGCCTTTGGTCCCAGGCTGGGTGACCTCACAGCCCAGGTCTGGCTGAGGCTGTAAACGCTGGTGGTCATGGATGTGATTCAGTGCCTCCCTTTGCCTTGCGGTTGCTCATTCAAAGTGAAAGTGTTAGTCACTCAGTTGCATCAGATTCTTTGGGGTCCCATGGACTGGAACCCGTCAGACTCCCCTGTCCGTGGCATTTCCCAGGCAAGAATACTGGAGTGGATTGCCATTCCCTTCTCCAGGGGATCCTCCTGACCCAAGGCTCCGACCCATGTCTCTTGCTTGGCAGGCAGATCCTTTACCACTGAGTCACCTGGGAAGTCCGAACTGCTCCTTAGGTGAGAGCAAAGCCAGGGAGTGGAGGTCAGCCCCACAGTCATCCAAGCAAACAGTGCGCTTCCTCCTTCATCAGAGAAGGCACCTTGGGTTCATCTCCTCCAAGTGCGTCTCCCTGGAAATAAAGCTGTGATGATTATCAGTCTACTTACTCCCGAGAAACAGCCATCAGAAACGTTAGTCTAGTTTTTATTGATGTAAACACGCTAGTTTTCACAGTGAACCACAGTGGGCTCTGAAATGTTTCTGTCGTCCCCAGTGCTTGAGGAGAACAAGTTTTCCTTTGTTTTGTATTAGATTACTGCTGCTGCTGCTGCTGCTGCTGCTGCTAAGTCGCTTCAGTCGTGTCCGACTCTGTGCAACCCCATAGACGGCAGCCCACCAGGCTTCCCCGTCCCTGGGATTCTTCAGGCAAGAACACTGGAGTGGATTGCCATTTCCTTCTCCAATGCATGAAAGTGAAAAATCAAAGTGAAGTCGCTCAGTCGTGCCCGACTCTTAGCGACCCCATGGACTGCCGCCTACCAGGCTTCTCCGTCCATGGGATTTTCCAGGCAAGAGTATTGGAGTGGGTTGCCATTGCCTTCTAGATGGACCTTAGTCAGCAAAGTAATGCCTCTGCTTTTGAATATGCTATCTAAGTTGGTCATAACTTTTCTTCCAAGGAGTAAGCGTCTTTTAATTTCATGGCTACAATCACCATCTGCAGTGATTTTGGAGCCCCAAAAAATAAAGTTTGACACTGTTTCCACTGTTTCCCCATCTATTTCCCATGTTACATTGTATTATAATTGTGGGAATTGTCACAGTTCCCTACTCTACACTTAAGGAATATGTTGTAACAATTTTTTGTAAGTCAAGATTTGTAAGTCAAGCAAGTTGTTTTCACTTGGAAAAATTACTGGGCTCTGGGAGTGCAGACTCAGCCTGCTGCAAACCTCCAGGAAGCATCTCAGTGGGCTTCCTTAGTTGGCAGAATAGCATGACAAAAAGAGAGGCAATTACATGAGGAAAATAAGGGCCACTTTTGTCAGCCATAGCATGCATAGTTTTCTTGCAATAAAATGATGGTTATAGTCCTTGTTTATCTGAAGTGTTTAAATGTTGTTACAATAATATTTTCCTTCAGTACATTTCACCATCTTGTAACATTTCTTTGTAATCATATAACATTACTCAATATTCTTACTTAGTAACAATGGACTCAATATTTCTTCTTCTTAAAACTTATTTTAAAATGTATTTGGCTGCCCTGGGCCATAGTTGCAGTGTGTGGACTGTCTCATCTTCACCGCAGCGTGCAGACTCTTTAGTTGTGACATGTGGGATCTACTGAGAGGGTAACAGGCAGGAAGGCTAGGGGTCTCCAAATGGAGAAAATAGGCTACAAGGGTCAGAGGTTTTTTCCTCTCTCTCTTAAGTGGCAGGAGGAAACAAACTGCAAGTGTCAGATTTGTTTCCCTTCTCTACACAAAATTAAAAGGTTTCTTTGTTGTTGCCATGTTCATTCTACGTTGCCATGACAACGCCTGGCTCCACCTGAACTTAACTTTTCTCAAACCTTGAGCTAGCCAATGTGTTTTCTTATGGAAATGTTTTTCTTAAGCTATGGTAATGAACTGAGTATTTACCTAAGACTGTCTTTCTTCAAGTGCCTAAGATGCTGAACTGACCTGACAAACCAGTCTGTTTTACTCAACAAGCTAGTGTTTTACTTATGAAAATATTCTCTTAAGCTATGTTAATGAGACTATGTATTTGCTTGGAAACCTGCCTTGATTCAAGATTCAGGTCAATAGTTTCATGGCTTGCCTGGAAAATCCCATGGATGGAGGAGCCTGGGTAGGCTGCAGTCCATGGGGTCGCTAAGAGTCGGACACGACTGAGCGACTTCACTTTCACTTTTCACTTTCGTGCATTGGAGAAGGAAATAGCAACCCACTCCAGTATTCTTGCCTAGAGAATCCCAGGGATGGGGGAGCCTGGTGGGCTGCCGTCTGTGGGGTCGCACAGAATCGGACACGACTGAAGCGACTTAGCAGCAGCAGCAGCAGCAGTTTAATGGCCTGGGTCAATTCACCTTTTGCCAATGTTATGCCAAAATGCATGTTGCAGATGAGAGGCCTGGTGCCACTCTCTGAGTTTTGAGGTGTTTCCTTTCTCTAATTAGCAGCCTGCCAGTAGGTATATAACTTCTCTGCCCCCTTCTGATGTCTATGTCAGAAGCCTTCTCTATCTCTTTTATACTTCAATAAAACTTTATTACACAAAAGCTCTGAGCGATCAAGCCTCATCACTGGCCCCAGGTTGAATTCTTCTCCTCTGGAGGCCAAGAATCCCAGCATCTTTAATGACTCAGCAACAACCTGTCATGATCAGGGATCAAACCCACACCCCCTGCACTGGGACCGTGGAGTCTTAGCCACTGGACCACCAGGGAAGTCCCTGGATTCAGTATTTTTGGTTCTTCTAATTGCCACTGTCCTTTCTTTTATGATACATTCAGTCTTGTACTTGAGCATTTACTATTTGAAATAAATTCACTGTGGTTCTATTTTTTATACACTTTACTGCAACATGGTATCTTAGAGTCCATCTGCTTTAGGTCATGGAGATGACAGCGAGTGATGAAGTGTGTGTGGAGCTAATAGTACCATCAGTCTCACTTTCCTAAACATGAATTTAGAAATACCCTTCACGCCTCCATCTCTGAGTCACTCTGTTCTGTGAGACACACCAAGCACAGCTGATCAGATAGAGCTTTACTGTTTTCCTCCAAACTATCATTGTTTACGGGCTCCCCTGGTGGCTCAGATAATAAAGAATCCGCCTGCAATGAGGGAGACCTGGATTCGATCCCTGGGTTTGGAAGATCCGCTGGAGGAGGGCATGGTAACCCACTCCAGTATTCTTGCCTGGAGAATCCACATGGACAGAGGAGCCTGGCCGACTACAGTCCATGGGGTTGCAAAGAGTTGAACGTGACTGAGCAACTAAGCACAGCACAGAACATCATTGCTTATATGCCAGTTACAGGACTCCACCGGTGGCTCAGTGGGTAAAAAAATCCACCTGCAATGCAGGAGCCACAGGAGAGGCAGGTTTGATCCCTGCGTCAGGAAGATCCCTTGGAGGAGGAAATAGCAACCCACTCTAGTATAGTCGCCTGGAGAATCCCATGGACAGAGGAGCCTGGTGGGCTACAGTTCATGGGATCACAAAGAGTAGGACATGACTAAGGCATGCACCCCTGCATATGACAATTATACTTCAGTACGTCAAGGAAACAGTTTAAGGAACAGCAACTACCAGTGTTATGCCCAAGTCGCGAAATCTCCCAATGACCACCAGGGAGCCGATATCTGATGCAAAAGCAAGAGAGTTTTTATTACCAAGCTCGAGCTGGGGCTCCCACCGATACCGACACAGCAGCTATAGGGAGGAGCCCTGCGTTCTGGGTTACATTGCTTATATAGGGTATTATCGCGAGAAAAATTTGAAAAACGGGAGTCTCCGGGTCTGACTGGTCACCTTCTGGTGAAGGGGTAGGTGTTGAGTTCTGATTGGTTCTCCTTTCCCCGGCTTGATTTGAATTTCCCGGGCTGGCCGAGGGTTCTGATTGGTTCACAGGTGGTAGGGTGAGGTCAGGGGATTTCCAAAGGTTCTTTTCCCAGAACCTTACAAAATGGAGTAGCTTTGATTCTTCACCAGTAATCTAGATATTTCCATTGTACTTCTACAAAAGTAACAGGAAATACTTATTTTAAAATTGGGTCTGATATTTACTTTGTTGTTGCTCAGTTGCTAAGTTGTGTCCAACTCTTTGCGATCCCATGGACTGCTGCCTTTTTACACTGTTCATGGGGTTTTCCAGGCAAGAATATTGGAGTGGGTTGCCGTTGTCTTCTCCAGCGGACCACGTTTTGTCAGGACTCTTCACCATGACCTGTCTGTCTTGGGTGGCCCTGCACGGCATGACGCATAGTTTCATTGAGTGTTGCAAGCCCCTTTGCCAGGACAAGGCTGTGATGTATAAAACAGATAACTAATGAGAACCTACTATACAGCACAGGAAACTACTCAGTGCTGTGGTGACTCAAATGGGAAGGAAATCCAAACAAGAGGGGATATGTGTATACACGTGGCTGATTCACTTTGCTGTACAGCAGAAATTAACACAACAGTGTAAAGCAACTAAGTATAGTCCAATTAAAATAAAGAAAAATAATGAGACTGTTACAATTCTGTTTAAAGGCATTAGAATGAGCACAGCTCAGCTAGAGATACATGAATCTTCTAACGTCTTATGAAGTACTCAAAGCATAATTCGTGAGATAAGAAAATGATGAATGAGAAGATGGATGTTAACTGAGCCTACTCATTTCACAATACATATCAGTCAAAACTGTCATGCTGTATGGCTTAAACTTACACAGTGATGTATGTCAATTATTTCCTAATAAAGCTGTAAAAGTAATAAAGTAAATTTTAAAATTAAAAAACAAAAAACAGGTCTTATTGGGGTCATTTAGATCAGCCCCATGAGAAGCCTTCTGCCTTCAGGGGGTCTTCCTTCAAACACCAACCTCCCCTTCCAAAGTTTCAGTGTTTCCTCCATTCCTGTGTGCAAAATCAAAGCCTCTGAAGTGGTACACAGAAGTGCTCCCTGCACACTGTTAGAGCTTGGAGCTGAGGCCGCTGGCCGATGAACTCACAAGTGTAGGTAGCGTGCTACACGAGGGGCAAGTTTTTCGCTACCACCACAAGGGTCTCTGGCCCAGTGAGTGGAGTTGAATACTTGCTGCAAAAGTATGATTTTAAGGAATGAGAGCTTAATTAAGGAGAGGTGAAACCATTTTAAAAATAGCTTTTTTCCTCTTCTTCAATATTCCTAACTCTTCAGGCAGTACTTGACTTTCCTGTTTTCTCAGTTCTTGTATCCTACTCTGAGATCCTAAAAAGGGCGCGCACTCAGCGCGTCTGACGTGGATGCGCGCCCGGGAAGTTCTGCACATGCGTGGCACCATCTCCCGAGAACGCCCATGGGAGGTCGTGCCGGATCTCTACTTCTACAGAGATCCTGAAGAGACTGAAAAGGAAGAGCAGGCAGCCGCTGAGAAGGCTGTGGCCATGGAGGAGTTTCAGGGTGAATGGACTGCTCCAGCTCCAGAGTTCACTGCTACTCAGCCTGAGGTGGCAGACTGGTCTGAAGGTGCCTATTCAGCAGTTCCCCACTGAAGCCTGGAGTGCTCCGCCTTCCACTGAAGACTGGTCTGCAGCTCCCAAGGCTCAGGCCACTGAATGGGTAGGAACCACCACTGAGTGGTCGTAAGCTGTTCTTCCAAACACTTGTAGAACTTCCACAAACTTCCACCAAAATGGAAATTTAGTCGATGGAAAATAAACTGTTTCTAAAAAAAAAAAAAGAAGTGCTCCTAATCTGAACCTTGCAAATTTCCCTCACCTTCTCTTATACCCAAACACTTCTTCATCTTAGGTATGCTGAGTCATTTGTGATTATTTCTGTTCATCACCTCTGCACCCATTGTTCTGTCCTGACTGCCTGGAAAACTCCCAGTATCCTCTCAGAGGTAACCAGAGTGTTCAGTTCAGTTCAGTCACTCAGTCATGTCTGACTCTTTGCGACCCCATGGACTGCAGCATGCCATGCCTTCCTGTCCATCACCAACTCCTGGAGTCCACCTAAACCCATGTCCATTGAGTCGATGATGCCATCCAACCATCTCATCCTTTGTCCTCCCCTTCTCCTCCTGCCCTCAAACTTTTTCAGCATCAGAGTCTTTTTATGAGTCAGCTCTTCATATCAGGTGGCCAAAGTATTGGAGTTTCAGCTTCAACATCAATCCTTCCAATGAACACCCAGGACCTTCCAATGAACACCCACCCCTTCCAATGAACAGCCAATCCCAAGAGTCTTCTCTTGAGATTGAAGAAGCATCAATTCTTCAGCCCTCAGCTTTCTTTATAGTCCAACTCTCACATCCATACATGACTACTAGAAAAACCATAGCTTTGACTTGACAGACCTTTGTTGACAAAGACAGTATGGTACTGGCACAAAAACAGAAATATAGACCCATGGAACAAGATAGAAAGCCCAGAAATAAACCCACACACCTATGGGTACCTTGTTTTTGACAAAGTGAAAGTGAAGTGGCTACGTCGTGTCCAACTCTTTGTGACCCCATGGACTGTGGCCTACAAGGCTCCTCCATCCATGGGATTTTCCAGGCAAGAGTACTGGAGTGGGTTGCCATTTCCTTCTCCAGGGGATCTTCCCGACCCATGGATTGAACCCGGGTATCCCGCGTTGTAGGCAGACACTTACTTCACCATCTGAGCCATTAGGGAAGTCTGCCTTTTGACAAAGGAGGCAGGCAAGAATATACAATGGGGCAAATATAGTGTCTTCAATAAATGGTGCTGGGAAAACTGGACAGCTACATGTAAAAGAATGAAATTAGAACACTTCCTAACACCATACACAAAGATAAACTCAAAATGGATTAAAGATCTACATGTAAAACCAGAAACCATCAAACTCTTAGAGGAAAACATAGAACACTCGATGTCAAGTGTTATTCTTAATAGAAATTACAGTGTTTTCCCCCTCTGATCTTTAATGTGATAGGTTGCATTCCTAAAGATAAGCCACTCTTACTTGCAGAAAGTGAAGAAGAACTAAAGAGCCTCTTGATGAAAGTGAAAGAGGAGAGTGAAAACCTGCCTTAAAACTCAACACTCAAAATATCAAGATCATGGCAAATAGAAGGGGGCAAAGTAGAAGCAGTGACAGGCTTTATTTTCTTGGGCTTCCAAATCACTGCAGATGGTGACTGCAGCCATGAAATTAAAGGATGCTTGCTCCTTGGAAGAAAAGCTCTGACAAACCTAGACAGCATATTAAAAAGCAGAGACATCACTTTGTGGGGAGCAGAGTGAGCTGGGACTCAATAAAACCTCTTTGGGTTGTAAATTAGCTCTTTTTTTCACTTTCTTTTTATTTTTCCTAGAAGGGACATCTTGAGTTATTGCCTTGCTCTGTCTGGTGGAGTTTCCTTAGTGTATGAGTATTCTAGATCTATCCCTGTGGCTACTGTAAGGCGAGTGCAGAGAAAAGAGAGCAAGCCAGGCATCAGGCAAAGAAAAGGGAAATTCATTTGAGGGAAAAGAGGAGGTGACTGGCCCTTAAGCAGAACCAGTGCCCTCCCTTTCTGAAGGGGTCTTTCATATACCCCACCAATGAAAAATTCTCTGATGGGTAATTTTTAGTCTGTAGTTGAGTCCTGTGGTCACATAGTCAGAGGTCTGGAATCCAGTGGTTTTGTAGCTTTGAGAAGGTAGGTGCCAGTGGGAAAACAGAATGTTGTTTGGGCAATTCGGTCAGTCTCAAGGGTCACTGTGATTTTATTCTTTGTTTGCAAGGTCAACATCATGAGCCATTTCTACCATGAACCCCCAAATAGACTCTAACATTCAGCCTTTTTGATTTGGGATAAGAGCCTAAGGTCAATTTTACCTAACTGGTTTCTGCAGGACGGGGGCACATGGGGGTGAGATGAGAAAAGTCTGGAATGTGAGTCAAGGGGATTTGTGTAGGGTCAAAGTGTTTGAGCGAGCTAGAAGTAGCTTATGGGTAGTTCAGTTGGTAAATGCTCATTAGCGGTCCTGAAGAAATTTTGAAAAAAGATGTATTAAACATGGGCCAAAAGTTAAAATAAGGCTAAGGAGAAGAAGAAGGCCTAGCAAAGGTAGGACCCAGGGCAGCCAATTCCAATTGCTTCGCCAGTTTTCCCATGAGTGACTGGGGTGTTTATATGCTCTAGAGGCTCTTTCTGTCAGATTTCTTGCTGCTTCCTTTACAACTCAGTGGCTCAGCTGGTACAGAATCCGCCTGCAATGCAGGAGGCCTGGGTTCGATCCCTGGGTTGGGAAGATCCCCTGGAGAAGGGAAAGGCTACCCACTCCAGCATTCTGGCCTGGAGAATTCCATGGACTGAATAGTCCGGTTGCAAAGCGTGGGACACAACTGAGCAACTTTCACTTTCTTTCTTTACAACGCCTGATTTGCTGGTGTAGAAGCAGCGCACGTCCTCCAAAAATAGACACGGGCCCCTGTTTTCTGCCGCCAGAAGGTCTAGTCCTCTTCTGTTTTGGAGGACCACGACTGCCGGGGAATCTAGCTGGTTTTGGACAGGGATAAGGCTAGTAGCCATTTCTTCTAGGCTTTCAGTGAGGTCTTTAGAAAGGCTTCGGTACTAATTTAAAGAGGCTGTGAGTCCTGCAGTCGCTGTTCCAATCCCAGCTGCTATTCCTATACTTATTTATAGAGGAATGAATTGAATTGCCCATTTCGGTCGGTTATGAATTAGTGGGATAGGGAGGGTCTGTAAGGAATATGTAGTTGTCAGGTTATGCCAAAAGATTGGGCTACTTGTTGAGGGATTTGGGAAATGAAAGCTGGCCCATTATCAGATTGGAGAGAGAGTGGGAGATGAAAGCAAGGGATGACTTCTCATATGAGAAACTCAAGTGTTACTCAGTTTCTGAGGCAGTTTCTGATCTCATAGGAAAAGCCTCAATCCACCCTGAGAAAGTGTCTCTGACAGTGAACATGAGTGTTAATTTTCGTGTTGGAGGCATGTGCGTGAAGTCAATTGGCCAGTCCTCTCCTGGGATATGCCCTCAAGACTGACATGTTGAGAGTGAGAGAACAGGCTTTAGGGCCCCCTGTGGTAAGACTGGGGAGCAGATAATGCAAGAGTGAGTGACGTATAGAAGTGAAAGAATGTTAGGATAGGTGATAAGAGGTCTTCAGTTCAGTTCAACTGCTCAGTCGTGTCCGACTCTTTGTGACCCCATGGACTGCAGCACGCCAGGCTTCCCTGTCCATCACCAACTCCCAGAGCTTGCTCAGACTCATGGTCATCGAGTCAGTGACGCCATAAGGGGTCTTAAGAGGTGATGAAGAGGTTTAGTGCCTACCTGTAGGGCCTGATGAATGTCTGTAAGAATCGGTGTGGCCTGAGGTTGGGGAAGGACACGGCAGCCCTGGTTTTGTACCCAGTCCCCTTGTGGCTGTGCTTCCTCTTGTAACAATCGTGTGTCTTCGGGGAGGTGAAGGGGTTTTATGTTGGAGATTACTATAAGTTGTTGAGCTGGTGATTGGAGTGAGGCTTGTTTTGCTTCACTGTCTGCGGTGTTGTTGCCCCATGAAATGAGGTCTGAGGCCCTCTGGTGACCTTGGCAATGTAGGATGCCTACTTCAGTTGGCATATTAGCTGCTTTTAAAAGTTGGAGTATGAGCAGGGTGTTAGTTATGGGAGAACCTTTGGCAGATAGGAGCCCTCGCTCCTTCTGGATGGCAGCATGTCAGTGTATGATGTGGAAAGCATACTTAGAATCAGTGTATATGTTTGCTCTCTTGTTAGCTGCGAGGGAAGGCGCTCTAGTTAGTGCAATAAGTACTGCCTTTTGGGAAGAGGTTCCCGAGAGGCCAAGTTGGGGTTCAATAATTTCGGTGTCAGAGACAACGGCACATCCAGCTGCCTTTTTTCCTTCTGATGTGGTAGAGGAGTGCCATCAATATACCAAGTAAAGTCAGGGTTATTTAAAGGTATTGAGGAAATGTGGGAGAAATGGGGCATCAGGTCCTCTAATGCCTCTTTGCAAGTATGGGTGGGAGGCTCAGAAGAATGCGGGATAAGGGTGGCAGGGTTGAGAGTAGGACAGAGTTCAAAGGAAAACTCGGGAGATTCAAGAAGGGTGACATGAATTAGCTGAATGTGTGAAGGAGATAGAAGGGTCATGGATTTGTGAGACAGTCCTTAAAGTCATGTGGTGAATCAATGACCGTGGGTGCTCCAAAAGGAAGTTGTTTACCTTCCTGAGAGAGGAGCGCAGCTGCTGCCAGAGCATGTAGGCAGGCTGGCCGTCCTCGAATAGTGGCATCTAATTGCTTTGACAGATAAGTAACAGGGGTGAAGGAGGGGCCCTAATTTTGTCTCAAAACTCTTAGGGCAATTTTGTGTCTTTCAGTAGAGTATAAAGGGGCAAGACAGGTCAGGAAGTGTGAGAGCTGGGGCTGAGAGAATGGCTTGCTTAAGGGTTTTAAAGGCTGAACGGATATTTGATTTTATCTCTAGTTCTAAAAGATCTCCTTGAGTGGCTTGATACAGGGGTTGTGCCAAGAGGGCAAAATTAGGAATCCAGAAGTGTAGATACCCAGCTAACTCCAAGAAGGACAGGATCTGTTTTTGATGTAGGGAGTGGTAGGGTAGATACAAGGGACTTTCTATCAGTAGTAATACATCTTTTGGTTCGTAATAAAAGGACTCTAAGATAAGTGACTCTAGGAAGAGAGAGCTGAACCTTGGTAGGAGATACTCAATAGCCTCGATTGGCTAGAAAATTGAAGAGTTGTGCAGTGTGTTGCTGAGAGTGTGTAAGTGAAGGGCTACAAAGGAGGAGATCATCCACATATTGGAGGACAGTACTCAGAGGAAGGTCAAGAGAGGTTAGTTCTGATGCTAGAGCTTGGCCAAAGAAATAAGGGCTATCACGAAAGACTTGTGGGAGGACTGTCCCTGTCAGCTGTGGGGAGCGATGATTGTCTGGATCGGTCCAGATAGAGGCAAAGAGGCCTTGAGAGTCTGGGTGTAAAGGGATGGTAAAAAGGCATCCTTGAGGTGTAGAACAGTGAAGTGGGTGGTGGAAGAGGGAACGAGAGAAGAGTATAGGGATTTGGAACTCCTGGGTATATGGGGATGACAGCCACACTGATAACTCTCAGGCCTGGGACCAGGCAATAGGAGCCGTTTTGGCTTTTTGATGGGTAAGATAGGGGAGTTACAGGGAGAGTAGCTTGGGCACAAGAGACCCTGATGTAGGAGTTTGGTGATGATAGGCTTTAACCCTTGTTGATGTTTTTGGATTGGATATTGTGGGTGATTGGGGGAATTTAGAGGGATTTTTGAGGCGGATATGAATTGAGCATGGTGAGAGGTGACAGATAGGTTGTCTGTATCCCAAACTATGGGGTTTATGGACGAGGAGGGCAATGGGGTGGGGGAAGAGAAGGTGGGGTTGAGGAGCAGTAGCCAGGCTAGATCAGAAGATGGGCCTGGGACAGTAATAGAGGCTTTGGATTTTGAGAGCAGGTCTCTCCAAGAATAGGAGTGGGGCATTTTGGGAGTATGAGAAAAGAATGGGAAAATGGGGTACCCTGAAGTGTGCAAAGTCGAGGCTCGGTTGTTCGTAGTGTAGATATTAAACCATCAACCCCTGTAACAGAGACCTGAGAGACCTTGGGGTTTCCAGAGTAGGCAGGCACAGCAGAGTAAGCGGCACCCGTGTCAATGAGAAAAGAGATCGGCTTAACTGACACTAAGAAAGCTACCCTGGGCTCCGTAGAGGTGATGAGAGCCGGGGCCCTGGGCACCTTCAGTTTTCAGCAGCAAGTCCAAGGAGGCTGGGCAGAGCTGGGTCGGAGGACTCCTGCTCGGGACCAGGAGGAGATGTCCGGATCCCTGGAGGGGGATTTGGGCAGTTGACCTTCCAATGTCCCTTTATGCCACAGCTGGGACACGGACCTGGAGGGGGCCTTGGTTTAGGCATGAGGGCCCAGTGACTATCTTTGCTGCATTTGAAGCAGGGCCCAGGGGGCTTCCTGTCTTTGTTGATTGGTGGAAATGTGGAGCCATGTAGGGCAGTGGCTAATAGGCGGTATTTAACCTGATCACCCTGGGCCTTCTCTAGATTTGTCTTCTCTTCCTGGTTATTGAAAATTGTATTTAAAAGGTCTCATTGAGGGGTTTGAGGGCCTTCTGCCTTTTTTAGTTTCTTGCAGATATCTGGGGATGACTGGGAGATAAAATGGCTGTTAAGGACAATGATGCCCTCTGTTGAAGTGGGGTCTAATCTTGTATATTTTTGTAGGGCTTCCATTAACCTGGCCAGAAATTGTGCCCAGTTTTCATCTAGTCCTTGAGTTATTAGCTGGAGCTTATCAAAGTTGACGGCTTTATGTCCTGCCTTTTGAAGGCCCGTGATGAGGCAAGCAACCATGTGACTACGGGCTGCTCCTCCAGGTCTCCCTGCCTGAAAACCCCAGTTGGCATCATCTCGGGGGACAGCCATGGCCCCTGTGGGCTTAGTGTCGTCTGTCCTCTGTATCTCATCAGCATGTGCCTGAGAGGCTTGCCATCCTCATTCCTCCTCTTCTGGGAGAAGAGTGGAGGAAAGGATGATGTAAATATCATGCCAGGTTAAGTTGTAAGACTGGGTAAGATACTTGATTTCTTTCAGATAATTATCAGAGTCTAAAGAGAAAGAGCCAAGCTGCTTTTCGATTTGAGATAGATCGGTGAGGGAGAATGGGACATGAACCCCAACAATGCCTTCTGCTCCAGCTGCTTCCCATACAGGGAGGAGTGGAGCAGGGTAAGGCGAGGGGTCCTGCTGTAAAGTTTCCTGCTTGTTCAGGACTGGATATGGGAGGGGATCTAGGGAGGTCAGGGTAAAGCCTTGGGACCCTGCGGTAGAGCGTGGGGCTGAGGTCTCAGAGCTTATCTCAGGCAAGGGCAGGGGAGTGGGGCTGGGAGTGGTGGTGGAGGCCTGTGCTTGAGAAGGGGGGAGGCAGGAAGGGGCGTAAGGTGGACGCTGTGAAACTGGGTCTGGAGCAGCTGCAAGGGGATTGGGAGCGATAGGGGGTGGACTGTGGTCAGAAGGATCGAAGGAAGAAGAAGAAAAGTCTGAACAGGGATCAGGAGACATTGTATGAGGAGGATGTGGCCCAGAGTGGGCTAAGAGTATTTGAGAAGTAGAACAGGATTCACAGAGGGAGGGTCGTGAGCGGAAAGCGAAGAAAGCCTGGACATGGGGGATCTCTGACCACTTGCTGTTGTGGCGGCAGAAGTTACTGATGTCCCGTAGAGGATTATAATCCAGAATTCTGTTTTCTGGCCATTGGGACCTATTATCAAGTGTATTGTGGTCAGACAGTGTTAGAATAGTAAATAAGTCTTTTTGGTCCAATCGCCCCTTGGAAGCCCAAGGCTTTTAGGTCTCAGAGAAGGCATCCTAGAGGAGCAGATTTTGAGGGCTGGGACTGAGAATTTCCCATTGTGGCCGAATGGGAAGGGTAGACAAGGGTGAGGGAGAGCAAGGAGAAAGGGCCGAGAGAAAAGGCATCCCAGTTCTCAGGACCTTCTCAGAGAGTAATAACAGTCTGCTTTGAAATGGGTGCCCCCCAATTTCAAAGTCAGATGGAGCGCAAGGCCGAGGGCCCGAGGGCCATGGAGATCCTCCTGCCTAGCGCTAGGGCTTGGAAACAAGGCGAGAGAGAGAGAGAGAGAGAGAGAGAGAGAGAGAGAGAAGATCCAAGGGAATGGGATTTCACTCCCCCTTGAAACAGATGGATGAAATGTGGGCTGGTGGGTGGATGTCAGTCCAGCAAGACAGGTGGATGGTCCCATCCCGGAGCTCATCTCAGTTTCTCGGCCAGGTCCAACAGAAGGGACCACCGGAGGTGTGCTTGTGAGAGGAGCCCACCACCCAGCTGCGGTGGACCTTCCGTCCCAGGTTTCAGCACCAGAATGTAAGATGAGTGCAGAGAAAAACAGAGCCAGCTGGGCAGTCAGGCAAGACAAGGAAATTTATTAGAGGGAAAAAAGAAGGTGACTGGCCCTTAGCAGAACCAGTGTCCTCCCTTTCCAATGGGGTCTTTCTTATAATCTGCCGATGAAGAATTCTCTGAAGGGACAGTTAATTTTTAGCCTGTAGGTGAGTCCTGTGGTCTCGTAGCCAGAGGTCTGGAATCCTGTGGTCTTGCAGCTTTGAGAAGGTAGGTGCCAGTGGGAAAACAGTGTGCCATTTGGGCAATTTGGTCAGTCTCAAGGGTCACTGTGATTTTATTCTTTGTTTGCGAGGTCAACATCATGAGCCATTCTGCCACGAGCCCCATGTAGGCTCGATCAGATCCCAGGGGCACAGTTTCCTCATTGAGTGTTGTTTTGGTATGACCGAGCGACAGTCCATCATCCATACGGAGCACGTCTTGTTGAAGCTTTAGTCTGTTGCTGAGGATTTTGCTGTTTATCGGTGTTGCTCTTATAGCTGGTGCTGCAGTGCTCGTTGGGGTGCATGTGTCTTTGGAAAGATGGCTTTCTCGGCATCTAGGACCAGATGGGAGGATGTTAGATCCAAGGCTTAGCCTCTCTCGATAGTTTACTTTCAGGCCTTCGGAGACTGTCAACTATCCTTCGTTTTGCCAGACTACCTTCCCACCGACTGGGTAGGGGGTTCTTCTTACTCAATGGCATCCCTGCAGTAATTAGGGATGTAGAGCATCTTGGCCTGTGGTGGAGATCTGGGTTTTGCATTATTTCTTAAAGGTTGTATGGAAAATTCCCCTTTGCTGTTGACTTCCTGAAAAGTCCATGGTGTTTGGAATTTCTTTCCTCAATGCCCACCCCAGGAAATGGCCTGAGGGCAGCTGTCATTGACAACATCCCCAAGAAATTTGAATGTTGGTTTAAACTCAACATTCAAAAGACAAAGATCATGGCATCCGGTCCCATTACTTCCTGGCAAATAGATGGGGAAATAATGGAAACAGTGAGAGACTTTGTTTTCTTGGGCTCCAAAATCACTGCAGATAGTGACTGCAGCCATGAAATTAAAAGACCCTTGCTCCTTGGAAGAAAAGCTATGACCAACTTAGACAGCATATTAAAAAGCAGAGACATTATTTTGCTGACAAAGGTTCACCCAGTCAAAGCTATGGTGTTTCCAATAGTCATGGATGGATGTGAGAGTTGGACTACAAAGCAAGTTGAGCACCGAAGAATTGATGCTTTTGAACTGTGGTGTTGGAGAAGACTCTGGAGAGTCCCTTGGACTGCAAGGAGACCAACCAGGCAATCCGAAAGGAAATCAGTCCTGAATATTCATTGGAAGGACTGAAGATGAAGCTCCAATACTTTGGCCACCTGATGCGAGGAACTGACTCATCGGAAAAGACCCTGATGCTGGGAAAGATTGAAGACAGGAAGAGAAAGGGATGACAGAGGATGAGATGGTTGGATGGTATCACTGACTCAACGGATGTGTTTGAGCAAGGTCTGGGAGATGGTGAAGGACAGGGAAGCCTGGCGGGCTGCAATCCATGAGGTCACAAAGAGTCGGACATGACTGAGTGACTGAACAACAGGGACATTTGAAATAGAAATGCCAGTAAGCACAGGTGGTTAGAGCTGGACATGGAACAAGAGACTGGCTCCAAATAGGAAAAGGAGCCCGTCAAGGCTGTATATTGTCACCCTGCTTATGTAACTTATATGCAGAGTGCATCATGAGAAACGCTGGGCTGGAGGAAGCACAAGCTGGAATCAAGATTGCCAGGAGAAATATCAATAACCTCAGATAGGCAGATGACACCACCCTTATGGCAGAAAGTGAAGAAGAACTAAAGAGCTTCTTGATGAAAGTGAAAGAGGAGAGTGAAAAAGTTGGCTTAAAGCTCAACATTCAGAAAACAAAGATCATGGCATCTGGTCTCATCACTTCATGGGAAATAGATGGGGAAACAGTGCCTGACTTTATTTTTCTGGGCTCGAAAATCACTGCAGATGGTGATTACAGCCATGAAATTAAAAGACACTTACTCCTTGGAAGGAAAGTTATGACCAACCTAGACAGCTTATTAAAAAGCAGAGACATCGCTTTGTCAACAAAGATCTGTCTAGTCAAGGCTATGGTTTTTCCAGTGGTCACGTATGGATGTGAGAGTTGGACTATAAAGAAAGCTGAGCGCCGAAGAATTGATGTTTTTGAGCTGTGGTATTGGAGAAGACTCTTGAGAGTCCCTTGGACTGCAAGAAGATCCAACCAGTCCATCCTAAAGGAAATTAGTCCTGAATATTCTTTGGGAGGACTGAAGCTGAAGCTGAAACTCCAATACTTTGGCCACCTGATGTGAAGAGCTGACTCATTTGAAAAGACCCTGATGCTGGGAAAGATTGAAGGTGGGAGGAGAGGGGGACGACAGAGGATGAGATGGTTGGATGGCATCACCAACTCAATGGACACGAGTTTGAGTAAACTCCGAGAGCTGGTGATGGACAGGGAGGCCTGGCGTGCTGCAGTCGATGGGGTCGCAAAGAGTCAACGACTGAGCAGCTGAACTGAACTGAACAGGTGGTGTGTTATCATTATAGGAAGTCTCCACAAGGCAGTACTTTCCCCTGCCCGCCTCTGGTTCCTCAGATAACCAGAGCCTCAGGGAAAGTGGGCTTCCTGGGCTGTGAACTGAAGTGGAATGTGCCAGAGAAAAATACCTGCAGCCTTGTGACTCATTGCTTCTTCCCCCTAAAGTTTCACACACCTGACCGCCAGACTAACCCAAACCACGGCCACAGCACCCAGCTGAGGGTACTTAGGTGCTAGGAGACTGTGCTCTCAGGAGAGAGGCTTGAGCTGGGAATCCCAGCAGCAGCAGATGTGCAGGCTTGGTGACTGTTGCCTCCATGATCCTCCAGGCTTTGATCCCACTCGGGACTCTGGTCCCAGCTGAGACAAGCAGACAGTTGTGATTTTCAAAGGGATTCAGAAATAATAATAATACCTAAAAAGGGGCTCAATGAAGGGCACCCTGCCAGGCTGTCTAGACCCCACCCCAGTCCAGCCTTGGGACTCAAGCCTAGTCAGGCTCCTGAGATGCCATAGAAGCCCAAATGAGGGAGGCTGGAAACAATAAAGTTGGCACTGATTTTCTCTCCTTTCCTTTGACTTCATGCCAATGTAGCAGGAGTAGAGTCAGCCTGCCCCCTGTGCTTGATTCAGGTATGGCGTATCCATGGAACACGTCTAGTCATTTTGTGTTTTTTTCTTTTTCCCATAGAGTTTATTGCAGAAGGTCAAGCAATGTGCTGAGCATCTGGTCCTCATATCCATCATATCCAGTGTTCTGTATATGTGAGGAGGGAAGAAAATAGTCTGTGTGGAGTATCTCTTAGAGATGCACATTTCTGTGTATAGATGAGAAATAGAGATTTCTGTGTATATGTGGAAGGGAGGAAGGAAGCTGACAATCCTTGTGGATTACTATTACAGATACAGCTGTTCGTCCCAACCTCCTAATTCGTCCCATGCCCTTCACTTTTTCCTTGAACTCTTGGTTTGAATTTGAATTCTTATAGTCTGTCTTCAGGTCGTAAATTCTTTCTTTCGTTTCACCTTTTTTATTTTGCCTAGAAGGGACATCTTGTGTCACTGGCTTCCTTTGTCTGCCTGACGTCCTTTAGGGAATGATCCTTCTAGATCTATCCCTGTGGCTACCAGTGACATAATTTCCTTACTTCAGTTTTGGTTTTTATGGCTAATAGTCCATGATATATATGTACATCATACATATGTATCTTGTTCAAGGTTAATCTGCTGGTGAAGATTTTGCTGTCTCTCTGTTGAGAGTATTGTGAGTATTGTGAGTAATGTTGTAGTGCTGGTTGGGATCCATGTGCCTTTTTGAATGATGGATTTATCAGTGTGGGAATGTCAAATCCTAGACCTAGCTTCTCTTGATAGTGTATTTTCAGGCATTCAGAAATGTCTTATTCAGGCATAAGAAAGTCTTCCTCAGTGGTCAATGCAAAGAAATAGAGGAAAACAATAGGAAGGGAAAGACTAGAAATGTCTTCAAGAAAATTACAGATACCAAGGGAAGTTTTCATGCAAAGATGGGCCCAATAAAGGACAGCAATGGTACGGACCTAACAGAAGCAGGAGACATTAAGAGGTGGCAAGAATACACAGAAGAAGAAGAATACAAAAAAAGATCTTCATGACCCAGATGACCACAATGGTGTGATCACTCACCTAGAGCCAGACATCCTGGAACTCAAAGTCAAATGGGCCTTAGGAAGCATCACTACAAACAAACTTAGTGGAGGTGAAGGAATTCCAGTTGAGCTATTTCAAATCCTGAAAGATGATGCTGTGAAAGTGCTGCACTCAATATGCCAGCAAATTTGGAAAACTCAGCAGTGGCTGAGGACTGGGAAAGGTCAGTTTTCATTCCAATTCCAAAGAAAGGCAATGCCAAAGAATGTTCAAACTACTGCACAATTGCACTCATCTCACACACTAGCAAAATAATGCTCAAAATTCTCCAAGCCAGGCTTCAACAGTACATGAACTGTGAACTTCCAGATGTTCAAGCTGGATTTAGAAAAGGCAGAGGAACCAGAGATCAAGTTGCCAACATCCGCTGGATCATCAAAAAAGCAAGAGAGTCCCAGAAAAACATCTACTTTTGCTTTATTAACTATGCCAAAGCCTTTGGCTGTGTGGATCACAACAAACTGTGAAAAATTCTTCAAGAGATGGGAATACCAGATCACTTACCTGCCTCCTGAGAAATCTGAGTGCAGGTCAAGAAGCAACAGTTAGAACTGGACATGGAAGAGCAGACTGGTTTCAAATTGGGAAAGAAGTACGTCAAGGCTGTATATTGTCACCCTGCCTATTTAGCTTATATGCAGAGTACACCATGCAAAATGCCAGGCTGAATGAAGCACAAGCTGGAATCAAGATTGCCGGGAGAAATATCAATAATGTCAGATACGCAGATGACACTGTTTGGTAGTTAGAATAGGAAAAAAAGAAAGAGTCCACAAATATAGAACAAAGGAAGGTCCAGGACCAGAGTGAAGACCTCAGGTAAAACAAACAGCCCTCCTGGCTAGCCCAATTTACATAGGGCAGGCTGAGGCGGGAGGAGACAAGTGTATAAAAGGAGGAAGCCTAGAATGATTGAGGCCTCTCTTATCTTGTCTTTTGGGTCAGCCCGGCCTCACTCCTCGAGGATGTACTATCCTTTGTTTTTCCTAAGAAAACTGAGCTGTAACACCGATTCATCCATCGCTTCAAATTTTTGCTGCAGCAAGACAGAACCGAGGAAATTGCACACTCCACCAACAACATCACCCTTATGGCAGAAAGTGAAGAGGAACTAAAGAACCTCTTGATGAAAGTAAAAGAGGAGAGTGAAAAAGCTGGCTTAAAACTCAACATTAAAACAATGACGATCATGGCATTTGGTCCCATCACTCCACGGCAAATAGATGGAGAAGCAATGGAAACGGTGATTAACTTTATTTTCTTGGGCTTCAAAATCACTGCAGATGGTGACTGCAGCCATGAAATTAAAAGACGCCTGCTCCTTGGAAGAAAAGCTATGACCAGCCTAGACAGCGTATTAAAAAGCAGAGACATTACTTTGCCAACAAAGGTCCATCTAGTCAAAGCTATGGTTTTTCCAGTAGTCATGTATGGATGTGAGCTGGACTATAAAGAAAGCTGAGTGCTGAAGAATTGATGCTTTTGAACTGTGGTGTTGGAGAAGAATCTTGAAAATCCCTTGGACTGCAAGGAGGTCCAACCAGTTAGTGCTAAAGGAAAAATCAGTCCTGAAATTTCACTGGAAGGACACGCTGAAGCTGAAGCTCCAAGACTCTGGTCACCCGATGTGAAGAACAGACTCATTGGAAAAGACCCTGATGCTGGGAAAGATTGAAGACAGGAGGAGAAGGGGATGACAGAGGATGAGATGGTTGGATGGCATCACCAACTTGATGGACATGTTTGAGCAAGCTTCGGGAGCTGGTGATGGGCAGGGAAGCCTGACATGCTGCAGTCCATGGGGTCGCAAAGTGTCAGACTCAACTGAGTGAGTGATCTGAGACCTAGCCTCTCTTGATAGTGTATTTTCAGGCATTCAGAGACTGCATTATACTGGATGTTGTCAGTGTGCCTTTCCACCTACTGTGTAGGGGCGTTCCCTTTCCTCAGGCTCTCCTGCCTTGTGTTTGTAGCCTCCTGAGGATGCTCTGATGGGACTGATGGGACTTGATTTCTTGTCTCCATTTTGATTGGCATTCCTGCAGTATTTAGGGATGCTGAGCATCTTGTCCTGTCGAAGAAGTTTGAGTCTTAGTTTTTTTCGTGAAGGGTGTGAGGAAAATTCACCTGTGGCCGTTGGCTTCCTGAAAGCCGGTTGTGTTTGGAATTTATTTCTGCAATTCCTGCCGCAGGACATGTCCTGAGGACAGCTGTCATTAACAGACCCAACGCTAGAGAAACAGAGGTGCCCGTGTGGAGGGGCTGTTGTAGTTACAGAACGTGTCCACAAGGTGGCAGCACTTTCTCCTGGCGACCTCTGGTTCCTTGGGCAACTTGGCTTCCTGGGCTGTGAATTGAATTGGAATGGAATGTGCCTGCGCAACTTTAAGGGGTTGGGTCTCACTTCTTCCCCCTAAAGCTTCACCCCTCCCCTCCAGACTCATTCCAGCCGGGGCCACAGCACCCTCTTGAGGGGCCTAGGAGGCTGCACTTTCAAGAAGGAAGCTTGGGTTGGGGACCTCAGCACCAGAGGTCCTGGGGGCTAGGTAACTTTTCCAAGGTCCCAGAGGGTCGGGTTCCCATCCTTTGGGAGCACTAGGGACTCTGGTCTCAGTCAGGGAAACCAGACAGAAGACGTTTAAGAGGGGTCGCAATTAAGGGCTCGTTGCTCGGCTGTATTGACCCCACCCCAATCCGGCGATGAGACCCAAGCCTGCTCAGGCTCCAGGGATGGAATAGCAGTGCAAGTCAGGAAGGCTGGAGGGAATAAACAAGGCAACGCTTTTATTTTCTTTAATCTCATGCCTGTGCTATGTTGGAGTATAATAATTTTGCAGTTTTCTGTTTGTCGTCAGTGTATAGCTGCCTGATTCATTTATGACATATACGTACATACAAATCCTATTTATTCTTTTGCCATAGAGGTTTTTGCAGAAGGTCAGCATAGTTCCCTGTGCTGATCACCACGTCCTTGTGGAGTGTCTAGTATAGACACAAATATCTGTGTATGTGTTATTCCAAACCTTCTAATTAATTCCTTGGCCTTTTAATTTTTTAAAAATCCTTGTTTGCATTCTCAGAGTCCGTTTTTGTGTTGTAATTTAGTTCCTTTGTATCTCTTTCTAAATTTTGCCTAGAAGGGACATCACACACTCTTGTCTTCATCTGTCCGGCTGATTTTGCTTTGTATGTGATCCTCCAGCATCCATTTCTACGGCTACAGGTGGAATAATTCATAATCTCAGTGGCGGCTTTTCATTGCTAAATAATAGTCCACTGTCTATAAGTACCAGGTCTTCGTTAAGCTTTGATCTCTCAGCGGACATTTCACGGGGTCTGTCTCGGCTCCCGTAAGTGGTGCTGAAGTGAACGTTGGGGTGCATGTGACTTTTTGAATAATGGTTTTCCCAGGATATCGGCTGAGATGTGGGAATGTCAGACCCTAGGGTTAGCTCTCTTGAATTTTTTTCCTGCCACGTAGAGGCTGTCAGTTCTAGCGGCTGTTGCCAGTGTTCCTTCGGCCGAGCATGTTGGGGGTTCCCCATTCCTCCCTTCTCTTTCCCATATATATTGTTTGTAGACTTGTGAGAATAGTCATTCTTGACTGCTGGGATTTGATTTCTTGTTGTCACTTTGATTAGCATTCCTCCTGCAATAATTAGGGATACCTAGAATCTTGTCTTGTGGTGGTTAGGGTATTTTTTCTTTCTTTTTTTTTTCATTTAGACAGGTGTGGAAAAATTTATGTCTTAATTGGCATCTTGCAAGTTGGGTGTGTTTGCAATTTCAGTTCAGTTCAGTCGCTCAGTCGTGTCCAATTCTTTGCAACCCCGTGGACTACAGCCCGCCAGTCTTCCCTGCCCACCACCAACTCCTGGAGCTTGTTCAGACTCACGTCCATCAAGTCAGTGATGCCATCTAACCCTCTCATCCTCTGTCATCCCCTTCTCCTCCTGCCTTCAGTCTTTCCCAGCATCAGGGTCTTTTCCTGAGTCCATTCTTTGCATCAGGTGACCAAAGTATTGGAGCTTTAGCATCAGTCCTTCCAATGAATATTCAGGACTGATTTCCTTTAGGATGGACTGCGTGGATCTCCTTGCAGTCCAAGGGACTCTCAAGGGTCTTCTCCCACACCACAGTTCAAAAGCATCAATTCTTCGGTGCTCAGCTTTCTTTATAGTCCAACTCTCACATCCATACATGACTACTGGAAAAACCATAGCTTTGAATAGATAGACATTTGTCAGCAAAGTAACGTCTCTACTTTTTAATATGTTGTCTGGGTTGGTCATAGCTTTTCTTTCAAGGAGCAAGTGTCTTTTCATTTCATGGCTGCAGTCACCATCTACAGTGCTTTTGGAGCTCCCCAAAATAAAGTCTCTCACTGTTTCCATTGTTTCCCCATCTATGCACAATTTATTTCTCTAATATTTACCTCAAGACCTTTCTTGAAGCAAGCTGTCATTGGCAGCATCCCCCGCCCCCTTGTGAATTGGAGGTGCCATCAAATGCCTTTGGTCAAGGTGTAGTTACAGAACAGGTCCACAGGTGGCAGCACTTTTTGATGCCCACTGAAAGCATCGCTATGAACAAAGCTAGTGGAGGTGATGGAATTCCTGTTGAGCTCTTTCAAATCCTGAAAGATGATGCTGTGAAAGTGCTGCACTCAATATGCCAGCAAATTTGGAAAACTCAGCAGGTGCCACAGGACTGGAAAAGGTCAGTTTTCATTCCAATTCCAAAGAAAGGCAATGCCAAAGAATGCTCAAACTACCGCACAATTGCACTCATCTCACACACTAGTAAAGTAATGCTCAAAATTCTCCAAGCCAGGCTTCAGCAATACGTGAACCGTGAACTACCTGATGTTCAAGCTGGTTTTAGAAAAGGCAGAGGAACTAGAGATCAAATTGCCAACATCTGCTGGATCATGGAAAAAGCAAGAGAGTTGCAGAAAAACATCTATTTCTGCTTTATTGACTATGCCAAAGCCTTTGACTGTGTAGATCACAAGAAACTGTGGAAAATTCTGAAAGAGATGGGAATACCAGACCACTTGACCTGCCTCCTGAGAGATCTGTATGCAGGTCAGGAAGCAGCAGTTAGAACTGGACATAGAACAACAGACTGGTTCCAAATAGGAAAAGGAGTACATCAAGGCTGTATATTGTCACCCTGCTTATTTAACTTATATGCAGAGTACATCATGAGAAATGCTGGACTGGAAGAAGCACAAGCTGGAATCAAGATTGCTGGGAGAAATATCAATAACTTCAGATATGCAGATGACACCACCCTTAGGGCAGAAAGTGAAGAGGAACTAAAGAGCCTCTTGATGAAAGTGAAAGTGAAGAGTGAAAAAGTTGGCCTAAAGCTCAACTTTCAGAAAATGAAGATCATGGCATCCGGTCCCATCACTTCATGGGAAATAGATGGAGAAACAGTGTCAGACTTTATTTTTTGGGGCTCCAAAATCACTGCAGATGGTGACTGCAGCCATGAAATTAAAAGACACTTACTCCTTGGAAGAAAAGTTATGACCAACCTAGATGGCATATTCAAAAAGAGACATTACTTTGCCAACAAAGGTCTGTCTAGTCAAGGCTATGGTTTTTCCTGTGATCATGTATGGATGTGAGAGTTGGACCGTGAAGAAGGCTGAGCGCCGAAGAATTGATGCGTTTGAACTGTGGTGTTGGAGAAGACTCCTGAGAGTCCCTTGGACTGCAAGGAGATCCAACCAGTCCATTCTAAAGGAGATCAGCTCTGGTTGGTCTTTGGAAGGAATGATGCTAAAGCTGAAACTCCAGTACTTTGGCCACCTCGTGCGAAGAGTTGACTCATTGGAAAAGACTGTGATGCTGGGAGGGATTGGGGGCAGGAGGAGAAGGGGATGACAGAGGATGAGATGGCTGGATGGCATCACTGACTCGATGGACGTGAGTCTGAGTGAACTCTGGGAGTTGGTGATGGACAAGGAGGCCTGGCGTGCTGCTTATCATGGGGTTGCAAAGTGTCGGACACAACTGAGCGACTGAACTGAACTGAACTGGTTCCTGGGGCAAGCAAAGCATTAGGCAAAGATGGCTTCCAGGGTTGTGAAATAGAGTGGAAAGTACCTGAGTGAACATTTAAGGGCTTGTGTCTCACTACTTATTCCCCATAAAGTATCACAGATACACACACACACACACACACACACACGGCTTCCAGACTAATCCTAACAGAAGCCACAGCACCTTGCTGACTGTGCATCAGTGCCTAGGAGTCTGCACTCTCAGGAAGGAGGCTTGAGCTGAGAACTCCAGCATGAAGAGACATGGAGGTTAGGAGACTATTGCCCCCAAGGTCTTCAAGGACTTGATCCCACTCGAGTCTCTGGTCCGAACCAGAGCACAGTGGACTGTATATGCTTAACTAGGGCTCAACAAACACCCTGCCAGGCTGTCTCAAAAACACAGCCATCTAGCCTGGACACCCAGGCTGCAGAGACTCCAGGATGGATCACAACCCAAGTCAGGACGATCAGGGGAACGAAGCAGGCACTGCTTGTCTTTCTTTTTCTTTAACATCATGCCGATGCTATGTTGGAGGATAGTTGATTTGCAGTGTTGTGCTTATCTTCAGTGTATAGCTGCCAGATTCAGGTATAACATGTCCATGGTGTATCTCTATTGCATTTTTGAACTTTTTAACATAGACAGAAAGTCAAGAAGAGTGCCAAGCATCAGGTCCTTGTGAATTACCTATCTCAGATACACTTTTCTGTGTATATAAAGAAGTTAGGAGACAATTTTTTGTGGATTATCTCTTAGATACAGATTTCTGTCGTTAGAGATACAGATTGCTGTCTACATATGGGAGGCAGAAAGGAAGTGAAGAGGAAAAGTTAAAATTTTACATAACCTCCTGCAAGTTTTGCCTCTGAAACTCAGCTTGCTCCTTGCAGAGTCTGGATCACGTGGGTCACGTAGTCTCAGAAAGTGGGGACTTATAATACTGGGAACTGGAGCTTATTTCACTTACCTTGTCCTGCCCTTTGCAATTGCCCAGCCCCTGAAAACCTGCTTGATCATGCCTGTCCATGTGAAGGTCAGGTATTCCCTCCCCATCTTGACTGCTGTTCCCACATGCACGAAACCTTAAACCAGCCTATTAGCAGCTAGCGTTGCCCGCTGTCTGTCTATAAAAACTCTGTAACCCCTTTGTTCAGGGCTCAGAGCTTAGACGGTTAACTCCTCTGGGCCCGCCAGCATAATAGACCTGAGTTCTCCAACTCTCCGAGCGTGGTGCTTGGTTTCTCAATTCCTGGTTTCTGCAACATTTCTGGAGGCCCCAGTGAGATTCCAACCATGCCAGCCCCTTGAGTCGTTGGACTGGCGGCTCGGCTGGGCTGGAGCAAAGGAACTCCAAGACGAACAAGGACGCTTGCCACCTGAGAGCATTCCGGGGTCTCTTTCAGGCTGGTGTTCTGACTCTCCAGACAGCTGAGCCCCAACTGGACTCACTGGAGGGATGGACCAACTCACCAGGAATGGCCACAGCATCAGGTAAGGGCCCAGGGCACTCCCCAGTCAGGTTCTACCCCAATGGGTAGGAGAGGAGACTGATCATCTTTTTGAAGCTCCCAGGAAAGGAGCAACTGTTAAGGAAACCTGAGGACTCGGAAGAAGGGAGGCCTTGTGACTGATAACCTCCTTGGAGCTCCCAGGAAGGGAGCAACAGTTAAGGAAACCTGGGGACTCAGGAGAAGGGAGGCATTGTGATAGCCTCTGAAAGATTGTGAGAGCGTGATTGCTGATTGAACAGAATGAGAGAAATTTTTCTTTTTGGAAACTGCAAAACCAATTCTTTTTGCATATGCAATTAAAAACATTTAGCTTATTAAAAGGCCTGCCTAGGAAAAAGCTTGAAGTTAACCCTTTCCAGGTCCTTGAAATACATAGCCCACTTTGCCTAAGACCTCAGCCTTGGGCAAACTAGAACTTTAAGCAAGAAAAAAAAAAGGGGCCAAAGAGATATTTTAAATCTCAAACAGAAAACTGTAAGATCTCTCTCTGTCTGACTGTCTGGATTTATGTATGTTCAGTGTATGTCTTTTGTTTTTTTCTGATAATACTGTTGAAATCATAAATGAGTTCTAATTTAATTGGCCTAAAGAAAAGTAAGTGCTTATAAATCAAACAATTCCAAATACAAGAAAAATTAACCTAAATAAATTTCAGATTCACATGAACTGGAAAATATTCAATATTAAATATCTAGTATTAATGTTTGTTTGCTAATCTAATAAGGAAAGTAGGATGTATGTTTTTAGTAAAGAAGGTATAAAAAATAAAATTATATTTTATAAGGGGAAAAGAAAGTAGGTCTGACTTATAGGTGGCTGTTACAGAAAGTGATTAAAAGGTTGGTGGAAAGTGGACCCTGAAAAAAAGTTTTGGGCATGGTTAGGACTGACTAAGTTTAAAATAAATTTAATTAAGTTTACATAAATGAGTTTAAAGTAAGCTGGTGCAAAAACTTGAGTTTGGCCTTTCTCTCTGTTAGGAGGACATACTTTCTTCAGATGCTGAACTGCTTTTAATAATGGATTTAAGTTTCTTTACCTCTGAATTGATCTGTTCTATATTTGCCTTTGAAATCTTTTGCTAACTTTGGCTAAGTAAATAACTATTATTTCACAGTAATTTATATGATCCTGCCTGACTGAGTGTTATAAACCCTTTCGACATTTATTGACAAAATTTCCTAAATAACTTGACTTCTAGCTAACTTTGGGGTGCTTCAGAGGGCCCCTGAGACATCCCAAAGAGCTATTAAGCTACCTGGGTTCATTGCACATGTTAAATTACATAAGAAGCACTGCTGAAGGGGTGATAAATCTTCTCAGGTTATACTGTATGGTTGATGTTACTAATATAGATATCCTAGAATTATGTGAAATTCATATAGATCTGATATGCCCTTATAAAATATGGTCAATTATAATTCTAGTTATCATATTAAAGTGTTATGACCAGGTTTCTTTGTCAATTGCAATAGAATCAGATTTTTAAACATGCCTTCTATGGTTTTACTCTCATGCCTTTAGAAGAATACTGCTAGTTCTTCAAGATTTTTGGAAAAGACTTTCTAAGATTAAGCAGATAAACAAATTTTGTTATTAACAGTAAGCTGGTACCAGACTGGAATTTGGTCTTCTCTCTGTTAGAGAACAAAGTTTTCTTCAGTTCAGTTCAGTCGCTCAGTTGTGTCCGACTCTTTGCGACCCCATGAATTGCAGCACGCCAGGCCTCCCTGTCCATCACCAACTCCTGGAGTTCACTCAGACTCATGTCCATCGAGTCGGTGATGCCATCCAGCCGTCTCATCCTCTGTCATCCCCTTTACCACCTGCCCCCAATCCCTCTCAGCATCAGAGTCTTTTCCAATGAGTCAACTCTTCGCATGAGGTGGCCAAAATACTGGAGTTTCAGCTTTAGAATCATTCCTTCCAAAGACCAACCAGGGCTGATCTCCTTTAGAATGGACTGGTTGGATCTCCTTGCAGTCCAAGGGACTCTCAAGAGTCTTCTCCAACACCACAGTTCAAAAGCATCAATTCTTCGGTGCTCAGCTTTCTTCACAGTCCAACTCTCACATTCGTACATGACTACTGGAAAAACCATAGCCTTGACTAGACGGATCTTTGTTGGCAAAGTAATGTCTCTGCTTTTCAATATGCTATCAGGTTGGTCATAACTTTTCTTCCAAGGAGTAAGCGTCTTTTAATTTTATGGCTGCAGTCACCATCTGCAGTGATTTTGGAGCCCCCAAAAATAAAGTCTGACACTGTTTCCACTGTTTCCCCATGTATTTCCCATGAAGTGTTGGGACCAGATACCATGATCTTCGTTTTCTGAATGTTGAGCTTTAAGCCAACCTTTTCACTCTCCTCTTTTACTTTCATCAAGAGGCTTTTTAGCTCCTCTTCCCTTTCTGCCATAAGGGTGGTGTCATCTGCATATCTGAGGTTATTGATATTTCTCCCGGCAGTCTTGATTCCAGCTTGTGCTTCTTCCAGCCCAGCATTTCTCATGATGTACTCTGCAGAGAAGTTAAATAAGCAGGGTGACAATATACAGCCTTGATGTACTCCTTTTCCTATTTGGAACCAGATTATGAATTTCTTTGTCTTTAAGTGATTTATATTTGTTTTTAAAATCTTTTTTTTACTTTGGTAAAGTAAATAAACATTATTTAAGATTGTGGGACATGTAGACAAAGCTCATTCTGCTTCTACAAAAAATAACTCCTCATGGTTAGACTTTTGCTATCCAGACGTCCTTAAAACATGGCAACAGTCTGCTCCTAAGTCAGGAAATTAAAAATGGATAAACAGCAGCTGAAAATCAAAGAGCCAGGGCTATAGGAAATCCAAGATGGCCGCTTGGCTTTTCCCTGCTCCCTGACAGACCTCATTTTTATTTGATGCGTTAAAGACTTCCCTGGCTACAATGTTAATGTCCTCACAATGAGTTCTCAAAAAAGAAAAAATTATGTTTTACTGAAGGTTAACTTCTAGTTTTGTTAATTAAGGTCTGTGCTTACTAACACTTCTGAAATAGTTCCTTGTTATGTTATATCGCTAAAAGATTTAATGAAGTTATTAAAAAGGATGCTCTAAAATTTTTTCTAAAGCTTGTCTCAGTAACCAGTCTTTGGGTAAAGGTCATACTCCATGATGTACACCAGGAGATTAACACTTGAGTATTATCATTTAACTGAGTCAGATGACCTGGGGTATACCAGGCTATACCCAGTAAAAGTTCTTGACTTCAGTTCTTGCTTGTGACCTTACTAATAACAGCTAGCTATATTATTTTCCATGCAGCTTGTTTCAGATTATTTCTTGCATTACCAAATGTGTGACTGAGCCTGAGATGAAATGCTGATATGCAGTTCCATATGCGATCAGTAATGGTAATAACATAGCCCTAGATATGGGAAGCAGCAGCAAGAGGAAATATGTTCCTGGACCACGAGGCTAGCAAGACAGGTATGGTGCAGAGACTTTTGTTACTTGTAAGGCCTGGCCTAGTGACAACACACTGAGTGACCTGTCAATGGAATTTTTGCTAGACCTGGGAATGAGCCTTCCCAGCACCGCGGGTCACAGTGACCATGAAATGCCCCCAAAACATGGTCAAATATGTGACTATAAAGGGGCCCTGTTGACTGAAAGTTGGCCCTTGCCAGCTGCCTCTACAAAGATTAGCTCATGACCACTACAAGATGCTGACCTTCAACACCCCTTTGAAAGGATAGAGACAAAAAATAAGGTACTCTGTGATCTGGGAAAAAAAGAAGAAAAAAAAAAAAAACAGGCCTTCAGATAGTCAGATGTTTTCAGGTAAAGATTTTTATGAGTCTAAATTCTTGCATCTTCTCATACCTAGAGAAACATAATGTCACGAATCACTGTCTGGACCTGGTTCTCCTGGCTAGCCCCTCAGCAGCTTTCCTACGTCTATTAATCTTTGGGCCATATATCTTTAACTTTCTTGTTAAGTCTGTTTCTTCAAGTAGTAGTATGACAAGAATATCCCCCAGCCAACACCCAGACAATGCTAGAACAAGCTGCCTTATCCTTCTGTGGACTCTCATCTCCCTCTGTGGAAATGTACCCCGAGGCCCTCAGGCTAGCTTCCCTTGAGATCTTATATGGGAGACCACCCCCCAGTGATAGAAAAGCTCAAGGGAGACCACCAGCAACTAGCTGAACTGGAGATGTCCCGAAACCTCCAGGCCCTGGAAAAGTTTTCTGCCAGATAGCCTGAGAAACCTTAGAGAGGACACCCGTTTACCTGGGCAATTGGGTTCTTTCCTATCAGCCAGGAGATGAGGTATGGGTTAAAGATTGGACGAGGGAACCACTTCAGCCAGTTTGGACAGGCTCTCACACGGTCGTCCTGGCAATCCCTACTGCTGATAAAGTTACAGGCGTCATCCCTTGCATCCACCACACCAGTGTCAAGAAGATAGCTACTTCCTGTGAGGAGGACACCTGGAAAGAAGTTCAGGACCCTAAAAAACTCCCCAAGGTCCGGTTCCAAAGGCAACAGCCCTCACCCATAAAGGATGCTGAGCCCTGCTTTAGTCACTCCAGAAGCTGATTAGTCAATACATGGCAGAAGCTTGAAGACTCTTCAGCCTTGTTCCAGCCACACTCTGGCAGCTGGCTGGTCAACACATAGAGGCAGCTTGAGGATCTGGCTATCAAGATATCGATGGATTTTCTTTGTCAACCCTGGCCTCTGTCCCTAATTGGTATTATTGCTGTGCTCTTTGTTACAGGACCAACTAGACTCCCTGGCTTTACAGAACTGTAAAACTCTGGTTTTACAGAATAGGAGAGGGCTAGACCTACTGACTGGAGAAAGCAGTGGCACCCCACTCCAATACTCTTGCCTGGAGGAGGAGCCTGGTGGGCTGCAGTCCATGGGGCCGCTAAGAGTTGGACACGACTGAAGCAACTTAGCAGCAGCACCTACTGACAGCTGAAAAGAGAGGACTCTGCCTCTTCTTGAATGAAGAATGCTGCTTTTATGTAAGCCAATCAGAAATAGTCAGGGACATGGCCCAAAAGCTAAGGGAACAAATCATAAAAAGGAGAGAGGAACTAGGCAATTTCTGGGGTAATTGGAACAGTATCTGGAGCTGCCATCGTGGCTTCTCCCTTTAATAGGTCCTCTCTCTCATTCTCTTTGCGGCACTCTTGTTTGGCCCTTGTATTCTCAATGCAATCACCCAGTTCACAACCCAGTTCTAGGATTAAATCCATAAAGTTACAAATGGTAATAGCTCAACAGAGCCCCCTAAACGATGGGGAGCTCTGAATGTCCTACCAGAACATGAGATGATGCTTTCTACAACAAGTGAAAGAAGCATTAAGAGGGGGGAATGAAGAGGAAAAGTTAAAATTTTACATAACCTCCTGCTCCTTCTGACTCTGTAACTCAGCTTGCTCCTTGCAAAGTCTGGATCACGTAGGTCATGTAGTCTCAGAAAGTCGGGACTTACAGTTATTAGGAACTGGAGCTTATCTCACTCACCCTTGTCCTGCTGTTTGCAATTGTCCAGTCCTGCAGGTTTACCCATGCCTGTCTGTGTAAAGGTCAGGCATCTCCCTCCCCATCTTGACTGCTGTTCCCACACACACGAAACCCCTTAGTTTAAACCAGCTTACTAGCAGGTAGTGTTGCTCACTATAGTCTGTCTATAAAAACTCTGCAACCCCTGCTCAGGGCTCAGCGCTTAGTGTTAACTCCTCTGGGCCCGCCGGTGTAATAAACCTGAGTTCTCCAACTCTCCGAGTCTGGTGCTTGGTTTCTCGATTACTGGTTTGTGCAACAGAAGGAAGGGGATAATCCCTGTGGACTACCTATTACAATACAGATTTCTCATGTATGTAGGCACGGACATCCTAATCCATCCCCAGGCTGTCACTTACGCTTCTCTGGAGCCATTCGTTTGATTTTGGATTCTCAGTCTCCTTTTGGGCTGTAAGTTTGTTGCTTTGCACGTCCACTTCTATTTTGCCCAGAAGGCACCTCATATACGTGGTCTTCCTCTGCCTGAGAGACTTCCCTCGGTGTATGATCCTTCAAGGACCATCCTTGTGGCTAGTACTGTCATAATTACCTAATTTCAGTGGTGGCTTTTTATGAGTCTTCTGTATATATGTACCACACCTTTTCTCAGCTTTAGTCCCTCATTGCCGGTTTTGCTGGTAGTGTGTCTCGGCTATCGGAAGCAGGGCTGACGCTTTGTTGGGGTGTCCGTGCCTTTTGATCAGTGGTTTTCTCAGGATATGGGCCGAGGTGAGAGAATGTCAGACCCTAGTTTTAATCTCTCTGAGTGGTTTTTCTCAGGCATTCAGAAACTGTCCATTCTACTGACTGTTGCCAATGTATATTCCCAGAGATCGCTTAGGAGGATTCTTTTTCCTCCAGGCTCTCTCCCACATTTATCAGTTGTAGATATGACCACTGTGCCTGGAGGGATTTGATGCCCCATTGTCATTTTGAATGGCACTCCTCCAGCAGCTAGGGATCCTTAGTGTTCTTGCCTGGAGAATCCCAGGGACAGAGGAGCCTAGTAGGAGGCCGTCTATGGGGTCGCACAGCGTTGGACACGACTGAAGCGACTTAGCAGCAGCAGCAGTATGTTGTCTTCTTGTGAAGGTTTGACTTTGTTTTGGCTTTATTTTTCCTAAACGGTTGTCAGGAGCATTTGCCTTTGACAACTGGGCTACTGAAACTCATCTGTGTTTGGAATTTATTTCTCCATTACCCGCCCCAGGACATTTCCTGAGGCGGATAATGTTAATTTCTGTCATTAACAGAAATCCAGCCCTGTGATTTGAGTTGCCAGTGAACACGGGAGAAAATGTTGTAGTTACAGAAAATGTCCACAGGGTGGCAGCATTATTCAGGCCTACCTTTGGTTCCTGGGGTAACAAAAACCTTAGGGAAAGTTTGCTTCTTGGGCAGTGAAATTGGGAGAAATGTGCCTGAGCTAACCAAAAAGGGCTTGAGTCTCAGTAATCTTTCCCTCTAAAGCAACACACAAACAGCCCGCCCTAGCGAATCTTTCCAGGATCATAGGATTCTGCTGAGGGTGCTTAGGAGCTAGTGCTAGGAGGCTGCACCCTCAGGAACGAGGCTTGAGCTGGGATCCCCAACCCCAGGAGAGGTCAAGGCTAGCTGAACCTTGCCTTCAAATCCCTTGAGGCCTTGATGCCACGCAGGACTCTGGTCCCAGCCAGAATGTAGGAGACAGTAGCCCTTTAAAAGGGTCAACCAAGGGCACCCTGCCGGATTGTGTCAACCATCCCCAGTTCAGCAGTGAGACTCAAGCCCGCCCAGGCTCCAGGGATATCATCCCAAGTCAGGGAGGGCAGAGATAAGAGAGTAGGCACTGCTTTTCTCTCCTTCTCTCACCATCTTGTCAATGCTGCAGTGCAGTACACTCGATCTGCAGTCTTGGGACTGTTGTCAGCGTACAGCCTCCTGACTCAGGCATATGTATTTATGGGGTGGGGTATCTCTGTTAGGTAGGTACAATAGGGAAAAGGAGTCCAAGATGGCGGTGGCTAAAAGACAAAGAAGGGAAAAGCCTGCAAAAATAGAACAAAAGAAGGTCCGAGGAACGGAGTGAGGACCTCAGTTAAAACAAACAACACTCCTGGCTGGCCCAATTTACATAGGACAGGCCCAGGGAGAGAGAAACATGTAAAAAGAGGAGCCAAAGCTAGCTCACTCTCTCTCTCCCATGCTGGGGCGCTCTTCTCGTGTCTTTGGGTCAACGTGCCCTCATGCCTCGAAGACGGATTTTCCTGCTATCTTCTAAATAAAATAGAGCTGTAACACTGAGCTGTAACACTGATTTGTCTAAGAGCTATAATATGGTCCTTTCGAGACCTGAGAGCTATAACACGGTCTATCTAAGACCTGAGAGCTGTGACCCGCCGAGGGGGCTTTAACGTCCGTCACTCCAAATCTTTGTTGTGATGAGACAAAGAACCGAGGAACATACACTCGCGTGACATCTCTCTCTCTCTTTTTTTTTTTTTTTGCCATAGAAGGATGAGAAGAGTGCTGAACATCAGGTCCTTCTGAATTATATATCTCAGTTATACTTTTCTGTGTATTCATAGAAAAAACTTAATTATTGTGGATTATCTCTTAGAGATAATCAGATTTCTGTGGATCTGTGCAAGGAAGAGGATGGAAGGAGAGAAAAGAATACTCCTTGTGGATTATCTATTACAGAGTCACATTTCTTGTCTATGAGGGTAAGGACTTCCTAATTCATTCAAGGCCATTCACTTTTTTTTTTTTTCCTGGAACCCTTTGTTTGTCTTTGAATTCTCTGAGTCTCTTTTTGGATTGTAAATTTTTTGCCTTGTATGTCTATTTTTATTCTGCTGGGAAGGTAAATCCTATACCATAGTCTTCCTCTGCCTGTCTGGCTTCCCTTTGCCTAGATCCTTCAAGGTCCATCCCTGTGGCTAACAGTGTCTTAATTCCCTAATTTCAGTAGCTGTTTTTAAAGAGTGAGAAATAGTCTCCTGTATATATGTACCACATCTTGTTCCAGCTTTAACCTTTTGTTGAGAATTTTTCTGGATGTGTGTCTTTCCTAAGGAAGTGTAACCTGGAAGTGTTAAATTTACACCGGATTTGCTTCTGTGACTTTAACCCTATTTGTTACTGTAAGCATACAAAATGGCCTGCGACCTGAGCGGCCCACCTGTGAAGGACTGTAAGAAGTGAAAATAGCACATTCCCAGGCCTGAGGCTTGCCATTCTAGGGGACATCTGCAAGGACTGAATAGTCTTTTTCTTTATTGCCTCACCTCCCCGCCATCTCTGATCCATAAAAGGACCTGGCAACCGGGCCCTGACAAGATGTTTATTTTGGGGTGCTAGCCTGCCTTCTCCGGAGAAGGCAGTGGCACCCCGCTCCAGTACTCTTGCCTGGAAAATCCCAGGGATGGAGGAGCCTGGTGGGCTGCAGTCTATGGGGTCGCGAAGAGTCGGACACGACTGAAGCGACTTGGCAGCCTGCCTTCTCAGTCAGCTGGCTCCCTGGTTAAAATCTCTTCCTTGACTCAACACCTCATCTCTCAATGAATTCACTGACCCGTCATGCAGCGATAAGAGCGAGCTTGGACTCAGTAAAGGTTTCTCTTAATTACTTAAAGATGCGGGAGACTTCTGCTTGCCTTTAATGGGAAAGTCACAGAATTCAATTTCTTAAAACTCAGCACTTAGTACATAAAAGTCATCAGACCTTTGAAACTTTATTATGGACCTATTACGTCATGGCTCCGCTGTGGTTTTCCTAATAGAAAATCCGAGCATAATCTTAAAAGAGACTCTAATCACCATATCTAACCACGAAGAGAGCTTAAGTACTGACATTTCAGTTAACTTAAATACAACTTTTACAAATAATGACTGTCAGCTAAACCAGGAAGCTGCCATTAGAATAGCTGGAGTTGAAAGAAGCTTATTTCATTAAAGACGCCCTTTTAAAAATTTCAGCTTAAGAATCCATGTTAACTTTTGAGATTACCTTTGTAGACACAGTAAAATATTAGGAAAAATTTCAATGGCCTCCTTTTCCTGTTGTTAGTAACATGAATAGTTCTTCCACAACAGAAACAAAACTCCGTGTCTCTATAGGAGATATCAAGCCCTCATTAAAATCTGCAGCTACTCAGTAAGTCAATGGACTTGTGAAACAATCTTCTTATATTACTTCTGCACGTGTGAAGAGAGTAACGCCTGGCCCTACCAGTGTCCTGCATGTATTATTAGTAAGTATTTAGTCATCCAACAAATCATTTGTTATGTGCTCAACTTTACATAAATGTTGGTTGAACTGAAATGAGTTAAGTAAGTTGATCTGCCAAGGCCAGGCAACCACACGAAGCTCCCCAGGGAGCCTTCGGGGGTGCTTCAGCCTGCGGCATTGGGGAAAGATGCCCATGGGGGAGGGGATGGGGCTCTTTCTCGGGGCAGGCCTAGAAGTCACAGGGGTCAGGTTTCACGGACTCGGAAAGTGGCAGCTGTCAGATACAGAGGCAGCATCTGACGCCGGAATAATACTCTGTTGCTCAAACCTCTCTCTCCCTACGTTTTCTCATGCCATTTTCCCTGGTTCTCCTTTCCCTGGCTCCTCTCTCTGCCCAGCCCCCATCAAGGTTAGGCCAGGCCTCCTTGGATAGACTCTCGTCCTCTCATTCCACACATTCTCCCAGGACGCAGCAGTCCATGCTTCACGTCAGCATCCTTGAGAGGAGGGCGGAGGACTCCCAGGTCCCCCTCTCAGCTCAGACCTCTCTAGCAGCGCTTGGACCCTACCTCTCACGTATCTCTTAAATGTCTCAAATACACCGAGGCCAAGGCAGAGCTCCTCACAACCCTCCCCTGCTCTTCCACCAGCTCAGCACTCCCCTCCCCATCCACCCCCCCACCCACCCACCATGACCCCAGATCTATCCAGTGACTTCCCGCCCTCTCACAGCCGAGCATCACAAATACCTAGTCAGCACATTAGGGTCCTTCAAGTCTACCCATGAAACAGTTCTTGAACCTGCCTAATCCTTTCCATCCCATGCCTTAGTTAGGACCTCACATTCCCCATCTGGATTATCCCATCACCTGACACTATTCTTCCTAATTCCAGTTAGAACTCCTTACAGTCAGGCCTCCACACCAAAGGATCTTTCCAATACACAACTGCTGTCAGTGGTTTCCTATCGCTATCAAGATCAAGTCCTAAAAAAGAAACAAAGAAACAGAAAGAAAGGAAGATAGTGTGTGTGTGTGTAAGTGTATTATTAATATAAGTACTAGATCGCCAGAAAAAGAGGCCCACCTACTTTTCAAGGCAGAATAGTATTGTAGAAGTGAATAGAGTCTGGAGTTTGAATGCCTGAGTTCAAATTTCAAATTCATAACTTATAACGTGTGTGACCCTGGAAATGTTACTAATGTGTGATGCTTCGGTGTATGTATTAGTTACTTAGTGCCGTGTAACAAATTACCTCAAGACTTAGTAGCTTGCCGGGTGCAGCAACTACTGCAGCCCAAGTACCCTAGAGGCTGTGCTCCGCAACGAGGGAAGCCACCGTAGTAAGGCGTTATCACACAACTCGAGAGTCGCCTCTGCTCTCTACTTCTAGAGAAAAGCCCGCACAGCAAGGAAGACCCAGCACAGCCATAAGGGGGAAAAAACTTAGGAGCTTGAAAGAACAAATACTTATCCCAGAGACGTTGGGGGATCAGGAATTTGGAAGCAGCCACACTACACAGGTTGCAGTCGAGGCTGGGGCTCGACAAGACGGAGGCTAAATTTTCTTTGCAAAATCACTCCCTCACAGGGCAGATGGCAGGAGGCTCCTGGCAGGAGGGATCTATTTCATGCCATGTGGGCCTCTCCATAAGGCTGCTTAGGTGTCCTCATCAGATGGCTGCTGGCTTCCTCCAGAATGAATGAGACAGCAAAAAGGAGAAGGAGACTCTAATGCCTTTTATGACCTAGTCTCAGAAGTCACAAATGGTCACTTCTGTTATATTTTATTAGTTGGAAGCCAGTTATTAGCCAGCCCAGACTCAAGGGGAGAGGAGTTAGGGTCTACTTATAGGGAAGCAGATTAAAAAGTCTGTGGACGTATTTTAATGCCACCACAATGTCCTCGTCTGAAAATGGAGATAATAATAGTAGCTTCATAGCGTTATATGAGGAGTAAAAGATCTAACGGATGCTCAGGGTTTAGAACGGTGCCCTGCACATGGTAAGAACTAAGTACTAGCTACTGTTAAAATCCCACACCCTCCCTAATCACCTCCCCTCACAAACCCTGGCACTTGGCCTTTCTGAGCTAACTGTCATTCCTGAAATAAAGCATGCAAACACCCCTGTGCCCTGGCCCTCCTGGAAGAGTCCCCTGTTCCATGTTTTTCCTCCTTAGTGGTCCTTCTCCAAGCACCTTCCCAGAACCTTTCAGGCAGGCCGAGGTGCCCTGCGGCCAGCATCCCAGGGCTCCTCAGCCAAGCGTGCAGCACACACACCTGCTTCCTCCTGCTCCAGCTCCTGACGGCGGGTGTATACTCATTAGGGAGGGTGTGCTCCCTCCTCAGAAAGGCCTCCCCCGACTCTCCCAGCAGAACCGGGAGCTCCTTCCCAGGAACCTCTTGGCATCTCAAGCATATTTTGTGTATCATCACGTCATCATTGTCTTTGTCTCACACTGAAGGGAAGCCTTATCTTCATAGCTGCAGATACAAGCAGTGTCCAGAACACAGTGGGTAAATAAAACAGAATTTGTTGAACAAATGGATAAGTGTCTAAAACTTCAGAGAATATATTTAATGAACAGGACAGGTCAAGCACATCATAAACCTCACTAGGTAAGCTCTGGCCAAACAAGGTCACACTCTATTCATCTGGGATGCTCACAGTTCTGTTTTCTCAGAATCTACTTTTGTCTTCCTCACCAATTAATATAAACAGTTTAAAAGTATAAATTTATGTTATAAGCTTATATAACACTATGTTTATAGATTATAATGCTAAAACTTTGACAGAAAATAAAGCTGTTCATTGCTTACAATTTACAATAAAAAGGTATAAAAATTTCCCCTGTATTTAATACATTTTTATAACCTCTTGTTTAAACATTACTTCATTATTAATGCCTTTAAATGTAGTTAAACAAAACACCCAGAGACAAGTGTAAAAAGTTTGCCTATAAACACACCAAAAATGGAATATGACTCAGACCAAATAAATACTTCTAAAAACAGGCACAAAGGAAATCTTAATCTGAAATCTTTTTTAACAGCAACTCACACACGCAGGTAAACTGAGAACTCTCAGCTTACTCAGAGTAAACTTTGTGACTGAGCATTAAAGAATGGTACACTTGATAACCCAGGAACGAGTAGGGAGAAATGTGAAGATGTTAATGATGTGCTGTTTGCGGGGTGAGAAGTAGATGACCTTGGCCTCCTGTCAGAAGAAATATACACTGAAATATCTTTCTTAATGTCTCACTGAAAGTTTTAGTTTGAACTTGACCCACTGTACTCTATGAATGTTCCTGTTCTTCTAAGATTAGATTTCTTTCCATTTTTTGAAAGGTGTGTTTGGAAGCACTTGTGGTAGCTTTCAAGAGCCAAAGTTAAGCTTAATAACGCTGGCTTAAGAGGCAGTGGAATAAGCATTTCTGAATGAAGCATCCTGCCTGGTATCCCCTCAAATCATACCAGCTATGTGTTCTATCCTCTTTAAGGCAGGTCCTGGATGGGGAGGATTAGGGAATGGCTACACGTAAGAGCTTCTGCTAACACATCCCTGGGTAAAACAAAGGAACATTCATGCACATGCTGCTGTGCCCTTCCAGACGTGTTCATGGCTGTGGCTGATACAAGACATTATCCCAGGGCTTTAGTAGCAGCTTTTATGCCACCAGCTCCAACACTTAAATACTTCCTTCTCTGAATAACTAAGAAATAAAAGCAAACAGTGGCCTCTAAGCTATGGGCAAAACCTTGAAAGACAAGGACCCACAAGGCACCTACTGTAGATAAAGGTGAAATTATAAAGGTTTTGAATTATGAAATTATAAAGGTGAAGCAGGATACAAGGGGACAAGACACAATCTTTAAAAGAATGGCAGTAGGGACTCCCCCGGCAGTCCAGTGGTTAAGACTCCACGCTTCCACTGCAGGTGGCAAGAGTTCAATCCCTGGTCAGGGAGCTAAGATCCTGTATGCCGCACATGCAGCCAAAAAGATACACACGTTTTTTAAAAACCAGGATGAAATAGCCCTTGAGGATGTGACATAAACTGGTTAGAACCAACTAGGTGGAAGATGGTGGAAGATTTGACTTCCTGTGGACCCTGAGCCTCATTATACACGCACGGCAATACATCAGCTAAATGACACCCCCACAGGGGCCGTGACAGTTCCAAAGCCAGCCACAAAAAGGCAGAAAAGAGGGCAAGTAGCCCAGTTCCTGAAAATCCCTGCCCTTTCTCTCCAAAACAGTTGGAATAATCGTCCTACTCATTAGTTTATGAAAGTCGTAGGTCAAAAAAACCTAACCGCCCCGTATTTTGGGGCCTCTTGCCTTCTGAGATGGCCCACATTCTCTCTATGGAGAATGTCTCTCTCTCAGTAAATCAACTTCTTAACTATCACTTTGCCTTTTAGGCCAACAATATTTGAATTTCTTTTGCTTTGAGACATAAAGAACCTGAAGCTTCAGTAAGTCCTGATGCCAGGTATGTGATCAATAAAAGACAGTGGATTCAAGTCCTAACCTGAGTTGTGTGGTTTCAAAGGAACACTGTGACCAGAAAAACATTTCCGAATCAGAAGGAACCTCAAATGTATGGGAGCCTTTTTGACCCAGATTTTCCCTTGCAAGCACAACTTCAAATATGCTGCTCCTCTGTCAGATCAAGTCGTAGGTCATCTGGGCCACCACCTTAACTTTACAGGCAAAGAAATCAAGGATAAATAATTTTCCAAAGATCACACAAGTAATCAGTGCCAGATGGAAATGCTCAACCAGTTCATTCCTCACTGTCCTTCTAACTGAGCCCCAGGACAAAAGTCAAGGTCTCCTGCAATTTACCTCTAGTCCTTTCTCACTATATAACCCTGAATATGCTTTTTAAGAGCTGCATCATTACAAGACAATCTGAATTAAGAAAGGAAGGTTCAGGTGAGCTAACATTTCCTCCAGTGACAAGAATGAAGGGCTTTAAGTTGTGAACTGGGAACTAACAAGAGGCTGTTTCAATTAAACTGAGAACCTTTCAGTCAACCAGTTCAAGGATGAACTAAGGAACAGCTAGCAAGATATCTGAATATGTGACCTTTATATTAGTTAGAAAACTTGATAAGCATTATAAGGCCCCAAAATAGATCTCAAAAACTGTGTCAATAAAAACTACAGAATACAATGAAGAAAGAGGAAGAAAATGTCGCAGAAGAAAAGTGGGCGACAGACATTCAGGGAAGTTTGCTTAGATGTGGTGATTAGTCACTACTGTCCGAAATGAATGTCGGACTTTGGAGTTTACAAATGTCGTCACTCTTAATCAGAGCGTTAAAAGGGAAAGCGAGTGGGACGTATGTAATAATTCTGTAGTGGAATTCCATGGAAGTGATGCGGTAGGGTTTCCTCCCTCTGACCATCAGTTCAAGGGAGCAAACAAGGAAGGCAGAAAAGGTGCTGGCCTCAGATGACCCGCAGAGTGACAGGTTTCAAAATCACTTAAAACACTACCTGTTTCTTTTTAGAAAATAACATTTATTTTTCTGTCTATAAATGTACTTATTGTACTTCTGTAGAAAGTATACTTTGTGGAAAACTTGAAAGACACAGAGAAAAAGAAGAAAAGCACTCATTCCTCCTGGGACACATCCAGATGACCTTTATTGATGCTTGCTTATGTTTTTCATTATTTTTCTCCAAATGCAGTAGTATTTTATGAGATAAAACCATGTTTATAGATTTTTAACCTTATATTTAACTCAGTAAAGTATTATAAACCTCTCTTTTTGTCATTTAAAATTATTTTGCAAGTAATTTGTAAATGGCTGCCGTATATCAAAAAGTGTGAGTGTTAGTCGCTCAGTGGTGTCCCACCCTTTGTGACCCCATGGACTGTAGGCTGCCAGGGTCCTCTGCCCATGGAACCCTCCAGGCAAGAATACTGGAGTGGGTTACCATGCGCTCCTCCAGAGGATCTTCCCAGCCCAGGGACTGAGCCCCAGTCTTTTGCATTGCAGGCATATTCTTTACTGTCTGAGCCCCCAGGGAAGCCCACTTTATATAATGATTTTCTTATTTATCAATGTTTATAAATAATACTATTACCAATATCTTTGTATATAAATCATTGTCCAGGGACTTCCCCAGTGATCCAGTGGTTAAGAATCTGCCTTCCAATGCAGGGGACAAGGGTTCAGTCCCTGGTGGGGGAACTTAGACCCCTTTGGCCATGAAGCAACAAAACCCAAGCAGAGAGAAGCCCGCACACTGTGACTGGAGAGGCCTGTGCATGGCAATTGAGAGCCCAGGCACCGCAATGAAGCCAAAACCAATAAGAATAAATAGGACTTCTCTGCAGGCTCGGTGGTTAAGAATCCACCTGCAAATGTTGGGGACACAGGTTCAATCCCCGGTCAGGGAAGATTCCACATGCGGAGGGGCAAATAAGCCTGTGAGCCACAAGTACTAAACCCATGCTCTAGAGCCCGCATGCCAGACTACTGAAGCCTGGTGCCCTAGAGCCTGTGCTGCACAGCAAGAGAAGCCACTTCAAGGAGAGCCCACGCGTCACAACTAGAGAGTAGCTCCCACTCGCCATAACCAGAAAATGGCTGTGCCCAGCAACGGAGACTCAGAGCGGCCAAAGATAAATAATCAACTGTATTTCTAGGTCCTAGCAATACAAATAATTCTTTAAAAATGTAAATAAATAAATAAATCACTGTCCACATTCCTGATTATTCCTACAGAGAGGAGCCTAGACTTTGAACTACTAGATCGGTTTGAACAACTTAAAGTTCTTGTTGACGTCTGCCAAATTAATTTTCAGAAAAGTTGCACTGATTTACACTCTCTTTGCCAGTGGACAGGGGGCTTCCCTTGTAGCTCAGTCAGTAAAGAGTCTGCCTGCAGTGCGGGAGACCCGGGTTCGATCCCTGGGTTGGGAAGATCCCCTGGAGAAGGAAATGGGAGCCCACTCCAGTATCCTTGCCTGGAAAATCTCATGGACAGAGGAGCCTGGTGGGCTGCAAGTCCATGGGGTTGCAAAGAGTCAGGCACAACTGAGCGACTAACACTTACTTACTTACTTACTTGCCAGTAGACAAGGAGCCTGTCTTACCAATGCCTTTGTATCTCTGAGGTTGAACATTACAGACTTCTTGCTCATCTGGGAGGAAAAAGAGGCACTATACTGCTCCTCAGTTTTGATTTGATTATTAATGAGTTTAAATTATTTTTACATAATTACTAGCAATTTATATTTCCTCTTTGTATCCTCCAGCCATTGAGAGTTCTTTGGTAAAATATTTAGACATACATATAGATATATTTATGTATATGATATCTCATTATCTTTCCTAACAATCTATTGTCACTTAAATTGGGCATATTATTTTCTTTTATAACGTCTTACAGAAAATTTTATCAATCAATAAAGTGAAATAAATTCTTAAACCTGTCACAAACAGTATATGTAGAACTGTATGAAATAATGATGGGATGACTAATTTTTCCTCAAATAAACCATACATTAAACATTTTGCAAAAAAAAAAAAAGTCCAAGATCTGCCTCAAATCAAGTTTTCTTTATCTTAAGACAAAATTTCAATGAGTCTCAGTGTGTTCACCTGTAAAATAAAACACAACACTTCAAAACTAGGCAGTCTTGGGCCTAACAGAACAATACACGGCACCACCTAGAGGTAAAAAGAAATACTTTTACACATTTTCCCTAAGGTAAAGAATCTTTAGTCTTCAGCAAAATAGCAAGTCAATAAATTTTATGTTAGCAGAAGTTGCCTGAATAAATGTATTGAAATTTTCACAGTCTCTACAATAGAGGACCAAATTCTTAAAATAAATCTGTCACAGCGTCTGCAAGACTTCTTAGCTCCTATGCAAATTTAACTCATTGTTTTCCTACTGCCACTTTTTTATGGGATAAACCTTGAGAAAATTGGCATTGCTTGAAAGAAACCATGACACTATCTTAAGTCTGACTCTAAGGCCCACAGATGTCATGATTACTAGATATGATGTATCATAGTGTACAGTAGATATTTGGTATACTGGAGGTATTCTTTACCCTTTAGGGCATTGTGGACTTGATGAAAACCATGGTCAGAAAACAATCTCTCCATGATTAAAATATAGTGTCAGCTTCAACTCAGAGAAAATAATGCCTGGGTTGAAAATGCGGGTAGCATCAAAGATTTCCAGTGACGGCGCACTGAATCCACTTGAAGTTGAAGAAAATTTTGGTGTATGGAAAGGTATGAAGACTTTGGATGTCCAGTCACTGTTTACATCTAGAATATTACAGCACTCTGTTTCCACACTGCTGTTAAGAACAGCTGCCTCTTTGTAGCCCCCTCTGGAATGGCACTGGTTTCATCTGTGCCTTCTAGATTGTTCTGAGTGTGTTCTTCAGCTTCTTCATGCTTAACCTTCCAATTAAGTTGTGAGCTCGCCAAGTGAAATTGCATCTCCTGAAGGCCTTGGGTCCAGCCTCCCACCTTCTAGGCCTCCCATACTGGGAACATTTGTATGGACTAAGTGACAAGTACCTTGCTGGTGGGTATGAAGACACAATTTCTCTGGCAAATGTGAATGTACTAAGTAAAATGAAGCTCGATCAAATAAAGGTTAAGTAACTATTGTGACAAAGTTCAGAAAGAGTGTTGCCTAAGGTCTGAGTTTACCCCTGACGTAACTTAGATTTAAAAGAAAAGCAACAAAAATCCTTTCTGAAACTGCCTTAAATCCGTACGGCCTCCAATTTCTAGTTCATATTTTTGGGAATAGATTCCCTTTGGGGAACTGCACAATCGTACATTGTTTTTAACAGGGAAGACAAAATGAAATAAAAAATTTCCCCAACTTTTTATTTCGAAAGTTACGGGACTGAGTGACTGAACTGAGCTGAAACATCCAGAAAAGATGCAAGAATAGTATGATAAGCAGCCATACACCTATCACTCACCTTTAACCATTATTAACATTCTTTATGTAACTGTACTTATTTCTGAAACACTGAAACTGAGTTACAGATATCATAACACTTTACCCTAAATACTTCAAGCAAAATTTAAGAACAATGATAGTCTCCATAACCCAGCGTCACTGTCACACTCAAGAAAATTAACAAGAATGCTCTAATGTGTACTTGAAATCCAAATGTCCATAATTGTTCCAAGGAGATCCTTTACAGTTGTTAAAAAAAACACAAACAAACAAGATCTAATCAAGGATTACAGGTTGCATACAATTTATGTGGCATTCGTTTATTGGGTGCTTACTACGTTACACAGGCCTTCACAAGAAATTTTAATTTTCACAGGAAATCTTGCTATAGTTTTTGCTACTATCTCAAATGGTGATAAAATCTTTACCTGTGAACACTTGATGTATTTTACTTATTCACCATTTTATTTACAGAATTTAGCACAGAGCCTTGAACATACTAGGTCCTAATATGAAATAAACGGAACATGGTGTACTTGTCCATTCTGGTGGAAAAACTACAATTAAAAACACGATGGAAAAGGACCTAATGTGTTGTGATGACACACCCAGGCAGAGGCAGCCCCTCTCCACATCCCCCTGCTTTTCCAGGCACTTTGGTGGGAACACTGGAGCTGTCCACCTCAGCTGCCTCCAGTGACCCGTTACAGGATAACAATGACAGTTTAGGCCAACTTTGCCTCTATTCAATAGATCCATTTTTTGTTTTAATATTAAACTTTATTTTTAATTTAGCATCAAGGAGGAAAGAGTTTCCCATTTGTTTTGTCAGTTTCCCGTTTGTTTTATCAGACACAAATACTGGACACAAACTAAATGGCAGCCAATAGCAAACATAAGTTTAGCATCTAAGCACTTTCGTTTCTCTTTTTTGAGTCATAGGAGTTTGAGAACTCAGATTCAGCTAACAATATACATACAAATTGCAAACAATTTTTTAACCTTTGTGAATTATGACAGGCTAATCTCTGAAAACATATACATAGAGCATCACAAAAGAGGTGATTGACTGTAACAATTTTAGCCTAATTTTGGTGATATTTTGATAAGTATTATCTGGTAAGAACGTAAGTCATTTATGTCATTTATTGGGCTAAAATATTCTCTGATACTTTGTCAGCTTCTTTTAGAGTCTTAAGAGACATATCCATCAAACAACTGTTTTAGAAAGATGATGATTTTTTACCACAAATACTGTAATTTCTATGATGTATGAGTGAAGAATCTGAAATAACTCATAGTTTCCATGATAAATATTCATCATAGTAATTTTGTACAGAAATGTATAATTCCCACTTCCAGTTGCTAGCTGAATCTGCTGAATAAAGCCAACTTTGTAAAGTGGAACAATGGAGCCATTCATCGTATTTGGATTTTACCAGTTTGCTGTGATACCTTCTTGGTTGTCTATGAAGGGAAACAGTTTAAACCTGTTCAAAGAAATCCCTACCAGTACCTTCCCCTGAGCCAGCATACATCTATCCAAAGAAGCAATTTTTCAGTTACTTCTTTGTGTGAATACTTTGCATTAGGCTGGTATTAGTAAAACTGCTTGCAAAATTTACTTTTGTTTTTAAACCATCCCACTTCGCAGGCTGAGAAAGCCAAAAGACACATTTTCTGGGGTAAGGCAGAGTGTACTAAGGTTTTTTGGTGGCAGACTCCTGAAGGGCTTTTTTTTTTTTTTTTTTTTTTTTTGCTGTCATAAATTTGGCTTCAGTTATGCAGGTATCTGTAAATTTTTGCCCAGTGAATACTGTGCTCTTTAAAACACTTAGAAAGTGTTTTGGAAAATGTACTTTCTAAAGCACAAGCCTGTGCACCAAAGCTGGAGAGTACCCCCCACTCGCCACATAGCGAGAAAGCCTGCGCACAGTAATGACCCAGCACAGCCAAAAACACATGCATTTTTAAAAAACAATGATGCCCTCTGCAAAAGAAAGACACCCAAAACATAAGACAGGAAAGTTTAAAGTAAAAAGATGTTAAACTATATACATTTTGCAAATATAACCAAAAGATAGCTAGCATGGCAGATTAATATGAGAGGAAAAAAAACTTTAAGGCAAAAAGCCCTATCGGAGATAAAGAGGTTCAAACGTTTTACAAAGAAAACTCCAGTCCTAGATGGCTTACTGGACAAGCTCTATTAAATATTCAAGAACTAATTCCAAAATGTTTCGGGGCTAGTGTAACATGTACGTGAAAACCTACAGAAAGAGAAAGGACAAGTACAGGACAATCTCACTCACAAATACAAATGCAGAAATCTTTCAGCAAAATAATAGCAAAACAAACCGAGCACAGTATAAAAAGGGAAATGTACCATGACCAAGTTGGTTTTATTTCAGATGTAAAAAGTTGGTTTCACACTGGAATAAAAATCAAACAATGTACTTTACGAAATTGTAGCGAAATAGCATACAAATATCTCAATAGACGTGGGAAGTTTTCAATAAAATTCAACATTTATGACTTCAAAAAATCTTAGTCAAGTAGAAATAGAAAGGAACTTCTATTCAACACTGCACTGTAGATGTTTTTGGCCGTGCCACACAGCATGTGGGATCTTAGCTCCCCAACCAGAGATCAAACCCACATCCACTGCATTGGAAGCACAGAGTCCTAATCACTGGATGGCCAGGGAAGTCCCTACATGGTAGTTCTTCAACAGTGAAGGACAGCAAGGAAAAAGAAAAAAAAAAAATAATATATATATATATATGTATACACACACACATACATATATATATATAAGGGTTAGAATTAAAGAAAACTCTCATTCATTATTTGAAAATTATAGTTAAGTAATTCAAAATAATACTTCAATTAATTGTTGCATAGGAAAATCAGTATACTACATTACTGTAGGGTAGAAAAAGCAATTTGAAAATTTTGTTTTTTCCTTTATGCTAGCAATTAGTAGGTAAAAAATAACTTTAAAAAATACCGTTTGCAATGACATAAGGGAACAGTGTCAGACTTTATTTTTTGGCTCCAAAATCACTGCAGATGGTGATTGCAGCCATGAAATTAAAAGATGCTTGCTCCTTGGAAGGAAAGTTATGACCAACCTAGATAGCATATTCAAAAGCAGAGACATTACTTTGCCGACTAAGATCCGTCTAGTCAAGGCTATGGTTTTTCCTGTGGTCATGTACGGATGTGAGAGTTGGACTGTGAAGAAGGCTGAGTGCCGAAGAATTGATGCTTTCGAACTGTGGTGTTGGAGAAGACTCTTGAGAGTCCCTTGGACTGCAAGGAGATTCAACCAGTCCACTCTGAAGGAGATCAGCCCTGGGATTTCTTTGGAAGGAATGATGCTAAAGCTGAAACTCCAGTACTTTGGCCACCTCATGCGAAGAGTTGACTCATTGGAAAAGACTCTGATGCTGGGAGGGATTGGGGTCAGGAGGAGAAGGGTACGACCGAGGATGAGATGGCTGGATGGCATCACGGACTCGATGGACGTGAGTCTGAGTGAACTCCGGGAGTTGGTGATGGACAGGGAGGCCTGGCGTGCTGCAATTCGTGGGGTCTGAACTGAACTGAAAAGTATGAAAACTTGGAAATAAATCAAGCTCTAAATTTTAGATTCTATGGAGAGAATTTAGGGAGAAATTTGAAAAGCTTATCTAAAATCTCAGAGAAAACCTAAATAAACACACCAGGATTGGAGGATTCAGCATCTTAAAGAGGCTGAGCTCCACTACTGATCATAAAGAAGTCAGTAGCACAGAACTTGCTCTTCCATAGTAAACAATCAGAAACCGGGGCAAAGGATATGAGACGACTGTTTGCAAATGCCAGGGAAAGACAGATAACTGAAGAAGGAAAATAAAATGCTCCAGCGTCCCACACGGTGGCAACTTTGAGACTATAGGACAGCTGACAGCATGGTGAACATTCTCACAAGAAAAACTCAGAGCACAGTGGTCTCGTGAAATTAAGGAGACAGAGACTGGGTTTCGAGGAGGGGAGGGAGCTGGAATTTGTGGGACAAAGTACCAGAGAGGAGGGAGCTATACAGAGAAAGAACTTTCAAAATCTGCACAGAGATCTTCTTGATCTTTGGCTGAACACCAGTCTGCACAAACACAGGGTGAAATTCCACATAGCCGGGCAAAGAACAACTACCAGAATATGTAAACTGAACAATTCTTAGCACACAGGGAGTTAGACACTGTTCAAGTTCTAGCCAGCCAGAGTAGAGAGATCTCACTGAGCCATAGGGCAATCAACAGAAACCCCAGGGTGGGTCAAGGCTTCTTACTAAAGCAAAACTAAAGGCTATTCTAGGCACACTCCAGTGAAGCTTAAAATAATCCTCAAGAAAATCAGGTCAATCCACAAGTAACCTAACAATTAATCTTGTGCCAAAACAAACTTTAAAACTCTTTGAAGAAAGACAACAAAGGGCAAACAATAGCATAACATTTATAATCTATGATATCAAACAAAAAGTCACTAGACATAGAAAAAAGTACCAAGTTCTGAACCAGAAAAGGACCTGAAATTGATATATATAAAATATATGTGGTCTTTATGCACACATATATGTGTGTATATTATATACACAGGCATACACATTTTTTGTCCCAGCCCTTCTTACTTTGACATAAGTGAAAGTCGCTCAGTCGTGTCTGACTCTTTGCAACCCCATGGACTATACAGTCCATGGAATTCTCCAGGCTAGAATACTGGAGTGGGTAACCTTTCCCTTCTCCAGGGGATCTTCCAAACCCAGGGATCGAATCCAGGTCTCCCACATTGCAGGCGGATTCTTTATCAGCTGAGCCACACTTAACTTCAGTGCTAATGCCACCAGATCTCCTGATAATGCAAAAGTAATCACTTCATGTCCATAAAAGTTAGTTTCATCTATGTTTTACAATCAAACAAAAGCTACACAAATATTAGTGAGTATGGAAAAGGACATTTAGCTAATTTTGCTCATTTGTGTGCATTAAGCTCTTTAAGAGTTTAGGAAAAAAAGATAAATTTTTTTCTCCCTGTGTTTTCTTTGGCTTTACCTATTCACAGAACACTGATTCTCCCAGAGGTATGCTTCCAGTGGAGGGGAAGCTCAACAGATCAAATCTGGCCCATCACCTGCTTTTTTTCCTGTTTTTTGGAAGAGTGATTAGTCATTTTATTGGTGTACTAGAATTTATTTTACCAATTTGTGAAATAAATTTAGGAATTTATACAGGTTTCTTTTTCCTGTTACAGCTAACAGCATGGTGGACATTCTCACAGATAACTGTCTTCATACAGCTCTTATTCTTTAGTGTGTATTTCTGAAAATGGAGCACGTTTAGTTGAAACTATTTAAAAACCACTTTTGAAAACGCTGAAAAAACTGTTTCCTGAAAACTTGTAACTCATAGAGTAGCAGTAGTGTTTGGTGCTAATAAACCATCATCCACACTTGGCATTTTCTATGACAAACACCACAGAAGCTTTACAGACACCATGTCAATCAACCACTCACTGACCTTACGAGATTATCATCATCCTGTTTTACAGATGGGAAAATTGAGGACCAAAGGGACAAAGTAACTTGCTTAAGGCTATGCCGTGGGAAACAGCAGAGCTAGAATCCGGGCACAGCTCAGACTACCCCAAAGCTCCTGCCCATATTCTTATGCTACCCCTCCAGCCACTGGCATATTCATAAAAAGTGATGTCTTAAGAAGTACCTGATTATTTTGACTACCAAGCTTAGTGTTCCTGTCCCTTTAAAAAAATTATTTATTTTAATTGGAGGCTAATTAATCTATAATATTGTGGTGGTTTTGCCATATATTGACATGAATCAGCCACAGGTGTGCATGTGTTCCCTGTCCCAAACCCTCCTCCCATCTCCTTCCCCATCCCACCCCTCTGGGTTGTTCAAGTGTGCCAGCTTTGAGTGCCCTGTTTCTACATGTTTCAATGCTATTCTCTCAAATCATCCCACCCTCACCTTCTCCCACAGAGTCCAAAAGTCTGTTCTTTATATCTGTGTCTTGCATATAGGGTTCTCAGTACCATCTTTCTAAATTCCATATATATGCATTAATATACTGTATTGGTGTTTTTCTTTCTGACTTACTTCACTCTGTATAATAGACTCCAGTTTCATCTACCTCATTAGAAGTTACTCAAATGAGTTATTTTTAATGGTTGAGTAATATTCCATTGTGTATATCTACCATAACTTTCTTATCCATTTGTCTGCTGATGGATATCTAGGTTGCATCCATGTCCTACCTAATATGAACAGTGCTGCATAGCCTGCTTTTATAAATACAGTTTTACTGGAATCCAGCGATGCCCATTTGCTTACATATTGTCAATGTCTACTTTTGTGCTATAACAGCAGAGTTGAGCAGTCACGACAGAGACCACAAAGCCTAAAATACTTACTATCTGGCTCTACCAGAAAAGAGAGAGCAAACAAAAGCTATATTGAACAGAGGTAATAGTCAGATATGGCAAATAGTAATAAACGATCATTTGAACAGAATTCATCAGAAACTTCCATCTTGGAAAAGTTCTTTTTATACATTCTGATACACAAAAAACCTAAAGTCTATAGCCATTCTTTTTAATAGTTTCAGATGTTTTGACAGTGGTGTACGTTTGGTAGACTAACCCCAGAAAATGGCACCATCAGATACAACTCTTTCCATTTTGATTTGTCTAAGCACTTTTGTACAGATAAGTGTGACTCTGTGATACCATGGCCTGCAGCCCATCAGGCTCCTCTGTCCATGGGATTTTCCAGGCAAGCATAATGCAGTGGTTTTCCATTTCCTTCTCCAGGGGATCTTCCCGACCCAGGGATCAAAGCCGAGTCTCCTGCACTGCAGGCAGATTCTTTACTGACTGAGCTACCAGGGAAGCTGGCCTCAGATAGGTAGTGTTCTCACAACGTATATCCAATGATGGTGCCATTCTCTGGTTTTCTTACCTCAAATATCCTACCAAGTATGGCCATACATAGTTTTTGCTTGCGTTTTAACGGGAATAAACATTTGTGTATGAAAATGTTTGGCATAAAACTTGAAATTTCTGATGTCTTTTGAAAAACTCGAAATATCTGACATTAGGGCTACAATTCCTGTGACAATGGGCAGCTACTCAGTTTGGAGGCAACATACAAGTTTCCAAACTACTCATCATTACCTACTAATTTCTGACACTTAAAACGCTCCAATTTTTTCATTTATATTTCTTCTCTGCACCACCCTCTCCCATCCCCAAGGCAGCTGATATTACCTGTTCTTCCTCGCTACCTCCCAATTTCCTTTGCAAGTTCTTTTCCTTCATGCCTCTCTTAAACATTAGTGTTTCTCAGGGTCTCAGTTTTGGCTTTCTTCTCATGGTTTATAACTCTCACTGGACAACCTCATCTATATCCACAAACTGAACTTGAATTACCAGGCCCAGTGATAAGGTTAAGAGTATGGACAGCAACCTTACAATGGTAGGGATCACTAAGAATTTTCAGGATCTTTTTTCTCTAGTCCTGATCTCCTATCTGAACCCATGTTTCACATTTCCTTCTATAGACATCTCCCAGCAACTAAGACGACATACCCAATACTAAACCATTAGCTCATTTCCCAAACTAGTCTCTCATTATTCCCACCTATTGTTTAAGGACACTGTAAACCACTCAGTAATCCAAGACAGACTCTCAGGATTCACCTCTGAGTCTTTCTTCACGTTCATAGTCATGTCCAAATTTTACTAAGTCCTAGCAATTTACTCCATTAATATGTCTAAATATTTCTTTCTCTTGTTCACTCCCCTTTGAATGTAGTTAAGGTACTCCTCATCTTCATGCAGAGCCATAACAGTAACTTCTTAACTCATCTCCAAGCTTCTGTTCTGTCGCCCTTCAATTCATTCTCCATGTAGCTGGCAGTGTACACTTTCTGAGAGTGCAAATCTGACCTCGGCACCCTGCTTAAACTCTACCAGGGGCTCCCCATCACTTGCAGCATTAAGTCTAACTTTCTCTGGATGAAGTATAGGAACCTTGGAGGTCTAAATTCTATCTTTTTAGCTTCACTGCCTACCACTCTCCCATATGTCTTGCACTTCAAATACTCTGCACAATTTGCAGTTATTTAGTAAGTCATGACGGAGAAGGCAATGTCAGCCCACTCCAGAACTCTTGCCTGGAAAATCTCATGGACAGAGGAGGCTGGTGAGCTGCAGTCCTTGAGGTCGCTAAGAGTCAGACACGACTGAAGCGACTTAGCAGCAGCAGCAGTAAGTCATGATTTTTGTCATCTCCACCTTTGCATATAATGTTTTTTTGTTTTTGTTTTTTGCCACCTGGGATGGATTTTTTTTCCCCCTTCTCTCATCTGCTTTTTAAAGTCCTGCATAAACTCCAAACTCGATTCAAATGTCACATCCTCCAGGAAAATTTCTATTATCTTCAGAGTAAAGTGTCTACTGTTCCCACTTCTTTTAGGGAACTTTCCACATTGTTTAAACAATTATTTATTTTAGTTGAGGGAGACAGACAAGCCTATGGCACTGTTTCTCCATTCAGTGATGAGGAGTAACTATGTCTTCACTCTCTCAACTATGAACTATGTATATAGTTCAAGATTTTGTAAACTAGGGTCCCCAAATCCCTGATTGCTTTTAAAACTGTTGTCTATCACTTACAAATTATCCCTCATCATAATTCACAATTAAGAAGTATTTTTATGTAAAGACTTTTAGCTTATTAAGTCAATATTCCTCTGCTGACATACTCTTAGAGATCTACAAGGAGTATTTACGGAGGGCTGTTGGTTTCTCAAGTGTGAAAAACACTGTTCTGAATAACTGGCTGAGATATTTATAACCACGTCAGGTTTTCTCTATAAAAATCTAAGTGACCAGTACAGAATAAAACCCACAGTACCTTATTTATGGTGTACTACTCACAACCGCCTTTTCAGTACTTTCAGTTCAGTTCAGTTCAGTCGCTCAGTGGTGTCCAGCTGTTTGCAACCCCATGAACTGCAGCACGCCAGGCCTCCCTGTCCATCACCAACTCCCGGAGTCCACCCAAACTCATGTCCATCAAGTCGGTGATGCCATCCAGCCGTCTCATCCTCTGTCGTCCCCTTCTCCTCCTAGAAGTCAGCATTAACAAAATTGACACATGAATGAAGTATGTCTTCTTGTTAGTTCAGAAATTCAAGATGTTTAGGAGCAGAAGGAAGTACATATGTTTAAGGACTCTATCAGCATTCTAATCTTCACACTAACTTCATCAACCACAACACGCAACGCAGTAGTGCAAATGAGAACTGTTCCACTCTATTAAAAGAAGATCTGGGCAAGTGGGGAGACTGAAAGGAGATATCCTTTGACAAGAGAGAGAAGAGCATTAGTTACAAATATAAGCTTAACCATTTGAGTAACAGCGCCACACAGGGTGGGGTTCTGTGTGTCCCTGTCACTGGCACTGAGGGCCTCTTAGGTGGCTGCTGGAGAAGTGGAAGTCTATTTCTCTCCTTCTCTGTCTGGGTAGGCAATGATTTCAAATTCAAACCACTGAACGCTAACCGTTCAGCTGACAAGAGGCTGGGAGTAGGTGGTGAGCATCAGTTCAGTTCAGTTCAGTCGCTCAGTCATATCTGACTCTTTGCGACCCCATGAACCGCAGCACACCAGGCCTCCCTGTCCATCACTCCAACTCCCAGAGTCCACCCAAATCCATGCTTATTGAGTCAGTGATGCCATCCAGCCATCTCATCCTCTGTCGTCCCCTTCTCCTCCCGCCTTCAATCTTTCCCAGCATCAGGGTCTTTTCAAATGAGTCAGCTCTTTGCATCAGGTGGCCAAAGTACTGAAGTTTCAGCTTCAACATCAGTCCTTCCAATGAACACTCAGGACTGATCTCCTTTAGGATTGACTGACTGGATCTCCTTGCAGTCCAAGGGACTCTCAAGAGTCTTCTCCTCATCAATTCATTGGTGCTCAGCTTTCTTTATAGTCCAACTCTCACATCCATACATGACTACTGGAAAAACCGTAGCCTTGACTAGACCGACCTTTGTTGGCAAAGTGATGTCTCTGCTTTTTAATATGCTGTCTAAGTTGGTCATAACTTTTCTTCCAAGGAGTAAGCGTCTTTTAATTTCATGGCTGTAGTCACCATCTGCAGTGATTTTGGAGTCCAAAAAAATAGGCAGCCACTGTTTCCACTGTTTCCCAATCTATTTGCCGTGAAGTGATGGGACCATGCACCAAATTAATGACCTAAATCATTCACCACCTAGCCGTGTTACCTCACAGGAGAAGTGGGCCCACCCAGCCGTCCCGTCAGAGTGTCCCCATATGGATGATGCCTCAACCAACAAAAATTTCCCCTTTGCATCCCTCCACCTTGTTTTCTGTTCTTCATTTTTTGTTGAAATCCTCGCTTCCTTCCCTTCCCTCAAAACACACAGGCCGTCTCCTGTGTTATCGTTAAAATCCAAGGTTACTCCCCACCTCCAACCCAATTTTCCATTGCTCGGTAAAAAAAACAAGAGGTCATTCCTCGAGCAGATATTTCCTGAGTGCATACTGGGTGCCAGACACTGTGACCAAGAGAGGCTTAATCCTTTTTTTCAAGGTGGAGTCAACAAATTAAATGATTATAAATTAGCACTATGAAGGAAATAAATAAGGATGGAAATGGAGCTCTAATCACAAAGCCAAGGTAAATTTCCCTGCAGAGGCTGAGAGCTGAAAGAGGAGGAGGAGCTAGATTTGCAGTGGATGCTGGAGGAGAGCATTCCAGGCAGAAGGAACAACTTGCTGGAAGGTAAGAACAATCTTGACCTGTGAGAGAAACTGAGAAGTAAGGTCTGGCTGGAGCCCAGTGAGAGAGAGGAACAAGACACAGGATGAGGATGGATTAGAGAGGAAGGGACTGGCTCACTTTAGGCCTGTGGGCCAAGATACTGAGCTTGACTTTCAAGAGCTATGGGACCCCTTCAGAGCAGTTTTGTTGGAGGGCAACATTATGATCTAATTTGTTTTGAAAGGGTCACCCTCCAGCTGAGGAGAATGGACTGAAAAGTGAAAAAAATGAAAACTGATAGAACAGCGACATACACTGCTTTATAACATTAATGTGCATACAAATAAACTAGAGATCTTGTTAAAGTGCTGTTTCTTGCATGGGGCGCAGGGAACTGAGAGCCTGAAATTCTATTCAGTTCCCACATGATGCTGATGCTGTGGGTCTATGAACCACATTTTGAGTGGCAAGTTACTGGGAGACCATGGAGTATCCAGGTGAGTTCAGTTCAGTTCAGTCATTCAGTCGTGTCCAACTCTTTGCGACCCCATGGAATGCAGCACACCAGGCCTCCATCCATCACCAGCTCCCGGAGTTTTCTCAGACTCATATCCATTGAGCTGGTGATGCCATCCAACCATCTCATCCTCTGTGGACCCCTTCTCCTCCTGCCCTCAATCTTTCCCAGCATCAGGGTCTTTTCAAATGAGTCAGCTTTTCCCATCAGGTGGCCAAAGTATTGGAGTTTCAGCTTCAACATCAGTCCTTCCAATGAACACCCAGGACTGATCTCCTTTAGAATGGACTGGTTGGATCTCCTTGCAGTCCAAGGGACTCTCAAGAGTCTTCTCCAACACCGCAGTTCAAAAGCATCAATTCTTCTGCGCTCAGCTTTCCTTATAATCCAACTCTCACATCCATACGTGACTACTGGAAAAACCATACCCTTGACTAGACAGATCTTTGTTGGCAAAGTAATGTCTCTGCTTTTTAATATGCTGTTTAGGCTGATCACAGGCGTTCTTCCAAGGAGCAGGCGTCTTTTAATTTCATGGCTGCAGTCACCATCTGCAGTGATTTTGGAGCCCCCCAAAATAAAGTCTGCCACTGTTTCTACTGTTTCCTCATCTATTTGCCATGAAGTGATGGGACTGGATGCCATGATCTTAGTTTTCTGAATGTTGAGCTTTAAGCCAACTTTTTCACTCTTCTCTTTCACTTTCATCAAGAGGTTCTCTAGTTCTTTGCTTTCTGCCATAAGGGTGATGTCATCTGCATATCTGAGGTTATTGATATTTCTCCCTGCAATCTTGATTCCAGCTTGTGCTTTTTCCAGCCCAGCATTTCGCATGATGTACTCTGCATATAAGTTAAATAAGCAGGGTGACAATATACAGCCTTGATGTACTCCTTTCCTGATTTGAAACCAGTCTGTTGTTCCATGTCCAGTTCTAACTGTTGCTTCCTGACCTGCATACAGATTTCTCAAGAGGCAGGTCAGGTGGTCTGGTATTCCCATCTCTTTCAGAATTTTCCACAGTTTTTTGTGATCCACACAGTTCAAGGCTTTGGCGTAGTCAACAAAGCAGAAGTAGATGTTTTTCTGGAACTCTCTTGCTTTTTTGATGATCCAGCGCATGTTGGCAATTTGATCTCTGGGAGATGATTGTAATTAGGAACAGGGTCATGACAATAAAGACAGAGAAAAGTAAGTGTATCCAAAACATTTTATGCTGGACTGGGAAAAAAGAACACCAAGATGGGTGGTAACCTTCTCCTTCTGCACCCCCCCCTTTTTTTAAATGAGAATTCTCACATTGGAAGGATGGATTTTAGGTCAAAAGCTCTCATTACACAGAAATCTCCTCTGAATGCTGGAGACACTTCTGGACTTTACTATGCTAAGAGCATTTCTTCTTCATAAATGTGCATTACAACATCTTCTCCTATTGACATATATTGTGATTGTCATTCTCAATCACTCTTGTTAGTTCTTAGGGTTCCCTCCCCCTCGACAGTGGTAAGTATGAAATTAGTCACTAGAACAGTCATTCTCAAAGCGTGGTCCCCAAACTAGCAGCATCAGCATCAAATGGGAATTTGTTAGAAATGAAAATTCTTAGATGCCACCTTACATGTACTGAATCAGAAAATCTGAGAATGGAAATCCAGAAATCCGTGCTTTAACAAATCCTCTAGGTGATCATGGTGCTCATTTAAGTTTAGGGAGCACTGAATTAGAAAATTAGAAAATATTAGTGTATATATTATTGGACATTAATATCTTTCTGAGTGAATCTTTTGGGAAGCAAAGACAAAGAAGATAGAACAACCTTAACCGAACAAATTAGAATACCTGGAAACCACAAACACAGCCATCTGAGCCTCTTTAGATTATGTGTATAGACAGCTTTCACTATTACTGTTTGCTCTTTCTGTGTACTACTATGATGACAAGAAGAAAATTAGGAAATAAAAAGAAAACCCTATCTTCTTCCCTTTAAAATAAATTAAGGGACTTCCCCGGTGGTCCAGTGGCTAAGACTGCGCATCTGCACTCCCAGAGCAGGGGGCCTGGGTTCGATCCCTGGTCAGGGAACTAGATCCCACATGCCACAGCTAAAACCCAGCATGGCCAAATAAGTAAATAAATATTTTAAAAATAAACTGTTTAATGCTTTTCAGCTTAAGAGGATATTTGAGAGGCTCTTGTCTTTGTGCCTCTCCTTTCTCTTAGCCACAGTTGTCAATTAGGGGTATGAGGATGGAGGAATACGAGAATCACCTAAGAAGCTTTCTCAAAATACGTTCTCTCTCTCTCTCCCTCTCAGCTCATCCCAGCTGAGATGCTGATATAGGAATGTGGGTGGACTAGCACATATATCCCAAGAAATCTTCCTTGCGATTCCAATCTACTTCCATCCTCACCTCTCCCCACATCCCCAAGCAGCTCTCTTAGTATCTTGTCAATACAGAATTAAGTATCAAGATCACAAAATCTATCTTCTGTCCTCTAGGACTCACTAATATGCCCCTACTGCGGCTTTAGTAGCATGCTGTGAGGTACGGTCTCAGCCCTGAAGGCTGTAATACTGTAGATAAAAGAAACAGCTAGTGAAAAGCATTAGACTAAATGCAATCAAGTGCCACATTGTGTGATGGAGACCTTAGGACTATGAAATTTGAAGACTAAGATTTGGCTTCCCACTCATTTTCACAATATCTTTTCATCTTGGAATACTGGGGGCCAGATGGCCTGAGATGCCAGAAGGACAAACACACAATCACATCCCACTCATGCATAAGAACAAAAACACAGTAGGCAACAGTAACAGAAGTTACTTTATGAAACACACCTGAAAATTGCAGATGCATTAGGGCCAAAGCAACCTGAGAGAAAACAAAAGAAGTCTTTTAAGAGCCACTGTTGAGCTTGTATTTGATGTTTCTCCATTCCTTTCCCGTTGCCTGATTCTTCACTATTTTGCTTCTTGTTTATTCCTTCAGGAGTGGATAAGTAGGACAGGGGAAACAGCAGTATACTACCTCTGGTATTCTTTAATAATAAAAGTTCCAGTGATGAGAGTATTTCAAAGTGTTAGCTAAGCTTTGGGTAGGAGTATGGATGTGAATTCCAAGATGTTAAGTAAAAAGCAAAAACCCAAGGTGAGACTAGTGTGCATGTATGTTACTTTTGTTAAACACATGAAAAAGAATATTTGTATTTCTCTATAAATGCTTTGGGAAAGATACACAAGTAACTGGTAACATTAGTTGCTCATGAAGAGGAACTGAGTGAGTGGACAGGGTTAAAAGAAGAACTTTCACTGGATGCTCTTGTTATTTCTCGAATTTTGTACCATGTATTTTGAATGATCTACTTTTTAAAAACAAATAAGCTTTTTTTAAAGAGTACTGGCTAAAAGGAGATTTAGGAATCTCAATCCTGTCTTCTAGGAGGCTTCATGGTATACTAGAAAAAGCATTGTTTTAGGAGTTCACACACAAAAAAATAAAAGATCTGGTTCCAAACCTGGTCTGCTTCTTACTAGTTTTGTGGCCTTGGCCAAGTTCCTTAAATTAGCTGAATCTCAGTTTGTGCATTAATAAAATCAGTATAACAAAAGCTACTTTGTGAGGATCAAACATTATATAAAACTGCCATGTGCTTACTCAATGATAGCTATTATTCTATGGATTTCAATTATTCCCGCTATTCATTTCCACCAGTTATGTGTTGGATGTTGATTAAAGGGAACCTGAGATATGAATGAGGTCTAGGAGGATCTTAGTTTACAGATACCAACCACCTACCTTTGGGAGAAAATCAATCATTCTTTAAAATTTTTTTAAATCATTCTTTTAAAATTGTACTCAGGTACTTTTGGGGTCTTTAAGTGCAAAAGTCCAAAGGCTTCTTAAAACTTCATAAGGACTATTCCTTAATGTTCAAACTACAGCATAATTGCACTTATCTCACACGCTAGCAGAATAATGCTCAAAATTCTCCAAGCCAGGCTTCAACAGTACATGAACTGTGAAATTCCAAATGTTCAAGCTGGATTTAGAAAAGGCAGAGGAACCAGAGATCAAATTTCCAACATCTGCTGGATCATCGAAAAAGCAAGAGAGTTCCAGAAAGACATCTACTTCTGCTTTATTGACTATGCCAAAGCCTTTGACTATGTGGATCACAATAAACTGGGGAAAATTCTGAAAAAGATGGGAATACCAGAACACCTGACCTGCCTCCTGAGAAATCTGTATGGAGGTCAAGAAGCAACAGTTAGAACTGAACATGGGACAATAGACTGGTTCCAAATCATGAAAGGAGTACATCAAGGCTGTATATTGTCACCCAGCTTATTTAACTTATATGCAGAGCACATCATGCGAAATGCCGGGCTAGAGGAAACACAAGCTAGAATCAAGATTGGCGGGAGAAATATCAATAACCTCAGATACACAGATGACATCACCCTTATGGCAGAGAAGAACTAAAGAGCCTCTTGATGAAAGTGAAAGAGGAGAGTGAAAACACTGGCTTAAAGCTCAACATTCAGAAAACTAAGATCATGGCATCCAGTCCCATCACTTCATGGCAAACAGATGGGGAAACAATGGAAACAGTGGCAGACTTTATTATTGAGGACTTCAGAATCACTGCAGATGGTGACTGCAGCCATGAAATTAAAAGACGCTTGCTCCTTGGAAGAACACCTATGATCGGCCTAAACAGCATATTAAAAAGCAGAGACATTACTTTGCCAACAAAGGTCTGTCTAGTCAAGGGTATGGTTTTTCCAGTAGTCATGTATGGATGTGACAGTTGGACTATAAAGAAAGCTGAACGCAGAAGAATTGATGCTTTTGAACTGTGGTATTGGAGAAGACTCTGTAGAGTCCCTTGGACTGCAAGGAGATCCAACCAGGCAATCCTAAAGGAAATCAGTCCTGAATATTCATTGGAAGGACTGAAGCTGAAGCTCCAATACTTTGGCCACCTGATGCAAAGAACTGACTCATTGGAAAAGACCCTGACTCTGGGAAAGATTGTTGGTGATGGACAGGGAAGCCTGGCGTGCTGCAGTCTTTTGCTGGGGTTGCAAAGAGTTGGACATGACTGAGCGACAGAATTGAAGGACTATTCCAAGAGATCTAGCAATCTCTGGCATGTAATGATGGCCAGCTCCATAATACAGTTTCATACTAGCTCCCCCTCCTTCCTTGCTTCACTCTTTTTCTTATTCCTTATATTACAAAGGCCTTATTTTGGCCTTGCCTTGATCCTATTCTGGTTTTGTCCTTAATTTAAGGCATGGACCTTACTGGAGTTTCAACTGAATGCCCAGGTACTCAATAAGATCCCTCCAGTCTGGATGGATTAGAACTCCACAATCTTTCAGCAATGGTGTTTCTGTTAAGTTCTCAGTCCCCTAATAGTCTCTCCTGGCCAATCTCACAATGGCCTTGACTTATATATGTGCAGTCAAGCACTTAGCCACACTCCTGAAGACAACCTCCTATGAGATTCCCCTCTTCACAGCTCCATCATTTTGGGTGTACTGGCTCATAAATTGCAGTCACCTTAGCAACTCAAATCTGATTTCTGCCTCTTCTACTCGGCTGCTCTGCACTTCAGCCCACCTCTTGCACCACACACCAAAAAGTGCTCCTGTTCAGAAAGGGAAGGCAATTGTAAAGGTCATTTCACGTTTCCCTTATGTTTAAGGATCACTGACCTGTGCTGTTGCCCACTGCTTGAGAGCAGTCATTTTCTGTGCTTTGCCACCTTCATAGTCATTTACGGCACGAAGCTAAGCCTAATATCAATTATTACATCAAGTATAGAAACAGCAATCCCCATCATTTTTTGATATGCAACATTTTTAACATTCAGTTTAAAGACTCTCAAATTCCCACTATTTTCTAAGTGGTTCATGAGTATGTTTCTTAGTCTCCAAACATGAGCTTTTAATATTTTTTCAGTACATATTTCTTATTTAATCCCAATGTGATCAAAGAAAGCAATATATATGATACCAGTCTTTTGAAATTTGTTCACATTTCCTTTATACCTCAATATATGGTACAAATATTCCATTGAAAGATGTGTATTCTACAGTTTTGGGGTGGAATGTTCTATGGGTCCACTGAATCAAATATATTCATTGTTTTGTTCAATTTTTCTATATTCTTTAATTTTTTTTGTCTGCTTGATCTACCACTGAGAAATTGGTATTAAAATCATTCATTATAATTTGTGGGACTTCTCTATAATTCTCTGTTGTTTCTGCTGATTTGATTCTTATATCTAGTGACTCTCTTTTTAATAATGCTCTTAGCTTTAAAAGCATACTTTTTCTGATAGTGATAGATTTATACTTGCTTTTCTGTTTGCTTGATATATACTTTTCATGCTTTTATTTTCAACCTTCTTATATTCCTATTTTTAGCTGTGTCTTTTGTGAAGATTTATAGACATTCAGTTCAGTCCTGTTTCATTACTGTGAAACAGGTGTCCCCCAGCAACACTTGGCATAGTAGCTTGTGATGAAGCTTCATAATAGCTTTCTCATTTTTTGTTCAGCTTTGGAAAAACTGGTAAAACATAGGGAAGATTAGTAGCTGGAGGGTAGAAGGTGTTTGAGTTTATTAGAATGTCATGGGGAAAAAAGTATAGTAAAAAAAAGAAACTTCAATTTGTGGGAGTGATCTTCAAATGAATCAGATATTATATGAGACATTTCAAGATAAGAGAAAACAAGAAATTAGTTTTCAGTTCAGTCACTCAGTCGTGTCTGACTCTTTGCGACCCCATGACTGCAGCACGCCAGGCTCCCCTGTCCATCACCAACTCCCAGAAGCTACTCAAACTCATGTCCATCACGTCGGTGATGCCATCCAACCATCTCATCCTCTGTCTTCCCCTTCTCCTCCTGCCTTCAATTTTTCCCAGGATCAGGATCTTTTGCAATGTGTCAGTTCTTCACATCAAGTGGCCAAAGCACTGGAGTTTCAGCTTTAGCATCGGTCCTTCCAATGAATATTCAGGACTGATTTCCTTTAGGATGGACTGGTTGGATCTCCTTTAAGTCCAAGGGACTCTCAAGAGTCTTCTCCAACACCACAGTTCAAAAGCATCAATTCTTTGGCGCCCAGCTATCTTTATAGTCCAACTCTCTCATCCATACATGACTACTGCAAAAACCATAGCTTTGACTAGACCTTTGTCAGTAAAGTAAAGCCTCTGCTTTTTAAAATGCTGTCTAGTTTGGTCACAGCTTTTCTTCCAAGGAGCAAGCATCTTTTAATTTCATGGTTGCAGTCACCATCTGCAGTGATTTTGGAGCCCAAGAAAATGAAGTCTGTCACTGTTTCCATTGTTTCCCCATCTATTTGCCATGAAGTGATGGGACTGAATACCATGATCTTAGTTTTCTTAATGTTGAGATTTAAGTCATCTTTTTCCCTCTCCTCTTTCACTTTCATCAAGAGGCTCTTTAGTTCTTCTTCATTTTCTGCCATAAGGGTGGTGTCATATGCATATCTGAGGTTATTGATATTTCTTCGGGCAATCTTGATTCAAGCTTGTGCTTCTTCCAGCCTGGCATTTCACATGATGTACTCTATATATGTTAAATAAGCAGAGTGACAATATACAGCCTTGATGTACTCCTTTTCCTATTTGGAACCAGTCTGTTGTTCCATGTCCAGTTCTAACTGTTGCCTCCTGACCTACATACAGGTTTCTCAAGGGGCAGGTCAGGTGGTCTGGTATTCCCATCTCTTTCAGAATTTTTCACAGTTTATTGTGATCCACACAGGCAAAGGCTTTGGCATAGTTAATAAAGCAGAAATAGATATCTTTCTGGAACTCTCTTGCTTTTTGCCAGCGGATGTTGGCAATTTGTTCTCTGGTTCCTCTGCCTTTTGTAAATCCAGCTTGAACACCTGGGATTTCACGGTTCACGTACTGTTGAAGCCTGGCGTGGAGAATCTTGAGCATTACTTTGCTAGTGTGTGAGATGAGTGCAATTGTGTGGTAGTTTGAGCATTCTTTGGCATTGCCTTTCTTTGGGATTGGAATGAAAACTGACCTTTTCCAGTCTTGTGGCCACTGCTGAGTTTTCCAGATTTGCTGGCATATTGAGTGCAGCAGTTTCACAGCATCATCTTTTAGGATTTGAAATAGCTCAACTGGAATTCCATCATCTCCGCTAGCTTTGTTCATAGTGGTGCCTCCTAAGGCCCACTTGACTTTGCAACAGTTTTAGAATCTATAAGAAAATGTGTGCACGTATGTGTGTGTGCGTGCGCAGTCCTGTCTGACTCTTTGTGACCCCATGAACTGTAACCTTCCAGGCTCCTCTGTTCATGGAATTTTCCAGGCATGAATACTAGAGTGGGTTGCCATTTCCTTCTCCAGGGGATCTTCCTGACCCAGGGATCGAACCTGAGTCTTTTGCACCTGCTGCATTGGAAGGCGGATTCTTTACCACTAGTGCCACCTGGGAAGACTTCCATAAAAATGAGTAGACTTGGTGCAATATAAAGCTAAAGCCAGTACAAGCCTGAATGCCTGGACTAAAAGAACATGAAATAGCCATGAATAGGACTGTAAACAACCACTAAACGGATATAAATATCCAGAATTTATGAAGGAAGACTTGGGGATTATGTAATAAACATAATTTTGATGAGAACCTATATTTGTATATCTATATGTAATTTGCATCCTAAGGTTTTTATATTCTAAATGTCTTATTGTGTATGCTATGTGCTGGTCAACTATGATTCATGACTCTCCTTCCCAAACCTTCTCTTCTTCCAGGATTCCTTATTTAAATAAATGACATCCACCCATTTGGTTTGGCCAGAAATCTAGAAGTCAGCCTTGATTCATCCTTTCTTCACAATCAAATCCTATTGACTCTGTCCCTTAAGTATCTCTTGACTCAGTCCACTTTTTCTTCCTCTTCTCTGCCAACTTCCTAATCTGTTTCCTCTAATTGCCTCCTAACTGCTTTCTCTACATGTATCTGTACAGGATCATCTCCTCCATTCTGCACATAGTGCCTAGAATGATCTTTTAAAAATGCAAGTGACCATGTCACTTCCCTGATTAAACATATAAAACAACAAAATAAATAGATAGGAAACTCCATTGGCCTCCCTCCCATCACTCTCAGAACAGAGACGAAGCCCTCAGTGAGGCCCCTGAGAACTGGCTCCTGCCTCTCACCACAGCCACTCTGGCTTTCCTCTCACAGTACTTCAAAATCAATCCAGTGCTGTTGCCTCTGCCTAAATCGGTTTCCCCTCTATACTTCACCTAGCCTACTTCTCCTCATTTTTCTTGTTTAGCTTTGATATCTCAAAAAATCCACTGTGACCTCCCAAACAGGTTGAAAGCTCCCACAACACCCTGCACTACGTCTGCATAATCTCAGGTCATTTATAGATATTTGCAATGTTGGTGTCCCTCGCTCTTTTATCAGTTCCATAAGGGCTGGAAGTTGTCTATCTTATTTCTCTTTAGATCTCCAGTCCTTAGCATTGTTTCTTGGTATATGGTAGGATCTTAATATTTGGCAAATGATCAACACACAAAAGAATGAATGAATGATCATTGAATAGAGAATCTGTGCTTTAGAGGAGTATAAAGCAAAGCTCTATCCTCAGGTAGAAATCTAAGGAAATCCTTCCTTCAGAGGAGGATTAGTAATTAACATAGGGAACATATGAAGGCCATGTGAATGGTTCTTTTATGATTCTTTATGTTTCCCTTTGTTCAGGTTTCTGCCTGGAAGAACCAGGCTTGGGATTTTCGTATACTCAAACCATACCAGTAAAATACAGAAGGAGGATAATCTGTGTCTCCACGTTTTGCAGGAGGAAATTGAAGTTCAGAGATCCAAATAACCATTTATTGTCTCAAAGCAGTTTTGCGACCTTTGAATTATAATGATGCTATTATGTTTTCTGTGTTTGACATAGAGGTATGGCCACTATTCTAAAGCTGTTTTCATGATTAAATAAGGCCGGTGAGTAGACAGTCTGATACTGAAAAAATAAATCATTCTAAATCCTAAAAATGTTTCCAACTGAATGTCAGGATAATGCAGTCATCCTTCCTTTCTGAGGTAACAACACTGTTCTCAAAATAGAGATTCTGCCTCACAGAATACATCATAACGGGGGTGAACTAAGTTATGAAAACAAGAGTCTCTATGCATCAGACTTCCAAGTCGTCTGGGTCAATGAAGTGCAGCTCTCTCTAGATTGAATTCTCTTTTCTTTGGCCACAGCTCTTCCAACATAGCTTCCTAGCAGCATCATGCACTTTCCTTTAAACATGATGTTCCAGTTGTGTGACTAACAACAGACCAATCTGACAAGAGTTTCTCACTGTTTGACCAAGCCTGTCACCACTTCCATTAAATGCAGGGTGGTTCTAAGTGAGTGCTCTCTCAGACACTCCTCCTTGGGGCCTGGGTGTGCCCTCACAATCTGGTCAAGTAAGTGTGAGACAATCCAGTAAACTCTGGGCCAAACTGGGCTGATTTCATTTTTTGTTTCAATCACAGTCATCTAACTGTTGAGACTCTTGGTCATTTTAAGGAAAAACTGAATTTACTCAAATGTTTGCATAATGTAGGCTAATTCTATGGCAACAGAAAGGAAATCACTGAAAGAACAAAATTTCTAGTGGAAGAATCATGGCAAGTATGTGACTAAGAAAAGTCTCTATTCAACTGTACCTCACATTGGCCAATTACTTGAAAAAAGTGCCTAAAGTATTTTTGAGCTCTCTAATCCTCAAAACTTTTAAGTCGCTTGTGGATATAATATTTCATGTGGCTTACTTTTTTCTTTTACATTCTCAACATAGCAAAATGCTATGAGAATGATTAGTGACTGATATTATATTTAACAAAGTCATCATTAAGTTTTATTTCTCATTCCATAATTTCCATAGAGAATTTCTAATATGTCTAAACATGTTAAAGGAATGACTGAAAGGGAGATAATAAAGTAATGATTATGAGTTTAACAAATAATTAGAAAAACAAGACTAACATATACAAGTATGCAGTGATAAACAGCAAAATGTAATCAAATGCTAGACTGTACAGTATCCAGAGTTAATGAGGATGCAGAGAAATAAACAAGTTAAAACACTGTTTCTGAGGAAGTAAATTGATAAAGCCTCTTTTTTTTTTTTTAGAAAATGTTGAAGATCTATTAAATTTTCTATCATGATTTTTCTTTTCCAAAATGCAGACATAAAATTTAGATGTGAGTCTTACAACTGGACCTCCCGAGTGGCTCAGACTGTAATAAGTCTTTCTGCAATGTGGGAGACCCGGGTTCAATCCCTGGATCGAGAAGATCTCCTGGAGAAGGGAATGGCTACCCACTCCAGTATTCTTGCCTGGAGAATTCCATTCCTTGCACCTGCTCATGCCTTTAAATGTTTAGCTTCCCAGGTGGTGCCAATGGTAAAGAATCTGCCTGCCAATGCAAGGGACAAAAGATGCGTGTTCAGTCTTTGGGTTGGGAAGATCTCCTGGAAGAGGAAATGGCAACCCATGGAAAATTACATGAACAGAGGAGGAGCCTGGCAAGCTCCATGAGGTTACAAAAGAGTCATGGCTATATTTTTGTTTTTAATTTTTTTCATGGAAAACTTTAAACACATACAAAAATAGAAAAATGCATTTTCATGTACATATCACCAAACCACACATCATTTTATTTTCTTGGAACACTCATCCTCTGAAAATAATCACAAAACTTACTTCATCATACCTCCTTGCAGTCTAAGGGACTCTCAAGAATCTTCTCCAACACAATTGGAAAGATTCAGTTCTTTGGCACTGAGCCTTCTTAATGCTCCAACTCTCACATCCTTACCTGACTACTGGAAAAACCACAGCTTTGACTATTGGGCTTGGTCAGCAAAGTGATGCTTCTACTTTTTAATATACTGTCTAGGTTTATCATAGCTTTTCTTCTAAGGAGCAAGTGTCTTTTAATTTTGTGGCTTCAGTCACTGTCTACAGTAATTTTGAAGCCCAAGAAAATATAGTCTGTCACTGTTTCCATTTTTTCCCCATCTATTTGCCATGAAGTACAGTTGACCCTCTGTATCTACAAGTGTGCATCCGTGGATTCAACCAAATATGGAGCAAAACCTTAAAAGAATTCCAGAAAGTTCTGGACTGCAAGGAGATCAAACCAGTCAATCCTAAAGGAAATCAACAATAAATACTCATTGGAAGGACTGATGCTGAAGCTCCAATACTTTGGCAAATAGCCAACTCACTGAAAAAGACCCTGATGCTGGGAAAGACTGGGGGCAAGAGGAGAAGGGGGCAGCAGAGGATGAGATGGTTAGATAGCATCACTGACTCAATGGACATGAGTTCTGAGCAAACTCTAGGAGATAGTGAAGGACAGGAAAGCCTGGCTGCAGTTCATGGGGTTGCAAAGAGTCAGACATGACTTAGCAACTGAACAACAACTGTACTTAACAGTGCCCTTTAAAAAAAAAAATGCAATAATAAAAAAAATTCCTTACAGCTAAATATGGCTATATTAAGTGCATTTCTAACTGCTCTATTCAGTGATATTAAAACATTTATGGCATAATATATAATAATACAGTGTATAACTAGCTTTGCTGGCTGCCCATGATCTGAATCCCCATTTTGGGAACTGAACAACAATTGACTTTGGACAGGAGGAAACTGAAAGGCCAAAATCCTGGTCGTCCCAGATTCTGAGCAGCTCACTGGGATACTGGCTGCTTCTATCATCATTGTCTGATCTTGGGTCTCACCAGGCTTCCCACCGATTCTGTAAACTAATAATCCTTCCAGAATTGGTTTCTTCTGCATAAAAGGAAGAACTTGAGTACCAGTCCAGGCAAACTGACAGCTATATAATCTGAAGGCACAGTTTAGGAGAAATGAACCACCTTTGAAAGATTCAAGAACAGGACCTAAATCTATAACGCAACAATAAATGTCATGAAAGCACTTTGACCAGACCTGAGAAACGCTGCATACCACCACATTTCTCCCAGGCTTAATCTTTTGCTTCCTATCCAGGATTTTCTGTCATATCTGAGTGTTCCCTGACTCCATGCATAAAACACCTATGCTTAACTCCCATCTGTCATCTTTCATTTGTAATATCCCACTTTCAGAAAAGTGTCATTATGGAACATGATCTACTCAACAGTAAAAATGCTCTAAGTTTGTGGTTGAATGTTACAGAAAACAAATCTCTGAACTAGTGTTTTAGGTTAGGTTCAAAAGTATAAAATAAAATACAACCTCACCAGTAAGAAAATGAAAATTCCCCAAATTTCATTTGCCTGATCTCACAGTATTCATATGAAAAGCAAATGAAGCAGTTTATTTCAGATATACCTACTGTAAGATGCACTATTAGTTTTTCTTAGTGGTATATAATAAAAAAGTTAGTTTATTATAAACCACTAAGAAAGAAAAATATGGCCAATTAAAAACTATAACACATACTTTCTTCTTACTTGGAATGTTAACTCTTAAGAGTCTTTTATACTTAACTAAACATGGATCATTATATCTAGTTCTTGTGCATACACTGAGAGAAAAAGATGAAGAAAATAAATTGGTTAAGGTATTCTTAAAACTTCTCATTGAACCCCACATCCTGAATCGCTTTTCAATTCAATCACTGATATTCATTGTTTCCCACATAATATCATTACCCATCCCAACAAGAATGTTGGTGGTGCAGCATTTCTTATAAGAAACTGAAAAATGTTTTTCTGCTTCAAAATGGCAACACAGGAGAATCCTGAAACCACTTCTAACAGACACACTGAATCTATACCTACACACAGCCCGATTTCCTTCGAAAGTATCTGGAAACTAACTGAGCAACTCAAACACATCAGATGAACCAAACCCCCCAACATCAGAACGGGTAGGTGGGACACAATCTCACCGTAAACCTCATCCCGGGCAGTGACAAAACCAGCAGAGAACTCACAACTCAGCTTCTCCCAGAGGACTGAAGGGTCTGGACCCCGCTGCTGGTATCACAACTCTTAAGACTTCCACCTGAGAAATGGACCCCAAAACATCGGCTCTGAAAGCCAACAGGGATTGCAGACATGAGACCCACAAGGCTATAGCAAACTAATCCAATAGATAGTTCTTAGACTGTGTGGATTCCCTGTGGTTAAGCCCCAGGGCCCAGCGCAGGGGCAGCAGACTGAAATGCACCTAGTCTTTCCATGAAAGAGGATAGTCACTAAGCTTAGAAACCCAATGGACAGGCTTCTAACTTAAAAGGCTTCCAAGGGCCGACTGTATTGCTCTCCAGAAACCACGGAGGCTGGTGGGTTCATCTTCCCACTCTCCCCATGCCTCGTCCAGGTTGCTGGGATCTTCCAGAAAGGGGCTCATGTGCATGTCTGATGCCCCAGGTTTTGCGGCTGCTGCCTGGAGGATGCCACTTGCTCTCCTGGCTTTGGTGGCCAGTGAGGCTTCTGTTCAAGGGTCCCACCGGACTGTAACTAACAGAGAAACACCTTTTCACCAGTTATCCCTTCCGAGCCCAGGGTGGAGGGAGCAGACTGAACTGACCAGTCTTTCTATGAGAGAAGACTATTAGCTCTGTTAATAGCTGTGGCCTGAGGGGCTGACAACACTCCTCTCCACAGCTCAGGGAGGCCAGTGGGCACCACCTTAATGCTGGCTCTGTGCCCCACTCTGTACTACTGGTGTCTCTGAGAAAGGCGCTTATGCCCACATCTGCCCCCTGGGGTTTTGTGATTGCCCCTCAGAGGTCTGGCATGACCTGTGGGCCTTGTGTTCATGGATTCAATGGGATGATAGCAAAAAAGAAAAAAAGTTTTAAACTGGCTATCCCCTCAGGGCTCAGCAGAGAGGGAGCAGACAGATTCATTTACCAGTCCTCCCCTGAAGGAAAATATTCACATACTAAAGTATGCTGCCTGAGGATCCGGCTTCCATTTAGTCCACCTCTAGATGCTGACTGAGATCCTCCCCTTTGGGATGCAGACAAATCTTGGCAGATCCTGAACTACTGGGAGCCTGTAAGAACACAGAAGGCTGCTTGGATAACCACAAAGGTTTAAGTGAGAGGCATGAGCTACAACAGCGTTGAAGAAGTTCCATCTTCTAAATCAGACCACTCCTTCAAGACTGAGACATGGCATTAAGCCAATATAGACAGTCAGGGAAAATGGAAAACACAGAGGAATAAGTTCCAAAGAAAAGAACAAGATAAAATCCCAGAAAAAGACTTTAATGACATGGAGTTAAATTCAGAATAATCTAATGTTTTAAGGGTGGTGGGTTAGTCAGTTATAAACCTGGAAAATAACTACAACTACTGTGATTTGTTAATGCATGCACAAGATAAAAAGATGCAAACTGTGAAATCAAAACTATAAAATGTGAAGGGGGTAAAAACGTAGAGCTTCAGAATGTGTGCAAACTTAAGTTATTATCAACTTAAAATAGACTGTTAACAAATATAGCATATTTCATGTGAACCTCATGATAACCACAGAGCAAAAAACTATAGTAGGTATACAAAAGATAAAGAAATTAAAGGTCACCACCACAGAAAACCACCCATCACAACAGAAGAGAGCAAGAGAAGAAGAGAACAAACGAATTACAAAACACCCAGAAACCAATCAGCAAAATGGCAATAAGTTCATACTTATTAATACTTTATATATAAACGGAATAAATTCTCCAATTGAAATATGTAGAATGGCTGATGGATAAAAAACAAAACAAGACTGAAATATATGCTGTCTACCAGAGACTTACATCAGCTTTAAGAACAGACAAAAAGTGATGAAAATAGTCTCTGCAAACAAAAACCAAAGAAAACTGTGGTAGCTATATCTACATCAGATAAAAGACTTAAAGACAAACCTATAATAGGAGATGAAGAAGAATGATAAAGGGGTCAATCCAATAAGAAGATACAGCATTTATAGATTTACATGTATCCAACATTGAAGCAGAGGAGACTGGTGGCCTATAGTCCACAGGGTCGCAGAGTCAGACACAACTGAAGCAACTTAGCAAACACACACACACAACATAGGAACCGTGGAAAATTCTTAAAGAGATGGGAATACCAGACCACCTTACCTGCCTCCTGAGAAACCTTGATGCAGTTCAAGAAGCAACAGTTAGAACCGAACATGGAACAATGGACTGGTTCAAAATTGAGAAAGGAATACATCAATGCTGTATATTGTCAGCTTGCTTATTTAACTTATATGCAGAGTACATCATGCAAAATGCCAGGCTGGATGAAGCACAAGCTGGAATCAAGATGGCCAGGAGAAATATCAATAAGCTCAGACATGCAGATGACACCACCCTATGGCAGAAAGCAAAGAAAAACTAAAGAGCCTCTTGATGAAAGTGAAAGAAGAGAGTGAAAAAGATGGCTTAAAACTCGACATTCAAAAAACAAAGATCATGGCATCCGGTCCCATTACTTTACTGGTAAATAAATAGGGAAACAATGGAAACAGTGAGACTTTATTTTCTTGGGCTCCAAAATCACTGCAGATGGTGACTCTAGCTAAGAAATTAAAAGATGCTTGCTCCTTGGAAGAAGTTTAGTTCAGTCGTGTCTGACTCTTTGCAACCCCATGGACTGCAGGAAGCCAGGATTCCCTGTCCATAACCAACTCCTGGTGCATGCTCAAACTTATGTCCATTGATTCAGTGATGCCATCTAACCATCCCATCCTCTGTTGCCCCCTTCTCCTGCCTTCCATCTTTCCCAGCATCAGGGTCTTTTCCAGTGAGTCAGTTCTTCCCATCAGGTAGCCAGAGTATTGGAGCTTCAGCATCAGTCCTTCCAATGGATATTCAGAACTGATTTCCTTTAGGATTGACTGATTGGATATCCTTGCAGTCCAAGGGACTTTCAAGAGTCTTCTCCAGCGCCGCAGATCAAAAGCATCAATTCTTTAGCACTCAGCTTTCTTTATAGTCCAACTCTCATATCCATACATGACCACTGGAAACAGTATAGTTTTGACTATACAGACCTTTGTCGGTAAAGTAATGCCTCTGCTTTTTAACACGCTGTCTAGATTTGTCATAGTTTTCTTCCAAGGAGCCAGAGTCTTTTAATTTCATGGCTACAATCACCACCTGCAGTGATTTTGAAGAAACCCATCAACAGAAAACTGGATTAAAGATTTACTGAGCATGGCCCCACCCATCAGAGCAAAACCCAGATTCCCCCACAGCCAGTCCCTCCCATCAGCAAGCTTCCATAACCCTCTTATCCTTATCTATCAGAGGACAGATAGAATGGAACCCACAATTACAGAAAACTAACCAAACTGATCACTTGTCTAACTCAACGAAACTATGAGGCAAGCCTTGTAGGGCCACCCAAGATGGACAGGTCAGGGTGGAGAGTTTTGACAAAACATGGTCCACTGGAGAAGGGAATGGCAAAACACTGCGGTATTCTTGCCTTGAGAACCCCATGAATGGTATGAAAAGGCAAGAAGATAGGACACTGAAAGATGAACTCCCCAGGTCAGTAGGTGCCCAATATGCTACTGGAGAAGAGTGGAGAAACAGCTCCAGAAAGAATAAAGAAGCTGAGCCAAAGCTAAAACAGTGCCCAGTTGTGGATGTGACTAATGAACAAGGTAAAATCTGATGCTCTAAAGAACAATATTGCATAGGAACCTGGAATGTTAGGTCCATGAATCAAGGTAAATTGGAAGTGGTCAAACAGGAGATGGCAAGAGTGAACATCAACATTTTAGGAATCAGTGAACTAAAATGGACTGGAATGGGTGAATTTAATTCAGATGACCATTATATCTACTACTGTGGGCAGGAATCCCTTAGAAGAATGAAGTAGCCCTCACAGTCAACAAAAGAGTCCAAAATGCAGTACTTGGGTGCAAGTTCAAAAACGACAGAATGATCTCTGTTCGTTTCCAAGGCAAACCATTCAATGTCACAGGAATCCAATCTATGCCCCAACCACTAATACCGAAAAAGCTGAAGTTGAATGAATCTATGAAGACCTACAAGACCTTCTAAAACTAACAGCAAAAAAAATATATCCTTGGGAGAAAAGTTATGACCAAGCTAGACAGCATATTGTAAAGCAGAGACATTACTTTACCAACAAAGGTCCGTATAGCCAAAGCTATGGATCACTCTTCTACCCTGGTGGCTCAGACGATAAGGCGCCTGCCTATAGTACAGGAGACCTGGGTTCGACCCCTGGGTCAGGAAGATCCGATACCCTGGAGAAGGAAGTGGCAACCCACTGCAGTACTCTTGCCTGGAAAATCCCATGGATAGAGGAGCCTGGTGGGCTACAGTCCTTGGGGTCGCAAAGAGTCGGACACGACTGAATGACTTCACTTTCACTATGGTGTTTCCGGCTTCCCTGGTAGCTCAGACGGTAAAGCATCTGCCTACGATGCGGGAGACCTGGGTTCGATCCCTAGGTTGGAAAGATCCCCTGGAGAAGGAAATGGCAACCTACTCCAGTATTCTTGCCTGAAAAATCCCATGGACTGAGGATCCTGGCAGGCTACAGTCCATGGGGTCAGAAAGAGTCGGACACAACTGAGCAACTTCACTTCACTTCATGGTGTTTCCAGTGGTCATGTATGGATGTGAGAGCTGGGACTATAAAGAAAGCTGAGTGCTAAAGAATTGATGCTTTTGATCTGTGGTGCTAGAGAAGACTCTTGAGAGTCCCTTGGACTGCAAGGAGATCCAATTAGTCAATCCTAAAGGAAATAAATTCTGAATATCCATTGGAAGGACTGATGCTGAAGCTCCAATACTCTGGCTACCTGATGGGAAGAACTGACTCACTGGAAAAGACCCTGATGCTGGGAAAGATGGAAGGCAGGAGAAGTGGGCAACAGAGGCTGGAATGGTTGGATGGCATCAACGACTCAGTGGACATGAGTTTGAGCAAGCTCCAGGAACTGGTGATGGACAGAGAAGCCTGGGGTACTGCAGTCCATGGGGTTGCAAAGAGTCAGACATGACTGAGCGACTGAACTGAGCAACATGGTGACTGTAATTAACAACTGTTGTTTAGTTGCTAAGTTATGCCTGATTCTGTTGTGATCCTGTGGACTGTAGGCCGCCAGTCTCCTCTGCCTATGGGATTTCCCAGGCAAGAATACTGGAGTGGGTTGCCATTTCCTTCTCCAGGGGATCCCAACTCGGGGACTGAATTTGCACCTCCTGCATTGTAGGCAGATTCTTTACCACTATATCATCTGGGAAGCCCATAGTTAACAACACTGTACTGTATATCTGAAAGTTGCTAAGAGAACAAATCCTAAATTCTCATCACACACACACACACAATTTGCAATAATGTGAGTTTATGGATGTTAACTAAATTTACTGTGGTGATCACTTCCCCGTATATATAATACATATATCAAAATCATCATGTTGAAGACCTAAAACTAATATTTAATACAATGTTTTATGCCAATTCTATTTTTTTTAAAAGAAACTGTAAAAAAATCATTAGAGGACACATCAATCGTTCTATTAAACTATAAGTTGATACTGTCACTGGGCTACCTTGAGCTCATCTTGACAGTCAAAGAAAAGAGGGTCACTGTCTGGCCAGATTGACTGAATCTGACTGTTGAGGAAGAAATGGGTTCTCATGGTACAATGAGGGAGTAGTATGTCTTGAATGCAGATCTTCTGGGGTAACTCTTAGAACTCCTGTGGTTTGTGATCAATTTTGTAATTGATTATTTCACTGATAAATTATAAAATCCACAGAGTTCTTTTGCTCAGGAGGAACTTGTTGTAAACATAGGGCCAGAAGTCTGAAAGAAAACAAGGTTGTATGTTTCTTAAGATTGCACGCATGCTAAGTTTTTTCAGTTGTGACCAACTCTTTGCGACCCTTTGGATTTTAGGCCACTAGGCTCCTCTGCCCATGGTGATTCTCCAGGCAAGAATACTGGAGTGGGTTGCCATTTCCTTCTCCAGGGGATCTTCCTGATCCAGGGATCTATGTCTCTTACATCTCATGCATTGGCAGGCAAGTTCTTTACCGCTAGTGCCACCTAGAGCCAGACAGCCTGGAGTGGGAAGTGGGCCTTAGGAAGCATCATTAGAACAAAGCTAGGGGAGGTGATGGAATTCCAGCTGAGTTATTTCAATTCCTAAAAGATGATGCTGTTAAAGTGCTGCATTCAATATGCCAGCAAATTTGGAAAACTCAGCAGTGGCCACAGAACTGGAAAAGGTCAGTTTTCATTCCAATCCCAAAGAGCAATGCCAAAGAATGTTCAAACTATCGCACAATTACATTCATTTCACATGTTAGCAAGGTAATGCTCAAAACTGTTCAAGCTAGGCTTCAATAGAACATGAACTGAGAAGTTCCAGAAGTACAAGCTGTATTCAGAGAAGGCACAGGAACCAGAGATCAAATTGCTAACATCCGTTGGATTACGAAAAAAGCAAGAGAATTCCAGAAAAACATCTACTTCTGCTTCATTAATGACGCTAAAGCCTTTGACTGTGTGGATCACAAAAACTGTGGAAAATTCTTCAAGAGATACCAGACCACCTTACCTGCCTCTTGAGAAACCTGCATGCAGGTCAAGCTGCTGCTAAGTCACTTCAGTCGTGTCCGACTCTGTGCGACCCCAGAGACGGCAGCCCACCAGGCTCCCCCGTCCCTGGGATTCTCCAGGCAAGAACACTGGAGTGGGTTGCCATTTCCTTCTCCAATGCATGAAAGTGCAAAGTGAAAGGGAAGTTGCTCAGTTGTGTCCGACTCTTCGCGACCCCATGGACTTCAGCCTACCAGGCTCCTCTCTCCATGGGATTTTCCAGGCAAGAGTACTGGAGTGAGATGCCATTGCCTTCTCCGATGCAGGTCAAGAAGCAACAGTTAGAACTGGACATGGAACAGTGGACTGGTTCCAAATTGGGAACAGAGGACATCAAGGCTGTATATTGTCACCTTGCTATATAAGTTAAATATAACGTATATGCAGAGTACATCACATGAAATGCTGGGCTAAATAGAGCACAGGCTGGAATGAAGATTGCAGGGAGAAATATCAATAACTTCAGATATACAGATGATACCACCCTAATGGCAGAAAGTGAAGAGGAACTAAAGAGCCTCTTGATGAAAGTGAAAGAGGAGAGTGAAAAAGATGGCTTAAAACTCAACATTCAAAAACAAAGATCATGGTATCTGGTCTCATCACTTTGTGGCAAACAGATGGGGAAACAATGGAAACAGTGACAGACTTTATTTTCTTGGGCTCCAAAATCACTGCGGACAGTGATGGCAGCCATGAAATTAAAAGACGCTTGCTCCTTGGAAGAAAAGCTATGACAAACTTAGACAGTGTATTAAAAGGCAGAGACATTACTGTGCCAATAAATATGGTCTGTATATTCAAAACTATGGTTTTTCCAGTAGTCATGTATGGATGTAAGAGTTGGACCATTAAGAAGGCTGAGCACTGAAGATTTGATGCTTTCAAACTATGGTGCTGGAGAAGACTCTTGAGAGTCCCTCGGACTGCAAGGAGATCAAACCAGTCAATCCTAAAGGAAATCAGTTGTGAATATTCATTGGAAGGACTAATGCTGAAGCTGAAGCTCCAATACTCTGGCCACCTAATGGGAAGAGCAGACTCATTGGAAAAGACCCTGATTGCTGGGAAAGATTGAAGGCAAGAGGAGATGGGGATGACCGAAGACAAGATGGTTAGATGGCATCAGCAATTCAACGGACATGAGTTTGAGCAAGCTCTGGGAGATGGTGAAGGACACGAAATACTGGAGTGCTGCATGGGGTCTGAAGGAGTCGGACACGACTGAGCAATTGAACAAGTGCCACCTAGGAAGCCCCCTTCTTAAGATTAGTGTTTACTTTTGTTTATATCTTAATTGTTTTGTATACATGAAGGCAAAAACAAGGATGGATAGAGATATTTGAAGGTTTGAAATACATCAATCAGAAAGTTATCTGAAATTTAAGTGTCACAAATAAGCAGAAAATGCTAATCCTTTGAAGTAGGATTAGTAGTCGATAAATTGAAATTTATGATAGAAGACAAGGAAGAAGAGCTACTGGCTATATAACTTTGGTTATGTAAAGCAGTTAACATCTCTGAAGTTGTTTCCCAATCTGTGAAATGAGGACACCTGCTAGTTAGGTAAGTCGCTTGGTAGGTAGGAGGTCAGAGAAGTCAGTTTTCTTATCCTAATCCAAGGTTTCTCAACTTTAGCAATACTGACATTCAGGCCAGGTCATTGTTTGTTGTGGGGAGCTGTCCTGTATACTGTAAGACATTTAGCAGCGTCCCTGACTTCTACGCCTCTCTCTATCATCATGTGAGAGGCCAGTAACACTTCTAGACTCAAGATTGAAAATGACCACCCATTGTCAATTGCCTTCTGGGAGGCAAAGTCGCCGCAGCTGAGTCACCGTGTTCATCCAAAAAGGGTTTGAGCGGGAAATAAAACGTAGTCTTAGAGTAGAATGCAGGGGGTCCACCTCACAGAGGCAGGATCTGTGACTCAGAAAACTGGGGATGAGGAGCTTCGAGCCTCCAGTGAGTACCCGAAGTCCTAATCAATGAATGAATTGACTCTGAAGGGAAGGTGCAACAAGGGGCAAACAAGAGGGGAAGGCGCTGAGACTGCGGTCTCCGAATCAAAGATACACACCCTAGTCACCATTACAGAGCTTAGCTGATTCCGAGGCAAAATTATTTTCCAGTTAAACCGCGACACCGAGGCTGTAATGGGAGCCTGACAAGCGAGGAGGTGCGAGCTGAGATGAGGATTCCTCCCGGCGCGCCGGCCGGTTGTAGTCCCAGAGAAATCTCCACCGGCTCCCGGCCCCGCCCCCACGTGCTGACGTCAGCCGCAGGTCCCGCCTCCACTCCGCTCCGCTCTCCGGGTCTCGCCCCCGCCCCCTCCGCAGCCACCTCCCCCTTCCCTGCTCGCGGCCCTGCGTAAGCGGGCAGGGGCGGGCTGGAGGCGTTGGTGCTGCCACGTCTTGGAGGCTGCGAGCGCAGCGGCCGAGGTGCAGCGGGCTGTAGCGCGGGAGGCGGGAAGAGGTGGGGCTGGCTCTGAAGCCGGATCCGGATCCAGTGCAGTGTACCCGGGTGGGTGAGAATCCGTCGAGCCTGGAGAGGAGCGCAGACTGCTGACCTCTACGGGTGAGAGGGTCTGGGGGTCGGGAGAGAGAGCGGGTCCGGACCGGGTGCCCTGAGTGCCGGGTTGGGCCTGCCTTCAGGTTTATCAAACAGGTGTGACTGCTACCCCCGGGCGAGGCGAGCTAGGCCCGGCGAGGGGCGGGGGCAGATTCCGTTCGGGGATCCAGGCATTTATCTTCGCCACCTGGGTGCACATGGGGGCGTAGAGGGCAGTTTGGAGTAAGTTGAGCGAACGCACGCCTGGAGCAGAGGTTAGGGATGGTGGCCAATGGTCCAGCCATGCAGGAGGTGGCCTTAGCAAGGCAGGAGCAGAGACTAGGGTGAAATTAACTCTTCGTTCGGCAGCTTTAACGTGGGGGATTGAGACAGCTGTTCATAGTCTCTGCCGCCTTCGGTTTTGAAATGGGCATGAACGCCGTTGGCCCCCGTTCCCTTCGGAGGAGCACCCCACGGCGGTCAGGAGCCACTTGAGGACCTGATTCTGCTCCGAAGATCACCTCCTGCACTGATTAAATTGGGGTTTCACTGTGGGAAAGACGGACATCCTTTGTCTCTTCCAGGGGATTCTACCCTCTAGAGACACTAAGTATTGTGACTTCTCTTACAGGAGCTAACATTTATGTAAATCGAACTCTTAAAATGCCATACAAAATTGAAGGGCGACTAGTCTTTTTAGGATATACACTCGTGAATGAATCCTACAATGGATCTCAGGAAATCATTTAGGTCAGTTTCATTAGGCAGGATTCACTGACGTTTTTTAGAACAGGGGAGATAGCTCCCAGTCTGGCACGATGATGTAAAGATTGGCCTCTACTGAGTATGGTACTGTAGGGCAAGAACGACATTGGAGGATTTAAGATTCACTCATTGGCTATTTCCTTGAGGTCAAGTCTGGAAAGCTCCACGTGCTATAGCTTGCTCATGGATAGACTGGGAATAAGGCCTAAATTATAGGAATCAAATAAACTATCAAGAAATTTTAAAATTATCAACTGAAGTGTAATTGCATAATATAGCCAGGCCTATTAAAATCATCAGTAAATGAAGTGTTCTTAGGTTCAAACAAAATTCAAATTATTATTGAAATTGTTATGAAATGTATGTAGACGATCCCCAAAGTCTCAAACAGCACAAGGTCCCCCTTCCTGTTTTAACCGTGTACTAACTAAAGTAATGCTCCAAGAGCTCATGAGATATAAAGACGTTTAGATTTGACCTTAGATTGTTTTAAATTTTTATATCAACTTCTGAAATCTTCATTCCCAGTATCTATTACTTGTTGCTCTCAGTTGCTTGTTCCTAGCAGCAGCTCATCCCCTTGTATATCAGTAAAGATGGTGAGAAACCTGTTGAAATTGTGTCCAAAGAACGGTCAACCAACTGATGTGATCTTAGTAAAAATGAATTTGCTGTATGGTTTTTGTGATATAATTTGTGGCAGTTTGGAAATCTTTGTTTCTTCTGGATTTTCTGAATGAGCTCCAGATAAGTCTTATACCATTTGTTATTCATTCACTAGGCATTTATTGTGCTAATCTTAGGCATTATGGGCCTTTAAATACATGCTAACTTAGTAGTTAAACAGGTTTTTGACAAATACTTGATGGTTAGGGTTCATTTTTAAAAATTAATCTAAAATTTTCAAAGTAAGACCCCAACGAGGGAATTCCCTGGCAGTCTAGCAGTTAAAACTTGGTGCTTTCATTGCCGTAGACCTGGGTTCGATCCCTGGTTGGAAAGCTAAGATCCCACAAGCAGCACACCCCTCACCCCCACCCCTGGCCAAAAAAACCCCAAACCCCAAATAAGACTCCAGTGATGATGGAATTCAGCTTCAAATTCCTAACGTGGTACCTGGGGGCACTTTAAGACACTGAAAATTATCTTTTGCAAACCAAACTTAACAATTTTGCTCTTTTCTAAAATCTTTTAAAATTTAGTGTCAAATCACATCTTACTTTAACTTCCTCAATAAATTAGACACCAACAGAATTTGGAAGGAATGATGCTAAAGCTGAAACTTTTTTGGCCACCTCATGCGAAGAGTTGACTCACTGGAAAAGACTGATGCTGGGAGGGATTGGGGGCAGGAGGAAAAGGGGATGACCGAGGATGAGATGGCTGGATGGCATCACTGACTCGATGAACGTGAGTTTGAGTGAACTCCGGGAGTTGGTGATGGACAGGGAGGCCTGGCGTGCTGTGATTCATGGGCTCACAAAGAGTAGGACTCTACTGAGCGACTGAACTGAACAGAATTTTACTACATGGGGACATGGTGAAATAAAAGAAGGTAATCTTAAATATGCTTCCCTGGTGGCTCAGACAGTAAAGCGTCTGCCTGCAATGCGGGAGACAGCTCTGTTTTATAAAATAGCTCATATAAACATTTTGATATTAATTTTTGATTGTGATAAGAATATGGATTCTTATTTCTATCCAGAATGCTTTAAGAATTTTAACTAGCCTGAAATTCTTATTTTCCAAATATAGGTTATGAGTGCTGCTTTGACTAAACTTTGTGTGTTAGTCGCTCTGTCATGTACGACCCTGCAACCCATGGTCTGTAGTCCGCCAGGCTCCTCTGTCCTTGGGATTCTCCAGACAAGAATACTGGAGTGGATTGCCATTCCCTTCTCCAGAGGATCTTCCTGACCCAGGGATTGAACCCTGGTCTCCCGCATTGTAGGCTGATTCTTTACCAACTGAAAGTGGCTCACTGATGTCCAACTCTTTGGTACCCCATGGACTAAACAGTCCATGGAATTATGTAGGCCATTGCAGGCAGATTCTTTACCAGCTGAGCCACAAGGGAAGCCCAAAAATACTGTAGTGGGTAACCTATCCCTTCGTCAGAGGATCTTCCCAACCCAGGAATCGAACCGGGGTTTCCTGCATTGCAGGTGGTGGCTTTACCAACTGAGCTATCAGGGAAGCCCCTTCTTTCAGATCAGAGTACTCAAGAGCTTCAGGGGCCCAATTATCTGGGACAAATAAAGTGCACGCACTTAAATTACTTATAAAAAAAACCTGTTTCAAATGAACCCTGGGTGTGTGCTCAGTCGCTTCAGTCATGTCTAACTACAGTTCATGGGATTTTCCAGGCAAGAAAACTGGAGTGGGTTGCCATGCCCCTCCAGAGTATCTTTCTGACCCGGGGATCAAACCTAAGTCTCCTGCATCTCCTGCTTTGCAGGTGGATTCTTTATTGCTGAGCCACGAAGGAAGTCCCCAAATAGACCATAAGCTGGTTAAATTTTATGAATGATTGTTTTAATCATCACAATTTCCTTTCCTTACTGTTCTTAGATCCAAGCATAGTGTTTAGAGCAAGTTTTTTCTTCCTTTCCAAGAATGTTTTCAGTTTACCATAAGCATAACCTTGTTGTAGCCGCTGTACCCAGCAGTATGACTCATGAATTAAATTAAAAGTGAAAAAACACGAATATATGTTAGAAAAGTTAACATGAACATATAAAAAAATAAAATTTAAATTAGTAGCTAACAATTATATCTTGTTGAGCACGTAGTGTGCGACTCACTGTCAGGTGTTTGTATACACTAAGCCATTTTTTCAACAGTTTCATCTCCATTTTACAAATGAAGAAACATTGTTTAATTTACATAGCCATGATCAGACAGTTGACATCTGAATATCAGGTCTGACTCTAGAGCTTGTGGTCTTTCCTTGTCTAGGTTTCAATCTCAGCTTTGCTATTATAATTTTGTGACCTTGGGCAAGTTACTTGTCTACACCTGCATTTCCTCATCTGTTAACATGGAGATAATCATCTTCAGTACTCTAGGATTATTACAGTGAGTCAGTAATGTGTAAAGTTCTTTGAACAATGCCTGGCACATAATAAGTGCTGAACAAATAATAACTTCTATTATTACACCACACTACCTTCCCAAAGCCTCTGCTAGATTGCAGCCTTCCCTATATAGTTACATTGGGTTATACAATACAATCTAGCTTTATGGAAAAGCTAAAAATTGTTGCCCTTAGACATACTGTGATTTATGAAATGAAAACGTCTGGAAGTTGTGTTATTGGGGGAAGTTATTCTATTAAGTGGACTTTAATTTTTTCCTGTATTGCTTTATGGTAGTATATTATGCATATACATAGATTTGTCGTTAAATTCTTTGTTTCAAAGAACTAGAGGCAGGTATCAAATAGAATACAGTTAACCGTTAGTAAGATGGGTTTGAACTTCAAGGATCCACTTACCCACAGATTTTTTTCAGTAGTATTACAGTACTACACATTGCAAAGTAGGTTGAATCCCCTGTTACAGAACCAGAGATACGGAGGGCAGAGTACAAGTTGTATGCGAATTTTCTACTGTGCATTTTTGACAGCACGGAGGATTGGCACCCTAAACCTGTGCTGTTCAAGGATCAACTCTGGCTTCTGTTAACTGGGTGTGGTGTTAGAAATGAAAGTTTAGTGTTACCACACAGTCTCCTAGTAGTTGTTTGGAAGACTGTTTCCTCCAGCAACCCTCTTCTACAGAACTGTGCCCCCCCCCACCCATTTCTATGCTTCATGATTTTCATTCTAGCATTATAGCTTTCATTTAGTTTCAGTTTTATTAAGACTACACCTACCTAATAAGAACCTGACCATTTCTGAATGTTCAAAAAAGAGAGAAAAATACCATAATTGATTTTTCAATAGCATGAAAAACAGGCTATTCTTAAAAAGTTGTTTAGATGCAGCTGAGCAACTTCTAGATTTTTAGAAAACCTGCTATCAAAATCCAATAGATACTTAGTGTGAATTTATCATAGCTGAGGCCAAATATTCCAGTGAATTCTGTTCATGGTTCATATTTTTTTTTAAAGGTACATCCTCAGTAGTCTTCCTTAGTATCAGATAAAACCAACAAATTATTCCTTAATCCAGTAATGTAAAAAAAAATAAATAAAGGAAGTCATTTAAAAGTCAGTTATTCAAAATGCTACGCTAGTAGCACTGGTCCATAGGAAAAAATGTTTTAAAAGTCCTGTTAGAAAAATGGAGTTTAAAAGTGTAACAACTTCTAAATTTAGTCATTCATTTATTATATGACAGAATTTCTGAGTTTTCTATATAGCTCTAGCTGTGGCATTTGATGTTACATTCAGGATAGACTAAAATAAGTATCTTGCATACCTGTTAAAGATTTTCCTAAGTGCCATTTATTTTTATTAAGAAATTGACAATCTTGCCAATCAAAAATCTTCTATTAAATAAAATGCCTTAACATTTAAAATTTTGTTTTAGATCTTACTGCAAAGATGAAACCTGATGAAACTCCTATGTTTGACCCAAGTCTACTCAAAGAAGTGGACTGGAGTCAGAATACAGCTACATTTTCTCCAGCCATTTCCCCAACACATCCTGGAGAAGGTTTGGTTTTGAGGCCTCTTTGTACTGCTGATTTGAATAGAGGTATGGGCTCAGTTTACAAATGCTAGTTAGACTTACAGTTAGCATTTTTTCCACATACATGATGATGCTGATAATTTTTTTAAATATTTGACTTTCATATTACTTTTTTGTGCTTAAATTTTAAAGTGACTGAGAACTTAATTACAATGTGTATAGGCCAGATATTACTGTACTATAGTACTGTATTATACCACTTATATAGAACAGTGCTCCTTCCTAATTAAGCAGCCAAAAGGGGGAAATTAACCTTGTATAATGACACAAAAGTTAAGAATCTTCTCTAAAAATCTGGATGGAAAATGAGAATGTAGATAATTTGCCTTGGATAGTTGCAAAAGGTTTTGTCTACATGTATTCCTTTTTTTAATATCTAAATTCTCCAAAACAATATCCTTAAATTTCAGTAATCAAAAATCAATTTTTTACAGTTTGTCAGGAAATCTTAAATTATTTTGGTCAAATCAGTTCTTCAGTATATAAAAGTTAAGATTCCCAAAGTTCTATGCTGTTCATGTTAACATAACATTAATCAGTAATCTTTAAAAAAACTGTTGTCTCAACAATGTTGTATTTTACAAATAATATATTTGGTCATAATGAAAATCTTGCATTTTTAAGTAAAACCAAAGCACGTATTTGGGGAAATTTGACATCCCTTGCATTGAATCTACTGCAAATTACATTTAAAACTGTATATGCTGGTTCTATATACTGAGTCTTAAGGTCAGCACTATTCCAAAAATCTTATGCAGGTAAAAACATTAGTAAAATCTATTATTGTTTTACATATTGATTATATAGAAAGAATGGGTTTGTTTAATCTTTTAAAATAAGAATGGTTCATTACAGAAAGTTTTGAAAAAATAATGCCCACCAGCTTGACCATATAATATATCTATATTGCTTTTAATATATATTTGCTCTTCTCATGACTTGAAATCTGTTTTTCAAAACTAGGTTTTTTTAAGGTACTAGGTCAGCTGACGGAGACTGGAGTTGTCAGCCCAGAACAATTTATGAGTAAGTCCTACAGCCTCTTTTTCCTGAAGAAAAAGAAATAAAGGGAAACAAGATTTTATTTTTGTTTCAAACTCTGTTCAGTGTCTGCTTGTTTTAGTCAAATAGCTAGAAAATATTCAGATAACAAATTAGCTATTATTTGTTTAATGTGGCCAATCTATTCTAGAATCCAAAACTAACTACTACTGTTTTACAATACCTGGTATTTTTAGATAATTACTATAGCATAGAACCTGGGTGGCAGAGAAATTTCATCATCAAAAAATGTAATAAAAATATGTGAGGATAGAAACCCAGAAAGGTCAATTGACTTCCCCAAAATCACAGGGAGTTGTTGGTAAGGAAAAAACTACAACCTTCCTAACTCCATCCAGTGTTCTTAACACTGTCTTCCTATCTTCTTCATTTTCTTCAATAGGTAATTTTATTTTGTACTATATATGACCCTCTTGAAATGAAGGTTATTATTTTGTCATTGTTTTCCTTCTTTGAATCTATTTCTTCCTATTTCAGACCCATTACTAGAATATAACTGGAAATAAACAGTATGTTAATACTCTTGGGCTCAGTTTTTATTCTGAAATTTTTCTTTGCGGGAATATTAGATGAGAAATTGTTATTTCATCAATAATAAGTCAGTTTGAGGGGAAGCTATTTATTCCATTTTTGCTCCTATTTGCTAACTGGCTTTGGAAAAATTACTGGGAAATGGAGACTTATTTTTTATCTATTTCATAGGGTGCTTTCAAAGCAAGCAAAAATGATTGTATTTCTAAAATGGGTCATGTAATCATGAAACACTTGTGATCACAAAAGGAAAATTGAAAACTACTTTATCAGATTGTAAAATAGCTGTATTAGCCTTCCTTCATTCTGCTAGTAGATCTTTGAAATGTATGTACTATGTTCTACTCAGTACTGACTGCTGATGTTTCAAATACATGGTCATTCTTAATAACTGACATTTTCTCTAGACACAAAGTTGTAATTTACTGTAGTAAAATAGCTTTAAATATTCATTAAACTATTTCAGCTAATTCTAATATTTTTTTTGGCATCTAATAAAGTTTAATGTCTATATAACACTCTTTTCCAATTTCCACAGAATCTTTTGAGCATATGAAGAAATCTGGGGATTACTATGTTACAGTTGTGGAAGATGTAACTTTAGGCCAGATAGTTGCTACAGCAACTCTGATAATAGAACATAAATTCATCCATTCCTGTGCTAAGGTATGTGTTCACATTAATGCTTATGAGTAAAATGGATATCAACTTCGAGTTTCCATCAGACAAGTCTGTTTTCCCACTGCTTTTTAATGCAAAATGAGAGCAAAATATCGCCTGGAATAGTTTTGCTTTCTAGAAATCACTTAGTCATTTTCCCATCCTCTTAAGAGCTGTGAGACAGAAAATGTTATTAATATGAATTGTTGTGTGTGTTAGAACTGGTATCAGTTCAGTTCAGTTCAGTCGCTCAGTCGTGTCTGACTCTTTGCGACTCCATGAATCGCAGCACACCAGGCCTTCCTGTCCATCACCAACTCCCGGAGTTCAACCAAACTTTTGTGTACGGAGTCGGTGATTCCATCCAACCATCTCATCCTCTGTCGTCCCCTTCTCCTCCTGCTCCCAATCCCTCCCAGCATCAGGATCTTTTCCAATGAGTCAACTCTTTGCATGAGGTGGCCAAAGTATTGGAGTTTCAGCCTCAGTCCTTCCAATGAACACCCAGGACTGGTCTTTAGGATGGACTGGTTGGATCTCCTTGCAGTCCAAGGGACTCCCAAGAGTCTTCTCCAGCACCACAGTTCAAAAGCATCAATTCTTCCGCTCTCAGCTTTCTTTATAGTCCAACTCTCATATCCATACATGACTACTGGAAAAACAATAGCTTTGAACAGATGGACCTTTGTTGGTGAAGTAATGTCTCTGCTTTTTAACAGGCTGTTTAGGTAGGTCACAGCTTTTCTTTCAAGGAGCAAAAACGTCTTTTAATTTCATGGCTGCGGTCACCATCTGCAGTGATTCTGAAGTCCCCCCAAAATAAAGTCTCTCACTGTTTCCACATCCATTTGCCATGAAGTGATGGGACCGGATGCCATAATCTTAGTTTTCTGAATGTTGAGCTTTAAGCCAACTTTTTCACTCTCTTCTTTCACATTCATCAAGAGGCTTTTTAGTTCCTCTTCACTTTCTGCCATAAGGATGGTCTCATCCTCTGTCGTCCCCTTCTCCTCCTGCCCTCAATCTTTCCCAGCATCAGGATCTTTTCAAATCAGTCAGCTCTTCGCAGCAGGTGGCCAAAGTATTGGAGTTTCAGCTTCAACATCAGTCCTTCCAATGAACAACCAAGACTGATCTTGCAGTCCAAGGGACTCTCAAGAGTCTTCTCCAATACCACAGTTCAAAAGCATCAATTCTTCAGCACTCAGGTTTCTTCACAGTCCAACTCTCACATCCGTACATGACCACTGGAAAAAACATAGCCTTGACTAGACGGACCTTTTCTAGGTTGGTCATAACTTTCCTTCCAAGGAGTAAGCATCTTTTAATTTCATGGCTGCAATCGCCATCTGCAGTGATTTTGGAGCCCCCCAAAATAAAAGTCTGACACTGTTTTCACTGTTTCCCCATCTATTTCCCATGAAGTGATGGGACTGGATGCCATGATCTTCGTTTTCTGAATGTTCAGCTTTAGGCCAACTTTTTCGCTCTCCTCTTTCACTTTCATCAAAAGGCTTTTTAGTTCCTCTTTCTGCCATAAGGGTGGTGTCATCTGCCTATCTGAGATTATTGATATTTCTCCGGGCAATCTTGATTCCAGCTTGTGCTCTTTCCAGCCCAGCATTTCTCAAGATGTACTCTGCATATAAGTTAAATAAGCAGGGTGACAATATACAGCCTTGACATACTCCTTTTCCTATTTGAAACCAGTCTTTTGTTCCATGTCCAGTTCTAACTGTTGCTTCCTGACCTGCATACAGATTTCTCAAGAGGCAGGTCAAGTGGTCTGGTATTCCCATCTCTTTCAGAATTTTCCACAGTTTATTGTGATCCACACAGTCAAAGGCTTTGGCATAGTCAATAAAGCAGAAATAGATGTTTTTCTGGAACTTTCTTGCTGTTTCAGTGATCCAGTGGATGTTGGCAATTTGATCTCTGGTTCCTTCCTCTGCCTTTTCTAAAACCAGCTTGAACATCTGGAAGTTCATGGTTCATGTATTGCTGAAGCCTGGCTTGGAGAATTTTGAGCATTACTTTACTAGCGTGTGAGATGAGTGCAATTGTGGGGTAGGTTGAGCATTCTTTGGCATTACCTTTCTTTGGGATTGCAATGAAAACGGACCTTTTCCAGTCCTGTGGCCACTGCTGGGTTTTCCATACTTGCTGGCATATTGAGTGCAGCACTTTCACAGCATCATCTTTCAGGATTTGAAATAGCTCAACTGGAATTCCATCACCTCCACTAGCTTTGTTCGTAGTGATGCTTTCTAAGGCCCACTTGACTTCACATTCCAGGATGTCTGGCTCTAGGTGAGTGATCACACCATCGTATCTGGGTTGTGAAGATCTTTTTTGTACAGTTTTTGTGTGTATGCTTGTCACCTCTTTTTAATATCTTCTGCTTCTGTTAGGTCGTAATATTTCTGTCCTTTATCGAGTCCATCTTTGCATGATATGTTCCCTTGTTATCTCTAATCTTCTTGAAGAGAACTGGTACAGACGTAGAGAAATCAAGTCAGCACTGTGGAATTTGGCAGTAATGTTTGGAATCACTAATGCTAATTTTTTTCAAAAATGACACTTGAAATGTACTACATTAACACCAATTCCCATAAGTTTCCCACTGGTAAAAGGTTCAGAATAATATGTTCTAATCATGACCCTTCTAATGCCTGTAGAGTCCCTTCACTCCTCATGATTCACAGGAAATAGTAAAGAAAACAAGATCTAGATAACTCAGTGAGAATATGATTGAAACACTTGGAATATATTCTGTGAGGTATGAATTTTGATGTGGTTTCTGTACTAGAAATTAGTATACTGTATTTGTATGTCTGAAATAAATTGCTTTTAAGCAGGAATAGGATAGTGGATGTAGTACCTTAATAACAAGATTACATTTTGGTGATGTGGATTCCGAGATTTGTTTTTAAATAATGGGATGGGATTTTTCAGGATATGGGTGAATTAGGTCACAAATTGATTCACTGTATTATTTCCTCTATAATAAGTTAAAAATTTGCAATTTTTGAAGGTTTATAAAACATTTATTTATCAATGAGTTCTTACCATCATTTGTTGATTTAACTAAAAACAAAACCTACATGCTTAGTCTTTTAAACATTGTAAATATTTTCAGAGAGGACGAGTAGAAGATGTTGTTGTTAGTGATGAATGCAGAGGAAAGCAGCTTGGCAAATTGTAAGTAGGCAGAAACAAGGTAACCCTAGATAAAGTAGCTACTCTCTGTGTTTCAGTTTACATTTTCTTGCCAAGATACTTGTTAAAAATGTTTCCCTGTTTGAAGTTTTTTAAGCCTCATTAATTATGAACCCATTCTCACTCTATAGCTTAGACTGGATTTAATGAAAAGTATTTTTATATATAATTTTTGCCATAAAGTTTGGAAATTGGAACTGTATTGTTAAAACAGCCAACACCTTAAAGTTATTAACTTTTAATAGTAGTACTTTTTCATATTACTAGGAAGAAGAAACTTTTGGTGAGTCAAGTAATTTGTCTATCATATTTAAAAACAAACGACATGTTCTCAGTCATATGACTTTTAGAACCATATACTGAACTGGCCTTACACTGTATAATCCTCTATACATTTATCTAAGTCTTTTAACTTTCATAGGTTAGAATTTACTTTTAAATATTTTCTGAGTTTTAAGGAATTCACTCAGTAAATATTAAACACATGTGCTAGATACTAGTCAAAGTATTTGATACCTATCAAATATCCTCCCTGGTGGCTCAGATGGTAAAGCGTCTGTCTACAATGCGGGAGGCCTGGGTTCGATCCCTGGGTTGGGAAAATCGCCTGGAGAAGGAAATGGCAATCCACTCCAGGACTATTGCCTGGAAAATCCCATGGACAGAGGAGCCTGGTAGGCTACAGCCTATGGGGTAGCAAAGAGTCAGACATGACTGAGCGATTTCACTTCAGTGAACAAAAGAGACCAATTTCTAGTATTTCTGGTGCACGTTCACTTAGCCATACCTTTTATAATTGTGTAACTTCAAGCAAGAGGTTCCGTCTTCAGAATGATGAGGTTTTTTTCTATATGGGCAACATGAGAAATTCCTAGTTTTCTCTCCTTAAGGCAGTTAGAATCACATTTTTATACTTGGTTTGGATTCTTTAAGGATTTATAAAGATGTATATGTTTTTGTTTCCACTTCATATTAATTAGACTAAATCCATAGGTAACCTGATACATTCTTTCACAGATATTTAGGTAGCTTTTACAATGATAAAGAACAAAGCAATTATTTGTCCACTTTATGTGGGAATGTTGACTGAACAGTCTTGACTATTCAACACTGACTAAATAGTATGAATAGAATTTAGATACAAAGACTTAATTTTGGCCATATTTTTAAAAAGGCTGCCAGTCTTTGGTGTTAACATTAATTTTAAAATCTACTTGTAAAGAGGGTTTGGGGTGAGTTTTCTATTTATTAATAGACCAGAGATTACTACATAAAGTATATCTGGAACAAAATAAAATGCTTTGGGTGATTTAAATGCTTTATATATTTGTAACTTGAATTTTAAATGAATATAGTGAGAAAGGCCATAATATAAACCTATTTGCAATGTAAACAAAGTTTTGTAAACTATTCACTCACATTGTTATTAATATCTGTTTTTATTAACAAATGCTCTATGCCTCTCCCCCCAACCCTTTTTAAAATTTCAGGTTATTATCAACCCTTACTTTGCTAAGCAAGAAACTGAACTGTTATAAGATTACCCTGGAATGTCTACCACAAAATGTTGGTTTCTACAAAAAGTTTGGATATACAGTATCTGAAGAAAACTACATGTGCCGGAGGTTTCTAAAGTAAAATCTTTTAAGAAAGACATCTATCAAAGGAACTGATGCAGCAAGGCTATACTCTCTTCCTTGAGTTAAAATAGTTTGTTGCTGCAACCAGGTGACCTCTATAAATACTGGATTGTTATACAAGTATAATGACACTTAGAAGATTACTTTGGGCTGGTGGGACATGCTGAGTTTAGATTACAAATAAATTATTAAAGGGATGATTTTTAACCAAAGGAGTATATTTTTAACTTGAATCTTTTCTTGCATTGTATTTTTCTAAAGTTTGGCTTCATTTCTTAGTGGTCAGAGTATAGGTAGTAAGGAGTTATGTGTCTGCTATCTGTACTGCTCATTAAAAGAAAAAAAGCATACAGTGAATAAGATTGTTTCTTATCACATTCATAAAATTAGTATTTTTGTTTCAAAGAAATATATCTAAATACCAGTTAAGGGTGTGTCATTTCACATGTTACATGAAATTGGATGTTAGATATAACTAAATGTAGTACAGTCCAACATTTGCCAATCCTAATACTGTACTGGCAGACAACCTGGTGAACCTTTACAAGAAGTAGAAATGAAGATTAACTTATAAAATGTGACAATTAAATATACACCTAAAAGTTGTTATAATTCTAATGTAGCTGAAGTACTACCTGTCTTATATGTGAAATATAATAATTATTCATTTGTTTAAATATCTAAGAAAAATATAAGGTACTTTTTAACAGTGAGTTAGTAAATAAATCTGGTATATTATATATTTCTAACCTTATTTCTCATCTTTCCATGGGGTGTCCAAAGCCTGTCTTCTAACATTTTTATGAAAAATGGATTACAAAGTTGTGGAACATTTTGAAATGTATCAGACTGCATTTATTACATCCTTAAGATGTTGATGGAAGCTTTTCTATTTAATGTGACTATAATGGTACTATTATTCTGGTCACTATCCTATTTTGATTTTAATTTTTTTTTTAATTGAAATAAGAATTAGATACTTCACTACTGGTTCTTATCTTCTGCATTCCATGTTACATTAAACCTGTTCATATGAATAATTTTGTTAGAATCCTAATGTTTCCTGTGCTTTTCTTGAGTTGTCTGTTGAAATTATTAGGTCGAGTCAGGGTTAGTAAAACTTTAATTTAGTGTACTCTTTGTAAAAGGAGAATAGAAAGTAAAAACCACCTGTTTCTCATCCTGTTGACCCACACCTGCTTCAACTAGATTTCATATTTCCCTCCATGCAGCAAAGCTAGTTAACTTTCTAAATAATAGAAATTCTTTACTAATAAAAGGTGTGCTACTTACCTGCTGATGACCTAGGCAGATGAACTGGTGTGTTCCTAGTGAAAGCAACAAAACTAAATTTCGCTTTTTAAAAAAAGGAGTCCTATAACCTTGGTAACAGTAGCTTTATTAGGTATATCCTGGTACTTAAAAACCCATGTTAAAAAATAACCCTAATGGAAACTTCTCTGGTGGTCCAGTGGTTGAGACTCCTTGCTTCCTGTACAGGGGGCATGGGTTTGATCCCTGGTTGGGGAGCTAAGATCCCTATGTGGCTGTGGGGGTGGGACCCTAGTAAAAGGCAAATGTTTTATTACATTTCTTACCACTAAACAATGTGAAGTAAAACTATAAGGTGGCTATTTCAATAAATCCCTTTAAATAATGTTCTTACGGTCTTATCTTGAATTCCCCCCATAGGAAACAGAAGTTGTAGGTAAGGTATAACACATAAAAATTGTGTCACTGAGGAAATTGATGATCTGCATTTAGTTTTAGTTAACCAGAGAAGCTTGATTTCACTAAGGCATCCTGTGGGTAAACTTGAGTATGAAAAAAACTGCATAGATACATTTCAGTAATACATTTTTGAGTACTCTTCACTTTTGAAAAGGTATAATCAAGTGGCAGTTGTGATTTTTATTTTGCTCCATGTGTTTTATATATTTGTATTTTACTGACTAAAACATCTTTTTTTACATGTAACATTTGGAAATCTGGATGCATTTTATGATCAATGGTTTGTCATGATTTATTCAGCAATATTTTTGCCTTTTAGTGGGATCAAAAAGATGGTGTAGTGATGCTGATGATGACATCTCAGATTTGATGAAGGATATTATGTAGGTAGGCTAACAAGGGGAAAACTAAAAGCAAGAAGTATTTTTTTAAATGAGCTGGAAGCTGTTCTATGAATGGCCTTACCTCTTCCTTCAGACACAAATTCCCTCACTTTCAACTCCAAACTTGTTCAAATAATCATTAAAAAATACCTTGAGCCTAAACTTGGGACTTCCCTGTACTGACTATAATTTTTATGTGTGTAATCACAATGTTTTAGAAAATACCCTTAAGTGCTTCTCATTATCCAATGTTCATTTGTCCTTCATATTTAATCCGTGTGCAGGATTAAAACTGGGTTACTTTTACCTAGAAGACAACAATCTAAGTCAAGCGGTTATGGCATAAGCAGTACAAATGAACTTTTCAATCTTTTTTGAGGTATAATGGCACAACAGTTTTAATACAACCACCAATCTTCACAAAATAATTTTAATACTTTGTGCCTGAGCTAGCAGCATCTTGCACTGTGACATTCCTATACATACATAATAAGCATTTTATCCAAGTACAAATGTTAAAAGCAGAGTAACTTAAGCAATTGTCTATACAAAGGTAAATAGACACTGTAGGTTATTTTTCTTCTTGAATCATTTTTGCTGCATAGTAAATTGCAATTACATGTCAGTATAATGTTACTGATCTATAGAATACACTTTGAACTGTGAGGTATGGCAACTCCCTATGAGAGAGAGCTAACATGTAAACCTGAATATTTTGAGTGATTTTTTTTTTTTTTTAGCTGCCATGGATGGGTAAGACAAAAAAAATCCAGCATTCAAAGACCCTAGCAACTTATTTTTCTAATAAATTAAAAAAAAAAATAAAATCTTTTAGTAATTTTCAGCTATTTCCTATCATTTTCTTATTGGAGCACTGATGAATGGACAAAAATATTGAGGTGAAGCTAAGTCTGCTATGGAATTATGGATTAAACAGTTATTAAAAAAAAAAAATCCGCCAGGTAACTGCTCATTTACTTTACATCAAGTTGAGATTTTGATATATATCTCTATATATGCATCCCAACTTTATAATTCAAGATTGCAGTTAAATACTTCTAAATTCACTTAAATTACCATGGTAATAAGACAATTAGAAACCTTATATTTTCTTTAAAAGGACATGCTTAACATTTTCTGACATTACTTCTAAACTCAGATGAAGCACAAAATCCTCCCAAAACAAATATACTGCTCTGAAAGTTAAGTGGTTGAAAGTTGGTAGCAAAAGCTATCATGGTTTAACATTTCCACCACAGAGTAGATACAAATAAACAAAGGTAACTGCTCTTTATACACCTGATACGAAATTAACACAGACCAATGGACTGAAATTACAAGGTAAAAATACTGCTATTCTAGTTGAATATTTTCAATATTTAAGTTTCATACTTTCAAAATGGACAATAAAGCAGTTCTCCTATGTTCTGATGTGATATTTTAAATTCTGTGCCCAGATTAATATTTAATGCTTATAATTGGGTGCTGAGTCACTCATATATTATTCAAATATTCTATAAAATAAATCATGATTGGTTGAATGTACTATAATTAGCTATCACAAAATATCAAAGGAAATAGAGAAATTATAGAAACGGAACCAAATAAAAAGAATAGGAAGAGCTACCAGAAGAACCAGTTGAACACTGGATGGAAGAATATACTCAAAAAAAACTTGCAGTGTTCTTATATGAAAGAAAAAATAAAGTTTTTGTCCATATTAATTTGTACTCAAGAAAATGAAGTCCCTTTTTCTAGTGTCTGTGAGAGTCTTTACAGTGCTGGGCAGGCACTTTAGTGACAACATAAAAATTACAGTGATTAAAAGTGGAAAATTACCGAATATAATTCAATAACCAAACCTGTATTCTTGGCCAGACTACTAGAGAGGATATGTATATTTTAAGAAATCAATTTAGAAAATCTTAACTGCCTCATTTTTAAAACCTAAATGGACTATTATGAAGATTCTTTTAAGCAGTTTTTGTGGAAGGAGCATCATAGATTATTAGTTTGCAAAAGAGTCCTTGCTGACCTACCCAATAGTAATCTATATACAGGGAAGCTGTGTTATCTGGCACTTTTACCAACTGGAATTTCTGAACACTCAATGCAAATCTTGACTATACTAGACCAGCACACCCAGTGATACAACACACCAATCATACAACAGAATACAAGACCTCAAGGGACTGACAATATGCTGTTTTTAGGGTGGTAAAATAGGGGAAGGGAAGAGAAATCAAAAGAAAACCATCTGGGTCAACAGAATTAACGCTTAATTAACAAAGCAGTTTTGATTCACTTCCACTCTCCTGTTATGCTGCATAAAAAAACTTTTCCTGTATTATTTCACCTCAGGGAGGAAAGCAAAGTAGATAAGTTGGTATAATAGGTTACCTTATGTGGTACCTCTTGGTACCAAAGGAAGGTATGGAAATCACTCTCATCAGTAAAGCACCTCAAGAGAGGACTGAGAAAAATGAAATACAAAGGAGTTTCATTTGTGCTACCCTAAATCATCAACTATAAAAAGTTAAAACACTCCTCTCCTCCCCAACATCATACTTAAAATAGTAAAAATGTTTTTTAAGAACAATTTTTATATGTATAAATAAAAACATGGAGAACCTAGGATCCATAAAGTGACTTTGCTAATGCAAATTATGGGGGAAATTTGGATTAACTCAATGTAAAGAACTGATTACAACACTAATTTGTATACACTGAAGTCTTCCACAATCACTTTTCTACAAAAAATGCATCCTCAAAGAAAAGTTACTGTCTGAGCCAGAACAATCTCACAGAATCATTAAGACAACATAAAATGAAGGAGTAAATGTTCCATATTTCAAATAATTTACTCAGGTTTCTTCAAGCCTTAAGACTTTCAGTTTAAATCAATTTATCATTAAAAAAATTATAGAAAAATGTTCAAAACTTTTCACTGTTCTACATACTAATTTAGAGGTCATAAGGATATATTATTTTTTCTAATGAGGCAAGGCACTTTTCTTTTTTGGGCTTTGTTTAGGAAAAATAGTGCTACATTGGTTTATTATATTTAGAACCATTTTGGACAAAGAAAAAATGGGCTACACGACTCCAAAAAGAAGAAATAGAACATTTGGCTTTTAAGAATGCTAAAGGAAAGTTTAAAACTCTCCTTGTATTTGTGAACATCTGGTATTATAAAGCAAACATTTTCCTTTGTTCATTAAACTTTTTCTTTCTATAGAATAAAATTAGGAAGGTAATAGGAAAGGAAGCAATACTTGGATCATGTTAAAATAAAGACAGTTGGCTGTCATGATTTAAAGATTATTAATAAGGGACCAAGAAGTTTAAAAAATTAAAAGATAAACTATTGAGTTATACTAGAAAAAGAAATGTGGCAGATTCCTACATTTGTTAATGTTTCTGTAAGAGGCTCCATCATAAAATTGAACTGTAAAATTATTTTAAAAATGTACTATGTAGAACATAAAATGAATTTTTAGCAAACTTTAGGAAATTCTTTTGTTATAAATTACCCAGATTTTATAAACAAATCCCCCTAACTTGCATTTTGTTTAAAGTAACAACTTTATATCATACAAATAAATTTCAAGTATGAAAAGTGCATTATTGCAATAATACCTCTTTGCAAGTCCAAAATTCTTGGTTTATAATAAAACTGTAAAGAATTAAAAAAAAAAAAAAGGAGTGAAACCATCAGTGCCATCTATTACAGAAGTCCAACATCTTAAAATGTTGCTCAACAAGTCGCAGAGAAACACGTCTGGAAGCAACATAATTGAAAAGAAACTACTTGTGTTTTTACCATTTTACATTATTACTGTCTGTAGTATTTTTCTCCTCAAATAGAAATTCACATCCTCTATAATGTTGCTCTTGAATCAGCCATTCTGTGCAGCTGCCACTTGCATGTTTCCAAAATCATCTTCTTCTTCATGTGTTCTCTTCAAACTGCCTAAAAGTTATTGCATGAACATAATATATAGTATAATGGGAACTTAAATTCATTCATTAGAATGTTACAGCTAGGAAAGGCTTCATTTTTCATGAAGTGTTATCATATATATGACAATGAAAATTTCATGACTGAATTTTTAGTAAACCTTTGTACTGATAAAATACTTTTGTTACAGATTACCCAAAGAACTTAATATCTTCATGACACTGTCCCTCTTAATAATTATTAAGTTATTTTATATAATGAACATTAATTTTTAAAATAACAGTTCATAAATGTTTGGTTACCATTTTATAGGCATCCATCAGAAACATGACTCAGAACATTATTTATGAACTTCATATAACTTTATGAAGTTATAATTTTATTTTGTAGATGTAACTATCCTTTTGCTTTCACAGATGCTGTCAAAAATGTTTTTCCAGTGAAACTGATTGTTACCAACAAGTGTAGAACCGGAAGGAAGGCATGTAGCAGATAAGAGAATTTCTTTTATCTACTCCTCATATCACAGTCTGCTAGTACAGAAATTTCCCACACAGAGTATGTGTGGGATTGTACATGCCCAACAATCATAATCAAGAAATTTGAGTCTCAATGGAGGAAAACTTTAGGGAACAACTGAACTGGTAAAGGGTTTGCTGCGTTATCTGCCAAATAATTACATCACCTCAAACTTATGCCCTAAAAGTTGTGCTAAATCATGGTTAATAATGTTAGTCCAGAGGGTGGACTGGATTCCAATGGGAAACTAGTATTTCACTATAAGATTAATAAGAAAAGAACAGAAATATAGTACTGATGGAATAAAGAAGAAAATATACTAGTCATTAGAATAAGTCTAAATGTGTGCGTACGTGCTAAGTCGCTTCAGTTGTGTCCGATCTTTGCGACCCTATAGACTGCAGCCCACCAGGCTCCTCTGTCCATGCGATTCTCCAGGCAGTAATACCAGAGTAGGTTGCCATGCCCTCTTCCAGGGGAATCTTCCTGACCCAGGGACTGAACTCATGTTTCTTATGTCTCCTCACTGGCAGCTAGGCTCTTTACCATTAGCACCACCTGGAAAGCCTTAAGTCTAAACACAGCTGTTATAACAGATTCAGATGCAGTGCCACATCTGCACTCTACTAAAGGAGGTTGAGAGACATAGATAACTAATTCCAGGCAGAAAGTGAGGAGGTACAGATAAAGCTCTATGGTGGAAAAACTAGAAATTACTGTAAGAATAAGTTAATCATCATGTTTTCTTGAGGCAATGACATCTGAACCAAGTTTTTATGGAGAGACTGGATGTGATGCTTTCTAGGTGGAGAATAGAAGACACATGGGAAAGCATTAGTAGCTCAGTTTTCTGCTGTGCATATATAGAGGTACATTCAGAGATACAAATAAAGATCATAAGGGCCTTTAATTAACTATCTATGATGTGTTTGCTTCAGTAAAAAATTAAGCCAATGAAGACTTTTATATAAGAAGAAAACCACTATTAGAATTATCTTTCATGAAAATATGTCTGGCCACAATATATGGAACACTTAGGATGGGAGGCCAATACAGACCTAACTATACTGAGATTAAAGGTATTATAAAAAGAAAGAATTTTTGTTACTGAAGAAACAGACCCTCCCATTTTGGAAAATGACTACATAGAAGTTGCAAACTAAAGAGTCAATAACAACTAGGAAGTTAAGCTTGAAGAGTGGTTATATAGTTTCATCACTAAGGAGGTATAATATAGTGATGGACTTGTGGATGAGATCACCAGTGTTCAATTTCTAGATCCAACACTAACCAGGTATGTAACCTATTTTTCCTAACTTAAAAGGCTGTTGCTGCAAATAAGGCTGAAAGGAACTCTGGGAGAGAAAAATAATAAAGTAATAAATTCCATGAATGCTCTAATAAAAAGAAAGGAGACAAAAAATGGTAGCAAGGTCTTGGAGAGGAATGTAAAAGTTAAAAAAGATTTTGAGAGCAAACCTGGATCATTAAATGGGGGAGGAAACACTCTAGGGAAGAAAAAAGGACAAATATTTATGGCAAAAGAGAAACTGAGTCACCCTGCTTTCACTTAGTAGCCACGTTTTATTTTCAGTAAGATCACCTAAGTGTATTTAGGGCCTCTGGTACCAGACCCCTCTTATTATTTTAATCTTTGCAACACAGCTATACTAAATTGTGGAGAAGGGAATGACAACCCACTCCAATATTCTAGACTGGAGAATTCCATGGACAGAGGAGCCTGGCGGGCTACAGTCCATGGGATCACAAAGAGTTGGACACCACTGAGCAACTGACACTTTCACTTTAAACTACTTAAACATTTAAAGCTCAACAAAATGGAAATCTGATCTTCCAACCAGCATGTTCTACTTAACTAGTGGCCTACACACAGAAGCTCTGTATAATACATAATTAATCATAAAATTAAAATTTCAAATTATTTTAATTCAATAGCCCATTGAAAAGTTTCTAAACAATTTAAATTGCTCAGTGTAACTTGCTAATAAGTGACAGATGCGTCTTCTCTTCTACTTTTCATATCATCTATCTCCCCAAATTGCTCCAAAATGAAAAAATCCTTACCTGTAGAGTCAGAATGAACAGATAACGACCTTTCTATCTGAAGTGGTGACATCATCTGTATTGTTAATTTTGCTAGGTAGATGGCTTCATATTCCTAGAAAAGATTTTAATTAACTTGAATATACATTTAAATTCTTGGATACCCAAAACAAAATGAAATTTAAAAAGTGGTTAATGCATGCATTACTGGTATTCTTAGTTTATACTGAAAACTCCAATGCCATATGGCATAACAAAAATGCTTAAAATTCCTATCTTATAATTTCACATATACTGATGAGACTATAAATTAAATCAAGCCAATAGCCTGCACTAGGGTATTACACACTGAACTAGCAATCAGTACATATTCTCTGCCACTGGGGCAGATCTCTGACTTAAGAAAATGAAATAAAATATTAAAAAATCAGACTAATATAAAGCACTTAATGGATTCAAGTATATTCAGTTCAGTTCAGTCACTCATTGTCTGACTCTTTGTGACCCCATTGACCGCAGCACGTCAGGCTTCCCTGTCCATCACCAACTCCTGGAGCTTGCTCAAACTCATGTTCATTGAGTTGGTGGTGCCATCCAACCATCTCATCCTCTATCGTCCCCTTCTCCTCCCGCCTTCAATCTTCAAGCATATATCTGGTTCAAGTATATATCTGGTTCTAATTTCTTAAAATCAACAGTCTCTACTTTCAGTTAAAGATGAAATAATAAAGGCATTCATGTACCTTCTTTCCTTAAAGGGAAGAGATAGAACAAGATATATAGAGAACTCCTGATTTAATGAAACTACAAAACATCGATAACCCTGAATATGAGAAAGAAAAGTAAGGAAAAAAGAACAGTGCCTACCTTTATGACAGGAGAAAGAGAATTATAATTAGGAAGAGGTCTCAAGAGGACTTTTGGAATTCTGGAAAATGTTCAATTTCATTATCTAGATGGTAGTCACATGGATGTTTGCTTATACTTTATGCACTTACGTATGTGTATTATATTTCACAATAACATTAAAAAAATGGAACCAGACTAAGCTATGCACAGAAGATACCTGGCTGCATACATCAAACAAAGTGGGTACAATTTAGAGTTCTCCAAAAGAGGTGGCAGACCTAAGACAAATCTTAGAAGCCCTTGCATAGTATGAAGTATGTGTGGGTCTATCAAGGAAAATGTGAACATCCACACCTGGCATTTTTGCAAGAAGCAAGCCTGGTAGAGGAGAAACTGTTGCCAAGCATCTGCTAATCTTGGTCAGCTAAAAGTAAAAACTGAATCACTAATTCTGAGGCCTGACTATACCTGAGGGTCACCTGAGAAGTCTTAAAACCAGTGTATATATACTCAGCTTACCGCTCTCCTTGGCTGCCCCCTGCCAGTGATTCTCATTTAATGGTATGGGTAAACTTCCCCAGGTGATTCCAATGTGCATGTAGTATTTATGAACCTAAACAAGAAAAACTTGTGACAGAGGGGCTCTTTTTCTCCATTCACTGAGTAGAGTCGTACTACTGGAAAAAACTGTTGGTGAGAAAGTCTTCCAAAACAACTGGGAAAATTTAAGCTGCCTATATTTCCCAATCTCTTCCCACAACTTTATTATTGGGAAAATTGCTTATCTAAGAAGAACGTCTCCAGTTCAAAGATGACCAATAATCAAAAAGGAACCAATATAAGTCTTATGTAAAGGTGTTTGTAAGGGGAAAAAAGCAACATTATAACCAAAGTCCATATATGAAGAAAACTGCATGAAAATTACACGAGGCAGGTGAAATTTGTGAATAATTCTCCATAAAATCAATGAGATATGGCATTTCTGAAACGAGTTCAAAGAAGAGATAAAAGGACTCATGGAAGAAATGTAACAATGAAAGAGACGACATAACTCTTAGAGCTCAACAGAAAAACAGAAAAAAGAAAATAAACCACAAAAATAATGACTGTAAGAGAATCAACAAAGAGGAGAACAGACCATTCCTTTTTTGGAAGGAATGACGCTAAAGCTGAAACTCCAGTACTTTGGCCACCTCATGGGAAGAGTTGACTCATTGGAAAAGACTCTGATCCTGGGAGGGATTGTGGGCAGGAAGAAAACGGGACGACAGAGGATGAGATGGCTGGATGGCATCACCGACTCGATGGACATGAGTTTGGGTGAACTCCGGGAGTTGGTGATGGACAGGGAGGCCTGGCGTGCTGCAGTTCATGGGGTTGCAAAGAGAATCAACAAAGCCACCTCAGTCATTATTTTTGTGGTTTATTTTCTTTTTTCTGTTTTTCTTTTCTTTTCTGTTTTCTCTTTCATTGTAACATTTCTTCCATGAGTCCTTTTATTCTCTTTTAGAATGGACTGGTTGGATCTCCTTGCAGTTCAAGGGACTCTCAAGAGTTTTCTCCAACACCACAGTTCAAAAGCATCAATTCTTTGGCGCTCAGCTTTCTTCATAGTCCAACTCTCACATCCATACATGACCACTGGAAAAACCATAGCCTTGACTAGATGGACCTTTGTTGGCAAAGTAATGTCTCTGCTTTTGAATATGCTATCTAGGTTGGTCATAACTTTCCTTCCAAGGAGTAAGCGTCTTTTAATTTCATGGCTGCAATCACCACCTGCAGTGATTTTGGAGCCCCCCCAAAATAAAGCCTGACACTGTTTCCACTGTTTCCCCATCTATTTCCCATGAAGTGATGGGACCAGATGCCATGATCTTCATTTTCTGAATGTTGAGCTTTAAGCCAACTTTTTCACTCTCCTCTTTCACTTTCATCAAGAGGCGTTTTAGTTCCTCTTCACTTTCTGCCATAAGGGTGGTGTCATCTGCATATCTGAGGTTATTGATATTTCTCCTGGAAATCTTGATTCTAGCTTGTGCTTCTTCCAGCCCAGCATTTCTCATGATGTACTCTGCATATAAGTTAAATAAGCAGGGTGACAGTATACAGCCTTGACGTACTCCTATCAACCTTTGAAACAAAGGATCATCTCCTACTCTTAAAATGCCTTCTTCACTTGACTTCCCAAGCACCAGACCATCCTGGTTTTCTTCCCAATTCTTTGGCCACTCTTTTCAGCCTCCTCTGCTGATTCCCCATCTCCTCAATCTCTACATGTTGGGAGTACATGAAGTTTCTGGTTTTGAAATCCTTCTCTACCCACACTCCCTTCTCTGGTGATCTCACTGAGTTTTAAAGCTTTCAGTAGCATCCATATGCCGAAAACCCCTAGATATAAGGTTCTTTCTCATGAACTCCAGGCTTATGTGCAGACCTGCCCACTATCTAATAGCTCTCTTAACCCTAACATGACCAAAAACGTCTCGATTTTATTCCCTTCAAATTTCATGCAGTTTCTCCTATACAAGAAAGCAACAGTTCCTCTTCCAGCTGTTCAGACTAAAAGGCTTAGAATCATCCCAGTCTCTCTTCTCCAATCCAATAGCAAATTCTGTAAGCTATACTGTCAAGTAAATCCAGAATCTGATCTCTTTTCATCAACAATCACTTCTGTCTAAATCCGTATTTTCTCTTGACTCCCTCCCATCACTCCATAGCCTTGTAACTCATGTACTTGCTTCTGCCCTAACCCCAACAACCCTTACAGTATATACACATGGTATACTACATTTAACACAGATGACCCAGTTATTCCTTCACTTAAAAGTCAAAGGCCTTATTTATAATGGCCTATAAATGCCTATCACGTGGCCCCTTACTTCCCAGGTTTAATCTATTATTACTATTCATTTGCTCACTCTGTTGCAGCTATACTGACCTCCTCACACTTCTTGAAAATACTATGCATACTCCCATCTCAAGGCACTTGCACATATTCCCTCTAACTAGAATGCTTTCCCCCAAGTATCAAAATAGCTCATTCTCTTAATTTCTTCAGGTCTTTGGTCAAATAACATTTTTGCGATAAGGCCTTTCCTGATCACCTTTCAAAAATGCGATTAATGTCACACTTCTTTATATGACCTTAACAGCTCTCTTATTTTTGTCTGTGACCTATGACCATATGATCTACTACTTTTGTGTTGTTGTAGTTTAGTCATTCCGTCATGTCTGACTCTTTGCGACCCAGTGGACTGTAGCCCACCAGGCTCCTCCGTCCATGGGATTTCTCTGGCAAGAATACTGCCATTTCCTTCTCCATGACCTACTATATTTCAGTTTGCTGTTGCTTAGTCGCTCCAGTCGTGTCCGACTGTGCGACCCCATAGACGGCAGCCCACCAGGTTGGTTTACTGTCTAATTCATTAAAATACGTTTTATGAAGTCAGGGATTTCTGTTTTGTTCTCTGCTTTACTGCCACTGCTTATAACAATGTCAAATAAACATCTGATGAAACAGCAAAGCATGGGAAAGGAAAGAAAAGCTTGCCAAAAATCAAGCCAAAAGACAAAAAAACAAAGTTGAAAATAATTACAGAGAAAATGGTAGATATGGAAGAAAAAAAAAAGAAAACAATATAAAATATGTCTCTGGGAGAAAAAAACAGGCAAGTGAAAAAGAACAACAATAGTCAAATACGCATTAGAAGAAAACTTTCTGTATAAAGGAAGATGTGAATCTCTAAGTGGTAGGGCATATTATAACTAAAAGGAAATTAATATAGAGCAATCAAAAAGATATACTTAATAAAGCATCCTATGCTCATCCAGACAACACCTCCTCTTCCCAATCAAGTCTTCTAAGAGGGAGGAGTTTTAAAAATTAGGCTACCTTCAGACTTCTCTGCTGCTGCTAAGTCACTTCAGTCGTGTCCGACTCTGTGCGACCCCACAGACGGCAGCCCACCAGGCTCCCCTGTCCCTGGGATTCTCCAGGCAAGAACACTGGAGTGGGTTGCCATTTCCTTCTCCAACGCATGAAAGTGAAAAGTGAAAGGGAAGTCGCTCAGTCCGACCCTCAGCGACCCCATGGACTTCAGCCTACCAGGCTCCTCTCTCCATGGGATTTTCCAGGCAAGAGTACTGGAGTGGGGTGCCACTGCCTTCTCCGTCAGACTTCTCTAGGGACAATTATTCAATGTTAGGTCTGTGTACAAACTCATAAGAGAAAAAGTATTAATTTTTTTTTAATCTAGCCAATTGCCATTCAAACATAACACAACAGAGCTTCCCTGGTGGTCCAGTGATTAAGACTCCGTACTTCCTCTGCTGGGGCATGGGTTTGATCCCTGGTCAGGCAACTAAGATCCTACATGAAATGCAGTGTGGCCAAAACAAACATAAGAGCAACAGAAAAACATTTTCCAAAATGCTAGGACTTAGTTTCCAAGAACTCTTCTTGAAAATAATGCTCAAACTCCAGGAGTTGAATAAAGAAGCTAGAATCCTATTTAAATATAGAACTCAGCATGAACAATGAGAAAATGCGTTATAGCATAGAATGCAAATATTATAATTTGTAACAATGTAGAAAAAGTAAAATCCAGGAAATGTAACAGGACATAGTTTAAGTGGATTATCCTATATTGCTAAGTAACAAGAGGTATAATATTTAAATATTTTAAGAAGTGTAAGCGGTACCTCCTAGAAGAACTAAGATTAGTATCAACAAAACAGGTTGTGAAGGGGAAGGAAGAAAGTAGAGGTATATAAATTTTTATCTTTTATACTGGAAATCCATTGATAGTTACTTAAATGTGATAACTCAAGGAACATATGTATATACTATAAAGTTAGATTGTGCCCATTAAGTAAACAACTTATAAATTTAAAAAGTATCAAAAGAATACAAACAAAAAATTCATCAATTTGTAGTGAAAAGTTTAAAAAAGATGTATTTTAAGAGAAAGCATGATATGAAAATAAAATGACAGACAAAAGTGTATGTCATTTTTAGTACAAAAATAGTGGGATAAATTCACCTATTGAAGACAAATACAGGTAACAAATCAAAATAACAAAATCCAGCCATAGGGCACATGCAAGAAATCCATGTAAAACAAACTGATTTACAAAGGCGGAAAGAAAAGCAATGAAGAAACTCACAAGGCAAATGCAAACAAAAAAGGATCACAATATTAAGGTTAATTTCAAAGTAAAATAACTGGACAATGAACATATAACTACAATGAAGATCCTACTTGAATTTTATCTACCAAATAATGAAGCACTAAAATTGGCAAAGAAACTAGAGGAATTAAAGAAATAAACAGAAACAGAGCAAAGTGAGTTTCAGTTCACCTCTAAGCCCCCAAAAGATGAAGTGAACAAATACAATGTACCCTCTGTATCCATGAATGCAGAACCCGCAGATACACAGAACTGACTATACTATGCCATTTTATATAAGATTTGGAATCCATGGTGAGGGAGTAGAGGGGTGTGTGTGGCCCTGGAACCAATTCCTCACAGATATAGAAGGATGACTGCAGATTGAATTTTATGCCCTGAAAACAGAGAATATATCTTCTTTTCCAATAGTCATAATAACAACTGTTTATTATACCACAAAACATTTAAAATTTAGTTATATGATTTATAAAGAAAACTCTCAAATACTAAGTAAAAAATAAAATCAAAAGTGAAATGACAGAATATCGAATTATAACAAGAATAAAAATGTTACATAGCAAAATCTATGTACAATATGTAGAATATGGCTAAAGAAATGCTAAGAGGATAATTTACAGTCTTGAATTCTTACTGCTCAGACAGTAAAGGAGACCCGAGCTTGACCCCTGGGTTGGGAGGATCTCCTGGAGAAGGGAATGGCTACCCACTCCCGTATTCTTGTCTGGAGAATTCCAAGAACAGAGGGATATAGTCCATGGGGTTGCAAAGAGTCAGAGACGACTGAGCGACTAAGCAAGCACCTGAGAAAATCCACAAAAGAATAACAGCAGCAGCAGCAAAAACAACAAAAACCTAAGGAAAGCACAAAGCAAGAAGAAATTCAAATACAGAAAAATTATATAAACTAACCAGATCAGGGGGAAAAAGAAAGCACTGATATACCAAATTAGAAAAAAAGAATGAAAAGAATAACCACAGAAATTAGAAGATATCAAAAAATACAAAACATTATTTTCTTCAATTTTATCTCAAATCCAATGAAATTATATAGAAGATTATGAAACCATCCAAAGAGACCTAAACAGTCTACGAAAATCAGACCTAACTATTAACCAAATGAAGAAAGCTGTCCAAGAATTGGTTCACTCTCAAAATACATGAATGAATGAAATAATTAATAACAATTAAACTGAAAAAATCAAGGTCCAGTGATTTCACAGGTACTATATATATATCAAACATTAAGAAGCAGTTAACTCCAATCTAATTTACACTGTTCTAGAGCACTGGTGTCAGAGGTTAAAGTGTCTGCCTGCAATGTGGGAGACCTGGGTTCGATCCCCATGTCAGGAGGATCCCCTGGAGAAGGAAATGGCAACCCACTCCAGTATTCTTGCCTGGAGAATCCCATGGATGGAGGAGCCTGGTAGGCTTGCAGTCCATGGGGTCGCAAAGAGTTGGACACGACTGAGCAGCTTCACTCATAGATCACATAAAGAGAAGGCAAGTTTTCATTTTAAAAATGAGAAAACCATGACAGACACTCTAACCAGAAGATGGTAGTACAGAAAAAAAAATTATAAACCAGTTTCACTTATTCAACTAACTCCAAAATCTTAAAAAAAAAAAAATTTTTTTTTGACATACAGAATCTAGCAACACATTAATGGAATATAGTCTACCATAACAAAGTGAGATTCATTTGTGAATCAAAATGATTCAAAATTAACAAGTCCAACATAATGTGATTCAATTCATCATATTAATGACTTAAAGGATGAAACTAGTCATTTCATAAAAAATTGTTTTAAGTTAAAAATCAGTATCTATTTCTGATAAAAAACCTTTTAAATATGCACAAGCAAATACTCACTGAAACACACACACACAGTGCAATAATAAAAGCAATGACACTGAAATCAAGAATAAAGTACGAATATCACACCACTATTACTTATCAAATTGTTCTGATACAATGACCATCAAAGTGAGAAAGAAAAAAAATCAGAAAAGAGGCAAAATTATTATGATTTGAAGATGAAAATGTAGGACAATCAACTGGAAAATTCTTTAGAATTGGTCCTAGAGTTTAGTAAGATTGCCAATTGAAAACATAAACAGCTTTCCTATAAACAAATAAGTAATTAGAAACATACTAGAAAGAAATTTGAAAAAACAATTTTAATTATAATGGAATAAAAGAAAATAGCTAGGAATAAATTTCATAAAAAATACATATATTTTATACAATGAAAACTTTAAAACACTAAAGGACACAGAAATTGACTTGAATAAATGGAACATACTCTTAGAAACATACTCTTTGGAAAATTTAAAGGTGTCAATTCTTTCTGCACCCTTTCCAGTAAAGTTCACACCACAAAATACGTGTTAAGAACTTGGCAGGAAAATTTCAGAACATTAAGGAGGAAATCTTGATTAAATTACTTAATATAAGTAATACAGACTATTTACAAATATTATAGCATTTAAAACTTTGATACAAAGGCAGAAATAAGCAGATCAATGGAACAAAATACAAAGTCAGAAATAGACTCAAGTGTGGATTTAGAATTTGGTATATAATAAAAATGGCATTTCAAATCATTAGCTGTGCTGTGCTTAAGTTGCTCAGTCATGTCCAATTCTTTGCGATCCCATGCACTGTATGTAGCTCATCAGGCTACTCTGTCCATGGAGATTCTCCAGGCAAGAATAATGGAGTGGGTTGCCATGTCCTCCTCCAGGGGATCTTCCCAACCCAGAGATCAAACTCAAGTCTCCTGCATTGCAGGTGGATTCTTTACTATCTGAGCCAGGAGGGAAGCCTTCAAATCACTGGCTACAGATAAATTTTCTACAAAGAATCTTTACAAACCAATGAGAAAAAGACCAACAACCTATTAGAAAAATGGGCTAACTATAAGCACTTGTCACTTTTACCACTATGACAACAATGATCCAAAAGTTTCATAAAACACTTTAGCTATTGGTATTGATTAGGTATGCGTAAGCAGGTACTCTTTGATTCCCGGAGTCTTTTTAAAGGCAATTCAGCAACATCAACTTTCAAATGCCCTCTGACCCAGCAATTCTACTCTGATCAATTATCTTACAGGTACATTCACACATAGGACATTCTTTCCAATGTTATTTAAAATCATGAAAGACTGGAAACAACTTAAAGCCCTATGTATAAGGAACTGGTCACATAAAACTGTGAAACACACACACAAATATTATGGAGGTAGAGCTATATATGATCTTCAAAATATACTATTAAGGAGACTTACTTTTCAAGTATTCTTCTTAAGCATTACTGAATTTTTATTTTTTTATTCATGACCTATTTTTCTCTTTTTAAAATGAAATAAAAACTAAAAGTGAATTAAAAATAAAAATGGATTTTCAGTTTTGGTTTCGCCCGGTGGGTCGGCGGAGGCCAGGCTTGTGGGTGGCCAGAGTAGGGGTTCGGATCCCGGCCGCAAGATTTCTGATCATGATTGTTAAAGTGAGTCTGCGGAAGCAAACACCCAGTGACTTCCTGAAGCAAATCATCGGGCAATCAGTTGTTGTGAAATTAAATTCAGGAGTGGATTATCGAGGGGTCCTGGCTTGCCTGGATACATGAATATAGCCTTGGAGCAGACAGAGGAGTATGTAAATGGACAGCTGAAGAACAAGTACGGGGATGCGTTTATCCGAGCAAACAATGTGTTGTATATAAGTACACAGAAGAGGAGGATGTGAAGACACCAAGACACAGTACTTTTCATACCGAGATATATTTTTTGTCAAGTTTTTTGTTTCTTCTGTCATATAATTTTTCCTGTTTTGAAATAGTTGGTGATTTCCCACTGACACATGATTGAGATAAATGTGTAAAATTGTGGATTTATGCAAAGAGTTCTTCCATATTTAAGTTGCAGTCATTTTTTTTTCTTTTACCTCTATGTCAGCGTGCAGAAAGCAAAAAGATTTTTTTTTTAAACTGGAAAGAAAATTTTTTTCTTCCTACATGGAAGTTTCCAAGCAACGCCATTTGATCTGACTGCTTTGCTTATGGGACTGACCGAAATGATGGATGTGAGGTTAATTTAAACACTGTAGAGATGGCAAAAAATAAATAAAAATAATAAAAAATAAAATAAAAATGAAGTAAATAAAGTTTGGTAACTAACACATTTTGTAGTGCTCTTAATGTTTCAATGTAAGATTTATTCCTGCATAACTGGATGCAATCAGCCAGAGCACATTCTTTGACTTACGATTTTTCATCTTGGAAAAAATTAATCAGATAATCCACAGGTTTACTTTCTTTTTAGTGTATCTTCTACACATCATCAAAGTGTGAAAGAACACGGAGAAGATAAAGCATATAAAACAGAAAAAGCTGCTACATGTAACACACTTTGAACCAAACTTCTCTTATGCTTTGTATGTAATCAAAATAGAGGGAAAATGGAGGACACGTCTAAGATCAACTGTTTTACTTTAGATTTAACAATGTGCTTTTAATCCTTTTTTTCTTGTCAATGGCAGCTTTAAAAAAATACTTTTAAATAGATTCAAACTTGAACAAAGAAATTAGTCAGATTATGGCAATTTTTAAGTATTTACCAAGTACTACAACTAAATTATAGGAATACAAGCTTTTAATTATCATATTTTCTGACTGCCTTATTGGAGAAAGAAATGGCAACCCACTCCAGTGTTCTTGCCTGGAGAATCCCAGGGACGGGGGAGCCTGGTGGGCTGCCGTCTATGGGGTCGCACAGAGTCGGACACGACTGAAGTGACTTAGCAGCAGCAGCTGACTGCCTTAACGAGGAAAAAGAGAGAAGTTACCTGAAGTTGATGGACAAATCCAGCATTAGGATTAATACAAAATCTTCTTTCTTGAACATAAGCAAATGCATCTCTGAAAACAAAAAACATAGGAAAACTAAGGCAGTAACATTATTTCATGAATTAATCTCAATTTTCCCAGAATTTATCTAAAGTAGGAACTTACCTAACAATTTACCTAAAACAGAAAATCATAATCAGACAGCTTGTACTACAGAGAGGTAGTGAACTGCAGTGGGAAAATCCTTTGCTTCCCAGCTGTGTTCTAGGGGATACTTTTCAACTTCTCTAAGCTTTATTTTTTTCATGTGTAACTTGGGGATCATAACAATTCCTATCTTTAAGCACTACTGTGAATATGGAAGATAGTAAGTATAACATATCGTGTATAGCATGTGTCACACACACTACATGCTCAGATTTTATTACTGGTTAAATTAGAAACATATGGACTTCCTTGTGTTGTTGAGATAAAAGTGTCCAGAAGTGTATCTGGCATCTGGCAGAGACCCAATAAATAGAAGTTATTTTCACTAGTATTGCTGACATGGCACCAAATAATAAAAATATATATATAAAACAAAATCTACCAAGCATTAATCTTTTCAATGAAATAAACACAAAACAGTTGTATTCAAATAATATTTAAGAACACCTTTAAGCAAACTTTTCCATTATAATTTTAAGATAAAAATACCAAATGAACTAAAAGATCTGAATGTCCACTATGTGTCAGGCATGTGGATCCAATGTTGAACATAGCTCAAATGGACAAGGTTAACGGAGTACACAGCATAAGAACGGAAGGTTGATACAGGCATGTCATGTGAAGTTTCACTGGCCACATTTAGAATTATTAAGGATCAGAAACCTCTGAGAGCTTTTTAGGGTAAGGTGAAATATGATTTATCTTTTGAAACAATCAGTGTGAAGAACAGAACAGACTAGAGGAAAGAAAACAGAAGACCACTAAGATGATAACTATTGGAAGAGCTTGTATTATGGAGATTAAATAATGAGACATGACTAGAGCTTGATTAGGGTGATTCAATAATGAGAAAGAGCCAGAATCAAGGAATATTTTAGGACATAAAACAGAATTTGGTAATGGATTAGTCTGGGACATGAGTGAAAGAGTATCAATGACTACAGTAGATTTGTAACTTGTACAAGACACTCTAAGAAAGGAAATACTGTACATTGGCCAGCTTTGTTTTAGGGTGAAAAGCACATTAGCCTCTCTCTCCCTTTCATCTATGCAATATGCTTGGAAAAGATGATTTTGCATAAAACAAATAATAAATTGTGAATAGGCAATAAAACAATTAAGCAATTTTTCACCCAACTACTGTTAAAGGAAAACATAATAAATTAACCTTTTAAACAAGGAAAGCAATTACATCTTTGTCTAATAAGAATTTTAAAACTTAGATTAACCAATTTCCTAGTAGTAAGCAACCAGTTTTCCATGGGTAACTCCAACTGTAATTATCTTGGGTTTTTAAAATAATAAAACAACTAGCTTCATAAAGTAACAAAATAGCCCAAGTGGATCTACAAGGCAGATAGGCTACAGAGGTTAAGAGACTAATCACAGGATAAGAGGGCCTCATTAATCAACCATAACTATATGACAAAAATCAGTAGATTATTGACTTCTAGTGCCCAAATTGTCTCCGTTAAGCTTCATTTTAATGAGAATTTAAACTGTGGCTAGGTTTCAGAATACTTTCTTACCTGTACTTCATTCCAAATGTTTCCATAATGTATGCAATAACAAAGGCAGCACTAAAGAGGGGGAAAATATTTTAGAAAAAAAAAACAAAACAGAAAACATACTCATTAATTAAATGCTGGAGAAAGAAAGATTATTGCTAACATCATACCTCCTGGAGATCCCTGCATTCCCATGGACAAGAACTTTTCCTGAAAAACAAGAAATAGTTATTCTGATAGAAAGATACCTGATGCAGCAGCTAAAATATACTGAAACCATGTATCATACCACAGTAAAATAAATCTTGAGCATTTTATGTATTCTGCATACACAACTTGGATACTTACTAATTTTCAAATCCTTGAATTTATTTATATTAACTGTGTGGAAACTACAATAGACTTTTAGAGTAAAAAGATTTAAAGCTGACAACATGAAAATAGTTCTATAGAGATATTTAAGAAAGTCTATCCAAATAAAATAAGTTTTGGGAAATTTGGAAAGTCTATTATACATAATTATAATTTTCATATTCTTCATTTAAGACAAATACTAAAAATTAACTATAATGAATAATTTCCTAAAAATAAACATAAGTTAAATGAAAGAAAAATTATTTACCTCCACTTTGTAAGCTCTCATCAATAAATTCTTTTGTCTGAAGGAAAAAGACAGTGTGTTATAATAAAACACAGAGTAACATAAGCATACAATACAAACATATATACATAATGAAACAAAATATACTGAAAATATTTTCCTAATTTATATGAATAAAAATTACCTTACATCAAAAATTTCCAAAATGCTACAGATATAATTATTATAAGTTTAAATATTATTTTGCATTTAAGAAATCTGAAATACAATTTCTCAAATATTTGGAGATCATAAAAAAGATTTTTAAAATAGTCAATTTTCTTTAAAATACAATCCCACAATTTTCAGACATTACAAATAATAGCAGTATAGGAGAAAATCATGTTTCATTAAGTTTTAAAAGCACAATTAAGAAAGCAAATCATAAATATTAAATGATATTAAAATACTGTTACTTACCATGGGGAAAAAACGTATTATATTTTCAACCGGATTATCTGCAATATCCAAGACTAAATATCTGAAAATAGAATATTGTATGATTAAGCACACTTTCAGATAAAACTCTTCATATATAAAAAATACAAAAATTTCTTGACAACCATGAAAATAACTTTCAAAATGTCATATTCCCAAGGACCAAGCCATATATTTTGTAATGTTTGAAGGCACAGCAATTAAAGCCTTAAAGAACAGTTAACACATTAACATTTCTCTGATATGTATATTAAAAAAGTCTATCTTCTTAAAATAGAAAAATCATAAACAGGAAGAAATTTTCCTCTAGATCAAAGTAGACCTAGAAAATAAAGACAAAAATTGCCTATTTTCTCCTCTTTGTTATTCTTCTATTCCTAGCAACTTCCCTAAGACTAGAAGAGTTTTCTTTGGATGGCCCTGCCACCCTTCCTCACAACCCTACAGAGGACAATTCAGAGACAGACCAAAGCCTGAGAGAGAAAAAACTAATGGAAATAGAATGCAGCAGTCTGACAGAGCCGTGAGTCAAACATTCATTGTTTGAACTAACCTACAACAGAGCAACAAGCAACCCAAAGACCGTCTGTCCTCAAATTTTACACCTTGAAAAACATTTAAAATAAGTCATTTCAATATACAAGCCTTACTTTATCTTGTGAAAAACTGCCATTTCTGGAAATCTGCTGGCAGTTCAGTGGTTAGGACTCGGTGCTTTCACTGTTGGGGACAGGGTTCTATCCCTGGTTGGGAAACTAAGATCCTGCAAGCCTTGTCATACAGCCTCAACAACCACTCCCCTCACCCCACCTCCAGCCAAAAAAACAAAGAAACTTTCATTTCTAATCCATCCAAGACGATCTGTTTATTAACACAACTTACTTAGTTAAGTAATTGAGTTATAACATTAAAATGTAAAGTCAATATTGCTTTAATAGTTACTTTGGTGGTAGCAACTTCAATAAATTCAGGACTTATCACAGAAAAGCTATACCCAGGACATTTTGGCACTAAAAACAAAAATTAGAAAGGTATAGTATGGCACTTTAAAATATAACACTGTCATTTTCTTTAATATATACAAGTCTAGATGTGTGTATACATGATGTGCATGCAATCGCGCACTGTAAGTTGCTTCAGTTGTGCCCAACTCTCTGCCACCCTATGGACTGTAGCCCACCAGGCTCCTCTATCCATGGGGATTCTCCAGGCAAGGGTACTAGAGTGGGTTGCCATGCCCTCCTCCAGGGGACCTTCCTGACCCAGGGATCGAACCTGCGTCTCCTATGTCTCCTGCATTAGCAGGTGGGTTCTTTACCACTAGTGCCACCTGGGAAGCCCATGTATACATGAAACATACGTAACACAAAAAATTTAGAAGGAAATTTAACAAAATGTTAAAGTCAAGCTCCTCTGGGTTGTGGAATTATGGATGGCTTTTAAAATATTTTTCTTGGTGTCATTCTGTATTTTCATAAATATGTATAAAGAACAAGTGTATCTTCTGCAATTAGAAAAAAATCAATCTATTTCATTTTAGATTACATGCAATCCCCTTTTTAAAACTAATTTTCTTTAACTGAAAAATGTGTAGATCCCAGATCCTAAATTTCCCTTCCCAGAAGTAACCACTGTCAAGTTTCTAGTCTGTCAGTCTAGAAATTTCCTACACATCTACAAGAATAATGCCTAATTACTGCACATACTTTAAACACTGTGAGAGCACACACGTGGCTCTGCACCTTGTTTCCTTCATGCAATAAATCGTAAAGATTAGTCTATATCAGCACATACACAAATATTTCATTCTTTTTCATGACTACATAGTCTATTATGTATTCACACAATATATTTTAGAATATCTTACACTGAGGGACATTCAGGTTGTTTTCATTTTTAAAAAAATAAAGCAGAACATTAAAAGACTTTTAACATATATGATTTTATACAAATACTTCTAGAATGATATCCAAAGAAGAGTTAACAGTACCTGCCTCCTAGCTAGGGATAAATCAGGTAGTTGGGTTTAGGGAAGGAAAGAAATTTTTCCTCTCATACCTTTATGACCCTTTAGTCTTTGTATCATGTGTAATATATGCTTTACTTTTTAAGTGAAGCTAAAATAAAGAACATTAAAAACCATCAGACGTGCACAGGGATGACCCAGAGAGATGTTATGGAGAGGGAGGTGGGAGGGGAGGTTCATGTTTGGGAACGCATGTACACCCGTGGTGGATTCATGTCAATGTATGGCAAAACCAATACAGTACTGTAAAGTAAAATAAAGAAAAAAAAAAAAATCAGACACTCAACCTCATCATTTTAAGATAAATGTGAAAGCCAAACTAAAACTACACAACACAACTTTTACTCCAGGAGATCACAAGGCTGAAGAGCAATTTATTTACTCCAGATCAGGTGGTGAAGGGGCTTGCAATAAGGCAATGAAGCTACCAGCGAGGCCATGCAGGGCTAACCAAGACAGACGGGTCGTAGTGAAGAGTTCTGACAAAATGTGGTCCACTGGAGGAGGAAAAGGCAAACCACTCCAGTGTTTCTGTCAGGAGAACCCCACGGACAGTATGAAAAGACAAAAAGATATGACACCAGAAGACGAGCCTCCAGGTTAGATGTCCAATATGTTACTGGGGAAGAGCAGAGGGCAATTACTAATAGCTCCAGAAAGAATAAAGTGGCTGGGCCAAAGTGGAAATGACACTCAGTTGTGGATGTGTCTGGTAGTGAAAGTCAAGTCCAATGCCATAAAGAACAATACTGCATAGGAACCTGGAATATTAAGTCCATGAATCAAGGTAAACGGGACACGGTCAAGCAGGAGATGGCAAGATTGAACACTGACATCTTAGGAATCAGTGAACTAAAATGGACTGGAATGGGTGAATTTAATTCAGATGACCATTATATCAACTACTATGGGCAAGAATTCCTTAGAAGAAATGAAGGAACCCTCATAGTCAAAAAGAGTCCAAACTGCAGTACTTGGGTGCAGCCTCAAAAATGACAGAATGATCCTGCTTCGTCCCCAAGGCAAGCCATTCAACATCAGTAATCCAAATCAATGCCCTAACCACTGATATTGAATAAGCTGAAGACAACCAGTTCTACAAAGACCTGCAACACTTCCTAGAACTAACACCAAAAAATGATGTCCTTTTCACCATAAGGGACTGGAATACAAAAGTAGGGAATCAAGAGATACCCAGAATAACAGACAAGTTTGGCCTTGGAGTACAATATGAAGCATGGCAAAGGCTAAAAGAGTTTTGCCAAGAGAACACACTGGTCATAGTAAACACCCTTTTCCAAAAACCCAAGAGATGACTCTACACATGGACATCACCAGATAGTTAACACCAACATCATACTATGTTCTTTGCAGCTGAAAACGGAGAAGGTCTATACAGTCAGCAAAAACAGGACCTGGAACTGACTGTGGCTCAGATTATGAGTTCCTTATCGCAAAATTCAGGTTTAAATTGAACAAAGTGGGGAAAACCATTAGGCCATTCAGTTATGACCTAAATCAATTCCCTTATGAATATACAGTGAGGTGACAAATAGATTCAAGGGATTAGATCTGGTGGACAGAGTGCCTGAAGAACTATGGATGGAGGTTCATGACATGGTACAAGAGGCAGTAACCAAAACCATCTCAAAGAAAAAGAAATGCAAGAAGGAAAAGTGGTTGTCTGAGGAGGCTTTACAAATAGCTGAGGAAAGAAAAGAAGTGAAAGGCAAGGAAGAAAGGTATATCCAACTGAATGCAGAATTTCAGAGAATAGCAAAGAGAGATAAGAAAGCCTTCTTCAATGAACAGTGCAAAGAAAGAGAGGAAACAACAGAATGGGAAAGACTAGAGATCTCTTCAGGAAAACTAGAGATATCAAGGCAACATTTCACACAACAATGGGCACGATAAAGGACAGGAACTGTAAGGACCAAACCAAAGCAGAAGAGATTAAGAAGAGGTGGCAAGGATACACAGAAGAATTATACAAATAAGGTCTTAATAACCTGGATATCCACGATGGTATGGTCACTCACCTAGAGCAGGATATCCTGGAGTGTGAAGTAAAGTGGGCTAAGGTAGCATTACTAAGAACAAAGCTAGTAGTGTGTGTTAGTTGCTCAATTATGTTCAACTCTCTGAGACCCCATGGACTGCAGCCTGCCAGGCTCCTCTATCCATGGAATTCTCCAGGCAAGAATACTGGAGTAGGTTGCCATTCTTTTCTCCAGAGGATCTTCCCAACCCAGGGATCAAACCTGCGTCTCTTGTATCTCCTGCTTTGGGAGGCAGGTTCTTTACCACTAGTGTCACCTGGGAAGCTCAAAGCTAGTAGAAGTGATGGAATTCCAGGTGAGCTATTTAAAACCCTAAAAGATGATGCTGTTAAAGTGCTGCACTAAATATGTCAGCAAATTTGGAAAACTCAGCAGTGGTCACAGGACAGTAAAAGGTCAGTTTTCATTCCAATTTCAAAGAAGGGTAATGCCAAAGAATGCTCAAACTACCATACAATTGTGCTCATTTCACATGCTAGTAAGGTTATGCTCAAAATCCTTCACACTAGGCTTAAACAGTATATGAACTGAGAATTTCCAGACATACAAGCTGAATTTAGAAAAGGCAGAGGAACTGGAGATCAAACTGACAACATTTACTGGATCATGGAGAAAGCAAGGGAGTTTCAGAAAAAACATCTATTTCTACTTCTTTAAATTTTGACTGTGTGGATCACAGCAAACTGTGGAAAATTCTTGAAGAGATGGGAATACAAGACCACCTTACCTGCCTCCTGAGAAACCTGTATATAGGACAAGAAGCAATAGTTAGAAATGGACATGGAAAAGCTGATTGGCTCAAAACTGGAAAAGGAGACAACAAGGCTGTATACTGTCACCCTGATTATCTAACTTATATGTAGACTACATCAAGTGAAATGTGGGGCTGGATGAATAACAAGCTGGAACCAAGATTGCCAAGAGAAATGTCACAATCTCAGATATGCAGATGATACCACTCTAATGGCAGGAAGTGAAGAGGAACTAAAGGGCCTGTTAATAAGGGTGATAGAGGAGAGTGAAAAAGTTGGCTTAAAACTCAACATTCAAAAACTAAGATCATGGCATCCAGTTCCATCATTTCATGGCAAATAGAAGGGGAAAAAGTGAAAGCAGTGACAGATTTTATTTTCTTGGAGTCCAAAATCACTGCATGGTGTGGTGACCACAGCCATGAAATTAAAAGACACTTGCTCTTTGGAAGAAGAGTTACAACAAACCTAGACAGCGTATTAAAAAGCAAAACCATCATTTTGCTGACAAAGGTCCCTATAGTCAAAGCTATATTTTTTCCAGTAGTTATATACATATATGAAAGTTGAACCTTAAAGGCGGCTTAGCACTGAAGAACTGATGCTTTCTAACTGCAGTGCTGGAGAAGACTCTTGAGAGTCCCTTGGACTGCAGGGAGATCAAACCAGTCAATCCTAAAAAACCTCAATCCTGAATATTCATTGGAAGGACTGATGCTGAAGCTGTATCTCCAATACCTTGGCTATTTAATGCGAAGAGCTGACTTACTGGAAAAGACTCTGATGCTGGGAAAGATTGAAGGCAAAGGGACAAGGGGGCAGCAGAGGATTAGATGGTTAAGATAGCACCACTAACTCAATGGACATGAATCTGAGCAAACTCCAGTAGACAGTGGAGGACAGGGCAGCCTGAGTGCTACAGTCCATGGACTGCAAAAAGTCAGACATGAACTAGCAAATGAACAAGACTGGAAAAAATTAAAAATATTTTATAATTCTATCTGAGAGAGATACCAAGGAAGGAGTCACTGTCATTCACTTTGCACTAGGAATGCAAACTGATGCAACTCACTGGAGGGCAATTTGTAACATCTATTAAAATTTAAATGCTCACATTCTTTAATCTAGTCATTCTACTACAAATTTATCCTATTGATATATTCACATATGAATTAAATGACATAGAGGGATAGTCACTATATTAGCAAAAGTCTGGAAACAATCTAAATGTCTAACAATAGGAGATAGTTTGAACAGATTTTAGTGGAGTAATACAATAGATTACTGTCTACTTAAAAAGAATAACACAGGAGTTCTCTGGCGGGCTAGTGGTTAGTATTCTAGGCCGTCACTGATGTGGCCCAGTTGGTCAGGGAACTGAGGTTCTACTAGCCAGAAGATGCAATGAAAAAAAAAAAAAAAAGAGAAGAATGTAGCTAAGTAATAATATGAAGCAATCTCCAAAATACATAATTTTTTTTTAAAAAGCCTAAGTTGATCTGTGAATATATATGTAACATAACTCCAGAAAGATACTCAAAAAGAAGTAACAATGGATACTTGTAGAGAGGGGAATTGACTATTTATAGGACAGGAATAGGGAAACTATTTTTCAGTACACATTCTTTTGAACATTTAGAATTCTACATTATGTGCATAAATTACTTATTTAAAATATTTATTCTTTAAATGATGTACTGTATGACCCATCTTTATAAGACATATATATACAAAGTTCAATATAATAAAATCAACTTAAAATAAAACATTACATGTTTGATACCCATAACATTTTTATACGTTACATCAACAATTCTTACCTAAATAATTGTTGAAAGTTGGGTTTAATAAAGTTTGCTTCAATATTTTGTCGTATACATATTACATGAGTTATTCCATGTTTCTGTAGTATAGGTAGCTATTTAAAAAAAGAGAGAAATAGTTTGAAATACAAAACTTCATCTTACTGTAATAGAGATTTGAAAATGCACAGGACTCAACTTTATAGTTAATACAGCCACATCTGAGCTTTAAATACAAGGAATCAAAGCTAATTTCATAACAACATGCTTGAAGTCATCAGCAAAATATTTCAATGATTCAAGACAAATACACTACATGTTCTCAAAAGGCTTATAGAATTATTTTATATCTATAATTTTAGAGCTTGATATGACCTTAAAGATAATTTATTTGGGAAACAATACTCTACCTTCATTATACATATTAACCCTTTGACCTTTATATTATGTATAACATACTTTATTTATAATTTACATTTATACACTCTTTATTATTTATTTTTAATACTATATAGTGGTTAAAGGCATGGGCTACATACAGAGTCATGAGCTATGGAGGCCAAGCTCTAGATCCCAGCTCTGCTAATGACCTGAGCACTGTGGCTCAATTTTCTCACGTGAAAACTAGGAAAACAATACCTATTCACTGAATAGTTGTAAGAATTCTGTAAGATAATCTTTGGCATAGAGACTGGGACACATAGCAAGTATTTTTAGTAAATGGCAGTTATACATATTGGCTACATTTCTTATTTATTAGAGAGAACTACTCTAACATAAAGTTATTCAACATTTCTGACCTAGTTAATAGCAGTGCTGGAGCCCAAATCTCTAGACTGCTCTCTGCATCTCCCAGGAAGTACAGTTTTTCTATTTTAAGCCAGAATTAATTTATACAATTCACAAAAACTAACTTCTAGGGTTTAAAAATTCTCCTAAAGTTAAAACTGGCAACTCCAAATTATTCTGTGATGCTTTGTGGCTCTATATTTAAAGAAATTTAACATGATAACTCTAAAAACTGTAAGTTTTTATTTGTACGTGACTATAGGTTTCAGTGAAATTTACAGACAACATGTTATTTATATAGTTAGAATATATATGCCACGAGAATAAGGACTTTGTTCACTGATTTACACTATGTATAAAGCAGTGCCTGGAACATAGTTGTTGTTCAATTATTACATGTTCAAGAAATGAATGAACAAATCATGAAGAATCAGAATTATTAATAAGCCTGTGTTTTCTATTTTCAGTTTATAATCCTATATATTTAATTCCCTTTCTCTATTAATAGAACAGCAATACTAATAATTCATGGAAAAAGTTAAAGAATAATTTCTACCTGTTACAGATCGAATGCTTGTGTCTCCCTAAAATTCCTATGTTGAAGCCCTAAACTCAAAGGTAATGATATTCGTTTCTGGGGCCTTTGGGAGGTAATTAGATATAAATGAGGCTATGAGGTGGAGCACCCATGCTGGAATTAGTGCTCTTACAAGAGGAAGAGGCATCAGAGCTTCATCCCTCTGCCATGTGAGACTACCTCAAGAAGGAAGCAAACCTTTGAAGAGGGCCCTCACCAAAACCTAACCATGACGGCGCCCTCATCTCAAACTTCCCAGCCTCTAGAACCATGAGAAATAAATGTCTGTGGCTGAGACCATCCACTCGATGGTATTTTATTATAGCAGCTTAAGCCAAGAAAATGTGGTTTCTAAATGTTAATTTTTGCAGCAAAATTATGTCTGGCATAGATTACAGTTCAGTTATCTTTGTATTTCCTGAGTACATCCTGAGATAGGGGAAAGGAGGTTAAGAATTTGGCAGGATTAATAATAAATCAATGTTCCATATTCACATTTAGAAAACCCCCAAAGTGAATTCAGTATTCATTCCTTTGTCTATCACTGATCTCTGATATATGAACTTTTCATACCTACTCATTAATATGAGAAACTACAAGACATATATAATCAAGGATAAAACCTGTTTGTTTTATCAAGCTTGGAAGGCACATTAGATTACCAAGTAAAAACAAACCTTAAGACGGAACCCAAATATAACAGCACACAAAATATTTTTTTTTTAGTTTTCAACAGACTTTTATTTATACAAAGCAAACTATAACCTTATCTCATACCTGCAAACAGAAAAAATTTTATAAAAAGAAACAGTTCACTACCTACAAAGACCCTAAATATATCCCTTTTATTAAAACTGTATTTGAATGTAATAAAAGATAGGCCAAACTAAATGAGTTTATTAGGAGCTTATTCCTTAAGGTTTCTTTATTTCTATTATTCTTCTGATGTTACTGTTTTATATGATGATATGAAAAGAAATATGGGCTGAACTATAATGATTTATGGTGGAAAATAATCAAATTTTGCCATTGAAGCTTTTCTTCAGTCTAATGAGACCACAGCAAAGTTAGGGGGGAAGAGGTTTTGAGACAACGTATCTGTAAACAAATACTTACAAATTAATATGACAAAGAGTATAATACGTATATTTATAAAGCACAGTGAGAATACCAAAAGCATATAGTCTCAAATCATTCTGAACCCCAGTATTTGTGAGTATTACATTATTTGGGCAATAACTTTGTTTTTACAAAGTAGATCTATAGTTATAAAGTCTACAGTTATCTACTATATCTTTTTCTAAGTACTTATTTAGATAAATATTTTTATCAACATCCCACCTTCTCAACTTAGTTGCAGGCCATCAAATTACCACTATTACTCTTAGATATGACTCAACAGTCAAAAAGCTTTCCAGTTCCAAAATGAATGACATTAACTTATCAAATTATTTCAAAAAAAGTTTTTAATTCTAAGGTTTTTAAAAAACCTATTCAGGTATCAAACCGACTTCTAAATAGGCAGGGTATTAGGGAAAACATTTGTGATATAATGTTTTATATTATAATTCAAAGAGAATTAGCATTAACATAATTCATAGGGCTGAATCCTCTAGGAATTGGTAACAACACTGCTATTAATACATACATCTGAATGAGATCTACCCTTTCAATTGTGTAACTGAAGAAATAGATTTCAGCGTAAATATACAGGACACCTAGATATATAATACAATACTTTACAACCTGGAGGTTCTAGATCTCCATAGCTTGGAAAAACAAACAAAATTTGAATCATTTCAATTAAAATATGTAGGTTCTATGAATGTATTTGTACACGCTCATCACGCATATTCTATTTTACCCTTTAACTAATATGTTAAATAATCTTATTTGGGGATTTAATTACATCTCATATTTCTCAGAAACTATAATTAGCAATTACAGATGTCCAATATCCAGATTAGCAATATCAGGTATCTTGGAAGGTAAATAAATTATTAAAGGTCCGTTTGGGGCAAGTATTTTAAACACACGGATTTCATGAGGAAAATAAAAATACAAAACCTCACTTGTGATTTGTTGTTAAACACTTGAGAATCACTGATCCAATAAAATCTGAAAAGAAGTAGGTACTCCAGAGTCACAATTACTGGTAATATGCAATATCAGTGGACCCTTCCTCAAACAAAACTTTTTCTACTAAAAAAACTTACCCCAACTAGTTGGTTAATAAGGTCTACTGATGACTCTAATTTAAAGTTCTTACCTTGCTTTTCATGGCAGAAGAATATGGGCCTAAAAACAAACCAGGCAGAATTTCCTAGAAAAAAATATTGAGCTATTTACCACCAGTAATTTAAATCTACACAAAATATGTACCATGTAAGTATTTTCATAGCTGTTATAATAATTTGCTTAAAAGTTTATTATTTAGGGAGAATTTTCTAGCAACACTGAGCAAATGACTGGGAAGAGAAATGCAGATGTGCTGTATATAACAGGATGACACATTTAAAATTTAAATTAATTCTGAAAAGTCAGGTATTTGAACTTCCACAGTGCTTTTTTATAAGCAGTCTGAAAATTAGTATTTTTGTCTTTTAGTATAATTAGTATTGTTGTCTTTTCGATTACTAAAACACCTCTAATTTTACTTCTATTCTCTGCTACAATCTAGAAATTAAAGTTATAAAAAATATCATCCTTTTGGAATTACACAAAATCTTATTCAGTCAAATGAAAAGTAGCACAAGATTCAGCAATTTAAATAAATAACATCTGAATCATGAATTAAAATTTATTCTATGAGAATTCAATATAGAAGCTCTTCAGAAGGGATATACCATACCCTATATACTAATACAATTTTGTACTTCAATTCTATGGGATATCAGAATTATTTGTGTATAGATTTAATTTAATAGCTTCTTATATGTAGAAACTAGATTTTACTCATCTTTGCATTCCCCATAGCACCAAGTAAAATACCTCACAGGTAATCATGTATTTTTAATAAGTGAATTTTCACTAAGAGAAACAGGTTTTTTAGAGGTCAAGGAATTCCTGAGGAGAGACACTGCTTGACCTTGGGAGTGGCAGAGCTGAAAAACTCAACAAAAAGTTTTGCTATGTAGTAAGTTCAGTTCAGCTGCTCAGTCATAGCCGAACTCTTTGCGACCCATGGACTGCAACACGCCAGGCTTCCTTGTCCATCACCGAGTCCCAGAGCTTATTCAAACTCATGTCCATCAAGCCATTGAAGCCATCCAATCATCATCCTCTGTTGTCCCCTTATTCTCCCACCTTCAATCTTTCCCAACATCGGTGTCTTTTCAATGAGTCACTTCTTCACATAAGGAGCCCAAAGGATCGGAGTTTCAGCTTCAGTATCAGTCCTTCCAATGAATATTTAGGACTGCTTTCCTTTAGGATGGACTGATTGGATCTCCTTGCAGTCCAAGGGACTCTCAACAGTCTTCTCCAACATCACAGTTGAAAAGCATCAATTCTTTGGCACTCAGCTTGCTTTATAGTCCAACTCTCATATCCATACGTGACTACTGGAAAAACTATAGCTTTGACTAAATGGACCTTTGTTAGCAAAGTAATGTCTCTGTTTTTTAATATGCTGTCTAGGTTGGTAATAGCTTTTCTTACAAGGAGCAAGTGTCTTTTCATTTCATAGTGGCAGTCAACATCTGCCGTGATTTTGGAGCCACCCAAAATAAAGTCTCTCACTATTTGCCCATCTACTTGCCATGAAGTGATGGGACCGGATGCCGTGATCTTAGTTTTCTGAATGTTGAGATTTAAGCCAACTTTTTCACTCTCCTCTTTTACTTTCATCAAGAGGCCCTTTAGTTCTTCTTCACTTTCTGCCATAAGGGTGGTGTCATTTGCATATCTGAGGTTATTGATACTTCTCCTAGCAATCTTGATTCCAGCTTCTACTTCATCAAGCCCGGCATTTTGCATGATGCACTCTGTATATAAGTTAAATAAGCAGGGTGACAATATACAGCCTTGACATACTCCTTGTCTGATTTGGAACCAGTCTGTTGTTCCATGTCTAGTTCTAACTGTTGCTTCCTGACTGCCATACAGATTTCTCAGGAGGCAGGTAAAGTGGTCTGGTATACCTATCTCTTTAAGAATTTTTCAGTTTGTTATGATACACACAGTCAAAGGCTTTGGCGTAGTCAATAAAGCATAAGTAAATGTCTTTCTGGAAATCTCTTGCTTTTTTGATGATCCAGCGGGTGTTCACAATTTGATCTCTCGTTCCTCTGCCTTTTCTAAATCCAGCTTGAATATCTGGAAGTTCACAGTTCACATACTGTTGAAGCCTGGCTTGGAGAATTTTGAGCATTACTTTACTAGCGTGTGAGATGAGTGCAACTGTGCAGTAGTTTCAATATTCTTTGGCATTGCCTTTCTTTGGGATTGGAATGAAAACTAACCGTTTTCAGTCCTGTGGCCACTGCTGAGTTTTCCAAATTTGCTGGCATATTCACTGCAGCACTTTCACAGAATCATCTTTTAGGATCTGAAATAGCTCAGCTGGAATTCCATCACCTCCACTAGCTTTGTTCATAGTGATACTTCCTAAGACCCACTTGACTTTGGACTTTAGGACGTCTGACTCTAGGTTGAGTGATCACACCATTGTGATTATCTGGGTCATGAAGATCTTTTTGTATAGTTCTTCTGTGTATTCTTGCCACCTCTTCTTAATATCTTCTGCTGTTAGTTCCATACCATTTCTGGCCTTTATTGTGCCCATCTTTGCATGAAATGTTCCCTTGGTATCTATTTTCTTGAAGAGATCTTTAGTCTTTCCCATTCTATTGTTTTCCTCTATTTCTTTGCACTGATCACTGAAGAAGGCTTTCTTATCTTTCCTTGCTTTTCTTTGGAACTCTGCATTCAAATGGGTATATCTTTCCTTTTCTCCTTTGCCTTTACCTTCCCTTCTTTTCTCAGCTATTTGTAAGGCCTCCTCAGACAACCATTTTGCCTGTTTGCATTTCTTTTTCTTGAGGATAGTCTTGATCACTGTCTCCCATACAATGTCAAGCTATCACTAATTCATTCATCCCATATTGTATTTTTTTTCCATAAATTCCCTTTATTAAATGTTGGTTTGTACCATCCAGAAAATAGTCTTTATCAATTTCCTGTGGAAAATTCACCTGCTTATTCTTTATTTAAAATTTAAAAAAATTTAATTTCAGTATAGTAGATTTATAATATTATAGTTTCAGGTGTATAGCATAGTAATTCAGTATTTTTGCAGATTATACTCCATTAAATGTTATTATACAGTAATGGCTATAATTCTTTATCTGATACAATAAAAACGTTGTTATTTTACACATAGGCGTTTTTAATCTCTTAATCCCAGACACCTAATTTGTCCCACCACACTTTTGTCTCTCCTTTGGTAACCACTAGTTTGCTTTCTGTATCTCTGTAATTGCTAAGTCGTGTCCGACACTTTGCGACCCCATGGACTGTAATCTGCCAGGCTCCCTTGTCCATGGGATTCTCCAGTCAAGAATACTAGAGTGGGTTGCCATTTTCTCCTCCACATAGTGTGAGTATTCAACTCAATCTTCTGGAGAACTTCACTAAATTAACTGAAGTTGACTGGAAATCAGACACAAATGTGAACAATTAAGCGAAAAGGGTGATCTGCTTTACAGTCTACTCTCCAGAGTTTATCCAAACTACACAAACACAGAAAGCAAACTGCTTTCAGAAATAATACAAATACTGTGCCCAATTTTTCAGATGAAGAAAAACAAAGTGACTCATTAAGCACATACATATATAACTATTTCAGTAATTCTAAGAAATTTCATCTCCCATCTTTTTAAGAGCCACAATTAACTTTTAATATGTTAATATTTAAAATACTCAGTGATGAACCTACAGATCATGAGTCAATGGGACTCAAATCCTTTGTGAAATTAGGTTAAATTATTTAATAATGATAGTAACAGTAATACAGGTTGGCTGGAATAAAGAAGGTTGTCATACCTGCATCTCTCGTCTCATAGGGTAGGTCCACTCCTTAAAAATGGAAGGAAAACATAAGAAAAGTAAATAACATTATGAAAAATGTCACCCAATTAAAGGTCAAAGATGTAATATACAAATGTACGGATTTTTTAAAAATACATTATACTTAGAGAATATTCTATAAACACAGCAGATCAAGTGGCTTCATAAATATGTGAAAATTTAACTGACAAGAAACAATGATTAAGTTGACTCTAAGTAGTCAGGCCTCCAAAATTATGATTATGTCACTTTAAAACAGACTGAATAGTTCAGTAATTAAAAGTATAGGTATTCCAGATGTTTCTCGCAAAAATGATACTCTAAATCAGAGATGTAAAACAGACACCTTGTCATTTTGCCACCTCTAATCAATTGACAGTAGATAGCTATTGGGCTTCCCTTGTGCCTCAGCTGGTAAAGAATCTGCCTGCAACGCGAGAGACCTGGGTTTGACCCCTGGGTTGGGAAGATCCCCTGGAGAAGGGAAAAGCTACCCATTCCACTATTCAGGCCTGGAGAATTCCATGGACTGTATAGTCCATGGGGTTGCCAAGTCGGACACGACTGAGCGACTTTCACTTTATTGGCCTCTCTGATAGCTCAGCCAGTAAAGAATCTGCCTGCAAAGCAGAAGACCCTTGTTCAATTTCTGGGTTGGGAAGATCCGCTGGAGAAGGGATAGGCTACCCACTCCAGTATTCATGGGATTCCCCTGTGGCTCAGCTGGTAAACAATCTGCCTGCAATGCAGGAGACCTGGGTTCGATCCCTGGGTAGGGAAGATCCCCTGGATAAGGGAAAAGCTATCCACTCCAGTATTCCGGCCTGGAGAATTCTATGGACTGTATACTCCATGGGGTTGCAGAGTTGGACACGACTGAGCAACTTTCACTTTCAGACAGCTATTAATTAAACCCTATGTGGAGAAAAATTCAAGGAAGAAAAGAGTGCTGTGGTCATTGAACATCTGCAACGGATGAAAAAAGAACAGAATATGATAGGTATTTATCTGCCATGCCTGATCTAAACTGCTAGATGCTTATCAAATAGCCTTTCCCATATCTCACTTGGGCTTGATTCTGTCTAGTTCAAGCCCCTTTAAAGATACACTTTACATCAGTACAGAGTTCATTCTTGGAATGCAGACCAAAATAAAATAGTTAGAAAGGGAAGCCACTCAGTCATGTCCGACTCTGCGACCCCATGGACTGTAGCCTACCACGCTCCTCCATCCATTGTCCTTCGGATTTTGCAGGCAAGAGTAGGGTGGCCATTTCCTTCTCCATGCAAAATGCCAACGCAAAATGGCAAAGATAGAAAAAGTTAGAAGAAGAAAAAAGCAATTACAGTGAGTTGAAATGAGGAATCAAATACACTACAGGTAGTCTTCATTTGTAAATGGACTACATTCTATAAGTTTCTAGCTTAGTTGCTTGAAACTCAGAATTAAAAATAGTAATTAGGTTTCTAAAATTAAAACTGCAAAAAGGTTTTTTAAATTTCTTTAGAAAATTTTAGAATTACAGATAAGTTAAAAAAATGTACAAAGAATTCCCTTTACCCTCTATCCAGATTCCCCAAGTCAGAAAAGTATTTTTAACACAGAAGGTAGAAATGTTATACTTCTGTAATGTAAAGAGAGAATATATACTCCTACAATGACCATCAGCATTCCTTTTTTTTTTTTTTATAAAGAGAAACAAAATAAATTTTTTGTTTCAAATCTTGAAACTCTCAACAATGTAGAATTGGTCTATAAACCCTGAGAAACCAAATGACTGTTAAAATATATCTTCCAAAGTATCTTTAGCTTTGCACAGTGGCAGTATCATAGCCAATGAAGTTTAACTGAGGCATATTAACTGTAAATTCAAAAGTATCTTTAAATGCACAGATGAACTAAGTGAGGGTCCCCAGACAGACACACACTCACAAACACAAGAAAGCACAAACCCAGCAAGGGCAGTAAACACTGAAACACAGCATCCTGAGAAGATCTGCTAGTCTTTTCAGTCTTATGTTTCTGTTCTTTTTTTTTTAATAAAAAATAAAATTTTATTCATATCTTACACTTAACAAAAATGTTGTAGACTTAGATGTGAACCCAAAATAACAACTTTTAGAAGAAAACATATGAGAATATTTTTGTGACTGGGTTAGGCTAATACTTCTTAAATATGACACCAAAATCACAATACATAAAAGAAAAAATTCAATAAACTGGACTTCCATCATGATACAAATATCTGTTGTGTGTAAGAAGCATTCACAGTTAAAAACTGAAATTGGAGCCATGAACTGGAGAAAATACTTGTAAGGAATGTATTTGATAAATAAACTGTATCTATATAGAACATAAAAAGAACTCTTAAAACCCAATAATAAGATTTGAAGAAACAACAAGGAGATTGAATTAGTGATCAAAATCATCCCAACAAAGAAGTCCAGAACCAGACAACTTCACTGGTAAATTCAACCAAATATTCAAAGAAGAATTAGTATCAATCCTTTACTAACTTTCCCAAAAAACAAAAAAACTGGGAACACTTTTCAAACTCATTTTATGAGGACAGCAGGTTGTTCAGTCCCTAACTCATGTCCAACTCTTGCTGACCCTATGGACTGCAGTAGGCCAGGCTTCTCTGTTCTCCACTATCTCCCAGAAAGTGAAAGTCACTCAGTGGAGTCTGACTCTTTGCAACCCATGGACTGTACAGTCCATGGAATTCTCCAGGCTGGAATACTGGAGTGGGTAGCCTTTCCCTTCTCCAGAGGATGTTCCCAACCCAGGGACTGAACCCAGGTTTCCCGCATTGCAGGTGAATCGCCAGTATTCTGGAGAATTCCAAGAACTGTATAGTCCACGAGGTCGCAACAAGTTGGACATGACTTAGCAACTTTAACTATCATTATCTCCCAGAATTTATTCAAAATCCTGTTCACTGAGTTGATGATGCTATCTAACCATCTTATCCTCTGCCACACCCTTCTCCTTTTCCCTTCAATCTTTCCCAGCATCAGGATCTCTTACCATGAGTCGGCTCTTAAAATGGATGTAAGAATGAAGTGCTAAAATGACCAATCTGAATGTAGAGCTCAGATAATTTTCACAAATATACTTACCCACAAAATCACAACACAGATGGAGATTTCCATCATCCTAGAAAGTTCCCTCTTTCCTCTTCTCAGTCAGTATCTCCTGTCCTCAGATTGACTCTTATCATTACAGATTTTAGTTTTGTCTGTCCTAGAACTTCATGTAAGTGGAATCATTTGTTGTTTAGTCACTAAGTCGTGTTCAACTCTTTTGTGACCCCATGGACCAGAGCCCACTCAGCTCCTCTGTCCATGGGATTCCCCAGGCCAGAATACTGGAGAGGGTTGCCAGTTCCTTCTCCAGATCTTCCAAACCGAAAGATCAAACCCTCATCTCTTGCACTGGCGGGAGAATTATTTACTAATGAACCACCAGGAAAGAATCATACAGCAGTACTATTTTAGGTCTGGTTTATCTCAACCTAATGTCTATGAGATTCATCTATGCTGTTGCGTATGTCAGTAATTTATTGCTGTGCAGTCACAACTGACTCCTTCTCCTGTTCATGGAGATTTAAGTAGCTTTCAGGTTTGGGCAATTATGAATAATGGTGCTGTGAAAACTCTTTTATATGACCTTTGATGGACATATGCATTTATTTCTCTCGAATATATAAGTGGCAATTAAATGACAATCAGAGTAAGCCTATATCTGGCTTTACCAGACACTGTCAAAAGTTTTCCAAAAGCAATTTATGCCCCCACCAGCAATGGATGGGAGTTTTAGTTGTTCCACATTCTCACCATGGTCTTACTTTAAATGGCACTGCACTTGAGAGAAAGCCTAGGACCTGCTCAAAGTGGGAAACGAGATTATGACCAAAACGCTGGGTCCCCAAGGGGCAATACCTTCAGTGAAAACACGCTGGAGGGAGTAGAAGATTACTTTATCCCCACAGAAATGAGTACCCCTGCCTTTCCTATCTTTGGGTCTGAGTAGGTGGTGGTGGTACTAGTGGGATGAGGTCTTAACCAGTCTGACTCATGAGACCAAGTGAAAATTTAATGTCAAGTTGTCCTGAATAGATAGTGTCCTGGGAGAAGTAAATGCATTTTCTCTCTGAAGGAACATACCCTAAACCTAAATCAGTAATAATTCAAAAGCTAAGTTCTAAGAACTCACAATTTAAAAATTCATTTAAAAAAGGAGGAAATAAGCCAGTATCAGAAGCCATACAACTGAATCACATCCACAAAAACTTCAGATATTAATTACAACAATAAAAAATATTGCTGTCTTTGTGGATATGATAAAACATTCACTATGAAAGTACCCTTCAGTTCAGTTCAGTCTCTCAGTCGTGTCCAACTCTTTGCAACCCCATGAACTGCAGCACGCCAGGCCTCCCTGTCCATCACCATCTCCCGGAGTTCACTCAGACTCACGTCCATCGAATCAGTGATGCCATCCAGCCATCTCATCCTCTGTCGTCCCCTTCTCCTCCTGCCCCCAATCCCTCCCAGCATCAGGGTCTTTTCCAATGAGTCAACTCTTTGAATGAGGTGGCCAAAGTACTGGAGTTTCAGCCTCAGCATCAGTCCTTCCAAAGAACACCTAGGACTGATCTCCTTTAGAATGGACTGGTTGGATCTCCTTGCAGTCCAAGGGACTCTCAAGAGTCTTCTCCAACACCACAGTTCAAAAGCATCAATTCTTCGGCACTCAGCTTTCTCCACAGTCCAACTCTCAAATTCATATATGATCACTAGAAAAACCACAGCCTTGACTAGACGGACCTTTGTTAGCAAAAAAAATCTCTGCTTTTGAATATGCTATCTAGGTTGGTCATAACTTTCCTTCCAAGGAGTAAGTGTCTTTTAATTTCATGGCTGCAATCACCATCTGCAGTGATTTTGGAGCCCCCCAAAATAAAAGTCTGACACTGTTTCCACTGTTTCCCTATCTATTTCCCATGAAGTGATGGGACCAGATGCCATGATCTTCATTTTCTGAATGCTGAGCTTTAAGCCAACTTTTTCACTCTCCTCTTTCACTTTCATCAAGAGGCTTTTTAGTTCCTCTTCCCTTTCTGCCATAAGGGTGGTGTCATCTACATATCTGAGGTTATTGATATTTCTCCTGGCAATCTTGATTCCAGCTTGTGCTTCTTCCAGCCCAGTTGTTTCTCATGATGTACTCTGCATATAAGTTAAATAAACAGGGTGACAATACACAGCCTTGATGATGCTGTAAAGAGCAATACTGCATAGGAACCTGGAATGTTAGGTCCATGAATCAAGGCAAATTGGAAGTGGTCAAACAGGAGATGGCAAGAGTGAACACTGACATTCTAGGAATCAGCGAACTAAAATGGACTGGAATGGGTGAATTTAACTCAGATGACCATTATATCTACTACTGTGGGCAGGAATTCCTTAGAAGAAATGGAGTAGCCATCATGGTCAACTAAAGAGTCCGAAATGCAGTACTTGGACGCAATCTCAAAAACAAGAGAATGATCTCTCGTTTCCAAGGCAAACCATTCAATATCATGGTGACCCAAGCCTATGTCCCAACCAGTAACGCTGAAGAAGCTGAAGTTGATCGGTTCTATAAAGACCTACAAGACCTTTTAGAATTACACCCAGAAAAGATGTCCTTCTCATTATAGTGGACTGGAATGCAAAAAAAAAAAAGAGTACCCTTAAGTATAACCAAAAATTAAGAAATCAATTTTTTCAAGACCCAAAAGGAATATGTAGAACTGAAAATGTACAACTGAAATGAAAAGTCATCAGATAGGCTAAACAGAAGAAAGGACACTGTTAAAGAGAGAATTTGTGAATTAGAAAACAGAACTAATGAAATGACCTAAATCCAGAGTTGGAAAATATGAGCAGTTAACAGACAGGTAAGATATAAGTAAAAGGTCTAACATCCATAGAATCTAAGTTCTAGAAGGAAGGGTGAAAAAATAAAGGGGACATATTATATACAATATTAATATGAATTTCCCAAAACTATTAAAGGTACCTTAGAAATAGGCAGCTTATAAGGAAAAGAAATGCACAGATAAACAGGAAAAGAGGAAACTGCTCAGCATAGCAAACACAGAAAGAAGATTTTTTTTTTCACACACTAAAAGCAAATAGAAGAATGGAAAATATGAATAGAGGCCAGAAGATCTACATATATGCAGCCAATTAATTTTCCTGAAAAGACACCAATGTAATTCAATGGAGAAAGAAAAGTCTTTCAGCAGGTGATGCTGGAAATAACTGAATAAATGTCTGGAAAATAAAATAAATGTTGATCCTGACCACACATGCACACATGTGCACACACACAAATGTCTCATGTGTCTTCATTGTTGTAATCTACTTCCAATACTTGATGACAGTGCTTGGCACACAGTCAATCAAAGAGATGCAGCTTTGTGTGGTCTATGAGACTTGACCCAAATAATGTTTGACTCCTGTGTGCTTAGGAGCTCAGTTGTGTTCAACTCTCAACAGCCCCGATGGACTGTAGCCTGCCAGGATTCTCTGTCCATGGAATTTCCCAGGCAGGAACACTGGAGTGGGCTGTCATTTCCTCTTTCAGGGATCTTCCCAACCCAGGGATCAAACCTACCTTCCATCTCCTGCATTGGCAGACAGGTTCTTTACCACTAATGCCACCTGGGGAAGTCAGTGGGCACTCAATAGTTGTTGAATGAATGAAAAAAAAGTATGTGTGTTTGTGTGTAAACATAAATGCAAAAATGATATAATTTCTAGAAGAAAACACAGAAGAATATCTGCAACCTTGGGAAACGAAACAATGTCTTAAAGAGAACACAAAAGGTACTAAGCACAAAGGAAAAAAATTTAGTAAGTTCGATTTAATGAAAATTAAAAAATTCTGATCAACTGAAGTATACTGCTAAGAAAACAAAAGATCAAGCCACAAACTGAAAGAAAATATTTGTAGTACATATATTCAACAAAAGACTTGTATCCAAAATACAAAATACCAACAATAAAGTGAAAACCTAATTTTTAAAATGGGAAAATAAGTGAACAGACATCTCATGGAAGGTAACTAAAAGGCCAATATCACATGAAAACATGCTCAACATCATTAGTCAGTCATTAAGGAAATTCAAATTAAAACTACTACATACCCACTAATGACTAATGTTAAAAAGTGACAGTACTATATATGCCAGTGTTGATGTGGAGCCAGTGGGACTCTCAAACACTGCTGATGGGAGTATAAAATGAAATGCTAATGATACACTTACTCTATTAATTGAGCAATTCTTAACAAAGATTTGCTAAAGAGAAATGAAAACATAAGTCCACCAAAAAGACTTGTCCAAGAGTATTCAAAGCAGCTTTATTCATCATAACCCCAAACGTCTATACATAGTATACTCATACAATTAAACAGTACTCAGCGACAAAAAAGAATCAACATCTCATAAACACAACAGAGATGAACTTCACAGATACTATGATCAGTGAAAAAAGTCACAAATGAAACAGTTTCTTTTGCATGATTCCATTTATATGAAGTTCAAGAACTGACAAAACTACACTATGGCTATAGAAATTATAATATTCATTGCCTAATGTGGGGTGTGGTAGGGGCTGCTTGGAAACATGAGCTAACTTCCTATGTTGGGAGAAATGGTCTATATCTTGATAGAAGCAGTAAACACTGGTGTATATATTTAACAAAACTCATTCATTGTACATAATATCTGCATTATACTCTATGTAAATTTTATAATCTCTATCAAAAGGAGAGAGAATCCGGACAAAGACAACAGATTACATATAAAGAAAAGATAATTCAACTAACTGATTTCTCAACTAAAAGAATGAAACGCCAGAAGACAGAAGAGTAATACATTCAAAGTGGTGAAATAAATAACTGTTAGTCTAGGATACATATTGAGAAAATCATCTTTCAAGAACAAGAGTGAGATAAAAGACAATTCCATACAAACAAAAGAGAGTTTACTACCAGCAGACTCTTATTAAAGAACATCTAATGTTTTTTTTAAGAAAAAGTACTGCTGTCTCTATTTTACATTTCTACTTTAGGCACTGAGAGCCTACATAACCTGACTTCAAGTAGTTTGTTCATCACTACACTATACAGTCTTTCAATGTAAGAAGGAACTATAAACAAACATACAGTTATACTTTAACAAATATAGACTATATGATTAGCTTATAGAGATTAATAGAATAGGAAAAAGTATATGATTTACAAGCCAGTAGAGGGGTAAATGTAATCAAACTGTACAAACTGAATTGTTTATCTGCTTTTATAACTTACCAATATATTATAACCTTCTTATATTGAAAAAATGTTAAACAAGTCAAATACTCTTGTCACTTTAGTCACAGAACCCTTAACCATTGAGCACAGTACCTGCAAAGAATATGCATTGAGGAGATTCACGGCACTACACTCTATGGATCTTACTTTTCTTTTTTAAAGATTCTCTAGCAGCCTTATATTCTGAAAAAACTTGTCAGAGTTGTGAGAAAGAATGTAATTAAAGAAATGTGTACATTTGAATTTACCAAAACTGAAATAGCTACATTATGTGTGACAAAAGAAGAACAACAGAGGACCATATATAGAGAAGTGGTGTACATATATTCTAGGGAATATGAGGCAATATACCTGATGGCACTTAAAGCCACAGGAAAAACATGTGCTTCCTTCTGGTGTCAATTTTATCATAAATTCCACCTCCCTCAAACCCCCTGAGGAAAAAAATATTTTCACTGACCACTATCTTAGAACATTCATATTAAAACAAACATGAACATATGAACAGAATTCAAAATTTACATGAATTTTTAAGTGAAACAAGAGGCTTCAAATAAATTTTGAGCTTCTCATAAGGTTGTATTCGATAGAACACATATGCTGTATTTACAGAAGACATAATAAAGGAGTAAGAAGCAAGCTGTATAGAAGAGAATGAAAAATTACTCCTATTCACCGGACAGATAAAAATTACTCCTATTCACCTGTTATATGACTTGCTGTAACAGGCATGGTTCCTTTGAAACCTAGAACGTCTTTTCTCATAGAAAATTTCATTTGGAGCATTTCCTGGTGTCAGCATCAGATCCTGATCTCAGAACAAATCTTAACAAATGCCTTGTCTACCAATTCTGCCTTTACATCAGGACTTTGAAAGTCATTTATGCTCACAGTCTTGCTCTACCAGACATGTATCTGTCTGAACATATATCTAATAACCAAGTCTTGCATATATCACACTCAACCTTAATCTCAGCCTGCCCACATTGTTTCAAAAATCCACCTCTTTAGAGATGCTAGTGTTAATGAAGCAGACTCTCATTATAACTGATATGATGTATTTTGAGTTACTCCTGTAATTAATTAGTAGAATCAATTTCCCAAACTCTGCTGATTAGCCGAGCAGTCCAACTATGTTTCTCAAACCACAGCAAGCCAGTTAAGCCAAAATATCCTTAATTGTGAAACACACCATGCTTCTGATGGGAATTCACAAGTGAAAATCCTTCAATCAATAATGAGCTAGAAGATACCACATATTAAAACGTCTTTCAGGCTCTCTTCTTACTTCTCAAGCAAATGACCTATAATAAAGTCACACTTAGGGGACAGAAAAAATGCTATAAAAATGTTCAAAGACCAATAAACAAATAAATGTACCAACTTACGCTAGTTGAAACATAATGTTTACAAATACCAAGAGGACTGTTTAAACAACAGGTTGGGGCAGTTAAGGGAAAAAAAATCAGAATACTATACCTGAGCTGGGACACTTCACAAAACAGAAAAAGCAGTATTATAGTTTCTTTCACTGCTCCCCACCCCCAAAAAGGTCCTCTTCAGAGTAAGCTCTTTCCTTCTGGCCTAGCTCAAGTTCTGCTTAAACCAAAGGACCAAAAGAGATTTTTACTTTAAAAATGAGAGGGTTGGGAGGATATGGAAAAACAGAGAAGTAGTCCAAATCAGTTATTTCTAAACTAACTGCCACTGGAATTATCTAGTTCCATCTTAAACCAATTAACTCAGAAAAGGAGTCCAGGCTTGGTTATTTTTCAGAAGTTCCTTGAGTGAGCCTACCCTTGTTGTTTAGTCGCTCAGTGGTTCCCGACTCTTTGTGACCCCTTGGACTCCTCTAGCCCACCAGGCTCCTCTGTCCATGGGATTTCGCAGCAAAGAATACCGCAGTGTGTTGCCATTTCTTCCTCCAGGAAATCCTCCCAATCCAGTAATCAAACCTGAGTAGCCTGCATTGCAGGCAAATTCTTTACAGCTGAGCCACTGGGGAAGTCCAGCAAGTGCTACAGAAGCTCAGACACCTGGGCATTGAACTAATCTGGAGATGGGAGAGTGGACACGAGGAACTGGCAAAATCAGGGAAAGCTTCTCTGAAGATATGATGCCTCAAGTGGGATCTAGGCCAAGAATAAGTAGTTAATCAGGAGAGGGCAAGGGGAATGTGCTGGCAGTCATGGCAGGGGAAAATTGTAGCTTAAAGGCTTCTAAGGTAGGGAGAAAAACATAGAAGCATTCCAGAAATGGAGAGAAGGTGACTATGGATAGGGCCCGAATGGAGCAAGGGGAAGAGTTGCTCATAACATGATTAAGAGAGGCAGGTGATGCCAGTTCACACAGGACCATGCTGATGACATTAAGGGTCTGAACTTCATCCTCAAAACAACAGGAAATTACAGCAATTTTAAAGGAATGACAATCTTTTTGCAAGCTGATCTAAATTTTTGCTAGCAACCATCCTAGGAAGACTGCTCTATGCAGTATTTCAAGAAACTTGGAAGTAATATTTTTATAGAGGTGACAGGATCATAAAGTTATCATATCCTGATTACATCAATCATTAACAGTCTTCACTGAAATTACTGTACTTGAATTTTTTTACTTAAGCAAGACTGGCATGTGATTGGGAGTGCTTCCTATGTGGAAAAAACTATGCTGGCTAGTCACCATAATCGTGTAAGATCATTTGCCACTTTACATATTTCACTGGAAATTAAAAAATTAACATTGTTTTATTAGACACTTTACCATGTGTAATTAACTAGATGCCCTATTTAATTGATGATTATTTATAGTTCTGTCTGGCCAGAAAGCATCTTCCACCTTCTGTGAAATGCTCCTATCATCTTGGTGGGAGGGCTACCAATGATAAACTTCGGTCCCCTTAGCCCAGGAAGTGTGCGACCTAGACTGGATCCCTCACTATACTCACCCCTTCCTGGCTCTCCTGACTGATACCAAGGATAAGCCAATCCACTAGATTTTAAACACTAAAGCTTAGAGAAAAGTGCCTTTCCCCCTTAATGTGAATGCTCTAAGGGTCTGACCCTCAAGCAACTGATGGTCAAACTTGATACCTGTGGAGAAGCCCAAGAAAAAGAACAGATCTTGACAGAAAATAGAGACAGGCATTAACGAAAGGCAGGGGCAGTACTGCTGCATTTTAATACCATCTAGTCAAGTCTGTTAGTGTTAAAGACTGAGCCACTTCACTTTCACTTTTCACTTTCATGCACTGGAGAAGGAAATGGCAACCCACTTCAGTGTTCTTGCCTGGAGAATCCCAGGGACGGAGGAGCCTAGTGGGCTGCCGTCTATGGGGTCACACAGTCGGACACCACTGAAGCGTCTTAGCAGTTCAGTTCAGTTCAGTCGCTCAGTCGTGTCTGACTCTTTGCGACCCCATGAATCACAGCACACCAGGCCTCCCTGTCCATCACCATCTCCCGGAGTTCACTCAGACTCACATCCATCAAGTCCGTGATGCCATCCAGCCATCTCATCCTCGGTCATCCCCTTCTCCTCCTGCCCCCAATCCCTCCCAGCATCAGAGTCTTTTCCAATGAGTTAACTCTTCGCATGAGGTGTCCAAAGTACTGGAGCTTCAGCTTTAGCATCATTCCTTCCAAAGAAATCCCAGGGTTGATCTCCCTCAGAATGGACTGGTTGGATCTCCTTGCAGTCCAAGGGACTCTCAAGAGTCTTCTCCAACACAACACTTAGTAGTAGCTGCAGTCAAGTCTCTGAGACCAGTTTGCACTCCAAACTTTCTGGATTTAGTTACTTCTTTTCCTTGTTACTTACGCTCCTCTGGTTTCTGTCACTTGTAACTGAGAGATAACAAACATCCAGTGCTACAGAATAAGGAACGATCTGGCTTTCAGTAGACGATATGAATATCATTATGTACTAGGGTTAAGTATTACTTCTCTCCAACACAGGAAAAGCAGCAAGTAGGAAAGAAGCAAGCTGTGTTCCTAAGAATTTTACAATCTTTGCAAAGATAAGATGTATTATCATTTAATAAGATTAGATGCAAAGTATGTAAACATTTTAAACTAGAACTATTAAGACGAGAACAGGGAAGAATTGAGGTGTATTTAAAAGGACAATGAATTAAGAATGAGGACACCAAAGTGCACTAGGAATACCATTTATTCTTAGTAAGCTACAATTTCTTCATCTTAAAAGTGGGAAAGCTCTACATTATTTCTAAGGTTGCCTAGTGTTGAAATTACTGAATCATTTCAAAGATATATAAGCATACTCTTCATTCACATTATTCCATATAAAAGAAAAAAGTATAAAATCATTCTTAACCTAACCTAAATTCTCTTTTTTCCTATTTGAATCTACTCTTAAAACATGAAATTCTCAAGGATTATCATCACAAGCAAATGATCCCCCAAATCAAAAAAAGTGAACCAACCACAAAAGAAGACATTTAATAGAATGAATACCTGCCATAAACTGATCTCTTAAAAGCAGAAATTGAGACTACTAGAGCGCATTCTGTCTTCAGAAAATTTCTAATTTAGTAGTCTCCAATACCATAAAGCATTTTAAACTAGGAATAGATGCGGGAAAATGCAATACAAATGATAGGGAGGGAAGATGTAAGGTGGGATGAAAAAAACCCCGAGTTAGAAATCAGGAGACCAAGTTATAAAGAATTTTATTCCCCATATTAATTTCCCTCCAAAGGGCAAGTTTTTTGACTGACGTTTTCAGATTCAAATGAGCTAGTTTCGTGACATTTTACTCTGATGATCACGGTTTGCCTCAAAAACACCAAAAATCAAATCAAACCAAAACAAACCAACTACTTCGGGAAACTTGTTAAGGCACACTTCCAAGTTCAGGCCCCACATCAATTCCACACGTGGGCTCAAGTGTCCCACAAGTCAATCGATGACACCAAAGATTATCCCTCAAAATGAGATTAAAAACATATCCTTGCATTGCTTTGGCAATAAAAGGGTTATCTTACTTGAAGTAAGTCCTCGACGCCGAATCGGGGGGAAAAAGGACTGAAGTAAGTAGACCAGACCCGGCCCGGGCGTCTCCGGAGGGGAAGAGGAACTCCGGGAGCCGTGGTCGGGGCAGACGGCCCCGGAGCGCGAGACTCCGCCCCGGGGTCCCGAGACGCCCTCAGGAGGCAACAGGGCTACCAGCAGGTGAAGGCTGCGACGGTTGGGGCCTGGGGTCCGCCCCTCGGCGAAGAGCCACTGAGGCCTGTGCGTGTTAGTCACTGCCAGACTCACCTCGGCGTCTTCTTTGCACTGTGGGAGCGAGGGGAACTCCAGCTTCACGTCCTCCATGGTCCTGGCCCGCGGGTTTGTGGGTGGGGCCGGGTAGGAGTGGGAGTTACCCGCCGGCCGACCCTCGGGCAGGCAGTGGCGGTGAAAGGAAAGGTAGACAGGAGGACTGACCGGGAGGCAGCGGGCTTACAACTAACACACGCAGACTATAGGGTCCCGGCGACAGCGGCGGCTACAGCCGGGAAGAGGGTTGGGCGGCTCGTATCCGGCCGCCATGCTGCTGCCGTCTTCCTCCCCCCGTGCTTCCGCGCCCCTCAGGCCGCCCAAGCTCTAGCACCAACACGAGCCCTACAACCGTCTCCCCTCCTTCCCCCTCCCTCCGTCCCCGCGCAGCCCCAGCCAATCCCAGCCTACGCTTGCCTTCGGCCCGCCCCGCCTGCGGCCGCCAGGTGTCAGCGCGCCGCCGCCCCGCCCCTTCGCGAGCGCGCAGACGCGGGGGGGCGGGGCCCCGGAGGCGCCCGGGCGGGAGCTCGCTAGATGTGGAGGAGGTGGGGCTGCCGCAGGAGAATGGACTGTCCTGGGAAAGGCAGTGGGATAATCTGAAACAACTCTGCCCTTTCTGGATCCAACGCAAATCCCTACTTTGGTGTAAGAACCCTGAAGACATCCTAGCCCCCATACGAAACTGGCATACGAAAGGAAACTACAGTTTTCTCCCTTCCTGAGAATCCTGCTCAATCTGTGGTGAGGTTATAACCAAAAGAGTAATGAAGAGTTCACCTGAAAATTATGTAATACGACACAGATAATGAAACACTCACTTTTATGCAAACCGAAACGGTGTACTTTTAACAATACTTGGGAATATGACAATTGGAAAATATCAAGAAAAAATCTTAAATAAGAAAAATTGATAGCTCACTAATTTGTACATAATACTGAAGGTCTCTTCCTTTAATTTTAAGCTTATTACACTTCAACGTATTAGTAAACTATAAACTATATGGCTTTCAGTATCTTTTTAAAAGGAGTTTTAATCGGTTAATACGATATTGTTAATAAAGTTCAGGTATATAACACTTTCTCTGGGCCTAGGGAGATAATGGTATCTTTTTTGTTTTTAAACAGATGAAGAAAATTAAGATTAGTGGAGGAACCCACACTTAAACATTCAAGATTTGTACACCAAACTTACTCTTAAAAACGACCCCCCGCCCCCCAACAACTGCAAATTACAATGGAAAGAATAAAAAAGATCACATTGATATTTGACCTAAACCTGACATCCTATTACTTTTTATAGTCATATTTATGAAACACACTAAATATACAGAGAAATAGAACTGTTTAATAATTTTTTAAGGATTAAATCGGCTAGTTTGAGGGTTCCATTTTCTTTACCACTATCTGTAAACGGTTCTCTTTTAGTCATAAAAAGGCAGGTATAACTCTGCTAGCAAGTTTTTTATTAGAAGAATGATTTTATAATTACCTGAGTCATATTCATTTCTTCAGTGTTTACTAAACTGAAGACAGTTTCTTTTTTTTAACTGCACCTTTAATAACATAATCTTAATTGATGCCCAATGATGATTTCCTGTTGTAATTTGTTAAAGCTTTAATTCCCACATAATATGAGAAAGAATTGTGTATAGGTAACAGAACTTTTGTTTTGAACACTTCTGACATCAACATCCCCTACATCAGACACTCTGAGCCTGGTATCCATAGATACCTATGGAATCCATGGGTCAGCTTGGGAAATAATACATCTCGCAAGTTTTAATATATGCAAAATTGTGTGTACATATGTGTAAGTTTTTCTGAGAAGAGTGTATAAACCTCAAAAGGAAATTATCATCTTACAAAAATCAAGAAAACCAAGTCACATTTAATAGCAAACATTACTTTTAATCATAATCTTAAAAAAAAGGTATGGATGTGCATATACTGTATCAATCAACTATCATACAGCCTAATCATAGAAGGCAAAAAATAAATAAAGACTTTCTGGAAGGAGGGATATACAGATATAGACTCTCTCTCGCTCTCTCTCTCTCTCTCACACACACACACACACACATCTATGTTACATATAGTAAAATGGTCTTGAACACTGAGTGTAGGTACTGTTTTCAAGTTCAAAAATCTACGATCTAAATACAACTTCATCTTGGTTATTAGTTTATTATACTTACTAAAGAACCTAATAGACCATTGTAAATGTAGTCTTATAAAAGACAAGAATATTTGTAGGAGAACTAAATTAAACAGATTTTATTAAACTTTTTAGGATGAGGAAAACAAGTGATATAAAATAAGTCATAAGAAATGCTCCCTGGTACTACTATCTCAAACCATTTTCAAGGTTTTACAAAATACTCACACAGCAAATACAAAAAGCTTCAACATACTCTTCTGACTTCTGCTGCAATAAATGCAACATTAACAAACATACAAATTTCCTCTGTACTTCTTAAAAGCAGAATTACTGAATTACTAATTTTTACAATGTTATTCATACACATTTTTATTCATATGCTATTAATGAGATCATTGCCAATACATACATTATTTTCTTTAACTTTTTAAAAATTAAGCCAATAGATGTCATGCAGCGATCAAAAACCTTACAGTAAATTACACAGGTTTGTAGTCCAATTTAGACTCTAGCTTCTTAGAATCAGCCACTTTTCTGACTGCTTTCATGAAGTCTTCCTGTACTACAAAATCATGATCGGCACGAATTGCAAACATACCTGTGGAGAATAAAACAACACGACTGCTATATTTAATATGTGATTATTTATTATAAAATAATGAAGAAGGGTAAGTGAAATGGGTTGAAGGTAGTCAAAAGGTACAAACTTCCACTTAAAAAAGTAAGTCCTGGGGATGTAATGTACAGCATGGTGACTATACTTATTCACATTGCATTTTATATTTGAAAGTTGCTAAGAGTAGATCACAAGAAAAATATTTTTCTATGTGTGATGATGGAATGTTAACTAGACTTTCTGTGGTAGTCATTTCATAATATATACAAATACTTAATCATTATGTTGCACATATGAGACTAAATGTCAATTTAGTTTATATATCAATTAAAACTATATCTCAATTAAAAAAACTTTAAAGAAAAGTAAACAACGTAATATTATTCTACGGAATAAATGTGAAGGAACCCAGATGTACTACTTCTCAGCAAGCAGTTCCAATTTGTTAAAAACCACTATCATTGTTCAACTAATTTCCATAGCTATAGTGAGCATTATTTTCCAAACCAAAAATTAGGAAACAATGAAACAATTATCTGGATACTTAACTCCAGCTCACACAGTCCCTGTATCCAAAGGCATCTTGAAAAAACAAAAGTGAAAGTAAAAGAGAAGTCACTCAGTCGTGTCCTACTCTTTGCAACCCCATGGACTGTAGCCTACCAGGCTCCTCCATCCATGGGATTTTCCAGCCAAGAGTATGGAGTGGGATGCCATTTCCTTCTCCAGAGGATCTTCCCAACCCAGGGATCGAACCCAGGTCTCCTGCATTGCAGACAGATGCTTTACTGTCTGAGCCACCAGGGAAGCCAACGAACAAAACCCAACTATCAACAATACATACACATTTTAGGCAGCTCTTTCCTAACTCTACATGCAGCAATCCCCTGGAAGGAGGGAGTGCATGTATGGTTTGCTGCTGCTGCTGCTAAGTCAAGTCAGTCGTGTCTGACTGTGCGACCCCATGGACTGCAGCCTACCAGGCTCCTCCGTCCATGGGATTTTCCAGGCAAGAGTACTGGAGTGGGATGCCATTTGCCTTCTCCGATCTATGGTTTGGGAAAACACAAAACAACTCCAGTAATTTTGATACCTTTTCCTTGTTAATAATCAAAAACTTAGAGAATAAGAATTAAATAAAGTCAACAGTCGGCTTTAACAAAAACCAATGGCATTATTCATGTAAGAAAATTTACCTTTTTCATGTACAAATTGATAATGACTTTCATATTCAAATAACACAATTCAATTTTTGCTTTCAAATTTTTGACAAGTTACTTGTCAAATACTACTTAACAAGGAGGTAAAGGTTTGTAGGTGTTTCTGAAAAACATTAATTGTGTCATAGATGTAGGTCCCAGATTTTCAAACAAACCTAATTTCCCAATAAGTTAAAACTGGTAAAATAAAATTATCTACTAAATAAATGAATCCTACTACTATTTTCACTGAGGATCTGCTTATACTGAATTTTCACTAAGATTAAATGACTGGATTGCAATAGAAAATTTCAAGGGTTGCTTCTTGTCTTCAAGATTTCTATATAAGAAATCTTGGCAATAGTTATTCTGCGCTATCCTCAGAAATTAGGTGAATGGAAATGACTAGTTTTTTTAATAGTGAAGTTTTAAAACCTGTTTAGAAGGCTGTAATTTAATTAGGCAAGCTATTTTTCCAAACCTTGTGCATATTACTGTTTCCAAATAATTTTTAGTGAATGAGTGAATCTGAGATATATTCTAATCCAAAAAAAAAGATAATCTCAGGATTTGAATGGGAAAAGACAACTATAATTGAATTAAATATATTTTAACTCACAGAAAGATATGTTAACAAAAAAAAATTGAAGCTGAATAAAAAGAAAACCAAATTCAGTCTCCAGATGAGAAGCATAAAAAGCTTAAATTTTAATCCACACCATGTTACAATTCTTTATTGGGAAATAGCTAAAAATAAACTTTAAAAAATGTGGGAAAAAGAATATAACTTAATGGTATCAGCTTTTAAGATTATGACACTGCTTTTGTTTGGATTTCAGTTTCACCAAAAAATCTTCTAATAAGTTGGTCCAATGTAGATTTTGAAAGGAGAATGTCATAATTTAAGTTGTGGGCTTCCCTGGGCTCAGTTGGTAAAGCGTCTGCCTACAATGTGGGAGACCCAGGTTCAATCCCTGGGTTGGAAAGATACCTTGGAGAAGGAAATGGCAACCCACTCCAGTACTCTTGCCTGGAAAATCCCATGGACAGAGAAGCCTGGTAGGCTAGAGTCCATGGGGTCCCAAAGAGTCCGACACGACTGAGCAACTTCACTTTGCTTTGCTTTTAGTGTAGGTTACTGAGTTTACCTCAATATTTTTGCTTATTAATAAGTCTTTGCGAGCATGATTTACTGTGACTTCTACTGAGAGTTTCTGGACCTGCAGATTTTGATCCAGATACTGACACTCAGTATACCCATGAAGATACTCCTATGGAGAAGCATGTCTGAGCAGCCTCTTTAAACACTGGTGAATTTACGAGAAACGTTAAAAATAAGGCTAAAGGTAAAATGAAAATGAGGAAATCACATATCGTAATACTTAAAAACTGTTCATATGCAACCTATGAAAGTCTAAAATCTACTGTAGATATTAATTTTTTTAATTTAAAAATTTTCTGTGGAGGACAAATCTAAGTGACTCTATAGGGTTTTAAAGCCACTTGTTAACCGGAAATAAAAATCATACAGTTCACAGAGAAAACCATACTAAAAAACTACTACATTTCCACAAATTGCATGAACACAAAATTCATAAATCCACCTTTCAAATTGAACTACTGGCTGACTAGTGTCAGAAGGCCTGTCAACCATTTTGCAGCAGATGGAGTGACCCCCAGTGCTGGCTCGGCTGGGTTTCTAGCACAGGCGTGGCAGTTTTGTACGGTCTCAGACTTACTCCAGGGGGACAGCATGCTATCACACGTATGTTTTTCCAAACCCTACCCAGAGGCATCTGTAAGTGCCAAGAAGTTAACTTTCCCAAGAAGATCTCGTCCCATGGAGGAATAGAGGATAAGAGCTGGTAAATAAATGCTCTGGTCTCCCATATTTCAGCCAGACAGTCCTGGAAAGAATTCTGTATGTTTCTCTGAAGCTTCATCAGAATCAAACACCTCCTGCCTGCAACAGTTACTTTAGCTATATATCCTTGTAACAGCCTTCCCTCTTTGCATCTCACTTGTCCTGTTCTCTCCTACTTCTTGGACTCAATTTCCCAGAAAATAACAAGCACTCAAAACCTTGCAAAGTCCAGGCTCTGCATATGGACAAACCCAAGCTCATTTTTAGCAAATTAAACAAATCAAAATCAAGAGTAAAAACTGTACTTTAAAGCCTTACCTGCTTCAGTACAAACATTTCTTAGGTCTGCTCCATTAAAGCCATCTGAAAGCTTCACAATTGCTTCATAATCTGTTTTAGAAAAATACTGGAAATTAGGTGTAAAAAAAAAATAGTTACAGTAGACCTTTACTTGATTTATGACTATATAGAAAATTTAACTTAAGAGCTTGCTTTGAAATAAGTCAGCTAGGCATGATCTGTGTCAATATTCCACAATATCAACAACTAAAAGCAATACTTCTGTTAAGTAAACCAGCACCAAGCAGAAATAAACGTACTTCTAAAACTCTAAAACCAAGAAACAATTGAGATCTGAAAGCATCTTAACCTGTTTCTACACAGAGACACAATTAAACACATGTGAACTTCATGTACCTGTCATGTTATGACTCTAAAACTGTAACCAAGTTTATAAATTACAAACCAAGTCTGTAATTTGAACAAATCTAGAACATTCAAAACCAACTGTAACCACAATGGAATTTAATCATTAAAACAAATACAAACTACACCAAAAATAAGTCATCAGACATCATTTTACCATAGTTTTAAATGCTAGCATAACTACTGGCTAGGTTTTCTGATTTCTGTGAAAGCTCCAAGTGGTGAGATCTATGATAACAGTAATAGCTACATGACCTTTCTGGCCACATGACAGACTTGAAGATCTGCTGATTAGGCTAAGCAATTATAGACTTGATGAAGGATAGGAAGAAGAGAGGCAACAAAGGCTACTACAATGTGAAAATCTGTGATAAGACGCCCTTCTCAGGCAACCTAGAATATGTGAATCTCTATTTGAAACCACAGACAATTAATCAATTAGTCTTCACTTATCTCTCTCCCCTAGATCATTATCATCAGCAAAAAAAAAAAAAAAGTAAATCCCTCCATCTTAAAGAAAACTCCCCCAATTCCTAATCTCCATTTCTGCTGCACCTCCACATCTTCTCCCCTTTGCCAAAGAACTCCTAAAAGAAGTGTCTAAACTCAATGCCTCATGTCCTCATCTCTCTGACATCCATCTGCATAAGGCTCTCACTCCTACCACTCCAAAGAAATTTCTTTTCATGAGATCACCAATGATCCTCACCTAGTAAATCCAATCTCAGAACTCTTCTTATCAGGCCCACTGTCAGCATTTGACAGGAAATTAGTCCCTCCTTAAAATAATTTCTTCATTTATTTCCAGGATACCACCAGCTCCTGGTTAATTCCTACCTCTGTGACTACCCTTTCTCAGTATCCTTTGATGGTTTTTCCTCTCAACTTCTTAATGCTGGAATTAGCTCAGTTTTTAAAACCCTTCTCTATCCATGGTCACTTCCTTAGAACCATTTTTATGCTGACATTACCCATATTTCTGGCTGCAGCACAGACCTCTCCAATGAACTATTGATGCACCAAGAATTACTGATCAACATCTTTATTTGGCTATCTAACTGGCATCTCAAATTAAATATTGCCAGAATCAAATTCTTCATTCTCCCTCTAAAACTTAATCTTTCCCGTCTTACCTCAAATTTAATTGATGGCAATTCCATTTGTCCAGTTGCATGAGTCAAAAACCTATGTCATTCCTGGTTCTTCTCCTTAGCTCACACCCTACATCTGATTCATTAGCAAGTCCTATGACCTCTATCTTAAAAACATGTCCAGAATCACATTAGTACAAAAAATGCTGCTACCTCCTTAGACCAAGCCATCACCATCTTTTTCCTGCATTACTGAAATAGCCTCCTCATCGATCTTCTTGTTTATATCCTTGTCCCTCTGGTTGCAGCCAGAATGATCTTAATTAAGTTGAGTGAATTTTGAAAAATTTACAAATGATATAATGCCTGCAATTTAAAAGGCCAGAGGGAAAGTAAGAGGTAGAAGAAATTACAGATGAAACAAGATTGGCCAAAAGTTAATTACTGAAGCTGGGGAATTAATACTTGATAAGATTATAGTCATCTCTAGTTTTATGTATTTCCAATTTTCTGCAATAGCAGGTTAAATAATAAAAAGGTCATATCATTCCTCTGCTCACAATCCTCCAATGGCATGCATACCACTAAAAACAAAAGCCAAAGTTCCTACTCAGTGGCCTCAATAAGGTTTTACAAAACCTGATTCCCATTACTTCTATGATTTATTTCACTTGCTGCTGCTGCAAAGTCACTTCAGTTGTGTCCAACTCTTTGCAACCCTAAGGACTGTAGCCCCCCAGGCTCCTCTGTCCATGGGATTTCCCAGGCAAGAACACTGGAGTGCATTGCCATGTCCTCCTCCAGGGGAATCTCCCCAACCCAGGGATCAAACCCACCTCTACTGCACAGTAGGCAGATTCTTTACTGCTGAGCCACCAGGGAAGCCCACTTCACTTGCTACTGTCCCACTGACTCTGCCACAGACACTTTGATCTCAATGCTGGCCCTAGAATGTTCCAGGAATGCATCTACTTCAAGGTCTTCTTACTTGCTGATCCTTCTGCATGATCTTTCCCCAAATATTCTTCTAGGTCACTACTTAAAAATCACTTTGGTAAGGCCTTCCCTGTGCTTCCCCCTCCCTACCTCCATTCAAAACTGTATACATGTTCATACCTGCTCCTGGCATTGCCTATTCCCCCTTTCTTGTTTTATTTTTCTCCACAGTACTTATCATCATCCAGTAACTATGTATTAGGCAAGTCAAGATAGCGGAGCAGAAGGACATGCGCTCATCTTCTGCAAGAACTCCAAAATTACAACCCACTGCTGAACAACTATCGACAGGAGAATGCTGGCTCCCACCAAAAAGACACCCCACACCCAAGGGCAAAGGAGAAGCCCCAGCAAGATGGTAGGAGAGGCAAAATCGCGTTTACAATCAAATTGCATACAACCAGAGACGCCTGGAGGGCTCAAACACACCTTGTGTGCACCAGGACCCAGAGACCCCACAGAGACTGAGCCAGAACAGTGTCTGTGTGTCTCTTGTGGAGGTACAGGTCAGCAGTGGCCTGCCACAGAGACAGGGGCTCTGAGCGCAGTGGATCTGAGTATGGCATAAGCGTTCTTGGAGGAGGTCGCCATTAAACCCACCATAAAGCCACCAGAACTTACACACACTAGGGAAACAGACTCTTGGAGGGCACAAACAAAATCTTGTGTGCACCAGGACCCAAGAGAAAGGAGCAGTGACCCAACAAGAAACTGCCCCAGAGCTGCCCATGAGTATGCAGAAGTCTCTGGCGGAAGCGTGGGTCGGTGGTGGCCGCTGTGGGGTCAGGGACACTGGGTTGCAGCAGTATGTGCAGGGGACCTTCTAAAGGAGGTCGCCACTACCTTCATCACCTCCACCATAGTTTGGTCTCAGGTCAAACAACAGGGAGGGTACACAGCCCATCAACAGAAAATTGGATTAAAGATGTACTGAGCATTGTCCCAGGGCTTGTCCCACCAATCAGAACAAGAACCAGTTTCCCCCTCAGTCAGTCTCTGCCATCAGGAAGTTTCCATAAGCCTTTTGTCCTTATCCAACAGAGGGCAACAGAATGAAAACCACAATCACAGAAAACTAATGAAACTGATCTGGACCACAGCCTTGTCTAAATAAAAGAACTATGACCCATGAGTGTAGGGCCACCTAAGATGGACGGGTCATGGGGGAGAGTTCTGACAAAAAGTGGTCCACCGGAGAAGGGAACCCTATGAACAGTATGAAAAGGCAAAAAGATAGGACACTGAAAGATGAACTCGCCAGGTCGGTAGGTGCTCAATATGCTACCGGAGATCACTGGAGAAATAACTCCTAAAAGAATGAAGAGATAGAGCCAAAGCAAAAACAACACACCCAGTTGTGGATGTGACTGGTGATGGAAGTCAAGTCCAAAGCTGTAAAGAGCAATACTGCAGAGGAACCTGGAATGTTAGGTCTACGAATCAAGGCAAACTGGAAGTGGTCAAACAGGAGATGGCAAAAGTGAACATCAACATTTTAGGAATCACTGATCTAAAATGGACTGGAATGGGTGAATTTAACTCAGATGACCATTATATCTACTATTGTGGGCAGGAATCCCTGAGAAGAAATGGAGTAGCCATCATGGTCAACAAAAGAGTGCAAAACGCACTACTTGGGTGCAATCCCAAAGACAACAGAATGATCTCTCTTTGTTTCCAAGGCAAACCATTCAATATCACAGTAATCCAAGTCTCTGCCCCAACCAATAATGCTGAAGAAGTTGAAGTTGAATGGTTCTATGAAGACATACAAGACCTTCTAGAACTAACATCAAAAAAGATGTCCTTTTCATTATAGGGGACTGGAAAGCAAAAGCAGAAGTCTAGAGATACCCAGAATAATAGGCAAATTTGGCCTTCAAGTACAAAATGAAGCAGGGCAAAGGCTAACAGAATTTTGCCAAGAGAAAATATTGGTCTTAGAAAACCCTCTTCCAACAACACAAGAGACTTTACACATGGACATCACCAGATGGTCAATACCAAAATCAAATTGATTATATTCTTTGCAGCGAAAGATGGAGAAGCTCTATACAGTTGGAAAAAACAAGACTGGGAGCTGACTGTGGCCCAGGTCATGAACTGCTTATTGCCAAATTCAGACTTAAATTGAAGAAAGTAGAGAAAAACACCAGGCCATTCAGGTATGACCTAAATCAAATCCCTTACAAATATACAGTGGAAGTGACAAATAGATTTGAAGGATTATATCTGATAGACAGAGTACCTGAAGAACTACGGACGGAGTTCAAGACATTGTACAGGAGGCAGAGATCAGGACCATCCCCAAGAAAAAGAAATGCAAAAAGGCAAAATGGTTGTCTGAGGAGGCCTTACAAATAGCTGAGAAAAGAAGAAAAGCTAAAGGCAAAGGAGAAAAGGAAAGATACACCCATGTGAATGTAGAGTTCCAAAGAAAAGCAAGGAGAGATAAGAAAGCCTTCCTCAGTGATCAATGCAAAGAAATAGGGGAAAACAATAGAATCAGAAATAATAGAGACCTCTTCAAGAAAATTGGAGAAAATCAGGGAACATTTTCATGCAAAGATGAGCACAATTAAGGACAGAAATGGTATGGACCTAACAGAAGTAGAAGATACTAAGAGGAGTCAAGAATACACAGAAGAACCATACAAAAAAGATCTTCATGACCCAGATAACCACGATGGTGTGATCACTCACCTAAAGCTAGACACCCTAGAATGCGAAGTCAAGTGGGCCTTAGGAAGCATCACTACGAACAAAGCTAGTGGAGGTGATGGAATTCCAGTTGAGCTATTTCAAATCCTAAAAGATGATGCTGTGAAAATGCTGCACTCAATATGCAAACAAATCGAAAATGCAGCAGTGGCCACAAGACTGGAAAAGGTCAGTCTTCACTCCAATCACAAAGAAAGGCAACGCCAAAGAATGTTCAAACTACCACACAATTGCACTCATCTCACATACTAGTAAAATAATGCTCAAAATCCTCCAAGCCAGGCTTCAACAGTACGTGACCCAAGAACTTCCAGATGTTCAAGCTGGATTTAGAAAAGACAAAGGAACCAGAGATCAAATTCATAACATCTACTGGATCATCGAGAAAGCAAGAGAGTTCCAGAAAGACATCTACTTCTGCTTTACTGGCTATGCCAAAGTCTTTGACTCTGTGGATCACAACAAACTGTGGAAAATTCTGAAAGAGATGGGAATACCAGACCACCGGACCTGCCTCTGGAGAATCTGTATGCAGGTGAAGAAGCAAAAGTTAGAAATGGACACAGAACAACAGACTGCTTCCAAATCAGGAAAGGAGTACCTCAAGGCTGTATACTGTCAGCCTGCTTATTTAATTTATATGCAGAGTACATCATGTAAATGCCGGGCCAGATAGAGCACAAGCTGGAATCAAGATTGCTGGGAGAAATGTCAATAATCTCAGATATGCAGATGGCACCACCCTTACAGCAGAAAGCGAAGAAAAACTAAAGAGCCTCTTGATGAAAGTGAAAGAGGAGAGTGAAGAAGTTGGCTTAAAACTCAACATTCAGAAAACTAAAATTATGGCATCCAGTCCCATCACTTCATGGCAAATGGATGTGGGAACAGTGGAAACCTTGAGAGACTATTTTTTTGGGCTCCAGAATCACTGCAGATGGTGACTGCAGCCATCAAATTAAGACACTTGCTCCTTGGAAGAAAAGCTATGAACAACCTAGACAGCCTGTTAAAAAGCAGAGACATTACTTTTCCAACAAAGGTCCTTCTGTTCAAAGCTATGATTTTTCCAGTAGTCATGTATGGATGTGAGAGTTGGACTATAAAGAAAGCTGAGTGCCGAAGAATTGATGTTTCTGAACTGTGGTGTTGGAGAAGACTCTTGAGAGTCCCTTGGATTGCAAGGAGATCCAACCAGTCCATCCTAAAAGAAATCAGTCCTGAATATTCATTGGAAGGACTGATGCTGAAGCTGAGACTCCTGACGAAGGAGTCTTTGGCCACCTGACGAAGAACTGACTCATTGGAAAAGATCCTGATGCTGGGAAAGATTGAAGGAGGGAGGAGAAGGGTTCAACAGAAGATGAGATGGTTAGATGGCTTCACTGACTTGATGGACATGAGTTTGAGTAAGCTCCAGGAGTTGGTGATAGACAGGGAAGCCTGGTATGCTACAGTCCATTGCCTCGCAAAGAGTCAGACATGACTGATCAACTGAACTGAACTGAATATACTAGACTGTTGACTCTGAAGAACACAAAAAGTATAGGCATCAGCTCTCTCCATAATCGAAAATCTATGCATAACTTATAGTCAGCCTTCCATATCCATGATTCTGCATCTGTTTATTCAGCCAAAGTCAGTCAGGTAGTACTACAGCATTTGCTAGAGAAAAAGATCCACATATAAGCCGATCCACACAGTTCAATCCCACGTTGCTCAAGAGTCAAGTGAATATTTTACTCACTTCACCTGTCTCTCCTGACAAGTTATATGAAGGCACGAACTTGTCTGTTTTGTTCATTGCTATATCCTAGGCACTTAGAACAACTCAGCACAGAGAAGATGCTCAATAACTATTAGCTGAATTCAAAACCACCATGTTTCCTGAATCTAAAACTCAATTTGGTAGACTATTGGTAATATCCAGTAGTATTTTGCTTCACGGTTACCAAATATGAATATATAAAAAATAAGCTATTTCCTTACCTATTTCACCATGCTTTGTAATGGGACCTGCATGGATTTTCAATATATCTAACCTTGCTTGTTCGTTTGGTAAATCAATATCTGAAAATAAGAAAATTATAAAAAACTCTATTACAGTCAGGTTTTTTCTTTGTTAAACAGCGTAGGGGGTGAGGAGGAGGTTTGGGATACAGAAATAGACATAGACAAAGAGAAATGGACAGCAGGCAAAGAAATTTAACTCACGTATTTTTCTATCTAATCTGCCTGGACGAAGCAAAGCAGGATCCAGTGTATCTGGTCTGTTGGTAGCCATGATCATTTTAACTCTATGCAGAGTATCAAATCCATCCATTTGATTCAGTAGCTAAGAATGTATTTGTGAATATAAATCAAAGGTACATTTTATAAAATATCCCAACCATTAAAAAAACTTCAGACACAACTTTTATATGCCTAAAGCCATGAAATATATTGCTTACAGATAGATATATGATATACAGAATGATAATTTGATGAAATATTTTTTTCTTACATAAAGGGATATATTTTTCATGCTAAAAGTTCCAAGGTAGATTATTTAACTATATACCTTTCTACAGCTTTCAGACTAGGTCTAATAAATCTGAAGGCATCCATCTAATCAAAAATTATGAAACTAAACTATGTGGATCTGATTTCCAAGTTCAAATTTTTTGATAGAATTAGTTTTAAAATGAAAATAATAACTAACGTTTCAAGTGCTTATGGTATGCCAGATATAAAATTTACATTAGCATAACTGGACACAATGATTTTCTACAAACCTGAAAATAAATCCATTAAACATCTTTTCAAATAATTCTATTATATATAGAAATACTGAGACATAGTTCCTTTAATTTCTAAAGTTTTCTTGAGTAAATGCTGGAAAATCTAACCGCATTCAATAACATCTTTAAAACAAAGCTAATCTGACAATATGTCTATTTCTTTATGTCAATATGTCTAACATTCCCAAAATGTTAGCTAATAACATATCAGCTACATGAATAAAACTAGCATGTGTTGCTTTAAAAATAATTCAATTTAAGGCTTCTAAAAGACTCTTCAACTAATTCTGAAATACTGTGTATATTCTGAGCAGACCAGAAACATTTATAAAAAACAATTTTCCAATACCCACACTGAGACAGAAACTGACAATGTATTACCAATGCTACCTATCTATTTATAGAAGTTAGAAAATGTGTTTAAAATCTTGCCATCACTTTCACAGAACTTAAGAGTGGGAAAAAGCTTTAATATACATTTCAATACCCCAGCATCCATCTTCAATAATCAAAACAATTTTAGCTTTCTTTTGTTGTCAACAATAGAGCAAAGTATTAGTAATTTCCAGAATAGCCTAATACATAATGACAACTCATTTACTGTTACCAGTTTTAATATATTTGTCACTTGTGAAATATCTATAAAACTAATACAAGATCACATTCACAATGTAAGTACAATATACAATTTAAATATTTAAATAGCTAGTCTGCTCAAACAACAGAACAGTACAGCAGTAAATCAAATGAAAATTTTTGGATATCCCTATTGTTTCCTAGGACTCATTTTCTTACTAGAGACTGTGCCAGAGAAAAGTGCTCATTCCTGGCAATATTTTCAAATTTCATATGTAAGTGCATTCTTCATTTAAACCACTGTATATATTTTGACTTTCAAATACCCAATGTATACTTCATTTTATAAATACTGATTTTCTTCTAAACCACTTTCACCAAATATTACCTCCATTAAAGTTCTCTGAATCTCTCTATCGGCTGAAGTACCCTCAGAAAACCGACGACCACCTAGAATAACGATATGGAAACTTCTGTGTTACTCCTCCTCTTTAAGCATCATTTAAGAAAACAATACAAAAATGATAGTTCTAGGGTTTAAAGTATTAAGATGAAAATTAATTAACAAAAATTATACTGATAAAATTAGAATTGATTTTGGTATGTTTCTCATTTTCTCAATGTTGAAGTTTATTAAGATTGGTTAAACTTTAAGAATTAAAAAATAATTCATCTTGCTACTTCACAGAAGTTGCAATTAGAGGTGAAAAAAGATGGAAAAGTTTCTTTTAGATTAAAAAGTTTTCCTAACTTTCAAGAAAAGTTTAAAATAAATTTTTAAAACTGTTGTTCTTACCAATAGCATCTATTTCATCCATAAAAATGATGCATGGCTGATGGTCCCTGGCATAGTTAAACATTTCTCTGATCAAACGAGCACTTTCACCAATGTACTTGTCTACTATAGAACTAGATACAACCTGATTAAAGGAAAAACATTAAGGTAAACATAAGACAATTCAAATTTAATTTCAACAACTACACCAAGAATCTTCCCTTTACCTTTAAGAAATTGCAATCCAGCTGGCTAGCCACAGCTCGTGCCAAGAGTGTTTTTCCTGTACCTGGGAATGAAAAAAGAAGTGATTTTTTTAAAGTAATATAAATTTGAGGGAAAATAAGATAAATTTTCAAAAGCTTTTAAGAATGTAATCCTTTGAATAGTAAATTTTGCAAAAGGAGGCCAAGTCCTGAACAGAATTTCCATTTTATTCAAAATATCCTTTCTCATTTTAAGCCAACCAAATACATAACTCTAGAAATATACCAAACCCTACTTAGTAACAAACTATGATGGAAACTTGCATATTAAAATCCATTGGTCTATACTGCACACTGAGTGGATCTTTACTTAGATATGATATTGTAATATTAAGTATTGGCTATCTGAAAACTACTGATACAGTGGATTATTAAAATCTTCCCAATACTGGCATTTTCCATTATACAATATTTTAAAAATCATATTTGCTAATACCATCACCAATCTCATTCTGTCCTGTATTAACACAATGGAAAAGTTGTCAAGCTCATAGTACCAGATATAAAGTTTTCAAAAACAAATTTTCATGTGCAAAGTTCCAATTATATCAACAGTTACAGATGGGGTCAGTTGTTTAACAGGATTGGCTAACTTCATTTTTTTTTAAAATATGTGCAAGGTTACTAGTAACCAGTCTGATAACTAATTGTAAATTTTTCTTTCAAGTAAAATGGCACTCTGTGAAAAGCAGCGAATTCGGCAGGCAACTGAATAACAGCACAAATGGTTTTCTTGGAGATATCTACCCTATTAAGAATGCAACAGAAATACTTTAAAGTATCTTCCATTTCCTCACAAAATACAAGACATTATTCAAGGATCAAAAGTTCATATTTTTACCAGTTTATCAAGGACATTTTAAAGTGAAACTGGCCTCTTTTCATACTGCACATGTTGAGTGGCCACAAAGACAATGACTATTGTAACATTTTGTGCCATTGACTTAACTGATTCATGCTATATCATGAGCACCCTTGCACCATCAACACAGATGTTAGCTGCCTTTTTCACTGTGTTAACATCTTAGTATTACAAGAGTAAGTTCTGACCTTGCAGATGCCCTGAAAGTATCTCTGGGATACCCATGGGTCTGTGAACCACATGGGACAACTGGCTAGAATCACAATATGTTAAGATATATGCTTATGAAACATAAGACTAAGCAAGGCTAAGAAAATTATAGACACACATCTCCAGTTGCTTCCTTACTCTGAACAGAATGAAGGCTGAAATGGCGACATTAAATATTTATATCTTATTGTTTTATTCATTGATTCATACTGAGACAGACATAGCTTAACACCAACCTGGTGGTCCATATAACAAACAGCCTTTTGGAGGTATTATTCCCACACGCTGGAATAATTCAGGGTTTGTAAGAGGCAATTCTATTACCTAGAAAAGAAGTTGCAGGTTTCTTAAACAGTTAGTTAACATTTTAACGTACTTTCAAATATTTTAAGTACAATATGAGCTGTTAACGTACACACATAATTCATAATAGATCTAGAATTCGTGCTATGTAAAACCATTCATACTAGAGGTCTTTATCCGGCAGATGTAAGATATCTCTTAAATCTAAAGAGCTTAAAATACTTTAAAAATTAATTAAAAAGCATGTGGCAGAACTTCCCTGGTGGTCCAGTGCCTAAGACTCCACACTCCCAATGCAGAAGGCTGGGCTGGGGAACTAGATCTTGCATGCTACAATTTTAAGATGAGGACAGTCAAATAAATACATAAAAATACTCATTTTTTTAAACAAGCATGTGGTAATTTGTACTACTTATTTAACACACTTGTTAAAATAACCACACACTTGGCATAAGTGATGGTTGCACAGGCATATAACCTGTCAAAACATACTTCAACTGTACATTTAAAAACTTGTACATTTAAAATTTCACTGAATATAACCTATGCATCAACAAAAAAGTTATACTAAAAGAAATCAGTTAAGCTAAAAAACCCAAAAAGATCCACACTATTTTGCATTTGAATACAACAAAAATAATTATAAAACTGTCACTGAAAGAAATGTTATTTAAAATTTTCTTAGGTTGGCATTTTGTCATAGTAGTCTTAATAAAACCATAAATTCTGCTCTTAATGTTCTAGTTCAGTTCAGTTGCTCAGTTGTGACCGACTGTTTGTGACCTCATGGACTGCTGCATGCCAGGCTTCCCTGTCCATCACCAACTCCTGGAGCTTGCTCAAACTCATATCCATCGCATTGTTGATGCCATCAACCATCTCGTGCTCTGTCATCCCCTTCTCCTCCTGCCTTCAATCTTTTCCAGCATCAGGGTCTTTTCCAATGAGTCAGTTCTCCACATCAGGTGGCTGAAGTACTGGAGTTTCACCTTCAGCTTCAGTCCTCCCCATGAACACTCAGGACTGATTTCCTTTAGGATGGACTGGTTGGATCTCCTCGCAGTCCAAGGGACTCTCAAGAGTCTTCTCCAACACCACAGTTCAAAAACATCAATTCTTCGGTACTCAGCCTTCTTTATAGTCCACTTCTCACATCCATACATAACTACTGGAAAAACCATAGCTTTGAACAGACGGACCTTTGTTGGTAACGTCTCTGCTTTTTAACAAGCTGTTTAGGTAGGTCATACATAGTTTTCTCTCAAGGAGCAAACATCTTTTAATTTCATGGCTGCGGTCACCATCTGCAGTGATTTTGGAGCCCCCCAAAATAAACTCTCTCACTGTTCCCACATCCATTTGCCATGAAGTGATGGGACCATATGCCATGATCTTAGTTTTCTGAATGTTGAGTTTTAAGCCAACTTTTTCACTCTCCTCTTTCTCTTTCATCAAGAGGCTCTTTAGTTTTTCTTTGCTTTCTGCCGTAAGGGTGGTGCCATCTGCATATCTAAGGTTATTGATATTTCCCCTAGCAATCTTGATTCCAGCTTGTGCTTCATCCAGCCTGGCATTTACATGGTGTACTCTGCATATAAGTTACATAAGCAGGGTCACAATATTCAACCTTGACGTCCTCCTTTCCTGATTTGGAAGCAGTATGTCGTTCCATGTCCAGTTCTAACTGTTGCTTCTTGACCTGCATACAGATTTCTTAGGAGGCAGGTCAGGTGGTCTGGTATTCCCATCTCTTTCAGAATTTTCCACAGTTTGTTGTGATCCACAGAGTCAAAGACTTTGGCATAGCCAATAAAGCAGAAGTGGATGTCTTTCTGGAACTCTCTTGCTTTCTCGATGATCCAATGGATGTTAACAGTTTGAACTCTGGTTCCTCTGCCTTTTCTAAATCCAGCTTGAACATCTGGAAGTTCTTGGGTCATGTACTGCTGAAGCCTGGCCTGGAAAATTTTGAGCATTATTTTGCTAGTGTGTGAGATGACTGCAATTGTGCAGTAGTTTGAACATTCTCTGGCATTCCCTTTCTTTGGGATTGGAATGAAAACTGACCTTTTCCAGTCCTGTGGCCACTGCTGAGTTTTCCAGATTTGCTGGCATACTGAGTGCAGCACTTTCACAGCATCATCTTTTAGGATTTGAAATAGCTCAACTGGAATTCCATCACCTCCACTAGCTTTGTTCATAGTGATGCTTCCTAAGGCCCACTTGACTTCGCATTCTAGGATGTCTGGCTCGAAGTGAGTGATCATCACACCATTGTGGTTATCTGGGTCATGAAGGTCTTTTTTGTACAGATCTTCTGTTTGTGTATTCTTGCCACCTCTTCTTAGTATCTTCTACTTCTGTTAGGTCCATACCATTTCTGTCCTTAATTGTGCTCATCTTTGCATGAAATGTTCCTTGGTATCTCTAATTTTCTTGAAGAGATCTCTAGTCTTTCCCATTCTATTGTTTTCCGCTATTTCTTTCCATTGATCACTGTGGAAGGCTTTCCCTTATCCCTCCTTGCTATTGAGCCACAGTCAGCTCAATGCCCTAAGACTGATTCAAAGAAAGCAAAGTGAGGGACCAAAAAGGTGAGGATTTGACTGTCCAATTTAAACTCTTCAGTCCCAGTAACTTGTTCAGTTCAGTTCAGTCACTCAGTCGTGTCCAGCTCTTTGTGACCCCACGGACTGCAGCATGCTAGGCCTCCCTGTCCATAACCAACTCCTGGAGTTTACTCAAACTCATGCCCATTGAGTCGGTGATGCCATTCGACTATCTCATCCTCTGTCAACCTCTTCTCGTTTTGCCTTCAATCTTTCCCAGCATCAGGGTCTTTTCCAACGAGTTAGCTCATCACATCAGGTAGCCGAAGTATTGGGAGTTTCAGCTTCAACATCAGTCCTTCCAATGAACATTCAGGACTGATTTCCTTTAGGATGGACTGGTTGGATCTCCTTGCTGTCCAAGGGACTCTCAAGAGTCTTCTCCAACACCACAGTTCAAAAGCATCAATTCTTCGGCTTTCAGCTTTCTTTATAGTCCAACTCTCACATCCATACATGACTACTGGAAAAACCATAGCCTTGACTAGACGGACCTTTGTTGGCAAAGTAATGTCTCTGTTTTTTAATAGGCTGTCTAGGTTGGTCATAACTTTTCTTCCAAAGAGCAAGCGTCTCTTCATTTCATGGCCGCAGTCACCATATGCAGTGATTTTGGAGCCCCAAAAAATGAAGTCTGCCACTGTTTACCAGTAACTTGAGAGAGAAACTTTTATTGAATAGTTTTGCACATAAGGTATGATTAAGACATACCAAAATTGTGGGCAATTAATATTCTCAACTGTCTCCAGATGGAAAAGGGGACTGCATGTTCATGGTGTGCGTGTGTGTGTTTAATTAATATTCTCAACTGTCTGCAGATGGAAAAGGGACTGCATGTCTGTAGTGTTTGTGTGTGAGAGAGAGAAAAAGAGAGAGAGATTCTGCTCCTATGGCTGATGCAGCAAACCACTGTAAAAGATTTCACTGTTTCATGAAGCACCAGTTCTCTCTCTGCCCTTTCATTAACTACTAAGTGAAAATAACATGCTTTTATCTATGCTTAAGCCAGTACTTCCTCAAGATGGTTTTAAAAAAATTAAAAAGCTTGGTTTTATAATCATCTGGAATGCTTGCTTATTTTTGCTTTTTAGGCCACACCATGAGGCATACAGGATTTTAGTTTCCCAACCAGGGCTGGAACCCAGGGTCCCAGCACCGGGAGTACAGAGTCTTAACGACTGGACATTAGCGCAACTCCCCCAGAATGCTTGTTTAAATGTTAATTCCTGTTGATTCTACCCCTAATCCATTACATCAAAACCATGCAGAGAGCTTAAGAATCTGTACCTTTAATAAGAGTTCCAGAAAATTTAAAGTGCTAAAATCAGATAATGTAAGCTTTTCTAATTAACCAAATTCATTCCTGAGTATCTCCATCCTAAATTAGGATGAAATCAATAGGACAATGTAATCTGCTTAAAAGAGAATTGTTAAGAAGCTATCTGTGCTGTGAAGCAAGGCAATCCTGATTTGATTGTTCACCTAAGAACTTACTTGTTTCTGTTGTCCAGTCGCTAAGCTGTGCCCCACTCTTTGCGACCCCATGGAATGCAGCACACCATTTAAGCCACCCAAAGCCAGTATTTTTCTTAAATGACAGTAAACAGATTTAACAAAATAAAATATGTAAGACACAGATAACTTACTCTATTATAAGGGTAATAGCATAACGAGGTTATGGGAAAAAACTACATCACACACACTATCCAAATGTGCTCCAACCCAAGTAAATTATAAGATAATCAAACTAACAGATGGCACGAGCATTGGATTATATCGATTATTCAATATATTCAGTATATGTCAATTATTCTTAGTTGTTTTCCCCTTCTTTGTCATAGAAAAAGAGTAAGATTTTTCTAACACCAAATTTGGCCACCTCATGCGAAGAGTTGACTCCTTGGAAAAGACTCTGATGGTGGGAGGGACTGGGGGCAGGAGGAGAAGGGGACAACAGAGGATGAGATGGCTGGATGGCATCACTGACTCAATGGACGTGAGTGAGTGAACTCCATGAGTTGGTGATGGACAAGGAAGCCTGGCGTACTGCGATTCATGGGGTCACAAAGAGTCGGACCCGACTGACTGAACTGAACTGAACACCAGATTATCTCCAAATTACAAAAACCTATCATTTTTATAGCTAGAGCTTCAGAGCTATTTTTCTCTCAGCAAAAATACTATTTATATAATATTCAGTCAACATTATTTGGACAAAGTAATTTTACATTCTCTCTCTTCCTTCAGGCATTTCTTTTTCATGGTTACTTATTTTTGATACAAATGTACATGACACATCTTAACAGACAGCCCACCTACCACCACACAGGTAGAGCGTGGCCCCTAGGACAGAGGTGGGGCAGGGAGAGGAGCTGATAGCGCTGCCATCTGCCTCTCAGCCTCCCCAGACTGCAGCCCAGGCTCCAGAGACCCAGACACCACAGGCGCTGGCCTTCAGGCATTTTAAAACCAGTACCATTTCTTGGTAAGTTCAGAGAACAAAGCATACACTACCAACCTCTCTTAATTCACGAATCTGTTCTGATAGCCCTCCAATCTCAGAATAAGAAACATTCCCAGGGTCCTCATGAGACATGTTGTAAACCAATGGATCCACTTCTCTTGGCAAATATCTGTAATGATAAAGTGTACTTTTCTTTTAAAAGATATATTTTGTCTCAGCCTACAAAGAGTATAAATGACTGCTTATACAAGAACCTGTAGGAGATCTTATAAAATCATGTTTAAGTTAATCTGAAATTAGTAAAAGCAGAAAAGTGGCAAAATATTCAGTGATCTCAGGAAGCACCGATTTTGGATAAAATATTCCCTCCACGACAATAAAAGGTTAACTAAATAGTATAAGACACATACCTCATGATAGTTAGTGTAGTCATATCCAAAGCAACTCTTGTTCCTGGCTTCAGCTTACTTTTGTCAAGCTAATTTTATAAAACAGAAAGTGTTACATAAATACTTGAAAGGGGGTATAACAGTATAACAAGAGCATAGTTAGAAGCCAAATAATCATTTTTATCCTTCAGAGAGAACACTAATATTAGATTATAAACAACATGCAGCGCTACCTCTTAAAAAAGTGCCCTTTTGTGCAATCTCACTGTGAAACGTGAAACCCCTAATACACAAAATTTGAGGAGCCAACGACTGTTTTTGAAGCAAGAACTGACTGCAATATTTTACTTTCAAAGGCTCACTATTTAATAGTTTTGCTCATCATTTTGATTTAGGCACTGTAGTACAGTGACTTAGGAAACCGGTAGCAAAGTATACATATAGAAATCCCTTAGTGAACATTTGTGAAGAAAGGAAAGCACCTTACAAGTATGCCCATTAAATTTATTTTAAAAACTATGGTTTTGAGAAGAATATACTCCATGATCACAGTAGATAGGGGAGAAATGCACTGTTTCCCTCTAGAGATTTTTTTTTTTTAATTCTAAAGAATTAAAAATTCCCAGCAACCTTCATTCATTTCTTTGCTATCTGTCAGACACTATGGCAAACATATTTCATGTTAAGTTGAATCATACTAAATAATTTATTGGCATATTTAGGCAGTGTAACTTATTTGGGTAGAACTGGATAGAATCTATCCAAAGAGATTCAATCACGCTCAGGCTGTTTCTCAAAAAAAAGTTACTTTTCAATAGTTTAGAAAACTGCTTGTTAATACAATTTCAGAATCAGACAAATTACTGAACACTTTTCACAGAATTTTGCAAAGAGTGCTTGGTTTAGGATTTAGTGCCAGTTAAAATGAAGTGGGAAGCTTCCCTGGTGGCTCAGTGGTAAAGAATCTGCCTGTCAATGCAGGAGACAAATGCAGGAGACATGATTCAATGCCTGGGTCAGAAGATCCCCTGGAGGAGGAAATGGCACCTCACTCCAGTGTTCTCGCCTAGAAATTTTCATGGGCAGAGGAGCCTGGAGGGCAACAGTCCACGGAGTAGCGAAGAGTTGGACAGGATAGAGCAACCTGAAGTGGAAGCAAGCTAAAAACTAGGTTTAATATAATGGATTAAACTAAAAATATTTCCCAGATACAGTAGTTCCCCCTCCCTTATTTATAAATGGAAACTTTATCATAATAAGTATGTATGTATAGGAAAAAACACAGCACATAGAGGTTTGGTATATGCCTAGGTTTCAGGCATCCACTGGGAGTCTCGGAACATATCCCCCATGGATGAAGGACTACTGTACTCGAAACAAGAGCTTAAACAGAGATCAATAAGAAGTTATTTCATTTATATCTACAGGCAATATATACTCCGGCCTTTCTAATATTTTTCAGCTTTCAAATGCTCTATTGCCCTCGTACAGTCATGAAATATCTTTAAATGCCAACTTTCGGCATCCAAAGGGTCCTAAAAGGGACATAAATATCCTTTATAGGATTAGGCATCTAAAATTTTGATTTAAAAAATATCATCCCACTTATACGTAAGTAAAATCTTAAGACTGAACTTAGTCCCTGGGTAAAATTCCATTCTATAGCCATGTCAGATCAATGTTTTAAAACCTGAACCTGATATAACAAATACTCAGAGAGAACTCTTCCAATGAGTTTTTTAAAATCTGCTAAAGGCATTTCCTAAAGAACAGAGCAGTACATAAATTGGCTTCAGTGGTTACTAAATAATTCAAATCTGTTTGTCAGTTTTTGACTGCAAAATAAAAGTCAGAGTTATCTCAGTTTACGTATTCTAATCTAAACCAATTCATACAAAATCAATTTAACCTATAGGAAAGTTGATAAGTAATATTTCTGAATGTTTAAAGTGTAATTTATAAGGTTTAATCTTTTAAGTCTTCTTCAAAAAGAGACATTAAAATAAAATAACCTGAGTTATTTTTCAGTTCTAAGATTCTCTGATTTCTCTGTGTGTAGAGTTGACTGAGCTAATGCAATCAAGCAAAAAATAGACTACCAGGAGGGCTCAGCTGGTAAGAATCCGCTTGCAATGTGGAAGACCTGGGTTCAATCCCTGGGTTGGTAAGATCCCCTGGAGAAAGGAAAGGCTACCCACTCCAGTATTCTGACCTGGAGAATTCCATAGCCAGTATAGTCCATGGGGTTGCAAACAGTCGGACACGACTGAGCTTTCATCAGGAGTCAAATCCATGGTTTGAGTTTAGGCTTTACTAATAATTAGCTGTATCTGAACAAGTCACCTTTGGGGCCTGGAAAAGTAAATAACTTACTTGAAAGCACTTTTTTCAATTATAAAGCACTATACAAATATAAAATGTTACCTGTCGACGACAACCCACAACATATCTCGGTCCATTTGTAGCTTTAACAATGACTAAAGGGGAAAAAAGAAATGAAAAAACAAATTGAAACATAGAAAGTAAAAACTAAATATATCCACATTGATGGCAGGTTGCATTTTATTTCTGTTCTCCAAAAGACAAGAGTTGAAAGAAAACTCAGTTTATGTAAGAATATCATCTATCTTCATTATACTCATTTAAGCAATAAGCATTCAAAGCTGGTGACAGAAAGGAGGTAACCCTGCTCTTCTTCTCTCTACTAACAATCTAATACACTTACATTTTTCTTCAGTTAACTGCTTAAGTACTTCACCCACAATCTAATAAAGAAAAAAGAGAGCATTATTTTTTGCCAAGAGCTTAAAAAAATAAATCACCATCACCCTCTACATCCCAAACTCCATTACCTACCTGCCCAACACTTTGTAGAGCCTTCAGATCATTTTCAGATTTTTCATACTGCTTGGTAAGTTCTTTTAATTGTTCCCTTACTGAAATAATATAATTTGAACATTTTGAATTAAGTAATCTTCGCGAGTTTAAGGCACCAAATCTTAACTTTTGTCTGTTTCACTTTACATATATTTTATATCCACTGTATCAAACCACACAAAAGTAACAATGCTGTTTGTAGATGACATGTTTCAAAACGAAATATTACAGAGAAAGCACGTATTTTTATTTTCTTGATGGGCGATACTTAACTTCTTTGAGCACATTTTAGGTAACATTCTTAACAGATATTGACCTTCTGACGTTTCCAGATCTGAGATTACAAATCCAAATGATAAGAGTTAGACCCTCCTCACTTCATCTATCTACATGCACTGTTACCTTCTGGCTTTTTAACCTAAATAAAGCTCCACAGAATTATGGTTAAGGTTTTCATTCATTACGTCGGTGACGGTGCATTAAGAAAAAAATACAAAACTCTTTTATTTAGTTCAGGAGGTAAGGGAAACTTGTGTAATTAATGCAGTACAATTCAAACCACGAGTAAAGATGAAAAAGGCTATTACTGACCGATACGCCGTATCCCTTAAACCCCATGTTCGGCTTTCTTCTCCACTAACAAGCCAACCCCCCTAGAATCTCATCTCGTGCTTGAGCTTCTTTGACTCAGGTCTTTTCCCCGCTCCGGGTCCCAGGGCTCCACCAACACTGCACTCCTTGCACCTCAATCTGGGAAACATCTCTGACCAACTTCTTCCTCACTCTTTGTCGGGTCATTTTCCACTTTCATCTCAGAACTGGGGATGTTCTGTCTGTCACCTGGACCAGACTAGATCATTTCCACGCCCGAAAAGGCTCGGCTTCCCAAATACTGGGCGGAATGACAAAGCGCCTTGTCCCTGGACTGAGGCCTTCTCATCCCCGGGACTCGGTTGCCGAACTCGGCAAAAGGCCTCCACTTCGGCAGAGACAGAAGCGGGTCCAGGTACTAGATTACGTGGAAAGAAAGGTGCACTCACACTCTTTGAGACGGCCGTCAATCTCTTTGTGCTCCAGCAGTTTCTTGCGGTAGTCCTGAAGCGCCTTATCTCTAGGGTCCGCCATGATGAGAAGCCGTCGCTCATAGGGGATGCCGGGAATGGCCATGGCCGCCCGGGCGGGGGACGGGGCGGGGCGAGGGAGAAGAGCCTCCCTGGAAGGGCAGGTTCGCAGGTGACCCCGCCCCTTCCGGTTGGCTCCGCCTCTGAACTGCCCTTCTCCAACTTCTGCGTCTAGGGCGCCGGAGCCCGTGGAAGGAGACCTCCACCTACACCGTCCCCTGCTGGTCTGCCTGGGTAAAGCAGGGTGCTGTCCCCTGAGAAGCCTTGGTGTTTTAAGTCATGCTGTCCTGGAACCACTGAAGACTTTGTAATAAACTAATATGGGAGTAAAATAGAGAATATACATATTTCTTTAAGTAGCGCTGATGGCTTATCCATGTATACCTGTTGGTATAACACAATACTATCTAGGATCTCCAGGTACAGAAGGAATAAGCTATTGATTCATTTCTTCACTCAGTGAATGAAGTACTAAGGATGTGATCTGGCGGGAAAATTAAAAAAAAAAGATTTCAAATTGTAATAAATGCTGTTCAGTTCAGTTCAGTCCCTCAGTCGTGTCTGACTCTTTGCGACCCCAGGAACCGCAGCACACCAGGCCACCCTGTCCATCACCAACTCCCAGAGTCCACCCAAACCCATGTCCATTGAGTTGGTGATGCCATCCAACCATCTCATCCTCTGTGGTCCCCTTCTCCCCCTGCCCTCAATCTTTCCCAGCATCAGGGTCTTTTCCAATAAGTAAGCTCTTCACATCAGGTGGCCAAAGAATTGGAGTTTCAGCTTCAACATCAGTCCTTCCAATGAACATTCAGGACTGATTTCCTTTAGGATGGACTGGTTGGATCTCCTTGAAGTCCAAGGGACTCTCAAGAGTCTTCTCCAACACCACAGTTCAAAAGCATCAATTCTTCGGCACTCAGCTTTCTTTATAGTCCAACTCTCACATCCATACATGACCACTGGAAAAACCATAGCCTTGACTAGATGGACCTTTGTTGGCAAAGTAATGTCTCTGCTTTTCAATATGCTATCTAGGTTGGTCATAACTTTCCTTCCAAGGAGTAAGCGTCTTTTAATTTCGTGGCTGCAATCACCATCTGCAGTGATTTTGGAGCCCAGAAAAATAAAGTCAGCCATTGTTTCCACTGTTTCCCCATCTATTTGCCATGAAGTGATGGGACCAGATGCCATGATCTTCGTTTTCTGAATGTTGAGCTTTAAGCCAACTTTTTCACTCTTCTCTTTCACTTTCATCAAGAGGCCCTTTAGTTCTTCTTCACTTTCTGCCATAAGGGTGGTGTTATCTGCATATCTGAGGTTATTAATATTTTTCCTGGCAATCTTGATTCCAGCTTGTGCTTCCTCCAGCCCAGTATTTCTCATGATGTACTCTGCATAGAAGTTAAATAAGCAGGGTGACAATATACAGCCTTGACGTACTCCTTTTCCCATTTGGAACCAGTCTGTTGTTCCATGTCAAGTTCTAACTGTTGCTTCCTGACCTGCATACAGATTTCTCAAGAGGCAGGTCAGGTGGTCTGATATTCCCATCTCTTTCAGAATTTTCCACAGTTTATTGTGATCCACCCAGTCAAAGGCTTTGGCATAGTCCATAAATGCTCTGAAAGTGAAATGAAAGTGAAGTCGCTCAGTCGTGTCCAACTCTTTGCGACCCCATGGACTGTAGCCTATCAGGCTCCTCCGTCCATGGGATTTTCCAGGCAAGAGTGCTGGAGTGGATTGCCATTTCCTTCTCCAGGGGATCTTCCCGACACAGGAATCGAACCCGGGTCACCGTCTGAGCCACCAGGGAAGCCCAATAAATGCTGTACTCTAATGTAAATAAAACAGGATAATGTTACAGAGTAAGGTGAAGAGAAGTAATTTAGGACAGATATCTGAGACAAGAAACCAACCATGCAAGAAACTGATGAAAAACCTTCCAAACAGAGGAAACAGCTAATGCAAAGATCTGAAGGTGAAAGGAAAGTGAAAGTAAAAGTCGCTCAAGCATGTCCGACTCTTTGCGACCCCGTAGACTATACTGTCCGTGGAATTCTCCAGCCCAGAATACTGTAGTGGGTAGCCTTTGCCTTCTCCAGGGGATCTTCGCAACCCAGAGATGGAACCCAGGTCTCCGGCATTGCAGGTGGATTCTTCACCAACTGAGCTGTCAGGGAAGCCCTAAAGGTGAAAGGGGCTTACCTCATTTCTTGGAACAGAGAGAAGGCCAATGAGACCAGAAGGGATGGGTTGTGGAGATGAGGGGCACAAGATGAAGATGCTGAAGTAGACTGAGTAAGGAACGTGAAACCTGATAGAACTGTTTTAAGATTTCTGTGCTTTTGGACAAATTAATCTTTCAAAAATCTCTGTAAAATGAGTAGGATGTTTTACCTATCTCATAGGGATGTCATGAGTATTAAACAGCACAGTGTGCCTCTAAGCTATTAATACATGTGTGCATGCTCAATCGTATCTTACTCTGGCAAGAATACTGGACTGGGTTTCCATTTCCTCCTCCAGGGGCTTTTCCAAACTCTGGGTTCAAACCCATGTCTCTTGCATCTCCTGCACTAGCAGGCAGAATCTTTACCACTGAGCCACCAGGGAAGCCCCAAGTATTCAATAGTGCTATTTTAAGTTATTTATTTTAAGAGTGGTAATGACCTCAGATTTTGTGGTACAGGTCCACATTGCTGTACCTCTTCTCAGCATTACTCCTGGGGAGAATTTAGAGTTGTTTCAACAGAATCAGTCACATTCCCAACTCCATTTGCTTTCATCTCATCCAGCGGCTCTGATGTTTGAATTTAAATAGGTACAGCCTATGTATGTATATAAAGTTCAAATTTAAGTAAATTTAACTACCAAAAATTTTGTTAGGAAATTAAGCTATTAGAAAATATAAAAGATGTCTTTGAATTTACTGGGAAAAAATCTTACAGACATTGTGTGAATGTTCTATTCTGTTTTTTCCAAATATAACTGGAAATTTCAATTAGACAATAAGCAAGGAAGGTGGATTGAGCAGGGTTAGTCCTTCTCCCACTCAGGTACAATTATTCTGGTCAAACTAGTCTATCCATACCAGAGTATTTCACCTCTGACATCAAGAAGTAAAGAAGAGAAGAAGAGGCAAAGAAGAAAAAAGGCACCTCAGTTTGATTCAATTCAATAAATATTTATAGGTACTGGTCTGTTAGTTCAACACACACCAACATTTTAAACTCTTTTGACTCTTCTTCATCCATCTGGCAAAATTCCACTTCAGCCGAACTTCCTGTCTATTTTCTCTATGCCTACAACAGAACAGTCCTGTTCCTTTTTTATACACACCTCTAAGACTGTATCCCTGTCCATCAGAAAATGCAACTTAATTGGTAAGTGTACTTTCATAAGTGTGCTCAAATGTTTAAATGCAATTAAATGTGTCTTTTCCCCCAGTAGACTATAAACTCGGAGAGAACAAGAACTATGACTATTTCTTCTTCATTATTGTATCCTCAGAAGATGGTTTTACACACACACACACACACACACACACACACACGTATATGGACTGTATATCCTTTGTCTTCCACTATCTCCCAGAGTTTGCTCAGATTGATATCTATTGAGTTGGTGATGCTATCTAACCATCTCATCCTCTACCACACCCTTCTTCTTTTGCCTTCAATCTTTCCCAACATCAGGGTCTTTTCCAGTGAGTCAGGTCTTCACATCTGGCGGCCAAAGAATTGGAGCCTCAGCTTTAGCATAAGTTCTTCCGATGGATATTCAGGGTTGATTTCCTTTAGGATTGGCTGGTTTGATCTCCTTGCAGTCTCAAGAGCCTTTTCTAGCACCACAATTTGAAAGCATCTATACACACGCACACACATATGTATACTATTGAATAAATTTGTGAATATTTTAAACACTGTGATAGATATACAGGGATACAAAAAGACTAAGAAATGTCATCAGTTCTCAAGGCACTTAAAATATTGCAGAGCAGAGAAGAAGTGGGGTGAGAAGTTAGGCCATATCTTAGTTACTGAGGAAAGGATCATTATAAGTGATTTCATAATGAACAGTGATGAGATGTATTTAGATCCTCAGTAAATCATTTACAGATAGTCTCCTAACCTAATGTAGCATTGATAGGTGTTGTGGTTTTAAAATATGTACACAAATGCTTTGATACTTCCCACTTCAAGAAGTGGAACCTAATTTCCTTCCCCCGGGTCTAGGATGAAGCGAAAGTGACAGTCCACAGCCATTGAGACGAGGCCATAAAAGGCACTCGGGCTTCCTCCTTACTCTGACTTGAATCACTCCCTCTGGGGGAAGCCATCTGTCACACTAAGAAGACACATCAGCAGATCTGTGGAGAGACTCACATGGAAAGGAGCAGCCATCAGGGAACTGACACCTTCTGCCAATAGCCATGTGAGTGAGCCGTCTTGGAAGCAGAGCCTCCAGGCCTAGGCAAGCCTTCAGATGACTGAAGCTCTAGGCTTAATTGAAACATCATCAGAGATTAAGTCATGCACCCCAGTTCAGCTGTTCCTGAGCTGCTGACCCAAAAAACTGAAGATACTGTGTTTGTTGTTTAAGCCACTAAGTTTTGTGATCATTTGTTACATGGTGATGGATCACTAACACGATAGAAACTAGTATTTTTCTAGACAGAAATTGGGAAACAGTACCAGATGGGCAAGTAACAGTGCCTACAAAAACTGAAGATAATAAATGCTTGTTGTTTTAAGCCACTAAGTTTTGTGATCATTTGTTACACGGTGAAGGATAACTAATACAAGAACTAATATTTTTCTAGAGAGAAACCGGGAAACAGTACCAGATAGGCAGGTGGCAACTACTTTTTCTTGTTTACACATCAGCTACAACACTAGAATTTTTAGAAATTTGCCATCTCAAGTATCTACCCTGAAATACTTATCAGAATGGACTTAATTGAATGCCTCTATGGTTGAGCAGTAATATGTTGAGGTAGAACAAGAAGTTGGAATTCCTAGACTTGTGGGAAATACCCTTTTTTGATCAAGGTAATACATAAAATTTTTTTAAGTACTATGAGGCTTAGATTGAAAAAGAGTCCATTGCCCCATTCTATTCTACCTCTGAGATCCATTCTTTAATTCCTTAACATTTTGGGGGGGGGGTGGGATTTACCACCACATTTTTAAGTAATATGCTTATGCTGTTATTTCTTGTTAGATCAATTTTAGGATTTATCTTTTGACTTCCTAATAAGATAAAGACTCAGCACCTTTTTATTATTCCAGATTCCCACTTTCCCTACCTCCACCTCCCCTATCCAATATACACAAGTTTTGGTTAAATTGCTGTCCAGTATTTATCTTATTGTGAGGCCACCCAAGTCAAACAATATGCTATAGTTACATTAGGTTTATTGTAAAACTGTTTTGAACTTCCTGTGATTAAAAGCTGCCTCATTTTAAAACGTGTTTAGTTAGCGATGTTTTTTTTTAATCACTTTTTCTCTAAACAGTGTTTTTTAGAAAGTCACATTAGGTATCCCTCCTGTCCTGATTTTCTTAGAGGAACCCCACACCCCACCCCCCGCCGGAGGCCATGGTCCTCTTGCTCTAATCTGGGCTCTGTAGGGATGCTGCGTAACTCTCTTCTAGAACTTCCCTAACCCCTGTCTTGCGTACTATCTTCTCTTTCCCGATATTCAGGTCTCCTCATTTTGGGCTTATTCTCTTTTTTGGTTGGATCATATCTTCTCAGTGATTTTATGAGAAAGGAGTAAAAATGTACATTATTCTTCGTCTCTAACAATATCTTAATTCTGCTCTGCTACTTAATTAGCAGTTTAACTGGCTATAAAATTCTCAGAATGTTGAAGGCCTTGCTCCATTGTCCTGAAGCTTCCAGGCTTCTGCAGTGCCTTGCTGAGTCTCAGTCTTTTGTCAGAAACTAGGGTTTCTTTTTTCTTTCTGGACTTTTTGTCTCTGTTAGGAGAATTTTCTATCCACTGACTGGGTATTCAGTGTGCCCCATGAATCTAGATAACCGTTCTCCCATTTTGGTTATTTTACTGAATTACTTCTAAGACTATCTTCTCTGTTTGTATGTTCTCCCTTCGTGGTACTCTTATTAGTCACACTGTCTCCTTGAATTAATTCTCTATTTTTTCCCCATCTCTTATTTATTTCTACATCTTTGTCTTTTTATTTCACTATCTAGAAGATTTCATCAATATTTCTTCTGGTGTTTCTGTTGAAACTTCTCATTTTAGCTACCGTATATTTAGTTTCCAAGAACTCTTCCTTGTTCCCTGCTTGTTCTTTGTAATGTAATCCCGTTCTTATGACTTTGATGATTCTGCTATAGCTTTTTGATTGTCTTCCTTTCTTCCCTCTCTGTTTCTTCAGAGTTCCTTTTTTCCTATTTATTTGGGTCTATTTTACTCTGGAGGCTTTCCTTAATCTGGTGAGCTTTAATTTTCTGATCATAGAATGAGTGAGGTACTAAAGGTAAAAAAAAAAAAAAAAACAGTAGTGTGAGTGGGGGGGACCAGCTGTTTTGTTGTTTTTGATGCCATTGTTTATTCCTAGAAAATTCTCCAATCCCCTTTTATTTTTCTTTTTTTAGGCTGTTCTGGGTCTTCACTGGGGTACACAAGCTGTTTGTCTCAGCCTGCTAGTTACCCTACTAGGGATCAAACCCACATCCTACGCTTTGGAAGACAGATTCTTAATCACTGGACCAGCAGGGATTCCAATCACCTTTCAGAATGGAAGAGAAAAAGATCAGGAGTGATGGGGTGAGTGGAAAGAAGTGTATAAGGTCTGCAGTTTTGAAACTGAGCATTACAGGTGGTCTGCTGAAGGTGGGGGAGGAGTTTTAACATTCAGCATGGAGGGATTTCACTTAATCTACACTTCTTCATTTTAGAGTTTCCTCTGTCTTTGGAATCATGCTGAGTCTAGAGTCCCTGGGTTTGTAGCCACCCTTGTTTCTTGACTGGAGAGTCCTAATCTTTAAATGAATTTTAGATAACTTTCTTTTCTTTTTTCTAATGAATCAATTAGTAGTTGAGACTCTCTTGTCATCAGTTTTCCCACATCCACACCTTTTGTTAATTTTCTATTGTCAATTTCAATTCTGCTCTGTCCTCTCCCTGATCCAAAATTACTTCTGCCCAAAATGATCCCTTTGTTTCCAAGTTTACAGTGGTTGTTTGAATTGTAATCATACACTGCCCTGTGACATCTCATGCTGTCATCTTTTCGCGCTCGTTAGTTAATTTGTTTGTAAGTTGACTAACTCACTCCGAGGTCATCTTGTGAAGCGCAAACATAATGCTGAGTGCTGGGAAAACTGAGACTACCAAAGGCAAATTCCCTACTTGCCTGTTGAACGTGGAAAATCTATACGTAAGTTATATTTAATTCCATGTGGTAGGCACAATTATATGCTCTTATGAGACCAAAGAAGAGGAATCTATACAACCACAGAGGAAGGGATGGGGGGATTTCCTGGAGGTAGTAGTTGCCTGAGCTGAATCTTAAAGCAGTTGAAAGTGAAAGTGAAAGTTGCTCAGTGGTGCCCGACTGTATAGTCCATGGAATTCTCCAGGACAGAACACCGGAGTGGGTAGCCTTTCCCTTCTCCAGGGAATCTTCCCAACCCAGGGATCAAACCCAGGTCTCCCACATTCCAGGCAGATTCTTTACCAGCTGAGCCACAAGGGAAGCCCCTTAAAGGAGTTAGCCAGGTGTATTAAGTTGATGGGTGTGGGACAGCGGAGAAAACATTTCAGGGGTGGAAATAGGGGGAGCAAAGATGTGGCATCTGGAAACAAGGTCTCTGCGCATGCATGCTAAGTCTCTTCAGTTATGTCTGACTCTTTGCAACCCTGTGGACTGTAGCCTGCCAGTCTCCTCTGTCTATTCTCCAGGCAGGAATATTGGAGTGGGCTGCCACTTCCTCCTCTAGGAGATCTTCCCAACTCAGGGCTCGAACCCAAAGCCTCTTATGTCTCCTGCATTGGCAGGCAGATTCTTTACCACCAGCACCGCCAGCCCAGCAAGGTCTCTATAGAGATAATAGCAGTTCACTAGCTATGAGGCAGAGACTTGTTGGAGATGAAGCTGGAGAAATAGTGGGGAACCTTAAATATTGTGCTGCGAATCTTGAATTTAATTCTTCAGAAGCACCAGATCAAGAGCATGCAGATTTTAGAGATGTAATTTACATTTTTGAGAAATCAGGTTAGCTGGGAAGACTGTTTTTTGAGGAGTACAAGCCTAGAAGCTGGGTGATCAGTTAAGGAAATATTGTAATAAATCAGGTGAGCAACAATCAGGGCTGAAACTAGTCCTAGGTCATAAGGATGGTGAGGAGGGAATAAACTGATGACAGAACTGGTGGGATTTGATTCATCAGTAGATCATGGGAGGTGAAAGAGAGGGGAAAACTGAGACTGACTTTCTGATTTCTTGCTGTCTACATATGTATGTGGTAATGTAATCAAATGTGAGAAAACCAGATGGCTGCATCCCATAGAAGCTTAAGGGAGAGATCTGAACTGGAAAAAACAGATTTGGGAATTATTAGCATAAAGGAAATATTTAAAATCATGAGATTGGACAAGTTTCTCCAAGGTAGAGAATAGATAAAGAAAAGCACTGAAGAAAGGACAGAATCCTGGGGAAGACTCACGTCTTAAAGGAGGGCTGAGGGACAGCCCATGAAGGAGGAAGTTACATAATATCAGACAACTATAAGGAGGATCTGGCGTGTTTGCCACGTAGAAAATTGAATCTAAGGAAGAAGGAATCGGCTTTGTCAAAGCAATGAAGATGTTATGATTTCAATGAAAAATGGTGATTGGATTTGGTGATAAGAAGGTCAGGTAAAGAGGAGTAGGAAGGTGGAGTTGGCAACCAGCCCGCACAATGGGCTAAGGTGTGAACGGGAAATTAAGAAGTGAAGCCAGTTACTATATATAGTTTGCTCTCTCAGAAACCCGAGGCAGAGAAGATGATGACAGAACTTAGGTGGCAGCTCGCCCCATCTTGGGCTTCCCTGGTGGCTCAGTGGTAAAGAATCTGCCTGCCAATGCGAGAGATGCAGGTTTGATCACTAGGTCAGGAAGATCCTCTGAAGAAGGAAATGGCAAGCCACTCCAGTATTCTTGCCTGAGAAGTCCCATGAACAGAGGAGTCTGGCAGGCCACAGTCCATGGGGTCACAAAGAGATGTGACTTAGCGGCTGAGCAAAACAACTCTCCAATTCAGATGATCTCAAGCAGCTCAACAGAAAGTCTACTGATAAGGCGTGTGCACACACATTCAGTAAATATTCACTCGCTACATAAATAGATCTAACCAAATATCAGCACAGACATTTTAGGTTTTTACTTAGCCTTTCTTCCTCTTGTGTGTCATAAGAATCTTTTTCCTTGACCACATTTTTTTTCCTTAATCATTTCCTTCTGTCAGAAATTGTTTTATGTAGCGAGAAGCTTCTTACAAAAATCTCCATGTCCCATTTTGAGAAACTGGCCTCAAGCCATTTCCTGCTTTGGTCATTAAAAAAATAATAATAGCTGTTATTTGCAGAGTAATCAGAATTCCAACAAGAAATGCTGTGTACATTAAATCTAAGTCATGTTATTGTTATGATTGCTAGTATTAGAATAACAAAGTAGTAACCTTGTTCATCTCTAAAACATTTGATATTGTTTAGTGAAGTTATAATAGATGAGAGGCTGGACTTTCAGAGATCCAAGGTTGAACTATGTACCCTGTGGATGCTCCTTAAATAGTTATTTGATGACTAATCAGTTATTTCATGGGCCTTAACATAGACAAGATGATGCCAGAGCAGGCAGAGTTGAAGAAGTGAGCTCACACAAAGGACCAACCCAAAGAATTCTCAGGGAAATGTCAGTAATCTTTGTAATATGTATAAAACATTCAAATATGTAAAAACATTTATACAGTCTAAAATCCCTTACAAATGTGAAAGGAATAATTATAATTATCAAGACAATAAAGTAAGATCCAGCAATCTCACTTCTGGCTTTATACCTGGATATCCATACTTCCTTTTGTTTGTTTTTGACACCACACAGCATGTAGGATCTTACTTTCCCAATCAGGAATCAAACCCGTGCCCCCTGCTTTGGAAGCATAGTGTCTTAACCACTGGGCAAATAGGGGATTCCCTAGATATCTGTACTTCCCCATTTACTCAGCATTATTCACAATTGCCAAAGTACGGAAACAACCTAGTGTCTGCCAATGGATAAATGAATAAAGAAGATGTGGTATACATATACAGCAGACTATTATTTAGCATGAGAAAGGAAATCCTGCCATTTGCTACAACATGCATGGGCCTTGAGAGTTCTGTGTTAAGTGAAATAACTAGACAAAGGCAAGTACCGCATGGCATCACTCATATATAGAATAATAATAGGTCAGACTCATAGAAACAGAGAGTAGAAAAGTGGTTGGCAGGAGCAAGGGGGTGGGGAAAGCAGGAAGAGGTTGGTAAAAGGGTTCATTCTTTTAGTTATAAGATGAATAAAGTCAGGGGATCTACTGTGTAACACAGTAGCCATAGTTGATAACACTCTAATGTATCACTGATATTCTCTGAGAGTTGAACTTAAATGCTCTCACCAAGGGAGGGAAGAAGGATAAATATGTAAGATGATAAATGTGTTAACTCGATGGCGGAAATCCTTTCACAATGTCAAATGTCGCTGTATGTCAAATCACCAAGATATACACTTTAATTATCTTACAATTTTATTTGTCAATTATACTTCAATAAGGCGGGAGGGGGGAGGGGGAGACAATAAAGTAAAAAAGATTATCTTAAATGGTGATTGTTTCTGATATGTTTGCTAGAAATCTGTTCTGGGCAAGAGTTTTAAGTCATGGAATAGAGCCTTTTTCATGGGAATATTGATGTTTTTAAACTTTTCCAAATTTCAGGCTATTACATCACCATGAAATTCAGAGCTGATTGAGGTTGAGATTGCTTCTTTCTGCAATTTTAGGCTTTATTCATTTAGTTTCCTCTTTTTCATATGGTGTCTCTCATTTTGATAGTTTAATCTTCAGACATTAATGCTCTGAAAATGAAAGTCGCTCAATTGCGTGTAATTCCTTGCGACCCCATAGACTGTAAACTGCCAGGCTCCTCTGTCCATGGAATTCTCTAGGCAAGAATACTGGAGTGGGTTGCCATTCCCTTCTCCAGAGGATCTTCCTGACCCAGAGATCAAACCAGGGTGTCCTGCATTGCAGGCAGATTCTTTACCAGCTGGGCCACCATGCAAGCCCGTTAATACTCTAGCCATATGAAATATATTCATTTATTTTTACAAATGCATGCAAATATTTTTGGGAGTCACAGGCATAATCCCTGTTTAGGGAGTTAAAAGAGATCACAACTCAGTAATAGAGACATAAAGTAAAGCTGTCATAAAGATGACATACTAACGTCCATGGGGTGTCCATCCACGTGCAGGGACTGGGTTTCATACATCTTTGTATCTCTGATGTCAGGCTCATTCTGGCAGAGTGTAAGTTTATTGAATTGAAATTAATTTAGACATTGGAACCAGGTGAAGAGGAAACCAGGAAGACCCATGATGAGGGATCGAATAAGTTAGGTCTGTCCCTAGAGGGATATGAGAACCCATACACAGTATAATGAAAAGACAACTTTCCAGGTAAAAAGAGAGTGATTGTATTAACTTGTAGAGGAGAAGGCAATGGCACCCTACTCCAGCACTCTTGCCTGGAAAATCCCGCGGACGGAGGAGACTGCTAGGCTGCAGTCCATGGGGTCGCTAAGAGTCGGACAAGACTGAATGACTTCACTTTCTCCTTTCACTTTCACGCATTGGAGAAGGAAATGGCAACCCACTCCAGTGTTCTTGCCTGGAGAATCCCAGGGATGGGGGCGCCTGGTGGGCTGCCGTCTGTGGGGTCGCACAGAGTCGGACACGACTGAAGAGACTTAACAGCAGCAGCAGCAGCATGTTGTAGATACTTAGATCAGAGCTACTTCGGCCCACTAGGATAACAGATGACTAGTGACTTTTTAATTACATGTTCACTGGCATTGATGTACAGAGCAGAGGGTATTAGTCTCACCTCTATGACACTGATTTTTAATAATGTATATAAATTCTATGCCTATTTTTCTCAGTTAGAAAAATAGGAGTATAAAATCTATTTTAGGTCTACCATATCCTAGAGTTAAGTCAATAAGTGATGACTTTCTAAGAAAAAACAAAAAATGGTTTACAAAAAAGAAAAATTGAAATGTTTTAACTTTTAATGCAATGTGTAAGACACTGGAGAGCTTTCCAGTTTCACCTTGAAAAATGTATCCTTTAAGAAACAAACAAACAAACAAACAAAGCTGAGGGACCAGTCCCGGGGCTGGTCTCAGAGGACCTGGCTCTCTCACGCCAGCTCCCAGGCCTAGGTCATATCCCCACACCTCTCTGGGCCTGTTTCCTCCTATAAAATTGAGTGATTTCCCACCTCGGTCCACACTTGACTATGAAATGTGGCTAGTTCGTATAAAATATATGACAGATTTCACAGTTAAAAATGTAAAGTATATTATGAATCGTTGAATACTGAGTATATTTTGAAATATTTTTCATATATTGGGTCAATCAATTATTAAAATTAATTTCACCTGCTTGTTTTTGCTCTTTTGATGTGACTACTAGAAAATCAACATATACAGCTCTGGTATTGATGATCACAAGTATCCTTTTCAGCTTTATGACTCAGCCAGGGCCACCGTGGACACGTAATTCACGGTTTGATTTCTTCGCATTGAGATAGGGAAGGATTGGCCGGAATGAGGAGGCTGGGGCGGGGCCCTGCCGGGAGAGACAGACCCCCTCCAGCTTTGGCTCTGGCTCTCGGGCTCTCGGAGCTGGGAGGACCCCGACTCCCGCGCGGGGCTGGTGGCGGCAGCCTGGTCGAGTACCCAAGCCCGGGGCGTTCAGGGGACTCGGGGCGGGAGCGGGCGCGGCTCTCCGGGCTAGGCGGAGTCGGGAAGACGGTCGGTGCGTCAGCCACACGCGCGGGGAGGAAGCGGGCCTCAGGTCCCAGGCGGCCCGCGCGGGCGCCCCGGCACGTCCGCAGGCTGCAACGAGAGGTGGCGGCTTCTGAGAGGAAGGAGAGACGAGGGCGGGCCTGGGAGGCGGCCGGGGGGTGGGGCGCGGCCGGGGGCTGGCCCGCGCGGGCTTCATCTGCGGACGCACGGCCTGCTCCCGAGCGCTGGGGATTCCGAGGCGCGGCACGACAAGCGGCTGGAGCGGCTATGGGCCGCCGCTGGGGCTTCCTGATCGGCTTCTTGGTCGCCGTGGGGTTGCTGGGCTCGGGCCACGGCGAGCAGCAGCCCCCAGAGACGGCGGCGCAGAGGTGCTTCTGCCAGGTAAGGGGTATGCGCGGCGGGGCTGCGGGTCCCGGGACCCCTGCCCGCGCCTCGCGCTGCGTGCCGCGCGCCGGGGCAGGTGGGGCGCTGGAGGTGTGTCTTTATTTCTCCACCCTTCCGGAAGAAGCCCCCTGTGCTCTTGCTCCCTGGCCGGGGCTCGGTCCTCTGCGGCTCGCCTGGGTTGGTGTGAGCAGGTCCCCCACCCGAAGACCCTGAACCGATGTCAGGGCGCCCTCCCGCGCTTCTGATCAGGCTTGGGGCGAGAGGTATGGGTACACCGCTGTCTGCTTCTACCTAGTTGGTTTGTTATTTTCACAGAATACACACACACACACACAGTTTGTTATTTTCACAGAAGCTGGGTCTTTTAAACTTCCAGTTTGGCTTGGAACAGCGTGGGCTGTGCTTCTGCTGGGTCCCTTCTCCACCCTTTCTGGTCAGGACGGACTTTTGAAGGGGGCTGCCCTCATATCTTCCTGTCAGGCAGGAGAATGGCTTCGTGTGGCTTTTCAGTGTCTTAAGCTCAACTGCCTGGTGTCTTTGGGGCCGCGGTCGCCCTGTGTCCTTTCTTTTTCCTGAGTGTAGTGGAACTCTTTAACCGCGGCATCCGTATTGCTGGTTCCAATTGGGAGACCGGTCCTCAGTGTACAAGTTTGATTACAAGCTTATAATTATTTCCTTCGGTTAGTAAGAAATGTGGATTCCTTGAGCAAAATATTCAAAGAAACATACAGGTTTTTGGTATCCAGGAGATGTGATATTTTAATGTCATTATTATTAAAAGTCACCTTTTGGTTGATTTCTGTTATAAAAACGACATTCTATACAACATTGAGGGATGGGTATCCAAATTGTTCCTTTTAAGTAGATTTTACTGTTAACTTATTTAGTTCCATTATGGTCAGTAATGGAAGGGATGGGGGTGAGAAGAGGAGGAAGAGGATGGTAACAAATAAACATGAAGAGAAAAATGGAGACAAACATATCGACATGTATGTATCAACTGGAGAGATAAAATTTTAAAAATGGAGAAAGAAAAGGGAAGGTGCAAATGATCCATTCAGCAAACACTTATAAACACTATGTAAATTGATCTGAGAATTTGTAATACAGAAATACAGTGGCATAATTCCTGCCCTGAAGAGCTCACAGTTTAGTAAATCATGTTCTTTGGGGCCTGAGGAGAGGCGGGGATCCTTGGTGTTGTGTTTTGTTTTGTTTTGTTTTTAGTTAATAAATATTGCTGCTGCTAAGTCGCTTCAGTCACGTCCGACTCTGTGCGACTCCATAGACGGCAGCCCACCAGGCTCCTCTGTCCGTGCTGGAAACTAAAAAAGCAAATTTTCACCTAAGGTTTGGCAATAAAAGTTCAGATCTTCTCTGGTTCTATTAGCATTGGCCACAAAGTCCTTTTGATTCTCTTTTTGTTGCCAGTTGTAGCCCTATCTTCCTTCCTGTTGCCTGTCCTTACCACTTCTGCCTTGAGTTACCACACATCACTCCTCACCGCTGCTGCATGGGCGCCTGGCTTGTTGTACATGAGGGTTCTGATTTGGACCAGGGCAGCATGTATTTAGGGCTTCCGTGGTGGTTCAGGGGTGAAAGAATCCTCCTGCAATGCAGGAGGCACAGGTTCTATCCCTGGGTTGGGAAAAGCCCCTGAAGGAGGGCATGGCTACCCACTCTGGTATTCTTGCCTGGAGAATCCTGTGGATGAAGGAGCCTGGCAGGTTACAATCATAGGGCTGCAAAGAATCGGACACACTAAAGCAACTTAGCAGCAGCATGTAGTTGTTGGACCTCAGAAAGCCACTGAAGTATGTGCAAAGCTCTACAAATAATTGGACTAAATTCAACAGGCATTTATTGAGGCCTAACGTGAACAGACTTTGAGAGATCAAAAAGTAAATTAGAAAATTACAATTTACAATTCTTGCCACTCCAGAGTACACAGACTGGTACATATTTGGTGCTTATCAAATATGTGAACGCTATACTAGCTGAAGTATATTCTTAATTAAAAATGGGTCGATAGCTCCCAATGCATTTTTTTTTCCCCAGTGAATCTGTAAACTTAGTTATTGCATATGCCTGTTAGTTGACATCACATCCTAGTAAAACCATTTTCACTGTATGTTGTAAGTTCTTTTGAGAATAGTGCTTCAGTTTAGTTGCTGACAATAAGTGACCAGTTGTATGAGTTATGAGTCTCCCTTATACATTCCTCATCCCCCTCCTAACTGCCACTCGTATCATTGTTAAAAAAATGTTAAAAAAATATCTTACACAGAAAATTGGCTTTTTTTTTAAACCTTTTGGTATACAAGTCAGTGAAGTCTAACACATGAACAGTTTCGTATAAAAATCCTATAAATAAGGACTCACCCTTCCTTTAAATTAAAATAGTATTGTAGCAGATATGGGCTTGAAGTAAGTGAAGATTTTTCAGAGTTTATTTCTTTTCGACAATTATTTTCTCATTATGCACCATTCGAGAGAATAAATATAACTGAACTTTAGTCCCAATTCACAGAATCCCAGGATGCATTTTAAAGAAGTCATCTCAAGAAGAGATATTGAAGCCAAGTAAGGAGGCAGTATGGACACCTTTTTCAGTGAAATTAATTAGAAATGCATTTGTAAACTTTTATATTCAGAATGTTTTGTCACTCAATATAGTTAGTGCTAATAAACACTCAGGTCCACTTCTTTGAATCCAGTAAATCTCCATCAGCCTAATGAAAGGGGAATAGTTTGGATAATCCAAAATGGCTACATCAGAAGTGGATTATTTCTTGCTTGGAATGCATTGTAGATAGACTCTATGTACATGTAGTTTACCTGTCTGGGTGTCTTGTTCAGGTCAATTTAAAAAAGTTTGTGTTAGTCAGAGTGGCAGGACAATGGAAAAGACAGTAATAATATGTTGGGTGGTGGGTGGAAATAAGCCCAGAATTAAAGCTTAGTCAGAGGGATCTTTGAAACAGGTTATATTGGAGAGAATGCCACCTGCATTCCAGCATTTTCTGAACGAAGCATGTGGACCAAAGTGTGTTTCATGTTGGTCGCTATGCTTTGGGTCATTTAACAATGATTCTAGTTATAGCAAGACCAAGACTTTAAAGCAGAAACTGCTCTTAGTGTTTTACGTCCTTAGAAAGTTGCCTACTACCCAGGATAGAGTCTTTTTGGTGCATCTATGCTTTCTTTTGACAGAGTTGTTCCAGTCTGTCAACGAATGAATGCCTCGTGTGTGTGTGTGTGTGTGTATTTGTGTGTATGTTTTAATGGTCACAAAACTCAGTAAAATTAAATGCAACTAAAGTTCTTTGCCACTTTAAAAGCTTTCTTTGAGCACTTTAAAAGCTACTTCATTCAAGTATGAGGAGTATACTCTTACAGTGCTTTGCAAAAAAATAATAGTCTACCGTAGGACTGGAAGTTTTTAGGACACAATAAAACTATTTAGAGAAAAAAAAAACTGTTTTGATAGTGTTTTTTATTTTGTCTTTTGTTGCAAAGTAAAGGATCAGTCAGTTCAGTTCAGTTGCTCAGTCGTGTCTGACTCTTTGTGACTCCATGAATCGCATCACGCGAGGCCTCCCTGTCCATCACCAACTCCCAGAGTTCACTCAAACCCACGTCCATCGAGTCGGTGATGCCATCCAGCCATCTCATCCTCTGTCATCCCCTTCTCCTCCAGCCCCCAATCCCCCCCAGCATCAGAGTCTTTTCCAATGAGTCAACTCTTCCCATGAGGTGGCCAAAGTACTGGAGTTCCAGCTTTAGCATCATTCCTTCCAAAGAAATCCCAGGGCTGATCTCCTTCAGAATGGACTGGTTGGATCTCCTTGCAGTCCAAGGGACTCTCAAGATAAGGATACCTGTATCCAAAAACTTGAGAACAAGCAGACCAGTGTTATTTTCTTTTCCCTTGCCTTTTGTATTTTGGAATTTGGTTCAAACCAATCAGAGTCAATGGAGAAAGTAGTGGAGTTAACTGTTGATTGTCAGTTCTGTGTTCCCTTGGAGCTACAGATGTAAGATTTTTGGAGAATTTTAACTGCAAACTTGGCTTTAAAAAAAAAATCTTGTTCATTAAAAAAAGAATGTTGTAGGGTGCTTTGGGGGAATAGTTAAGATCCCTGTCACTGTAAACATTTAAGCAGTGGTAGGGTAATAATAATGATCAACAGTTACTGGGCTTTACACTAGGTCATTTTATCCTGATATGAACTCTTTGAGATGAGAGCTACTATTCTGTTGGGTTTGCCAAAAAGTTCATTCAGGTTTTTCCATAATATCTTATGGAAAAATTCCAACAAACTTTTTGACTACCTCGATATTTTTGTATTCAGATGGGAAATTGAAAGTGTTAGTCACTCAGTCGTGTCCAACTCTTTGCTACCCCATGGACTGTAGTTTGCCAGGCTCCTCTATCCATGGGATTGTCCTGGCAAGAAAATTGGAATGGGCTGCCATTTCCTCCTCCAGTGGACCTTCCCGACCCAGGAATCAAACCCTGGTCTCCTGAGTATCCTGCATTGCAGGTAAACTTTTTACTGCTGAGCCATTAGGTTGAAAAGCATGGGGAATGTCAACAACTAAGAAGTATCATGGATGAGACTCAACCCTAGGAAGTCTAACTCCAGAGCCTGCCTGCTAACCCTGTTGTTACACACTGCCTCCCCTCGAGGGTGGGAGAAGGGGATTGCTGGATTGCTTGGAAGAAAGCAATATAAGGCCTTCAAAGACTTCCCTATTCTTAAGGAGACCAGAATTGAATAGTGTTAGGCCTACTTCGGTCCATATATCTACCACCCCTCAGCAAGGGCCGTTCCATTGCTTCCTATTTGTTTGGCCTCCTGCCCCGCCAAGGCTGATTATTACCTGAAGCCCAGAGCAGTGAGCTGCACATTTTGGCATTCATCAGTCACTTTGTGTATGTGTTGTGGGAGCAGGTAGGGGAGTGCATTTTTTAAAAAATTCAAATTCCTATGGTAGGGCCACAGTTCTGTTTCACTTTGGGAGATAGTATAGTGGTTACTTATGCCCCCATAGCACATTCTGAAGTATAGCATCAAGCCATCCTTCTTATATATCAGCACCTATCTTTTGGTCTTAGTTTAGGTAATAGGACTTTGCTTCATTTCCAAGGTTCTGCCCTGGGTCCATTAACTGGAATTCTACCTTAGACTTTTCCTGAGACTGTTCTGATAACATAGATGGTTCTTTAATTTCTAGAACTGGGTCTAGTATCATACCTGGTAGACTTCCTTCCAGGGATCAGGTTCTGCTGCCTGTTGGCAAGCTTTTCTGAACAGTCAGATGGTTTGGATTTCCGAGTATCTTCCTGCCTCTCCTTTGCTGGACTCTTTCCATCCAGTGAAGCTCCTGTCACCCCTGTTCCACCACCTTAGCTGCCCTTCGAGCTGAATTGTAGTAGGTAATACCTCCCGCTTAATATCTAAGGTAAGAGGCAGAAGATATCTAAATCTACTGTTGTCCTGCTTTCTCTTCTCGGTGGCCTCTAGGCTATAAACCACCTCTGCTTTGGAGGTATCATGTATTTCTTTCTGGTTTGGAGCTTCTTATCACTCTCTTTGTAATTAGGATGTCGATCAGCAGAATATTGGACCCAGAGATTTGTTTGTCTTTGCTGCTTGCTTTCACTCCCCTGTGAGCACCTTTCTGCCCTTTGACCTGGCGTGGTCTGGGGCACTCACCTCCATTATAGGTGACAGGAAAGTGCCTAGTTACAGTTAGGCAGCGCGGTGCTGGGCTCCAGTGAATGCGAGTGACAGTGGACAGCTTTCATTCACTTATTCACCAATCCAAACCAAAAATAATCGTTGAGCACCTACTGTGTGCTTTCTAGAAGTACAGTGCTCAGTCCCAGGAATACAAAAATGAACAAACACGAATTTGCTCTCAGGGTTCTTAAGTTTAGTGAGAGGGAGTGAAATATAGATACATTCAGTACAGTGAGGTCATTCTTGTGTAGGAGTCTGTGGAGTGTGGTTGGAGCCCTTGGGAAAGACAGTTAACGTAGCTGGGGGTGAGTGGTACCTTAGGGGAGCTTCCCCAAAGAGAGGAGGATAGGTTTTTACCTTAAAAATGAATTCCTCAGGGGGAGAAATGGATTGCCTCAAACCCTTCTTCCTCAGTCTTTTTGTGTTTTTTTCTTTTGTGATTTAATGTGACTCTCTGGCCTATATCCCTTTGGCCTTTGCAGCTTTTGTGCCTATTATTCTTTGTGTAATAATTTGTATCCAACGGGAGAAACAGTAGCTTATTTTATGTTCTTAGAAGTTTTGCCTTGAAAGCACAAAAAGAAAGAGGCATGAAAAATCAAATTATCTATGTTAGAAGGACTTTGGACTTCCTTTGTGGTGGTAAAAATTCTGCCTGCAATGCAGGAGACCCAGGTTCAATCTCTGGGTCCGGAAGAGTCTCTGGAGAAGGGAATGGCAACCCACTCCAGTATTCTTGCCTGGAGAATTCCATGGATAGAGGAGCCTGGCAGTCTACAGTCCATGGAGCCGCAAAGAGTTGGACACGACTGAGCAACTTATACACACACGCACAGAAGCACTTTTGTTTTGTTGGTACCGAGAATTAGGACTCTAAGATTATTGTATACTGAGAAAATTTTTAGCAGGAAACAAGAACACATTTGCATATGAAATGAAAATAGTTATTACAGTGACAAAATATGTAACTCAGATTTCTAGAAACTGAATTCTTTAGTCCAAAACAAATAAGACTAGGCAAGCTGGATAAAAAACAAACAAACAAACAAAACTTATCTCTTGAATATTGCTGTCATCATTCCAAGTATTCTTATTTTTTAGGTGAAAAATTTCCATTACTGTTTTGTGATGTTCTACAATTAAAAAATGGTGTAGGATTTTACATATTCCAAAAGGAGAACACCTAAATTCAGTATTTCAATGAATTATTCTTTATTTGTTTCCTTACCAATAGATTTTTAAGTTGTTATTTTATTGGCAATACATCTCCCAAAAATATAATCCAGAGTAGTTTATAATGCAGATATTCATGCCAAAGTCTAAGGATCTCTTTTCTACAGCATGCTGTATATTAAAAAAAGTTAAAAAGTTACTTAAAAATCATAATGTGTTTTTTACTTATTTAAGGCAATGCTTAATTAATTCTGTTAGATGTTGGCCTAATCCCAAATAAATATCTCAGAATTTTACCTTCACAATTGATAACATTATCTGATTATAATATGTTTTCCCACTGCATATGATTATAATATGATTTAATAATTTGATTTCTTAAATACAGTTAAGACATTGGTTTTAAGCATTTGAAGATCAGGATTGGCTTTGTGGTTAATTTGCCATCTCAGTGTTGCTGATGATAAGTAATTTTTAGCATCATTTCAAATCTATAAAATTTATCAAGGCCAATATTTGAGGGTTGTTATATCCTTAAAACAAATTATTGTTTCACTTATAAATTCAGTATCACTTCTTACATTCACCAACCTTGTCCGTGACCTACACATCCTGTTGGAAACTAAAAGGAAAGACAGACAACTGAATTATAGGAATACTGGGTCTCAAAGAATTCAAAGGTGGTAATGCCTTCAGGTGGAGAAGGCACTGGCTACCCAATCCAGTACTCTTGCCTGGAAACTCCCATGGACAGAGGAGCCTGGTAGGCTGCAGTCTATGGGGTCTCGAAGACTCGGACACGACTGAGCGACTTCACTTTCACCTTTTACTTTCATGCATTGGAGAAGGAAATGGCAACCCACTCCAGTGTTCTTGCCTGGAGAATCCCAGGGATGGGGGAGCCTGGCGGGCTGCCGTCTGTGGGGTCATACAGAGTCGAACATGACTGAAGCGACTCAGCAGCAGCAGCAGCAGCAGCAATGCCTTCAGGAAAGATGGTAGAAGAGGGAGCAGGCAAACTCTAGGGAATTCAGCTAACATATGTTCTCCATCTTCTATTTCTGCTTCTTTGTGTATCTTGTAGAATCTTTCCTCTCTCTGCCAGCTAGCTGGTTTACGTGTTCCTCAGTTCACATGATGGAATATGATCTGAGTTTACTTCTTTAGTGACAGAGGGAGACATTGCTCCTTCTTAGCCTCAATTCCAGAGTCCTGGAGTGGAGTCAATGACTTGTTTTGGATTAGAAGTCCACCCCCGGTCATTCTGGAGGGTGGGATGGGAATACTGAATGGCTGCAGGGAACCAACCAACTCTTTGGGGGTATGTGTATCATTTTGAGCTCGGTACACCCTCCCTACAAATGATGTCCACTGCATTCCTATAGGTAATAGTAAGAGCAATAGCATTACTCAATTATAGCCATCTCCTAACTCAGAAAATTATATGGAGGCAAGAGGCTAGGGGCTGGTTGAGTAAAGGGCTCTTTTAATCATAACCATGTGAGGAAAAAACTCTGTTGCATCTATGATGTTTTGATATAATATTCCATTTTCTTTGTAACAGGTTAGTGGTTACTTGGATGATTGTACCTGTGATGTTGAAACCATTGATAAATTTAATAACTACAGGCTTTTCCCAAGACTTCAAAAACTCCTGGAAAGTGACTACTTTAGATATTACAAGGTATTTAAAAATTTGTGGGGTGGTATAGGAATACTTAAAGCTTAAATGGATAATTACATTTTCTTAGGGATCACTGAGCTGCAAAATTGTGTTTATTATTTAAAACTGAGTAAGGCTATATTAGGAAAATACAGTTCATAAGAATGAACCATATGGTTCTGAAATGACCCATTGAATACTTTTAATTTCAAAAGCTGAGTTTTGAACTCTAGTGTTGGAATCTAGCTGGTTAAATTGAAGTCTGAACAGAAGCTATTATATTGTTATCGAAGTCATGAGTTGTTCATAACATTCCAAAACATCAGATTTGCTCCAATTAATTAAAAAAAGAAGTATTTTTAAGAAGCATGACTTTATTCTGACCAGTATTATTTTAACAAGTAACTTGTGATGTTTTATCTTGAGTTATCTGTTGAAAGAGTATAGAAAACCTGATCATTGTACTATGCAGTACACTCTGTGTTCACAATTGTCTGTTAGCTATTACTTTCATTGAAAGGCTGTGAGTTGGAAGAAAAAAAAAAAACATTGTAAGTTGAGCAGTGATGACATGAACTACTTTGGCTTCCAGTTGCTATCTGTTCACGAGCTGTTTAGTAGCCTATTTTGTCTTTATGACCAAGTCTACCCATTTGCTTAGACCAGCTACGTGTTTACACTATCACTGAAACTTGACAATTGGTAAATGGATGAAGTAGAATAATTGCAACTGATAACACGACCAGGTTATAGTATCATAATTCAATATCTGTCTGTTACAATCTTGAGATTCTTATTTTTATAACTTTTCTCTAATTTTATTTTGCAGGTAAACCTGAAAAGGCCATGTCCTTTCTGGAATGATATCAGCCAGTGTGGAAGAAGGGATTGTGCTGTCAAGCCTTGTCACTCAGTAAGAACAGTCTCTACATTTAAGAACTGTCACGGTTTTTGGAATAATTGCAATTTTTGAAAGGGTCCAATAGAACTAAAATAATATTTGAATCCTTAGGTTAAATATCAGTTCAGTTCAGTTCAGTCACTCAGTCGTGTCCGACTCTTTGCGACCCCATGAATTGCAGCATGCCAGGCCTCCCTGTCCATCACCAACTCCCAGAGTTCACTGAGACTTATGTCCATCGAGTCAGTGATGCCATCCAGCCATCTCATCCTTTGTTGTCCCCTCCTCCTCCTGCCCCAACCCCACCCAGCATCAGAGTCTTTTCCAATGAGTCAACTCTTTGCATGAGGTGGCCAAAGTACTGGAGTTTCAGCCTCAGCATCAGTCCTTCCAAAGAAATCCCAGGGCTGATCTCCTTCAAAATAGACTGGTTGAATCTCCTTGCAGCCCAAGGGACTCTCAAGAGTCTTCTCCAACACCACAGTTCAAAAGCATCAATTCTTCGGCGCTCAGCTTTCTTCACAGTCCAACTCTCGCATCCATACATGACCACAGGAAAAACCATAGCCTTGACTAGACAGACCTTTATTGGTAAAGTAATGTCTCTGCTTTTGAATATGCTATCTAGGTTGGTCATAACTTTCCTTCCAAGGAGTAAGCATCTTTTAATTTCATGGCTGCAATCGCCATATAACATTGTTTAAAATCAACATATTAAAACTCTAAGCTTATGACTATAAAGCCTATTTTGTATTATTCTGTCTTCATAATAGTAGAATTTAGATTTTGTGGTTAATATAATCTGTTGATTTATTACTGAGAGTAATAAAAGCTATTGTTCTTTTGGCTTAATATTTTTATGTATTTTTTACTGGCTGTACTGGGCCTTCATTGCTGTGCGGGCTTTCTCTAGTTGCAGCAGGTGGAGGCTACTTTCACTGTGGTGCACAGGCCTCTCATTGTAGTGGCTTCTCATTGTGGAGCACAGGCTCTCGGTGCACTAACTTCAGTAGTTGCAGCGTGCAGGCTCAGTAGTTGAGACTCGTGGGCTCTAGAGCATAAGCTTAGTAGTTGGAGTGCACAGGTTAGCTGCTCCATGCCATGTGGGATCTTCCCAGACCAAGAATCGAACCCCTGTCTCCTGTGTTAGCAGCTAGCTTCTTAACTAGTGGACTACTAGGAAAGTCCCTTTTGGTTTGTTTTTCTTATGTCTTAACTAAAGCTAAGACAGCATACTACTATGTAGTATTAAAAAAGTGAAATTTATTAAGGTACAAATGCAGTCTTTCCCCTTTTCTGAGGATGTATTCATTTTCCTCCTTGGCAGGGATTTGAACAAAACCACTGGCCTTGCTTAGGAGTTCTGAGATCATTAAAATGTGAAGTATTCCACCCTGAAAGCAGAGAATTTTACCCTTTTCAATGAAAGCATTTTTTTCCTTTACAAGTATTTATTTATTTATTATATTACAAGTACATATTTTTATTTTACTTTCTTTTATTGAGATAAAATACATATAACATAAAATTTGCCATTTTATTTTAGCCATTTCTAAGCGCACAGTTCATTGGCATTAAATACATTCACACTGTTATACAGCCATCACCACCATCCATCTCTAGAACTTTTTCATCTTTCTAAACTGAAACTTCATGCTCATTAAACAATAAATTCCTATTCCTCCCTCCTTTCAACCATGGGAAGTCACTATTTTACTTTACTTTTTTATGAATTTGACTACTCTAGGTACTTCATGTATAAGGGGAATCTTTATGATATTTGTTCTTTTATGTCTGGTTTGTTTCACTTAGCATATTTTCCAGGTTATCTATATTGGAGCATGCACTCGATTTTCATCTCTTTTAAATACTGAATAACATTCCACTGTATGTGTGTACTACATTTGGTTTATTCATTCACCTGTTGATTGACTTTTGGGTTATTTTCACCTTCTGGCTCTTGTGAATAATACTGCTATGAACACAGATGTACAAATTATATGTTTGAATCTCTACTTTCAGTTCTTTGAGGTATATACCTAGAAACAGAATTGCTGGATCGTTAGTAATTCTTAGTTCAGTTTTTTGAGCAACACCACACTATCTTCTGAATTTGGCAATAAGGAGTTCGTGATCTGAGCCACAGTCAGTTCCTGGTTTTGTTTTTGTTGACTGTATAGAGCTTCTCCATTTTTCCCTGCAAAGAATATAATCAATCTGATTTTGGTATTGACCCTCTGGTAATGTCCATGTGTAGAGTATTCTCTCGTGTTGTTGGAAGAGGGTGTTTGCTATGACCAGTGCATTCTCTTGGCAAAATTCTGTTAGCTTTTGCCCTGCTTTATTTTGTACTCCAAGGCCAAATTTGCCTGTTACTCCAGGTACCCGTTGACGTCCTATTTTTGCATTCCAGTCCCCTAGAATAAAAAGGACATCTTTTTTGGGTGTTAGTTCTAGAAGGTCCTATAGGTCTTCATAGAACTATCAACTTCAGCTTCTTCAGCATTACTGGTTGGGGCAGAGACTTGGATTACTGTGATATTGAATGGTTTGCCTTGAAAACGAACAGAGATTATTCTGTCTCTTTTGAGATTGCATCCAAGTACTGCATTTCGAACTCTTGTTGGCTGAGGGCTACTCCATTTCTTCTAAGGGATTCTTGCCCACAGTAGTAGGTATAACAAAGGTCCGTCTAGTCAAAGCTATGGTTTTCCTGGTAGTTACATATGGATGTGTGAGTTGGACTGTAAAGAAAGCTGAGTGCTGAAGAATTGATGCTTTTGAACTGTGGTGTTGGAGAAGACTCTTGAGAGTCCTTTGGACTGCAAGGAGATCCAACCAGTCAATACTAAAGGAAATCACTGCTGAATATTCATTAGAAGAACTGATGCTGAAGCTGAAACTCCAATACTTTGGCCACCTGATGCAAAGAACTGACTCATTGGAAAAGACCCTGATGCTGGGAAAGATTGAAGGCGGGAGGAGAAGGGGTCGACAAAGGATGAGATGGTTGGATGGCATCACCGATGTGTTGAACATGAGTTTGAGTGCGCTCTGGGAGTTGGTGATGGACAGGGAAGCCTGGTGTGCTTTAGTCCAGGGATGGCAAAGAGTCAGACACAACTGAGTGAACTGAACTGATGCTGTCTTCTACAGTGACTGTACCATTTTACTTTCTCACTTGCAGTGTACAAGGGTTCCAGTTTCTCCACATCTTTCCTAACACAGAGGCTTCCCTGATGGCTCAGACATTAAAGAGTCTGCCTGAAGTGCAGGAGACCCAGGTTTGATCTCTGGGTCGGGAAGATCTCCTGGAGAAGGAAATGGCAGCCCACTCCAGTATTCGTGCCTGGAAAATCCCATGGACAGAAGATCCTGGCAGGCTATAGTCCATAGGGTCACAAAGAGTCAGACATGACTGAGTGACTTCACTAAAATTGCTAACACTTGCTATTATCTGTGTTTTGTTTGTTTGTTTGTTTTTGATAGTGAAAGTAAAGTCACTCAGTCGTGTCTGATTCTTTGTGAACCTGTGGACTGTAGCCCATCAGGCTCCTCTGTCCATGGGATTCTCCAGGCAAGAATACTGGAGTGGGTTGCCATTTCCTTCTCCAGGGGATCTTCCCAACCCAGGGGTCGAACCCAGGTCTCCTGCATTGCAGGCAGACGCTTTAACCTCTGAGCCACCTGGGTGTGAAGTGATAGTGTCATTTTAAGCAGCTTATTTGTACACATGTAAATATTGCTACATATACGTGTCTAGTATGAGGAATAAGGCAAATGTAAAGTGTTATTTATGAGTATTTTATCATTAGCTGAACAAAAAGCAAGTTTTTAGTTATTTTAATCCTCATAGACACAGCATTTTGAAAAGTCAAGGGTTAACTTAGGAAATACCTTAGGTTGCTATGATTTAAAACATGAGCATATCATTAAAATGATATCTATTTAAATATTTCATTTTATTTCATTAATTCTAGTATTTATATTTAGTAATAGGAAAAGTATTTGAGGAAATTCAAATTTACCAAGGACTTTTTTTATATGGCTTTTTAAAATGCTAAAACTATGGTGGATTCTTGTTAAAGACATTTAATTGCACTTGCACATTTAATGGGCTATTATTAACATTAGTCAGAACAAGCAGTTTGGCAATTATTGCAAATTTGAATCTCATCTTGCAACAGCATTATTTGTAATTATTTTAACACAGTGTAGAACTAAGGGTTGCCACCTTCAGAAGAAGATTGGAGAGGGCAGAACAACCTGAGAGATGCATCGCATAAAGTAATAGCTTATTGATCCCCAGGTTGACGGACTGACAGATGAAATCCATTTCACTGTAAATCCTAGAGAAAACAGCCAAGTTTAGCATTGAAGAAGCTAAAACTTAAGATGTTTATTATCTGACTTGAGCCCACAGAAATGCTAAAATAAAATAATTCTATGAAAGCTAGCAATTTGTACTGAGAAACTGAGAGAACCTACTTATTGCACCTTCTGTCGAACTGGAGTCAAGTGCCTTTCATGCCAATACCCTCCCCCTCTCTTTCTTTTTCTTGAACTGGGTTCTTGATGGAGAGAAGTCTTTTTTAAAAAAACAGATATTTGGGCTTCCTTGGTGGTGCAGTGGTAAAGAGTCTGCCTGCCAATGCAGGAGATGTAGGTTCTGTCCCTGGCTTGGGAAGTTCCCCTTGAGAAGGAAATGGCAACCCACTCCAGTATTCTTGCCTGGGAAATCCCATGGACAGAAGAGCCTGGCAGGCTACAGTCCATGGGGTAGCAAAAGAGTCGGATATGACTTAGTGACTAAACAACAACAACAACAGAAGGTATTTATTCACCCCCAAAATATTCTTATATTTTAGTGTAGCAGAGGAGGGCCATAATTAGACCGAAGACTCAGAAAGGTTATTGGTAGCATTGTGGAGAGTAGGGAGCGGAAGATGAGATGGAGTGGAGACTGGTGAAGGACTAGCGATAAGCAATTGAATGTAATTTTATTCAATAGTGAATATTTTTGAGGGTCTACCATGTACCTGGACCTGGGCATGTAAGATGAGCACTTGTCATGATGAAGTACTGCAAGAGAAACACTAAGTGATCATTTCAATACAAATGTGATAAGCCAATAATAGATAGGCTGAAGGTGTACACACAAGGAGTAGAGGAAAGGGTGAGCAGAGGAGAGAGACACCAAGAAGCTCCATTCCAAATGACAACATGGGAATGAGCCTTTTTAATTCCTCTTAGGACAAGCCTGGTCTCAGTTCTAGTAGTTCCTGAGTAGGGCAGTCTATCACAACTAGAGAGTGATTAGAAGTAATTTCAAATACTTTGAAATACTTGCTTCAGCCTAAATAATCAGCTGTCCCATCTAGCATTTATATTATACATTGAAATCTTGACATCTCACTATTATATTCTTCATTATGTATCTTAAAAAGACATTACAGGAATTTCCTGGCTGTCCAATGGTTAGGACTCCATACTTTCACTGCTGAGGGCCTGGGTTCAATCCCTGGTTGGGTAACTAACATCCCACAGGCCGCATGGTGTGGCCAAAAGAAGAAAAAAAAATTGACATTGCATCATGAGTACAGTGCGGTTATCACACGTGCAATACACGTACAAGGTTAAACACAATGAACTCACTACTACAGAAGGTCTGCTGATGTTTTGTTAATACCTTTTGAGCTAAATGAGGAACCAAGACCAGTTTCTTTTTGTCAACACTTTGATTTCTTTTTTCAGTTCATGTATGTACTTGGTTCAGGTTATACTTTGGGACACAGTGGAGATAGAAAAATGATAAAAAATTAAAATTCTGTTCTTCATACGGGGCTTCAGTGGAGAAGGCAATGGCAACCCATTCTGATATTCTTGCCTAAAGAATTCCATGGACAGACCTTGGGGTCGCAAAGAGTTGGACACGACTGAGCGACTAATGCAACACAACAATGGGACTTTAAAATGCATGTCTTTTGATTTGCACCCGATTCCAGAGAATATTTGAATGAGGCAGATTGTGTGCCCATGGAGGCTGGACTATCTCTGAGAGTTATTTATTACCTTTACAGTTAATCAGAACAATGTTCTTTCACTTCCATTATTAATTGGCCAATGTGAAAAAGAAAAACAATATTCAGCATTAGCCCGGGAGTAAGAAATGAACACTCTAGTGGTTAAGTCTTTTGGAGATTAATTAGAAAGATGTAGCCAATAAAAATAGTACATATCCTTTGACCTAGCAATTCTACAAAGATTTTCACTTATAATTCGACAGATGTCCAAAGATGACCATAAAGCAGTACTGAATATTGTAAAAATGTCAGTTCTGCTGAAATCAACCTATACATTTGACCTGGTTTATTATATGAAAAAATTAGAAACCATCTAAATATCTGGTCATAGGAAAAGACTATACATTGATCTAGTTCAAAGTCTAGATGAGTACACAATAAAGTGTTCATCTCTGTGTGGGTCTTTCCCTTTGGAATCTATTTCAGGACTGCACTGAATATATTTAGCATTAGAATAGGACCCTGCAATTTACAGCACTTTCTCACATACATCATTATCTCTACTCACAGCATCACTTTGAGGACAGGCAGATAGATCCTATGTTATACAGTGGTCAACACAGAACTAAAAACTAGTACCATTTTCCTCTGGAAAGAACTAGAGTTCCTTAAAAAATGGTCGATTCCTAGACTGGGACAAGAAATATATGAGCCTGGAGTATATTGTCATAACAGAAACAAAAAGTGCTGTTAAAGATTACTGGGCTAGGGACTTCCCCGTGCTCCAGTGGCTGAGATTTCTTGCTCCCAATGCAGGGGACCCGGGTTTGGTTCCCTGGTTGGGGAACTGGATCCTGCATGTGGCAACTAAGTTTCCTGCATGCTGAAACAAAGATCCAGCGTGCCAGCAACAGACACCCGGCACAGCCAAATAAACAGAAATATTTTTTTAAAAAAAGATTACTGGGGAAACATATAATAGACACCAGGGCAGCTAAAGACACAGGCCACATGAAAAAGACACAGGCCAGCACTTAGTCTCCTAGTGGTCAAATGCGGGACAGTTTGAGCATTAAAAAGAATAATGGCTAAGATTCTGTTTTTATATTTCCATTCTCTAATATGTGTAATCAATCCACAGCATAACTTACTGAATTTTTTGTTTATTTTTAAGAAATAATATGAAGACTGCCTAATTGTTCTCAGTTAAATATTAGCCTGTTAACTTCAGTCATTTGTTCTGTGAATTCTTCTTATAAATCATAGAAGTATAAAATATTTTTTCAGAAGATAGAATAACTGTCATCTAAAAGCACTTTAAAATTTTTTTCAGGATGAAGTTCCTGATGGAATTAAGTCTGCAAGCTACAAGGTTTGTATATATACTTATTAATGTGTCTAGTATTGGGCAAAACTAAAAAAACTCACTTCCTCTACTAACTAATACCTCACTTCTCTGCTCCTCTGTACAGTGATACTCCTTGAAAGTTATTTGTACTCAGCGGCTCTAATTCTTTTCCCTCCACTTTCTTTACCTTTTTTTTAAAAAATTAAAGCTTAAAAGAAAAATAAAAGTAGGGGGAACCCCAAATTTGTATGCATCACCCAGCTTAAGGCATTACCAGTATATGTGGTCAATCTTGTTTCATCTATCCCTTCCACTCCATTCTCCCAATTATTTTAAAGCCAGTCTGAGATAAATCATTTTGTTTACAAATACTTTGTATGCATCTCTAAGACAGATGATACTTTAAAAACCCCACATAACCAAAGTCAGGGTTCCAGTCTCTCTTGTTGTTTTGTAAATGCCTTAATGTATGTGCATGCGTGGTCAGTCGCTTCAGTCCAACTCTTTGCGACCCTAGGGACTGTAGCCTGTTAGGCTCCCCTGTCCATTGGCTTTTCTGGCATGGTTTGCTGTGCCCTCTTCCAGGGGATCTTCCTGACCCAGGGGTCAAACCTGCATATCCTGCGTCTCCTGCATTGCAGGCAGATTCTTTACCCACTGAGACACCTGGAAGCTCTTAACAGTCGATTTCAAATAGGATTCCATGCATTTCACTTGGTATGCGTCATACCTGTTATATGTCCTAAGCTCCTAAGGAGCTATTTGACTGGTCAGTGAAAAACCTGGGAAATTATAGATTAGGTTTATGAGAAATACGTATGAGAAGCAGAGGGTGAGTAGTCCTGCATAGAGAGAGTAGTCCTGTTTTATAGTGGCTTTATCCTTCATTGCATGGTGCAAATCAACCACTTATTATATTTAGTACTTCTAAAATTTTACAGTGAATCCTTTTGGCTGAAAGAACTAAAAGAGGACAAAGAAAGTACATGTTTAATGAAAAATGAAGTACTGAATTTCCACTTCTCACAGCAGTTGATGATGATATATAACTCACACAAGGGTTATTGTTTACCATCCATAAGAACCATGGAAGTATCACTGATCATATGAAAATCAAAACACACAGATCTGCTGACAAAGCCTGAGCATCTACTTTGTAAGTCAGTGGTTGTTTTAAGAAGACTGTGTCTAAGACAGCTTTACATGTGCAGCTGCAGATGATACATTTACATATCATTTTGGGATGTGTGATTTTCCATTTAGACTAAATAACTGTTTTAAATTAAAATTTTCTGATATTTTATTATGAGAATTTTCATACATACAGCCTAGTTGAAGGAATTTTCCTGTCAACACTGGATCATACTAGTCATACTAATCACCTAGATTCTACTATTAACATTTTCATAAACTCACTTTACTACCTATCTGTCTATCTGTTCATCCTTCTAGCCATCCATTAAACCATTTTATTTTTTGGATATATTTTGAATAAGTTTTAAGCATCAGTATACATTGCCCTCACTATATGTCATTAACTAAATATATATATAACTAGAAGTATATCATTGAGTAGAGTCTAATATTTGCTTACATGTACATTTAATAAAATTGATATATAATGAAGTGCACACATCTTAAGTGTGCATTTGTTAAATGCATGCACCTTTGTAACTTAGACTTCTGTTTCAATACAGAGCATTGCTGTTACCCTAGAAAGTTGTTTCATATCCCATCCTAGTCAATCCATACTCCTTCCCTAGAGGCAATGACTGTTCTGCACTTTTTCCGTGTTAGATTTAAACTAATTTTGATCATTTTTGATTCTGCATTTTTTTATTCATATACGAAGAATGAAGTCATAGCTATTAATGTGTTGGCTCTAGTGCAGAGCTTTGCATGTAATTAAATGATGCCATCATCAGCTGTTTCAAATAATCATTTTAATTCCAGAATTTTAAAAAAATGATTTATTTTTGGTTGTGCTGGGTCTTTGTTGCTTTGCATGGGCTTCTGTATAGAGCGCGGGCTCAGCAGTTGTGGCATATAGGCTTTAGTTGCTCTGAGGCATGTGGGATCTTCCCAGACGAGAGAGTGAACCTGTGTCCTCTGTATTGGCAGGTGGATTCTTATCCAGTGCACCACCAGGGAAGTCCCAGAAATTGTTTGATTTTTTTTCATTCAGTTGATGCTCAAAGTAAAATTTTCAGAAGTTCATTCTGTTGAAGAAAAGCATTTGTCACTGAATGTTAGTATAAATTCATTTGAAGTTCAAAATTGAAGATGAAGTATTTGTTTTTTGGGGGATGATACACCTATTCAATTTTGATGAAACAGTGTCCTGCTTCCCTGGTGGTCCAGTGGCTAAGACTCCATGCTCCCAATGCAGGGGGCCTGGGTTTGATCCCTAGTCAGGGAACTAGATCCCACACCCTGCAACTAAGAGTTTGCAAGCCACAACTAAAGATCCCACACATTGCAACTAAGACCTGGCACATAATAAAATATTAAGGAAAAAGAAACAATGTCCTGGTAAATCGGGAAATGTCCTTACTAAATCAAGAAATCTTAACTAAATCAGAATTGTAATTGGTTGAGGTACATACATAATTCATAATTATATCCTGACATGCTGTGATATGTTACTACTTAAGATAGAAGTTACTACTTCTATCTATTTGACAATTACTATTGTCAGAATATATATATTTGTCAAAATATATAGGAGATGCTGAAGGACAGGGAAGCCTAGTGTGCTGCAGTCCATGGGGTCACAGAGTTGGACATGACTGAGCAGCTGAACAACAAAATAAGATTTTGTATTTATATATATACTAAGTAATGACTGTGAAGTTTTGGGGATGATGCTTATGCTGAATAAAATATTACTTTAGCATGGTAGTGGACTTTCTTTGCTCTCCATCATCAATCCAATTTTATAAATGCTTGAGCCTTTGAAGAACTATTTTGTTAAATAGTCTAAGAATCCTTCATTGGTATTGATCATTTTTAAAGAAATGAGCCCTCTAAATGTTGATTGCATTTTCAAAATCAGTAGAGAATCATTATTCAAAGTATCTATTGATGGACTGCTTAAAGAAAAGAACAAAACAGATTTCAGCTTTTGAAGCTTTAGCAAGTTGTACTTATTATAACAAAACTTGTAAACAAAGACCTGGCTATTCACTGATATGAAAAGTAGGAAAGAACTTTAGATATTAAGTGAAGAAAGCTTAAATGGTATACTAGATTAAATTCTGAAATTTTACAATTGTGTTTTGGAGACTCTCCCCTTGTGGGAAGAGTCTCCTCTTAATGAACTCTTGCTTTTAACTGGATAAATTTATATTCTGAGCTATGAGGGAATCCCAAATTATGACCTGAAATGGATTTAAATTAAGAACGCTTACAATTTCATTTCTATTTGCAAAACATTTAATTAAAAAATGAAGATAATTTATTTAATGATTTTTGTCTTATTTATTAAAGAGATGTCTTATTTATTTTGTCTTATTTATTAAAGAGATGTACTTAGAGGCAAAGAATAGAACTGTGAAAATATGTGGGCTAAAATATTTTCATATATTTACCTGTAGAAGTAATATTTTTCTCAGTTAAAGTGAAAGTGGCTCAGTTGTGTCCAACTCTTTGCAACCCCATGAACTGTAGCCTGCCAGACTCCTCTGTCCATGGGGATTTTCCAGGCAAGAATACTGGAGTGGGTTGCCATTTCCTTCTCCAGAGGATCTTCTCAGCTTAAGGATGGAACCTGGGTCTCCTGCATTGCAAGCAGACTCCTCACCAGCTGAGCCAGGAGGGAAGTCTTCTCAATTAAAAACTGTATCTTTAGAGAAGAGTCAGTTGAAAGTAGGGATGATTTCAAATTAACCTTAAAATTAACTTTGAAGAAGATTGTGGGCAATTTTGTAAAACATTGAAAATAATAAGCATTTTAGAAAAATTATTTTTCTTCAGAAAAAATGCCACTGACATAGTTTTGAGACAGATGTGACTTACAAAGCTAACTAAGTTATTAAATAAGAGCTAGGAATAGTTATTATCCTTAACTTACATTTTAATATTCAGGTAATCACAATAATAAACAACTTTTGCTTAAATATAGATCGGTATATTAAAATACATAAGTGTGTGTTATCTTTTGAACAAATTTTGTTTACTTTTTGATAAGTATTTTTAACTTTTTTATTTTGAAATAATTTTTAACTTATTGAAAAGTTGCAAGATTAATATAAAGACATTTTATACACTTTTTATAAACATTCACTAATTTTTAAAATTTTGCCTGAACTGTCTTAGCATGCTTAAATACATAGAGTTTTAAAAACCATGTAAGAGTTATACATCATACGCCTTTACCCATTTATACTTAATTATGTATGTGTGAGCACATGCTCAGTTGTGTCGGACTGTTTGCAACACCAAGTACTGCAGCCCTCCAGACTCCTCTGTCCGTGGTATTGCCTGGGCAAGAATACTGGAGTGGGTTGCCATTTCCTTCTCCAGGGGATCTTCCCAACCCACGGATCAAACCCTGCGTTGCAGGCAAATGCTTTACCACTGAGCCCCCAGAGAAGTCCTAATTATGTATAAAAAATAATTTTCGTTTTGATAGTGGTTTTTGAGTTGAATTGTCTTTAGGTCGACCAATGTGATGAAACAAATCATTTCAAATAGTTATGTCATTTCAGTTATTTCAGTGTTCACTTTTATCCTCAAAAGAGTCCTCGTCTGGACACTCATTTGTACGATCATCCTTACAATAAGGACATAATAGGCACTCAGTTTATATTTGTTGAGTGATTGAATCTGTGGTCTCCTGCTTCAGTGTCATCTTTTAGCTGTATGGTAGTGATGCCTGGTGTGTTGTAAAGTCTCATGATCCATACTTACTTCCCTTGTACACAGCAAGCAGAATTCATATCGTGGCTTTGACTTTGCAAAGAAATACAATTGTTACAGAATGTATTTTAAGCACCTAAAGATATTGGAGTACTTTTTATAAGACTTGGTAGCCTCCAGGGCATTTTTAGAATCATAGTATTTAGAGTTGAAATAGATTGTAGACACACATGATCTAGCCCAAACACTTATTTTATGAAAAAGAAAACTGATGCTCACAATTAGGTCATTAGAAAAGTGGAACACTGCCCCATGACTCCTTGCCAACTGATTTCTTTAACCTCAAAGATTTTCTTAGTGGACGTTTTGATAGTTCTTGGACTATAAATTATTCTTTATTTTGTAAACATAATAGTAAATTGTGCTCTCCAACAAAACAAAGAGCAAAGCCTTTTACTTATATTTTAGCTTCAGGAGGAATGTGAGGCTTATTTTTTTTTTTTTCTTGTAAAGTTTTGAAACCAAGGGGATGATGCTAGTTCTAAAAGAACCTCAAATTCCTTTGACAGTCTTCTTAAAAGTTTTAAGAATACAATTAATTGGATTCTATTTCTTTCCCTTTTGTTGTAGTATTCTGAAGAAGCCAATAGTCTCATTGAAGAATGTGAGCAAGCTGAACGACTTGGGGCTGTGGATGAATCTCTGAGGTTTGGTGTTTTATTTGCAGTAGTATTTTACGCTTTTTCAGGTGAAATGTTAACTTAAAAAGAGTAACTCCATTTTCTTTGTTTAAAGTGAGGAAACGCAGAAGGCTGTTCTTCAGTGGACCAAGCATGATGATTCCTCAGACAACTTCTGTGAAGTTGATGGTATAACACTTTTTATACTATGCATGTTAAGATTGTACCTAAAGAAAAATATTCTTTTGAAATAATTTAAAGAAAAAAAATCCTCAGTTTCTAATCCTCAGTTTCTTTTTGAGGGAGTTCCTCGAAAAGCTAAACACAGAATTACCATGTGACATAACAGTCAACTCCTCAGCATTTACCCCCAAAGATTGAGAACAGTAAAGCAGATACTTGTACAGCGTGTTCACAGCAGCCTTATTCAGAACAGCCAAAAGGTGGAAACAACCCAAGTATCCATCAGCAGATGACTATATAAACACAGTGTAGTATACCCATACCATGGACTGCTGCTGCTGCAGCTAAGTCACTTCAGTCATGTCCGACTCTGGCAACCCCGTAGAGGGCAGCCCACCAGACTTCCCCGTCCCTGGGATTCTCCAGGCAAGAACACTGGAGCGGGGTGCCATTGCCTTCTCTACAGTCGAATGAGATTTAGCCATAAAAAGAAAGGAAGTTCTGATTCATGCTGCAATATGGATAACACTGAAAACATTAGGCTAAATGAAATAAGCGAAGTGCAAAAGGCAAGTGTCCTATGACCCCACTTACATGATGTATCTAGAATAGGCAAACTGATACAGGCAGGAAGTGGTTTTAAGTTACCAGGAGTTAGGAGGAAGGAGAGTGGGAGTTATTGCTTAATGGTTACAGTCTCTGTTTGAAATCATAGGAAAGTTTGGAGACAGTGATGATGGTTGCACAACATTGTGAATATAATTAATGCCACTGGATTGTAGTCTTAAACATGGTTAAAATGGCAAATTTCATGTTGTGTATATTTTACCACAATAAAACATTTTAAAAAGAAAACCCAGTTTCTGGAGAAAAAAATCACCTCCTGAGTTTGCAGTTCTGTGTACTTAGTAATATATATATTTAACTTTTGTAATATATACAGGTACTTTGTGTAACCTGCTTTGTTATACTGACCTTGGATTGTTAAATATTTTCCTTAATGATCATTTGTGTTGTTTTTTGGAAAGAAAATAATGAACCATGATTTATGTCTGTGACATTTAAATAAAACCAAGCCAGAGCTTTGGTACGATTAAAATCTAGGAGTCCTAGAATGCATTAGAACCGTTTGGTTTATGGATTTTTAAATTAGATTTATAGGTTCTCCCAGTCTTCCATTGTTTTTTTTCAGTATCTGCTTTTTCGTAAGTTTACTTGTTAGCATTTTAATTGGCTAGACAAAATTAAATTGAGTTGAGTTTTTGTATCCTACTTTGCTTCTTTTGGAACAGACTAATGATTTTTTTAAAAAAATTAGTGAAAAGAATGATATAGATCATTTTAATTATAAGCAAAAGATGAATCTGAAACACTCCCCTCCCCCAAAAAGGGAAAAGAAAAAGGGAAAGTACTCATATTTAACCTGTGGCTTTATTTTGGGGGAAAAAAGTACATAAACTTTACTTAATGAAAACCATGACCATATTTTAGCAGATACATATCTGTAATCCATTGTTTCTAATTCCCAAATCTGAAACTTTGAAAAATGACTATTTTTCTCCTTAAATTTAGTGCAGATTCACTCAGTATGAATATTCATGTTTTTTTACTACAGAAATATTTATGTGTTTAAAGGTTGCTGCCCCAATCTCTGCTGGAATAATATTCAACATATGTTGCATGTACTATATTACTCTTCTAAAATCTGAAAAGTTCTGAATTTCAAATCACATTTGGGCCCAGGGGTGTTGGGTAAAGAACTGTGGACTTATACCTAGTGTTAGGCCAATAAGGAAAGGATGGTAAAATGCTCTCCCACCCCACTCCAGTACTCTTGCCTGGAAGGTCCCATGGATGGGGAGGAGCCTGGTGGGCTTCAGTCCATGGGGTAGCTAGGAGTTGGACACGACTGAGAGACTTCACTTTCACTTTTCACTTTCATGCATTGGAGAAGGAAATGGCAACCCACTCCAGTGTTCTTGCCTGGAGAATCCCAGAGACAGGGGAGCCTGGTGGGCTGCCGTCTATGGGGTCGCACAGAGTCGGACACGACTGAAGCGACTTAGCAGCAGCAGCAGCAACCCTAATTTTGCCATCTTTTCTGCAGGGATTCTTTGGCCTAAACATTGCTATGTGAGATAAAATTCGCCTTGTAACATGGCAACTTATATTTTTATTAGGCCTGCAGTATTAGAGAAAGAACGGGAATACCTTTACCAAAGCGTCCTTTTAAAGCTACATGCTTACTTTTGTGTCACAAATCAGTAATTCACTCCGTATATGATGGAGTTCTGTTATCTTGGCTGAATAACTTGTCCACATATTTTTGTTTCTTCTTTTACAGAAGGGTGAATATTTTTTTCAAAAAGGACAGCTTTATAAGAAATAAATAATGTATGTAATGGTAGGTAGAGGATAGGTATTTTGTAAATCTTTTTTTTTCATATATTATTTTTATTTTTCTTATAACAAGTCTATAAGGTAAGCATTTGTCTTACTTAGGACTTTTTTTGTTTGTTTGTTTATAGCCTTTCAGTATTTTATTTAAAAAAATTAATTTATTTATTTTAATTGGAGGCTAATTACTTTATAATATTGTACTGGTTTTTGCCATACGTTGACATGAATCAGCCATGGGTGTACATGTGTTCCCCATGCCGAATCCCCCTCCCACCTCCCTCCCCGTCCCATCCCTCAGGGTCATCCCAGTGTACCAGCCTGAGCACCCTGTCTCATGCATTGAACCTGGACTGGCAATCTGTTTCACATATGATAATATACATGTTTCAATGCTAATCTCTCAAATCATCCCACCCTTACCTTCTCCCACAGAGTCCAAAAGACTGTTCTATACATCTGTGTCTATTTTGCTGTCTTGCATATAGGGTCGTTGTTACCATCTTTCTAAATTCCATATATATGTGTTAGTATACTTGTATTGGTGTTTTTCTTTCTGACTTACTTCACTCTGTATAATAGGCTCCAGTTTCATCCACCTCATTAGTACTGATTCAAATGTATTCTTTTTAATGGATGAGTAATATTCCATTGTGTATATGTACCACAGCTTTCTTATCCATTCTTCTGCTGATGGACATCTAGGTTGCTTCCATGTCCTGGCTATTCTAAGTTCAGTTCAGTTCAGTTCAGTCGCTCAGTCGTGTCCGACTCTTTGCGACCGCATGAATCGCAGCACGCCAGGACTCCCTGTCCATCACCATCTCCCGGCATTCACTCAGACTCACGTCCATCGAGTCCGTGATGCCATCCAGCCATCTCATCCTCTGTCATCCCCTTCTCCTCCTGCCTCCAATCCCTCCCAGTTGACTCTTTTCCAGTGAGTCAACTCTTCACATGAGGTGGCCAAAGTACCGGAGCTTCAGCTTTAGCATCATTCCTTCCAGAGAAATCCCAGGGTTGATCTCCTTCAGAATGGACTGGTTGGATCTCCTTGCAGTCCAAGGGACTCTCAAGAGTCTTCTCCAACACCACAGTTCAAAAGCATCAATTCTTTGGTGCTCAGCCTTCTTCACAGTCCAACTCTCACATCCATACATGACCACTGGAAAAACCATAGCCTTGACTAGACGGACCTTAGTCAGCAAAGTAATGTCTCTGCTTTTGAATATACTATCTAGGTTGGTCATAACTTTTCTTCCAAGGAGTAAGCATCTTTTAATTTCATGGCTGCAATCACCATCTGCAGTGATTTTGGAGCCCCCAAAAGTAAAGTCTGACACTGTTTCTACTGTTTCCCCATCTATTTCCCATGAAGTGATGGGACCAGATGCCATGATCTTCGTTTTCTGAATGTTGAGCTTTAGGCCAACTTTTTCACTCTCCTCTTTCACTTTCATCAGGAGGCTTTTTAGCTTCTCTTCACTTTCTACCATAAGGGTGGTTTCATCTGCGTATCTGAGGTTATTGATATTTCTCCTGGCAATCTTGATTCCAGCTTATGTTTCTTCCAGTCCAGCGTTTCTCAAGATGTACTCTGCATAGAAGTTAAACAAGCAGGGTTACAGTATACAGCCTTGACATACTCCTTTTCCTATTTGGAACCAGTCTGTTGTTCCATGTCCAGTTCTAACTGTTGCTTCCTGACCTGCATACAGATTTCTCAAGAGGCAGGTCAGGTGGTCTGGTATTCCCATCTCTTTCAGAATTTTCCACGGTTTCTTGTGATCCACACAGTCAAAGGCTTTGGCATAGTCAATAAAACAGAAATAGATGTTTTTCAGGAACTCTCTTGCTTTTTCCATGATCCAGCGGATGTTGGCAATTTGCTGTCTGGTTCCTCCGCCTTTTCTAAAAGCAGCTTGAACATCAGGGAGTCCACGGTTCACATATTGCTGAAGCCTGGCTTGGAGAATTTTGAGCATTAGTTTACTAGCATGTGAGATGAGTGCAATTGTGCGGTAGTTTGAGCATTCTTTGGCATTGCCTTTCTTTGGAATTGGAATGAAAACTGACCCGTAAACAGTTCTGTGATGAACATTGGGATACACATGTCTCTTTTAACTCTGGTTTCCTCAGTGTATATGCCCAGCAGTGGGATTGCTGGATTGTATGGCAGTTCTACTTCCAGTCTTTTAAGGGAATCGCCACACTGTTCTCCATAGTGGCTGTACTAGTTTGCTTTCCCACCAACAGTGTAAGAGGATTCCTTTTCCTCTGCACCCTCTCCAGCATTTATTGTTTGTAGACTTTCTGATAGCAGCCATTCTGACTGGCATGAGATGGTACCTCATTATGGTTTTGACTTGCATTTCTCTGATCGTGAATGATGTTGAGCATCTTTTCATGTGTTTGGTAGCCATCTGTATGTCTTCTTTGGAGAAATGTCTGTTTAATTCTTTGGCCCATTTTTTGATTGGGTCATTTATTTTTCTGGAATTGAGCTGTAGGAGCTGCTTGTATATTTTTGAGATTAATTCTTTGTCAGTTGCTTTGTTTGCTGTTATTTTCCCCCATTCTGAAGGCTGTCTTTCCACCTTGCTTATAGTTTCCTTCATTGGGCAAAAGCTTTTAAGTTTAATTAGGTCCCATTTGTTTATTTTTGCCTCTATTTCCATTACTCTGGGAGGTGGGTCATAGAGGATCCTGCTGTGATTTATGTTGGAGAATGTTTTCCTCTAGGAGTTTTATAATTTCTGGTCTTACATTTAGATCTTTAATCCATTTTGAGTTTATTTTTGTGTATGGTGTTAGAAAGTGTTCTAGTTTCATTCTTTTACAAGTGGTTGACCAGTTTCCCCAGCACCACTTGTTAAAGAGATTGTCTTTTCTTCATTGTACATTCTTTCCTCCTTCGTCAAAGATAAGGTGTCCATAGGTGCATGGATTTATCTCTGGGCTTTCTATTTTGTTCCATCAGTCTATATTTCTGTTTGTGCCAGTACCATACTGTCTTGATAGTCCTGTCTTTGTAGTATAGTCTGAAGTCATGCGGGTTGATTTCTCCAGTTCCATTCTTCTTTCTGAAGATTGCTTTGGCTAATTTGAGTTTTTTTTGTGTTTCCATACAAATTGTGAAATCATTTGTTCTAGTTCTCTGAAAAATACCGTTGGTAGCTTGATAGATTTCATTGAATCTATAGATTGCTTTGGGTAGTATACTCATTTTCACTATATTGGTTGATTCTTGATTCATGAATCAAGGTTGATTCTTGATTCTTCCAATTCATGAACATGGTATATTTCTCCACCTATTTGTGTCATCTTTAATTTCTTTCATTAGTGTTTTATATTTTTCTATATATAGGTCTTTTGTTTCTTTAGGTAGATTTATTCCTAAGTATTTTATTCTTTTCATTGCGATGGTGAATGGAATTGTTTCCTTAGTTTCTCTTTCTTGTTTTTCATTGTTAGTGTATAGGAATGCAAGGGATTTCTGGGTGTTAATTTTATATCCTGAAACTTTACTATATTCATTGATTAGCTCTAGTAATTTTCTGGTGGAATCTTTAGGGTTTTCTATGTAGAGGATCATGTCATCTGCAAACAGTGAGTTTTACTTCTTTTCCAGTCTAGATTCCTTTTATTTCTTTTTCTGCTCTGATTGCTATGGCTAGAACTTCCAAAACTATGTTGAATAGTAGTGGTGAGAGTGGGCACCCTTGTCTAGTTCTTGATTCTAGGGGAAATGCTTTCAGTTTTTCACCATTGAGGATAATGTTTGCTGTGGGTTTCTCATATATGGCTTTTATTATGTTGAGGTTTGTTCCTTCTATTCCTGCTTTCTGGAGGGTTTCTTTTTTTTTTTTTATCATAAATGGATATTGAATTTTGTCAAAGGCCTTCTCTGCATCTATTGAGATAACCATATGGTTTTTATTTTTCAATTTGTTGACATGGTGTATCACATTGATTGATCTGCAGATATTAAAGAAACCTTGCATCCCTGGTATAAAGCCCACTTGGTCATGATGTATGATCTTTTAATATGTTGTTGAATTCTGTTTGCTAGAATTTTGTTAAGGATTTTTGCATCTATGTTCGTCAGTGATATTAGCCTGTAGTTTCCTTTTTTTGTGGTGTCTTTGTCTGGTTTTGGTATTAGGGTGATGGTGGCCTCATAGAATGAGTTTGGAAGTTTACCTTCCTCTGCAATTTTCTGGAAGAGTTTGAGTAGGATAGCTGTTAGCTCTTCTCTAAATTTTTGGTAGAATTCAGCTGTGAAGCCATCTGGTCCTGGGCTTTTGTTTGCTGGAAGATTTCTGATTAAGGTTTAGATTTCCATGCTTGTGATGGGTCTGAATTTCTTCCTGGTTCAGTTTTGGAAAAGTTGTAGTTTTCTAAGAATTTGTCCATTTCTTCCAAGTTGTCCATTTTATTGGCATGTAATTGCTGATAGTAGTCTCTTGTGATCCTTTGTATTTCTGTGGCTGTTGTGATTTCTCCATTTTCATTTCTAATTTTGTTGATTTGATTCTTCTCCCTTTTTTTCTTGATGAGTCTGGCTAATGGTTTGTCTATTTTATTTATCTTCTCAAAGAACCAGCTTTTAGCTTTGTTGATTTTTGCTGTGGTCTCTTTTGTTTCTTTTTCATGTATTTCTGCCCTAATTTTTATGATTTCTTTCCTTCTACTAACCCTGGGGTTCTTAATATCTTCTTTTTCTAGTTGCTTTAGGTATTGTTAGGTTATTTTATTTTTCTCTTGTTTCTTGAGGTAAGCTTGTATTACTATGAACCTTCCCCTTAGCACTGCTTTTACCGAGTCCCATAGGTTTTGGGTTGTTGTGTTTTCATTTTCATTTGTTTCTTTGCATATTTTGATTTCTTTTTTTATTTCTTCTGTGATTTGTTGCTTATTCAGAAGTGTGTTGTTTAGCCTCCATGTGTTTGTATTTTTAATAGTTTTTTTCCTGTAGTTGACATCTAATCTTAATTAGAAATTTGAACTTTTGTCATCTGGAAAAATATGGTTATATTAACTTTTTAAAATGAAGTTGGAGAGAGATGAAGTTATGTCATAAGTAAAATTGAGAGTCAGCTAATGTTTATCTATAATGAAGCAGAATATTAAAAATTTAATCATTCCTTGGTGGTTTGTTTTCTGTCTTAAAATACTAAATGCTGAGTATTATTTGTATATTTTGATAGTCAGTGTTATATTTTATAAATTTATTATAATTTGCTATACTGAAGTAATCTCTATAGTACTATTAATAATTGAGATGAACAGAGTTATCTGTTCCTAAACTAGGTGATTCCATGCAGATTTGTTTTTAAAGTTTTTATTTTTATTTCTAGTTATTTTAATTGCTACTTTTACCTTGAACTCTCAGTTATTTCTAGGTGCTATCACTGTGCTGTTTCCAGAAGCAAATTTCCTTCTAATTTATGACTCTAATGAACTGTGAATTGGGTTAAAAATAACCAAGCTTAGTTTATCTTAATTTTTTAAATGAGAAGTAGATACTGTAGAGAGCTTGCTGGACTGTCACGTAAGCACCTTTCAGCTCAGATTTTTGTCATCCACTTTGGTTGCTTTGAGGCCATTTTCACTCGCTTCCTCATTCTTTGTTAGTTCATGCTGTTAAACTTTATAGATAAATTAGGTTATTGCTGTATTGTTAACTAATTCCATAAGGCAACTGGAGGACTGCTGCTGCTGCTGCTAAGTCACTTCAGTCATGTCCGACTCTGTGCAACCCCATAGATAGCAGCCTACCAGGCTCCCCCATCCCTGGGATTCTCTAGGCAAGAACAATGGAGGGGGTTGCACTAGGGGTCATATTTCTTTTGTTTCATTTTAAAGTTTTAATACATTATACAAATTTATAGAACATATGAGAAACCAATATCCCACCAATTTTGGAGTGGTTTTCACATATATCTATAATTATCTTTTCTATAGTGCTTATCTTTTCATTTTAGTAGGTTGCCTTTGTACTTAATAGTTCTCTTGATTGTAAAGTGGTCTATTATATATCATAATACCAGTGGAAATGGAAATGGAAGTGTTAGTTGCTCAGTTGTGTCCAACTGTTTGTGACCCCATGGACTATAGCCCACCAGGCTCCTCTGTCTATGTAATTCTCCAGGCAAGAATACTGGAGTGGGTTGCCATTTCCTTCTCCAGAGGATCTTCTAATGCCACTAGTTAGTATTTATTTTACTCTTATTATTGTTCTAAGCACTCTGCATCTTTAAACTTCTTTAAGTCTCACAGTAACACTATGAGTATTATCCCCATTTTACAAATGAGGACACCGAGGCATAGAGAATTTACATGACTTGCTCAGGGTTTCAAAGTCAATAAGTAGTAGGTTGTTTGTTGTTCTGCCACTCAGTTGTGTCCAACTCTTTGTGATCCCATGGACTACATCATGCCAAACTTCCCTGTCCCTGGCTCCTAGAGTTTGCCCAAACTCACATCCATTGGGTCGATGATGCCATCCAGTCATCTCATCCAGGTACTCTGGCTCCAGAGCCTGTGCTCTGCTCTGTTGGACATTTAGGATGCTTCTAATTTTCCCTTTTATAAATAATACTGGTACAAATATCTTGTTTATAATGTTTTGCTTATTTAGGATTATGCCTTTGGGACAGCTTTGTAGTGGTCATGTAAAAAGGAAGTATTTGGTAACAAACTGTGTGGCACCAATATGTCTTCATTTACCTCAGTTACTTATGAACTGCTTGTGGTTAATGTGATGGGAAATGTACATATATTCTTTGCCTGGATAGCTTACCTGAATCGAATTATTATGTTCCTTCAATTCTGTAATTCACATATTCCTTTTTTTTTTTAACGTTTATAAAACCAGGATGCTTTTGCCACTGGTGTGTAATTTAATGTGGATGTTTTTGTTCCTTCTTCTTTTCCCTTGTATTTTTCTCCTTAAAAGGTGTTTTTAAGTCCCAAATGCATTGTTAACATTTGTAGTGCCTTAGAATCAATGGGATACAGTGTGTCATACTAGCTTTTTAAGGTAACTGAAAAAAAAAGAAAGATTATTATAAAACATTTTATTTTACAGATATACAGTCTCCTGATGCTGAGTATGTCGATTTGCTCCTTAATCCCGAGCGCTACACGGGTTACAAGGGACCAGATGCTTGGAAGATATGGAATGTCATCTATGAAGAAAACTGTTTTAAGTATGTGTCATTTTCCTTTAAAAATCCCTGGAAGATGTGCTCATTTCTCTTTATAAACAAACAGTATCATAATGACTTCAAATTACAAATCAAATTCACTTTATTAAAGGATGTATTTGGACATAGTAACATATTCATTCATTAATCCAGTTTCCCTCTAGGGAAACATGTAGACATGCATGTCAACAAATACTTTTCTTTTTTAAAAGACTTAGGATAGTATTGGACGTTTTGGGGAGTGTTGTAGGCATTTCTCAAATGTTCCTTAAGTGGGTTATAGAATCTCAGGTGAGCTAACCTAGAGCCAGAGAGATGATATAGTTAGTGCAGGGAATAAATTAGGGTATATAGCTGCATATTCTTTTCGGTGCTCTATACACCTCTTTTTTTGTTGCTGTGGTTATTTTATCTGCTTTCAAATTAAAGTTAAGTTCTTTTCAGAGAAAAATATTACTTATTATAAACAAGTGATATTTGGGCACTCGTGTTGTGCCAGTTGTTGTTTTAAATATGTTACAAACATTTCCTCCTTAGTCCTTGTAGCAACTCTGTGTTGTAGTCATCACTGTTTACAGATGGAGAAACTGACACTTGGAAAGGTTCAGTGATTTGTCTAGTGTCAAAGACATAGTAAGTGGAAGAACCCTCTTTGTCCTCCTACTGACTACAATGGAAGCTGTCACTCTGAACAGTGGGGGACTAAGACGTGCTTCAAGTTTACCTACTTGTAAGCCTCTAGGCTGTAAACAGGGTACTTATTGGGTTTTGGAAGGGATGTGTGTGTGCACATGGGTGTGATGCTATCTCAGAGGTGGGGATAATTCTGGGAAGATTTCTGGAGTTCCCAAGTGTGGCAAAAATACTTTTTACTTTTCGTGTCAAATATAAGCATTTGAGATCAGCAGTTTCTTTTCTTAACTTGCAGAATTTCTGCAATTTAGAAAGTGGAGAGTTTTCATTATTTACTCATTTCTGCCGTGTGTTTCGTTTAAATTCTCTTGACTCTTATTAGGAATGTTTGATTTATAGAATTTATTGACTTACTTTAGAGGTTTTTTCCTAATTTTTTATATAAATGTAAATAGAGCCCAACTAAAGCATTTGTTAGATTTTGTATTAGTTATTAGTTAGTTATTGTTCCCTAATTGATTTATATCATTGTCTGCATAATATTTCTAAAATATAAACAATGTAGGGGGCATTAAAATTGAGTATGTTAAAATATAGCTTACGTGTTCTGTTCTCAAAGTGTCTCAAGTTGTGCAGTTGTAAAATAAATAAAGTACATTAAAATGATCCCTATACTCTATTAGTGATACTAGATTTAATTTGGGATTTAAAAACATTTTAGTGACATTACTCTCTTTTTTCTTATTAAATACTTATTTTAAACTTATTAAAAACCATCTTGATTGAAATTATAACAAACTTGATGGCCACAGAGCAAATTGATAGACTTAAAACTATCAAAGTGGAAAATAATCTAACCACAACTGTTTTTATCCCTTTTTATTTTAGTGCTTGTGTTGAGTATTTGCCTTTTTTTCCTGCTTGTCTTTGAAACGAGTATATTTTATGACATACACATGTATATAACAAATATAAAAATATGTTAGTAACTAAGAGAAGAGCTTGATTGGTGTTTTTTATCTTGCTTTGTTTGAAGAAATGATTATGAAATGACTTTTTGGCTGCTACAGTGGGAAGAGATCAGAAACTTTATCACTAAAATGGATAACCATCCTCCCTTATAGCAGTTAGAAAAAATAAATATTTTATAAAATCAGTAAAGCCGCTTGATTTTAGATATAGTTATTAACCAATGCAGGAGACATAAGAGATGCAGTTCAATCTCTGGGTTGGGAAGATGCCCTGGATGGAGGAGGACATGGCACCCCACTGCAGTATTCTCGCCTGGAGAATCCCATGCGCAGAGGAGCCTGGCCATGGGGTTGCAAAGATTCAGACATGACTGAAGTGACTAAGCACGCATGCACGCACGTAATTATTAACAAACTTTCTGAGGGAATTTCACGTTTACTTAACTAATTATAGCATGATGGATAACATATTTATACTTTATACTTTAATTTTTTGTTTCTAGGCCACAGACAATTAAAAGACCTTTAAATCCTTTGGCTTCTGGTCAAGGTGAGTTATTTATTTGCACTGTTATTTATCAGCTAGTCAACTTTGGTTAGAAGGAAGGAGGAGGCAAGATAAGGATTGGCAGGAGCATTTGAGATCATATATTCCTGTTTTCATAAAAGTTATGCCTCATTCTTGCAGAGAAATTGGTGTTGAAAATATTTACACTTTAGTAAGGAATATTTTCATAATGAATTTACACTATCATAGGATGAAGTTTAAATCATACATTTTTAATATATTTTTGCAGAATGTGTGTGTTCAGGCTTTCAGTTGTTTTTACTCATCTTTCAGTTCAATGAATATCCAAAAAACTTCTGCGTTACATTTTCCTAAAACTTGAAATTATATTGTTTATCTGGGGAGTCTGATTTCAAATTCAGTTGACTTTATATCTCATTAACATTTTTCATTTTCTGCTTATATTCGGGGTCTGGCTTAAATGCTTCCTTGCCCACTCCATCAATTTCTCTGATCTCCCCTAACTGGCAGTAATCTCTCTCCTCATAAAATGATCTTATGTATTATTTTGTTCCTCTTTCAGCTCTTTCCACTTGCTAGCATTATTTTGCTACTATTTATGTGTCTATTGGCTTCCCAGGTGGTTCAGTGGTAAAGAATCCACCTGCCCAGCAGGAGACTCAGGTTCAGTCCCTGGGTCGAAAGATGCCCTGGAGAAGGAAATGGCTACCCACTCCAGTATTCTTGCCTGGGAAATCCAATGGACAGAGGAGCTTGGTGGGCTACAGTCCATGGGGTCGCACAGAGTCAGGCACGACTGAGTGACTAAACCACCACCACCACCACCATGTAACTATTGATTTCCCCTAGTACTTTGGACATATGAGTAGCATTTCTTGGTTTCATCTCTTAGTAAAGAGCCTGAAACATAATAGATGGTATAGTTAAATGATCAATGAAAATCGCCCTCCTCATTTAATGGTCTTGTCTACAGTAGTGAAAATCACTTGTTCCTTCAACAAATGATTATCCACTATTTACTATGTGTTAGGCACTGGATAGGTGCAGAGGGGATGTAAAATTGAAAGTCACAAACCTTGCCCAGTCTATAACAGGCAGAACAGTTTGTTGAATAAACCATTTTAAGTGTATGATTTCAGGCTTTTTCCCGAGGAAATACATATCCATGTTTTCTGAAGATATGCTTACTGATGAATTCTTTGATGTACTTTTAGAAAATGTGGAATAGTTTTCATTTTTTTAAATTTATTTGAAAAACTGCTGATCTTATAAAGTCAACAAACAGAAATTTACTTCTGGAAAGCAGTGAGATTGCATCATTCCATAAAGGCTGGCAGACTAGTCATTCTAAGGTTAGAACGAAAGAATGTCTTTAAACACAGCTTTTGATTTATATGAAGTCACATATGGTACTCAGTGGAAACTGTTGATTTAATATCAGATGAGATGCAAATTCCTAGGCAAGAGATGATCTTCACTCTTATGTGAAGTCAGTCACAGTATGATCTGATAAGTTAATTAACCACCTTTGCTTATTTTAAAGATAAATGGGAACAATGTCAGTCTTTATCATCAGGGAACTGGTTAAATGAGTTATGGTATTTTTATATAGTGGAATATAGCCATTCTAAATGTTGCTGAAAATTTTGTATTCATTTATATCAGTGGTGATCAATAGCACATTTAGGCAAAGAAGCAGGTATTAGACAGTATGTATTAATATATTTTTTATAAAAACATAATTAGTATAATATCTCACTATCCTGTGCACAAAGAAAAAAAGACACTTACCAAAATGTAAATGGTATTTATCTTTGGGCAAGGGCGTTATGAATGATATTTTTCATTTTGTCTTTGTCTTATCTTTATAACATATATTTGCAATGGGCATCTGGTACTTTAATAAATGATGGCATTAAATAAAAGTGGCAAAATGAAGACAGTTTTTCAGTACTTAATGAGCAGCTGCATGCAAACTGCTGGATTGTGCATAGTTGGATCTTACACATAGTCTTTAAAAATATTGCTGAATAAGGTAAATTTTTATAATGAAGTTCTGGGAGTTTTGAAGCAAAAACACAGATCCTTAGCAGATACTGTCTTATAGCTGTAGGATAAATAAATAGGTAAAAAGGCTCTGACAGCCAAATAACTGTGAGTCCTTGAGATATTTAAGAGTACTCTTAGATGATAGATTACATTTCTCTTTCCTGTCAGCCCACATTAAATCTTGAACAAGCTGAAACTACTCTTTATCCAGGCTCTTGGAAATGAGGCCATTTAGTTAAATTAGGCATAATTCCTTTTATGACCAGAAAGAGTTGCATTCACAAGCATATCACTCTCAGATGCTATCTATGTGGGTGAACTGATGGACTAAAAGTAATGGAAGTGTAGCATTTTAAAAGGGGCATCTGGAAGGAGTTTTCAGTAATAGAACTTTTTTTTTTCTTTTTTCAGGTAAAAGCGAAGGTAAGTATAATTTCTTTATCATACATGACAGATATGAATTTGCTTATATTCAGAAGTTTGTGGGCAAACTTGTTTTTTCTTCCCACACGTGAGACTTGAGAAGTTACTATTTATTTGTTTATCTAAGATGCTGACAGGGACAGCATAGGTTAAGGAAAAATGACTCTTTGTGCCTGGGATCAGACAGTAGAGACAGGCTGCCTCAGACTCTGATAATTCACTCATACATTTTATGTGTGTGAAAGTGAGGCATTTCCCGGCCTCTGTCAAGGAAAATTTCTTCTTTATTGACTGAATCTGGGATGCGCTGGGTCACCCATAGGAAGGTTCTAGGCATGATCACTGAGGAAAACAATAGAATGGGGAAGACTAGAGATCTCTTCAAGAAAATTAGAGATACCAAGGGAACATTTCATGCAAAGATGGGCTCAATAAATGACAGAAATGGTATGGACCTAACAGAAGCAGAAGATATTAAGAAGTGGCAAGAATACACAAAAGAACTATACAAAAAAGATCTTCATGACCCAGATAATCACGATGGTGTGATCACTCACCTAGAGCCAGACATCCTGGAATGTGAAGTCAAGTGGGCCTTAGGAAGCATCACTACGAACAAAGCTAGTGGAGGTGATGGAATTCCAATTGAACTATTTCAAATCCTAAAAGATGATGCTGTGAAAGTACTGCATTCAATATACCAGCAAATCTGGAAAACTCAGCAGTGGCCACAGGACTGGAAAAGGTCAGTTTTCATTCCAATCTCAAAGAAAGGCAATGCCAAAGAATGCTCAAACTGCCACACAACTGTACTCATCTCACACACTAGTAAAATAATGCTCAAAATTCTCCAAGCCCGGCTTCAGCAATACGTGAACCATGAGCTTCCAGGTGTTCAAGTTGGATTTAGAAAAGGCAGAGGAACCAGAGCTGCTGGATCATCGAAAAAGCAAGAGAGTTCCAGAAAAACATCTATTTCTGCTTTATTGACTATGCCAAAGCCTTTCACTGTTTGGATCTCAATAAATTGTGGAAAATTCTGAAAGAGATGGGAATATCAGACCACGTGACCTGCCTCTTGAGAAATCTGTATGCAGGTCAGGAAGCAACAGTTAAAACTGGACATGGAACAACAGACTGGTTCCAAATAGGAAAAGGAGTCCATCAAGGCTGTATATTGTCACCTTGCTTATTTAACTTCTATGCAGAGTACATCATGAGAAACGCTGGGCTGGAAGAAGCACAAGCTAGAATCAAGATTGCTGGGAGAAATATCAATAACCTCAGATATGTAGATGACACTACCCTTTTGGTGAAAGTGTAGAAGAACTAAAGAGCCTCTTGATGAAAGTGAAAGAGGAGAGTGAAAAAGTTGGCTTAAAGCTCAACATTCAAAAAACTAAGATCATGGCATCTGGTCCCATCTCTTCATGGCAAATAGATGGGGAAACAGTGGAAACAGTGGCTGACTTTATTTTTTTGGCCTCCAAAATCACTGCAGATGGTGACTGTAGCCATGAAATTAAAAGACGTTTACTCCTTGGAAGGAAAGTTATGACCAACCTAGACAGCATATTCAAAAGCAGAGACATTACTTTGCCAACAAAAGTCCATCTAGTCAAGGCTATGGTTTTTCCTGTGGTTATGTATGGATGTAAGAATTGGACTATAAAGAAAGCTGAGTGCTGAAGAATTGATGCTTTTGAGCTGTGGTGTTGGAGAAGACTCTTGAGAGTCCCTTGGACTGCAAGGAGATCCAGCCAGTCCATCCTAAAGGAGAACAGTCCTGAGTGTTCATTGGAAGAACTGATGTTGAAGCTGAAACTCCAATACTTCGGCCACCTGATGTGAAGAGCTGACTCATTTGAAAAGACCCCGATGCTGGGAAAGCTTGAAGGCAGGAGGAGAAGTGGACGACAGGATGAGATGGTTGCATGGTATCACCAACTCAAAGGACATGAGTTTGGGTAAACTCCGGGAGTTGGTGATGGACAGGGAGGCCTGGTGTGCTGCAGTCCATGGGGTCACAAAGAGTTGGATATGACCGAGCAACTGAACGGAACTGAAGAGGTATGATCAGAGCATTCATCTACTGGCTTCCAAGCCTGTGCTGATTCTTGGGTGTAGATATCATTGCCACCTCTTTAAGTTATTGTAATGCCCAAATTTTAACGTATTTTAGGTTTACTGTGTCTTTTTGAGAATATTTTTGCTTTATGAATAAGATTGGAATGATATTTGTTATTCTTAAGGCCATGTGTTTAGCAATATGAGAAGACTCAGCAGTATGTAGCTTTACTCTCGCTAGATGAGATTATTAAAATGTAAAGGATCACTTTTCTTTCACTCTAAATTCACTTCTCTTTTAAAAAGAAATTTTGTTTATTTATTTTTGGCTGTGCTGGATCTTTGTGCCATGCAGGGTTTTCTCAAGTTACAGGAAGCAGGGCCTACTCTCTCACTGTGGTGCATGGGCTCATTGCCGTGGCTTCTCCTGTGGCACTTGGGCTCAGCAGTTGTGGCTCCTGGGCTCTAGGACGTGGGCTCAGTGGTTTGGCGCACGGACTTAGTTGCTCTGTGGCATATGGGATCTTCCCCTACCAGGGATCCAACCCATGTCTCCTGCATTGGCGGGTGGGTTCTTTACCATTGAGCCAGGGAAGCCCACCATATTCTCTGTCTTCTGAGCATTATTTTTACGGGTTGCTTTAGATAACAGAATCCCAAAGTCTTATAACTTTGTTCTTTTATTATTATACTTTATTTTATAGTAATGGTAGCAGCTAAATAAAATACTAAATCATAACTAGACTATTTGGAAGAGAAATTCTTTAGTAGTATGATTATTTTTGCAAAGGTGTCTCATATTTTGTTACTGTTAGTGGTGGTCCTATAATTTCCAGTTATAAATAACTTTATTCCACCTTGGGTGTTCCCAGTTTTATGCTATATTCTGGCTACATTAAAAGAAGCTATTTTACCAGTGTGGAGAGCCCTTCCTCCTGGGCCATGGGGCGTGGCCAGAAAGGCGGCCGCCCCCTCACCCATCATGCACCACACATTCGTGGGGAACCTGGTGCTGAACCATTGGCAGATGACCTGCTTCTGGGTCAGGGTTTCGTATGTAGCAGAGCAGCTCCCTCACTGCTGTGTACTGAAAAGTCAGCCCTCAACACAAGGGTTTATAAAAAACAATTAATAAATTTTAAAAGGGAAAAACGAAGCTATTTCAGTTTTTTAATACCATTGCAAGATCTTAACCTGTCTCATTATCAAAGTAAAGATGGTTAACCTGTAGAGGCTATCCTTAGAGAAAACATCTTATTTATGAGTGTAATTTTAAGTGTTCATTCTGGTAAAATATGAAAGCTGACATATTAGGCGATTATCTAATTGGAACATATTCACAGACAATCTACTTCAGGACTATAAAACTAAATGAAAATTTCTTTGGAAGACTAGGTCCTAACTTAAAAAAAATAATAAACCCCAAACATAGAGGTTCCCAATAAGGAAACAAATTACTTGTAATCCCACAACCCCAAAATAATTGACATTAATAATGGCTAAGAAGACATGCCAGTACTTTTCAAAATAATTTGCAAATATGAGTTTATTTAATCCTTCCAACAATCCTAGGACATTTTGTTAGGATTTTTATTTCCATTTTTATAGACAGAAAATGAATCCCAGAAAGGTTCAGCAAATCAGCTAAAACCATGTGATTTGTAAGTAGCAGCGTTTGGGATTCAAATCAGGCAGTTTGATTTCAGGGTCTATGCTTTTAACTACTTCATACTGCTTCTCTGCTAACATTTTGATAATTATCATTATTTTCATGTTTATACTAATATGTTTGTAATATATACATTATGATTTTATATATTATTATTACCATGTCAACTTGCTTCCTCAGCCTGTGTCCTCATCAGCTCAGGCTGCTCTAACAAAATACCATAAACTAGGTGGCTAAAATAAAAGACATTTATTTTCTCAGAGTTCTGGAGGCTGGGAAGTCCATGATCAAGGTGCCAGCAGATTTGGTTCTTGGGGAGGGCCCTCTTCCAGGCTTACAGATAGCTGTAAAGATACTGATTCCATCATGGTGACCCCACCCCCATGACCTCATCTTAGCCTAGTTATCTCCCAAAGACCCACTTCCAAATACCATCATATGGTAGGGGGAGGAAGGGGGAGTTTAGGGCTTCTATCTATGAATTTTGGGTGGGGACACAAACATTCATCCATAACAACTTAGATTTCTAGAAATGGATTTACTGGATCAAAGGATAAGGACATTTTAGGCTCTTGATACAGACGACCAGATTCTTTTTGTCATTGAAAGGGTGTGCTAATAATTTACACCCCCTCCAGTCATTGTGCCACCTAGTTTTACCTGACTCTTGTCTAAATTAAGTATCATATTTTTTCTTTACTCTTTAAAGTTCTGTCTTTACAGTTTTAATTTGCATTTTAATTAATTTTTTTATCAAGGCATAGTTGATGTCTAATATTATGTTTCAGGTGTACAACATAGTGAGTCAGAATTTTTAAAGGCTGTATTATAGTTATTTAAAAATATTTGCTTTGTTCCCTATGTTGTACAAGATATGCTTAATTTGCATTTTTATTATTGATGTGACAGAACCATTTTTATCTGTTATTACCGTTTGTGTTTTTCCTTTATGGATTCTCTGTTCATATTATTCACCCTTTTTAATGGGCGCTTTAGCATTTTTATTTGGTGTATGAACTTTTTATACACTTAAGATATTATCCTTTGTTGCGTTTGCAACATACTTTTTACTCTGCATTTTGCTTATGTTTATAAAGTTTTCTGACACAAATGTTTTAAGTTTTTATGTAATCTGTAAATATATAAATGTATGTTTATTCTATTTGTCATTTCTTCCATTACTTTTATGCTTGTTTGGTTCATTATTAATATTATTATAAACAACTTTGGTGAAAAGGGCCATATAGTACAATGTTTGTCATCTCTAGTGGATATAGACATAGAATGTTCACATAGGTGTAATATTTCTTATGCCTTTTTACATATTATTTCAAACAAACATTTTCATGCATTGTCTGTTCCGCACGCTTGTCATTTTAAGTTTTGTATTATTCAGTCATGTTAACTGATACATAGTATTCTATCATGTTAGCTCAGGCCTTGTGCATTTTAGTTATTTCAGGTTTTAAAAATTATGTAGAACATAATCATCTTTGAATGTATTATCCCCCCACCTCCATTTTGAGTTATTTCTTTAGAGCACAATTCTGAGAGCAATTATCAGGTCTAAGTATATGAACAGTGATTGCTGTAGGTCACAGAATATAAGTGATATTTGGTTTTTGTAACATTTCCTTAAATTGTTCTTTTGAAATATTGCATGGCATAAAATACTATCAGCCATAGACTAATAATATACTTCCAATAATACTATTTTATAATTTTGACTTCTCTCATTTTAAAAAGTGTATAATGTGTTCTTAATTTTTATAACATGAATTGTTATTAAGGCTAAGTATTTTTCTATGTATAGATTTACTCTTTAATTTCTGTGTTTTGACCTCACATAAAACACTTTATCCAGAAAGTTATAAGGCTAGGGCCACCTAAGGCAATGCTAAGCCTTCTGAAGATTGAGCAACTGAGTGGCGCTTAAAGTGAATCCATACCAGGAACCTTTCTCCTTTGCAAACAAGACTGGGACCTTTAAATTGCTGTTTGGCACAAATTTGCTATAATATTTTAAAACTTTTGAAAAATATAAATTTTGGCATTTTTATAATCTTGTGACTTATTTTTCTTTTAATTTCAGAGAATACTTTTTACAGTTGGCTAGAAGGTAATTGGACACTTTTAAACAAATTTAATTCTTTTTCATTTTAAAATACATGTAAAATTAATTTTATATCTTGCAAGTTTCACATATGAAATTTCTATTTCCAAATTACCTTTTGTAGGCCTCTGCGTAGAGAAAAGAGCATTCTACAGACTTATATCTGGCCTCCATGCAAGCATTAATGTGCATTTGAGTGCACGGTATCTTCTACAAGGTATATAATAGTCACTTTTATTCACTTTACCGCACTTAATTTCGGGTATTCTTAAAATGTCCTTGGTATTTCCTGGATGGGAAAAGATTGGCCCTGTTGAATATTAGGCAGGAAAAATTTATTCCCAAGTGGCAGTAATCAGGAATGTGGGAACTGTGGACATTATCAGGAAAAGTTCAGCCTATTCTTAGCAGTCTTCACTTTCTTTTAAGAAGCTGCTCAAAATCTACACATCACTTTGGAAATGTTGTTTTGTTTTGTTGTGGGAATTGAAATAGCTCCCAAGAGCAAAGTTGTTTTCATTAGATACTACTGTGTCTGAATCCTTCTGTTTGGATGTCAGCTTCAGGCCTGCAGTTTAATGGGTAAAAGCTTTTTTTTTTTGCTGTTGAAAAATGAGACCATGTTGGATTTTCATCAGTAACATGTTTATTCTAGAATTAAAGTATCTCTTACTTCTTAGAAACAAAATCGTATTAACTTTAATTAGGACTTCAAACTCATTAGTAATTTCAGATAGTCATCTTTGACTTCTGTATCTTGGTTTTATGAATATATTTATATTCAGAAATTTGATTGGATTAGCCCTGGTTTCTCAGTAAAGCAATTGAGTTTATTTTCCTTTTAAGTATGGGTTCTAGAAGATAAAATATTAATATGAAACTGTTAAAGGCTCAATTATGTAAAGCAGTTTTCATGGTTGTATTGGTTATGCATTTTAAAATATAAAATAAAATTAGCTTCTGTAGCATAAATAACCTAATATAAGTACAATGAAACTTAATTTTAAAATTCACTTTTTAATATTTATTTCTTTCTTCTCAGATACGTGGTTGGAAAAAAAATGGGGACACAACATTACAGAATTTCAACAGCGATTTGATGGAATATTAACTGAAGGAGAAGGTCCACGAAGACTTAAGAACTTGTATTTTCTCTACTTAATAGAATTAAGGGCTTTATCTAAAGTGGTTCCATTCTTTGAGCGCCCAGATTTTCAACTCTTCACTGGAAATAAAGATCAGGATGCAGAAAACAAAATGTTACTCCTGGAAATACTTCATGAAATCAAGTAAATTGTGTATTACAACTCATACAACCTATATATTAATAAGAGTGACAAGTGATATCCAAAATTAAATTCTTAAGTAATCAACTTAAAGGAAAATTATCTAAGAAATAATTAAAAGCTAATTTTGCTCATAGGTCTTTTAAAATTGAGTTTTGGTTTTATTTTCATTTGACTTATATACTAAGAGGTGCATATTTTTAGTTTTAAGAACCATTCTTTTGGTATTTGATACTTTCATTATTTTTATATTTAGTTGAACAGGTTGGGTTTGGACCCTAATTCTACTATGTTATACAGTTAGCTTGTATATTTGAGGATAAGAATTTGTTGGGGGCATCAGAATTTTGATTTTTACTATCTGTTCTACTCTGTTGTACTTGTTTTATTCATCACTGACCAGCAAAATGTTGTATTAGCAGGACTTTTAATATTTTATAATGCATGAAAATGATTATTTCTTTTGTTTTATTCAGAGAATATGTTTTATTTAATGCAGGTCATTTCCTTTGCATTTTGATGAGAATTCATTTTTTGCTGGGAATAAAAAAGAAGCAAACAAACTAAAGGTAATAATTTTACACTTTAATTTTTAAATGTAAACTCACATGCAGATATGACTATAAGGCCATGTTTTTATTTTTAACAGTAAATCCGAATATACTTCTTGAAATTATAAGAAAAAATCAGAGTCATAATCTTTCTTTTCCTCAAGAAAAAGAGGAAGTCCAAAAGCAGATCCAACTTAAGATTTAGTTTGTGTTGTTTTCAACATAACGGAAATGTGTGTGTGAATGTACTCTTTACAGAAGGGTTTCATTTCACACTGATTCTCTTGTGTAGCAAATAGAGCTTATGAATGAAAGGAAAGGGATCGAGAGCTGGAGAAGCAGAAACTGCCTTCTACTGGAGAGAATTCTGAAAATAGTTTTGGCTAAATTGTACAATGCTCTTTAGGGGGAGAGGGCATAGTGTTGCTTTGTCATTCATATCATTCCCTGGGAACTAAAGGCATTTAGGGCTTCTTAGGTGGCATAGTGGTAAAGAATCTGCCTGACAGTTCAGGAGACACGGGTTCGATTCCTGGGTTGGGAAGATCCCCTGGAGAAGGAAGTGGCGACCCACTCCAGTATTCTTGCCTGGAAAATTCCATGGACAGAGGAGCCTGGTGGGCTACCGTCCATGGAGTCACGACGAGTCGGACATAAGTGAGTGACTGCACACGCAAAGGCATTTAGGTACGTCAGCATGCAGTCCTGGAAAGAACAGAAGACCTGAGATCGCACAGGATGGGTCTGGTCTTTGTCTTGCCTCTTAATGGAGGTATGACTCCAGACAAGACCATCTTTGTATCTATTTACCTCAAAATACAACAAATAAGAAATTTCACTGAAAAGATTTTTTAAACACTCATTGTGTGTAGAGTGTGATTTTTGTCATTAAAGGGAGAGATGGCTTCCATCCTCAAGGGATTTCTAAGTCTTTTTGAAGACTTAGAAGGGCTTCCCGTGTGGCTCAGCTGGTAAAAAATCTGCCTGCAATGTGGGAGACCTGGGTTCGATCCGTGGGTTGGGAAGATCCCCTGGAGAAGGGAAAGGCTACCCACTCCAGTGTTCTGGCCTGGAGTATTCCATGGACTGGGGTCACAAAGAGTTGGACACGACTGAGCAACTTTCACTTTCACTTTGAAGACTTAAGTAAAATTATATTATTATTCTCAATTATAAAGGAATAGGTAAGTAAAGCAGGTGGTCCTCAGTAGAAGTGGGCTTGATCTGGTTTCATCAGAATATTTATGACAGTATCCCTTTGTTTCTAATTTTTTGTTTCTTTCGATATTGAAAGAACCTTGTTTTTCATAGCTTGCAAACAAAATACTTTTTGCACTCTTGCTTTTTTTTGCTGTTAGATAATAGTTATTTTTGACTGCCCATCTACCTCCTACTTAAAGCATTCTTGCTAGAAATACATACCTCAGTGCTTATATAACCTCCCAAACAGCTTCCAGGAACTTAGAAGTGAGGGGGAAGATGCTGTGATGACTTTTTTCCCCCTACTATTTTTGATATCTGTCTTATTTTTAGTACACTTGCTGGTTTATGGAGAGAATGTTTTGACATCTACTTGTTTTATATTGTGCAGATTAGAAATATTTCTCACATTGTTTTAATTTTATCGAAACTCCGAAATACTCAGCTTTGATATCCTATGAAATTCAACACATAATTTTTCTGAGTCCTTTTACAAGAAGAGAATAAAACACCAAGGAAACTTGTTGATATTGGTATTAACTTTTTTTTGAAATTGTAGTTTATAGTGAACATCACGGATTTGAACAGTCACATAAGCTTATTTTAATATCTCTTCTTGTCTCCTTTACACTCTATCAGTGTATGGTTATAAGTAGAGGACTTGTACGAAAGAGAAGTATTCAGTGTTCACTTCAACCCAGAATAGGATCTCACTTGAAGGCTTATAAAACATCTGAGAATTGGGTGAGAATTGTGTTTTAGCCAATTGGTTTCTTTGAATATAGATCACATTGTTTAACCACAGAATGTTTGATCATTCTCCTCACTGACTGTAATTTTTAGTATTGATCTTAAAACTATGTGTATGAAGAAGGAGAATTTGTAAGTGACTTAGGGTCTGTTTATTTTAAGGATAATACATTTTTCTAATCTGAGTTAATTTTAGAATATACTCAGGTTATTGGACATTGATTGTTATTTGTGGAAGTCATAAGGATTTTCTCTTTGTTCTGGTCTAGTAAATTTCTAGCTTATTAATTTGGTTCTTTTATATTACATTCATTTAAACGTTTGTGCTTGGTTTTAATTTTACAATGTTAGTTTGACTCTTGTTAGGCAACCACATTTATTCTCCATATATGTCATACAAAGACTCAAGAGCTGCCACAGTCAAGTATTTGAATTAGTGAACATAGATTCAGATACTGAGTTTAAACACTGTACAAAACCATTATCATTGTTTAGAGGCTTCCAAGCTTTTAAAGTATAAGTCTAAGTCAAGAGCTTTCACGCCTTTCCACATGATAATAATGTTTTATTAGTGAAAATATAACTGCCAAAATCCACCATGCATTTATTGACACTTGTAAAGTAAAAGCTGTGTTTTATTGACCATAACATTTATATCCATTTGAAAATTTATAGTGTGTACATGTGAGCTATTTGTTCTGTCTATATACAAATACTTGTCGACTCAGGGATTTTATAGACTTTTACATCAACTATAAATCCTCCAGAGGTCAGCACCTCATAGGATGGGAACATCAACTGCAGAGTAATTTTAGCGCTGTTTCTGTTATTCTTGTTAAAAGTGTGAGTTTTCTTTAATTTGACGTTGAAATACAAGTTTAAAGGAAACCTCAAATCACCAAAAATCTACTTAGAGTAATATTGCTGGGTAAATATTTTTTAAAAGTAAGTTGAAAATTAGAATTACTTCTTACTTATTCTAAAGGGTATAGAAACACATGATATAGAATATTGCTAACATATGGTAATATTTAACATTAATAATTTGGGTTTTGTATTAAATTAATAAGATATAAGACCTGGGACCTTATTATAAATCTTCTACATGGTACAGCTGTTGACTGTTTCAAAGTCTCAGGCTGAATGATGCATCTGGGGAAAGACTTGTCTCCAGAGTGAACTGAGGTCTGCTTTGAATAGTCGGTTCCAGTCTTTGCTGATTTATTCCCATTTTTAGATCTTTGCTTATGTTCTCTTCTGATTGAGCTCAGTGTGTAGTTTAGCACAATAAAAACAAGCAAACAAAATATTATATACTTACCAAATTATAGGCCATTTGATATAATGAATGTTTCATCTGAAATGTATGTCAGATTTCCTGCTGCGAGTACTGTAAGCCTGGGATTCCACTATAAATTCAGGACAGGGGAGTCACTGGAGAATTAATTAGTACTTTCCACTGGTGTGAAAGAAGGATATGTTCTTGGCTTCCTTTCTTTCCTCCTTACCCCTTAAAGACATACTGCTTTTGGATGAGTTTAATGAGTTTCTCTCTGAAACTTGGTGGAGGGTACATGGATTTCACCATATTCTGTAGATTTTTGTATGATAATAAAGTATGTATGCTAATAATAAATGGTAAAAGATCTGGTTGTTTTTCCTAATACCAGAGAGAAGGGCTTTCATTTAACTATTATGAAACCAAAGGTTTTTACTTGTTGCTCCTTCCATTATTATTGCTTTCTCCCTTCCTTTTTTTCTTTTTTGGTAAATGATGTCATACAACTTCTGCCCCCTCTCCTGATATTGACATGTGGTTAATAATCACATACAATAGAACATCTCATTTACTTTCTGTATATTTACAGATAGTCTAGTTTCGGAGGCAGGCAGTCCTGGGGTTTAGATTTGCTATTTACTAGATATGGGAATTTGGGCAAGTTACCTAGCTGCTCTGGACCTTATGTTTTTAATTCGTTAGGTGTAGATTGTAATAATACCTTGGGCTTCCGTGGTGGCTTAGCTGTTAAAGAATCTGCCTGCAACGCGAGAGACCTGGGTTCGATCCCTGGGTTGGAAGGATCCCCTGGAGAAGGGAAAGGCTACCCATTCCAGTATTCTGGCCTGGAGAATTCCATGCACTGTATAGTCGATGGAGTTGCAAAGAGTCGGACACAACTGAGTGACTTTCATTTTTGCATTTGTGGTGAAGGTGAAATACAATTGTATATGTAAAGATTCTGGTGTACAGGAGGTATTCCGTGTACACTGATTTCAGTTTTCTTCCCTTTGGTGCTCTCCAGTGTTTTGCACACAGTGAGGCACATAGATACTTAGAGATACTTAGTATTTTACCATATACTACATCTTAATAACATTTTAAATTATTTTTAGGAGGATTTTCGACTGCATTTTAGAAATATTTCAAGAATCATGGATTGTGTTGGTTGTTTGAAATGTCGACTGTGGGGAAAGCTTCAGGTAAGCATATCAAGCTCAATCCTGTTTTCTTTCTTTGCACAAGGAATTTTCTGATTTTTCTTTTTTTCTTATTTCTTATAGACTCAGGGTTTGGGCACTGCTCTGAAGATCTTGTTTTCTGAGAAACTGATTGCAAATATGCCAGAAAGTGGACCCAGTTATGAATTCCATCTAACCAGACAAGAAATAGTATCATTATTTAATGCATTTGGAAGGTTAGTTTGCACCAAAATTTTTTTTGCAAGCCAAGTAAGTCTAATGTAACACATATACTATCAGGTAAAACTGGGTAAGAAATATCCTATTTAGTGAAATTATCTCCCTACAGAATTCTGTGATCTTATGAAATACTTTAACTTTGTAGATACATGCAATCATTATATCACCTCTTGACTCTTGTAATCATTATTAATTCACTGAGTGCTTCAGTATTCATCTTACAGAATTTGTAAACTTTTTCTAATCTGTGTGCTATCCAAATGTTTTTTTGAAGGTCCTAGAAAAAATCATGTTGTGTAATGTAGGTGTACATCTAAAATTTGTGAATTTGCCATTGTGTAAAAAGGCTAATCATGCTTTTAAAAATAATTTTCATCAAAATGATTAGAAAATAAGCTTAACATTAGGAACTTACATTATAAAATTTAAGCACAGATGCATTTCCTCCTGGCCTATCAAATCTAAAGAATGCAGAGATTTATATTAAAAAAGACTAACATATTTCTAAGGGCTATATTTCTTCACTTTAAAAATTGATTTAATAAATTATTCTTTAGTACACAGAAGCTTGACAGTTATATTTGAGTATTTTGCTACTTTTTTTCATGGTGGAGAACAGAGCTAAAGTATACTTAAAATAACAAACTTTTTATAAGTTAGTGAAAACAATTTGGTCACATGTTTACTGTTCTCACTCTTTGTAGTCCAAAAGCTTTGATTCTTTGTATATTTAATAAATATGGTAAGTTGATTATTTTAAGTGTTCATATACTTATGCATATTTTAAATACATATTTTAATGCTATGTACTTTATAAAGTATATACCTATACTTTATATCTAGGTATAAAGTATATACTTATATACTTTAAATAATAAGCATATGAATATACTTATGAATACTTAAAAATATAATATGTACTTTATAATTTTGTACTTTGAAACTTTAATACTTAGTTGTGACTAATTAAAAATAACTGATTTCTGGGGAATGTTATCTTAGTTTTAATATGTCAAATTAAGAACAAAAATGCATCAAAACAGATTAAATGTTTTATGCACCTTTATGTTTGCTGAAATAAATTAACATTTTTTTCCGTGTTCTGAAAATGCAAAGTGAATAACCTGTAGAGAAAAGTTATCTAAAATAGTTTCTGAATGAAATTTACTTTGTTTACAGAATTTCAACAAGTGTGAAAGAATTAGAAAACTTCAGGAACTTGTTACAAAATATTCATTAAAGAAAGCAAGTTGAAAAGTGCCTGTTTCTGGACAGTGGAGGCCAAAGAATGGAATTTCATTCAAAGGCATAAATAGCAATGACAGTCTTAAGTCAAATGTTTTATATAAAGCTGCTTTTGTAAAAGGGAATTATGTTGTTTTAAATAACAATTTTTTAAATTGTGTTAAATCTATGTGTAATATTATTGTGAGTAAAAGTAAACCTTTGATAATGTGGTACATCTTTAATGTTTAATATTAAGTAAAATCATCAGGATTATCAAATTCACATATGGTAAATCTAAGTAAATGATGTTTTAAGTCTCTCAAACTAGAATTTTGTGTAAGAAGACATAATATAAATTAAACTATGGCCAATGTGAAAAGTGTTTATAAGAGAATGTTATGTTCCATTATTAACAGCCTAAATTACTAACAACCTAAATGTTCAACATTTAGGGTGAACAGATTTAGCAAATAAAAATACAGAATGCCTAGTTAAATTTGAATTTCAGATAAACAGCAGTTTTTTAATATAAGTATGTTGCATGTAATATGGGACAAACTTATACCAAAAACTTATTCCTCCTTTAAAATTCAGATTTACCTGGGAGTCCTGTGTTTTATTTGGCAACCCTACAATACACTGGTATGAAACAAATCACTTTTAGAGTTATTTTGCTATTTTGATTGGCTTATTTTGGTGTGTAGAAAGATACAATGATAATTCAAGGGTGTAAGGGATTTCTAAACAGTGTGAAAAGTTGAATAGATTTATATATTTATTCTCATAGTACTTTCCCTGATTCTGAATAAAAATTTGGGGAAACTTTTTATTTTTATATAATTTCAAATTTATAGAAATGTTTCCAGGATAGGATCAATACAAAGAATTCTTTTACCAGATTCCTTAATTGTTCATATTTGCTTTCTCGCTCATGCTATCTCTGTATATATACATGCATATACTATTTTTTTCTCTTGAAGGGTCGGTTACAGGCATCATGTCCTTTGAACCATGTGTAATATGAATAATGTTTCAATGACTTTTTTTTCAGGAAAAATATCTGCAACTATATACTACTATAAGCCTCAGAATAAGGAATCATTTTGAGTTCCAATCTAAAATTCTTTTTTTGAATTTTGTTACCCTTTTAATGCTGTATAGTCATAGGCATAAAATTTTGGGGTTTTGCACGTGATATTCATTTCTTTCTTTTCCCCATAACTAAACTATAATTTTTAGAAGTCTTCATTAAGGGAAGATCTTCAATGATAAAAATATTTGAAGGGGTTTAAGAATTTATAGCACACAGTAATTGTAGGAAAAAAGGAAGTGTATACCTCAAAGTTATGGGCTCTTTCTGTACGTCTTAGCAGGTATATCAGGTTGAGATGTAACATTATTAATAAAGCAGGGTTTATTTATATAATGGCTTAGAAATGCTACTTAACACTACTGTATACTTTTTCTTCTTTATGTCCCTACGGCCTGATACAGTGTCAAGCACATAGTAGGTGTCCAATAAATATTTTTTGAGTGAATGTATGAAAATGTATTCAATATATTTAAATTAATTATCACAGAACTAAGTTCAATAATATATGTTCTATTTCTTTTCCCCCCTAATTTGAATAGGGCAGGAAAAGAAAGGTATTAGCCTACTATGAAGTCAGTATTCTTAGAGACTCAAAAGACTATGAAGTGAGCACCAAATATAGGAGTGTAAGGACATGGGTGGTACTCTGAAAATTTGGTAGATGGGTTTAAATGGTTATTTTGCCTGCGTAACTCTCTAACTCTCATCTTATGCCCCTACTTTCTCTCTTTTTTTAACAGCTAAACTTTATGAAAGAATATTCCTGTCTTCACTTTGTCCCCCTCCACTTGCTCCTTTAACTGAAACTTGGCTTTTTTTTCTTAGTAGCTAACAATCTTGTCTTTTGAAGTCTAAATCCCAATTCTAAATCTACAGTTTGGTTCACAAGCCGTTTCTTTTTTTTCTGCATTTGACACTGTTGACAGCCCTTTCTTTAAATGTCTGTCTTCCACTAGTTTCTTGTATTGCCCTCACTCTGAGTGCCTCTTTTCATGTATTCTTTAAGTCATTCCTTAGGCTTTTACTCCTGCTGTCTTCAGCACCACTTCTCACTCTTGAGTCCTTCCAATTCAGTCATCTCTTAAATCCTTATCTTTAGCCCAAACTTCTCAGACCATCTTCCTTCTACACATCTTCACTTGGTTGTCCCACAGACACCTGTGTGTATCTTAAAAAGTTATTCTGCCCCAAACCTACTCTTATGCCTATGCTCCTTCCTATGGTTAATTTTAGAACCGTCATCATCTAAATTCTCTCGGCTAACCCTTCCACTCCCCTGTCCAGACAGTGTCTAATCTCTTTGGATTTTATTTCCATATCTCTGATATATCACTGTCTTTGCATTTTCATTGCTCTTCCCTAAAGTACAAACCTTTTCCTTGCACCCAACCTGTCTCCTCTCTTTTGTTTCACAATGTTACCAAAGTGGGCTTTCTAGAAGCACTCTCACGTTACTCCCTGCTTAACACACAGTGAATTCATGAACCTTTAGGAGGAAACCAGACCTCTTTCCTTGGTGAACCAAGTACTCTGATAGGGGTCTTTCTGTTTCCCCCAACCTCATGTTCTGCTAAAACAGACTTACAGTTCTTCAGATGCAGCATCGTCAGGCCTCCACACCTTGGTGCCTGCTCTTCTCTATCAAGTGCCCTAGCCATCCTTCCCCACTTGGGAAATTTCTATGTATCCTTGCAGGTCCAGCTTAGCAATCACTTCTGTGAATTCACCCTTGCTCCATCCAAGGAGGATCATCTAAGTTCTTCTTTTGTGTCACCACTGTAATTACAACCTACCTCTACTGTGTCACTTATTGTACTGTATTGGTTTTTTTTTTAAGTCTCCTTTACTAGAATGTGAGCTCCTTAAGAGCAGGAAAAGGAACTTTATCCATGTTTGCATCTCCACAGCATAGTTTTTGGCATATGAACACTTAATAAATGTTTGTTGAATAAACTGCTTTTAAAATGACAACTTTATTATTGCTAGTGATCATACCTTCACTCCAAATATTCTTCACAGTAAGTCAGTAGGCGCCCAAGGATTTCTGGACTTTAGGTGATTAATAAAGCTTCTGAAACTATATTAGAAATTTGGTGTGGTTTTGGCAAGTTATGAAAGGGGCCTATTATGGAAAAAATGGTAAGAACTCTCTTTTCAGGGGAAAACATTAGTGAAGAATTTATTGAATAATCAAAGAAAAGCTGTCCAGGATTATGAGCTAGATAAATTTCTACCTGTTTAAGAATCTAAGGGGAAGGAGAGAGGTGTTGTAAATTCTTTCACACAAGGATTTTTCTTAGCTTAATGTTTCAATAAACATGTAATATCTAATATGGGCTTCCCAGATGGTACTTCCCAGGTGGCGCTAGTGGTAAAGAACCCACTTGCCAATGCAGGTAGACGTAAGAGAAGCAGGTTCGATCCCTGGCTCAGGAAGATCCCCTAGAGGAGGGCATAGCAGCCTACTCCAGTATTCTTGCCTGGAGAATCCCATGGACAGAGAAGACTGGCAGGCTGTAGTCCATAGGGTCGCAGAGTCAGACATAACTGAAGCAACTTAGCACGTACGCACATACTATCTAATAACTGGTACTTTAAAGTATGGCATTTCATATCAAATTAGTGTGTAATACTAATTAGTGTACAGCTAATGTACATAGTCATCTCAACGTTCAGTACATACAGTTATCCACGTATACAATAGTTCGACTTTAGATTTTTCAACTTGACAACAGTGCAAAAGCGGAACACATTTGATAGAAACTGTACTTCCACTCTTGAATTTTGGTCTCTTCCCCCCAGGCTAGTGATACGCAGTGCGGACCTCTCTCATGATTTGGGGCAGTGGCAGCACCACAGCACCCGCTCAGCCACGCAGTCACAAGGGTAAACAACGCATACACAACCATTCTGTACCGAATACATCCATTTTGTTTTTCACTTTCAGTACAGTGTTCAATAAATTCTACATGATATTCAACACTCTGTTACAAAACAGGTTTTGTGTTAGATGGTTTTGCCCAACTGTAGTTTAATACAAGTGTTTTGAGCAGAAAATGGCAACCCACTCCAATTTTCTTGCCTGGATAATCCCATGGACAGAGGAGCCTGGTGGGCTACAGCCCACCTGGTTGCAAAGAGCCAGACACGACTGAGTGACTTCACTTTCACTTTCAGTCTAAGCTGTAATGTTCTAGGCCAGCTGTATTCGATGCATTTTTGCTTAGGACAAGCCGAGGAATATCTGTAATGACAATCTCACTGAAAGTAAACTGTCATTTGGAACTCTAGGTATTCTTTTCTTTTCTATGGTAGGCATCTTATCCTTACATGACAGAAACTCAATGGGTGTAGTCTGTTAAAAGAGATTAAGAAAACCAGACCTCCAAATAAAAGCACAAACACTTTTATTTTTAACAGTAGTGTTTTGTTACAATTTAGTGAAACAAATAAATACATTCATTGGCCACAGCTATACTTTTATAACCAGTTTGACACTGATTTTATAGCTGAGAAACACTGTTAAACAATAAAAAAGGCAGCTATGCTTTAAAAAAGCCACTTTAGCTATAAATTACATCTTTCATAAAACTACTACCAGCTATAATGAGTGGCAAGAGTTTCAAAATTAATGACCATCCAAATGAAACAATAAAAACAAGTACTGCTAATCACTGTAGAATTACACACTTAAGCAATGAAATTCTTTTCTAGTTAGTGAACCAAAAAGAAGGTTTGAAATTGTCATCATGTGCTTCAGTGCAGGATGAACAGGGGATCGATAGCCCTTTGATTTGATAAACAACTCCTTCTTTCAAGACCAGACTTAAAGTGCTCTTAGTGCTTTGAAATTTTTAAACAAAAAATGGGCCAGAAGTTTATCTTTCTTTGTCTTTGGTGATTTATTGTGGGAGATGTCTTTAAGGAGACAAATGCAAGAATTTAGGTTCCCTGGTCAGGGATAAGAAATTTACAAATCTCAGATTTGGAAGAATCAGCTAATGCAACTGAAAAAACCAGGTTATTTTATCTGGAATATTTTTAAAAAGTAATCCTCACTTATCTGGTCAAATAGGAGCATTATGTAGGGAAGTCTGGGGAAGCTTTCCTAGAAAAAATGTATCACTTTGAACCCCAAGGATTAACAAAGGCAACACATCTTCTTAGACAGCTCTAGATAATTAAACACCTAACATTATTAAGACAATAAATAGTCGGCATTCTGAAAAGAAACCCAGTAACTGAAGTGGCAGTAAAAATATGCTCAGGTAAGTGCATGGTATGTTGTCCTGTCATGACCTATAAATTCTATACTATAAATTTTATAAATCCAAAGTGACATGTATAAGTTTATGCTTTGGACTGAATTCAGAATTATTTTGTACAATAAAAAGATGAAATTTCTTTGTCTGTGTACCAGCTTCCCAAGAGATCAAAAGCATTAAAATTTTCATTTTTTTCTTAGGGTTTCACTTACTGTTATACTTCTGTGAAGTTACTGAATCAATCAAAAAGTTAAAAGATGTTTTATGTAAGAGCAGAAAAAGAACATAACTTTCTAATCAAAGTAAAGACAGAAAAGGACAGTTGTATTAGTTCCAGTTCTGAAGAAATAGATTACCAAATAACCGTATATAGTCATCTTTAAGCATGTTGTGACAACTTCCCAATGTTGCCTGTTACCTTGGGCTCTTGAGGTATTTAGCATCTACTTTTTTCCATATAGACACTGGTAGAAAGTGCATTTTAAAATTCTCTATCACTTTAGCCTACCATATATATATATATATTTTAGATCTAAGATAGGACGTTCAAGACAGTTTTAATGTAATTCTAAAAGTACTCCAATAATGTTAACCACTGGTTTTTATACTTACCTAGTTAGTACCTTCACATAAGTTGTTCATTTAGTCTAGTGCTGGAATTAATTTGAATTAAATTTAATTTGGCTTTGCCCATATGCAAGATATAAAAATGAAAACTAAAGGAAGAATTATATGTATTATAAAGTATTGCACTTGAGTTCACTGCAATAACACATCATGATTTAATTTACCTGAGGATAATCCTGATTCATAGGAATAATAGGTAAGATTTGCTCTTTTATTTCAGCTAATTGAATGCCTTTGAAAATGTATTCATGTTTTAACTTAGAATTGTATATTTTCTGAATAATTCTTAAATGCATCTGTAAACTTCAGTCCTAAGAAGTTTCTATCAATATCTCCCTACACAAAAATTGCTGTTGTTTTCTTGAAGAATCATGCTTAAACTACTGCATTATCTTAACCATACAGAATAATCACTTGACCAATTCTCAAAGTAGCCACATAATTTTGATTAGTATTCTTTGCTCTTGAAGAAATGACTGTGGCTTTCCAAAGAACACTGCTGGTCCTCCCTGTAAAGGATTACTAGTATAATTTCTTTAAAATGATTGTTTGAATAATTTCAGTTAGTACTGTACAATCATGCTTAAAAGAACTATCTTCAATGATTACATATTTTCAATAGATCTTTCAAAAGAATGATACATTTTTATGCCTTCATTCTGTGCACTGTTCACACTATAAACTTTATTGGGTAAGAATTCCACATGGAGTACACTGCTGAATATACAGGCTTTGATTTTTGTAGGGAAACTGCCTCCTGATTTGATGTACAACATAACATCCCAGTGTGAACACTGGGTATGACTTTGGGGACCGCAGTGTACTCTTTCAGAACAAAGATAAAAGTGCAAATATGCGTTTGATATTCCACAGTCAGGATGTTTGGAGGCCATCAAGTCCCTTAAGATCTAATCCTTCTTTTCTCTGGCTCCAAATTTTCCATTGTACTTCATTTTACCAGGACGAGGTCAAAAGTAACAGCTGTGTCCTCCACTGGACTCAGCCACATTTCCAGGCTTTGTTTTCAGTTGTAACGGATAATGGAATGTTTATGCAGATGGAATTTAAACACACTGAATATACACATTCATGAAAAATGATTGAAGAATCACAGCTTGGTAATGTCATCAGTTTTGTGGTGTTACGTATAAGCTATGGTGACTGTTCATATCTAAGTTACTACAAGTAAAGAGCAAAGGAGCAGTGTCTGTCAGAGGTCCATTCAGGTGGGGAGAGACTGTGTAACTGCTGCTGCCACAGCCAGTCATGGTGCCGTACCAGCCCAAACCTTGTGAATTTGATAAACTGCAAAAAAGGGGCAAAAAAGGACTGTGATCAGGATATAATAACTCATGTTGGCACTTCTAGTTTTGAATGAATTATGTTCTTCACCAAATAATGGCTTTCTACAAAATTCAATAACATATCTAATATCCTTGATTCTGTATCACATATTAGAAAAGAATGAATAAATACCATTCAAAATTAGTAGAACTTAATTATCAGATAATAATAGTAACATAGTGCTTATTATGTCCTGGTCTTTATTCTAGGACATACATATGTATGTTTACACACATATGCACTCAGCCTTCACAGCAATCCTATCAGAGAGGTTCTATTATTATCCCTATTTTACAGATGAAAAACAGACAAAAAATTGAGGTTAAGTAACTTGTCCAGATGAAGTGAGGATTATAGAAAATGCTGTATCAAACTCAAAGCATTATTTAGTGTGCATTAAGGCTTTCTCTGCACTGATACCAAAGCTAATGGGATGGACTTGTAATGATTTCGGAACAAGGAGGGCACTGAAGATTTCTTTTGGAAGCTAGCCTTCCCAGGTTTTATTTAGGGCTTCCCTGTGCATTCTGAACAGCACAGTAGACATGGAAACACATATAATAGTATTTCTTCTCTGCTCACCAACCCCCATCAGCTGTGATCTAACAAGGGATCCTGAAATGAAAGGGTGCCGTTTTACCCCCAAAGGCATTTCTCAAATAAAGGTAATATATGGACTTAGGAGCAGATGATAATTCTTTATAATACAGGTCTCATCATGGGTTTAACACCTACTGTTCTATGTGCCAATGTTAAATGATCTTATTTATTGATATATATCAGCAAATCACCCTTTTCATACTTGGGTTAAAGCTTTTTTTTTTTTTTTTAATCTATGTTGGTACTAATTCAGTGCAACTACCTTCCTTCTCTTGAACTTCCCAGTCTTGGCAAGTCATCATCACTATCATATCGTCTCGGATTGTCGAAGAAGTATGCTCTGGAACTATAACTGTGACTGTTTATCATGCCAGCAGGTGCCTGTGAACAGAGTAGTAGATAGAATATGAAGATTTACTTTTCAACTAAGAAAGGAGGCTGAGTCCATAATCCTTTTTAGTCTTTGCCAAAAATAGAAAATCAATATAAATGTTCTGTTATTTTTTAAAATAAGGAGAACAGGCATTAGGTAATGTTATGATATCATACCAAATTCTGGTTTAATCTCTGTGCCCGGAAAAACAGTACCACTGACCACGCTGGCACATGTTCCCACAGAAAGAGGACCATTCCAAATACAATATACTCTTCTCCACTTATGTCTTTTACATGAGCCTGTGAATAGAATATGGTCGAGCAGTTTTAAAATCAGTCTTACAGGTAAGGAATCACCCTCCACAAACAACTTGCTTCAGGTAGGGTAAGTTAAAAGATCAACTTAAAGCACATAGAACTCTTAAATTAATTTTCCATATTTTATGGCTTCTCATGTAATGATATTTATCCTTTAAAGATCATAAAATGCTTTGATGTTAAGTAGAATAAAGAGGTATTAACTTTATCAACACATCAATTTATGAAAATATTTTTAATACATGGGTAGTGGTATGGGTGGTTTAGGTCCCATAGTCTGAGGAGGGTTATAAATGAGACTACAGGTTCCAGCTGCTCCAAAGGCAAAATAATCGCACTTACCCTGAGTTACACCTGTAGAGAAATGTAACATGCAAGTCGCTCAGCTCTGTTACTATTTAAAAACATGCTTTTGGGCTTAAATTCCATGTTGAATTTGTTTCTATTCTAATAGATGTGGGGAAAAAGAAATGGGAAAAGGAGTGAAGGGAATCTGCCACACGGAACCAAATGTGAAAATTCCTTCTTTGAAAGATAATTAAAATCCTGATAAAATAGCATTCCAGGATGCTTAAATTCAGTCAAAGTTAAATTAATATAAATAAAGATATGACATGCACCTAGGTCAGACTACTTCTAGCAGAAGGATGGAGAATGCTGGGAGGTCAAATATGCATAACAAGGGTCCCAGGAGTCACTACAGAAAACACCTAGATACCCAAGGAACTATGAATGTGCACCGATTTTCAAGACTGATAATGCCAAATTTTCATAAAAGTCATACATCTAAAACTGAACCAAGTATTTAGATTATATGTAGTTCTTGGGTAAGAGAGAATTCATTTCATCATAGCAAATTAAAGACATAACCACATTTACTAGCTAATGACAGAATATCAACTTATGAATAGATACTTAAACACTATCCTTTACAAATTAGTAAAATAGATTTATGACCAATAGATTTAATATACTGTTGATATTATTCACAAAAAGAAAAGAAAATACTACTTTGGGAGAAATTCTTTCTGAAGAATGATTTCAATTGCTACATATGAATGAGAATTTTTAAACACAGAACTTTGAAGTATGATTACTGATAGTGGCTAGAGATTCCATAAAAGTGTTTGTAAGTCAAACACTTAAAACATTCTCCTAGTCAGGCTAATTTCATTATCATACACTTAGATTTGCAATACATGCTAGGTTCTTACCTTATCTGAAAGATTATCCCAGCCGTAATTAAATGGACTTTCTAATGTATCCTGAGAAATGATGATCACCACCAAATTATAACATGCTCTTGAAGAGTACAGAAGAATGACCACAGAGCCTACGACAACAGTCTGGCATAGAGACATACCCTAAAAGAAATAAAAGTCATCATCACAACAGCCTGCACATTTATCATGGTATATATTGTCCATATACAATATAGTCACCTCTTGCAATGCACCCCTAGAAAACACTGAGTGAGTGCCAGTTGAAATCAACTCTTGATTATCATGCTTTACAATTCCTATTTTTAGAACCACTTGTGTTTCAACTACCCTGTTAATACATATAAGTTCTTTGTCAACTTGCCCAGCAGCAGCTGGAGGAAGATTTTGTTTGGCCAAGGTTACCTTACTCCCTTAAGTAATATATGAATAAAGAAGTTGGCCAATGATCGATGTTAATCAGAGAGGTAGTTTAGGCCCAATGAGAAAAGAATGGGAAATAGAAACATTAGTCCATTTGATACACTTAATTTCCAATAAGAAGCAAAATTAGAATAGAAATACAATTTCTGTACTATTTGCTTTGTTCTATTAGAGTTGATGTTAATCCTCTGTTGATATTGTTATGTTGATGACAAAATGATGCAGGCACCCAAATGCACTTTCAAATCCAAAATATTTTAACGCTAAAGCTTTCACCATTTCCTGAAATATAGAAAGAAAGCCTTATATAACAGTGGTTATAACACTGGTTATAATAGTGGTTGTCAACTGGAGTGTGTATATTGGAGAAGGGTGTGGTGACCACTTTTGCAGATTCTTAACCTAAAATATTTGAATACAGTTGGTTTCCTTTGTAATCCTTTTTATTTTAAAGACATTATTCTAAAAAATAACACAATTGCCAAACATATGTTGTGAAAAACACCTAATACGGTGTTTTAGAAGTTTGTGTTTTAATGTCACAATGATTAAGCGGAAATGATGGCATTCACCACACAAGGGCCAGGGCTGCTGGAAGACTGACAATTTATAGGAGAGTTCTCCACATAAGAGAATTATCTGACCTTCATAACTTCCCCAAGTCCTCTTGGACATTTATGAAGATGAAAAACTTATCCATAATGATCTGAGCCAGAACCTACATCTGTTTTATAAACAAAGATTATGCTTGTATAGTTTTAAATAGGGGCCAACATATCCAGAAACACACATAACATGTAAATTGAGGGAAATTTGTCCTTTGTTTTTTGTTCAGACCTTTATCAAGAACAGTCAAATATTTCAGAAAGGCATGAAAGTGGCAGCAATACTGCTTGTGGTATACAGCGCAAAAGCTACACACCTGTAACAGTCTGCATTTATAGTCTCATTCACAACTTCTGTGCGTAGATACAAGCATCCGACCACTGTGGCAGACCCTCAAATCTACACAGTCGAATATTTATTAATTACTTTCCTTTTATTTTCTCATTATATTATAATTAGGGCAATTGCACTGAATTTTTGAAGTTATGTGTGTTAAACAATCTATTAATTTCAGCATAGAAATAGGTTATTAAAATTTATGAGACGGTTTCAATGAGTTTTGTAGGATTGAGAAACATTATTATAACTGACATCCTCATAAGAACAACACATTTTTAGAGGTGAATGAGAAGAAAGCAAACTTAAAGGTTAAATATATCTTGAAAGATTTTGGGATAGCAACAGCCTATCTTCTCTGAGCTAACCCACTATTACAGCAAAAAGTATGTGTGAAAATAAAATCCTAGCAAGATTAAATTTTTTAATCAAGACTAAGCTTTTGTACAATGTGCATTTTTACTGTGTATATTTATTATGAATCATAAAAATGTTGCTAATAAAAAGCTAATCTGAAAGCAATCCAGTTTCCATTTTAAAAGTACTATATTATTACAGAAAAGTTAAGTAACAAGAAAAGTTGGAATGCTGTAAGCATTATCATCCTTTAATATAACCATAAGTAAATTTATAGTCACTGCTAAAAGAAATACTATGAGTGCTAAAAGTAATACTATGACTGCTCTTATAATATGGAGTTTCTCTACTTACACTTGTAAATATTACCAAAAACTGCAAAGAAGTATGAGCAAAGAATAGTATCAGAGCAATTAACAAAGCAAAATTGCAGGCAAATTGCACACATATAATAGAGAAAGAAGTCCACCAATTTAGAAAACAAATTAAGATTCTCCCCACAAAATATAGGGTCATAAAATAAAATATAAGGATTCAGCCATATGGAAAGTGCTGTTGGGAAGCTACAGAAAATTTTTCTAAATTGAATAGTCATGACAAACAATTCCACTCAGGAGCAATCCTCAAAGAATGATTCTCCCTTCCTCTACCTCAGACACCTACATACCACTGTTTTAGAAATTTCCACACTTGACAAGTAAAGAAGAGTTAGACCTCAGTCCAGTATACTTACCATTAACTAGAGTTCAGTATTTGTTTATAGGTACTTTCAGGACACAGATATGTAGAAACCTGAACTTACCATTCACTGAGTTTTGACAACTGGTGTATACAAATAAAGAACATTACCATCACTCTCGAATGTTCTCTGACATCCGTTCCCCACCAGCCAGCCCCTCAGACACAAATATTCCCCTGCTTTTGTTTTTACCACAACTTAGTTCTGCTTACTCTAGAACTTCACATAAATGGAATTATAGAATATGAACTCTTGTGTAGGTATCACTCACTCAGCATAATATTGTGAGATTCATCCATGTTGTTGGATGTATCAGTAGTTAGGTCTTTACACTGCTGAGGTGAACAATTAGGGTGACCAACTCCTGGTTTGCTCAAAAGTTTCCTAGTTAAAAAAACTTTCCTAGTTTTAGCACTGAAAGTCATGTATTCCAGAAATCCTTTGAGTCCCTGGCAAACCAGGACAGTTAACCCCAATAATTCCACTGTATAATTACATGAATTTGTTTATACGAGAATTTGTTTATTCACTTTTCCTGTTGATAGACTGTTTCTGTGAATGTTCTTACTCAGATCTTTTTGTGGACATATTCTTTCACTTTTCTTGGGTAAATACCTCAGATTGGAATTGCTGGGTCATGTGATAGGTTTAAGTTCAGCTGTATAAGAAACTGTGAGATCTTTCCCCAAAATGGATGTACAATTTTATATTTCCAACAAAATATGAGAGTTCCAGTTGTTCCAATTCCTAGATAACATTTGGAGTTGTCAATCTCTTTAATTTTAACCATGCTGTGGATATTTTGGTTTTAATTTGCATTTCCTCAGATGACTAACGATACTTTGTTGGCCATTTGTACATCTTCTTTTTGAAAAGTCTGCTCATATCTCTGACCATTTTTAAATTGGTCTGTCTTTTTAAAATTTATTGAGTTGTAGACAGTCCCTCCATCTACTGGAAATGATTCCTTGTCAGATGTATGCATCGCAAATATTTTCTTAAAGTCTGTGGTTTGCCTTAGCATTTTCTTAGTCTTGCCTTTTGATGGGAAAATTTAATTTTAATTAAGTCTAATTTATTATTATTATTTTGTGATTACTTTCAATGACCTGCTTAAGGGATCTTCTAAAGGAAATTAGTCCTGAATATTCATTGGAAGGACTGATGCTGAAGCTGAAACTCCAATACTTTGGCCACCCGATGCGAAAACTGACTCATTGCAAAAGACCCTGATACTGGGAAAGATTGAAGGCAGGAGGAGAAGGGGATGATAGGGAATGAGATGGTTGGATAGTATCACTGACTCAATGGACATGAGTTTGAGCAAGCTCCAGGAGTTGGTGATGGACAGGATAGCCCAGCGTGCTGCAGTCCATGGGGTCGCAGAGAGTCAGACATGACTGAATGACTGAACTGAACTGAAGAGATCTTTGCCTGTATCCAAATTGTAAAGATAATCACTTACGTTTAGTTTTAAAAGCTTTAGGCTTTTTTGAATTATATTTAAATTTGTGACCCATTTTGAATTTTTGTGTGTACATGAGATGCAGCTAGAGGTTCATTTTATTTCATGTGGATATCCAGTTGTTCCAGCACCACTAGCTTTCCCTTTGAATTGTTTTAGCACCTTTGTCAAAAATCCAGACTATTTAAGTGTGGATTGTTTCCAGGCTCTCTATTATGTTTGTCTTTGTCTTAATTACTATGGTTTTACACTAAGTTTCAAAGTCATGTGGTCTAACTCTTCTTTTTCAGAACTACCTTCTGCATTGTTCACTACAATAACCATTTTATTGATAGATCTTTTATGCAGAAATGTCATCTTAAAAACTGTTTCTTCTAGTCCATAAATAATGGTCTTCAATGATTTAGATCTTTAATTTCTCTCAGCAATATGTAGTCATTTTCAGTATAGAGGTATTGCTTTCTTTTTGCAAAATTGATTCCTAAGTATTTTGGGTTTTTTTATGCTATAGAATTGCTTTTTGAATTTAATTTTCAAACTGATTATACCTTGTATATATGAAAATCATGTGATTTTGCATTTTGACTTTGTATCCTGAGCACTTGCTATATTCATGATTCCTTGGGATGCTCTACTTAAACAACCATGTTATCTGCAATTAGAGACAGTTGTGGTTTTTTTTTTTTGATGGGCTAGGTGGTTTTTTAAAAAATATTAATTTATTTTAATTGGAGTATAATTAGTTTACAATATCGTGATGGTGTTTGCCATACATCAACATGAATCGGCCACAGGTATACTTGTGTCCCCCCATCCTGAATCCCCTTCCCACCTCCCTCCCCACCCTATCCCTCTGGGTTGTCCTATTATACAGAGTGAATTAAGTCAGAAAGAGAAAGTTAAATACTGCATATTAATGCATGCATATATATGGAATTTAGAAAGATGGAACTGAAGATCCTATATGCAGGGCAGCAAAGGAGTCATAGACATAAAAAAGTTTTACTTCTTAATTTCTAATTTTATACCTTGTTTTTGTTTTATTGGACTGTTGAATAGAAATGGTGAGAACAGACTTCCTTGCTTTGTTACCAACCTTAAGGGTAAAACATTCAATACTTCCAGTGTGACACAGATTGCAGGTTTTTTAGAGATGTCTTTTATCAGATTGAGGAACATTCCTTCTATTACCTATTGGCTTAAAGTTTCATTGTGGTTATTTTTAAATCATGATGGGTGCTGAATTTTGCCAGATGTTTTTGCTACATCTATTCAAATGATTATTTATCTTTTCTCCTTTGTTCTCTCAATATAGTGAATTACATTGACTGATTTTCAAATGTTAAACCAATGTTGCTAGATTCTGTATCTCTAAGTATAAGAGATTACGTGTGTGTGCTCAGTCACTTCAGTCGTGTCCAACTCTGTGAGACCCTATGGACTGTAGCCTGCCATGCTCCTCTATCCATGGGGTTTTCCTGGCATGAATATTGCAGTGGGTTGCCTTGCCCTCTTCCAGGGGATCTTCCTAACCCAGGGACTGAACCTACATCTCCTGAAGCTCATTAATTGGGACTGAGCATAGGGCGCTAAAAGCTCCAACTATGATTGTGGGGACTTTTATCCCTTTGTTTCTTACTACCTGGTAAGTTCCTCCTCTTTATTCCTACTATTTGGCTTTATATACACATCTATTATTTTTATGTGTTTGATGAACTGTACCTCTTTATATTTGATAATATTCTTTGCTTAACTTTTATATCTGGTAATACCCTTTGTCTTGACAATTCTTGTGCTTAATATTAAAGTGCCTTCTTACACTTATTGAATGAATAGTATATTAGCTTTCTTGTTCAACTTATGTCTATCTTTATATTTAAAGTGCCTTCTGGAAGTCAGAGTATAGATGGGTCTTGTTATTTTTTTAATTCATTTTGACAGTCTCTACCTTTTAACAGGAGTGTTTAGTCCATTAACATTTAATACAATTAGTGACATGTCTAAATTTAGGTCTTACATTTTACTCCTTGCATATTTATTTGTTGTTCCTCTATCCATTATTTTCTGCATCTTTTGGTTAATTGAATATCTTTTAGAACTCCATTTTATCTATTGAACTTTTAACTATACTTTTCTATTCTTTATTGTTTTCTTTTTGCCTTAAGTGGTTGCTCTAGGGCAGCAGTCCTTTAAGTGTGGTCCTGGGATTTTAAAAATCAAAATCAAGATGATTAAAAACAAGAGTACTAAGTTGTTACTTGCCTAATATATTTTCATTCTCTTTTGTATATGCAGCAGAGTCTTCCAGAGGCTTTATGATACGCGATGGCATCAACACTCTATGTGCATGTGTGTTCTTATGTTTCCTATTAATAGATTCCTAATAGAATAGATTCAGGGTACAAATACATTCATTTTCAGAGATTAAGTCAGCTTGTTCTCTGTATCTTTACTGGGTTCTTGTTAATTTTCTTTAGTTATACCTGATATATCTGCTAGAACCTCACTATTATCAAAGGTTTATATTCTTTTTTGGCAATGCCCATAACATGGCATGTGGGTTCCTAGTTACCAACCAGGGATCAAACCCATACCCCCTGCAGCGGAAGCATGGAGTTTTACCCCCCAGACCATCAGGGAAATCTCCAAACAAGTAGTTATTCTGAAATCCTAGAAGAAAAGAAGAGAAAGGGGGACTTCCCTGGTAATTCAGTGGTTAGGACTTGATGTTTTCACTGCTGTGGCCTGGGTTCAATCTCAGGTAGGGGAACTAAGATCCAGCAAGCCACAGGGTGCAGGCAAAAGAAAAAAAAATGGAATGAAATCCTAAATATTTCCTTGTATCTACATGGCAGCACAACAAGAATAGGTACAATTAATAGGTTTGTTTCATAATATTTAAGCATTTAAATAAAAGCTTAAAATATTAAACATTAAACTCATTTTAGAAATTAATCACACTTTACTCTAAAATGAAAAATTATAATTCTTTTCATATTTAAAAATGGATTATTGGCTTAGGAATGGGGACTTATCTTTTTACTGGTACAAAGTTTCAGTATGGGGTGATAAAGATGATCTGGAGAGGGCCAGTGGTGATGGTTACACAACAATGTAAATGTACTTTATGTCCCCGAACTGTACATTTAAAAATGGTTAAAATGGTAAATTTTATGTTATGTATATTCATTAGAATAACAAATATTTTTCTCTACACACAGCTCCTCTGTTTACTTCTAAGATACTGAGAAAGTTGAAAGTGTTAGAATTCTATGACTCAGTGAAGAAAGAAATCTATATAAAGTAACTGGGTGAAACTGATTTCCTGTTTTATCAAATGAAATGCAATGAGAACTACCTTTCAATAAGTTTTATAAATGTTAATAATTTACCTTATTGTCTTTTGTGACAGAACATTATGTCCAAGTTAAGCTGCAGCATCATTTTGAGATCAATCATTCAGAGATTAAAGCAAAACAATTGTAATTGTAAATGTAGGTGTGGTGAGCATTTAAATACCACAAATTGTTTTTATAGCTTTGCAAACTGAAATTAAAAAACCACTCAGGCATTTTATAGGCTAAGTTGTTATACTGCATTGGGTGGCAAACCAATCACAATAGCTGAGAGACTAGTAAAGCCTTGAAAAGTTAACATTGCTGAATGCCTCCTGGATGAAACATGCATTACCATTTTCCAAGACAGAAATTCACTGATTCAAAGATTTAACTAAAAACACAGCGATTTAATGTCTTATCAATAGATGTGTTACTATTTTTGCCTTAAAAATAAATAAATCTGATATAGCAGGACTAATTTTGTTTGTATTCATCTGGTGTCAGCACCAACATATCATACAAGAAGATACTCTTATGTCAATGCCTGAGAAGTAGTATTGAAACATTCAAAGTGTTGAAAATTCTTCTGACTATTTATCCTGGGCCAATTGCACTGATAATCTCACTAATGATACAGAAACAGTCGAGGGTATATTTATCCTGGGCCAATTGCACTGATAATCTCACTAATGATACAGAAACAGTCGAGGGTAAAACTGGGCTGTAGCACAAATCAATGCAGTGGTACCAAACAGTATTGTGTTCTTTACTACTATGCACTCCCAGTGAAAAAAGAAAGTTCATTTAAGAATATCCCTAATGAAATAGTGAAAATATTTATTAAGTACTGACCCCACAGTACCTATCTATTTAATATTCTGCATGATGAGATAAGATACGCACTGAAGTAATTCTGCTGTGTACTGAAGCACAGCAGTTGTCTTGAGGAGAAGCACTTATGTGGTGGTTGTTTGACTTGTGAGCTGAACTTGTGAGCTGAACTTGTGAGCCACTTTTTTCAGGCAACCCCATTTTCTACTTAACAGACAGCTATGGCAGACAAACAATGGTTGCTTAGACGGTTAATAAGCATACTTCTTTTTTCAAAAATAAATGAAATGAGCCTGTCATGTCAAAGAAAACATCTAATAATATTTATTGCCAATGATGAAATATGATCTTTCAAGTGAAAATTAGAATTTTTGAAAACTTGTAAGTACCTGTATCCACTGTAAGACTGGCAGTTTCCCAAACTTAAATACTTTCTTTGATGAGATTGGTGGTGGTATTAACAAAAGTGATTCTGGATATTATCTAATGAAATGTATCAACATTTTGAAGATCTGTGACCATTTTTCCTATGATCAATGCATGATGTTATAACTCATTCAAAGTGTAAGACAGACCAATGGAGAGTACAAAAAGTTCACTAATATGGCTTTAGATTCTATATGGCAACTAACCTTTAAGAAACCTCCACTTCAGAGTTTTGGTGTAGTATTAAAGAAGAATATCCACAATTATCTGAAAAGGCTATTTAAATTCTCCTCCATTTTCCAACTACATATATGTGTGAGGATGGATTTTCTTCATATACTTCAACCTAAACAACATATCACAACAGATTGAATGCAGAAGCAGACATGAAAATCCAGATGTCTTCTATTAAGTCAGACATTAAAGAGATTTGCAAAATGTATAACAATGTCAATCTTTTCACTAACTTACTTTTGTTTTGGAAAATATAATTATTTAGCATAAAAATTTTATTCATGTTAACATAGATTTATTATTGGTATTTTAATGAATAAATGAATATTTTTAATTTCTCATTTTTTCTAAAATGTATATATAGGTAGATATAAGTTATATAAACAAAATCTCTTTGGGGTCCTCAGCAATTCTTAGTATTGTAATGGGATCTCGACACCAAAACGTTTGAGAATCACTGCTCTAGGGATTATAAAATATACCCTTAACTTTTCATAGTCTAAATAATTGTTACTATTTTACCACTTGATGTAAAATATAAGAACTGCAACAATATAAGCCCTGTCCTTTATGCTACAGTGCTATAGTTGTTCTATATATTATACCGAGAATTATGCATTATATCTACACACCTAAGCCTCACATTATCATTTTTGCTTCGCACAGTCATATTTATTTTAAAGAAATTAAGAAATTATATTTACCCACACATTTTTTATTTCTGTGTTCTTCATTCCTTCCTGAAGAGCTAAAATTCAAGCCAATTTTATTCCTCTTCAGTCTGTAAAATTTTCTTAGCATTTCTTATAGTGTAGGTCTGTTGGTAGTGAATCTTTTTTGTTTTCTTTTTCTTTTATCTGAAGATGTTTTTACTTCTTCATGATTCTCTAAGAATATTTTTGCATGATATAGATTTCAGAATTGATAATATTTTTCTTTCAGCATTTCAAAGATATTGTTTCCATGTCTTCAGGCTCTATTACATCTGATGAGAAGTGACTGATCCTTTGAATCAATGTTCCTTTATGTATGTGCCATTCTTCTCCATTTGAAAAATTTTCTTTTTTTAGGTTTATAAGTACTTCAGAACTTCCCGATGGCTCAGTGGGTAAAGAATTCGCCTGCAATGCAGGAGACACAGGAGACGTGGGTTCGATTCCTAGGTCAGGAAGATTCCGTGGAGGAGAAAATAGTAACCCACTCCAGTATTCTTGCCTGGGAAATCCCATGGACAGAGGATCCTGGCAGGCTACAGTCCATGGGGCCACAAAGAATTGGACATGACTGAGCAAATAACACTTTCACTCTCACTTTAAGCACCTTGACTGAAATGAACCTAGGTGAGATTTTCTTTATAGTTATCCTGATTGGGATTGCTGAGCTTCATGAAATTGCAAATTTACGTCTGTCATCAAAATTGGAAAATTTAGGTCATATGTCTTCACACGTTTTTTTCCCAATCTCATTTTCTTCCTCTTTTCCTTTGGGAATTCCAATTATATGTAATTTGACCCTGAGACTCTGTTCATTTCATTGTCGTCTCCCCTCCCTGTCCCCCATCATCCTCTGGTCTTCAGACTGGATAACTTCTGATTGATTTAAGTTCACTGACTCTTCTTTCATCTCCAATCTGCTGCTAAGCCCAAGTAGTGACTATTTAATTTTAAATACTGTATTTTTAAATTTTAAACTTTCTGGTAGTTTAAAAAAATAGTTTCTATTTCTCTAAGATTTCTTATTTATTCATTCATTCAAGTATTAATGTATATTTACTTCACATCCTTGAGCATATTATAAATCATTAATAAATTCAACATCTGGGTCAACATCTGGGACTGCCACCAATGATTGCTTTTTGAGTTTTTCTTTTTGTTCTTGAGTATGAGTTATAGTTTTCCTGTTTCTTCATATATCTAGTGACCTTGGATTCTGTCCTGGACATTCTGAGTGCCATGTTTTAGAGTTTGGATGCTGTTATAGTTTTCTAAAATGTATTGTTTTTTTTTTCTTTTCCCTTAAAATTTTTTTATTTTTAGCAAATGATTAAGCTGGCTAGACTCAAATCTCAAACTGTCTCTCATGCATGAATAGCAGCTGAAATCTCAGTTCAATTTCTTTAACCTTCACTGTGCTGCCGCTTAGAGTATGTCCTGAACACGTCTAGTTCAGGTATCAGATAAAAATTTGGCAGAGTTTAAAATCAGCATTTGGACCTTCCTCAACTTGGCTGTCTTCTTCCTGAGATTTTCCACTGACTTTCCATCTGGAATAGTTTCTTGAATTTTGCCCTATGATTCTTCAAGCAAGTAAAACAGCAGGTTTCTCTTCAAGTTTTGGCTGCCCCATGGACAGGACTTTTCCTCAGGCTAGAAGCTGTAAAAAACAGGAAACTCATGCAGTGTCAGTTCCTTCTTCTAAGAGGCTGCTCTCCAGTGTTGTCAGTGCTTTTTATATTTTTTCCAGGATTTATCTTTGTTTTCTGCAGAAGGTTGAGTCCAATAGGAGCTACTTGGCCAATAGCAGAAGTAGAAACCTGCACATGTTTCTGAATCCATCTCATAAATGCTATTTCCATTTTGAAATTAGAATGCCAAACTAAGCATCAAAAATAAGAAAACAAAGTAATCTCAATTAGTAAGTTTAAAATGTATTTTGATAACTATAAGGCCTAAACAGTTTAAAAATAGTTTCATGGTGCTAAGACATTATGGAATTAGATCTCTGGCTTTAATGACTCTACTGTTACAGATAAGATGGCTTTAAGGTGATGGTCTTTATGTCCACGGAAAAATAAAAAAAATTCTGAAAATGCTGGCTGGTCTAGTAGAAGAATTTAGAAGTATAAAGGAAAGGTACTTGAGCTTAGGAAGAGATAAAAGATTAAAGACCCAGTGTTATAAGCAGGGATTTTTCAAATGGGACAAGTGTGTGGTGCAATGGAATAGGAAATAAGACTTGCAGTATAAGAACTGGAATAATGAAGGCAGTAAATTAAAGAAGCACCACAGCTCAAGATGAATGAAAAAAATTCCAGTGACTCAAGAGAGAAATCAGAATACTGGGAAGGTAGCAATCATATCTATTATAGAGGATGATGCTTTTTTTTTTTAAAACCATCATCCTCAACAAATTCTGGTGAAGTCATATTTCAGGGTGGTGGATGACCGCCATTAATGGTATTATAGCCTGTTACTTTAATGTGGCCTAAGTAATCATAAACTACTTCTTTAGTCTTATAGGATCAGCTGGTCTCCATGAATGATCAAAAATATAGTTTAGTTGAATGTTACTATGTCTCTGCAAGATGCTGATGATGGCTTCCGTCCCAATATAGTAATTAATATGGATCAAGAGTTGAGTGAACATGGGACAGAAAGGTTTGCATAGTAATTAAAACTGTTAGACATTCAGGAGAGAGAGACAGAAAATGCATTATTTGCAAACAGCTAACTAGGCAGGGAGACAAGCTAACCTTGAGTCAGACAATGATTTGTTTTACACTCTTATCCAGATATAAAATTGTACATGTCCTTGATTAGAGATGTAAGGCTAAAAGCTCAACTTTTGTACTCACCCTAACTTTGAGTGGTCTTTCATACAGATAATCCCAACTTGCCATTATTTTGGCTCCTATAATGGCAAGTTGGGATTATCTGTATGAAAGATCACTCAAAGATAAGGTGAGTACAAAAGTTGAGCTTTTAAATTAAATTAACTAATTTGAAACCTTTTTTGTGCCACTATTTTATCCATTAAAAATAACATGTCTCTTATATTCTTATAAATATGCTTATTTTTCCTAAAATGGAAATTAATATTAGAATAAAAATTATTTTATTGTATGTATTTTAATGTTAAAAGTTATATTATAATTCTGATTAAAAGTAAATAAATTCAAATATACCACAGAAAACAAACAAAGAAAGGCAAAGCAAAGAGCAATTCAAAAAACTTAATTGGAGAAAAGGACTAATACTGACAAATGATCATATTAATAAATATAAAGTATTTGTTTACCCTATAAAGAGTTTGTCAAAAAGAAACATTTTATCTAAAGTTAATGAGACACACTTGAAATGTCAGCAATATACAAAAAGTTTTAAAATAATATTAGGAAAATAATTAAAAAACAAATAAAAAAGGTCATTATATACTCCCAACAATACATGTTCCAAAAATTTCTAAGAAAAATGACTCATTTATTAGATAAAATGTCAGAGACTTCAACCTTTACAAAATCTGTGCAGAAAGGAATATAAAGAGTCAAAATTAAAATATTTAAAAGAGAAATCCTATTCTCCGGTAATTCTTATTTTTTTCACTGTTCCTTTGGAGAATTTGATTATATATAGAGGACCTGTCTCCAGACACATTTTGCCAACAATTTTAGGTATTCAAGAACTTTTTGAAGCTACATTACCATCCTTTTGTATACATTAGGATCATAATAGCTAACATTTATAAGGCTGTCCTAAGTGCTAGGAATTATACTAAACACTTTATATGCATTTTAATTTAATTTTTATAACAACATTATAAGGTAGGTACTACTCTTATCCGCAAACAACCTATGAGATCAACATTATCATTATTTTCATTCTACAGACCAGGAGAGTGACCATTAGAGATGCTGTTACTGAAACAGGAGGGAAGGTGGCAGGGAACAACTTTTAAAAGAATGATATAGTCATGCTGCTGCTGATAAGCTGCTTCAGTTGTGTCTGACTCTGTGCGACCCTAGAGACAGCAGTCCACTAGGCTCCCCCGTCCCTGGGATTCTCCAGGCAAGAACACTGGAGTGGGTTGCCATTTCCTTCTCCAATGCATGAAGGTGAAAAGTGAAAGTGAAGTTGCTCAGTCGTGTCCAACTGATATAGTCATGCTGCTGCTGATAAGCTGCTTCAGTTGTGTCTGACTCTGTGCGACCCTAGAGATAGCAGTCCACTAGGCTCCTCCGTCCATGGGATTTTCCAGGCAAGAGTACTGGAGTGGGGTGCCATTGCCTTCTCCTGATATAGCCACAGGACAAGACAAAAACTACTTAGAACCAACTAGGTCCAATGTGGCAGAAGATCTGACTTCCAGTGGACCTCGTTACATGCCCATCATAACACATTAGCAAAAGCTAAGTGACACACCCACCAGTGCCATGACAATTTCAAGCTGGACTGTCAAAAACCAAAAGGTTGACAATAGTCCAATTCCTAGAAATCTCTGTCCCTTCCTCAAAATATTTGGAATAATCCTCCCACTCATTAGCCTATGAAACTATCCAATACATAGTGAAAGTGAAGTCGCTCAGTCGTGTCCAACACTTTGCGACCCCATGGACTGTAGCCTACCAGGCTCCTCTGTCCATGGGATTTTCCAGGCAATAGTACTGGAGTGGATTGCCATTTCCTTCTCCAACATAAAAACTAACCACCCCATATTTCAGGGCCTCTTGACTTCTGAGATGGCCCACACTCCATCTGTAGAATGTGTTTCTCTCTAAATAAATCCACTTCTTACCTATCACTTTGTCTCTCACTGAATTCTTTCTTCAATGAGACATCAAGAATCTGCTTCATTAAGGGCTGAGACCAGGTGTGTGATAGCAAGACCATGGGTTCAAATCCCAATCTGAATAATCCGCACAGTTTCATTACTTGTCCAATTGCTCAACTGGTCATACAGCCAATGAACAAGAGAGACAGGATTTATTTATATCCTTATCTCTCTGATCCCAGGGTTTTTTTCTTTTTTTTTTTTTTTTAGCTCTTAATCACTATGATACACTGTCTCTCATTAAGGTCATTTCAAATTAATTAAAAAATCAATATATATGAAAAAGAGATATAAACATATCTCAAAGTATATCCAACCACATTTTTAAATTTATGTCATCCTCATTGCAGAAGAGAATTTGAAGTAGTTACAGAGATACTTACAGAATAAAAAACAAATATAGGAATATGTGGGGATGGGGTAAGATGCGGGGATGGGGTAAGAGTGTGAAATGAAATGAGAGGTAGACCCAGAACACAACTGGGTATCATGAGATCACCTGTGACTGATATAAAGATGAGCCACAGATTTGCCTCTGCACAACACAGGAGCCAGGGAAAAGAACTTTAATATTTTTCTCGGTACTGAACTGGAGAAAAAGATCTTTTCTAGGGAACAACAACATAATACGATAAGACTTTAAGACAAATGTTTCTCACAAGAAATTTCTTACACATTTCCTGATGTAGACCAAAGCATGATGTGCCAGTCTATGTCAGGAAAGACAATTCTATCCAGGGTATAATGCAGTCTCAGAATACAACTCTATAATGAACTGAATTGGGCAGAGGATAGATATGCAACAGATGAGGAAACGGATAGACTGTATATCCTTCAGGTAATGTTTCTGGAAATTAAGCTTTTGAGTTTAACAACTAATATTTTCTCCAACAAGAATCTGGAGTACAGAAATTCTACATTGTTCAGGAGGCCAGAGTCATACGCACGGACAATCACGCAGAGGGTAAAACTGATAACTTCCTGTGGAAGTTAGGGGGCCCAAAGAGAACATATATCTGAATTTTAGACTTTTCACCAAAGTGAAGGTAGACTAGTATCTATCTATATGTAGAGATAATATTTAATTCACACCAATTTGTAAATATGTAGTATTTAAGACATGGCTGAAATCCAAAAGATGTTGCTATAATATACAGTAATGATATTATGGAAAGTTGCCAAGGCAGTACTGAGAAAACATATTGCTCTAAATGCCTTTATTAGTTTAATTTAAAATAATAAATTAAGTATCTATATAAGAACATAGATATGGAACAAAGTAACAACCTTACATATGTAAGAAAATCAGAAACTGAAAGAGAAGAAATAAACTATTCAAAGTCATAATAACGAATATTTAAAAAGCAAGTCAGAGTTGCTACTTTGAAAAAGAACCAAGTCACAGCACTGATCTAGTAGCTAAAAGAATAAAATTAAGAGAATTCAAACAAAGTTATTTCTAAATTTTATTTTGGAGATGAAGAAGAAGGGACAAAATTAAGGTCATAAAAAGGAGAAACATTAAAGTTGCGCCTTAAAGTTGGGTAAGATGAGGACAAACCACGGAACAGAGCACTGGGAGTGGAAAGACATTTTGGGAAGATGAAACAGCCTAAAGGTATGGAGACAGGGACGCATACCTGTACTACTTAGAAATAAGGTTGGTAAGACTGAGACAAATCATGGAGGACCTCATTATCCTGAATATGTAGAAGAAGGAAGGAAGAATAAAGAGAAAAACAGAAGATCAAAGTCTGAACTTTAAGGAAACCCTCTTAGGGATAGCAGGAAACAAGGTCAGTTTGAAAGTGGAGGAGACAGATGCTCAACAAACATTTGCTGACTGAATAAAAGAAATGGCCATTACTATATATTGTTATAGAAGTCAGAAAACAAAAATGAGTCGAGAGATTTTACAAAGAAAATGTGAAAGCAAGATGACGTACTATTTGAACAAACCTAATTAGGAAAACCAAGAACTACAGAACCGTATAATACGAATAATTTACTATCTCATATTATATTTACCTTTATAGGTATGTATTTGAACATGTTTCTCTGTAGTGTTCCGAGAGAATTCTGAATCCGTGCACTTTTTAAATTTAAGTGACTATCTTTCATATGATAGTAAAGGAAAGGTATTTAAAATAATTCTGGAGGAATTATCAGATTAACTTCCCTCCTCACATTGGTAACTTAACTACATTCAGAGAATTCTGTATATCACAGTGAGCAAAACCAAACTTAAAAAGTTTCTAAGTATTCAGAAAACAAGCCTTCAAATTCAGCCTCATTTATTTATGTTTCATCACTAGACCAAAGAGGTAAGGAATTTATCCTGGTGGTGTCCCACTATGAAAAGATGCTGTTGCTACATCTAAAGATTATGCACCACAACAGCGGTGGTTGTATTCTTCTTAACACTTATATGGAAGCCAGAATTAACTAAAATATTTGACTTTAAGGAAGCAAACTGTTAGAAGTTGAATTTAAAAATTTCCAGGCAAGATTAATGGATTTGAAAGTAAGTCTATGTCTCTCTCTCTCTTTCTCTCCTCTATTTCTATTCTTGTTTCTATATTTATATTTCTATTGATATAAGTTTAAAAAACAAAATTAAAATCTTCACCTAAACTTAGGGGACAAGTTGATTTCCATGCTTTAGTTGGATTATATTAAGGGTAATAATAATACAGAAGTCTAAAAAATATTTCAGAGAACTGCTTAAGAAACTATCTTGCTTATTGTCAGTGAATAGGCAGTGATGCCAAATTAAAGCAAGCTCATATGTACATATAAACCCCCACCCCAATATCCATACACATATACCCCACACCCAATGCCACATATACACTGTGATACCGATTCACCACTCAACCACACTGTCAATCAGCAACAGCAGAAACATTCATGGGTCTCTGTTAACAGGTTAACATTGGCTTTTGTTTCCTGACCCAAAAGTATACGGAAAGGGAGAAGCAAGGCATTTATAAATTCAGTTACATTACTAGCTGTTTCAAATACCATAGGGACTTCATATTATGGAGTGAAGTAACATTTTCTAAAACTTTATACAAATGAACAACACTAGACCAGTATGACATCTTGACATTGCGAACCCAAATATATATAGACATAAAGTGGTAAATCTGTTAAATGGCAATACTGTCACCTTTACTGATGAAACCTAAGTTGTTAGTATGGCCTTGAATATTAGACTATTTGTGATACATTTGTATACATTCTGGCTTATGTAGTTAAATTATAGCCTCCAATGCAGAGGATATGTCATAGAAAATACAATATGTTCAAGATAAGTGTCTTTGTTTAAAAAACCATTGTTTAGTGAGCACCAAGTTTTGAATACTTTTTAATTTCTTGTGACCATTCTTTCATGCTCAGAAATGTACCTGACATTCAGAATGCTTTTTAAAGAAATATAAAATTTCCATTAAAATATGGTTCATAAGATGAGGATTTGAAGTTAGACTGTCAAGTATAAATTTAAGAAACACACTTACCTTTGATTCGAGGTAGACATTTGCTGATGACATTTTTGTAATTTTGCATATGTAACTAACTAAAGAGATGGCACAAAGAATAAACAGGCTATCATTAATTAATGCTCGAACAAACACAGTCCATTTCAACTGATTTTCTGGGATATCTCCATGGACTAACATTGCGCAAGTCAAGTTCACCACTAAAAAGAGAAGGCTTGCCAATATAAAGCCCAAATGCAACAGAATTCTGAAAGAAAAAATGAATTTATTAGGTTTTTATAAAACTAATGAGAAACTAAATTTAATATTGAGTGTGTTACTTTAAGTACAATAATTCCTTCAGTTTAAACTGTTTGTAATTTCATAAAATACAAATTTAATAATTACACAGAGTTACTTAGGATATTTTTGCAATTATGGTATTAGTAACTAAGCCATTTAAAAATGGCATCAGATTTTAAACCATGAGTTTAAAAATAATCTCATGTGGACTTGAATTCAGTTGCCTCTATCAGGAAGAGTAATATAGGATTATCTTAACTAATTAAAGTAATCCTGAATTTTTCATTTTGTAACTGCTGAGCATATTTTCATTGACCTTTCCATTCTAAGAATTAGCAGGGTTCTAAAATTTGCTTGGAAAATTAATATACCATATATAAATTTAAATTGATCACTAATATTAACTTTAGAAGGTAAGGGAAATGTGTTTTAAACAATTCTCCCCTTTATGAACATCTGATTATAGCAAACATTTATTTCAAACACGACTAAAGAGGAACATAGGGACAATATATATGGAGTTTCATATACCCATCAGTATCCCATCTTCTTATAAAGTGGCTTATTTATTATGCATACAGAACTACTCCCAAAGTAGAATGCGTAACTACTTCCCCTTAAGAAAAATTAGACTACCTCATAAAAACTCTTCAGGTAAGGTGTGGCTCTCTGTATCAAGTAGCTGGAATAGCTATCTATATGAAAGTAACTCAATTCAAATACATTTATACTCCAAATTAACACAATCCAGAAATTTACTTGCCATCCTAGTAGCCTTTACTTTGGGTCACTTTCAAAAGCGGAAATCATAAAATGTTGTTTGCCTTTGTAAGTAATTTACACAAGGAAAATGGAAGGCAATGTGTAATCTGTAACAATCAATCTTTATACATGCCAAATACAAGGGTTCTAGTTTGAGAAGTTTAGATCTTAATATTCTCTCAGGTTAAATAATAAAAATAATAATTATATAGCTTGAAACCTAAAATGAACCTTGAAATTATCCATACATCCAGGGAATTATAGTAGTTTAAGAAAAAAAGCATCAGGAGGTTAGATGAGGAGCATTGCTGGCAAGTTTATAGAAGAATTGGTCTGAAACCCAAGGCTCCTGACTCCCCAGTTTAGCAATCTCATTTTTGAGGTGAATCAGTAGAGAAACATTATTTATTTCATGGAATGACACTTTACATTCTCACTCCAAACAGCATAATCTGTTTGATTATGAGAGCATAATCGATCTTGAGAATTTGAGGAACCCTATGAAGCTACATCTGACATCTGAAGTGGGACAGCGGCAGAGCACCAAAAAAGGTATGCGGCAGCAATACTGCTGAAGGGAGAAGACCAGATTATTCCGTCCACTTTCTATGAACATGAACTAATCTAAATGCATGATCTTCCACAAAACTGCTAAAGCACCCTCAACTACCAAGCCCTTCTACCTTGAGAAGTATACTGTAAACAAAATTTACATATGCTACTCATGAAACTTACTTGTGTTTGTCAAGTTCAGTTGCACATCTGACTTTACATATAACCTATAAAAAGAGTATAGAAAAAAGGTTTTGAAAACATGTGTAATACAGTATTCTTAAATTTGCTTTGAATATGCGTTTCAAAGTGATACAACAAGTAATAATAGCAAGTAAACCTCAAATGTTAGCAGTTGAACCACTGAAGCAAAAATAGGCAGGTTTTCAAAGGCTTAATATAATAAATTAATAACTTTCTTTGGTATAATTTTAAACTTAAATTTCTATCTTTAAATTTTAAAATTAAAATTTTTAAACTGAAATAATTCAGTTTCAATATGTAATATTTTAAACTGAAATAAATATACATTTATTGAACTTTTATTTTGAGCCAAACATTGTGCTGGATGGCTTGTAACCTATTTTAAACTTATCTTAAGATGGAACAACTTACTTAAATATGAATATGGCTGAGTGTTCTCCAAATATTATTTCCGCTTAAGATGAAATCATTAAAGGAAACAAAGGACCAAAAAATGAACACAAAGATGAAAAACATGTATTTAGTAAACTTACTTCTTTCATAAAGTCTTGCAAAAGGCAGGTCCTCAAATACTTGATGAATCAAGATAAGTGTAGATAAGGTAAATTTGATATAAAGATGGTAACTTCTGAGAACATGGGTGGAAGGTCTAAATTCCTGACTGGTGAATTTGGACTTTACTTTTTATATAGTGGGAAGATAATGAAGGTTTTCATGTAAGCACTCCAAAATACTTCATTAATCTGGCATCAATGTACAGGCAGCCACAGAGAAACTAGGCCAAAAGTAGAAAGACTAGGGACATCCCTGGCAGTCCAGTAGTTAAGACTCTGCACATCAACTGCAGGGGGTGCATGTTTAATCCCTGCTTGGGGAACTAAGATCGCATATGTCCATATGAGGCTCAGCCAAAATAAATAAATAAACATAGAAAGACTAGTTACAAGACTGTTGAAATAGATAAGAACTTTGAGTAGGGGTGGGAGTGGGAGTGGGGTGGGGGAATCTAGAAAGAGGCAAGTACAGAAGGTTATAAAGAAACCTAGTGTAAGTCTTTAAATAACTTACTGATTTCAAACAATTACTGAGCACACACTATGAAAGGTACCATGGATTCATAAACCTAGTATCTGTTTCTGCCCTCAAGGAGCTCAGTATATGAAAGAAAGAGATAAACTAACTATTTTGAAACATGGTGATATCAATGCAAAAGATACTGTCACAACATCTAAGAATGGAGAAAGACTAATTCAGTCCAGGAATGCACTGGAGAAGGAAATGGCAACCCACTCCAGTGTTCTTGCCTGGGGAATCCCAGGGATGGCAGAACCTGGTGGGTTGCCGTCTACAGGGTCGCACAGAGTCGGACACGACTGAAGCGACTTAGCAGCAGCAGCAGCAGCAAGACGAAAGAGGAGAGATTGCGTAGAGTCAGTGAAGGTGAAAGTCACTCAGTCGAGTCCAACTCTTTGCGACCCTATGGACTATGCAGTCCATGGAATTCTCCAGGCCAGAATAATGGAGTGGGTAGCCTTTCCTTTCTCCAGGGGATCTTCCCAACCAAGGGATCGAACACCAGGTCTCCTGTGTTGCAGGCGGATTCTTTACCAGCTGAGCCACAAGGGAAGCCCAAGAATATTGGAGTGGGTAGCCTATCCCTTCTCCAGAGGATCTTCCCAACCCAGGAATCGAACCCAGGTCTCCTGCATTGCAGGTGGATTCTTTACCAACTGAGCTATCAGGAAAGCCTGTAAAGAGTCAAGGAGGGCTTTGGAAGCTACATTTGAGTCAAGTTATGATGGAGAAATGAGTATTAGGTAAATGTTCAGGCAAAGATAGTGGCTTGTGAGTTTACTTGTATCTATTACATTTTGGTTAACAGTGCTACCATCTACCAGAAGCTAGATGTGATAAAGGATTCTCAAATATCACCTTATTAATCTCTAAATTGTACCACTAAATCATTCTCAGACGTATCTATTTTGTCACTAATACTATACTGAATTATTACTACAGCCTTTTAATTGGTCTCTCTGCTTCCATTCTTAACTCCATCTGTATCTTTAGAACATAACTGGGCATTTTGCCATTTTCCCTTTATTCTCACCTCTCTACATGTTTTATTTTTATTCAAAATTGTACTAAAATATATATAACATAAAACTACAACTATTTTCAAATGTACAGTTCAGTTGCATTGAGTACCTTCACACTGTTATGCAACCATCACCATCATCATCCACCTCTGGGATTTCTTCATCCTCCTGAATTGAAACTCTGGATCCATCTAACAATATCTCCCTGTTCCTCTCCCCTCTAGACTTTGGCAATCACCATTCTAATCTCTGTCTCTATGAATTTGGCTAATCCAGGTACCTCATATAAAAGAAATTATACAATATTTGTCTTCTTGTGATTGGCTTGTTTCACTCAGCACAATGTCATCAAGGTTTAACGTACATCACACATGAGCATGTGTCAGAATTATCTTCCATTTTAAGCCTGAATAATATTCCATTTATGTATAGACTATATTTTGTTTTTATATTCACCCACTGATGGACACCTGAGTAGCTTCTGCCTCTTGGATGCTGTGAATAATGCTGCTGTGGGTACTGTGGAAAATACTGCTTGGATACTGTGAATAATTCTATACATGAGTATGTTTTGTTGTTGCTCAGTCGCTAAGTCGTGTTCAAATTTTTGTGACCCCATGGGCTGTAGCTCACCAGGCTTCCCTGTCCTTCACTCTCTCTCAGAGTTTGTTCAAACTCAAGTCCATTGATTCAGTGATGCTATCTAATCATCTCATTCTCTGTCGCCTCCTTCTCCTCCTGCCCTCAATCTTTCCCAGCATCAGGGGCTTTTCCAATGAGTTGTTTCTTTGCACCAGATGACCGACGTATTGGAGCTTCAGCTTTAGCATCAGTCCTTCCAATTAATATTCAGGATTTGATTTCCTTTAGGATTGACTGGTTTGATCTTCTTGCTGTCCAAGGGAATCTCAAGAGTCTTTTCTAGCACCACAATTCCAAAGTATCAATCCTTCAGTGCTCAGCCTTCTTCATGGTCCAACTCTCACATCCATACTATATATGACTTAAATCATTTAAGAGTAAGTTGCATATGCAATGCCCCTTTACCTTTAAGTATTTCAGTGTATATAATACTTCCTTTATAAAGGAAATTCTCTTATATACCCTGTACAATTATAAAAACAATAAAATTGATAAAGTATCATTATCTAGTCTGCAGACCTTATTCAGATTTTGCCATTTGCTCCCCAAAGTGCCATTCACAGGGTGGGGGAGGGAATCCAAGATTATACATTGCACATAGGTTTATTGTATACTTGGTTCCTTGTTATTTTTTCCCTTTGTTTTTTATGATACTCAGTTTTAAAGAGTTCAGACCAGTGATTCTGTAGAATGCTTCTCACTGGGTTTATCAGATAGTTCCTCATGATTAGATTCAGAATATTTTCAGAATATTCCTATTTTGATAGGAAAACCACAGAAATGATCTCACTGCATTCTTCTAGTGCATTATATTAGGAAGCTCAAGATGCTGATTCGCCCCATTACTGTGATGTTAACTTGGATCATTGGTTTGATCAGATGGTATCCACCAGGTTTCTCCAGGTTTAAGTCACTATTTTCCCCACTGTAATGAATATCATGTGGAGAGCTATTTAGATTCTTTTTTTATTATTATGTTTATTTTTAATTGAAGGAAAATTACTTTACAACGTTGTGTTGGTTTCTGTAGTACAACAACGGTAATCAGTCATAATTATATATACATTTGCCCCCTGTTGAGTCTCTCTTCTCTTCCCCTCACCCTGCCACTCTAGGTTGTCACAGAGTACTAGGCTGGACTCCATGTGTTATACAGCAGCTTCCTGAGATATGCAACTTCTAGTAAATATCTTTTATTCTTCAAACTTTCATATACTAGTTTTAGCATCTATCAATCATTCTTGCCAGAATAAATTATTACTATTTGGAACACTTTATTAAAAAAATGAATCTGATCATACCATTCCAGGAAAAAGCCCACACGCCTTTGACACAGCAAAGGCCTTTTACCACCTAGCTCCACCTTCCCATCATTGTATCCTTTTATCCCTGTCTTCAGTCTTACGGTCTGCTTATTCTGAGTTACAACTTCCCTGGTGGCTTAGATGGTAAAGCGTCTGTCTACAATGCAGGAGACCTGGGTTCGATCCCTGGGTCGGGAAGATCCCCTGGAGAAGGAAATGGCAATCCACTCCAGTACTATTGCTTGGAAAATCCCATGGACAGAGGAGCCTGGTAGGCTAGTCCACGGGGCCGCAAAGAGCTGGACATGACTGAGCGACTTCACTTTCACTTTCACATAAGGGGTTTCATTTCACATCTCTATGCCTTTGTACATGTTTTTACTTTACCTGAAATAAGACTTCATGGTCATATAACAAATTCTAATTTATCCTTCAACACCTTATTCGAGTGTCATTCTTTGTTCACCATAAGTGCCTCAGGAAGAAGGAAACCACCCTGTATCCTTGCATTACAAACCACACTCTATGGCACTTATTCACATTTTTATCCCCCTCTTAAGAGAGACTGTAACTTACTCATATTTATAGTCCCAGTGCCCAGCATAATGCCTGGTTCATAGTAGGTTCAGAAACTGTTTGAATAAGTGAATTTAGGTCAAAGCAAGTAGTTTGGTATGTTGTTGTGGTGTGAGTGAGTATAAGAAATATGGCACAAGTAGAAGGGAAAAGCAGCTGTCCAATAATGGAAGACTTGTATAAAAATGTAAAAGGATTAGAACTTAATTCTCACAAACTGTACAATAGTTTTTATGCTTGAGTAATTTATTAGGTGTCAGTATAGACAATGGATCAGAATGCCAAAAAGAATTTCAGTTAAAGCTGTTGCATTTGAGCAAATTGACAGTGTTAGTAACTCAGTCCAGGCTCCTCTGTCCATGGGATTCTCCAGGCAAGAATACTGGAGTGGGATGCCATTCCCTTCTCCAGGGGATCTTCTTAACCCAGGGATCGAACCTGAATCTCCTGCACTGCAGCCAGATTCTTAACAGTATGAGCCACCAGGGAGGGAGTCTACTTTTCCTCATTCTCAAGTTTTGAATCTAAAGAACTATTAGAATCAAAGTCCTACTGACAAAATTTTTAAAGGCAGGTCATGTAATTGATTTTTAGTTTTAAAATTTATTACATATAGGCAGAGATAGTTCTTGCCTGGAGAATCCCAGGGACGGGGGAGCCTGGTGGGCTGCCGTCTATGGGGTCGCACAGAGTCGGACATGACTGAAGCGACTTAGCAGGAGCAGCAGCAGAGATAGAGATAACAGGTGAGTTTTGGAATATAAGAAATAAATCATAACCACCTAGAGAGGTGATAGCTGCAACTCAAAGTAGAAGATACTTGGGAAAACAAATGTAGAATGAGAAATCAACCTGTGATACGTTCACATTTTACAGTAAAAGTGAAAAAGCCCAAAAAGCGAAGAAAAGAGAGATGAGCAAGGGACAGAGCCTTAAGAATCAGACTAGTCATAGAAAGCAGTGGAGTAGCTTAGAGGTAAAAGGAAGAAAGTATAGCCTTTGTTCAATTCTGCAAAAAGTCAAGAATAATTAAGAATGAACATTTGACTGGGATAACTTGAAGAGAATAGTTTTCAGTGGAATTGCAGAAGAAAAAGCAAGGAAGTAAGACAACAAAGGCAGTGAGCACAGACTATATGAGATATTTCTTAAGATAGGAGATAAGAGAAACCTGCATATTTTTTTGACTGGAAGTCATGTATTGGAATATTGCATGTTTCTGCACGGTCCAGGGTTTCCGCTATGCAAGGGATTTACACAGTGAACTTCCTTGAAAACTAGAAATGGTGTCTATCCCAGTGGCAGAGGGAAGATCTATCTTTTGATTGGTATAACAGAGAGAACATCTCTCTCCCTGAAGACATTCCAGGGAAGTAAAGTTTTCATCTCCCTCCTTGGTGAAGATTTGCTTACATTTCAGAATAAAGACAAGGTCTGCCTGTCTTCTTTATTTGGGGTTATCTCTCCTGTAACACACCTTGCTGCACACACAGTTAACATCTGGCCCTCACTGGTTGCCTTATGGGAACTGGGCTTGGGGAACTGGTTCAAAACACTACTTTGGTTGCTTCTTGTTTTTTCCCATGAACAATAAATGGCCTTTTTCTCTGACCTATGGGTCTTCTGCTTTCTTTTGGTATATGTCTATAAAACTGTGGGAGGCTAACCTATCAACTTTCAAATAGAATAAAACCTCAGACAGTCACAATTTCTGATTTAATGATCTGTTGATCAGAAGTGAACTACAGAGGGTGAAATGGTAAATGGAGGAGAGTGGGAGAAAGGAAAGGAGAGCTCAATTGTTAAAGAAGGCTCTAGGTGAGGCAGGTCAGCTCTGAAAAGGAAAACACATACTTTTGAGATAAGACAGAGGAAAAGATAGCTGAGTAAAAACTTGGAGATCTGTACAGAAAATGTAAAATAATCTACAAACCACTTTGTTAAAATAAGAAATTTGGATGTAGCAATTTTGACATAGAGAAAATGGATGAGGGAATTTGGCAGATGGTTCTTTTTCTTTTTTTTTAAGTAAAGCAGGAGGCAAGGTCATATCCTGAGAAGGGATGTTAGATTTAAGCACTTGAATATGGGAAACATTTGGAACACATGGATAGAGGGCTATAAAAGATTATTTTCAGAAACAGACAGGTCCAGTTAAAGTCAGGCAGTTGACAGTGGATGTGGCCAGAAAGGGTTCCTAATTTTAAAATTGAAACAACCTAACAGGAAAAAAAAAATGCATGCCATTAAAAAGTTAGGATAACTACATTGTACTTTTCAAGTAATAATTTAGAACTGTGACGTGGAACTACTGTAGAGAAAGAAAGAGTAGGTGAGTGAACCACAAGGGCACAACATAGTCAAGAGAAGAGAAATACTAGACAGGCCAGGTACTAAATGCAAATCACATCAGACAGAAGCTAATGGAGTGGGGAAAACAAAAAGGGTAAAGTGAGTAAAGGTTAGGATGAGGGTAAAAAATAAATAAAGGGACGAATTCAAGATGTATAAGGGGAAGAGAAGAAACTGGTTGAAAAGAATTGCTTAATTTTCAAGAACTTATCCAAGGCATGATCATGCTACTGAGCAGCTCAAATAGAAATGGAAGGTTTTAGAGCTTTGAGAAACCACTGAAGTGAGAGAATTGGATGGGTTATCAATATGGGCTTTGAAAAAGATCTATATAACAAGAGACCAGACTAGGAGAAGGAAAGTAATGATTCATCCATGGAAGTGGAAGTTATTATGATAGCCAATGATGATCTAATCAGATGGCATGTGTTTAAGAGCGATGGTGATGGTAGAACGTTAGTAAACAGTATTGGGAAACATAAAATAGCCGATTATTCTTCCCACAAGTCTGCAAAAAGCTAGATTTCAGTGAAGGCATCTAAAAGGTTCAAATGAAGAAGAGAATAGGGACAGAGTAGAAAGTGTAATTCAAAAGGTCATGGTATGGGATAAATAATGGGTATGAGAGGGAGTGGAGCTGAATAAGGAAAAAAATTAAAGGTCAGCAGTCCTCCCAGATTTGCAATATGTTACAATGCATCATATAAACACAACCAGTTGCTTTGACCACATTTAGATTATAATAATATTAAAGATGATGACCTGATATTAGTAGATTCCAAGTATTTTATAGAATATAGCTAACAGGACATGATGCTAGGTAAAAAATTAATATCATAAAATGTCAAGCAATTATGATTTACTAAGATGTTAAGACAGTGAAGGATAGTTCAGGAAACACATTTACTTTATGTAGATTTCCAGAAGTTTATAATGGTAAATAACATATATAGCTACATGATTCGCCAATGGCAATTTATAGTCAGAGGGGCCATATCTTTTCAGGTCTTTCTTAATATAAGAAAAACTGAATAAATGGGCCATTTTATTTTTTAATCAAACATTAGGAAATTGGAGTATAGTTGATTTATAATCAGTCGTGTCTGACTCTTTGCGACCCCATGGACTATAGTCCACCAGACTCCTCTGTCCATGGAATTCTCCAGGCAAGAATATTGGAGTGGGTTGTCATTTCCTCCTCCAGGGGATCTTCCTGACCCAGGGATCAAAGCCAGTTTCCTGCGTCTCCTGCATTGGCAGGCAGATTCTTTACCTGCCACCTGGGAAGCCCTGATTTATAATATTATAATATCAGTTTTAGGTATACAACATAGAAATTTAAATTTTTTCGTAAATTATACTCCATTTAAAGCTATTATAAAGTATTTGCTATAGTCCTGTATTATACAGTATATCCCTCTAGTTTGCATACTGTATATATAGTAGTTTGTACTCCTTAACCTATATCCCTATCTTGCCCCTCTCATCTTCTCTTTCTCCCTGGTAACTGCTAGCTTGTTCTCTATATCTGTGAGTCTGTTTTTGTTATAGTCATTCATTTATTTTTCAGATTCCATATATAAGTGATAATACACAGTACTTGTCTTTGACTTATTTTACTGTGTGTAATACCCTCCAAATAGGGTGACAATACACAGCCTTGACATACTTCTTTTCGTATTTGGAACCAGTCTGTTGTTCCATGTCCAGTTCTAACTGTTGCTTCCTGACCTGCATACAGATTTCTCAAGAGGCAGGTCAGGTGGTCTGGTATTCCCATCTCTTTCAGAATTTTCCACAGTTTATTGTGATCCACACAGTTAAAGGCTTTGGCATAGTCAATAAGGCAGAACTAGATGTTTTTCTGGAACTCTCTTCCTTTTTCCATGATCCAGCAGATGTTGGCCATTTGATCTCTGGTTCCTCTGCCTTTTCTAAATCCAGCTTGAACATCTGGAAGTTCACGGTTCACGTATTGCTGAAGCCTGGCTTGAAGAATTTTGAGCATTACTTTACTAGCGTGTGAGATGAGTGCAATTGTGCGGTAATTTGAGCATTCTTTGGCATTGCCTTTCTTTGGGATTGGAATGAAAACTGACCTTTTCCAGTCCTGTGGCCACTGCTGAGTTTTCCAAATTTGCTGGCATATTGAGTGTAGCACTTTTATACAAGCTGGAATCAAGATTGCCGGGAGAAATATCAATAACCTCAGATATGCAGATAACACCACCCTTATGGCAGAAAGTGAAGAGGAACTAAAAAGCCTCTTGATGAAAGTGAAAGAGGAGAGTGAAAAAGTTGGCTTAAAGCTCAACATTCAGAAAACTAAGATCATGGCATCTGGTCCCATCACTTCATGACAAATAGATGGGGAAACAGTGGAAACAGTGTCAGACTTTATTTTGGGGGGCTCCAAAAGCACTGCAGATGGTGATTGCAGCCATGAAATTAAAAGACGCTTACTCCTTGGAAGGAAAGTTATGATCAACTTTGATATCATTTTCAAAAGCAGGGACATTATTTTGCCAACAAAGGTCCATCTATGGTTTTTCCAGTGGTCATGTACGGATGTGAGAGTTGGAAAGTGAAGAAAGCTGAGTGCCGAAGAACTGATGCTTTTGAACTGTGGTGTTGGAGAAGACTCTTGAGAGTCTCTTGAGGAGATCCAACCAGTCCATTCTAATCTAAAGGAGATCAGCCCTAGGTGTTCACTGGAAGGACTGATGCTAAAGCTGAAACTCCAATACTTTGGCCACTTCATGCAAAAAGTTGACTCATTGGAAAAGACTCTGATGATGGGAGGGACTGGGGGCAGGAGGAGAAGGGGACGACAGAGGATGAGATGGCTGGATGGTATCACCGACTCGATGGATGTGAGTTTGAGTGAACTCTGGGAGTTGGTGATGGACAGGGAGGCCTGGCGTGCTGCGATTCATGGGGTTGCAGAGAGTCAGACACAACTGAGCGACTGAACTGAACTGAATACCCTCCAAGTCCATCCATGTTGCTGTAAATGGAAAAAGTTCATTTTTCATGGCTGAATAGTATTCCATTTGTATGTATACATCTTCATTTATTTGTTTGTGGACATTTATTTACATATTTTGGCTATTATAAATGATGTTGCTATGAACACTGAGGTGCCTGTATCTCTTTGAATTAGTCTGTTCTCTTTCTTCAGATATATTCCCAGAAGTGGAATTGCTGCATCATAGGGTATAGCTCTACCTTTTGGTTTTTGAGAAACCTCCATTCTGTTTTCTACAGCAGTTTTATCAGTTTACATCCCCACAAACACTATACAAGAGCTCTCTTTTCTCCACATCCTCACCAACAGGTTAGTTGTGCCCTTTTTGACTGATGATAGCCATGCTGACAAGTGTGAGGTAATATTCAATGTGGTTTTTGGTTTTGTATTTCTCTGATTAGTGATGGTGAGTATATTTTCATGTACCTGTTAGCCATCTATATATTTCTCTTGGAAAAAAATATCTACTCAGGTCTCCAGCTCACTTTAAAAATCAAGTTGTTTGTTTTTTTGATATTGAGTTGAATAAGCTGTTTATATGTTCTGGATATTAACTCCTTATTAGTCGTATCTGCAAACATTTTCTGTCATTCAATACGTTGTCTTTTTGTTTTGTTGATGTTTTCCTTTGCTGTGCAAAAGCTATTATGTTTGATTGGGTTCCATCTGTTTGTTGTGGCTTTTGCTTCCTTTGCCTTAGGAGACAGACCCAAAACATATTACTATGATACATCTCAAAGTGTTCTGCCTATGTTTTCCTCTAGGAGATTATGGCTTCTGATCTTTAATTTTGAGTTTATTTTTGTATATGTATTTTTGTATACATTCTAATTTCATTCTTCTACATGTAGCCCCTCAGTTTCCCACACCACTTTTTGAAGAGTCTGTCTTTTTCCCACTGTATATTCTTGTCTCTTTTGTCCTAGATTAATCAACCATAACAGTGTGGGTTTATTTCTGGGCTCTCTATTCTTTTCCATTGATCTATGAGCCTGTTTTTATGCCAGTACTACACTGTTTTTATGACTGTAGCTTTGTAGTACAGTCTGAAGTCAGGGAGCATTAATGAGTTTACTTAATACAGGTATCTCAATATCTGAGGAAGAGTTACAGTGGAAATGTGTATCATTTACTGTCTCCCAGGGCATGCAGAACAATGGTGCTTAGAAATGGTAGATACTGAAATACCTATAGAATGTGTGCTTTTCTACAGAATTTCTTTTTGTCAATTTTCCTTCATTTGTTGATTTGAAATAGAAACTTTATTAGAGGACATATCTATATAAACTTTGAAATTGATGCAAAAATAAATTGTGGTGAATATAATCTCTTTCCCATGGTAAATAGAAACTGAAACTGAAAGTTGCTCAGTCGTGTCCGACTCCTTGTGATCCCATGGACTATACAGTCCATGGAATTCTCCAGGCCAGAATACTGGAGTGGGTAGCCTTTCCCTTCTCCAGGGGATCTTCCCAACCCAGGGATTGAACCCAGGTCTCCCTCATTGCAGGTGGATTCTTTACCAGCTAAGCCACAAGGGAAGCCCATGGTAAACAGAAAGGCATGTATTTCCAATTAGGTAGCTTTCTTTCATAGAAATGCTTTCCTTAGTTTCCATCTCAGTTTAAGTTCCTGTGGAACACAGTGCACCATTCCCAAGTCTGCCATTGCTACTGTTGCAGATTTTAAAACTTAGACTTTTAGTTACCTTAGCTATAAATTGAGTAGTCAGATTTTTCTCACATATTCTCTTTCAGTGCCTATTTCATGTTTTAAAAACTCCTTCTAATCTTCTAAATATTTTTAAAATAAATATTAAATAAGTTTCTAGGATACATAGAATATAATATCTTTCTGTCAGTTTCTTAGGATACTAGCACCTTTTTAGATTTCTTTGCTTAGCGCTTAGCCTGATTTTTTTCAAGTTGCTTAAAAATGGTTTTATGCAATTAAACTGAGGTGTTTTGATTTATAATTCAATAAGTTCTAGATTAATACTGAAGATACATATCTAATTTTGTTCTAACCTGAAACTCCGCTAAGACAATACTAAAGGGATTTTCTTAAAATAGATAAACCTATAAATGTGAGTAATATGGGAAATGATAAATAAAGTGTTAGAAGCTAGAAAGCAGATGGATATTGTGTGCAGAAAAGAGTTAACATAGTATTCCTGAGACTGTTATCCTTACCCACTTGTAAGGCTGGTAACCGGCTGGCATTGGGAACTTGGGATTTGGGGGAAGATTTTCACCATTCCCTAAATGAGAAAGGTTTTTCATTGCGCCCAGGCTATTTGTACAAACAATATAGTTTGTACTCAACACTTGCTTTTCCTATGGGAGTCTGGAATTTGGGGGTTGGGCAAAGAGTGTTTATATAACTAAGCTCCAATAAAAAAACTTTGGCACTGAGTTTCTCACAAACTTCCCTGGTAAATAACATTTCACATGTGCTGTCACAACTCATCAAGGAAGGAATTAAGCATATCCTCTGACTCTCCTCAGAATTCTTGGAAGCTTGTGCTTGGTTTCCTCTGGACCTTATGCCATATATATTGAAACCTTTACTGATTTTACCCTATCCTTGCAACAAAATGTAACCATGGTACATAAGTCCTATTAGCAAATCACTGAGGCTGAGGGTGGTCTTAGGGATCATCAACACAATGTGATGAATCCCAAGCTAGTAGTGAGGAGGAGTGAGAACCAACTTGATAAATATTTCAGAATCTTCAAAAGTTTCAGGAACCAAGAGAACCAAGTACCACTGGAACTGAGAAGTGGAAGTGACTGAAACAGAGGTGGATAAAAGCTGTTTATGAGCAGCTAAGTCCCTAAGTGCAAAGAAAGAACTAAAGAGCCTCTTGATAAAAGAGGAGAGTGAAAAAGTTGGCTTAAAACTCAACATTCAGAAAACGAAGATCATGGCATCTGGTCCCATCACTTCATGGCAAACAGATGAGGAAACAGTGGAAACAGTGACAGACTTCATTTTGGGGGGCTCCAGAATCACTGCAGATGGTGAATGCAGCCATGAAATTAAAAGACACTTGCTCCTTGGAAGAAAAGTTATGACAACCTAGATAGCACATTAAAAAGCAGAGACATTACTTTGCCGATAAAGGTCTGTCTAGTCAATGCTGTGGTTTTTCCAGTAGTCATGTATGGATAGAAGTTGAACTATAAAGAAAGCTGAGCGGTGAAGAATTGATACTTTTGAACTTCGGTGTTGGACAAAACTCTTGAGAGTCCCTCGGACTGCAAGGAGATCAAACCAGTCCATCCTAAAGGAAATCAGTCCCGAATATTCATTGGTAGGACTGAGGCTGAAGCTCCAATACTTTGGCCACCTGATGTGAAGAACTGACTCATTTGAAAAGACCCTGATGCTGGGAAAGATTGAAGGCATGAGGAGAAGGGGACAACAGAAGATGAGATGCTTGGATGGCATCACTGACTTGATGGACATGAGTTTGAGTAAACTCTGGGAGTTGGTGATGGACAGGGAGGCCTGGCGTGCTACAGTCCATGGGGTTGCAAACAGTCAGACACAACTGAGAGACTGAACTGAAGTCCCTAAATCTCTTTCCCTAGTCCATGCCCTGAAATGCCACTTATTCATTCTGGCAGATACCTGGGTGTTTATTCTCTGTAGAGGCTACTCTGACCTAGAGTATGAGTTAGATGGCAGGCATAGTCGATAGTTTGGTACCATTCCAAAAACAAGGAGACTAGTGATAAATATCAATCAAAGGGAGTCTCCCATGCCCAAACTCTCTTCCATGACTAGATTCGCAAAGTGTTGTAAACCACAGCTTTATTCTCTGAAGGATTTTTCCTCTTGAGAAATCTGATCAGTCCAAGAGGAAAGACCCAAATGTAACAATTCCAGTATCAGGGGTTCCCTAACAAATTGTCTAGCCAATCTGTCTACTGTGTACATGCCTCACCCACATGCTGAGAGCTTCCACTCTTAATTATGAAAAGACAGCCAAGGATAACTGGATAACTCTAAAGTTTTCAATGAAAGATGGAGATCCCAACAAACTAATAGAAAAAGAAAAGTACAAACAAAAAACTAGACAAACAATCCCATAATTAGTAGACTTGGAGAGATAAGAAAATCTACTTCACTCAAGAAACAAAAACAAGATGCTATTAATAAAAAAATTCAGAGAACAAAAAAGAGCTCTTAGAAATTAAACAAGCTAATAGAAATGAAAATGTCAAGAGAGGGGCTAGAAGTTGGAGAAATCTTCCCCCAAAAACCTAGAGAATAAAGACATATTGAAAAATAGAGAAGAGGTAAGAAAAAGATCTGTCTTGGAAGTCCAACATCCAAATTTTAGGGGGTTCCAGAAAGAGAGAACAGAAACAAAGGAGGGGAGAAAGATCAATGAAAAAACTGAAGAATGTTTCTCCAAACCAAAGCATACATATGGCTAAACTGAAAGGGCATGTTCAATGCCCAGCAAAATGTATAGAAAACATGAAGAGAGATCATTTTGGAACTCTAGGGTCAAAGAAAAATCTAATAGGTTTCAAGAAAATAAAAACAATTCACATGGAAAGGATCAAGAAACAGAATGGCTTGCAAGCTTCAATCACAACATTTAAAGTGGAACAACACCTTAAAAATCTTTAGGGAAAATTATCTCCAACTTAGAATTCTATAGCTGCTTAAACTAACAATAAAATATAACAGTAGAACAAAAATATTTGACATAAAAAGCTCCCCCAAATTGCTTATCAAGCATATTTTCTCAAGAAGGTTTTAGAGAATTACTTCACTGAAAGGTATGCAATAAGGGATTAACTCAGCAGGCCATAATTGTATAAACTCTACACATTCCACAGAAAGATCTGGTTCTTGCCTAGCACTTGGGAGGTATTTCTGCATCCTTGGAGTATCCTGCCTGATAAAAACACCTTTGTTTACCTGGGGACTTGGGCCATACCAAATAATTTATGCTAACAATGTGATTTATGGTAGCCATGTGACCACCATAATAATTTATGCTAATATATGATTTATATGACCTAGACCACTTAATATGTTTGACCTTTGAAGAGGTGGGAGACTGAGTAATTAAAATTCGCCAGGGAGACCATGCCTATTTGACTGATTCCCAATAAAAAAACCCTGGACACCATGTCTTAGGTGAGTTCTCCTGGCTGGCAATACTTTATAGGTGTTGTCACATGTTGTTGCTAAGAGAATAAGCACTGTCTATAAGACTACTGGGAAAGGACAACTGGAAATCTATCCTGGTTTCTCCTGGACAAAAACAAACCTTAGAAATTTAATTCAGTAACCTAATTTTATAAATAAAGCTATGCTTTAGAGATGAAGTGGACTAAGAACACACGAGAAATTAAAAGGATTAAAACCTTGGTGTCCTGACTCCTAATTCAAGGCTCATAGGGATCCTGGTTTTCTCTGATACATCTATACATTTAGATCTTTGATGGTACAGAGTTCAATTCCTTAATTTTCAAGGAGGCAAATACTGCTTTATTAATAATAGTCATACATATGTCACTGCAACTACCTGTTCATTGTGCAAGATCTGCAGAATTAATATGCCCAAGAAAAATATACTCAGAAACCAAATAATCTGTTTAGTAAAATATAATGACCTAGAAGCAGTTTAACGTCTTTATTTTGTGCTCTTTTGCAGACTATAAAGTACCTTTACTATACCCTTTACTTAACTAGAAGTTGATTTTTAAAAAAGCATAAATAACTATTTATTTCAGGAATGAAGTATTAATTTTTTAAGGAGGAAAATTTGTAAGCTGTCATTATTGAAAATCATCCCAAAATAAAACAGGTTACTATGGGCTACTATGGTCACCCCACTCCAGTACTCTTGCCTGGAAAATCCCATGGACAGAGGAGCCTGTGGTCCATGGGGTCGCGAAGAGTTGGACACGACTGAGCGACTTCCCTTTCACTTTTCATTTTCATGCATTGGAGAAGGACATGACAACCCACTCCAGTGTTCTTGCCTGGAGAATCCCAGGGACGGGGGAGCCTGGTGGGCTGCTGTCTATGGGGTCACACAGAGTTGGACATGACTGAAGTGACTTAGCAGCAGCAGTAGCAGCATGGGCTACACATTAGTTTACCATGCATAGCTTTCTTATTGAAAATTTAATATACGTTATATTAAGGAGTAAACATAATTTATTTCTAAACTAAGAATTTCATACATTATAAACTTCTTTGGAAACTAAACTGAATTTGTGATGAAACTGTGGTACCCTTTAAAAAGTTTTTCCATATAAAATTCCTCATTGTATATTACTGATTTTTCATAAAACCTTTCATGCTTTTCAAATTAGGAAGATAGCAGAATTGCTTTTTGGAAATAAAGAGACAGAGAGCCAAATTCATTGGACAATATCATTCTAACTGATAATGGTGGTCATAAAAAGAGGCAGAATGTATCAGAAGTAATAGAATATCCCAGGGGAGAAAGCAGAAAGAACACTGATTATTTTCTTTCCATCTAGATATCTTAAGGACAGTAACAGTTTGACCATCATCAGTGATGGTGATCATTCACATTAGCTTAAAACCTGCTAACTCCATGGTATGACAGAAAAGTTCTAGAGTACACAGTATCACCTCCAACCAGCCCAGGTGGCTTGATTAGCAACTGGGCAAAGTTCTAAATGATAGCTGTGGAAAGAACACACAAGTTTAAGAAAATACTACTTAAGCATTTTTATGTGTGTGTGTGTGCGCTCAGTTGTGTTTGACTATTTGTGACCCCATGAACTGTGGCCCACCAAGCTCCTCTGTCCATTTCCAGGCAAGAATACTAGAGTGGGTTGCCATTTCCCATTTCAGGGGATCTTCCCCACCCAGGACTTGAATCTGCACACCTTGCGTCTCCTGCGTTGGCAGGTGGATTCTTTACCACTGCGCCCCTTGGGAAGCCCTAAGCATTTTTTTTGAAAATTTCATTTTTAATTGGAGGATAATTGCTTTACAATATTGTGTTGGCTTCTGCCATATATCAATATGAATCAGCCGTAGGTATGTCCCCTCCCTCTTGAACCTGCCTCCCACTTTCTAGCCCTCTAGGTTGTCACAGAGCACCAGATTTAAGCTCACTGCATCATATACCAAATTTCCACTGGCTAAGCTGACACATGGTAATGTATATGTTTTAGTGCTACTCTCTCAATTTGTCCCCCCACAATCATTTTTATACTGAGAGACTAAAGCTGAAAAAAATTGTAGCACATGATCAATATGCTAATGGAAAATAGCAGCTGTAATAATTGAATTTTTGTTAAAAGTTAGAATATATATATTTGAAATACAGTTATATCTTATAAAGCAGATGATTCTATATATTTAAATATTTACATCCTAAACAAACTAAACTTTGATTGATTTTAACAGACACTGTGAATTTTAAGTTAAATCTAATCTAATACAGACAGTGTGTTTTAATCTAATACAGACAGTGTGTTTTAATCTAATACAGACACTGTATTAGATTTCAGAACTAGGTCACACAGTAAGAAGAGATTTTTTTTTTAAGAAACCCTCAAATTCTAGATGCTTTATCACTGTCAGATAATGACAACTACACATCTTAGATATCAGTGAGACTAACCACTTTACAAATTAAACAACTGGCTCAGAAAACTAGTGATTTGGAAAATATCAATTAGCCAGGTAAAACGGAATTTGGAGTAGAACTCAGACTTTTAGAATTGATGAAATTATACTACTTTAAATAGATCCCTTAAAGTTATAACAAAAAGATAACAAGGATACTTAATTCATAAAAGTTTGTCTTTACTTAAAACAAATTAGATGCAAAGTTCAACTTTGCTAAACCTAGAGATTCTCCGCAGATGAAAAGAATTTCTTTTAAATTCCTTTACCTTACCATGCATTTGCCCTACCATCCAATTCATTAAGCACTTATCTACATATGTAACAGTGCTAGGTGCTGAAGAGCATGCAAAACTTCCTTCAAAACAAATATACAACAGTGACCAACCTAAAGCAATGGACAGTATAGCAGAGCGAGGCAGACACTGATGGTGTATCATGGGATGTATGGTACTTTCTTTATACTTGTTCAAACTTAGAACAAAATCAACTTCCCATAAGTTAAGGTGTAAATTATTTAGAGTTCATTTTAACTAATGTTGTTGTTCAGTCACTAAGTCGTGTCTGACTCTTTGTGACCCAAGGATTGCATGTCAGCCTTCCCTGTACTTCACTATCTTCTGGAGTTTGCTCACATTCATGTACATTGGGTCAGTGATGCTATCTAACCATATCATTCTCTGCCATCCCCTTCTCCTCCTGCCCTCAATCTTTCCCAGCATCAAGGTCTTTCCCAATGAGTCAGCTCTTCACATCAGGTCGACAAAGTATTGGAGCTTCAGCTTCAGCATCAGTCCTTCCAATGAATACTCAGGATTTGATTTCCTTTAGGATTGACTGGTTTGATATCCTTGCTGTCCAAGGGACTCTCAAGAGTCTTTGCCAGCACTTTAATTCAAAATCATCAGTTCTTCAGCACTCAGCCTTTCTTATGGTCCAACTCTCACCTCCATATATGACTACTGGAAAAACCATAGCTTTGACAATAAGGACTTTTGTTGGACACTTTAGGTCTTACTCTCATTAAATTTCAAACAAAACTCTGCACCTTTTTCAGGAAGGATCCATTTCATTGATTTCATAATATATGTATGCAGGTGTACAACTTGATGAATTTTGTCATACTTTAACAACCTAAGAAACCACTATTTCTGTCAAAAACAGAATCTTTCCACACCCTCTAAATTTCATCCTGCTTCTTTGTTGTATATCCTTCCCTTCTGGCTCAGGTCCTAAGCAATTGGTGATCTATTTTCTGTGTCTGGGTTTTCTAAAATTTAAAATAAATGTAGTGGTATAGTATGAGCTGAGCTCATTTTTTTGTTCATCTGACCTACTTTAGATTCATCCTTGTTGTGCCTATCACTAGCACGTTCCTATCTTACTGCCAAATATACTCCTTTGTATACTTTATATCATATTTTGTTTATCCCTTTGCATTTTATGGATATCTGGGTCAGTTTCAGTTTTGGCCATTGTGAATAAATCTACTTTGAACATTCACACTCAGGTTTTTGCAGAGACATATGCTTTCCTTTCTGTTGGGCATTTAGAACTTCAGTAGCTGTTTTATGACGTGTTTCACTTTTTAAAACCTGTCCAACTGTTTTTCAAAGTGGTTATAAAATTTTACATTCCTAACATCAGGGTATACTTTCTTATTAATTCACATCTTTGCCAATACTTGGTATGATCTTTTAAATTTCAGTCTTTCCAGTCAATATTTACTGGTATCTCATTGTTGCAATTTTCGTTTTCCTGATAAGTAATCTTGAGCGTCTTTTTCTGTGTTTTTTGGTCATGAATATGTATTCTTTTATCAAGTGTCTTTCAAAATATTTGCCCATATACTTTGGATTTTCCTATTGTTAAGGAAAATTAGAAAGAAAAAGGGAAATTAGAAAATATCTCAAGACATAAAATGATGTAGCTTTTTTTGTTACACTGAAGTAATTTTTTTCCTATTCTTAAGTTTGTTGAGGTTTTATCATAAAATGGTGTTCAGTTCATTTCAGTTGCTCAGTCATGTCCGACTCTTTACAACCGCATGGACTGCAGCATGCCAGTCTTCCCTGCCCATCACCAACTCCCAGGGCTTGCTCAAACTCATGGCCATTGAGTTGGTGATGCCATCCAACCATCTCACCCTCTGTCATCCCCTTCTCCTCCTACCTTCAATCTTTCCCAGCATCAGGGTCTTTTCCAGTGAGTCAGTTCTTTGCAACAGGTGGCCAAAGTATGGGAGTTTCAGCTTCAAGCTGAAAGTTTATAGTCCAAGCTTTCTTTATAGTCCAGCTCTCACTTTCCCACATGACTACTGGAAAAACCATAGCTTTGATTGGATGGACCTTTGTTGGCAAAGTAATGTCCCTGCTTTTTAATATGCTATCTAGGTTGGTCATAGCTTTTCTTCCAGGGAGCAAGCATCTTTTAATTTCATGACTGCAGTCACCATGGGCAGTGATTTTGGAGCTCCCCAAAATAAAGTCTCTCACGGTTTTGTTTCCTCATCTATTTGCCATGAAGTGATGGGACCGGATGCCATGATCTTAGTTTTCTCAATGTTGAGTTTTTTAAGCCCACTTTTTCACTCTCCTCTTTCACTTTCATCAAGAGGCTCTTTAGTTCCTCTTTGCTTTCCGCCATAAGGGTGGTGTCATCTGCGTATCTGAGGTTAAATTTTGTCAAATACCTTTTCTGAGATCTATTGAAAACGTGCAATCTTTTATTCTGTTAATATGGTGTATCACATCGGTTGATTTTCCTATTCTGAACCATCCTTACATCTCAGGGGTGATTCCCACTTGGTCATGGTGTGCTGTTGGATATTTTTAATGTGCTGCTGGATTCAGTTTGCTAATATTTTGTTGAGGACTTTTGAATCTATGTTCATTAGGAATACTGACCTGTAGTTTTCTTTTCAGGTGATATCTTTGACTTTAGTACCAAGGTGATGATTGTCTCACTGAACTTGTTAGGAAGTGTTCTCTCATATTTGGTTGAATGGTCCAATGAAGCCATGTGTCTGGAGTTTTCTTTATTGGGAAGTTTTTGATTATTGATTCACTCTCCATGTTAGTTATAGGTCTGTTCATACTTTCTTCATGATTCAGTCTTGGTGTGTCTCTGGGAGTTTATCCATTTCTTCTAGGTTACTCAAGTTTTGGTACATAAATGTTTGTAGTAGCCTCTTATGATCCTGTTTATTTCTGTGGCATCAGTTGTAATGTCTCATCTTTCATTTCTACTTTTACTTATTTTGTCTTTCTTATTAATTGGCTAGCTAAGAATCTGTCAATTGTTCAGCTTTTCAAAAAACTTAGTTTCATCAGTTTTTCTATTATTTTTAAATTTTATTTTATTTCTGCTCTAGCCTTTCTTATCTCCTTCCATCTGCTAATTTTGGACTTAGTTGGTTCTTTTGTCCCCCAGCTCCTAGACATATAAAATTAGGCTGTTCATCTGAGATCTTTCTTCTTTTTAAATACAGATGCTTATTGGTTTAGAAATCTCTCTTAATACTGCTTTTTCCACAACCCATTTGTAGTATGCTGTGTTTTCTTTTGTCATAACTTATTTTCTAATTTCCTTTTTGATTTCTTCTTTGACCCAGTGGTTGTTCACGAGTATATGAATTTCCATATAGTTGTAAATTTTCTAGTTTTACTTCTGCTACTGAGTTCTAGTTTAATTCCAGTGTGGTCAGAAAAGACCCTCTGCATGATTTTAATCTTCTTAAATATGCTAAGACTTGAGAAGAATATATATTTAGCTGCTGTTGTGTGAAATGTTCTATATATGTCTGCTAGTGCCATTTGGTCCATAGTATTGTTCAAATGCTTGCTGTCTTTATTGATCTTCTGTCTGGATGCTTTATCCATTATAGAATGTAGGGCATTGAAGTTTCTTACAGTTATGATATTAGTGTCTTATTTCTCCTTTCAATTTTATCAGTTTGTTTTATACGTTTAGGTACTCTGGTGTTGGATGCATACTCATTCATACTTGTTACATTTTCCTGGTGGATTCACCCTTTTAGCATAATATAATGTCCTTCTTTGTCTCTTATGACAGTTTTTGACTTGAAGCCTATTTTGTCTAACTAAAGTAACACCTACATTCTTTGGTTATTATTTTTATAGTATCTTTTTTCATCCTTTTACTTTTACTCTATGTGTGTCCTTGAGTTGAAAGTGAGTTTCTTATATATAGCTTATTGTTGGGTCTTTCATTTTTTTAGTTCATTCAGCAACTCTTATGTCCTTTGACTTCAGAGTTTAATCAATTTACATTTAAAGTACTATTAAAAAGAAATTATTTATATTGCCATTTTGTTGATGTTTTCCTATTAGTCTTATAGTTCTTTGGTCTGTTATTTCTCTCTTGCTGTCTTCCTGTTTTGTTAATTTTTGGTATTAATACATGTTGTTTTCTTTTCCCTTTTACTTTTGTGTAACTTCTATAGCATATGTGTGCATGTTTATCTTAAGGCTTACAAAAATATCCTACATAACAGTCTATTTAAAGCTGATAACTTAAATTCAATTGCATACAAACTCTATATTTAAACTTCTGCCCACATTCAAACCTTTTAGTGTCATCATTGATATCTATTTATCTTGTGTATCTTTTAATATCTTTAAGTCTTTATATTTTACTTACCTTTTATACCAGAATTATTTACCCACCACCATTATAGTAATACAATTTCTGTATGTGTCTGTATACTTGTTTTTATCAATGAGTTTCATACTTATGCTATTGTGTTACTTTATAGCATCATTTTCAACCTGAAGAGCTCGCTTTAGCATTTCCTATAAGACAAGTCTAGTAGTGAACTCTTCTAGCTTTTGTTTATCTGGGAAAATCATTCTCTCTCCATTTTTTTGAAGGATAATTTTGCAGAGTATGTTATTCTTACTTGGCAGTCCCACACCCACCCCCTCCCCCTTATCCCTTTAATTAGATTATCCCGCTTGTTTTCTGACCTGTGAAATTTCTGCTGAAAAATCTCTCATAGCCTTATAGGGGTTCCCTTGTATGTGACAAGTTTTTTCCTTCTCTGCTTTCAAAATTCAAAGGTCTTTGACTTCTGATAATTTGATTATAACATGTCTTGGAGTGTGTGCATTTCTTTATATTCTTTTGACTTCTTGAATCTGGATGTCTATTTTCTACTCCACTTTTGGGAAGTTTTCAGTCATCATTACTACTGAATAACCTTTCTGGTATTTTCTTTTCTGTCTGGGATTCAATGTGTATATTGGTTTGATGATGTACCAGAAAGTCCCTTTAGCCTTGTTTATTCCTTTTTCTGACTGAATTATTTCCAGCGATTTGTCTTCAGATTCATTGATCCTTTCTCTTGTTTTATTATCCAGTCTGTTGACAAACCACTGAATTTTTCACTTTAGTTTTCATTTTCTTCAGCTCCATGATTTTGTACTTTATATATATATATATATATATATATACACATACATATACACACATTTTTGTTCACACTGCATGGATTGTGGAATTATACTTCCCTGACCAGTGATTGAACTTATGCCCCTTGTAGTGGAAGTGTGAAGTCCTAAAACTGGATGATGAGAAACTGCCTTAATATTTTCTATCTCTTTTGAAGTTCTGCTTTGTTGAAGTTGTTCATGCTTTGGTCTGTTGCCTGTGGTTAGCATCCTTATAACAGTCATTTTGAATTTTCTGTCAGGCAAATTATATAGCTCTGCTTCATTGGGGTTTCTGGATATTTATTTTGTTTTGTTTGAAACATCTTTGATTCATTTTCCTCAGCCTCAACTCTCTGCATTAGTTATACATTATACAAAATAGGTTTTATACATTATAATACATTATACAAAAAATAGGTATTATACAAAATAGGTATCTCCCCCAATCTTCATGGACTGGCCATGAACAGCAGAATACTGCCATCAACCAACTTTTCCAGAGACTATGGGGCCCTCGATCAACTCTTTCCCTCCTCAGGGAGTAGCAGGAAGTTGTAGCCCAGGTTTCTTCACTCTCTGCTGAGGAAGTAGGGGAGCTATATTGTTTGCCAGTTGAAGGTGCTATCCCCATTCTCCTCCAGGTAGCTAAACTGTATTGGACACCTCAGACTTCCAAGACTGGTAAGATAGAAGGTCTCACCTCTGGGGAGCACCCTACAAAACACTGGGGTGCTGGACATATGAACTAACCCCTTCCTTTGGGAGAAGCCCAGAGCTAGGTCTCGTCCCAATTGTATGGCACTGCGCTGGGGTCAGGGACTCTAATGTGAGTCTGTCCCAAACCTCCTCACTGGTTTTGATGATTTTGTTTTGTGTTCACCTGCTATACAGGAGACTTTCGATTAATTTCTGGATTTCTCACACAGGGAATTTGTGAATTGTTGCTGAATTGGTATGTTTGTAGGGGGATGGATGGTCCATCACTATCTTGCTGATGTCACCCCAACATGGCTTCTATTTTCCCCTGTTGTTGACAGTGTTACTGTGAGCAAAATTTTAGGTTGCTGGTTATTTTCTCTCAGCATTTTTAAAATGTTTCACCATCTTCTGGATTCCTTAGTTGTTAATGAAATGCCAAAATAAACTAATTTTCATTCCTTTTTTTGTAATATCTGTATCGAGTTGTTTTAAACACAGTTTATCTTTGGCATTTTAAGATATTACTCTTTGTTCATTTACCTTTAACCTGTCTTGGATTTTTTTTTGCTCTCTGAATTTTAAATTTAGCATCTTTCATAAATTTGGGCAAATTCTAAGTCATTATTTTTTAAAGTAATTTCTGTAAAATTCCAATACATTATATATTAATTCTTTAATCTCTGTTCTTATTTTCCATCTTTTACTTCTCTGAGATATATTTTGGGTGATTTCTTCCTCATATCTTTCAGCTTAATGATTTATTTTTAGCTATTTAATTTGTTCAGTTCATTTCAGTTTGTAATTTAAATTGTTTTTTCATTAAAAAATTATTTCTTTCCAAATGTGCCTAGTTAATTTACATTATTTATCATGTATCAATAGTGTTACCTTATTAAATCAAATAAATAGACATGTTATACTATATGTTTGATAATTCTGACATCTTCGATCTTTGAAAGGAAGAGTCCTCAGCGTGATTTTTCATTTTGAGCTCATGTTCCTTTGAATTTTGTCAGAATTCTGGGTTTATAGTATACTTCTCAACAGATTATTTGGATTTGCTCCCTCCAGGTGCTTGAGGTTACCACCAAGTCAGGGTAACATTAAACTACATTTTTCCAGTTGAGCTTTTTCCTCCTCTAAAATCACAGAAGTGTGATTTCAGGCTTCAAACCTGTGTGAGAATAAGCTTGCTATCCATTTTCAGAGAAGACCTTTTCCCTCAATTTGTATCTCCTTCACCCAGAGCCATGGCAGAGACAAGCACAAATTCCACCACCAACCTCTGAAAACCTTTCTTTCTCCCTAATTCATGTACTTAAGATGTGTATTTCAAGAATTCTAGCCTTTAACTGGAGGGGAGGAGTTCTCTGATTAGACCTCACCACAAGGTATTGCCTCCAATGTCACCTCTTCATACCAATGTGTTGTCACTCCAAGACACTGAAATTCAGGATTTAGGTTAGCAGGAAGCACCAAGCAACCACCCCCAAAACCCAAGACAAACATCTGTGTGGTACTTTACAATTTCACATTCACTTCTTTTTTTATGGCTTCTTGTCTCTGAAGAACTTCCTCACTTACAAACTCAATCATTCACTGAAAGGGATTAAATGCTCTCTGCAGCATTTTAAGACATTTCTCTGAGTCTTTGTTCTTCCAGATGGCCCTGGTTTCTACTTCTATAAACTAGGAGGTGAGGGTCATAAGCTGAGTTAAGAAGGAGGAAGAAAGTTTGCTGAAGAGTGGAAAAGGTTTGAAATGGTGGGAAATGGGAAAGCAAGATAAACAGCGAACACTAAATAATAAGCAGTATAAATGGTATTCAGAAAAGTTCATAGGCAGGAGACCACTTGACAAGACTTTATAGCTCATGGGCTATACAGTAGTCTCATTTCTGATACATATTAGACATAAAACCTTGGATAAATCACACTGTTTATACCTACCTATATCATAGGGATTGTGAAGACATGTGTTGTGAAGTGCTTTGAAAATACTAAATCACATAGAATGTAAGACATTGTAATCATGTCTTTGCCATAGAAATATATCTCAAACTCCTGCTTTACAGATGCTCTCAAGAAAAATATAATCTAGTTAATGGATAGAACAGTTTAGTAGATTTGGATAAAAACAGTTTGTAATCACAGTTATGGATAAAAATTTAACACTGAGAAAAGTATAGTTTCCAGTAGATGGTAACTGACTCATGAGGTGAGACTTAATTTGTTTTGCAAGCTTTTCTGTTTAATAGAATTTGTTAAAACAAAATTAGCAAAGCCCTAATTATTATGGGCCATTTGCCATGATATAAAAATAGTTTTGCTAAGTAAAACTCTAATATATTAAAGCAACTTCATCAGTAAGATTTTACCTGTAGTAATCAGAAGTAACTAATTGAACCAAGAAAATCTAAGAGAATTTTAGCATTCATATCACAGGCAATGTTTTAGGCACAAAATATAAAGATCTCAGGAAGTACACAAATAATTTACCTCATATATTCATCAAAATTAACTCTCAAATTTTAGATGGTTAAATTATTTTCAAGATTTTGGTCTTTTCAAGATTGTCATCCAAAAATATATTCATTACTGTTCTATGAGTTTAAAATATGATAAAGTAACTTCTTATCCTTAGGGAGTTTCTATTTTAGGTGATAAAAGTACTTTTGTGAGAAATCATAGACCATTATAACAAAATGAAAGTACCTGTTAAGTTGAACTCCATCATGTTCTCTGACATTCCATCAATATTTGGAAGAATACATCAAATGTCAGGGACAATGACAGCAGCCATGTATGTGAGAGTTAAGATTCTGAATTTAATTTTCCTAGCTGTACCGGCATTGTGATTTAGTAACTGCATTTTATTGTGATTAAGCAACTGGCACTCATGTTACAAAACTGCAAGGAAAACATGTCAGTATGGGTCGTGGAGGTGAACTCATTGATTTTGGCATGCATCAACAACACTGCAAAGATACTATCAACTCTCATTTTAAGTCCTTTTACTTGTTCCAATGGTAGGTAGCATGTTTAATCAGATAATTTGTTTTAAAGATTGACCCCTTCTCTGGTACAAGTACAAGACTGCGAACTTTTCTTTGGTAAAGTACATGTTCTATTAATCATGCTGGAAAAAGTTCAATAGGTGTTTTAAACTTAGTGCATAGGTTTATTATTTTTTTCCAACTATTTGTTCCAGGAGGTAAGTATGTAAATCTAATTATTTCAGAAAGGGCTACCTCCCTTTACCTGAATTCCATTCAAGTATGGTCAAGAAAAGAAAGAGTGGTTTAGGCAATCTTAACTTTTTGAAAACCTATTTTTAGAATAATTACCACAATGTTTTCGAAGTAGTAATGGTTGTTTTACAAACCTTATTTTTATACTGCTCTATGGTTCTTTGTAACTAAGTCTTTAAGTTAGAATTTAATTTTAAACTACTACTGCTGCTGCTGCTGCCAAGTCGCTTCAGTTGTGTCCGACTCTGTGAGACCCCATAGACGGCAGCCCATCAGGCTCCCCCATCCCTGGGATTCTCCAGGCAAGAACACTGGAGTGGGTTGCTATATGTTTTTAATCAGTGAGAAGTGGATACAACAAATACTTTAAAGAAGTCAAAAGTAAAATGAAACTGGCATTTAATACAACAGATTGGGTAATCAAGAAGCACAACTATTTAAAACAGATATAAGAGTCTTTTGGTTTAAAAAAAAGCCAAATGTTAAGTTTTGTATTTGTCACCATGTAGATTTTCCCTACCACTCTGCTGTAATACAAAGAACTCATTGGGAAAGCCTTATTCGTTCAGAGTGATCCATAGTTCTTCCAGTTACTTGGAACTGATACAAAATTGAATTCAAAAACTGGACATGGAACAACAGACTGATTCCAAGTTGGGAAAGGAATACTCCAGTGCGGTATACTGTCACCTTGCTTATTGAACTTATATGCAGAGTACATCATGCAAAATGCTGGGCTGGAGAAGCACAAGCTGGAATCCAGATTGCAGGGAGAAATGTCAATAACCTCAGATATGTAGATGACACCACCCTTATGGCAGAAAGCGAAGAACTAAAGAGCCTCTTGGTGAAAATGAAAGTGAAAGAGGAGAGTGAAAAAGTTGGCTTAAAACTCAACATTCAATGGGACCATGGCATCTGGTCCCATCATTTCATGGCAAATAGATGAGGAAACGAAACCGTGAGAGACTTTATTTTGGGGAGCTCCAAAATCTCTTCTCCAAAATCACTGCAGATGGTGACTGCAGCCATGAAATTCAAAGACACTTGCTCCTTGGAAGAAAAGCTATGACAAACCTAGACAGCATATTAAAAAGCAGAGACATTACTTTACCAACAAACATTGTCTAGTCAAAACTATGGTTTTTCCAGTAGTCATGTATGGATATGAGAGCTGTACTATAAAGAAAGCTGAGCATCGAAGAATTGATGCTTTTGAACTGTGGTATTGGAGAAGACTCTTGAGAGTCCCTTGGACTGCAAGGAGATCAAAACCATCAATTCTAAAGGAAATCAGTCCTGGATATTCACTGGAAGGACTGAAGCTGAAGCTCCAATACTTTGACTACCTGATGCGAAGAGCTGACTCATTGGAAAAGACCCTGATGCTGGGAAAGATTGAAGGAGGAAGAGAAGGGGACGACAGAAGATGAAATGGTTGGTTGGTATCACTGACTCGATGGACATGAGTTTGAGTACGCTCTGGGAGTTGGTGATGGACAGGGAAGCCTGGTGTGCTGCAGTCCATGGGGTCTCAAAGAGTCAGACACAACTGAGTGACTGAACTGAACTGTTTTAAATACAGATTCCTTTGTATTTTTTCTATTGAATATGGAAATGATTTCTGGTTAAAAATGTCTCTTTTTAAATAGGTAAAAATATGTTCTTTTAAGTATAGTTATGTGTCTTAAAATCGTTCGTTTTATAAAAAGACAAGGATAGACAAACAACTTACACTCTTTCTAGGAGACATTCCAAAAGGAAAAAAAAACTTTAGCCCAGCTTCTTTCCAAATTATGTTTTCTAGGATAATAGAACCTTACTGTTTTTAAAAAGTACATGACACAAACAAGATATCCATTTAACAGGAAGACTTTTAGACATTTAAATATCTTCCTCACTATCTAGGAATAACAGCAATCAAAAGTCTGAAAATCCAATCTGGATATTCTGTAGTTTACGCTATAGAAGTATACTTTCAGAATTTCAAGCTTAAATATAGATGCTTTTTCCCTATTGTGATAATGTTTAGTCAATTTGTGTTTACCTTAGGGTGAGAGGTATGACTGGGAGAAGGCACAAGGGGACCTCCTGCTGCTGCTGCTGCTGCTGCTAAGTCGCTTCAGTCGTGTTCGACTCTGTGCGACCCCATAGACGGCAGCCCACCAGGCTCCCCCGTCCCTGGGATTCTCCAGGCAAGAATACTGGAGTGGGTTGCCATTTCCTTCTCCAATGCACGAAAATGAAAAGCGAAAGTGAAGTCACTCAGTCGTGCCCAACTCTTAGTGACCTCATGGACTGCAGCCCACCAGGCTCCTTTGTCCATGGGATTTTCCAGCCAACAGTAATGGAGTGGGGTGCCATTGCCTTCTCCAAGGGGACCTCCGGGGCACTGAAAATGATGCATATCTTAATCTGGGTGGTGGTAACATGAGTGTATGCATATATAAAATTTCACCTACCTGTATATGTAAGCTTTATGTACTTTATGGTATATGTTATATTTCAAGAAAAAGTAAAAGGGTGTTTAGCTACTTATGAAATGCCCAACTGTTTTACAATGCCTCATTAATATGACTTTGTTAGTCAAAATGGTATAGGAAAAAACAAATTATCTGATATGCATGGCTTAAGGACTGCTAATCATGCTTAGGCAAACTATATCTGAAGCTAAAGCAAAGTTTTAGTGATGAGATGTGCTGGTAGTGTATCAGAAATTGCCAGGGAGAATACAGTGTATCAGCTTAACTATAAAGAACTGAAGTGCTGTAACAGTTTAAGCAACAACAAGAAGATCAGAACACCTGCAAATAAATGATATGACTATGGCATGTTTATTTGACTTATTTACCCATGCTTTTTATTTCTGCTTACTGTTTGGGTTTTTGTCACTGTATTGCTTGGACTTCCAAATGGTTGGGAATTCTGTTACATATTCTTAACTGTTGTTTTTAGTGTGGTAAAAAGCTGAATTTATGATTGTGCTTTTAAAATTATGCATTCAACTTTATAGCTATTACTGGAGAAGAGTTGGGTTTACGCAGGAAATACAAATACACAATCTGCCTCAAATGTTTTTTACTTTTGCTCAGAACCATGTTAATTCTCATCACCTCCAAAAGCCTTTGAGAGGATTAGCTGCATAGACCAATATTGTTCTATATTAGTCAGTATTAAGCATATGATGTCACCTTGTTTCCTCCCCTCCTTAAGCTTTTTTTTTTTTTTTTTTGCAGGGTGGGGGGGAGGGGAGTGGGGTGTTTTTTGTTGTTGTTGTTGGTTTTTTTTTTTGGGGGGGGGGGAATTCTCAAAATTCCGTGGCTTAAATACCACTAGCTGGCACACATGATTGATAAATTTACACTCTCAAACCTGTTTGAAATGGGTCAAATACCTAAGCGCTGCAGAACAATGCAAACCAACCAGCAATTCCTCATAAAAGAGAAAGGGGGTGTGATTAGGTGCCAGCTATTAAGCAAGTTATTGCAAAAACAGTTTGGTGGTTTGTTTCTGCAATAGGCGCAGGTTAAACTAGTATTTTCTCTTAATTCGCTGGAAAAAATAAAAAAGACTAGGCTTTAGGAGGTAGAATAAATAGTCGAGGCATGAAGCCACTGGGGCAAACACACTCGGGGTTTTACGGAGGTCTTTATACTGACCCTCGGGATTGGTTACTGATTATTAACCCTGCCGGGGAACTATCGAACGGAATCTGTGCGAGGCTTATCGAGCCCCGGGTAAGGAGATGCAGGAGGGAATATAAGCTTCTAATAAAAGAAACGCAGTAACAATAGCAGAGGAACAGCTCTGCCTGGTGACGTAATGGCTGGCAGCAGTCCAGCTTCAGCAGAGCTGCTGCTACCTCAGCATCCAACCTCTCTCAACAGAGTCCAGCTTCGGCAGAGCTACCCCGGCTGCTACTTCTTGCGATGCCACTTTGTCGGTGACACCGACACCTTCGCTTACAAGGGCCGGAACGCCAGACAAAGGCTGGTCCTGCTGTTTCAAGTTGTCTGAACAGACAGTCTCACTCACCACCCGCCCCCCCTCCCCAACTCCCCAAACCCCTCAGTAGTCGAATCAATCTGCTGCTTAAGTTTAGGGCCAGAAACCTGGCGCACACTCCCAGCGTGCCTCAGTTTCCCTGGACTGCTCTCGGATCCGCTTCTCCCGGTCCGCACCCCACCCCCTCAACCCGCCACTGATCCTCTGCCCGAGTGAAACGCGGCGGCCCCACTCTCCCGCCCGGCCCCGCGTGCCGGTCCTCCCGCCTTACCTCCGCCAGGTAGAGGTTGAGGAGACAGAGCGTGGAGAACTGGAGACAGGAGGGGAAGCAGTAGAGCAGCCAGTGGGGGAAGAAGTGCAGGTGAGCGGGCGGCCGGAGCAGGGGCAAGGAGCCGCTAAGCGAGAAGGCGGCGGAGAAGAGGGTGGTCCTGAGCGCTGCCCACAGGAGACAGAGGAAGAGACAGAGGCTCTGGTAACTCAGCCGCCGCTCGCGGTACAGGAGCAGCCGCCACAGCTGCAGGTAGGCAAAGGCGAAGAGCGCGGCGTAGAGCAGGGCGTGCAGGATGCTCAGCGCCAACTGCACCGAGCCAGGCACCGCGGCGCCTGAGGCGGCAGCGACCGCGTCTCCGCCGCCCCCGCCGGGCGTCGAGGGCTCGCGGCCGGCCGCCGGACCCGGCATGGACACCCTCATGAGGGGGCTGGGGGGCGGGCGAAAGAGCGCGGGAAGGAAGGGGCCGGACTCGGAGCCGCCGTCGAGGGGGAGAAGGATGTCCCTCTGACCCCCCACCCACCCCAACCTCCAACCCCAGGAAGCGCCGTGACAGGACCCAGAGCCCCGCGGAGAGCAGCCGCGGCTCCTCGGACCCCCCCCCTCCTCTCCCCGGCCCCCCACCCCCGGGGGTCTCGGCTCCTCCTGCTCCGGCTCGGCTCGGTAGATGCAAAAAACAACTCTCGGCTGGAGACAATCAGCTGAGAAACCCGAGCATTTGAGGCGCTCGCTCCGCACCTTGGGCTCCAGCCGATTGGCCCAGGAGGGCACGCCCCCTGGGCGCCGCGCTCGGAAGACCACAGGCCATAGGACCCGTCGCTCAGAGACCCCACGATCTCATTGGGCATTCGCTTTCCCCGCCTGCTCCCTCCCCTTCATTCCCCAACCACGCTGCCGATTGGCCCAACTACTGCACGGCCTACTAGCGCTGGCGGGCGGACTAGACGTCGCCTGTCACCGGGGTGGCTCTTGCACGCCCCCCGCGCTTCCCATTGGCTGGAGAGGCCGCACAGAAGGCCCACGAGGACAGGGAGGAGCCTCGTGGGTTGTTTTTTTGCTCAGGCGTTCGACTCAGATGAGCGGTGCAGGCTGCTGCTGCGGAGGCGGGAGGACAGTGAGCTCTCAGGTAGGGGGAGCGGTTCGCGGTTACTGGGCAGGCAGAGCACGGCCCCGCCTTCTGGCTCTCATCCTTCACGTGGAGGGAACTGTCGGTCCGCAGTCCAGATCCCAGCCGGCAAGTCTTGTCCTCAGGTCTCGGGTACGTAGGTGGCAGCGCGGGTCCTGGAGACGAGAGCTATGGTATCTGCAAGCAGGGATGCTTGCCGGCATTCGGACCTGGTGGATCTACCTCAGCAATGACCGCACCACCCGGCTGTGGAGTTTGGCTTAAATAGGGCCTCACCTGAATGCTTCTGTTTTGTTTTCTTCTTTTTCCCTAGCGTGAGCGCCTATAAAAAGTGAGCCCTTTGTGGGGAGGAATGAGGCGAAGGCTGAACGGAAGGTCTAAGTAAGAGACCTTTGCCTCCCTCAGGACATGTTCCAGAAGAGAGTGGAATGGGATATGGGAAGGGAGTGGAAAGAGAATGGGATGGGTATGGAAGCTGTTTCTGAGTAGGGAGAAAGTGGGCGTTTAAAACTTAGAATTTGGAAAGATACTGTGAGCGTTAAGTTAGGCAAAACGAGACAATCAGAATTTTAAGTATATGATGGATGTCTGGAGAGGAAAAGGGTAATAGTCTGTGCTTTTTAAATTCCAGATGTATTCCTTCAAAGACCGGACCTGTGTGTGGGTGGATGGTTGCGCTGTATCTAGGGCTCAGAGATAAGGAAACAAATGCTGTATTATATTACTTAATGCTGTAAATAAGTGAGGAGTAAATAGATCTTCCCACATACAGTGGACTGACATATTTGTTGACTTGGTGGGGAGGAGAGTTGTTTGGTAACAAAATGAGCAAAGTAGTGCAAAATGATGAGAGAATCATTTGTGTTCCCCTTAGAATGGGTTATTTAAGTATCCCTGTGAAAGACACTGCTACATTTATTTGTGTAGCTAAGAGTCAGCCTTTCCTAACTCACCATCCTAAGAAGCGTGCTGCTGCCTTCTTTCCTAGCTAAGAGATTCACAGGGAAAGTAAAAGTCTCCAGATTGTGGGACAACAGTTCAGCCAGGCACCACATGTTGGTGTGTTCTGAGTTCTGTATAGGGTGTGCCGACAAACTGATGGATGTTGAGGTCTGGTACTGTTCTGTGAAGATCCCTCAGATGAAACACAGCTGAGCAGGTAAACTTGGAGTGAGAAGTTCACAGGCCTAATCCAAAATCAGTGCTCTACAGAAGGATCTTTGTTTGTTTGCAGCATAAGGCATTTGCCTCATGTATTCATAGAGAATGTGGTTAGGCCAGTACACTGATTTGAAAGGGTTCAGAGAGCTCCTCGCCCCAGTGACTTAATTGATTGCAGTTATGTGCTTTTGGAGAAGGAAATGGCAACCCACTCCAGTGTTCTTGCCTGGAGAATCCCAGGGACGGTGGAGCCTGGTGGGCTGCCGTCTATGGGGTCGCACACGACTGAAGTGACTTAGCAGCAGCAGCAGCAATGTGCTTAAGCACATCAATTAAGCATGGATTCAGAGTTATGTGCTTTTAGGCACTTGTGAAAATCAGGAAAGCCACTTATTTTCTGGCATATTTTATTTTTGTATGTTTTTTTTTTTTTTTTTTGTAAAATCTTTAATTCTTACATGCGTTCCCAAACATGAACCCCCCTCCCACCTCCCTCCCCATAACATCTCTCTGGGTCATCCCCATGCACCAGCTCCAAGCATTTTTGTATATTTTATAATCAATGAATCAGGTCATGAATAGATTTTATCCATGAAGGGGTTTTTCTTTTTTCCCGAAATTCTCTACTTAAAGTGAGAGTAAACCACACATGGGCTTTCCAGGGGGCTCAGTGGTAGAGAGTCTGCCTGCCAATGCTATAGAAACAGGAGACACAGGTTCGATCCCTGAGTCAGGAAGATCCCCTGGAGAAGGGAATGGCAGCCCACTCCAGTATTCTTGCCTGGAGAATTCCCTTGGATAGAGCAGCCTGGCAGGCTGTAGTCCATGGGGTTGCAAAGAGTTGGACACAACTGAGCACACACACACACATACTCGTTTCACATCTTTGCTTGTGAGTTTTGTTTTTTTTTTTTTTAATTTCAGTGTCATAGGAAATCAGGATAGTCACCTTTTTCTCCTTCCTTTTTGGGGCCATGTATATGGGGAGGTGTAGATAGAAGATTTGCCTCACTCCCTCAGGGAAGCTCTTTAAGTGGAGATGTGTTGATCCTTTTATTGCCTCCTTTGGGTCATTAATGATAAACTGTGAGATTTATCATTTATGAGATCTATTCAGCATTTTATTGGAGGCCGGTTCAGTGAACAGGTTCTGTTCTCCCATAGCGGTGTTAAACTGTAAGTAAGCTAATTTTTGACAGGATGTTCTTACAGGAACTTTGCAAGTATTATATGCCCCATTTGTTGCAGAATATGAAGTGTGGCTTTTCCCAGAGAATGATGCCTGCAGATCTTTGTTTAATGTTTAGAGTTGCTGATTTCCTCTTTCTCAAAAGGGGAAACTGTTAGTTTTATGTTTAATGATAAGGGGAATTTAGGCCTTTACAGAAGAAACTAACCAAGGGTCTTCTAGAAAAGCTTGTGCCTGGAAAACCTAAAATTTGAAATGTGTCCCTGATGTACAATGGTTGAATATTGTTGTTTCGGGAGAGGAGATTAGCACAGTGGTCTTTGAAAGGAGAACTGTTTGCCAAGTGTTATATATGGGACCCAGTTCCCAGATGAGATTGCTTCAACTGAAAAGGGCCATCAGCTGCTCCATCTGCACAGAAGGGCAAATCCTGTCTACCCCTCTCACTAGCAGGAGGATCAGTGTTTTTTGCTCCTGAGGTACTTCCTCCTCCTTTCTCAGAATTCTGGTGCTGAGCAAAACAGACTTCTGTTGTCATTAAAATTTTATTTACAAGCTTTAGCCCTTTTTGTACTTAAACTTCATGCATCCTTTCTTACAGTGTTTGTCATCCTCTTGTATTTGTCTTTGGTTAAATGTCACATACTTTTTCCCAACTTTTAAATGACCTGTGCATGCATACTTCTTTATAGTTTAGAGATGAGGCAGAAGTTACATCTTACATACTGACTCTGATTATTCAGCCAGGAGCATCATATTGAAGAACTGAGGGCTCTTTCCAGATCTAGAAGCTAAGAGTCTGCACTTAGTGGGGAGGTGTCTGTGTGTAGTATTGGCAAATTTTTGCACATGAGTTCATTTTCTTTTCATATTGGCACTGGTTGTGGTAACAGTCAGTTGCATTTTAGAGACATCTTCCCTTTTAAAATCTTCCTAACTTGAAATTGGGTCAACTTCTTGTGAATTCTTTGAAATATATTCCTTTAAGATCTAGGATATGTTTTTATGTTCAAGTCACTCTCTTCTTAGCTGTTACTAAAACAAATAGGGCTAGGTTGGGTTACAGTGTAATAACAACCCTAAATCTTTGAAAGTTTAAAGCAAGATGTTTAACACTAGTAGACTGGGAGCCTTGTCCCATGTTGCCCTCTTCCTGAGACTTGGTTTAACAGTTTGAGTATTTTCAATCATTGTGACAGAGACAAAGTGTATCATGACACATACACACTGACTTTTAAAAGCTTTTGGAAGTTACATATGATAGTTTGCACATCTCATTGGCCAAATCAAGTCATGGCCATATGTTAACTCGAGGAAGTGGGGAAGTAGAATTTTAACACATGTAGAGACCTAGAAACATTTGGACACTCTACCATTTCTGTGAGTAGACATTCTCCTTCCTATATGTACTTCAAAGAATCCACCTGCCAATACAGGAGACATGGGTTCAATCCCTGGGTCAGGAAGATTCCCTGGAGAAGGAAATGGCAACCTACTCCAGTCTTCTTTCCTAGGAAGTCCCATGAATAGAGGAGCCTGGCAGGCTACAGTCTGTGGGGTCCCAAAGAGTCAGGCACGACTTAGTGACTAAACAACTATATTCTTCTTCCTGTATGTACTTCATCCTTGGCTCCTCCCTGTGGAGATAACCCCTAACTCCCATTCAGTCACTGTGTCATGCTCAAAGTCTGGGATCTCTGAGTAATGCTTAGTAGCCATGATCTCTGGACTTCATAAGTTATCTGTTTCCCTTACACTGTTGAATTCATAGAGTAGTTGTAGGGACATATAACTACAATACGTGTTCTTATTAATAATATTTGAAGAGGAGAAGAATGGAAGACATAAACCAGACACTGAACTGTAGCGTTTTTGGAACCTTGCTGGACAGATGTTGCTAGGGCTCAAAGTATAAGAAAAATGAAATAAAAAAGCATATCAAATGACTAGTTAACGTTTGACTAGCCCACAGATTTACTTTGTGAAATTGCTATAAAAGCTGCTAAACATTTATAGTCAATTTCTGTGTTTTTCTCATTATTGTAGACCAGTGCTGCTGCTGCTGCCGCTAAGTTGCTTCAGTTGTGTCCAACTCTGTGCGACCCCATAGACGGCAGCCCACCAGGCTCCCCCGTCCCTGGGATTCTCCAGGCAAGAACACTGGAGTGGGTTACCATTTCCTTCTCCAGTGCATGAAAGAGAAAAGTGAAAGTGAAGTCGCTCAGTCGTGTCTGACTCTTAGCGACCCCATGGACTGCAGCCTACCAGGCTCCTCTGTCCATGGGATTCTCCAGGCAAGAGTACTGGAGTGGGGTGCCATTGCCTTCTGTAGACCAGTGACAGTTAATATTCTAGCACATGCCCTAGAGCATAGTTCTTTATGGTCCTTGGCTTTGGCTTGCAAGAGATCCTTTGATTTTTATCATCTTTGGCCACATCTGAAGTTGGACTTTGGAGAATATGGCCTTCTTTCTGTGGCTGAGCAGTTTTGTCAGTGTGTTTCCTGACCCTGCAAAGGTGGGGACTTAGGAATTGTTTTAAGTTTTGAACAGCTAGACTTTTAGATGGTGGTGCTTCTTTGAATACCTTTCTTTTATTTCCTCGTTAAACGTAATCAACAGCAACTATCACATACTACTCATCTTCTGTCTTCCAGCCTCTTCTCTTAGGGCCATAAATAAGTTCTTTAGCCACATGAACCTAACTACATGCTCATAAATTCATTAGGTACTTCTCACTTCCAAATTATTGTAGCGACAGTTTTATCAAATGTTTTGTTATTCCTTAACACGAATCATTTGTTGAGGTCATGTCTCTGTGTTTCCTCGAAGAGAAAGAGTTCCCATGAGTAGTCTCAGAACAGTTTCCTGCTGCTTGGCCCCTGAGCCTACCTATGTGTGGGGTTCTTGTTAAGGCAGCACCTCACTTGTGATTTATATACTGGTGAAGATAAACTAGATTATGCTGCAGTAATCCACCCCCTCCTGCCACACCAATCTCAGTGGTTTAAGACAACAAACCTATGTTATTTCTTCCTCTGTCATGTATTCATTGCATACCATCTGGGGGTTCTCTGGGCTGCACCCCATCTGGGACCTATGCTGACAAACAGCGACCATCTGAGTGTTTTCAGTGACTGTGACAGAAGGAAAAAAAGCCAGGCACGTTGCACAGTAGCTGTTAAACTGTTGCGTGAGACAACCTTATGTGCTTATAGTGTTGAAAAAGCAAGGTATATGGGGTTTTAGTTTATCAGCTCTATTGTAAATTGAGAACTAAATTGTTTCTCATTACCCCTGAAATGTTAAATTGAAGAGTAAATGGTTTTCATGACCACTGAAATGATAAATGTCTAATTTAGTATGATTTTTTTCCCTAAATTTTTCATTCTTTAATCTCTTCATTCTTTACTGAAAAGTTCCACTCCTATCCTTATGAGTAATTCTTGCTACTTTTTTTTTCCTGTCTCCTGTTTTGACATAGTGATCTTTTGCTTAAAAGATAAGGAATCTATTTATAATTAAAATTAAAATTCTCACCTATACCTGTTGGTGTATCTTTACTTTCTAAAATTATGATGTTTAATATAAAAACTAATTTCCCCAAACTATGTTCTTTTAAATGTAGATAAAATATATCAGCAGCAGAAAAGCTTCCTGAAAGAAGAAATTGTTCAAAAGAAATTTGAAAGTAGCAAAAGTATAAGAAAAGAGAACTGACAGTGGACACAGAGAACAGCATGGGAGTAAGTACAGCATGAAAGAAAATAAGAAGATGATATATAGACTAAATCTGTGTTCAGAAGATAGAACTGAATTAAAATATGAGTTGAGGGACCTACTTGCTTTTCTAAACTGTTTAAATCCATCAAAAGTTACTAAATGTATATTTGGAAGGAATGTTCTTAAATAGTTTCAGTAGATATCCTCTAGGGTAGGTGACCCCAACCTTTTTGGTGCCAGGGACCAGTTTCGTGGAAAACAAGTTTTCCATGTATGGGGGTGGGGGGCAGGAAGGGTGGTTTCAAGATGATTCAAATTTATTACATTTATTATGCACTTTATTTCTATAATTATTATATCAGCTCCACCTCAGATCATCAGGCATTAGATCCCAGAGATTGTGGAGCCCTATTCTAGAGGATTTAAAGTAACAAGAATGTAGACATATATTTTGGATCTCATTTTCATGTCAGTGGTTTTAATTGCTATTTGAGTATTAATTGTAAATCCATTCTAGGTAGAGAATGATTAAATGCCCTGTTTAAAAAAAAATGGATTGAGTAAAGTTTGAGAATTAATTTTAGAATCCTTAGAAATGACAGCTTAACACACACCAGTAAGTGGGTTTTCCCTGATGGTTCAGTGGTAAAAATTCACCTGCAATGCAGGAGATGCAGGAGACTCAGATTTGATCCCTGAAGTTGGGAAGATCCCCTGGAGGAGGAAATGGCACCCCACTCCAGTATTCTTGCCTGAAAAATCCCATGGATAGAGGAGCCTAGTGGGCTGTACAGTTCAAAGGTTCACAAAGAGTCAGACACAACTGAGCACACACACACACCAGTAAATAGCTATTAAACATAATATACTTAGTATTGTGTTTTCCAGACATCTTTGATATCTTTTGTATCAAAAATTAATAGTATTATCAAATCAATGTCATTATATATCATCCCCTCTCATATTTGTACTAGGAGGAAATAGTAAAGTATTAGCAAAATCAAACCTGAGACGAATTTCTTATATTATTCTTTTTACAGATTTTACTTCATTCATTCATTTAACAAATTCCTGGGGCACAACTTTGCCGAATACCTACGCTTACCAGGTATTGTCCTGGGCAACAGAAAAAAATAGTGAAAAAAATAGATTCTCCTGTCTGTATACAGCCGCAGCTGATGACGTCTTCCAGGTTCAGTGTGTTTAGAGCTGGCATCTCTTTTGTCATGATGTGCATTTTTTATACATCAGCAGTAGACTCTCCAGAGCTGAGTCCTCAGACATTCTTCAGTACATTGCAACCAGGAAAAGCCACCTTAGTTTATTTTTGTCAAGCTGGTAAGTATTTTTTATATTTTAATATGATTTTTGTGATGTTTCTATTGGTGGTTAATCATTATGCTCAGAGAGAACTTATTGTCAGGATTAATAAAATGTGCTTTAAAGCTGCTAGTGTGATATGCCTACCTAGGTTTGAATCCTGACTTTGCTTCTTCACCTGTTGTGTGACCTGGGTCAAGTCACTTAATCTCTCTGTGTGTCTTTTTTGTCATCCATAATGAGGAAGTTGTGTGTGCTTTATAAATTTGTTGTGACGATTAAGTGACTTAGTTCATGTCCCTAATCCAGCAAATACTAGGTGAGAATTAGCTATGAGTAATATCATTTCATTGTCATTTCTAAAAGTAAACATTTTGATATTTTTAGCATGTAAATATTTTTAAAGTGTTTTAAAACTTTAAATATAGTAATACTGATGCTTAAGTTTAATACTCTGCTTTAACCATACTGTTAATTATACTGAATTAATTAATACAGCTATTGAACATAACTGATCATTGTCACGGTTCTATTAAAATTTCTCGTGCCTTAAAAAATACTATTCTTGGAATTAGTAAGTGAATTCACATATTTGTTGGCTCCCTTATAGGGCTTCCCTGGTGGCTTAGAAGGCAAAGAGTTTGCCTCCAATGCAGGAGACCTGGGTTCAAACCCTGGGTTGGGAAGATCTCTTGGCAACCCACGCCAGTATTCTTACCTAGAGAATTCCATGGACAGAGGAGCCTGGCGGGCTACAGTCCATAGGGTCACAAAGAGTCAGGCACGACTGAGTGACTAACACTTTATTATACTTAGGGTTTGAAAATGGTATGTTAAAATAATTTTGAAGTTTTTGTACGTGTGTGTTGTGTATAGTATTAAACTTGGAAAAATAATGACATCTGTTCCATTTAAATTAAACATTTATTTGTCCAGTTTATGTTTAGAAAGCTTTTAAGGTCACAAAATGAAAATATTTCATGATAAAAATATTAGAAATAAGAATAATGAGGCAATAGGAAATAGGGTACAAAACTATGTAATTGGGTTTGTTTAGCTACTTATTTGTTGTTGCATATAATTGAGCAAACTAATATATTTCTTTTGCAGTTTGCAGCTTTTGGCTTTAATTTTAAAAATTCATTTTTCCTAAGGGGCAAGTCATAAAACATTCATAAAACATTTCTTATTTTAGAGTCTCCAAGAACTTCTATGTTTCTTGAAGAACTGAATGAGGCTGCTAAACCTCTCCAGGACTATGGAATTTCAGTAGCAAAGGTAAAAACATATTTATGTTAATAAATTATTAGTGACAAACATTTTACAGCTGTGTGACCTAAGAGTGAGTATCTAAAAATAATATGTTGTTTCACATTTTTTTCAAACTGGAAAAATATTTTTTCTATCTTTTTTTTCATAAGAATAAGCAGAAGTATAGATGGTTCCAAATTATTGTACAAATTAGTACAAATTACAGCGGGAAAAGCTATTTAAAATTCTTAGAGCTTTATTTTGTAAAGCATTCTATTGGAGCTATAGTGTCATTTTTTCAGTCTTATATATAGGCTCTTTTTATTTTGCCTAAGAAATATATCATAATAGATATTCATAACTATTAAAACATTTGTATTAGCACAAACTGAGGTATCAAAATTGAAGTAATTGAAGTGTGTGTTTTTGTTTGTTCTTTCATATTCTATCTTTATAATTGCTTCTGTTGTGGTTGTCATATTTATTTTTAGAAAAATGTTAAGACAACCTAATTTGAAATCACGTATTTAATTTCTCAAAAAGTGTTCAAACTTGCTGTGGGGTATTATGGAAAATTTCCAGATGCTTCATGGTTTAAACGGCTTCATGAGCCTTTCATTTAGTTTAAACTTAGGATTTGTACCTCAGAAAGTGGAATGATTAATTACCCAATGATCATTAAATTCCTTCAGATCAGTGTCTCCCTGACTTTCTGTGTGCGTTCTTTCTTTACTAGTTCATTAACCTTCCTCCTTTGAGAGATGGCTACTGTCTCTCTTGATCCCTGCAGCTTGAGTTCCCAGGGCAGGAAACAGAAAAGTTAACTGACTGTGACTTTTAAAGGGAAACTCTTCACTCTCACCACAGAACACTTCTGACACCAAATGTGTCTGTTTTCCACACCAAGCAGGTCTGACACCAACAACCCAGCGTTAGCACAGACCCCTCAGGGGAAGGGTACAGTCCTGTGAGATTGCTCTCACTTCAGATGCCAGTCACAGGGAGTGAACGATCCCCAGCTTTCCTACGACTTCTGTAGAACTTGGCCAGAGATGGGGGTTCTCACAACCCCATCCTCAGGGTCCATAATTGGCTACAGAGACTTACAGAACTCAGGGAAAGACTTTCCTTAACTGTTACTGGCTTCTTATAAAGGAAATCTCAGGAACGGCCAGGAAGAAATACATGGGCAAGATCTGGAAGAGTCTCAAGTCCAGGAGCTGGGAAGCGGGGCTGAAAGTTACCACTCTCTAACCTTGCCTTTTGCTGGCAACCAGCACCCTTCCTGAAGCTATCTAGGGGCCCCAACTGCCAGTCATTTCATTTGCATACAGACAGACACTCTTATCACTACCAGAGATTCCAGGGGTTTTAGAAACTCTGATATTTGGGGTTAAAGGACCAAATATTAGAACAAAAGATACTCCTACCACTCCATCATTCAGGAAATTACAGGGTTTTAGGTGCTTCCCTAGAGGCTCAGTCAGTAAAGAATATGCCTACAATGTGGGAGACCGCTGCAATGCGGGAGACCGCTGCAGTGCAGGATACCTGGGTTTGATCCCTGGGTCAAGAACATCCCCTGTAGGAGGAAACAGCAGTCCACACCAGTATTTTTGCCTGGAAATCCCATGAACAGAGGAGCCTGGTGGGATACAGTCTCTGGGGTTGCAAGCGTCAGACATGACTTAGCAACTGAACCACCATAACCACCACCAGGAGCTCTGTGTCAGGAACGAGGGGTAGAGACCAAATATATATTTCTTATTATATCATAGTTATATTCCTTGGAGAAGGAAATGGCAACCCACTGCAGTATTCTTGCCTGAAAAATCCTGTGGACAGAGGAGCCCGATGGGCTATAGTCCAAAGATCACAAAGAATTGGACACAACTAAGCGACAAAGCATACCTTAAAAAAAAATCTTTTTTTTTTTTTAAATGTCAGTTTTCTTTGTATAGAGGTCTCAGGGTCTCGATTAACTGTGAACCAGTTTATTCTCTAGAATGGTAATGGCGCTCAAGCTTTGAACAAAAATTGAGATTTAGAAACAAAATACTGGGTATGACACTCCAAAGGGATAATCATACTGTTTATCTAGCAGTCAGTAAACTAATTTAACTATGTGTCTGCTAACTGGAGTAGAATATGAAGGTTCATGCCTAAAGATCACCTTTATGAACTAACAGTTCATAAAGCTTTTATAGTTGAGGACTTTAAGCTGTGTGGAAAGGAAACTGTGGTGAAAGAGATAGACCTAGACCTTGAGTACCTAGCTCAGTCCCTGGTACATAGTAGATACTCAGTATTGTTTATGAGAGTGAAATGAGCTCACTATTATTTAGTCTCTTATTGGATTGTAGACTTAAAAAATATTCACAACCTAAAAGTTGAGAGTTATGTTTTCTTAGGAGGGACTTTTTAGGACTTAAAACCCAGGAGCCAGCATCTCAAGTAACCCTGAGAGAAGAGCTCTGAGGAGTTAACAGGGACAACCAGATTTTGTAGGAGTTTTGTCAAAAAGGGCAGGTCATTTGAATGTCAAAATTGATTGCTGTTAATTAAAGGAAAATCAGATATCTCAAGTTAAGGAATTTAGCGCTTTTCTGTGTATGGGAATATGCAAGAGTCTGAGCTCACTGAAATCATTCCTTTGATATGTACCTCAGCTATCTGGTGCCAGTAGCCTATATTTTCACATCCTGAGTTTTCTCAGGGCCCACCTTCAGTGGTGGCTGCCATCACTGATGACCGTGACATCCTTTGTTTACTGATACGGCAGGAAATATTCCATTTCTCAAGATAGGAAAATGACTGAGATCTTTTTCTTTGGAGAGTAGATATCCAAAACACATTCACAGACTTTTTTTTTTTTTTTTCCCCTGGTTACACTGCACACCTTTGGGAATCATAGCTCCCTGACCAAGGATTGAATCTGGGCCCTTGGCAGTGAAAGCTTGGAGTCCTAACCACTGTACTGCCAGAGAATTCCTGCAGACCATTTTAATAACTGGCAGAACTTGGTCACTATAAGAGGTACAAATAAAATGCTGTAGAGGTTTAAAAGAAAGAAGTCTTACATGATTATCAAAGTGGACGTCATATTATGGTATTGGGAAAGACGTCACAAAAAGTAGCATTTTGAGATTGTCTTCAAAAGTTAAGATTTCTTTAGGCAGATGTAGATGAAGAAAACACTAAATTACAAATGGATAAATGTTCCAGTTAAGAAAACGATTGTCAGGCTGGGAACAATAACCAAACCCAATTGTAAGATATTTAGAAATGTATCTTCAAGGCTTTAGAAACTCTCAAAGTAAATAAAGGACAAAAACTATATCATGCAAATAATAACCAAAAGAAAGCTGGTGTGACTATATTACTTTATCAATGTAGATTTAAAAGCAAAAAACCTTTAGGTCATCTTTTTTCTATCATAACCAATCCATTAATAAGTTCTTCAGGTTCTACTTCCCTGGAAGCTCAACTGGTAAAGAATCTGCCTCCAATGAAGGAGACCCCGGTTCAATTCCTGGTTCAGGAAGATCCGCTGGACAAGGGATAGGATATCCACTCCCATATTCTTAGGCTTCCCTTGTGGCTCAGCTGGTAAAGAATCTGCCTGCAATACGAGAGACCTGGGTTCAATCCCTGGGTTGGGAAGATCCCCTGGAGAAGGGAAAGGCTGCCCACTCCAGTATTCTGACCGGGAGAATTCCATGGACTGTACAGTCATAGGGTTGCAAAGAGTCGGACACGACCGAGCGACCTTCATTTTCACTCAGGTTCTACTATCAAAACCATGCAAACTTGACCACTTCCGGTATCTTCATTTCCAGTATCTTGTCCAAACATGCTCACTTCTCCTCTGGGAAACCACAACAGCTGCCTATTTGGCCTTTCTCCTTTCACTTTTGTCTCACCAAACCCTTCTCCACATGTAAGCAAAAGTATCAGATCTCAGAAAGTTTTCCCATTACAGTTGTGTTAAAATCGAAACTCCTCTTTGGATACTGACTTCCTTTTATCTCACTTTCTGTTCCTCCTCCTTCCTCAGTTTATTCCTGACACTTGCTAGTTGTCTTTTTGTTACTTGAACCTGCTAGATGTGTATTTCCATAAGGCCTTTGCAGGTATTTCCCCCTCATCTCTTCCACATATTTTTATATTTGCATCCATCACTCCATTACTTCACTTCTTTGTTCACATGTTACATCCTCAGAGAATCCTTCTTTGATGAAGGTAAGCCTTCTTTAGGTCATACACTATCCCCATAGTAAGTTTTTTTTTTCCTTCATAGTACTTAACATTACATATTATTTAGTTTTTAAATGGTCTGTCTCTGCTTTTAGAATATGAGTTCTAAAGAGAAAGATTTTAATTTGGAACATAACTGTGCTCCCAATGAAGAGAATAGTGACTAACATATGATAGGTGTTCAAATGTGTTTTGAGTGAATGAAGGCACGAATCTGTTATCATAACATCAACCATCCCCTATGCTCTGAGTTTAAAAAATTTGTTTTTAATTACAATAAAGTTCTTGGCTTTTAGATATGACTATACTCTGACTTTTAATTCTGGTTCTCTATTCCTCATATCTTTTCTGGGTATCAGTTCTCTTTTAGTAGCTGTTTGAAAAATAAAACAAATGTAGCTTTTCCACTTGTCACTGTGCTTCCTCAAACTCCATTAAAGTTAACCTGAAACCAAAAACAACCAAAGAACCCAGTAAAAAAGAAAAAGCAAGTTTAACAGAATCCAAAACAAAATACTAACTGTTCCTCCAACCTTAGTTTTGGTAAGTTATGTTGCAGGCAACCCGCTTGCCTTGTCTGACAGCCTCTTCATTCTCTCTCTTTCCTTCCCCTCTGTGTCCCATGGTGCATATTATATGCTCAGTCTTCTTAGTTTTACTTTCTGTATTTGTGAAAAGTCTCTTGAATCTCTTCTGTCCTTTTCTGCTTTACTTCAGGACCCCATCATCCTTGACCTGTGAAAGTGAAAGTGTTAGTCACCCAGTGGTGTCCCACTCCTTGCAACCCTATGGACTGTAGCCCACCAGGCTCCTCTGTCCATGGGATTCTCCAGACATGAATACTGGAGTGGGTTGCCATGCCTCCTCTAGGGGATCTTCCTGACCCAGGGATCCAACCTAGTCTCCCACATTGCAGGTGAATTCTTTACGCTCTGAGTCACCAGGGAAGCCCTTCTTGACCTGTGGTGGTGGTGGTGGTTTAGTCGCTAAGTCGTATCTGACTCTTGCAACCCCATGGGCTGTAGCCTGCCAGGCTCCTCTGTGGAATTCTCCAGGCAAGAATACTGGATGGGTTGCCATTTCCTTCTCCAGAGGATCTTCCTGACCCAGGAATGGAACCCAGGTCTCCCGCATTGCAGGCAGATTCTTTACCGACTGAGCTACGAGGGAAGCTTTGACCTGTACCGATGTGATATTCTGTCAACTCGCTTCCTTGCCTTTGTGCTCTCATGCCTTCCATTTCATCTGCATGTTGCTGCCAGGATCGTCCTCTTGCTTTTCACATAGAGTCTTCATTGTAAACTATCAAGAGTGTTGCGGCTGCTCTAAAATCATCAGGGACTCAGACTCGTTCTTTCTGTTGCACCATCCTTAGCAAGGATTTCTCCTTTAAGGCTCCTTTATGGCCCGTGATGACCGCTGGTGCCTACCTGTCTTGTTAGGTTTTTTTCTTTGTCAGCAAGGAGTGGGAAGAGCATGAGTATCAGTCAACCTCCTTTAAGACCCTTCTGCTAAGCTGCTAAGTTGCTTCAGTCATGTCTGACTCTGTGCAGCCCCATAGACGGCAGCCCACCAGGCTCCACCGTCCCTGGGATTCTCCAGGCAAGAATACTGGGGTGGGTTGCCATTTCCTTCTCCAATGCATGAAAGAGAAAAGTGAAAGTGAAGTCGCTCAGTCGTGTCTGACTCTTAGCGACCCCATGGACTGCAGCCTACCAGGCTCCTCCGTCCATGGATTTTCCAGGCAAGAGTACTGGAGTGGGGTACCATTGCCTTCTCCGAAGACCCTCCTGGGAATGCCAAACCTGTGACTTCTCCTAACATTATATAGCTATCCTTAGCTTTTGGGGGAGTCTGGAAAAGTCTTTTAATGGGGGCACTTGCTATTAGTGACATTCTGTTAGTGAAGCAAAAAGAGTGAGATGGATTTGTGGTGGGGAGCCAGCAGTATCTGTCATACCTGTGTTCTAGCTACTGAGATGCTTCTGTGGTTCCAACTTACCATTCACTTCTCTGTTTCCTGGCTTTTGCCCATGATTTTTTTGTCTTGCCTTTATTGTTTCCTTCCTTTTCTAAGTCATTGCCTCCTACTTCCTTCATAAGATTGAATTGAATTGTGTATGATTAAATATAACTCTTTGGTATAGAAACTTTTCTCTGGGTTTCTTTCTCTGGGTTCCCTCAAGCAGTTGAATAAGTGAGCAGTTACAGCATATAAACCAGAAAAAAAAAGTAAAATAAGAACTGTGATCTGGAGATACACTGCACTATTGAACTTGCCTTTGTGTTTCCCTAACCAAGAAACTCTGCCATTTGCTCTACACTCTTAAGCGTTAAATATAATCTTTTAAAGGTTAATTGTGTCACAGAAGAAACATCGAAATACTGTGGAAGTGAAAAGGACTTGATGAAAGCATATTTATTCAGGTAAACTAGTTTTTTTTTCACTGGGATGGATAAATATAAAGCTATACCTCTAAAATATTCAAGTATACAAAATGTCACAAAGCCAGAAGGAAGCTCTGTGTAGTGGGGATCATATGAAGCTTAGCAAAAAAGTCTAAGTAATAAATTTGTTACCTCCACGTTGGCTTCCTAATCTATAGATGGAGGAGAATGATACTTAACTGTCAGGGTTGTTTTGGATATTATATGAGAATCTTATGTAAGCTTTGACTGCAAATGCCTGGTAAGCAAGCACTTAGGATATGTAATGTTCTATGTAGCTATGTCAGGTTAGGTGTGAAATAAATGCCTTACTACTTTATTTTTGAGGGGTCTACAGATTTCCAGGTTATAGATTTCTCCATACTGGGGTCTGCTAATCTGAGTCAGCAAACTCTTGGGATTTGGCCTAGGAAGTAGGGACAGGTCCTTTCTCCTCCAGGACTTGCTGCTAAGGACCCTTCTTTGTCTCTTCTGCTTGTCTCCTTCCCAGCCCATTTGGGGGCATCTGTGTATGCTGTGAGACAGGGAGGCTGGGAGGAAGCCTTGTTGGGACTCAGGTTTTTTCCCAGTCTTTTTGCCAACCACAGAGCCAAAGCTTTTCAAAGTGAGCCTGTCTATGAGGTGTGTATAGTAAGTATTTGAGTGTATGTTATGACCAGTGCTCTGGCAAGTGCATTGGATAGTGAGTAAGACACAGGTTTTAACATCAAAGAACTTCCAGTCCGTGTGTTAGAGCCACAAGTGAATTGCATGCTAAGGAAATCTTTCTGTGATGCTTTACAGGGGCAACATACCACTGAGAGAATTCCCAACGGATACCTTGTTTGACGTGGATGCTATCGTTGCTCATGTTCTCTTGTAAGTTCAGGGGGCACTTGTTCACTTACTCATTTGTTATTTATCTATTGATTTCATTTTAGACAATTGCAATCCATTGTAATACTTTAGGGCCTTAACATTATATTTGTAAGCATCAGTTTTATACATATTGCTTGTCTGTTTTCCCACGTAGTGAAGTGAAAATTGCTCAGTCTTGTCTGACTCTTTGCGACCCCATGGACTAAATAGTCCATGGAATTCTCCAGGCAAGGATACTGGAGTCGGTAGCCTTTCCCTTCTCCAGGGGATCTTCCCAACCGGGGATCAAGCCCAGGACTCCCACATTGCAGGCAGATTCTTTACCAGCTGAGCCACAAGGGAAGCCTGTTTTCCCCTGTAGGGTATTTATAATTTCTTGAATGGCAAAGCATACAGAAACATGGAAATATTCTGCATAAAAGTAGGAAATGGTACAACCTGGCCACCTGGGTCATACTATTGCTCTTGCCTTTGATTCTGTCTGTGGAGTGAGGATTTTACCAGGTCAGAAGCTCATCTTTGCTATTCCTACTAGGGTTTTTGAAATGTCTAGCCTCCTTTTCACCCCTGCCTGATTTTTTTCTGGAGTCTGTAGCTCTGTGCCTGCTCAGCAAGTACAGAAACATTTCACATATCCTCAGCACATATTGAATGTTTATTGAGTGAGTGAATCTAATTTAACTCTCCTAGCATGGAATCATTAGGCCTGGGATTCAGACTCACCTGGAGTCCATTCCTCCTCAAATGAAGCAGTAATATCTTTGGTGACAGAGCTAACAGCTACGACTTTTCAGGACATGACTTTGCATGGACTTTTTCAATTTAACGTTTACTGTGGTTCTTTTGCCACTGAGACCTTTTCTGACATTGAGTATCTTATTTTCTGCGCGGCTCCCATCTTCCTTCTCTTCTACCTGATTCTCACAAAAATGAGACTTTGGGTGAAATTTCATGTTAGTCACTCAGTCATATCTGACTTTTTGTGACCCTATGGACTGTAGCCCACCAAACTCTGCTGTCCATGGGATTTTCCAGGCAAGAATACTGGAGTGGGTTGCCATTGCCTTCTCCAGGGGATCTTCCCAACCCAGGAATCAAATTCACATCTCCTGTGTCTCCTGCACTGCAAGCAGATTCTTTACCCGCTGACACATGAGGGAAGCTCTGGGTGAAAGTTAAGTTACAGGACATTCTCAACTTCAAAGGTGAAAAGGTACGGTTATCACATGTTCCAGTACTAATATTAGTGAATAGTCTTTAGAAATCTCTGCTAACTGTGAACCCTGAGGCCTGTGGCCTGAACAGCTAGTTGTAAGTGATAAGAGATGGTCTTTTGAAGAAGGAATTCCAGAGAGCTCCTGGGCTGTCGCAGGATAAAGAAGGGATGGCTATCTTGATAGTGGGGGTGATAAAAAGCTTAGCAAAAAATTCAAGTCATAGATGTATTAGTTCTCAAGAAGGTTACTCGTTTATGCTCTTTTTACAGTGGACACCCAATGACTATCTTTGACCCAGAAATAAGGGTGAAGAATCAGAGAAAGGTTCTTCAGGGGATGGGGGAGGGGATACTAAGCTTGTCTTTGGCAAGTTTGACAGCAAATTTTGGAGCAGCAGGTTCACGCTAGCTCCATGACAAAGGTGGTTTTGAAACTATTGGGGAGTAGAGGTGGAGAGGCTGCCTGAGCTGGAGACCCTGTTACCTGAACTGGGTAGCCTGTGGGGCTTATGTCATTCAATCCTGCTGTGGTGTCCTGTTCCTTTGCTGTACAAAAGCTGATTTATAGGACACTAATACCACAAATGGCTTCCCTGGTGGCTCAGAGGTTAAAGCGTCTGCCTCCAATGCTGGAGACCCAGGTTCGATCCCTGGGTCGGGAAGATCCCCTGGAGAAGGAAATGGTAACCCACTCCAGTACTTTTGCCTGGAGAATCCCATGGACAGAGGAGCCTGGTAGGCTACAGTCCACGGGGTCCCAAAGAGTTGGACACGACTGAGCGACTTCACTTTCACTTTCAGTACCACAAATAGAGTATTCCCAGGGTCCTGCTATGTACCAGATACTTGTTAAGGCATTGGAGATGCAAAACAGAATAAGATACAGTTCTGTCCTCTAAGAATTTAGCATTTTGTTGCAAAGACATATATAAACAGAAAATATTATATAGTAAGTGAAACAGAGCTTCATAAGGGCTTAAACGTCAACAGGATAGAGAATATTTCCTTGGGTCTAGAATGAGGGTGGATATTTGGTAAGAAGCCTTCCTGAAAGGAAACATTTGGGGTGGGTCTTAAAGGATAAACAGGGGTTTGCTCAGTGAAGAAATGAAAGGTGAAAGAAGCAGAGGGAACTATGAGCCCAGGCAGGGAGGTCAAGATAGTTTGGAGAGGGTAGTTTTTACTGTGTTTCAAATGTGTGTAAAGCAGGAGGTGAGAGCAGAGAAGTTGGCATGGGGTCAGCAGAGGGGACCTTTGTTTACCATGAGAAGGAATTGAGGATTTGGGGTAGCCAGTGAAGGGTGAGGAGGCCAACTCTGGGCCACAGTCCTTGTGGGATCTTCCAGGCCCAACCACACAGGCAGCTTCAGGCTTTGTCTATCAGGCCTCATAGAGGAAAGGTGCCCACTCACATCAGAGATAGGAGCCAGCTCTTTGGGGCTCCTTGAATGAGATGACTCCTGTGCCCAGTGGCTTTGGCCTGGAGCTGTTCTGTGGTTTGGGAAGGGAATGGAGCTTGTGGAGTTAGTGTCTCTCCTCCCCTTTTGCCTCTAGCACTGTCCCAGTGATGGTACCAGATGCCATGATCTTCGTTTTCTGAATGTTGAGCTTTAAGCCAACTTTTTCACTCTCCTCTTTCACTTTCATCAAGAGGCTTTTTAGTTCCTCTTCACTTTCTGCCATAAGGGTGGTGTCATCTGCATATCTGAGGTGATTTATATTACTCCCAGCAATCTTGATTCCAGTTTGTGTTTCTTCCAGTCCAGCATTTCTAATGATGTACTCTGCATATAAGTTAAATAAGCAGGGTGACAATATACAGCCTTGACTACTCCTTTTCCTATTTGGAACCAGTCTGTTGTTCCATGTCCAGTTCTAACTGTTGCTTCCTGACCTGCATACAGATTTCTCAAAAGGCAGGTCAGGTGGTCTGGTATTCCCATCTCTTTCAGAATTTTCCACAGTTTCTTGTGATCCACACAGTCAAAGACTTTGGCATAGTCAATAAAGCAGAAATAGATGTTTTTCTGGAACTCTCTTGCTTTTTCCATGATCCAGCGGATGTTGGCAATTTGATCTCTGGTTCCTCTGCCTTTTCTAAAACCAGCTTGAACATCAGGAAGTTCACAGTTCACATATTGTTGAAGCCTGGCTTGGAGAATTTTGAGCATTACTTCACTAGCGTGTGAGATGAGTGCAGTTGTTCAGTAGTTTGAGCATTCTTTGGCATTTCCTTTCTTTGAGATTGGAATGAAAACTGACCTTTTCCAGTCCTGTGGCCACTGCTGAGTTTTCCAGATTTGCTGGCATACTGAGTGCAGCACTTTTCACAGCATCATCTTTTAGGATTTGAAATAGCTCAACTGGAATTCCATCACCTCCATTAGCTTTGTTCGTAGTGATGCTTTCTAAGGCCCACTTGACTTCACATTCCAGGATGTCTGGCTCTAGATGAGTGATCACACCATCGTGATTATCCGGGTCATGAAGATCTTTTTTGTACAGTTCTTCCGTGTATTCTTGCCACCTCTTCTTAATATCTTCTGCTTCTGTTAGGTCCATACCATTTCTGTCATTTATTGAGCCCATCTTTGCATGAAATGTTCCCTTGGTATCTCTAATTTTCTTGAAGAGATCTCTAGTGTTTCCCACTCTGTTCTTTTCCTCTATTTCTTTGCACTAATTGCTGAAGAAGGCTTTCTTACCTCTTCTTGCTATTCTTTGGAACTCTGCATTCAGATGCTTATATCTTTCCTTTTCTCCTTTGCTTTTCACTTCTCTTCTTTTCACAGCTATTTGTAAGGCCTCCCCAGACAGCCATTTTGCTTTTTTGCATTTCTTTTCCATGGGGATGGTCTTGATCACTGTCTCCTGTACAGTGTCACAAACCTCATTCCATAGTTCATCAGGAACTCTATCAGACATAGGCCCTTAAATCTATTTCTCACTTCCACTGTATAATCATCAGGGATTTGATTTAGGTCATACATAATGATCTAGCAGTTTTCCCTACTTTCTTCAAATTAAGTCTGAATTTCACAATAAGGAGTTCGTGATCTGAGCCACAGTCAGCTCCTGGTCTTGTTTTTGCTGACTATATAGAGCTTCTCCATCTTTGGCTGCAAAGAATATAATCTATCTGATTTTGGTGTTGACCATCTGGTGATGTCCATGTGTAGAGTCTTCTCTGGGCTCCAAAATCACTGCAGATGGTGAATGCAGCCATGAAATTAAAAGATGCTTACTCCTTGGAAGAAAAGTTACGACCAACCTAGATAGCATATTCAAAAGCAGAGACATTACTTTGCTGACTAAGGTCCGTCTAGTCAAGGCTATGGTTTTTCCAGTGGTCATGTATGGATGTGAGAGTTGGACTGTGAAGAAGGCTGAGCGCCGAAGAATTGATGCGTTTGAACTGTGGTGTTGGAGAAAACTCTTGAGAGTCCCATGGACTACAAGTAGATCCAACCAGTGCATTCTGAAGGAGATCAGCCCTGGGATTTCTTTGGAAGGAATGATGCTAAAGCTGAAAGTCCAGTACTTTGGCCACCTCATGCGAAGAGTTGACTCATTGGAAAAGACTCTCATGATGGGAGGGATTGGGGGCAGGAGGAGAAGGGGATGACAGAGAATGAGATGGCTGGATGGCATCACGGACTCAATGGACGTGAGTCTGAGTGAACTCTGGGAGTTGGTGATGGATGAGGAGGCCTGGCGTGCTGCGATTCATGGGGTCGCAGAGAGTCGGACACGACTGAGCGACTGAACTGAACTGAACTGTCCCAGTGAGTAAATAAAGGCTTGGTTGTGACTTTTACTCTTTGTCCTAATTGACCGATTGTTCAGCAGAAGGTTGTAGGCAGTAAGAGATGTGATCAGATTAGCACTTAAGAGCTCTTTCTGGTGGGTGAGAGACAAGTCCATGGGATCCACATACATGTAGACACCATTGTGTGGCCATTGTAGAATCTAGGGAAATAAAGATAGCAAAGAGGAGGTTTCTTTTTAATGGTGAGGAGGTGAAATTTTTAAGAAATACTTATTTGTTTGGTTGTGTTGGGTTTTAGTTGCGGCCAAGGGGTCTTTGTTGTGTCCTGTGGGATCTTTTGTTGGGGTGCATAGACTTTCTAGTTGTGGAACAGAGTCTCCAGAGTGTGCGGGCTCAGTAATTGAGGCCATGAGCTTAGTTGCCCCGCAGCCTATGGGACTCTTAGTTCCCCAGTCAGGGATCAAATCCGCGTCCCCTGCATTGCGAGGCAAATTCTTAACCACCAGGCCACCAGGAAAACCCTCTGCTGCTGCTGCTGCTGCTGCTGCTGCTAAGTCGCTTCAGTCGTGTCTGACTCTGTGCGACCCCATAGACGGCAGCCCACCAGGCTCCCCCGTGCCTGGGATTCTCCAGACAAGAACACTGGAGTGGGGTGCCATTTCCTTCTCCAGTGCAGGAAAGTGAAAAGTGAAGGTGAAGTTGCTCAGTCGTGTCTGACTCTTTGTGACCCCATGGACTGTAGCCTACCAGGCTCCTCCGTCCATGGGATTTTCCAGGCAAGAGGACTAGAGTCGGTTGCCATTGCCTTCTCAGAAAAGCCCTCTGAGAGGAGAAATTAACTGAATTTGGTAGCGATTAATTTGAATAATCCCTGATCTCTTCTTTTCCTTCCTTCCCTCCTCACTCTACCCCAAATTTGATCTGATCACCATCTGAGATAGGCAAAGGAAGAAGGGCAAGGTTACAGGAAAAAATGAGTCTAGTTTAATAAGTCAGATGCTCATCTTATCTGAGTCTCAAGTAGGCAGTTGTAGGAATTTGCATTCCTGAGGAGTGTTGTCAACATGTAGGTCATCTAGGGAGCATTCTAGGACAGTACAAACATATAGAGGAAGAAGAAACTGGGCAGAAAAAAAGAAATATCAGGAAAGTAGAATGCCAAAGAGGCAATGTCCTCATTTTTGTTTAAAGTATAAGAAAAATGACTTGTGGAATACAGTACTTTACAAAAATTTTCAGTAATGATATTTAGAACCTTGAAGAATGGTGCTGAATAAATAGAATGCCATATCAGAGCTGTACTTTTTTTTTCCTCCACGAGGAAAGAGAATGCCTCTTAAGCCATCATTCTACTTCTTTGTGCTAAGAGCATCAGTTTGAAATATCCAGTTCCTGGCAAGCAGTTCCTATCTTGTACTCTTTTCAGTTGCATACCATTCATAGAAATGAAACTGAACTTGTTGCTGAACTTTTTGCCCATTTTTCTATCACATTTTGAACTTTTATTCTTATTAATTTCAAAGTACTTTCTGTATATAAAGGAGATAGAAACTGTACATTTTCCTGTTTGTCATTTATCTTTTGAATTTCCCTATTAAAAAAAATATATTATCAGGTCAAATTTATCTTTTTTCTTTTGACTTCTGGATTTTAAGTTGTACCAAGGTCTCCCGTTTGCTTTTGTTACAAAGCAATTCACTTAAAAACTTAGCAGATTAGTTTTTAGAGCAGTTTTGGGATTACAGAAAATTGAACAGACAATACAGAGAATTCTTCATTTCTTCTCTGTACTCAGTGTCCTCTGTTACCATATTACATTGGTGTGGTACCTTTGTTACAGTTGATGAATTGATATTGACACATTATTATTAACCAAAGTGCATACTTTTTATTAGGATTCACTCTTTTTTGTGTAGTTGTGTGTATACAAATGTATAATGACATGTATCCATCGTTATTTATCAAAGGATAAGTTTCACAGCCCTAAAAATCCCCTGCACTCCTCTTAGTTATCTTTCTCTGCCACCCCCCAACCTCTGATCTTTTTACTGTATAGTTTTGCCTTTTTGAGGGTCGTGTAAATAGAACTGTAACCCAGAAAAAGGGCTCATGTGTCAGATTTTCACAGAAAGCCAAGCTCTGACAGTGACTGCAGCAAAGTAAGGATTTATTGCAGGCTGCTGAGCAAGTGAGTGAGAGACAAACCTCAGGTCCACTCCAATTTGGTCTCTGAGTTAGGAGCTGGGGGAGAAGAACAGAGAAGCTGGGGTTATTCATTGTCTAGTGACATTTCTGTGACATTTCTTAGTTGTAGTTTCAGAAGTCAGGATACCTACAGTTTACTAACATCTGGTTGGGTGGACCATGACCCCGGAAGGGCGGGGAGTCAGGGAGGTCTGATAGCTCATCCTGCCCTGGAGAAAAAACCTGAGTCTGTACCTTAATGATAAGTTATCCATGACAGCAATTTTAGTATGTTAACAATGTTATAGACAGCAGCAACTTTAGTCATCTGACTCTGTTGATTACTGTTCAGTTAGCACAGGGTTGAGGTCAGAGGGGACAAGAAAGGAATACAGTTTTGGATATAGAAGTTAATCATAAAGTTGTCAGTGGGACTTGATTTTAGAGGGGGCTCGGTTTCAGAATCATACAGCATGTACCCTTTTCAAATTGGCTGCTGCATATAATTAGCAGTATGTTTTAAGATTCCTGCATGTCTTTTCATGGCTTGGTAGCTCATTTCTTTTTTTATTGCTGAGTAATATTCCATTGTATGGATATATCACTGTTTATCTCTTCACCTGTTGAAGGACATCTTGCTTGCTTCCAAGTTTTGGCAGTTATCATTAAAGTTGCTATAAAGCTCATGTGTAGGTTTTCTCTGTTGATGTGGTTTTTCAACTCATTTGGGTTAAATCTTTGGGGTGTGATTTCTCAATCATATTTTAAGACTGATTCGGTTTGTAAAAACCTGCCAAACCGTCTCCAAACTGTATCATTTTGCATTACCACCTACGTTGAATGAGTTTCTGTTGCTACACATCCCCACCAACATTTGGTATTGCTAATTTTCTTCTTTCACTTTTTAACTGTAGATTTTCTATTGGGTGTGTAATGGTATTTCCTTTTAATTTGCAGTTTCCTAAGGACATATGATATTGAGTATCTTTAAATATGCTTATTTGACATCTGTATATTTTCTTTGGTGGGGTATCTGCTCAGATCTTTTGCTCATATTGTAAATGCTTTTTTTTTTTCTCATTGTTGAGTTTAAGAGTTCTTTTATATGTTTTGGATACAAGCCCTTTATCAGATATATATGTTTTGCAAATGTTTTCTCCCAGTCTGCGGCTTGTTCTTCATTCTCTTAATCGTGTCTTTTGTAGAGCAGAAATTTTTAATAATAGTGAAATCCAACACTACAATTTTTTTTTCATGGATCATGCTTTAGGTTGTATCTAAAAATTCATTGCCAAATCCAAGGTCACCAAGATTTTCTTCTGTGTCTTACATTTAGGTCTCTTGTTATTTTTTGTGAAAGGTGTATAGTCAGTGTCTAGGTGCACTTACTGGCATGTGGATGTCCAGTTGCTTTAGCACCCATTTTTGAAAAGTCTAGCCTTTCTCCACTAAATTGCTTTTACTCCTTTGTCAAAGATCAGATTCTATTTATATGGGTGTATTTCTCCTCTTAATGTCTTAGTGGTTCATTTTTACGTTTAAATCTTTGCTTTGTTTGGAATTTAACTTGGTGAATGGTATGAGCAATGAATTTAGCTATATAGTAATCAGGTGGTTAAATAGTTATCCCAACAGAACTGAGATTAATCTAAAAAGATGCCGTTTTTTATACTAAATGCTCATATATATTTGGGCCTACTTTGGACTTTCTGTTTCATTAATCTGTCTTGTGGTTTTTTTATTTTTCTTTTTTTTTTTTTTTTTTTACTGTTACCTTAATTACTGAGGCTTTATAATTTACTGCCTGAAAGATCCTGGACATGACTGAGCGACTAAGCACAGCACAACACAGCACATGCGAAAGATCCAGGTCCCTTCATATTTCTTTTTCTAGAATTACATTTTTATTCTATTTACATGTGACATTTAAAATTGGGTTGTCCAATTTCTTCTTCTCTCTGACTAAATCCTACTGGCATTAAATTTATAAGTTATTTTAGGGATACTTGGCATCTTTGAATGAATCTTCCCATCCCATAACCAGATGTCTTTCCATTTATTCAAGTTTTTTATCCTCTAGTAGTGTTTTAATTTTTTCTTTGTAGATGTTTGGACAGTAAAATTTATTACTAGGCATTTTATGTCTTCTATTCCTATTGTAAATGGGTTCTTTTCTTCCATTATCCTCTAATACACACATACAGATAAATTTGTATGTGATTAGTAATCTACAGTTATTTATACTTGAAACAGAAAAGATTAAGGTCTTAGACAATTTCTTAGTCTCAGAAAATAGAGGAAGAATTGAGTTGGTAAAATCTTAGAATAACAAGTGTAAACTATGGTTGCTGCTGCTAAGTCGCTTCAGTCGTGTCCGACTCTGCGACCCCAGAGACGGCAGCCCACCAGGCTCCCCCATCCCTGGGATTCTCCAGGCAAGAATACTGGAGTTGGTTGCCATTTCCTTCTCCAATGCATGAAAGAGAAAAGTGAAAGTGAAGTCGCTCAGTCGTGTCCGACTCTTCGCGACCCCATGGACTGCAACCTACCAGGCTCCTCCATCCATGGGATTTTCCAGGCAAGAGTACTGAAGTGGGGTGCCATTGCCTTCTCCAGTAAACTAGGGTAATCCCACAATAAATAGTTATAGAACTGCATATTTTTGAACCATGCTGCTACTGCTGCTGCTATGTCACTTTAGTCGTGTCCAACTCTGTGTGACCCAATAGACGGTAGCCTACCAGGCTCCCTTGTCTGTGGGATTCTCCAGGCAAGAACAATGTAGTGGGTTGCCATTTCCTTCTCCAGTGCATGAAAGTGAAAGGAAAGTCGCTCAGTCGGGTCCGACTCTTAGCGACCCCATGGACTGCAACCTACCAGGCTCCTCCATCCATGGGATTTTCCAGGCAAGAGTACTGAAGTGGGGTGCCATTGCCTTCTCCAGTAAACTAGGGTAATCCTACAATAAATAGTTATAGAACTGCATATTTTTGAACCATAATGGCCAATTAAATTGTGATTTTTTTTTTGGTGGAACATTTAAAATATTCCTAAAACATCAGTGATTAAAAGTATGTTGACTTAATGGTCTATTAAGATTTTTCACACATTGATTTTTCAGGATACATTAATGCAATAAACCAAGTGTTTAGAGTATAACAGAATTCTGTGTGTATAAGAAAGGAAGTGAAGGGTCTTCGATGTTAGTGTCCTTACATATATACCTGTGGAAATGCCAAGTCTTGGAATTGGCAATCACACACAGCAATAACAGCAGTCAGAGTAATAGTACTGGATTGCTTTATCCAGTTCTCCACGGAGCTGCAAGGTGAAAGCTGTATTCTTAACATCTGTATTTACAGCAAGGTTTGGAGAAGAGCTTAAATTATGAATCTCTTAGTTTATATAGGAGCTGGCATATCTACTTTTTCCTTCTAGAGATAGAGTGCTTATCTTTTTCTCTGGAATTTAACTAAATTCCCTGGGGTGGGAGATAAAGGTTTCTGTCCCTAAATATGAGTGTAGCTCCAGGGAAGATAAGAAAGATTTTATTACCTTTGAATGGAAGCAGATGGCTTCAGAGAAAAGAAGACAAGATTAAGAGGAGACATTTTCCATCTTTGTGTCCTATCAGTTTTCATATTCAGGAGAGCTGGACTGCACAGGAACATTGAGACATCTAGGAGAAATAGTCGTCTAACAAAGGCATATATAATATATATTTATCGCATGTATGCATTTCAGTTCAGTTCAGTTGCTCAGTTGTGTCTGACTTTTTGAGACCCCATGGACTACAGTGTGCCAGGCTTCCCTGTCCATCACCCACTTCTGGAACTTGCTCAAACTCATACCCATTGAGTCAGTGATGCCATCTAGCCGTATCATCCTCTGTCGTCCCCTTCTCCTCCTGCCTTCAGTCTTTCCCAGCATTAGGGTCTTTTCCACTGAGTCAGTTCTTTGTATCAGGTGGCCATAGTATTGGAGTTTCATCTTCAGCATCAGTCCTTCCAAAGAATATTCAGGACTGATTTCCTTTAGAATTGACTGATTGGATCTCCTTGCAGTCCAAGGGACTCACAAGAGTCTTCGACATTACAGTTCATAAACATCAGTTCTTTGGAACTCAACTTTCTTTATAGTCCATCTCTCACATCCATACATGACTACTGGAAAAACCATAGCTTTGACTAGATGGACCTTTGTTGGCAAGGTAATGTCTCTGCTTTTTAATATGATGTCTAAGTTGGTCATAGCTTTTCTTCCAAGGAGCAAGTGTCTTTTGATTTCATGGCTGCAATCACCATCTGCAGTGATTTTGGAGCCCAAGAATATAAAGTCTCTCATTGTTTCCACTGTTTCCCCATCTATTTGCCATGAAGTAGTGGGACCAGATGCCATGATCTTCATTTTTTGAATGTTGAATTTTAAGCCAGCTTTTTCACTCTCTTCTTTCACTTTCATCAAGAGACTCTTCAGTTCTTGTATGCATTTGGTATAAATATTTCATAGTTTCACAAGAAACTGATGATTGATTTATGGAAACGGAATGGGAAAGCTAGGATGGGAAGAAAGAATTGGAGGTAAACTTTTCACTCTTCAACTTTTCAGATACTTTTCGAGTCCTACAAAAGTGTTAAAATGTGCAAAATAAATAAAATTTAAAATAGAGGTAAGATTATAGATCTAGAGTCTAAAAATTCTTAGCTCTATTTTCTAAAATATATATAGCCAAAAAGTTTGGAAACTGTAAGGAAAATGTCACTTCCCAGCTTTAAGATGGCATTAAGAAAGGGAATATTTAGAAAAAGATAATATTTAGTGTTACTTCACTAAGTAACAATTAATCTTTATTTGTTGATTGAGAAAACCTTATGTAACACTCCTGAGGCAAGTCAGATAGAGATATAGGAGACTGAGGCACTGTAATCTCAAAGGTGGGCTTCCCTGGTGGTTCAAATGGTAAAGAGTCTAAATGCTAATAAAGGCCATTTCCGCCACTAGTCATTGTTGGCATCTAGAAATCATCAAATGATCCAAAAAGGAAAGATTGTCTAGGGCTGTAAAGAAACACTTAAATCTCATTAACTCTTTATTAAGGTGTGCTAATTGATATTCTTGTGGCAATATTTGGTCAAATGGAAAGTTTCTTTCCTTTTAAGGTTAATATACTCCTGACAATAATATGAACTACAAATATTATGGGAATTATTTTCAACTATCATAATTTCTGCTAACATTTATTTTTAACACATTACTGCGGAGCCTGGGTAGCGCGACTTTAGGTGATGTTGCTATAGAGCCTCTGGGGAAAGATCCTACTGGAGGTGTCTTCCTCTAAAACTCCTGAGCTGTGCCCAGGCTGCTCCCTTCCTGATAGGTTTTGAGCTATTGTTAAATCCTTTATCTCTGTCAGATTTGTTCCTACCCAGTATTGTCACCTGGGTTCCTGTTTGATAGTGATATACTGGGAGAAACTGTAATAAAGTAATTACTTACCTTAGGTTTGAATTCCTCACAGCTCTTTGTTAATTTGGTAGTAACTAATATTATAAACACATCCACCTCTATCACCACAAGCATCCTATTTTGGTAGTAATGGTTGTACCCCCAGAGTGTGCCCTCTTATACACAGTCCTTCTGCTAGAGCGTGGCATCGTGCGTGACACGTGTTATGTGTTCAGAAAATACTGGGTTGGTGGAAGAATGAATTGGGAAGCTTCACATTTTGGTTGTTCAAAATTTTGGAGGAAAAGAAATCTTATGTTATAAGCCTATAAGATTATTTCTGATGATAAGAATTTTTCAAGTGGTAAGCTAGTAGGAGAATGTATATGCTTTGGAGAAAGATCCTACTGGAAATATCTTCCTCTCAAACTCCTGAACCAGGCTGGTCCCTTCCTGATGTTTTTGAACTTTATTACTTGTTTTCTCAATTCACATTTCACTGGCTTCAGTTTGTTTTTTTAATTGTATTATTTAGAAAATGCTTTTTGAAGTATTTGGGATATTTCATTTTATACATGGCTCTGCCTTGCGTAATATACAGTCATCCCTCAGTATTTGAGGGGGACTGGTTTCAGTACCCCCTAAACCCCCTCCCTTTCTGACCCCTTCTCCCCTATACCAGCATCCTCAGATACTCAAGTCCCTTACCTATGCACACCTTCCTGTAAACTTTAATCATCTCTAGATTACTTAGCCTAATACAGTGTGAATGCTGTGTAAACAGGTGTCATATGGCAGATTCAGGTTTTGCTTTTTAGAACTTTGTGGAATTATTTTTTTGGAATACTTTCCATTCATAGTTGGTTGAATCTGTGAATACAGAGCCCACTGGCCAACTGTAATTAATTTAGATAAAGTAACTTGTCTGTCTGTCTCCCCATGCTGTTGCCCTTTTTCCCTCCTCTCTCTTTGTCATTTTGCCCTAGGGGTTTTGGTAAGGCAAAATAGAAGGTAACAGTTCCTTTTTATTGGATTTTTTAGAATTTGAATAGTAACAGAACATAATAAAAAGTGGGTGTTGTTTTTTTTTTTTTTCTGAAAAAAAGGCTGAGCAACCTGCTGCTCTAAAAGCAGGGTAGAGTAGATTCCTGAGTTCCCCCCTCCTTTTTTTTCTGACACCCGCTGAATTCCTGACCAGATATTTTATGTGCCTAGTGGTTGTATTAGGAGAGTCTCAGGAAGAGTATGCCAAGGGAAAGGAAGGCCTTTCTAGGGCAGGAAGAGCCCCCAGGTCAGAGCAGGCTCATGGTGTTTTATCGCATCTTTGGAGCAGGAAAATCCTAAGACAGATTTTTCCTTTAACCCATTTCTCCTCCTTGGAACTGGAATAAAAGAGCACCGGCTCGTGGAATGGATCCTAGAGATCCCTAAGTGTCCCTATACTCTGGAAATTAACATTTAATAATATATTAAAGTTGGGAAGCCATTGGGAATAACCCCAGAGATCATGAGATTATGAATGTCATTAGTTTTGGTTATTATTACCTTGTGGATCACTCGCTTGCTCAGTCACTCATTCATGTCTGACTCTTTGTGACCTGGGTTTGAAAATCTCTACCAGTGACTACTGGTATGTCTTGGAGCATGTTACCTAACCCCTGAGATTATTTCCTCTGTGTGTGTGTGTGTGTGTGTGTGTGTGTGTGTGTGTGTATCAAGAAATTTCCCAAGAATATCACTGAGGATTTAAATGTGCTAATTCGCTTCAGTCGTGTCTGACTCTTTGTGACCCTGTGGACCATAGCCCGCCAGGCTCCTCTGGCCATGGGATTTTCCAAGCAAGAATATTAGAGTGGGTTGTCATGCCCTCCTCCAGGGGATCTTCCCCACCCAGGGATCGAACCTGCATTTCTTACATCTTCTGCATTGGCAGGTGGGTTCTTTACCAATAGTGCCACCTGAAGATTTAAATGAAAACATGTGAAAATATCTAGGAAATAGTACTGCTCAGTAAATATTTCTTTTAAAAATAAAACAAGAGCCCTGGGAATTACAGAAATTTAAGTTTCATGTTTCTTTTAAAAAGTGGAAGAAATCTGTAATGTGTAGGTAAATATTTAAGCAGTGTAACTTAGGGCAGCCATTTCAGGGTGCCCCTGAAGTTATGATATTTTTATAATAATATTGAGATATTTGCCTTTTTCACTTTCATTTTTTCATGAATGCACTTTGTAAAGACCGCATGATGTGTCTGTGGTGTCACAACAGAGTGAACAAAGAAGCAAACATGAGAATCTACCTGTCTTCTATTTAGTTCAATGTTATAGAGATTTACAAAAGTGTAAAGTAATGTCACTCTTCTTATTAGACTTTTCTTTCATTTTGAAATTTTTATTTTTAATAAAAAGTGTTAAGGTGCAATGGTGTTTATTTTTATTTTTTAAAGAATTAACATTTTAAATTACTGTTTTAATTTCTGTTTTGGCAACTATTGATAGATGAAACCTACATAAATGCAAACCCATTGAAGAGCTCAGTAATTTTTAAGGGTATAAAGAGATTCTGAGACCAGAAAATTTGAGAATTGCTATATTAATGGAAAGTGCTATGTTTTTCAATAAGAGGAAACTGATTGACTAATTTATTGGAATGAACCTTGGGCTTCCTTGGTAGCTCAGACAGTAAAGAATCCACCTGCAATGAGATTCAATCCCTCATCGGGAAGCTCCCCTGAAGAAGGAAGTGGCTACTCATTCCAATATTCTTGCCTGGAGAATTCCATGGACACAGGAACCTGGCAGGCTGTAGTCCATGGGGTCACAAAGAGTTGGACACGACTGAGTGACTAACATTTTTGCTTATTTAAGTATGTGGACCTGGAACAACTTTCAAAATTCATAAAGTCTAGCTTAACAAAAATACACACACAGATAGAGATATGCATGTAGAGATTAAGTGGAATTTGTTGTTAGTTACAGAGAATTTATATAGAAGTAGAATTTTTAAAAGCAGATTCTTTTCAATGAACTAATGTGATCAGTTATTCTGATCTATACATTAAATGTACCAGGTTCTATTCTAAGTTATTATGGATATACTGACAAAATAGACAAAGTCCCTGCCTCAAGAAGGTAATGGTTTAATGAGAGAGGCAGGGATAAACAAGTAAAAAATATAGATGAATAATTACAAATTGTGATAAGAACTACAAAGGATCAAATATTATGAAATTCAAGAGGAAAATGATGCAGGCCTACTTATACAGGAGAGGCTTCTCTAAGTCAATGATTTTTAAGCTGAGACAGTATGTATGAGAAGGAGCAGAGGGAATAGCTTTCTGCAAAGAGAACGGTGTGTGCAAAGACCCTGAGGTATTGCCTAAAATAGGGTAGACATGAGGAATGGTGGAACAAAATGATGTTGGAGAAGTAGGCAAGATCCAAGCCATGCAGGGCCTTATAAGCAATGGAAAGAAGGCTTTAGTTTAGACATGGGAAGGGCTCAAATGTGTCTATGGCTGAGAGGTTTGTAAGGGATTATTTGGCCAGAAGAGAATGTTAGTAAATATAGTTTCTATTGAGGTTGTTGTGCTAGAGGATAAGCAGTTATTTCTCATAACTGTCCCTGGTTGATGTTCTCAGTGACAGAAGAATGATTTAGAGAGTGATTTTAATTCAGTATTGAAATTCTTAGGTTCTTACTACTGAGAGTTTGTTTAGAAGATTAAATTTCTTTTTTGATTAGGTTCTTTAACTTACTCAAAATATGTATTAAATAACTAAGTGCCTATCAGATGTTTCTACCAGTAATATCTGTTTGTTTCAGTGCTCTTCTTTTTAATGAAGTAAAATATATTACCACCCTGGGAGACCTTCAGAACATAGAAAATGCTCTAAAAGGGAAAAGAAACATTGCATTCTCATATGTCAGAGCCATTGGAACACCAGGTATTCATCAACTTTTGCTTTAATCTTTGCTGTGCGTCTATGTTGAAGGACTTAACACAATGTATTTTAACTACCATCTTAATATTTTAAAATAAATTTAAAGGATCTTTTACCATTATATTTTCTTTCTTCAAGTAGGCAGCATAGTATAGTGATTGAACAAGAACTCTGGAGCCAGACACCTAGGTTAGACTCCCTGTTCTACCACCTACTTACAGTATGACGTTGGCATGCTCAGTTGCTTCAATCATGTCCAACTCTTTGTGACCCCTTGGACTGTAGCCTGCTAGGCTCCTCTGTCCATGGAATTCTCCAGGCAAGAATATTGGAGTGGGTTGCCATTTTCTCCTTCAGGGGATCTTCCCAACCCAGGGATCGAACCCACGTCTTCCATGTCTCTTGCATTGGCAGGTGGGTTCCTTACCATTAGCACCACCTGGGAAGCCCCCCAAATACGGAATGCTTCACGAATTTGTGTGTCATCCTTGTGCGGGGACCATGCTAATCTTCTCTGTATCAGTCTAATTTTAGTATCTGAGCTGCCGAAGCAAGCACATGACCTTGGACAACTGATTTATTTAACCTGTTTCCTGGTCACTAAGATGGTGAAAATAATTGTGCCAACCTCTTAGTGTTATTGTGAGGACCAAGTGAATTTGAAAAAATAAAAAGGTTCCTGGCATATAGTAGGTGCTCTGTGTCTGCTGTTACTGTGCTCATGGTACCTGATTTAGTATTCAGTAGTTTATAGTATTTGGTAAATGTTGACTGACTTAGCTTCCATTTTTATTTTGGTGTTTGCTGTTTATGACATATTTTTCTTGACTTTTAAAAAATTTTGACATCACCCTAGCCTTAATAGGTAATTTTGTCATAAATAAATTTGTAAATGTTTTATGAGCAAATAATAATTATGCTTTCATGATTTTTATTTGTTAATGGTTATAGACAAGTTAATATTTTAAAATGTTGTTAAAAACATTTAAAATTGTATATGCTCTATGAAATAAAACTATTTATTGGAAAATTCTGTTTTTATAGACATAAAGCTTGATGGCTATATAGTACTTAGTGTACATGTAAAATAATAGCCCACAATCAGCCTATTAATTGTTTGCTTTTCAGGACCCCTCAGGTTAGTGTATTTTGTCCATAGTCTGTAATTAAAGTCAGTAAGAGGGATGAACTATACAGGGACTCACACTGCCATAGTGGAGCCAGAAATCCATGATTTATATTTTAACAGGACCAGTCTGACTTCTGGGCTTGGAATAGAGTAGAAGGAGCAATTGTAGAATAAGGGAGAAAATCGGGAAGTTAGCACAATAATGCAGGCAGGAGATGGTGGTGGGTGGCTTGGACCAGGGTATCAGCAGCAGTGCAATGGAAATACGTTCGAATTTTAGCAGTAGTTTGGATTGTAAGAGGTACTGAATTTTCTGACATCCTGGATTATAGATTGAGAGAGATAGCAGAGACAAGGATGGCTCTAGGATTTTGGCCCGAGTTCCCTCCCTGAATGGTGAAATTGCTAATAACTAAGGTGGGGCAGACTAGAAACAGTTTGGAGAAGAAAGCTCTGCAATCGACTTTTGGACACCATACTTGTGAAATCCCCATTAGACAGGCAAGTAGAGATATCAACAAGGTAGTTGTAGTTGGATATTACTAGTCTGCATTTGATGGTGGAATACAGACTAGGGATATACATTTATGACAAAGTTGCGAGACCAGAGGAGACCACTAAGGGAGTGAGGCTAGATGGAAAAGAGACTGAGCTCATTAGATACTTCATCATTCACGGGTCAGTGGAGGAGGTGGAAGGAATGACGTGTGGGTAATGAAGTGAAGATAGGGTTTTAGTGAAGAGATAGTAGCAGTTGTATCAAAGGATGCTGAAAGATTGATTAGGATAAGAACTACCAGTTGACCATTATGCTTAGCAATATGAAGTTACCCATGCCCTTGATACACATGATTTTTGTAGAGTGGTAGGGATCAGTGCCTGACTAGGCTGTAAGAGAATAGGCAGAGAGCAGCTGGAGGCTGTGACTATGGAGTCTCATATAAGATTTTGCTATTAAGGGAAGGAGGATAGGAGGCAGTGGCTGGAGGAGTATGTGGGGTTGAGTGATGAATGTTTTAAGAAGCGTATTTGTATGTTGACATGAAAGATCTTGTAGAAAAAGGAAAATACATTATGGAGAAAAAGGAAGGAACAATTATTGGAACAACATCTTTGAGTAGACTAGGGTAGATGGAACCTAGTGAATGGGGGAAGGGGAGGCTCTTTGCTGGGAGCGTGGAAAATTTGCCTATGGTATTAGGAGAGAAGACAGAGAATACTGGCGTCCATTTAGTTAAGGGGGCAGATACATACGGTGCTGGGAACTTTTTTGGTTTTACTTAATTGATTCATTTTCTTAATGAAATAGAAATAAAGTGATCAGATAGTATGAGGAAAGAAGAGATGAACTAGTTGTTTTAGAAGGCCTGAAAACAAAGAATGGCTGTTGCGCAGCAGTGATAGTTGATGCCAGTCATTAGACCGTGGGCACGGTTACGCTAGCAGGCTCTTGCTTTCTTCCCCCAGTCGTATTCACTTTCATGGGTGTAAGTGCAGAATAGGCAGATTGTTTGATTTTACTTGGATTGTGTTTTGGCTAGACAGGTGGGTGAGTGATTATAAAGACTGACCATGGAATTTAAGCTGGACTAGGAGGGATGAGAGGACCTGAGGTAGGTGAAGGACAGTGAAACGGTAAGACTGTAAATGCGGGAAGGTTAAAGTTATGTACTAGACAAGTGACCCAGAGACGGAAGGGTGTGTGTATGTGTTTTTTTTGTGGGGGAGTGCTAGACATTGAAGATTTGGAGGCTTTGCAGATTGGTGATTACAAGGGTGAAGTAGGACAGTGGCCATGAATGGTTAAGGTAGGGCTGGGGAGAAATCACTGGCATTTCCAGACAAGACCAAGGACTGAAAGGCTAGGATTTTGCAAGGATCATCTATGGGGATAGGAAAATCGGAGAGCGTGACAGTGTGACAGAAGCTAAATTTTTCGTGAGATGAGGGGGGTTAACCCTGGCTGGGGTAGTAGATGACTCCGACAAGGCAGAGTGCTGAGTGGAGTAATCTGATGAAATGTGATTCAAGTGATAGAAGGTTAGGTCAGGGAGGGGAAGGTAACTACCTGGAAACAGCAGTGAGGAAAAAAAAGGAAAATAAGATATGGAAAGGAAGAAGTTGTCAAAGGAATGCTTTTAGAAAACTTCCCAGAACTGAGGGATTTGAGCCTCCAAATTGCAAGGGTTCACTGAATCCCAGCAGTGTTTAAATGTAGAGCCATGCCAGAGGATCTCATTTTGAATTTTCAGAATATTGGGAACACTATTCTAAAATTTTCCAGAAAGAAAAACGTATGCGGTTTAAGGATCAAGAATCAGGGTGACTTTGGATTTGGGAGCCAATGAAAATGGAGGAATGCTTTCAAAATTCTTAGGGGGAGTGACTTGAACCTTGAATTCAATATACAGACAACTACAGTTAGTAAGAAAGTAGAATAAAGCCACTTTGAGAAGGGTAAGTTTGCAAAAAATGTTTATTCCATATATCCTCTCCCAGAAAGGAGCTAGAAAATGGGAGCGAGGGAACAAATTAGCGGAGAGATGAGGGTAACAGGCCAAGGCCCCAACACAAGAGTGAGAATCAGAGAATCCCCAGGACAATAATGAAAGTGAGTTCCTAGGATGAAAGTTGGGGCAGGTTGAGTAGCAGAGTCCACATTTGAGCAAATCAGAAGACTCTGCAGAAATGTCTGCAAAGAGAGGGAATAGATAGTAAAACAGATACATTTGAAGTGTTGGGGGCCTTAGTTGCAGAAGAATTTAGGGATAAATTAGCAAGGAATCTAAATGGAAATTTTAAAAAATATAGTTATAACTAGTGAAAAAATTCTCAAAAGGAAATTATGAAACCATGAACTTCCAGATGTTCAAGCTGGATTTAGAAAAGGCAGAGTAACCAGAGATCAAATTGCCAACATCTCTTGGATCATCGAAAAAGCAAGAGAATACCAGAAAAACATCTATTTCAGCTTTATTTATTACGCCAAAGCCTTTGACTGTGTAGATCACAACAAACTGGAAAATTCTTCGAGAGATGGGAATACCAGAAAGTAAAAGAGGAGAGCGAAAAAGTTGGCTTAAAGCTCAACATTCAGAAAATGAAGATCATGGCATCCGGTCCCATCACTTCATGGGAAATAGATGGGGAAACAGTAGAAACAGTGTCAGACTTTATTTTTTTGGGCTCCAAAATCACTGCAGATGGTGACTGCAGCCATGAAATTAAAAGATGCTTACTCTTGGAAGAAAAGTTATGACCAACCTAGATAGTATATTGAAAAGCAGAGACATTACTTTGCCAGCAAAGATCCGTCTAGTCAAGGCTATGGTTTTTCCTGTGGTCATGTATGAATGTGAGAGTTGGACTGTGAAGAAGGCTGAGTGCCAAAGAATTGATGCTTTTGAACTGTGGTGTTGGAGAAGATTCTTGAGAGTCCCTTGGACTGCAAGGAGATCCAACCAGTGCATTCTGAAGGAGATCAGCCCTGGGATTTCTTTGGAAGGAATGATGCTAAAGCTGAAGCTCCAGTACTTTGGCCACATCATGCGAAGAGTTGACTCATTGGCAAAGACTCTGATGCTGGGAGGGATTGGGGGCAGGAGGAGAAGGGGACGACCGAGGATGAGATGGCTGGATGGCATCATGGACTCGATGGACGTGAGTTTGAGTGAACTCTGGGAGATGGTGATGGACAGGGAGGCCTGGTGTGCTACGATTCATGGGGTTGCAAAGAGTCGGACATGACTGAGCAACTGAACTGAACTGAACTTACCTGCCTCCTGAGAAATCTGTATGCAGGTCAAGAAGCAACAGTTAGAACTGGACATGGAACAACAGACTGGTTCCAAATTGGGAAAGGAGTATGTCAAGGTTGTTTATTGTCACCCTGCTTATTTAACTTATATGCAGAATGCCAGGCTGGATGAAGCCCAAGCTAGAATTAAGATTGCCAGGAGAAATATCAATAACCTCAGATAACACAGATGACACCACCCTTATGGCAGAAAGTGAGGAAGAACTAAAGGGCCTCTTGTTGAAAGTGAAAGAGGAAAATGAAAAAGCTGGCTTAAAACTCAACATTTGTAAAATGAAGATTGTGGCATCTGGTCCCACCACTTCATGGCAAATAGATGGGGAAACAGTGGAAACATTGAGGGACTTTATTTTTGGGGGCTCCAAAATCACTGCAGATGGTGACTGCAGCCATGAAATTCAAAGATGCTTGCTCTTTGAAAGAAAAGATATGACCAAACTAGATAGCATATTGGAAAGCAGAGACATTACTTTGCCAACAAAAGTCCATCTAGTCAAAGCTATAGTTTTTTTTCAGTAGTCATGTATGGATGTGAGTTGGACTATAAAGAAAGCTGAGTGCCAAAGAACTGATATTTTTGAACTGTGGTGTTGGAGAAGACTCTTGCAAGTCCCTTGGACTGCAAGATCAAACCAGTCAATCCTAAAGGAAATCAGCCCTGAATATTCATTGGAAGGACTGATGCTGAAGCTGAAACTCCAATACTTTGGCCACTTGATGTGAAGAACTAACTCACTGGAAAAGACCCTGTGGCTGGGAAAGATTGAAAGCGGGAGGAGAAAGGGACGACAGAGGATGACATGGTTCGATGGCATCACCGACTCGATGAACATGAGTTTGAGCAAGCTCCAGGAGTTGGTGATGGACAGGGAAGCCTGGAGTACTGCAGTCCATGGAGTCACAAAGAGTCGGACACGACTGAGCGACTAAACTGAACTGAACAATATGAAAACTGACTATTGATCTAATAAAAACTAGGACTATATTGGGCAAATTGAGGGGATAGAATTGTGTACATTTGTGGAATGAGGTTTCAGAAAAGAGAGCTGTTTATCATCTTTCATAGTGGGAAGTCAATAGACAATACTAGCACACACAAATAATCAGGAAATAAAGAGTGTAAGAGTGTCATTTAGGGATTTGGAGGTAAATACCTAAAGAAAGAGTGAGAAAGTTGGAAGTAGTTGTCCCTCGGAAATTGGAAATGGGGTCAAGGGTAGAGGAACTGTTCATTTAAAAAATATACCTTATAGAATTGTCTCTTTTTAGATAAGAATAAGTTTGATTAAAAAAAATAAGCCATAAATAGCATACAGACATATTCATACATAAAATATAACATATGAAAGTTGTGTGGCGAATTCATATTCTCTTCCCTACTACTGGGAAAAAACTGTCACAGGTTTGTCATATATCTTCAAGTATAACTCATTTTTAACTCCTTAGTTCTGCTCTTACCTTGACTTGACTAGAACAGACTTTTTATAACTTCTTTAACTGCCTGCATTTTCCCAACTGGGATCCCTACAAAGGATTTTTCTTTAAACATAGTAGAGCATAAAAGGGTGTAGGAAAGTATTCAAAATAAAATCACACAAACTAACCTCTCTTCCCTCTCACCTCCCCTCTCTTTTTTAGAGCACAGAGCTGTTATGGAAGCTGCTTTTGTGTATGGGACCACATACCAATTTGTCTTAACCACGGAAATTGCCCTTCTGCAAAGTATTGGGTATGCATAAGAAACATAAGTAAACTATTTTAAGTTTCACTTATTTCACATTACTTTTTTCAGCCTTTCTGTCATACTCTCACAGCATGGACTAATCTGACAGGAATCGTAAGCAGATGTGAATATATAAATGAAACCTGAAATCCTCTTCATTACTATCATGTGAAAGTGAAAGTTTCTCAATTGTGTCCGACACTTTGCGATCCCACGGACTATACAGTCCATGGACTTCTCCAGGCCAGAATACTGAAGTGGGTAGTCTTTCCCTTCTCCAGGGGATCTTCCCAACCAGGGATTGAACCCAGATCTCCCACATTGCAGGCGGTTTCTTTACCAGCTGAGCCACAAGGGCTGTACTAAAATGAGCTTAAAGATACAAAAGTGATGTTAAACTAAGGTGAACCAAGGCAATATGGATAAGCCACAGATGTGAGCCCTTGAGTGGTCATGTGTATTTTAGAAATATATCTACCCCAGTTATCAGATAGGGGATCAAATAACAGGTTTTATGACTAAGCTCTAGAGATTCTTTGAGGGTTCCATCAGTTACTATACCAGAAAAATCTTAAATATATTTGAGTACAATTTTGAACAGATGTTTTCTAAATGTTTTATTTTCTTGTCTAGTTTCTAACTTACAGTTGTAGGTGGAGACCTTCTTTGGACTCTTGTTGGCTGGACAACCCAGGGATAAAGTTTTTCTTCCATTTAGTATATAGGGACACAAGAGACGTAGGAACACCAGTGCATTTGAAAGACTTTTAAGTTTGGCTTCAAAATATTATTCAGGAAAATTAATCCAAAGCAAGGCAAAAGGGTGATAGTGTGACTCTTTTAAAACCATGCAAGAGTTTTAATGAGTGCTCTTTATCGCTCAGAAAATAGTGACTATTTGTTAAACCGCACACAATTAAATCCCAGATATTTTACAGTTTGGTAAATTTGGTTGTTAGTGCATAGAAAACTGATAAAGTGAAATGATGTGGGGGGGGGGTTGTTGGGAGTGCATAGGCAAAGAATGAAGTACTTGCAAAGAAAATTTATTGCTCTGTACAATATCAACCAACATTCCTTTTTCCTTCTTCTTATTGAACTGCCATTCTGCTAGTTCCCTCGAGTTAAAGAAAACTTTGATGCATGTTTACTATTTGTATAAGAATTAATATTCTTAACAATTTGAGAAACATGCTGATAGTATCATGAAGCTCTATGATATGTAGTCACTGCATCTCAAGATACAATGAGCAGTAGTTTAGACAGCTACTTTGCTACTGCCAGTGTAGACTGCTAAATTCCCATCTTGGGATGGGGGAACCCACCTGTTCTCAGTCCCATGGTGATTCTGGGGTAGCCCCACAGTTTCTCTGAGGATTGTTTGTACTTTCTCTTCTGTTATCATCTTTATCTTTCTAATGAATAATTGCTAATAACAGTGACATGCTTCAAATATGGGGGCTTCCCTTGTAGCTCAGTTGGTAAGGGAGGGTTGGATATTTACTGGCAAGGTATGGATCCTCTCATTTTTCTTACAGATCTGTTCAGCAAGACCAGACTATACAATGATCAATGACTAAACATGGTAATATTCTGGAAAGATTTTTGCTTGTCTCCATTTTTTAAATGAGAATTAAAAACATACAGTTATTCTGTTTTCCCTAAATTTGTCAGTATATGGCACATTGGAGAGGTTTATTCATGGCTAACAAAGTGGTGAGGAATCATACTTGCCCCCAATGTGGTAGGGAAGGACTGTGGATTCAGAATATGTAGTCAGTGGCTCAGATGGTAAAGAATTTGCCTGCGATGCGGGAGACCTTGGTTCGATTCCTGGCTTGGGAAGATCCTCTGGAGGAGAGCATGGCAACCCACTCCAGTATTCTTGCCTGAAGAATCCTCATGAACAAAGGAGCTTGGTGGGCTACAGTCCATGGGTTCACAGAGTTGGACATGGCTGAGCAACTAAGCACATGACATCACTTCTAGGTCAAGTAGTTAACAATGGCTTTGAGTTGTCACCTAATGGAGGAGAAGTGTTAGTTGCTAAGTCATTTCCAAATCTTTGTGACCCCATGGACTGTAGCCTGCCGGCTCCTCTGCCCGTGGTTTTTCCCAGGCAAGAATACTGGAGTAGGTTACCATTCCTTTCTCCAGGAATCTTCCCAACCAGTGATCGAACCTAGGTCTCTTGCATTGCAGGCGGATTCTTTACCATCCGAGCCACCAGGGAAGCCCCACCGCTTAATGGAGAAGAGATGAATGTATTTTTTCTTTTTTCTTAATATAAATTTATTTTTTTATTGGAGGTTAATTACTTTACAGTATTAATTTTCTTCCATCTGTTTTTTTTTTATTTTTTTTTAGTTTATTATTTTTTTAATTTTAAAATCTTTAATTCTTACATGCGTTCCCAAACATGAACCCCCCTCCCACCTCCCTCCCCATAACATCTCTGTGGGTCATCCCCATGCACCAGCCCCAAGCATGCTGTATCCTGCGTCAGACATAGACTGGCGATTCAATTCTTACATGATAGTATACATGTTAGAATGCCATTCTCCCAAATCATCTCACCCTCTCCCTCTCCCTCTGAGTCCAAAAGTCCGTTATACACATCTGTGTCTTTTTTCCTGTCTTGCACACAGGGTCGTCATTGCCATCTTTCTAAATTCCATATATATGTGTTAGTATACTGTATTGGTGTTTTTCTTTCTGGCTTACTCCACTCTGTATAATCGGCTCCAGTTTCATCCATCTCATCAGAACTGATTCAAATGAATTCTTTTTAACGGCTGAGTAATACTCCATTGTGTATATGTACCACAGCTTTCTTATCCATTCATCTGCTGATGGACATCTAGGTTGTTTCCATGTCCTGGCTATTATAAACAGTGCTGCGATGAACATTGGGGTACATGTGTCTCTTTCAATTCTGGTTTCCTCGGTGTGTATGCCCAGCAGTGGGATTGCTGGGTCATAAGGTAGTTCTATTTGCAATTTTTTAAGGAATCTCCACACTGTTCTCCATAGTGGCTGTACTAGTTTGCATTCCCACCAACAGTGTAGGAGGGTTCCCTTTTCTCCACACCCTCTCCAGCATTTATTGCTTGCAGATTTTTGGATCGCAGCCATTCTGACTGGTGTGAAGTGGTACCTCATTGTGGTTTTGATTTGCATTTCTCTAATAATGAGTGATGTTGAGCATCTTTTCATGTGTTTGTTAGCCATCCGTATGTCTTCTTTGGAGAAATGTCTATTTAGTTTTTTGGCCCATTTTTTGATTGGGTTGTTTATTTTTCTGGAATTGAGCTGAATAAGTTGCTTGTATATTTTTGAGATTAGTTGTTTGTCAGTTGCTTCATTTGCTATTATTTTCTCCCATTCAGAAGGCTGTCTTTTCACCTTGCTTATATTTTCCTTTGTTGTACAGAAGCTTTTACTTTTAATTAGATCCCATTTGTTTATTTTTGCTTTTATTTCCAGAATTCTGGGAGGTGGATCATAGAGGATCCTGCTGTGATTTATGTCGGAGAGTGTTTTGCCTATGTTCTCCTCTAGGAGTTTTATAGTTTCTGATCTTACATTTAGATCTTTAATCCATTTTTGAGTTTATTTTTGTGTGCGGTGTTAGAAAGTGATCTAGTTTCATTCTTTTACAAGTGGTTGACCAGTTTTCCCAGCACCACTTGTTAAAGAGATTGTCTTTACTCCATTGTATATTCTTGCCTCCTTTGTCAAAGATAAGGTGTCCATATGTGTGTGGATTTATCTCTGGGCTTTCTATTTTGTTCCATTGATCTATATGTCTGTCTTTGTGCCAGTACCATACTGTTTTGATGACTGTGGCTTTGTAGTAGAGCCTGAAGTCAGGCAAGTTGATTCCTCCAGTTCCATTCTTCTTTCTCAAGATTGCTTTGGCTATTCTAGATTTTTTGTATTTCCATACAAATCTTGAAATTATTTGTTCTAGTTCTGTGAAAAATATGGCTGGTAGCTTGATAGGGATTGCATTGAATTTGTAAATTGCTTTGGGTAGTATACTCATTTTCACTATATTGATTCTTCCGATCCATGAACATGGTATATTTCTCCATCTATTAGTGTCCTCTTTGATTTCTTTCATCAGTGTTTTATAGTTTTCTATATATAGGTCTTTAGTTTCTTTAGGTAGATATATTCCTAAGTATTTTATTCTTTTCGTTGCAATGGTGAATGGTACACCATGACCAAGTGGGCTTTATCCCAGGGATGCAAGGATTCTTCAATATCCGCAAATCAATCAATGTAATTCACCACATTAACAAATTGAAAAATAAAAACCATATGATTATCTCAATAGATGCAGAGAAGGCCTTTGACAAAATTCAGCATCCATTTATGATAAAAACTCTCCAGAAAGCAGGAATAGAAGGAACATACCTCAACATAATAAAAGCTATATATGACAAACCCACAGCAAACATTATCCTCAATGGTGAAAAATTGAAAGCATTTCCCCTAAAATCAGGAACAAGACAAGGGTGTCCACTTTCACCACCAAGTTTTGGCCAAAGCAATCGGAGCAGAAAAAGAAATAAAAGGAATCCAAATTGGAAAAGAAGAAGTAAAACTCTCACTGTTTGCAGATGACATGATCCTCTACATGGGAAACCCTAAAGACTCCACCAGAAAATTACTAGAGCTCATCAATGAATATAGTAAAGTTGCAGGATATAAAATCAACACACAGAAATCTTCCATCTGTTTTTTAAATTTTTTCTTTCCTTTTTCATTCTCTCATTCAACAATTATCTATTGAATGCCGTCTGTATTCTAGGTACTGTTCTTCTTGCAGGGTGATAACTTTGGATAATCTTGTATAGTAATAGTTATGTTGGACCTGAGTATGTTTGAAATGGTTAAGAAGGGTATATGCTCCGTAATGACCTACGTGGGAAAAGAAGAGGATATATGTTTATGTCTAACTGATTCACTTTGCTGTACACCTGAAACTTAACACAACATTGTAAATCAACAAAACTCCAATAACAATTTTTTTTAATGATAAGACAAGAAAAGGGTATATATGATGGGTAGTAAAAGAGGTAGCATGCTGTAGAGACACATGTACTTTCTGCTCAGTTCAGTTCAGTCGCTCAGTCGTGTCCGACTCTTTGCGACCCCATGAATCGCAGCACGCTAGGCCTTCTTGTTCATCACCATCTCCCGGAGTTGACTCAGACTCATGTCCATCGAGTCCGTGATGCCATCCAGCCATCTCATCCTCGTTCATCCCCTTCTCCTACTGCCCCCAATCCCTCCCAGCATCAGAGTCTTTTCCAATGAGTCAACTCTTCGCATGAGGTGGCCAAAGTACTGGAGTTTCAGCTTCAGCATCATTCCCTCCAAAGAAATCCCAGGGTTGATCTCCTTCAGAATGGACTGATTGGATCTCCTTGCAGTACTTTCTGCTACCTCCCCATATTCCCTTCTTAAAGTATCTGTGTATAGGCCAAGAAGGGTGTTACCCCTACTTCATAGTTATCACAGTCTGTTAAGTCAGAGGTGGCCACCTGACCTAGAGTCAACCAGTCCATGGGCTTACCTGAGCAAATGAGATGTCTACTTCCAGGAACTTGGAATTGCACATGGGAGAAACTGGATTATACAGCACTTTTAACTGTCTTGCTTATTGAATGTTTTTCCTATGTAGAAGTAAGGCAGAAAGAGTGGGGAGCTAAAAAGTGTTCATGGCAAAATGAAGGACCCTGAACTCTTGCTGTTCAGATCTGTACATTTGTTCTCTGATCCACTTAATTGAATTTTTCTTGTATTCTGTGAGATACCCTTCTAAACTAGTAAGTTCCCCCTACCCCGACTTTTTTGGTTTCTGTTACCTACAACCAGCTTATCTCTGATTAGATAATTTTCTAACATAATTTTATTATTTCATAAATTATGGTATGTGGTCCAACCTAGCTGGGTCATCTTGCTCTCAACACTTCCCATTCAGTAATATGTGACTGTTTATGGTTTCCCTCAAAAAAGTTATGTGCTTTGACTGGGGCCTTGACTGTATTGCTCCTGTTGTCTGAAATACTCCTTGGTCTTATCTTCTTGGAGAAGTCATTCTTTTACTGTTTTAATCTCTGTGATGATCTTCCTTTCCCCTTCCTTCCTCCTCTTCCCTGACTTTAGCAGAATGAAATGTTTCTTTGTTTCTCATAGCACCCTGTATATTATAGTCCTTATGAACCACGTTTTTGTTTTTTGGGTTTTTTCTTTTTTTTTTTTTACTAAATATATGTCCTTTAGCCCATGTCCCTCAAGGATGTGAAATATCTTATTCATCTTAGTCTTTTATATTTAGCACAGGGCCTAACATAGTCAGCATTAACTAATCTTTGAGTGATCGTTTCTTTAATCATTGAATCTATTAGATATTGCTTTGTAATGAAAAGTAGTGAATCTTGGTGCTCAGTTGCAGCATGTGTCAATAATTAAAATAACATTGTAAAAATAGAAATTTGTAGTATTTTGCCAGACTGTACTAATGCCATATGAAGATTTATAAAATATTATTTTAATTTTGGCAAAGCTTACTTACTATAAGTTTATCTTTGAATTTTCATTTTGAAGGGAATGCCAAAACTCAAATTATAAGCCACATTTGCTGGGTTTTCTAATATTTCAGATACAAACTCACTAACTCTCACAAAGTGTCACATGGTGTCTATCTTAAGGCATGTTTTGGCTGAAGTTTATTCAAAACAGATTTGGGTTTAAATTAAACCTAGAAGATTTGTGTTACAAAGCTTTATTTAGCATAGCTGTAGAAAAGCAACTATATTTTAAGGAAATCTCATTGTCCTCAAGGTGACAGTCTATTATTTAAAAATAATTGTGTAGACCTGTCTCTAACCTAATTTAAAAGTTACCATATGAAACAGTTCAGGAAAAAAAATTGCTTATACATCTCAAAAATTCCTTTTATTCTCTTTTTTTGCTTTGGTCCACTTAATTTTGTTATACTGTTTTAGGCTTTTACCAAAACCGTAATTCAAAAGCACGAGGCTTAGGGCAAAGAGATTTATTATGTCTTTCTGCATAGTAGAAGAATCACACATTGAACTTCAAGTTGGTCTGTCCCTCATTTTTAATTTACAGCCCTGAGGATATAGAATATCCACATCTCTACTTTTTTTACTGTAAACCAGTCTTGGACTTGACCCAGCCATGTAGGAGAATACTAATGAAAGAGTCACTGACTACGCTGAACATTCATCGATTTATTAAGACAATGGAAGCACCTCTGCTGGTATGTGTCTTATTTAAATATGTTAGATAATTTGTATGTAAAATTTATTGTTTTGATTCATAGATATGTATTTAACTTAGATGAGCTATATCTTTTCCCCTTGAACATATTTATTTCATTTAGGCAGATTTAGGAGTAGTACCTTATTACAGGTAGATTAGAGGATAAACTGTGTACTCATAAAATGATATTTTAATGCCTTGAAGTGTTGTTTTGAACAACCCAATATAGCATTGTGTAATTATAATGGTAGTTATAATGAACTGTGGAACTATTCTGTGGTAGTTATAATGAACTGTGACCATTCTAAGATCACAAAGATTACATCATAGGCTAAGAAAAGACCTCTTTTGTGAATGTTTTGATTCCTGTTTTAAAAGTTTATAAATATTTGCATTATAGAATTTTTGGTGTCTCACTTTCCTTAGTGTCAGACTGGAAGAATCTTAGACTCAGTAGGTGATCAACTGACTTCTCTCTGGATGTTTAAAGGGTTGTCCTGAGCATATGTAAAACCTTCAATAGGCTTTCTCACTCATCATATCCTTTTTACATAAAAATTGTGCATATGTGCTATAAATAATTCAAACAGTGTGGCAAAGTATAAAGAATGAAAATTTTTTAATCCACCAATTCCCATCATTCAGAAATGAACTGTTAGGTTCAACCAGTCATCTCTGCATTCATATAGATACATATAGATAGAGGGATGAATGGATCCATGGACATATATTGCATGAGCTACTTTATAGTAAAAAGCATTATATTTAATCTTATTTGAATTTACTAGAAGAAAAAGAAACTGATAAGAAACTAGAGGAATTATGGAACTTTTGAGAAATTGTTTCATCATTAGAGGGCTGTTTAGGAAATACTGTCCTAAGTGTTGAAATGATTATTGAAAACACTGAGAAGTGAAAATTATTATTTTAAGAAAACTGCATATTTTCATTTTGGATAATATTGATTTGCTCCTTGGTGTAAAAGATGAGAATATTTCCATCTCAGTTCCTCTTTGCCCTCCAGATTTTTGTTTTGTGTTATTTTACATTGTAAAAGTTATAGTATTTATATTGTGTTCTATAATCATAATTCCCATTTAAAAGAAAAAAGCCCTGCTTTCATATTTAAATAGATTCAGAGCTCATCAGTCCCAGTTCTACTGGCTTCATTCTTGAGTTCTTTATTTTGGTCAGTTTTTATTTGGTTGGATTTTGACTTCAAGCAACTAAGAAAAAACAAAACAGTGTATGAGTCTTTTTCCTTTCTGTTCACATGGGAGAGGGAAATATTTATCTTATGTCCTTTGGGAGAAGATCCTCTGATTTTGGTTTGATCTTCCACTTCCCCCAAAGCCCTCATGAATTCATTGTACAGTTCTTCATTATTTCTCTCCATCCTCATTTCCTTTTCTGCCAATGTTGAGATATTAAGAATTCTCAGGATTTTGTCTACTCGCCAGTCAACATTATCTATAAACATTAATAAAAATGGAAGCTGGGATTCAGGCTTTTTGATAAACTTTGAATGCATGATCACTGCAGTTACATGCATTGTTTCACTTCTAAACATATGAAAATAGATGCAGGTTGGAGAATCTCTGTGTTTGTGTGTTAAGCAGATAGGGTTCCTGGACATTTAATTGTTGTAGATACATAGCACAGCTGCATCTTATTATCATGATAGGCTCATTCTCAAAACCCGGCAACTTTGCTGTGAAATTAAACCTGAGGAGAAGACACGTGAAAAGAAATTGAGGCCCCTAGCCCACAGCTCCGGAGAAGGTGATGGCATCCCACTCCAGTGCTCTTGCCTGGAAGACGCCATGGATGGAGGAGCCTGGTAGGCTAGGGTCCATGGGGTCTCTAAGAGTCAGACACGACTGATCGACTTCATTTTCACTTTTCACTTTTCATGCATTGGAAAAGGAAATGGCAACCCACTCCAGTGTTCTTGCCTGGAGAATCCCAGGGACGGGAAAGCCTGGTGGGCTGCCATCTATGGGGTTGCACAGAGTCAGACATGACTGACGTGACCTAGGAGCAGCAGCAGCAGCAGCAGCAGCAGCAGCAGCAGCCGCAGCCCACAGCTCTGACTGAGCTCATACTAGTCATCAATAGCTTGCTAACTAGTAAATGAGCCATTTTTAAAGTGGAACCTTCACCCTCCAGTCAAAATGCCCCACAAATGTGACGTGGGCCAGAGATGAGTTTGTAGACATATGGACAACAGAAATGATTCTTTTATTTTAAGCCATTAGGTTTTGGGGTGCTTTGCTACATACACAATGATAGGGGCTCAGAACACACCCTCAGTCTGTTTCTATGGCATTAACTACTCTTGATTTTTAAATCTGAATTTTCAGGTCAGATTTTTCTTTGAAGTTCCTGTCCTGTATATTTTGGTGAAGGCAATGGCACCCCACTCTAGTACTCTTGCCTGGAAAATCCCATGGACAGAGGAGCCTGGTGGGCTGCAGTCCATGGGGTCACTAAGAGTCGGACACGACTGAGCGACTTCACTTTGACTTTTCACTTTCATGCGTTGGAGAAGGAAATAGCAACCCACTCCAGTATTCTTGCCTAGAGAATCCCAGGGATGGGGGAGCCCAGTGGGCTGCCATCTCTGGGGTCGCACAGAGTGGGACACGACTGAAGCGACTTAGCAGCAGTCCCATATATTTAACTACTAATTAGATGTCTTTCTCCTAAACTCTACGTGTCTGACATTGTCTTTTACCATCTGTTCTTGCTCCATTATCTTGGTTGATTTACTGTCCAGTCACTCTTGGCAGAAGCCTAGAACATCATTCTCAATTCCTGCATTTCTCTGCATCTGATTTTAGATCTGAAATATCTTCTCGAATTCTTCATTCTAACAGCCAGTGCTTTAATCCAGGTTCAAACAATCCAGGTTTGAATGTTGAGTCTCTTGAACTAGTCCCTCAATTTTATTATCTTCCTCTGTCTTGTGTACTACTTTAGTAATAGGAATTGATCTGGTCTATATTCCTATATTTCCCTCTCTTTAAGTTCATACTCCCTGTTGCTTGCATAGTAATATATTTTAAACACACATATATGATCTTGTTCTGGTAATTTTTGCAGTTCCTAAATGGCTTCAATTATTTACAGAATGAAGGCCTACTTTCTTAGGATATACATGGTTTTTAATGATCTGGTCCTTTGCATGGAGAAGGCAATGGCACCTCACTCCAGTACTCCTGCCTGGGAAATCCCATGGGCGGAGGAGCCTGGTAGGCTGTAGTCCATGGGGTTGCTAAGAGTCAGACACAACTGAGCGACTTCACTTTCTTTTTTTTTTTTTTTTTTAGTTCTGCAGACTTTTATTTATTTATTTATTTTTTTAAGATACAATTAATGTTCATTTGCTGTTGTATCTTTTTTTTTTTTAATTTTAAAATCTTTAATTCTTACATGCATTCCCAAACATGAACCCCCCTCCCACCTCCCTCCCCACAACATCTCTCTGGGTCATCCCCATGCACCAGCCCCAAGCAAGCTGCACCCTACGTCAGACATGGACTGGCGATTCAATTCTTACATGACAGTATACATGTTAGAATTCCCATTCTCCCAAATCATCCCACCCTCTCCCTCTCCCTCTGAGTCCAAAAGTCCGTTATACACATCTGTGTCTTTTTTCCTGTCTTGCATACAGGGTCGTCATTGCCATCTTCCTAAATTCCATATATATGTGTTAGTATACTGTATTGGTGTTTTTCTTTCTGGCTTACTTCACTCTGTATAATTGGCCCCAGTTTCATCCATCTCATCAGAACTGATTCAAATGAATTCTTTTTAACAGCTGAGTAATACTCCATTGTGTATATGTACCACAGCTTTCTTATCCATTCATCTGCTGATGGACATCTAGGTTGTTTCCATGTCCTGGCTATTATAAACAGTGCTGCGATGAACATTGGGGTACATGTGTCTCTTTCAATTCTGGTTTCCTCAGTGTGTATGCCCAGCAGTGGGATTGCTGGGTCATAAGGTAGTTCTATTTGCAATTTTTTAAGGAATCTCCACACTGTTCTCCATAGTGGCTGTACTAGTTTGCATTCCCACCAACAAAGCCACAGTCATCAAGACAGTATGGTACTGGCACAAAGACAGACATATAGATCAATGGAACAAAATAGAAAGCCCAGAGATAAATCCGCACACATATGGACACCTTATCTTTGACAAAGGAGGCAAGAATATACAATGGAGTAAAGACAATCTCTTTAACAAGTCGTGCTGGGAAAACTGGTCAACCACTTGTAAAAGAATGAAACTAGATCACTTTCTAACACCGTACACAAAAATAAACTCAAAATGGATTAAAGATCTAAATGTAAGACCAGAAACTATAAAACTCCTAGAGGAGAACATAGGCAAAACACTCTCCGACATAAATCACAGCAGGATCCTCTATGATCCACCTCCCAGAATTCTGGAAATAAAAGCAAAAATAAACAAATGGGATCTAATTAAAATTAAAAGCTTCTGTACAACAAAGGAAAATATAAGCAAGGTGAAAAGACAGCCTTCTGAATGGGAGGAAATAATAGCAAATGAAGCAACTGACAAACAACTAATCTCAAAAATATACAAGCAACTTATTCAGCTCAATTCCAGAAAAATAAATGACCCAATCAAAAAATGGGCCAAAGAACTAAATAGACATTTCTCCAAAGAAGACATACGGATGGCTAACAAACACATGAAAAGATGCTCAACATCACTCATTATTAGAGAAATGCAAATCAAAACCACAATGAGGTACCACTTTACACCAGTCAGAATGGCTGCGATCCAAAAATCTGCAAGCAATAAATGCTGGAGAGGGTGTGGAGAAAAGGGAACCCTCACTTTTCACTTTCATGCATTGGAGAAGGAAATGGCAACCCACTCCAGTGTTCTTGCCTGGAGAATCCCAGGGATGGGGGAGCCTGGTGGGCTACCGTCTATGGGGTCGCACAGAGTCGGGCACGACTGAAGTGACTTAGCAGCAGGTCCTTTGCAAATTCTCCAGCCTTACTTATCTATTCCTGTTTTCACTTTTTAATATTGAATTGCTTATGGTTCTCCAAATACTCAAAGAAGAAACCAGGCTTTTCAGTTCCTTCAGGCTGTTATACCCATTCAGGTCTAGACAATTCAGTTCTGTGTGGTTGTGAGACTGAGGTTTCTACCTTCTCGCTAACTTATGGCTGGTGTTGCTCTTAGCTCCTATGGTCTGTTCTCAGATTCTGGCCATGTGGCCCTCTCAAAAAAGAATTGGAAGTTTCTCCTTCAAAGCCAGCAGATAATCTTGCTCCATTGTGCTGTGACCATCTTACATGGTATAATCTAAAATGAGTACACCAGAAATTTGGGGAGTCCTCTTAGAATTATGTCTACCATAGCTAAATACAGATTTCTCTCTGGAAACTTTAAGGATTAGAAAAATGATTTTCTATTATTAGAAAATTTGCAAGAAAGCATCTTTGTGCATATCTGCTTTTATCCCCGTGCTGGTTTTACTCAGTGGGCTCTTTCAATCTGGCAGCTCGTGCTCCTTTAGTTGTGGGAAATTTCTCTGTTTATTTCAGTGATGATTTCTTCCCTTCTGTTTTCTCCCTTCTCTCTTTCTGGGACTCCTGTTTGAATGTTGAGTCTCTTGAACTAGTCCCTCAATTTTATTATCTTTTCTATTTTCCAGCTGTCTTTTGCCGTACTTTCTGGCAGATTTATTCAACTTTAGTTTTCATTTTTTGTGGATTCAGTATCTTCTCATCTTTTCGAGCTTATCCGTGGTGGTTTTCTGAACCTTTCTTCTTCCTGAATAATCTGTTTCCTCCATGTTACTTTTTTTTCTGTTTGTTCTGGTCTTTCATGTTAGAGGCTTTCCTCAGATGCTTATTGCTCCTTGTTCATGATTTAGAATATGAAACTAAAGAAGTTGGCTGGAAATTCTGAGACTGTGGATCAGCCTTGTTAACTTTGAGCTCCATAGGGTGGTTGGACCTGGGCAGCTTTTTGGTGAGCCACAGTGTCAGTAGCTTTAGGCTTTAACTTGTGGTCATTCAGGATCCCCAGAGAAGGATCTTCCAGTTTTCTGCTGGAATACAGAAGTCTAGCTGCTAGCTACCAGAAACTGAGCGGGGAGGGGATAGAATGAGTCTCAGCATCTGGTTGCTCTGTCCCTCTGCTTTGAGCATGGTATTCACACTCAGCTGTTCCTGCAGTCCCCCCAGATTTCTTCTGGTATGATGCAGGGGTAGTCGCCTAAGCTCATGGAGTTAGGGAAGACGATCTAGAGATCTAACTGCTTCTCCAAAGGTTTTGTCTGTTCTTTCTTACTCTAGAGCCTTCCTGCCATCATTCCCCTTCTACTCCTTCTTTCCCTCTTCCAGAGGCTCCAGGAACTGACAGTTCCTGAGCAGTTTCAGGATTCTGCAGTTAAAGTGAAATTGTTTCTTATCCTTTCCTCTCATGGCTTAGGATTTTGTTGTTCTCTAGCTTCTAAGACGTTGCTGCCTTTACTCTTTTCCCTTCATGTATGTATGTTCATCTGTTTTGAAAAATCCTACTGCTGAAGTTGTCCTGGGATTTCTGAAAGGAGTGAAGTAAGATGTGTGTTCAAGCTGCTGTCAGCTCAGATGTTCCTCATTGTTCTGTAATATGTCATTATATATGTTAAATTCTTATATGGAAGGATTCGTTATGTGTTTTGTTTTCATTTCAAATCTCTGTTTATTCAGCAACACCACAGTTTTATTTATTGCTTTTTTTTGGTTTCTCTATGATATCCTTATTCTTTATGGTTGTAAATATCTGTATAACTACTTGTAAAATTTGTTAGTTTCATGTTAGTTTAAATTATATAGGTACATGGGAGCATGAAACTTAGAAAACCATGGGACCATTTTTGTTAATTGTGGATTTATTTCACAGACTTGTTTTTTCACTTATTATTAGCAGGGTTTAAATCCAAATGTTGGAACATTATTATCACATAGTGAAGACGTTTTGTTCTTTTTCTAAATGAAGACTGAAGTTGCTGGAGATCCTAGACAAGTTTCAACTGTTCATCTACAACTAGGATTACCACTGGTTTTTATTGTTGGTCAACAAGCTACTTATGAAGCTGATAGAACAACTGCAGAATGGGTTGCTTGGCGTCTTCTGGGAAAAGCTGGAGTTCTACTTTTGTTAAGGTATTTTAAACATGGAATAGTAACTATTCTCTATTTAGCAAGACACTAGTATTTTTCTTGGTAATGTGTTCACTGGTAAATAAATTCAAGTCTCTAATAGATTCTAATATAGTTAAGAGCCAGTTGCTGAGTTTAAGTCTTTAATTATCAGCTTGATTAATATTTAGACCTTTAAACTTTACTAAATGAAGGTGTAGATTAAGATAGAGTATAGAAAACCTGGTCTGTATTTACATGAAAAATTTCTCAGACTCACTAAATTGTAATCTTTTTTCATAAACATTTTTAGTATAAAATTTTCAGTTCAATTTTAGATTGACCTCCTGGATGGCAACATATAACATTTATTTCCATTTTGATAAAGGGACTCTTCAGAAGTGGACATTCCTCAGGATACTAATGTTATCGTCAGAAGAGCAGAAGAGGTTGGTCATTTCCTATGTTGGTCTACAACGTGTGCTTATTTAAAAGAGGTTAATACACATGGTCCTAAAGTAACATATGCTTATTACAGGAAAATTCTATGAATTGCCACTATTCAGAGATAACTGTTGTTAATATTTTCAACTGTTGTGTGTTATTTTCATTTGTTAATCTTTTTCCATGTGTTTGTATATTTATATAAATATATGTATATCTGCTGCTGCTGCTGCTGCTGCTGCTAAGTCACTTCAGTCGTGTCCAACTCTGTGCGACTCCAGAGACGGCAGCCCACCAGGCTCCCCCGTCCCTGGGATTCTCCAGGCAAGAACACTGGAGTGGGTTGCCATTTCCTTCTCCAGTGCATGAAAGTAAAAAGTGAAAGTGAAGTCACTCAGTTGTGTCTGACTCTTAGTGACCCCATGGACTGCAGCCCACCAGGCTCCTCCATCCATGGGATTTTCCAGGCAAGAGGACTGGAGTGGGGCACCATTGCCTTCTCCGATATGCATATCTACATATGCATATTTTTAAAGAAATTTAGGTTTATGCTATATGCATTCTACCTTTCACATACAGTTATATTTCATTACTTGGTATTGTGCTGTGATGCCTGCCTTTAAACACTGTTTTGGGCATCACTGATTTATTTCCCTTTGCTAAATTTCTAGAAGTAAATTTTGTTAAATGAGATTTTTCTTTTTCAGAGCTCGGGCCTTTAACCACTTTAATTAATCTTTTTTGTGATTTAAAAATTTTATAGATTATACTTCATTTAAACTTATTATAAACTACTGGCTGTATTCCTTATGCTGTACAATATATCCTTGTGACTTATTTATTTTATTCATGGTAGTTTGTACCTCTTAATCTCCTCCCCCATTCCCTCTTTCTGCTGGTAACCATTAGTTTGTACTCTATATCTGTGAGTCTGTTTCTGCTTTGTTATATTCATTAATTTGTTTTATGTTTTAAATTCCACATATAAGTGATAATGTACAGCATTTGTCTTTTTCTGCCTGACTTATTTCATCGAGCACAATATCCTCCAGGTCCATCTGTGTTATTGGAAATGACAAAATTTCACTCTTTTTTTATGGCAGAGTGATGTTTCATCGCATGTGTATGCCACATCTTTACCCACTTTTCTGTTCATAGACGCTTGGGTTGCTTCCATATCTTGGCTATTGTAAATAATGCTACTGTGAAGACTGGAGTGCATATATCTTTTCAGATTAGTGTTTTTGTTTTCTTTGGATTCTACTGTTTTACTTTTCATGTGTGAAGTTAATTGACTTTCATATTTTTTTTTTCCTGAATGTGATTTTTCTTTCTTTTCTTCCATGGGAAGGCATTTTATTTTAAACATAGCAGTGTGTACATGTCAATGGGAATTTTAAAGATTTTTAAAATACACAGTCAAATTTCCTTCCAGAAATATTATTTTACCAGAAGGATTTAGAATTCCTTGTTCTTCATACATCTTTGCCAGTACTGAGTAGTAATGTTTAAAAAAAATTATTTCTATACACAAAAAAGTTTCCATATTAATTTGCATGTCTTTGATAACTTTGACTAGTGAGATCACCTGTATTTCCTTTGTAAATTTCTTAAATTTTTGAATTTCTTAAATTCTTAAAAATTTCCTTAAATTTTTCTTAATTAAGAACTCTTCAGAATATCTTCTAAATATTTTAAACATATGCTAAAAAATTGTTGATATGTTTACAAATGGTCAGATAGTTTAAACTTAAATTCTCTTCCATAAGTCTATAGTATGAGTACTGGATTCAGATATCAAGGTTGCTGGGAGAAATATCCGTAACCTCAGATATGCAGATGATACCACTCTTATGCTAGAAAGTGAAGAGGAACTAAAAAAGAGCCTCTTGATGAAAGTGAAAGAGGAGAGTAAAAAAGCTGGCTTAAAACTCAACATTCAAAAAACTAAGATCATGGCCTCTGGTCCCATCACTCCATGGCAAATAGATGGGGAAACAATGGAAACAGTGAGAGACTTTATTGGGGGGCTCCAAAATCACTGCAGATGGTGACCGCAGCCATGAAATTAAAAGACGCTTGCCCCTTGAAAGAAAAGCCATGACCAACCTAGACAGCATATTAGAAAGCAGAGACATTACTTTGCTGACAGGGGTCCATCTGGTCAAAGCTATGGTTTTTCCAATAGTCATGTATGGATGTGAGAGTTGGACTGTGAAGAAGGCTGAGCACCGAAGAATTGATGCTTTTGAACTGTAGTGTCGGAGAAGACTCTTGAGTCCCTTGAACTGAAAGGAGATCAAAACAGTCAATCCTAAAGGAAATCAGTCCTGAATATTCATTGAAAGGACTGATGCTGAGCTGAAACTCCAATATTTTGACCACCTGGTGCAAAGAACTAACTCATTGGAAAAGACCCTGATGCTGGGAAAGATTGAAGGCAGGAGGAGAAGGGGACAACAGAAGATGAGATGGTTGGATGGCATCACCGACTCGATGGACATGAGTTTGAATAAACTCTGGGAGCTGGTGATGGACAAGGAAGCCTGGTATGCTGCAGTCCATGGGGTCGCAAAGAGTCGGACACAGCTGAACAACTGAACTGAACTGACTGATGAGTACTGAGTTAAAGAGTCAGAAGACTTGACTCCGTTCCTGCTTGTTCTGGGCCCAGATAACTGAATTAACTTCTTCCAGCTCAGTTTTCTCATTTGTGAAATAGTTATAAAACCTCTCCTTCTAACTTATATTTTATAAGATCAAATAGTAAAATACTTTGAGAACTGTAATACTGTTCAGATATGTGTACTGTGAGGTCATTATGCTTTGCTTTTAGACCAGGTAATCAAAAGAATACTTACTGAAGCTTTTTTTTTTTTTTTTTTACTATTAGATAAAGATTCCAAAATAGGACTGACTTTGTTATTGGGGAAAAGGTTTTATAGAAGAATTAAAGTTCATGCTGTTTTCCCAGTACATATGAAAGTTATGTTTATACTATGCCATTGTCTGTTAAGTGTGCAGTAGCGTTATGTCTAAAAAAGTTAATGTATGTACCTTTAGTTAAAAAATAGTTACTGCTAAAAAATGCTAACCGTCATCTGAGCTTCTACTGAGTTGTAATCTTTTTGCTCATGGAGGGCCCTGCCTTGATGTTGATGGCTGCTGAGTGATCAAGACAGTAGTTGCTGAAGGTTGAGGTAGCTGTGGCAATTTCTTAAAATAAGACAAAAATGAAGTTTGCCACATTGATTGACTGTTCCTTTCACAAATGATTTCTCTGTAGTATGCAATGCTACTTGGTAGAATTTTACCCACAGTAGAACTTCTTTCAAAATTGGAATCAATCCCCTCAGACTCTGCTGCTGCTCTATCAACTAAGTTTTTGTAAGATTCTCAATCTTTTGTTCTCATAGCAACAATCTTTAGAGCTGCTTCACAGAAGTAGATTCCATCTCCAGAAACCACTTTCTTTGCTCATCCATAAGAAACAACTCCTCATCTGTGCAAGTTTGATTGTGAGATTGCAGCAGGGTTAATTACTAAAATAATCTAGTGGCCTAAAATTTCATGTTTTAAAAAAGTTTTGGTTGAGCCTTAGTGTAAGAAATTTTAATGGAATAATTTCAATGGAATATAATTTGGTATTCTTAAAATACCTGGCACCAGGTATTATCTTTATGTTTATGGCTAAACAGTCAATTGAACTTTGTAGTGGAATTATTTATTTATTTTTATTAAATTACTTTTTTCCCCCTTCTTTTTGGCCATGCCACACAACTTGTGGGATCTAAATTCCCCAGCCACGGATTGAACCCAGGCCAGGGCAGTGAAAGCCCCAATCCTAACTGCTAGGCCACCAGGGGCCTCTCTAGTGGAATTATTTAGGATTAAGTATTATTTTGAGTGGTGGTGGTGATTTGGTCACTAAGTCATGTAAAATATCAAAAGAATTTTGGTGCTATTTGCAATAAAATTGCATATATTTGTATCTTGTATTGAGGTGGGACTTACTGTTAAAATACTTCAGATTTCAGCAGAATGTAACTGTGACAAGAAGCAAATGAGACTTTCAGTTCCATGTTTTGCCTTCTTTTCTAGTAGCATGCACTATCTTTCTATAATGTTTAGATACTTTTAATATTGTGGAGTTAATTTCCCATTTTTATTTTTAAATATTAAAATTGAAATTCACAAGTTTAATTTCTTTTTAGTGTCAAACAAGTAAAATATATTAAAATGGTTCATTATATTCTAGTCATATCTTTTAAAATTAATGTATTTCTAGGACACGCAAGTGGAATTTTTGGCATTAAGTCATATTGATTTAATAGTATTCCATCTGGAAAGTACCATGAACATTGAGGAAATGGTCAAATATGAAGACATGGAAGAGCTAAATATAGGTAATGTGTTTTTTTGATGCTCATGTTCCCCTCCCATTCCTGCCCAGCATCCTTAAGGTCAGTGACATTTCAGTGAATTAACTTTCACATTCAAGAATATGAAGAGACCTGAAGAAATTAATTTTGAATCACATTTTAGCAAGCTGATTAGGTGAAAAGATACAAAGATGCTCTATTTTGCTTAGTGTGATACCTTTCACTGTTATATATCAGGCTTCTCTCTTTCTGCCTGTGCCTTTATCCTCCAGATCAGTCCTTTCAGTGCTACTGGTCTATTCCTTGTTTAAAAAGGACCCAGGAGCCACAATATAATATTTATTTTTGTTATTCCTATTAGGGTATGAAATTCTGATGAAAATAGTTATATATTTATAGTTGTAAATGAATCCACTTGTTAACAGTAAAAGGAGTAAACTTTGATAACATTTTTATACTTATTTTTAACGTTATTTTTAATAACGTTAAAAATAATTGTTTTAACATTTAAATATTTAACATTAATATTTTAGCGTTAAATTAATTTTAACATAATGTCAAAATAATTTTAACATTAGTTTTAACAGAATTTTGCCAATTCTGTTTTTCTTTTTATTGTTCTATTGCTTACCTTTTGAAGTATTCTACAGTTTTCAAGGCTATTTCCCACACATTCTTTACTTTGATTGTTATCCTCTGAGTTAGCTGAGGTCACCTTCATTGTAGCTGAAGAATCTGTGTTTTGGCAGAGTTAAATGATCTGCACAAAGTCACAAATGGCACGTGGAGCATTCTGACTTGAAATTTCATTTATGACCATTATCATTCCTGATACTTCTTTATAACATATCCTATTCTGAAATTGCTCATTTGCTTTTCTCCCTTCTGTACTGGTCTGTTAGAAACGTCTAAGGCAGGGATTATGTCTTGTGCATTTACTAAATGTATCCTGTTTAGTAAATTATTGAATTTTTATCACGAGTCCTGTTGAGTAAATACTTTTTATGTAGTCCTGTTGTTACGAGTCCCAGGAAGGAAGGAATTTGCATATTCTTTTCATGAGATCTGTTGATTATGAAGATCAAAATCTGTATTATAAATTTAGTAAGGCCTCTGAGCTTTAACTGATATATGACCAACTTCATGGTTTGAGCACTGCTCCAGTTTTCTGGTATACAGAGGTTAGAATTGCTAATGGTTTAAGCCGGAGTTCTTCTCCATAGCATCATCATTATTCAGGCAGGTCTGTGTTCTGGTCTTGTGCTCCTTGCTTTGTTCCTATCACCTTTCATATATTCAAACTTTCAAAGTCACAGGAATCATCCAGGTGTCAGTTTAACAGGATTCCTGTCCTCAGTGGAAGTTGCCTTTTTCAAAATTTTGTTGCCATGTCTCATTTACTTAGTGGCTCTCTGGCTTCAGCTTGCCCTCTGGTGCTGCCTTCTCATTTTTTCTCTCTCCTGTCTTTGCTCCTCAGCCCAGTTCTTGTGTTTTGGGGGTGGGGGGTGTTTGGTCTTAATTTCCTATGTTTGTAATCCATATTGACTCATAATATAGTATGATGTTGTGCCCAAATACACAATTGCCCTCTTATTTTCATTCCTTCTCACTAATTAGGAAAGATAGATGAGGCTTGGAAGGAGTTTGTTACCATGTAAAAGTGGAATATACAGAAAAATGCTCTTCAAAGGGAATGAATACACAGAGTCAGAATTAAATGAACTGGGTTCCACAAAAAGAGTATGAAAAAAACTTAGGTGACTAAAAAGAATATATATACATGTTGATAAGTAGGTGAAATGTAGAGCTGAGGAGTGAACATATTTAAAAACTAAAGTGGCTTATTAAGAGAATGGGAAAGCAGAAAGGTGTTAGAACAAGGTAAGAGAAGAAAGGATGGATTAGGAAATAAGAGTGGACTGGCAGGAAAGTGAAAATATGTGAATAGTAAGAAAATACTGTAAATGAGAAAATTGGCCTTTATTAATTTTGATATTGAGGGCATAACTTTTAGTGTCATAGAATGTGATATTTGAAAGTATCTTAAAATTACTAGTGTAAGTCTTATGGTTCACAGCTTTGAACACTGCAACTCCTAGAGTTATGTAATTGACTAGAGTCACACAGCTAAAAATTGCTGATGTGATACTAATCTAGGTCTAGTCTTTTATGGTATTGGAAATCATATGGAAAATAATAGTTTAGTTTTCTGAATGCATTGTCTTTCTCACTTCCTTACTTTTTAATATGTTATTACAGAGAATTATAAATGTATCATAAAATAGGATAATAGAACAAACCTCCAGATAACCATTTCCTGGCCTCACCCAACTACTATCAGTCAGTGGCTAATCCTGTTACAATCATAGCCCTTTACTTATTATTTTTCACCTAATTCCAAACATATAAATTCATCCATAAATATTTCCCTGTATTTCAGACATGTAAGGATTCTTTTAAAATTAGCATAATGCTATTACTACATCTAAATGGTTCAGTTCAGTTCAGTCGATCAGTCGTGTCTGACTCTTTGTGAGCCCATGAATTGCAACACGCCAGGCCTCCCTGTCCATCACCAACTCTCAGAGTTCACCCAAACCCACGTCCATAGAGTCGGTGATGCCATCCAGCCATCTCATCCTCTGTCGTCCCCTTTTTGTCCTGCCCCCAATCCCTCCCAACATCAGAGTCTTTTCCAGTGAGTCAACTCTTCACATGAAGTGGCCAAAGTACTGGAGTTTCAGCTTTAGCATCATTCCTTCCAAAGAATACCCAGGACTGATCTCCTTTAGAATGGACTGCTTGGATCTCCTCAAGGGACTCTCAAGAGTCTTCTGCAACACCACAGTTCAAATGTATCAATTCTTCGGCACTCAGCTTTCTTCACAGTCCAGCTCTCACATCCATACATGACCACTGGAGAAACCATAGCCTTGACTAGACGAACCTTTGTTGGCAAAGTAATGTCTCTGCTTTTGAATATGCTATCTAGGTTGGTCATAACTTTCCCTCCAAGGAGTAAGCGTCTTTTAATTTCATGGCTGCAGTCACCATCTGCAGTGATTTTGGATAAGAATTGTTACTATCAGATGCTTGGTCGACATTCAGAGTTCCAGCTTCATCATGCTTTTTCATGCCACTGTTGCTTTGTACATGCTGTTCATGTTACTCTTATTCCTCTGCTGCCTCCTTAAGTTTCATTTTTCTTTTAGTAGTGTTCAGCTAGTGTCAGCTTCTAGGAAGCTTTAATTGTCTCTAATCAAGTTAGATGTTCCTCCAGTGTTACCATATGATCTGTACAAACTTCCAACAGGACATTTGTGAATTCAGAATATATGTGTATGTATGTGTGTTTACTACATATTTTAATGGATAGATGAATGAATGGGTGGGTGGGTCTGTCTGTCTTAATGAAAAGTTTTTTTTTTAGATTTAATTGATATGTAACATTATATTAGTTTTAGTTGTATACCATAATGATTCAATATTTCTATATATTGTGGTTAATGAAACGATTTTTACATATTCAGAATCTACCCATAACTCAATATACATAGAATAAAATCAAAATTTCTTGGTTTATATGGCCTCTTATGGCTTTCCATGTGGTGCTAGTGGTAAAGAACCTGCTTGCCAATGCAGGAGAAGGAGACACAAGAGATGCGGGTTCAATCCCGGATCGGGAAGATCCCCTGGAGGAGGAAATGGCAACCCACTCCTGTATTCTTGCCTGGAGAATCCCATAGACAGAGGAGCCTGGCAGGCTACATACAGTCCGTGGGGTCACAAAGAATTGAACACAACTGAGTGACTGCTGCTGCTGCTAAGTCGCTTCAGTCGTGTCCGACTCTGTGCGACCCCACAGATGGCAGCCCATCAGGCCCCACCATTCCTGGGATTCTCCAGGCAAGAACACTGGAGTGGGTTGCCATTTCCTTCTCCAATGCATGAAAGTGGAAAGTGAAAGTGAAGTCGCTCAGTTGTGTCCAACTCTTAGCGACCTCATGGACTGCAACCTACCAGGCTCCTCCACCCATGGGATTTTCCAGGCAAGAGTACTAGAGTGGGGTGCCATTGCCTTCTCCGAACTGAGTGACTAACTGGTTCCAAATAGGAAAAGGAGTACGTCAAGGCTGTATATTGTCACCCTGCTTATTTAACTTATATGCAGAGTACATCATGGGAAACGCTGGGCTGGAGGAAGCACAAGCTGGAATCAAGATTCGGCCAGGAGAGAGATCAATAACCTCAGATAGGCAGATGACACCACCCTTATGGCAGAAAGTGAAGAGCAACTAAAGAGCCTCTTGATGAAAGTGAAAGAGGAGAGTGAAAAAGTTGGCTTAAAGCTCAACATTCAGAAAACGAAGATCATGGCATCCGGTCCTATCACTTCATGGCAAATAGATGGGGAAACAGTGGAAATAGTGTCAGACTTGATTTGGGGGGGCTCCAAAATCATTGCAGATGGTGACTGCAGCCATGAAATTAAAAGACGCTTACTCCTTGGAAGAAAAGTTATGACCAACCTAGATAGTATATTCAAAAGCAGAGACATTACTTTGCCAACAAAGGTCCGTCTAGTCAAGGTATGGTTTTTCCTGTCGTCATGTATGGATGTGAGAGTTGGACTGTGAAGAAAGCTGAGTGCTGAAGAATTGATGCTTTTGAACTGTGGTGTTGGAGAAGACACTTGAGAGTCCCTTGGGCTGCAAGGAGATCCAACCAGTGCATTCTGAAGGAGATCAGCCCTGGGATTTCTTTGGAAGGAATGATGCTAAAGCTGAAACTCCAGTACTTTGGCCACCTCATGCGAAGCGTTGACTCATTGGCAAAGACTCTGATGCTGGGAGGGATTGAGGGCAGGAGGAAAAGGGGACGACAGAGGATGAGATGGCTGGATGGCATCACCGACTTGATGGACGTAAGTCTGAGTGAACTCCGGGAGTTGGTGATGGACAGGGAGGCCTGGCATGCTGCAATTCGTGGGGTCGCAAAGAGTCGGACACGACTGAGTGACTGAACTGAACTGAGTGACTAATACACACATGATCTAGAAACCCTAGAGTTTTCTCACGTCATTCCTTCAGTCTATTTTGTTTTAGTCAAATGTGCCTTCCCTTGGTGCCTAGTGGATGCTGAGCTCTTTTATGTCCCCGAGTCTTTGCATATGTTGTTCTCTTTGCCTAAAACATTCTTTTCTTGATTATCTGGTAGACTTTGGATTGCCCAATTAAAATCTCCCTGTTAATAATCTCTCACTGTATCTTTTGCCTTTCTTCTTAAACTGATCATATTTATAGTTGTATATTTATTTAGTGATGAGTTTATTGACTGATTTTTCCATAGATAGAAACTGTGTGGTCAGGGACTGTGTCTGCTTTGCTTACCACTTTCCTTAGTGTCTATCATAGTGCTTGCCATGTAGTAGAAGCTAAAGAAATACTGTCAAATGTGTGGTAGGACTTTTTTTAGGTTATATATTAATATATTGATTAGAAACAAATGTTATTTGTTGACAAGTTTATTATTTTATATTTATTATATTATTTCTTGACAAGTATAAGTAAATCCTTTTGGAATTAACTAAAACTTGATCATTTCTAGGTCAGGAAGCATCTGACAGTCATTTTAGATAGGAAGCCAGACAACTGGAAAGTTTTCTAAATATCATGCATTTTAAATATTAAGATAGTATGAATTCATGAGTTTCTGTGAAGTGCCAAATTTTCATATGCTTGCCTGAGAGAACTTAAATGTTTTAAATTATACATTTATATTTACATTAATTTCTCTTCAAACATTTCAGAAATTCAAGATGATGAAGTGGAAGAAACTGTTTACAGAGACAGGAAGAAACAGTTACCTTTGGAACTCACTGTGGAATTAACAGAAGAGACATTTCATGCGACAGTAACGGCTTCTGACAGCATAGTACTTTTCTATGCTGGCTGTGAGTATTATGAACATTTAGAGGTGACTACTGTACTGCATATTAGGACATTTAAAGTAGGCAGATTGTACTTGTGCCTTCTGTTATTACATGTTGTAAAATGACATTAGCTTTCATATGTCCCACACTTTTAAACAGTTTACTTCAGAGCTGTTTCTAGGGTTGTAAAACTGATTATATATAGTTTAGTCAAAGTGTTAGTCGCTCAGTCATATCCGACTCTTTGCAATCCCATAGAATGTAGCCTGCCAGGCACTTCTGCCTATGGGATCTCCAAGCAAGAATACTGGAGTGGGTTGCCGTTCCCTTCTCCAGGAGATCTGAGCCTCCTGCATTGCAGGCAGATTCTTTACCGTGTGAGCCACCAGAGAAGCCCTGATTATATATATCTGACTTATAAATTGAAGATTATGATTAAACTAGATGTTAAGCTTACTAATTTGGAAAATTGTTATTATTCAAGCTAATGATTTAATGTTATTTTAATGTTATTCAAGCTAATGTTTAACAGTTATTGTAGGTTTATCGGCATTATATTGCTTTTATCTTCAAACAATAGCCATTCAGCTATACTCCTTGCCATATGAATGTAGAAAATTAGTTGTATTTGGAACTCTCTTGAATGTGTGGACAATACTGAGTGCTGCATAGTAGAATATTTCTTAGTATAAAATAATTCTGATACCCCATTAATCTATATGTTTGTTATATATAAGTATGGACACTTTGGAAATATGTATGTTGTAATATCTATCTAATTTTTTATTTTAATGTAGGGCAAGCAGTATCCATGGCATTTCTGCAGTCCTATATCGATGTGGCAGTTAAACTGAAAGGTATTACACTGCTGTAGGCATGTTTATTTTCCTGGTTCTGAGCTATAGCTGTTCGTAAAATTGTGTCACGCTAAAGATGTAGAAAACCACATAAAATTTCAGATTATTATGGTTTGTGTCTCCACAACAAACATAGTAAGTTAATACTGAACATTAGACTGTTCCACTTGAAACAAGATTAAGTATTAAAACCATTTTACAGCAAAGAAAATTAAAAAGTGATAACTTCAGTGTAAGTCAGTACTCCACGGTTAATAAGTTAAGGAACCATGAGTTTCAAAACTGTTAAGAGCATTCCCTTTGATTGTCTTCATTAAACTGTCTTATAGCTTTATACTTGATCCAGTAAACTTTTTGGCTGAATTCAGTCATTTAGCAAACATTTATTGAGTGCCTACTATATGCCAGTTACTGTTAAATATTATTAAACATATACTAAATATTAACTATAGTCTCACAGTCTAATGAAGGCTCTAAGATCCCAGTGTTCTTGAAGCTATACAGTTAGCTTTTCATGGGTAGGGAATTTCTTAATAGCCAGAATCTTTTTTTTTAATTTTTAAAAATTTTTACTTTATTTTACTTTACAATACTGTATTGGTTTTGCCATACATTGACATGAATCCACCACGGGTGTACATGCGTTCCCAAACATGAACCCCCCTCCCACCTCCTTCCCCATAACATCTCTCTGGGTCATCCCCGTGCACCAGCCCCAAGCATCCTGTATCCTGCATCAGACATAGACAGCCAGAATCTTTTTATTTTAACTATTCTATGAAAACTGATTCAGTGGTAGACAATCAGTAATCCAAGCAATGAACTCAAAATGTCTATGCCGCTGTCCCAGTAAAGACAAAAGGAGGAGTGGGGAGGCCTGTTAGTAAGAGAGAGAGAGTAATGGATTAGGTAAGTATAATATTTTGTAATCATTCAAATAAGGCAGTCCAGATCATGCTTTGTATCTTTAGTATGATTTCTTCTTACTCTGTTTTTCTTGTTAATAAAAGCTGTTATGGCTAAATGGGCTTTTTCTTGGCTACTCCAGAAATGCATCCACCATTTAGTTTTTTGGGACACTAGCTTACAGCCTCTTTTATTGTTTAGTAAAGTTCCTTATGGGAAGAAAGTATGCCTTATACTCAGTTCATTGGACTTAGTGCATTGTCTTACATTACAGAATATCTCGTGTTTAATAATTGTTGAGTAAATAAATTAGCAAATATAGTAGAGTTTCATAAATTTTGTTTTATTTTGTGGAAAAGGTGTACTGGTATACAACTTGTGTGTGTATGTATGTGTATATATATGTATATGTGTGTGTGTATATATATGTGTGTGTGTGTGTGTGTGTGTGTGTGTGTGTGTGTGTGTGTATGGAGCTTTTGTGAATTCAAGAAGTTGATTCCAGAAAGTCAACCCTAAGTACAATATGTTCTATAATAATAAAAGCATCTGAGATATAAAAAACCATTTTTGATCCATTTCTCTTCCATTCATTTCCAAACTACATTTGATCCATCGTTTGATTATTTCATTCCCCAAGTGAAGGGATGATTAAGTCTGTAGATAATATGATACCTAATTTATTTTTTAAAGCAAATCCTGTCACTCTCTAGTTCTCCTTTATGGTTGCAGTCTGCAGACTGATTTAAATTTCTTCTCTTAGGTTTTCCAGCCTTACTAGTAAATGATTAGAAAAAAGAAAAAGTAGGAAAATATAAACCGTAATAAAATAGTAGTTGGAAAATGTCCCTGAATACTAGAATTATCCCCCCTTCCCAGCCCATTTGGCTAGATACCAAATGAAAATGAAAGGAGGTTCTCTTACTTTCTTCTCTGTTAATGACCAAATAAAGACCTGACCCCTCAATGCAAGGACTCTGAGTTGTATGTGTTTGTAGAATGAAAAAGCAGATTAACCAACCTAAAGACCTGATTTCTTTTTTCAATTAGTATGTTCTTTATGAATAACAATTCTTTTAGTAATTAGATATCAGATAGGTGGATTATTTTGGAAATTCATGGGGCTTCATATAAAAATGCATACTATAGGTAACAATAATGTTTTGTGTCTATTTGATGAAGCCTATACTATAATTTTATAAGCTAGGACAATATTGTAATACTTTGGGTGTTTAGTTGTATAATCTTTCATGTTGTTTTGGGGAAAAGCCACTTTTTATTTCTTAGTCCAAGAGGATGAAGAATATTTTATACTCAGTCACAAGGTGGCAGCAAATGTCTGTTTTTTTCTTCCTTATTTGAAATTGCTGTGTTGTTAAAATATGTGGAGTGTAATACTACAGTAATCTTAGAACATTAGACTGCTCCATTTGAAACATGATTAAGTATTGAAACCATATTACAGCAAAGAAAATTAAAATGTGATAACTTCAGTATAAGTACCTTATCATTTTTTAATAATATATATCAGTATTCTTTTTTTTCAGTTTTAAAGATAACATCAAAGTTTTCAGCTTGGACTGCTGGGACATTTTAAGCAGTGGTAGACCCACTGAGGATGCTTATTGAAGGGAGAGAACTACGTTTTTTATGACACCATGTCCCGTCCTTTGGTGGCAATACATAGTATGATGCTCCATCTGAGCAAGCACCAGTACATGCACCACTAGATATTTATTGACTAAACGACTAAAATAAAGGAGAAGAGAACTTTATAGAGTAGATCTAAGCCTAGAAGGAATAAAGACTTGTCTTTGTATGCTCATATAATATTCAGGTATTAACATACTTTAATGTAAACACTGAAAATTTGTTCATGGAGAAATAAATCAGGGTACATTTCACAAATTTTTATTGGATACATAATATGTAATAGACATTGTTTAGGTAGCAGGTTTATAAGACAGGCTAGACCCTATGAGATAGAATCTAGGATCGTAATGTAAGGATGGATTTTTAGTATTAAAACTTTTGATGATAAAATGTTAAAATATTGTGTTTCACAATTTTAGTCATATGGGTAGGTTACATCCTAATTTAGAATTTAGGATAAATTGATATACAAAGATTCCTTCTTTGATCTAATACTATATTAAAATTTCCTTTTATTAGATTTTCTTCCTTTCTTTCATTAGCTGAGTTGTATGGTACTTTGTTATTTGGTTTTTGATATCTCTGCACCTAACTACATATTTTGGAGAACTGGAGAACTTTGCATATACAGTTGACTTAGACAACGCAGGGATTAGGGGCGTTGACTTTCCATGCAGGAGAAAATCCAAGTATTACAGGTTTGGCCCTCCGTGTACACATTTGCCGGAGAAGGCAATGGCACCCCACCCAAGTCCTCTTGCCTGGAAAATCCCATGGACAGAGGAGCCTGGTAGGCTGCAGTCCATGAGGTCGCTAAGAGTTGGACACGACTGAGCGACTTCACTTTCACTTTTCACTTTCATGCACTGGAGAAGGAAATGGCAACCCACTCCAGTGTTCTTGCCTGGAGAATCCCAGGGACGGGGGAGCCTGGTGGGCTGCCGTCTATGGGGTCTCACAGAGTCGGACACGACTGAAGCGACTTAGCAGCAGCAGCATACACGTCTGCTCTGTATCCAAGTTTCCACATCCATGGATTCATCCAACCTTGGGTCATATGGCACTGTAGCATTTACTATTGAAACAGATCCGTAAGTGGGCCTGCACAGTGCTTTCCAAGGGTCAACTGTATTAGTATAGAACAAGTAGGAATTTCTCTTTGAGGTTCTGCTATATTTTTCTCAGGCTGAAAAGAAATTATTTAGATTAAATAAATATGTATGAAATTATACCGTTGAGACAGGTTGGGTATGTGAAAGTGAAAAGTGAAAGTCGCTCAGTCGTGTCTGACTCTTTGTGACCCCATGGACTATACAGTCTGTGGAATTCTCCAGGCCAGAATACTGGAGTGGGTAGCCTTTCCCTTCTCCAGAGGATCTTCCCAACCCAGGGATCAAACCCAGGTCTCCCACATTGCAGGCGGGTTCTTTACCAGCTGAGCCACAAGAGAAACCCAAGAATACTGGAGTGGGTAGCCTATCCCTTCTCCAGGGGATCTTCCCAACCCAAGAATCGAACTGGGGTCTCCTGCATTGCAGGCACATTCTTTACCAACTGAGCTATCAGAGAAGTGAAGTGAAGTAAAGTTGCTCAGTCGTGTCTGACTCCTTGCAACCCTGTGGACTATAGCCTACCAGGCTCCTCTGTCCATGGGATTTTCCAAGCAAGAGTACTAGAGTGGGTTGCCATTTCCTTTTCCAGGGGATCTTTCCTATCCAGGGATTGAACCCAGGTCTCCCACTTTGCAGGCAGACACTTTACTGTCTGAGCCATTAGAGAAGTCTGAGCTATCAGAGAAGCCCTAGGTGAATATCATGGAGGCCCTAGATAGTATATTCACACACATTTAAGGTATTCATATACGAGGACTGCTCTAGATTCTGGAAAACCAGTTGAGGAAACCAGACACAGTCCCTGCTCTCAGGAAGCTCAAATCATATAACAACACAAATGAGCACATAACTCCATGATGAGGTAGGGAAAAGAGCATGGTCCTCTAGGAGTATAAGAATCAGATGTAGATCAAGGTGTCAATGGAGGCTTCTCTGAAATGGTCACACATGCAGAGATCTGAAGGGTGGAAAGACCTGACTGGTAAAATTGGTAGAGGTGGGCTGATACCAAAATAGATTTGAGTTTTGAAAAGATATCTCTAGCTTCAGTGTAGAGACATGTTAAATTCTGGGAGATGAATTAGGAGAAGTGATGACTAGAGTGGTGGCAGTAAAGAGAAAGGGACAGATATAAGAGGTACTCAAAATTTAGGTGGTAAAATTGGAAGGCATGTGGATTCATGATGTAAGACCTGCGGAGTTTAGGAACAAAGAGGTGTGAAAGGTGATGCTTTGCTTTCAGAGTCGCACAGGATGGCAACGTTCACTACTGTTCAGAGGAAAGAAACCATGTTTGGTTTTAGACGTCTTGAGTTTGAGGATGTTTCTGTTCAAAGGGACCTAGAGAAGGCAGTATGGATACATGGATCTGGAACTTTGAGGATCCTGAGCCAAAGCTATAAATTTAGGATTTATTAGGTGGTTGTTGATTATTGAGATTGTCTAAAAGAGAGTGAAGAACAAGAAGAGAAAGCAACTGAAATTGAGCCTTGAGGGAACTCCCGACTCCACTGGCGGAAGAGCCTGCAAAATGGAACAAAAGGAGGCAGCTGGGGAGAGGCTGCAGCCAATAGGAGGAGGTGCTGCAAAGAACCAAGGGAAGAGAGTGCACCGGGGGTGTGTCATGCTGCCGAGAAGTTGAAATAAGAATGGGATACAAAGACATTAACAGTTCTCAACAACTGAGTTTTCTACATTAACATTTATAAAAATGTGCATTTTCTTTTTATTTAGGCACATCCACTATGCTGCTTGCTAGAGTAAACTGTGCAGATTGGTCTCATGTGTGTACCAAGCAAAATGTTACTGAATTCCCTGTTGTAAAGATGTACAAGGAAGGCCAGAACCCGGTATCTTACTCTGGTATGCTGGGAACTGAAGACCTCTTAAGATTTATTCAACTGTAAGTATTCAGCTTCCTAAGATTTTGTTAAGTTTTAGATCTATTCAACTCCTAATTCCCTTACTTATTTGACACACCTTGGATAGGTTAAGGAAGTATGAACACTGATGAGAAGAGCCTATTACTTTTTAGCACTTTTGGGGAGATAGAAATTTTATTTAATGAGACTGATTTTTTTGTTTGTTTATTTAGAATAGTGTCTTTATTTTGTATTTGTATTTATTTTAGACAATCTCAATAATCAACAACAAAATAAAGACAAAATGAAGATGTTTATCCTATGAAATATACTAAATTCAGTGTGTGTATATATGTATATATATATATATATATAACAAGCTGAGAAGTATTTTTAAAAATTAATTTTGACTATAAATATTCATCCAGCAACAGGATTTCATGCCCAGTGAACATTACGTCTGTCCAAGAAGCAGAAGAATATTTAAATGGGGAATTATATAAAGACCTAGTCTCCTATTCTAGCATGTCAGTACTGGGACTGTTTAGCCCAACCATGACAAGAGGTAAGTGGAACTGAACATTTAAATTACATAATGTATAGTTGAAGGCTTGTTTACTTGTTTTCTTTTTAAAGAATTAGTATCTTTTTAAATTAAAGAGAACTGAATTGTAGAGAATTTTGAAAATACAAAGAAGTTTGAAGAAAAATAAAAATCTTTATAGAGTTGTTAAATTTTAATATAATTTCTTCCCTCTTTTTTTGTGAACTTATGTGTTGAATATTAATATACATTTTAATATAATTGGGCTAGTACTGTGTATTTAGGTTAGTATCTGCTGTTTTTATTTTTAACATTAAGTGGGTGCATTTTTCCATGTGATTAATATTCTTCAAAAACATCATGGCTATATAATATTTGATTGGATGAATATACCATAATTTATTTAACTGTTTACCAACAAATAATTTCTTTTATTTCCTTTTTGCTATGTATTGTAAAGAGTATTTTTATTTATGAGTCTTTGTGTAGGTTTTAGACTATTTAATAGCTATGGATTCCCAGTAGGTGAATAGCTTTGTCTTCTGTAAACTGTATATATGTTATTCATTTTTAAAAAAAAAAAGGTTTTAACATTTGTCTAAGGAATTACTATGAGATTATTATCTACTAAAGATATTAAGCTTTTGTCATTTTATTAATATTCCGATTATTTCCCCCAGCTTGTTGTTTGCTTTTTAGCTTTGCCTAGTAATTTTATATGTAATAGTTAAAATTTTTTTCAAATTTATTGATTTTGAGATTTCTTCCATTGCTTTAGCTATAGAAAATCCTTATCATTCTGATCAGTTAATAGCTACCTGTCTCTTCTTGTTGTTTTATAATATTTTCTTATGCTATATTGTCTTCTTGTTTTGAATATTCTTTTTTAAACTTTGTGAGTGATAAGACACAGATAACATGAAACCTAGCCTCTTAATCATATATAAGTGTATAGTTAACTAGTGTTAACTGTATTTCTATTGTGTGCAAATTCTGATTTCCAAAACTTTTTCATCTTACAAAACTGAAACTCTTTGCTCGTTAAAGAGCAACTCCCTTTCCCTGTTTCCCTAGCGCTTGGCAAACACCATTTTCCTGTCCATTTCTATGAATTTGACTACTCTAATACCCCATGAAAGCCAGATCATGTAGTGTTTGTCTTTTTCTGAATAGCTAATATCGTTTTAAATGTTTTCTATTTTATTCACTTTACCTGTTGATACTTAGTCTATTTATTTTATAAAGCATGTTGACTATGATTGGGTCGTCTCTTTTTCTTTTTGACAATTTATCTTTTTTGCCTATTAACTCTTCTAAGTGAACTTCAGCCATTTACACATGTTTTCTAAACTTACTCAAATTTTTGTTGCTTGTTTTATGCTTCATTGTAAAAAAATTTGTTACGTATTTTTTTAATTTACTGAAGGATAGTTGATTTATAATGTATTAATTTCAACTGTACCTCCGAGTGACTCAGTTATACACATGTATTTTTTTATATTCTTTTCCATTATGGTTTGTCATAGGATATTGTTCCCTGCGCTATGCAGTAGAACCTTATTGTTTATTCATCCTGTATGTAAAAGTTTGTATATGTTAATCCCAAACTCCCAATTCTTCCCTCCCTCATACTTCCCTCCTTGTCAACCACTAGCCTGTTCTGGTTTGTGAGGCTGTTTCTGTTTCACAGATATTTCATTTATGTTGTATTTTAGATTCCACATATAAGTGATACCATATGGTATTTGTCTTTCTCTTTCTGACTTCCTTCACTGTCTGATCATCTCTACGTCCATCCATGTTGCTGCAGATGGCATTAGTTCATTCTTTTTTGTGGCTGAGTAGTATTCCATTATATATGTATGTACCTCATCTTCTTTATCTGTTCATCTGTTGATGGACATTTAAGTTGTGTCTTGGCTATTGTGAATAGTGCTTCTGTGAACACAGGGGTGCTTGTAACCCTTCAGATTTTAGTTTTGTCTGGTTTTATGCCTAGCAGTGGAATTACAGAATCATATGGCAACTCTGTTTTTGGTTTTTTGAGCAACTTTCATATACTGTTTTCCTATAGTGGCTGCACCATTTTATATTCCCACCAACAGTGTAACAGAGTACCTTTTTCTTCACACCCTTTCCAACATTTATTATTTGTAGACTTTAATGATGGCCATTCTGACTGGTGTGAGCTGGTACCTCATTGTAGTTTTGATTTGCATTTCTCTAATAATGATGATGAGCATCTTTTCATGTGTCTCTTGGCCCCTATATGTCTCCTTTGGAGAAATGTCTGTTTAGACCTTCTGCCCATCTTTACAGTTGGGTTGTTTGTTTTTTTGTTATTGAATTGTCTCAGCTGTTTGTGTAGTTTGGACTTTAAGCCTTTATTGGTTGCATCCTTTGCAGATATTTTTTTCCCAGTTCATAGGTTGTTTTTTTTGGTTTATTTTTTGTTTCCTTTTCTATACAGAAGCTTGTAAGCTTCATTAGGTCATATTTATTTTTGCTTTTATTTCTATTTCCTTGGGAGACTAACCTAAGAAAACTAATTCATCTTATTTTTGATGCATTTCAAATTAATGCTTTTGCCTTCAGCTTTGATACAATGCTTATACTAATAAGTTTAATTTGTTTGTTTTACATAGTATCATTGGTTTTCCATAGTATCATAAGCCCACCAGTGGGCTTCCCTGATGGCTGAGATGGTAATCTGCCTGCAAGGCAGGAGCCCCGGGTTCTATCCCAGGGTTGGGAAGATTCCCTGGAGAGTGGAATACCCACTCTAGTATTCTTACCAGGAGAATTCATGGACAAAGGAGCTTGGCAGGTCGCGCGGAGTTGCAAAGAGTCGGACACAACTGAGCAATTAGAACTCTCTCTACATGGTTGGCTCTAGTGTTCTTTTAACATTACAACTTCTCCATACTTAAACTGCCTCTCTTTACTTTTTTTGTCCTTCAAAGGACTGTGTCTTTCAATAAGTTTTAAAGAGAGAGTCACAGGGCATTTATTCTAACCAGTGGTGTTGGCTTAGAATGTTATTCTCTTGGCTTTGGAGATGGATGACCTCTTGAATGGGTAGCAAAAAGTGTTTTCTTCATCATGTCAACTGAAAAAAAAAGCACAACGTGAGAGTTGTGAGTTAGGTTTTATTTGGGGGCAAAATGATTATAGCCTGGAGCCAACCTCTCCAGTAGTTTTGGGGATCTGCTCTGAAGAGCTGAGCGGGGAGGCAATATATATGTAATTGTGGTGAAGAGGATTACATGCAGTCAGGCACACGTTTTGACTGAAGACTGCTGCTAGTCACAAGGAGCAGATGTCTCTGTTAATGATTTTAGTGCTGCTTTTCTAGACACGAAAAGATACAAGAAATTGGGTTCATAAAATCTTCTGAAGATATCTATCTGAAGGCTTGTTCCGCCAGTTTTTCCCAGAGTGCAGAGTGCCTCATTCCTGATTCCCACCCCGAACTCCTTTCAGGGTGTGTTCAACTGAACACAACTAAAATGGTTGGTTACCTCATCCTTATAGAGGCAGATGGCAAGTAACAATATTTAGTTGGCATTCTCATGCTGTTTCCATTTATGTAGCAAACTTCCTCTTTCATTTTTCTTTTATTTAAGATGAATTTCAAAATCTGAATGAAATATTTTAAGAATGTTTGTATGGGAAGAAGATCCCCAATGTCCAGCATTACAATTGTATATAGTTGATACTGTTAACTATTGATTCTTATTAAATTTTGCTTTCTAAAAATTGCTGTCTAGTATTTTTTCTTTCTACTTTGTCTTCAAAATTAAAAAAAAAAAAAGAACTCACTAGAAAGAAGAATAAGACTGTTAATATGTGCCATGTGGCTTACCATCTTAGAAGGCAAAATCCAGAGGGCATAACTTTTAAATTTCTATTCTGTGAAAAATCATGAAGTAAATGACTCTATGTTTTACTCCTTTTTCCCTTTCTCATGTTTTTTCAGCCACATTGACTGTTTTCTTCCTACCTCAGGTACCTGGTGTCCTGAAGTTCTTGTTTATTATTTACACTGGGCCTCCTTCAGAACAGAATTAGTCTTTAGATAATAAAAAGCACAAATACAATAAAATCATTAAAACAAGGATAAGAGTCAAGCAATAAAAGTAGGAGATAATTAGGTAGAATACCTAGAAACAATGCAGTGATCCTAAAACTCAACCCTGAGCTATCTGGTAGCAAATAGAAACAAAGATGAAATTTTTGCCAATTTATCATCATTATATAATAAATGGCAAAATGCAAGTTAGGGTGCTGAGTCACCTGTAGAGAAAATATTTCTCTGATTGTACTTGCTGAGAGGAATTTTTCATATATGTGTGTATATACATATGTATTTTATTTAGAGATCGACATAAGGAGCAGTGTGTTGTTGTTTAGTCGCCAAGTTGTATCCAACTCTCCTGTGAGTCCATAAACCGTAGCCTGCCAGCCTCCTCTGTGCATGGGATTTCCCAGGCAAGAATACTGGAGTGGGTTGCCATTTACTTCTCCAGGGGATCTTCCTGACCCAGGGATCAAACCCACATCTCTGCATTGGCAGGCAGATTCTTTTCCACTTAGGCACTTGCATGACCCCCAGAAACACTGTACTTGACCATATTTCTATACAAATGATGATAAAATTTACATATGATTACCTTTCAACAAACTTCAAAAGCATGATGCTGAAGTATTGATACATAAAGGTGGTGTAGTCTGGATATGATGCTTTTTTTACTGGATTGGTTGCTTCTAAGCCTTTTAAGTCAGGTTATTAGTTCCTCTTTTTTGTTTGTTTGTTTTTGTTTGCAAAAACTGTCCCGCAATAGTTGTTGGATTTTCAGCATCTAGTGAGAAAACATAAAACAATAAAGGGCTCTTATGAATCCATAAAATTTTTATGTTCATTTTGATTATATTCACAAATGCTAACTAGCAGCATTTGCTGAGCAGTTTTTGTATGAGACACTAATTGTTGTTCGTGTAGATTCTAATGGTTTGAAGACTAATGTGAGTCCCATGAAAGCTGAAATGTCTCTTTTATCTGCTGGTGTATTTTTCAGGCCCCTCCACTAGAAAGTTACTACTTTTCCCCTTATAGTTAATAAATACCTTGTGGGAATATAATTTAAAACTCTGTAAATGTCCTGTTTCTCATCTTACTTTTGCATACCGGTTTTAGAATCCACTCACTGCCTGAAAGAGGTATTACTGTGATAGTTGCCAAGTGGGCAATTTCCAATTCCATTATTCCTTCTACCTTTATTAGCTGGCACACTACTCATTTGTTTATCAGTATGGTTACCTGAGTTCTTATTCAATGGATTACAATCAGTCGCTATCATTAATTTGCTCAGGTTGTCCTAAGATCCCTTTCATTCTATTATACATTTTTCCCCCTCATCCCTGGTACCTGTGACCTTTTGCTATGTCTCCATTGTTTTTTGAATGTCCTTTTGCCACAAAATGTTCCCAGCCCCATTCCTAGAATCAGCCAGTTCTCCAGGGAATCCAGTTTCTTTTAGTGAGACATTGAATCTAAAAGCTGAGATCTAGGGGTTAGGAATGCTTTTAGTTACTGGGGTGTTCTTGCCTCTTGCTAACAGAGCTAAAATACAGATGAATCTACATATGTGTGTGTATAAATATAACTATGTAATAAAATGTAACAGGGGAAAGAAGCAGTATTGCTAAATTAATGTATTTATTTTATGCAATTGAATATGCTTAAAGTTAAAACAATCTTAAGTAAAACAATCTTAAAGTAAAACAATCATAAGTCACTATGAATATTACATCTCAAGTATATTTATAGCGGTTAAAAAACTTTTTATTTAGATAACTGATCATTTCCTTATTTAGGGGTTGCCATATATTCTGACATACATGGCAGTTTTCACCAAAGAGGAGAATGTGCCTGGTTTCAAACATTCAAAGGGGAATTTACACTTTGATTTAGTGGAAACGGATATAGATCTGAGGTCTACAGTCTTAAATACTCCCATTCCCCAAGGAACTCTTAGGATTTATGAACAAGTAGACTCATGAAGCGGAGAAGGCGATGGCACCCCACTCCAGTGCTCTTGCCTGGAAAATCCTGTGGACAGAGGAGCCTGGTAGGCTGTGGTCCATGGGGTCGCGAAGAGTCAGACACGCTGAGTGACTTCCTTTCACTTTTCACTTTCATGCATTGGAGAAGGAAATGGCAACCCACTCCAGTGTTCTTGCCTGGAGAATCCCAGGGATGGGGAAGCCTGGCGGGCTGCCGTCTATGGGGTCACACAGAGTCGGACACAACTGAAGTGACTTAGCAGCAGACTCATGAAGAGCCTTCCAATAAACATATTCATGAGTTTAGAATCTTATGAATGAGCAAATTATATGGAATGTTAGCGTCTTTCCCTGCAGTTTTTTCTTTTAAAAAGAAGTCACTAAAACAGGTTCCATTATGTCACGGCTTTAGGTAACAGGCATCAATTACTGATCAGAATTTAGAGAAATTTCTCTTCGAAGCGAGAGTTTAGGCACTCAGTTCCTTCTCGTTGCCTTGTTTTCTTACGTATCTTTTCTAGTTTGGTGTAACACAAGCTAAAGAAAATGTTTTCATGGATTACTCATTTCTCATTAAATTTATGATTATAAATGAATTCTCAGTGCTGCCTCCAGGTGGATCTTGCCACCCTAGTAAGTGGCTTTACTACAGTGTTTCTCAGTCTTGTGGAAAGCATGCATCATTTTTAGACAATCTGGTGATTACCCAGTGTTAACAGTGTTGGTGCTCACATCATGAATATAGTACTGACTGCTAAGGGACAGATCTTCTGGGTTCAGCATACCCAGACCTCTAGGTGCTTTATGATTCAGTTCTTCCATCATTGTTTTTCTATTTGAACTGCTGTGAACATTTCATGCAGCCAGCCGAGGTATCATCTGACCTTCAGTTGGCAAGAATACATCATTTACAAAAGTCCATCTCTGCTCTTTTCTCATTAGTCTATAGCTGTTTAATTCAGACTTGCTTCTGGGTTGTAAGATCCAGAATATGCTATTATTTATGAAAAGATATTCACAAAACCTACAGAGATAATAGTTCTTATTTTGAATATGCATATCATAACAAATGGGACAAGACTAATACACAAATTAATCAAAATTCAAAAGTAACAAAAACACCTTACAGAAAAATACAGGAAATAAAAAAAGAAGATGGAAATCCCTCATAATTGTAGAACCCTAACACAGACACTGTCAGAGGACTGGAATTTCCAGTCTTCTGTCTTTTTCTATGCATATAGGTCCTTTTAGGTTTTGTGGTATAAGGCATGCATCATTTCACATACCTGCTTGTCTTTCCAGGCTCCATGTAGCACAGCTGTCTCCATTTACCTTACCTTAGAAGTAGATTATGGAGAAGGCAATGGCACCCCACTCCAGTACTCTTGCCTGGAAAATCCCATGGACCGAGGAGCCTGGTGGGCTGCAGTCCATAGGGTCACGAAGAGTCAGACATGACTGAGCGACTTCACTTTCACTTTTCACTTTCATGCATTGGAGAAGGAAATGGCAACCCACTCCAGTGTTATTGCTTGGAGAATCCCAGGGATGGCGGAGCATGGTGGGCTGCCGTCTGTGGGGTCTCACAGAGTCGGACACGACTGACGTGACTGAGCAGCAGCAGCAGAAGTAGATTAAAAGGCAACAAATATTTATGTAACAAATCTGTATGATCAGAACACTATAAATCTTATAAATTACAGTTGACCCTTGAAGATGAGGGGGTTTGGGTTGCTGACCCCCTGTGCGCTGAAAAATCTCCATGCTGCTGTCTCTGCCTTAAAAACAATGGGTTTGATAAATGATCTACCCAAGGGCAGGAAGCTCAGTCAGTTTGGGTAGAATTAGGACTCAAACCCTCCTTCTTTTGGTTCCCCATATTTGTCATCTCTGATTGAGATCTCCCCATCTCCCCATTGTGATCTCCCCATCTCTGAGTTTATGGGGAACATAAACCTTTCCCCACACCTAGTTTAAATGTCTATAAAATGAAAATACAGGTACTCTATTCATTGAAAAAAATTCATGTTTAAGTGGACTTGGGAATTCAAATTCAATGTTGTTCAAGGGTCAACTGTACCTTTAGAGTACATTTATTTTCAGAACATTACATTATGTGCATTGTGTATGTTGCATTATATTAACGTACATTTTAATAATAGTCAAATATCATGATAACACAGGTTTATTTTAGAACCAACAGGGTATGTAAGGTCTGCACTTGTTTAGTCACTCAGTCATGTCCAGCTCTTTGTGACCCCATGGACTGTAGCCCGCCAGGCTTCTCTGTCCATGGACTTCTCCAGGCAAGACTACTGGCATGGGTTGCTATTTCCTTCTCCAGGGAACCTTCCTTCCCCAGGAACTGAACCCACTTCTCCTGCTTTGGCAGGTGGATTCTTTACCACTGAACCACCAGGGAAGCTACAAGGTCTACACTGAAATATATTTATAATTAATAATAAAGCAGCAGCATCTATAAATCTGTTCATCAGTCGAATAGCACATATAACTTTAAAGGTTTCAGATTTTTATCTTGTTTGTATATTTATAGCGAAAGAAGAGTTCACTGAAGCAGGAAGCTACCTAAAAGGATATGTTACCACAGGAATTTATTCCCAAGAAGATGTTTTGAGACTGTAAGTGTATTATAATTTTAGGGAGGAGGAAGTTTGCAAAATAATGTATTACCTGTCTTCACATGATTTTTTTTTAAGGAAAATAGGGCAGCAACATAGCTAAATTTTTAATTTCATCCTGGGAAAATCTGTAAAGCACTATCTGGCTATTTAGAATTTTTACATACTCAAAATTCTTCTTTAGGCTAGAGCCCCCCATGAGGCAACATTGGATTCATAGCACTTCATCTTCCTATAAAATCTTTCCTCTTTGGATTCTGTTACCTGCAGTTTAAATTCTTTGTAGTTATAGTTTTAAGGAATTTTACATCTTGAGTGTCTGGGTTTTGATTTGCCATCAAGGTATGCATAAAAATCAGAGTTTTTACATATTTCTCCCAGAGTTTTAGGTGATGAACTGATAGTTCTACTTTTGTTATTGCAGACATACACTTAAGCAGTGCTTTTTCCAGCCACTTAAGTTGCTTTATTTGTAGAATTTGGGGCTCCTGTAAACTATCAAATATTTCAATTGCTGCAGAATGAATGTACTGAAAATTTAGATGTTATTAATATACATCACATTCTACACTAATGACTCACCTTCAGATGCACATGGAGTTGTTTGTGTTTCTTACCCTCTGACTATATTATTTCCAATTGTGATTTCTGAGCTTAATTAAATCTTTCATCCTGAACACTGATGACGCATTTGATGACTGAGCTCCTGTTCTATCCAAGAAATCAGTGACTTCTGAAAAGTGAATACCAAACTCTAGACTTTTAGGGAATATGAGATCTATTCAACTGACACATGGATAATCACCCACTGTCTTCTAGACCAGTAGTTTTCAGAGTATGTTTTGTTTACAACTGACTCATCCACTAAGATGAGTGGGCAGTAGAAAGCTCAGTCTTCAGATTTATACTTTGTTTTAGCATGAATTAAGTTTTTACATAATATAAATGTTACCATATCACTGGTAATTTCACACAGGCATTTCTTCCTGTTCAGTGATTTTCTCTTAGGTTTAGTTAGCAAAAGTAGTGGTAGGAGAAAGCAAGTTCAGGTTCTCTTTCAATGGAGAGAGCTCAGACTGTGTATCTGGAATACCTCAGTGTGAATTCTGTCTCCGCTATTTATCACTCTTTCATCATCTGTAAAATTAGGATTACAGGGCCATTCTGAGGGTTAAATAAAAACGTAACTAGAAGCACCTGGTATAGTGCCTGGCAAATATAGGCCTACTCTCATAAATGCCTATCTCCTTGCTCAGCAGTTTGGTGAGCAGTCCAAAAAGTTAAGAACCATTCAGTGTGTTCCTAGTCCTATTTAGACATTTTCTTGATGAGTGAATTGTCTAGAAAAAGAAAAATCTGGCTAGATTAGTATCTGTTGTTTTCTTCTAATCTAGGTTGTCAAGGCTCTTGAACTTGCTCAGATAGCCTCACATAAGAGCTAAGTTCGCCTGGAAATTTTTTTTTTTTCCTTTTTTCTTAGTAGGGCTTCCCATTTGCTGCCTCCATTGTGACTTCTTTGCCTAACTGTTCATGTTTTTGATGACTTGCTGTATTTCGGTTGGGAATTTTAATACTCCGTTTCTCCACAGGTCAAGTAAATATACCGTAACTCTTCCAGCCCTGCTGCTTGCCAGACACAAAGAAGGCAAAATAGAGAGCATTCCATTAGTTAACGTCCATGTGCAAGACATAGTTCAAATAATAACAAATGCATCACTGGAAACATTTGTGAGTATATAATAAGGATGTTTGAAATAAAATCTAGAGCGGTTAAAACTGTGTGTGTTTTAATGCATGGTTTTCCATCTTTTGTTGGCACAGAGCATGATGTTTGGTGAGCTCTAGATTCAATGGGTTGCTCTGTTTTATTATTCACCCATCATGCATACAGCTTCTTTAATCCACTGCCAAAAGTTTACATGTCTTTGGATTATTTTTCTTGCTGAGATGCTTGTGGCTAATGGCCGGTTGAAGTACTCCATCTGGGCTGAAGGATTCCAGAGGGTAGCACGCTAGGCTTCCAGTCCTCGCTTGCCTCCTTGCTGGCTGTATGTAAGCGTCTCTCCACATGCGTAAAATGGTTATTGTAAGGGCTGAACGAGAATGGGTGTTCAGTGCTCTGTGTACAGTGTTTCCTGCTGCTGCTGCTAAGTCGCTTCAGTCGTGTCCGACTCTGTGCGACCCCATAGACGGCAGCCCCTGGTAAACACTCAGCAAATGTTAGCTAGTATTGCTTACACTGTTGTAGAGAAAAATGTGTTTTATCAAAGTCCTTTTCTGACGCCTGCTTTGTATAATAGTGGATTTAAAGGCACAACAGATGTAACCTGCATTTCTTGATTTTGATTGTTTCACATTAATATTAAACACAGCTAGAATATTATAAATTGATGCTTTTCTACATTTCTAAAGTGACATGGGAGCAGTATTATCAACTATAAATACTGAATGGATATCCTCTTCTTGTTGTCTTTTGTCATGATGATCTAAACAATATTACATTTTAGGCTAAAGAATGTGTTCTTTAAGTCGTTTTGTGGCCTCAGTACCACTAACTCCCCTTCCCTAATTAAAGTTACAGTTTATAATTAATCAAGTCATTAAAATTTTTAGGATGTGGTTTTCTAAATTATTTATTAAAGTAACATTTTTGTCTTTAATGGCTTTATTAAATGACTGTCTCTGTAGCACATCAATAGTGTAATGTTTTTGAAATCTTTATAAGATGTTAGCTTTTTTCCCCAGATAATACAGAAAACTATAAAGAGGAAAATTAGAATAAATCATAACTTCTTAACCAAGCTTAAATTTAGGGATATATTTTCCCAAAATATGCTATTGGAGATCAGTGGAGAAATAACTCCAGAAAGAATGAAGGGATGGAGTCAAAGCAAAAACAATACCCAGTTGTGCATGTGATTGGTGATAGAAGCAAGATCCGATGCTGTAAAGAGCAATATTGCATAGGAACCTGGAATGTCAGGACCATGAATCAAGGCAAATTGGAAGTGATCAAACAAGAGATGGCAAGGATGAACGTTGACGTTCTAGGAATCAGCGAACTAAAATGGACTGGAATGGGTGAATTTAACTCAGATGGCCATTATATCTACTATTGCGGGCAGGAATCCCTCAAAAGAAATGGAGTTGCCATCATGGTCAACAAGAGAGTCCGAAATGCAGTACTTGGATTCAATCTCAAAAACGACAGAATGATCTCTGTTCGTCTCCAAGGCAAACCATTCAATATCACAGTTATCCAAGTCTATGCCCCAACCAGTAATGCTGAAGAAACTGAAGTTGAATGGTTTTATGAAGACCTACAAGACCTTTTAGAACTAACACCCCAAAAAGATGTCCTTTTCATTATAGGGGACTGGAATGCAAAAGTAGGAAGTCAAGAAACACCTGGAGTAACAGGCAAATTTGGCCTTGGAATGCGGAATGAAGCAGGGCAAAGACTAATAGAGTTTTGCCAAGAAAATGCACTGGTCAGAGCAAATACCCTCTTCCAACAACACAAGAGAAGACTCTACACATGGACACCACCAGATGGTCAACAATGAAATCAGATTGATTATATTCTCTGCAGCAAAAGATGGAGAAGCTCTATACAGTCAACAAAAAAAAGACCAGGAGCTGACTGTGGTTCAGATCATGAACTCCTTATTACCAAATTCAGACTTAAATTGAAGAAAATAGGGAAAAACCGCTAGACCATTCAGGTATGACCTAAATCAAATCCCTTATGATTATACAGTGGAAGTGAGAAATAGATTTAAGGGCCTAGATCTGATAGATAGAGCGCCTGATGAACTATGGAATGAGGTTCGTAACATTGTACAGAAGACAGGGATCAAGACCATCCCCAAGAAAAAGAAATGCAAAAAAGAAAAATGGCTGTCTGGGGAGGCCTTACAAATAGCTGTGAAAAGAAGAGAGGCAAAAAGCAAAGGAGAAAAGGAAAGATATAAGCATCTGAATGTAGAGTTCCAGAGAATAGCAAGAAGAGATGAGAAAGCCTTCTTCAACAATCAGTGCAAAGAAATAGAGGAAAAGAACAGAATGGGAAAGACTAGAGATCTCTTCAAGAAAATTAGAGATACCAAGGGAACATTTCATGCAAAGATGAGCTCGATAAAAGACAGAAATGGTCTGGACCTAACAGAAGCAGAAGATATTAAGAAGAGGTGGCAAGAATACATGGAAGAACTATACAAAAAAGATCTTCACGACCCAGTGAATCATGATGATGCGATCACTAATCTAGAGCCAGACATCCTGGAATGTGAAGTCAAGTGGGCCTTAGAAAGCATCACTACGAACAAAGCTAGTGGAGGTGATGGAATTCCAGTTGAGCTCTTTCAAATCCTGAAAGATGATGCTGTGAAAGTGCTGCACTCTATGCCAGCAAATTTGGAAAACTCAGCAGTGGCCACAGGACTGGAAAAGGTCGGTTTTCATTCCAATTCCAAAGAAAGGCAATCCAAAAGAATGCTCAAACTACCACACAATTGCACTCATCTCACACGCTAGTAAAGTAATGTTCAAAATTCTCCAAGCCAGGCTTCAGCAATATGTGAACCGTGAACTCCCTGATGTTCAAGTTGGTTTTAGAAAAGACAGAGGAACCAGAGATCAAATTGCCAACATCCGCTGGATCATGGAAAAAGCAAGAGAGTTCCAGAAAAGCATCTATTTCTGTTTTATTGACTATGCCAAAGCCTTTGACTGTGTGGATCACAATAGACTGTGGAAAATTCTGAAAGAGATGGGAATACCAGACCACCTAACCTGCCTTTGAGAAACCTGTATGCAGGTCAGGAAGCAACAGTTAGAACTGGACATGGAACAACAGACTGGTTCCAAGTAGGAAAAGGAGTACGTCAAGGCTGTATATTGTCACCCTGCTTATTTAACTTCTATGCAGAGTACATCATGAGAAACGCTGGACTGGAAGAAACACAAACTGGAATCAGATTGCCGGGAGAAATATGAATAACCTCAGATATGCAGATGACACCACCTTTATGGCAGAAAGTGAAGAGGAGCTAAAAAGCCTCTTGATGAAACTTAAAGAGGAGAGTGAAAAGTTGGCTTAAAGCTCAACATTCAGAAAACGAAGATCATGGCATCTGGTCCCATCACTTCATGGGAAATAGATGGGGAAACAGTAGAAACAGTGTCAGACTTGATTTTGGGGGACTCCAAAATCACTGCAGATGGTGACTGCAGCCATGAAATTAAAAGACGCTTACTCCTTGGAAGAAAAGTTATGACCAACCTAGATAGCATATTCAAAAGCAGAGACATTACTTTGCCGACTAAGGTCCATCTAGTCAAGGCTATAGTTTTTCCTGTGGTCATGTATGGATGTGAGAGTTGGACTGTGAAGAAGGCTGAGCGCCGAAGAATTGATGCTTTTGAACTGTGGTGTTGGAGAAGACTCTTGAGAGTCCCTTGGACTGCAAGGAGATCCAACCAGTCCATTCTGAAGGAGATCAGCCCTGGGATTTCTTGGGAAGGACTGATGCTAAAGCTGAAGCTCCAGTACTTTGGCCACCTCATGCGAAGAGTTGACTCATTGGCCAAGACTCCGATGCTGGGAGGGATTGGGGGCAGGAGGATAAGGGGACGACTGAGGATGAGATGGCTGGATGGCATCACCGACTCGATGGACGTGAGTCTGAGTGAACTCCGGGAGTTGGTGATGGACAGGGAGGCCTGGCGTACTGCAATTCATGAGGTTGCAAAGAGTCGGACACGGCTGAGTGACTGAACTCAACTGAAACTTAAAAAGATTCCATGAGTACTGTTGTTAAATTTCCTAATACTGCTTTGTGTTAGAGCTTTTAAGTCGAGAGCTGTATACAGCTGTACTGTATCCAGTATACTGTATACTGTATACATACTTTACTGTATACAGTAGCTAGCTAGGAGTAAGCTATCTTCTGGCCTGCCCTTAGGTACTAGAAAGACTCCCTCTGGATAGAAAAGAGCATAGGATGGCCAGATGATAAACATTTTTTATATAACATCAAACTTTAGTTTAATGAACCTGATGACAAATTAGTCCAGGTAAATAATGCTTATAGTTAGTTAAATGTTAGTTGCTCAGTCATGTCCAACTCTTTATGACCTCATGGATTGTATGTAGCCCACCAGGTTCCTCTGTCCATGGGATTTTGCAGGCAGGAATACTGGACTGGGTTGCCATGCCCTCCTCCAGGGGATCTTCCCAACCCAGGGATTGAACCTGCATCTCTTATGTCTCCTGATAGGCAGGCAGGTTCTTTACCACTAGCGCCACCTGGGAAGCCCACAGAATGACATGTATACCATCTATGTAATGGCTCACAAATTCATATGGCCAACACAGACCTTGGGCCTGCTCTCCAGGCTCCTGTATACACTTGTCTGCTTGACAGTGTGTCTTGAATATCTTTGAAAGTGAAAGTGGTAGTCACTCAGTTGTGTCTGACTTCATAACCCCGCCCCATCCACCCCCCAACCAGGCTCCTGTGTAGTTTTTCAGGCTAGAATATTGGAACTCTCCAGGCAAGAACACTGGAGTGGGTAACCATTCCATTCTCCAGGGGATCTTTTCAACCCAGGGATTGAACCTGGGTTTCCTGCATTGAAGGCAGATTCTTTACCATCAGAGTCATCAGGGAAGCCCCAGATCATAGCTAATTACATGCTAATTAACTATGTAGTTATTACAATTAAGCAATAGTATATTTAAGGCTGTCACCCTTAGAACTATTTGTTGGGTTATATGTTTAGCACTTTTCTCAAATACATTGAGTTCATTTTTGTGCTTTTATAAATAAGAATATGGGAACACACATAATTATAGTCTCTTATATACTCAAATAGCCAACAGTCATCTTCCAGTAACCACATTTGATGACCTTTTCTTTTTCTCTGAGTAGCCTCTTGAGTAGCCATCAAAACCCTTGATTGTGCCATTCCTTTTTAAGATTCTCTCTTCTTTTGGCTTTTGCAGTTCCGTCCTCTCCAGGTATACCTTCAGCCATCTTGCCACTCTAGAATTACATCTTCAACCATTTTCTCCTCTTTTGCTACATTCATTCTTTGTGAGACTTAGTATCTATACCCATAACTTATATGGGTCATTATACCAGCTGATGAGTCCTAACTTTTGAGTTTCTAACCTTAACTAAACTGGCATAACTCTTAGTCTTTCTTTCTGACAGGAGAGAGCAGTGCCTGCCACTACTGGTCTATCTCTCCACAAATTCATACTCTGGTCAGTCATCTAAAACAGGCCTGACCATGTGACTTGTTTGGTACAAAATCTTCTCAGTATTCCCGGGGTCTAGAAAACCTCTCTAGTCATTTTCCCACGCGGTCTTACAGCCACGCGGTCTTCTGGCCTGCCTGAGTCTGGGACACTTCACTATCACTGTTCCGCAGATACTCTGTATGCCTAACACGGGTCTGCACTCTCATTCGCCTCTCTGCTCCCTGTGTCTGGAATCCCCACTCTAGCACACACTTCAGTCTGTCAAGCTCTTTTTCCTTATCCAAGGCCCAGGTCAAATATCACTTCCTAAAATCACCCATGAGCTCCCCTACCTTGTTTTTTAGTTTTAATTTAGAAGCAGTAGGCTTCCTTATTTATGCTCAGTCACTTCAGTCGTGTTGGACTCTTTACAACCCTACGGACTGTAGACCACCAGGCTCCTCTGTCCATGGGATTTTCTAGGCAAGAATACTGGAGTGGGTTGCCATGCTCTCCTTTAGGGGAACTCCTCAACCCAGGGATCGAACTGTGTCTCCTGCATTTCAGGCTGATTCTTTACCACTGAGCCACTGGGGTCGTCTTACTGTCATACATTAAAATTTTTTCTTGGCTCACAGCAGTTTGCACACTTGTCTCCTCCTCTAAACTATGAACTCTTTGAGGGCAGAGTAAGCATCTTACTTCTTTTTGATTCAGTACCCAGCATAAGGGGCTTCCCAGGTGGTGCACTGGTAAAGAATCTGCCTGCCGATGCAGGAGACACGGGTTTGATCCTTGTGTCAGGAAGATCCCCCCTGGCAGTCTGCTCCAGTATTCTTGCCTGGAAAATCCCATGGACAGAGGAGCCTGACAGGCTGTGGTCCATGGGGTCACACAGAGTCGGACACAAGCAAGAGACTGAACCCACACGCATGCACCCACCCAGCATAAGATCTTAAAATTCTCAATAAATTTTTGAATTGAGCTGTGATGGCTCCATCACACCATATCCATCAAATCTGTTCTGCTGGTTTGATAAGATCTGTCAGTTTTAGGAAGGGCACATAACTCAAGTAGAAGAGAAATGACGATAGTTAACATAAGACAACATGGGGGAGTTTGGAGAAAAGGGGACCTAAGATTTAAATCATGAAAGAGGAAGGTGTGAGAAGAGGATTTTGAGTGGTCAAAGAGAAAGAATTCAAAGAAAAATGAAAACTGGCAGAGGAAAGTGGCTTTGAGAACTAAGTAGGAAGAAGTATGTGCCAGAGTTTGGTGTTTGAGGGTGAATTGGAGGTGGTTGGCACCATAAAAAAATTGTTCATTTGGATTTCTAGTGTGATCCAGTGAAATGGCATACTGGTAAACAAAATCCCTGGGTGCTGCTGCTGCTAAGCTGCTTCAGTCGTGTCTGACTCTGTGAGACCCCAGAGACGGCAGCCCACCAGGCGCCCCCCATCCCTGGGATTCTCCAGGCAAGAACACTGGAGTGGGTTGCCATTTCCTTCTCCAGTGCATGAAAGTGAAAAGGGAAAGTGAAGTCGCTCAGTCGTGTCTGACTCTTAGCAACCCCATGGACTGCAGCCTACCAGGCTTCTCTGTCCATGGGATTTGCCAGGCAAGAGTACTGGAGTGGGGTGCCATTGCCTTCTCCGATAAAAAAAATTGTTCATTTGGATTTCTGGTGTGACCCAGTGAGATGGCTTACTGGTAAACAAAATCCCTGGCTGCTAGTTTCATTTAACTCTTCCTCCTACTTAGCTGTGTGACTTCAGCAAGTCAACTTCTCATCCTTGGTTTCCTCATCTGTCAGCTGGGGATTTGTTTTCTGATGTAGGAAGATTTAATCCAGCTCACAAGTGTATCCAGAAGATGAATTAATAGATGTGATACTAAAAATGGAAAATCGTAGAAGCCTTTAATACTCTTAAGTCACTGCTGTTTTTAATCCTAAGTATTTTATTTCTTACTCTTTTCAATTCTTGTTAATAACAGCCTAAACAAATTGTCTTCTACAAATATATTTTTTTAATGTTCTCTTTTAATAAAAAGAGTAAGATTTATTTACTACTTTTTCTTTATTTTTACCCTCTCCAAAATAAGAGCCTTTAAAATTGTTTTAGCATATTATTGGATTACTTTAATTATGCTAAAAACTCAATTTTGAAACAAACTAAGATTTATTAATTTTTAAGTAATCATAGGTGTTAAAAGATTATATCTTTAAAGCTTAGCTTATATATTTTTAAAAAACTTTTATGCTAGAGGAAAAATACTTGTCATATGTGTGTTGACTAGTTTGATCTAGATTTTAACATAAGAAATTACTAGAAATGCTACATGCTTAAAAACAAGGAGCTCCTTTATTTCCAAATTCTATTAGTAGTTTTATTTAGAAAATAACTAATTCATTGTTAAAACAAGATGAGTTTAAATAAAAAACACTCCTGAGATTCATACTTGTTAATCAATATAGTAAAATCTCCACTTAAATGAAAATTTGTTTGAAATACATTTTACAAACTAACATGCAAGAGTGATTTGAACATTATTTTCTATTTTATGTATTATAATTTCCATTTTTTCTTGATTTGTTTTGTTTTTAAACAGCCAGAGATCACTGTGGAAAATCTTCCCACTTATTTACGACTTCAGAAACCATTACTTATTTTATTTAGTGATGGTGGCATAGATCTTCAGCATGAAAAAACAATACTGAGGCTGGCAAAAAAGAAATACTTGGATTCAGTTACTCCTTGTTGGTTAAATCTGTAGGTATAGTTTTTATTTTTTAATATGTAAAAAGTAAAGAAAGTAATAAATACTATTAAGTTTTCATTAGAGAATGAAACTACCTTTGGAGTTAATGTTATGAAACCAGTATATAAGTCATCATGATATTTTAGTAACTAAACTGCCTCAGATGGTCTGAGATGATCTTGTTTTAGATTGAATTCTCTTTTACAATAATTCTCTTTTTTTTTGCTGTGAGTTTTTTTTCGGCTTTATTCAAGCATAATTGACAAATTTGTGAGATATTTAAAATGTACATTGAGATAATTTAAACATATATGTATGTATGCATTGTGAAAAAACTCTTTCATCTAGTTAATTAACACATCCGTCACCTCATATATTTGTTTTATAAATGTAAATTTTGGGATGGGGTGGAGTGAGAACATTTAAGTTCTGCTCATGTAGCAAATTTCAATGGTACAGCACAGTATTATCAACTATAGTGACTGTGTTATACATTAAATCCTTAGATCTTATTCATCTTGCAACTGAGAAGTCTGTTTCCTTTCACCAGTCTCACCTCATTTACCCCACCCTGCAGTCCCTGGCAACTTTTCTACTCTGTTTTTGAGTCTGACTTTTTTTTTTTTTTTTAGGATTCCTCGTGTTAGTGTTACTCTGTATAGCATTTATTTTTCTCTGTCTGTCTCTTTAAGTATCTTCTTATTTTATAGTTTGTAGCCATTTATAGTTTGTAGAGTGCCTGATGAACTATGGACAGAGGTTCGTGACATTGTACAGGAGACAGGGATCAAGAAAATCCCCATGGAAAAGAAATGAAAACAAGCAAAATGGCTGTCTGGGGAGGCCTTACAAATAGCTGTGAAAAGAAGAGAAGTGAAAAGCAAAGGAGAAAAGAAAAGATATAAGCCTCTGAATGCAGAGTTCCAAAGAATCACAAGGAGAGATAAGAAAGCCTTCCTCAGCGAACAATGCAAAGAAATAGAGGAAAAGAACAGAATGGGAAAGACTAGAGATCTCTTCAAGAAAATTAGAGATACCAAGGGAACATTTCATGCAAAGATGGGCTCGATAAAGGGCAGAAATGGTCTGGACCTAACAGAAGCAAAAGATATTAAGAAGAGGTGGCAAGAATGCACAGAAGAACCTTATAAAAAACATCTTCACAACCCAGATAATCACGATGGTGTGATAACTCACCTAGAGCCAGACATACTGGAATGTGAAGTCAAGTGGGCCTTAGAAAGCATCACTATGAACAAAGCTAGTGGAGGTGATGGAATTCCAGTTGAGCTATTTCAAATCCTGAAAGATGATGCTGTGAAAGTGCTGCACTCAATATGCAGCAAATTTGGAAAACTCAGCAGTGGACACAGGACTGGAAACGGTCAGTTTTCATTCTAATCCCAAAGAAAGGCAATGCCAAAGAATACTCAAACTACCACACAATTGCACTCATCTCACACACTAGTAAAGTCATGCTCAAAATTCTCCAAGCCAGGCTTCAGCAATACGTGAACCGTGAACTTCCTGATGTTCAAGTTGGTTTTAGAAAAGGCAGAGGAACCAGAGATCAAATTGCCAACATCCGCTGGATCATGGAAAAAGCAAGAGAGTTCCAGAAAAACCTCTACTTCTGCTTTATTGACTATGCCAAAGCCTTTGACTGTGTGGATCACAATAAACTGTGGAAAATTCTGAAAGAGATGGGAATACCAGACCACCTAACCTGCCTCTTGAGAAACCTGTATGCACAGAACTGGGCATGGAACAACAGACTGGTTCCAAATAGGAAAAGGAGTATGTCAAGGCTGTACATTGTCACCCTGCTTATTTAACTTCTATGCAGAGTACATCATGAGAAACACTGGGCTGGAAGAAGCACGAGCTAGAATCAAGATTTCCAGGAGAAATATCAGTGACCTCAGATATGCAGATGACACCACCCTTGTGGCAGAAAGTGAAGAGGAACTAAAAAGCCTCTTGATGAAAGTGAAAGAGGAGAGTGAAAAAGTTGGCTTAAAGCTCAACATTCAGAAAATGAAGATCACGGCATCCGGTCCCATCACTTCATGGGAAATAGATGGGGAAACAGTGGAAACAGTAGAAACAGTGTCAGACTTGATTTTGGGGGGCTCCAAAATCACTGCAGATGGCAACTGCAGCCATGAAATTAAAAGACGCTTACTCCTTGGAAGAAAAGTTATGACCAACCTAGATAGCATATTCAAAAGCAGAGACATTACTTTGCTGACTAAGGTCCGTCTAGTCAAGGCTATAGTTTTTCCAGTAGTCACGTATGGATGTGAGAGTTGGACTGTGTAGAACGCTAAGTGCCGAAGAATTGATGCTTTTGAACTGTGGTGTTGGAGAAGACTCTTGAGAGTCCCTTGGACTGCAAGGAGATCCAACCAGTCCATTCTGAAGGAGATCAGCCCTGGGATTTCTTGGGAAGGACTGATGCTAAAGCTGAAAGTCCAGTACTTTGGCCACCTCGTGTGAAGAGTTGACTCATTGGCAAAGACTCTGATGCTGGGAGGGATTGGGGGCAGGAGGAGAAGGGGACGACAGAGAATGAGATGGCTGGATGGCATCACCGACTCGATGGACGTGAATCTGAGTGAACTCCGGGAGTTGGTGATGTACAGGGAGGCCTGGCGTGCTGCAGTTCATGGGGTCACAAAGAGTCGGACACAACTGAGCGACTGAACTGACTGGGCCATTTAATTTTGAGCTGACATGATCAGATACTTGACTATAGTTTGAAAGGAATATATATTGATTATAGCAGGACAAAATTGATGAGCCTGTGGACTCTGTCTATTTTATTAAAACTCTCATGCTGCCTTTTTTCTCCTAAGAGATACACAGTACATACCTCATGTTAAAAGAAATGTTTTACGACTCTGATTACTAGTAACGTAGTTATAGACCTCTTGATTTTTAGGACTTATTTCCATAAAATAAACTTCCTGGTATGGTGCTGTATTTAAAGGTTAATGTTTTACAAACAGTTGTTCTTGTTATTTTGCTATAGAAAGAAATATTCATTAATATGTTCAGTTGCTCTCTCTTCTAGGAAGAAGACGCCAGTGGGGAGAGGAGTCTTACAGGCATATTTTGGTACCCTGCCTCCCCTTCCTCTTCTTGTTGTGGTGAATCTGCATTCAGGTGGCCGCGTGTTTGCATTTCCTTCAGACCAGGCTGTCACTAAACAGAACCTTTTATTGTGGCTGAAGAAATTAGAAGCAGGACTAGAAAGTCCTATCAGTAAGTTTCCTGTTTTAATGTGTACAATTTTACATTTTGTCTCATGGATTTTTAAACTTGAATTATAGCTGATGAATGCCAGAATGAATTGAATGGTAATGTTTGTAAATATTCTAAATATTAATATGCTGACAGCATTGTCCATACAGTCTGCTCTATGGTAGATTTTCTTACCCACAGAAAATGAGTGCTGTTATATTAAATTTAATAATGGCTAAACATTTATCGAATGCTCTGTAGATAACATGCACGAAGTTACATGCTTCACATGAATTATCTCCTGTATTCTCACAGGAGTCATAGGACATACCTGTAGAGGAGCTAAATAGCTAGCTCACAGTCATATAATTAACCAGTAAATGAGGAAACTTGGATTTCAACATGGCTCTGTTGTACTCCAGAGCCAGAATTTTGGACCACAAGAAGATAGATCTTGGCCCAGAATTCACAGTGCTGGTTTTGTGACATGCCATGAAAGTGAAAGTGTAGTCGTTCGGTGGTATCCAGCTCTATGCAACCCCATGGACTGTAGCCCACCAGGCTCCTCTGTCTGTGGAATTCTCTAGGCAAGAATACTGGAGTGGATTGCCATTCTCTTCTCCAGGGGATCTTCCTGACCCAGGGATCAAACCTGGGTCTCTTGCATTGCAGGCAGATGCTTCACCGTCTGAGCCACAAGGGAAGCCCAAGACATGGCATGCCATAGTTGCTATTTTTCTAAAACCTCTGTGGGTTTGTACTTGTGGCATAGATGTGTTTGTTAGTTTATGTACAGTTGTGGCAACAATCCTGTTGCTGTGATTTAGTTAACATGTAATAACCTAGATCATCAGTCTGTTGAGGAAATAGTGATGTTATGAAGTTTCCTAAGGCCCTTATAAAGGTTTTGTTATTGGAAACCAAATGAACTATTTTATAACAACATTTTGATGCTGTTTATGACTGAGTTCTGAAATGAGTTTGTGTATGTGTGTATGTGAACACATGTGAATATATGTGTACATGCACACACACAATTCTGGTATATAAACTCCAATTCAGTGTTATGCTGTCTCTCAGCTTGCATTTTGTGAATCTATCACTATGTATGTTTATGTATATTTAATCATATTATTGAATTTATTTGTTGCAATCGTTGCAACATGCTTGTTCTTCCCAGGAGGTCTGTCCATTTCATTTTTGTTAAATTAGGCAGTTTTAACTAAACTCTTATGTCTAAATAGTCTTTAGATATTTGGATATTGAAATACAATTCACATACCATAAAGTACACTCTTTTAAAGTGTACAATGCAATGTGTTTTGGGTTTTTTTTTTGTTGTTGTTGTTATATACACAAGATTGTACCATTCACAACCATTACCACTACTGAATTTTAGAACATTTTCGTCACCCCCAAAAGAAACCCTGTAGCCATTCACAGTCACTCTCCATTCTCCCCTCTTTTCATTCCCTAACCACTGGTTTATCTTCTGTCTTTTTGGATTTGTCTAGTCTAGACAGTTCATATGAAAGGAGTCATGCAACATGTGGCCTTTCGTGTCTGGCTTCTTTCACTCAGTGTAGGTTTTTAAGGATCATCAGTGTTGTAGCATGAATCAGTGGTTCATTCCTTTTTATGGATGAATAATATTCCATTGGATGGCTATATCCCATTTTGTTTTTCCACTCATCAGTTGATGTACATTTATACTGTCTCCATTTCTTGCTATTATAAATAATGCTGCTATGAACATTCATGTACATGTTTTTCTATCAACTGTACAGATGTCTTATGCCAGTTACCCCACTGTCTTGAATACAATATCTTAGAAATAGGTTTTCAAATTGGTAAATTTGATTCCTCCAACCTTGTTCTTTGTATGCAAGATTATTTTGGCTATTCTGGGTCCTCTGGGACGGTATTTTTAAGTCTCAGTTTTCTGAGATGGTGTCTTAGTTTTAGCATTTACAAATGTAAAAAAGTAACTAAATTTGACTATTCGGTTTGTCATAATCTGAAAGAAGCCTTTCTGTGGTTGTTATCACTCATTGATGGCCTCTTCATTTTAGCCACACAGCAGAGGGGACCTTTCAGGTGCAGCTCTTGGACTCTTCAGATAAGCTGCATTCTCTGTCTGCATTGCTATTTTATAGAAGCTTCTGAGTGCTGTCATTTTGCAGTTGCTGTGACACAGAGGCCTCATGGACTCTGACTACATCAGATAGGATATGTAAGTCAGGCCAGAGTACCTCTCAACTGAATAACTTTTAAAAAGGTCATGTGATGTTCAGAGACAAACCTGAACTTCTGACCCAGCCTCCTTGACTACTGTGTGGTTTTTTTCCCTTTGTTTCCTCCCGATAGTCCCTACTCTATGTTACAGTTATTTCAAAAATTAAAATGAAGTATGCAGAGACATACGTTTAAAGTGTGAAACCTACAGTATTTACTATTCTTCGTATAGAGATCCTTTCCTACAAGGGGCCTCCTTAGGGGCTTTGATTTCTCAACTCAAACCATTACCAAGGATCAGAATTATTCTTCTGAGTTTCCTGAGAGATTAGTATTTCTCCCATTGCAATGATGGTGGTGCCTCTGGTTTCCATCATTTCTTTGTATCACTGCTCCTGATCTTAAGTTATTCCTGCAGCCTCTGCAGCAGGGAAGAAGCCAAGGTCCACGCAGGAGCTTTCTGTCTGGCGGCCTATCCTCCGTGCTGCCAGGACCTGCTCTCACTACATCCTGGGAGGCAGGTCTGAGACACGAATGTTGCAGCTACCCTTAGGAGAGCCCACGTCTGTAATACCATGCCACCTCACCTTGCTTGCTGCACATCTTAATTTCTGTGAAATTGTGACCACTGGCTGTTCTTATTTGACATTTGCCCTTAATTTTGGTCAAGTTCTCTGACCTTTCTAGGACTTGGTTTTCTCATATATAAAGTTGGGATAATAATTTTACTTACCTCATGAGGCTGTAAGGATTAAATACATAATTCCTGATATATAGTAAAGCCTCAATCAATGTTAGTCATTATTATTATTATCAGTATTAATTTGATAAGTGTCTTTCTTGCCCATATGTGAGGAGAGTACAGTTTTATTTAAGATCTTTGTAGAGTTCCTGAGGAAATAATGAGCAGAATTAGAATGTGCGGTTTCAGGCATTTTGTCATTGTCTCAGACCACTCGGCTGCAGAGCTTACCATGAAAATAAATATTGCTAAATCTTTGCTGTGCTTTAAATTGGACTTCTCTTAAAGATACTCCATCTGCATATTGCAAAGGACAGTTATGTTTCTTCTTACCTATTCATTATATTCAAGAAGCTATTCTATCCGTTTGTCACTATTGACACTGACAGTAGACTATATCTGAGTCTGTTATCTGGGCAACACTGTAATTTGAAACATCAATTATAGGGGTAACTTAAATGTAATACCTTGCTGATGTACCACGGATTTCATATACTTGAGCCTGAGTGAAGAAATCATATCAATGAGTATAGATATACATATGTACTGATGCAGGTTTTTGTTTGTGTTTTAATCCTAAATTAGAGTTTGTATGAATGTCCTAAGCTTTTATTTGATTTATGAGAGATGCTTGGGTTTTTACTTTATGAGCTTTCCTTTCTTTTCATATAAAAGTATATAGATTCTTTCATTGGAATTTAATTTTTAAATGTTTAGTTTGCACCTTTCCTTATGTAATTTCTCAAGTAGTATTTTGAATAGGCATCTAAACTCTGAAATTGTGTGAAATCTGTTTACTAAATGGAGTAAAGCTAGTCTATTTATCCCATATATATGTTATCAGCTTAAATCCTTTTTATTCTTTTAATGACCAATATTTTAAAATAATGTTAAGACTCACTGCCATGAAGCCCTCCTAAGTGCTTCTAATCACTGCCTGTTTATAGTACAGTTGATTCCATAGCAATCTTCCAAAACAGAAAGTGCTTTAAAATATAAGAAATATTTTGCTAAATTATATATATGTGTGTGTGTGTGTGTGGTCCAAAACTGTTCTAAATGTAAATGTATATATACATTTACATGTATTAAAATATATGGTCCAAAATTTTTATCTGGAATGATCGATAGTTACAGTACTTTGGGGATAAAGGCGGGGTAGGGAGGGAAGCAAGAGACTTCATTTTAACTTGTCCCTGGCTGTATGTAATCTCATTACACATATTGCTATGTTTTAACCCTCAGTATGGGTTAACAGGCAGCAAGATTGTGGACCTTTATGTTTTTTGCCTATTAATACCTATCTTTATAGCACAGCCTGTAAATGAAAATGTCTAGTACTGACAAATGTATCAAGTTTCTTAGACAATGATGATAATAAAATGTAGCTTTCCTATAGATAAAGAAAACTGATAAGGCCTTCACTCCTATAAATATATTTTTCAAAATAAAACATTTTCTAGTATATTCATGTGATGAGATTTTATATCTGTTCTTCTTTAACCCTTGATTCTACCTTCCTTGCAGAAGTTTTACCTGCTCAGGAATGGAAGCCTCCTCTGCCTGCTTATGATTTTCTGAGTATGATGGATGCGGCAGCATCTGAGCATCTTGCTCAGAAAGTTCCCGAGTGTATAAAAGAAACTGACATGCATGAAAGTGATAAAGAACAGCCTGACGATAAATCTGCCACCACAGAGGAATCGATTGGAACATTGAAAATGAAGCATTCGAGCAGAAGTAGTTGGTTTGAAGAAACCAAAAAACCGCTCAGGCATGATAATCAAGAATTATGATACTCAAAAGTGAGCTAATTTTATAGGGCTGTGAAAAGCTTCCCAAAGTCTTTTTGGCTTATCTGATAGACTTGAGAATTTATTTAACTAAAAAGTAATACTGAGTCATTTCAAGTTTCTAGATCAGGGCTGTTCAATGAAATATAATGTGCAATATATGTAATTTAGAATTTTCTGTAGCCACATTAATATAAAACCGAGCAGGTGAAATTAATTTTATTTCACCCAATTTAAGTATACCACCCCAAAATAGTTCAGTTAACATAAAAATTGTGAGTTATTTTACATTCTTTTTTTGTATCAAGTCTTCAAAATCCAGTGCATATTTTACGCTTACTTCACATCTCACTTCAGAGTAGCTACATTTCAAGTGCTCAGCAGCCACGTATGGCTGGTGACACCGGTGAAGCCATACATATTCATGTATCCATTCTCCCCCGAACTGATTCCCATCCAGTCTGCCACACAGTTTTGAGCAGAGTTCCCCGTGCTGTACAGTTGGTCTTTCTTGGTTATTTATTTTAAATATAGCAGTGTGTACGTGTCCATCCTAAACTCCCTAACAACCGTAAGTTCATTCTCTAAGTCTGAGTCTCTTTCTATAAAACCAGTGTTTCTTAATCAGGGGAGAGTTTTGCCCCCAGGGGGACATTTGGTAATGTCAAGAGGCATTTTAGATCATCATTACTAGGGACATTACTGGCGTATAGTGGGGCTAAGTAGAAGCCAGGGATGCTGATAAGCATCTTATAATGCATTGGATAGCTCCTCCCGCCCCAAACAAAGAATTATCCTGCCCAAATGTCAATAAGCCCAAGTTTGAGTTAAACTAATCTATGGCAAACTCTTAGATTCCCTTATATTTTAAAAGTAATGAAATAACCATAAAAAGAATGCAGAGTAAGATATATATAATATATATTATATATGTTATATAATGATTCTCTTGTATATAATAATATATATTACATACAATATATATATAAAATTCTCATATATATACAGTTGCCCCTTAGACTAACCCAGATTTGAACTGCGCCGTTCTACTTACATGTAGATTTCTTTCACTGAATACTTTCTACAGTACTATCGCATCCGTGGTTGATTGACTCTGCAGATGTGGAACCATGGATATGGAGGGCTAACTGTAAAAAAGCTGTTTGTTCAGGGGTTGGCTCCCCTAAACCCCACATTATTCAAGGGTCAACTGTATATTTCATTGTAACATAGATCATTTGTTCCTCCCAGCACCCTTCCTAGATGTTTTTCTTATGACATGTAATCTGTATTATTTCAGTTCATTCTCTCATTTGTTTTTTATTTCTTACATGGGAGATATGAGAGTGAACTCCAAATATAGCTTGTATTAGTAAAATGTCACCAGCCTAACCATTAACTGGAAGCACATAAAAACTTGAAATCAATTAGTCATTGAACCATAGCCAGAAATTTTGACAGTTATTAATATGTGTTTTTAATAATTTTAAATAAAGTATCTGGATTTCAGGCTACCTTTAAAAGTTTCCTGTGGCCTCTATCATGCTGTCTGTTGGACCACTTTCCCTGTATCAGTTGGATTTCTTTGGTTGCAAGCAACAGAAATTTAGCTTTGATTAACTTAAGCAAAGTAAGAATATTGGTAATTCATAGAGTTAAGCTATGCTTTGAAAAAATACAAACAAAAGCTGTTTGGGGATCTGTATAGCAGGAACTAACCAGCTGAGTAATTTTTCTGTCTCTCTCTCCAGCTGTTTTCCTGTCTTTCATGTCTCAGGGACTCCTGGGAATGTTGGTTAGGGGAAGACTAACTGGCAGCCCTAACCAGATTTCCACAGTACAGAAGAAGTGAGCCTTACAGAAGAAATCTAGATTCTGTTTGCTAAGAACAGGGATCATGAGTGTGGAGAGGGAAAAAAGCAGCAAAGAGAAAATCTATGAATCCTCAAAACACCACTTGCTGTGCTTCTACCTAGCCTTTTATCCTTTTCAGGTGTTTCTGTCACATCCTCCTGTTGATACGTGAGAGTTTCAGACATTCTCTCTCTACCTTCAAGTGTTGGAATTTTCCTATGTATCTCCCTGAATCTCTGTAAGAGTTGGTCAGTGCATATGTACTTTCTGAGTAACATTTCATTCCTCATGAATCAAATTATTTTACCCTCTCCTGACTCACCTATGCTGGAAGAAACATCCTTGGTCCAGCCCTTATGATGAAATATTTCATTCATTTCACATTTCCTGGAGTTCATTACCCAAACTTATGCTTCTTTTAAAAACTTACTAAACATGCATAAGCAGAACATTATATTCAAAGATCTGTACGTGTCTATCATTGGTAATAGAAAATAATCAACTAGGTATACCTTGGGAGTTGTGCTTCCATTTAAGATGTCGAAAGCTGCAAGAGAATGTTCCTCCCATCTTAATAAGAAAACAAAAATCAAAACTTTTCTATTACACATCAGAGAAGGCAGCCAAAGGAACTGAATTCCAGAATGACAGGCCTCTTAAAGTACAGAATAGAGGAACTGTTTTGCCTTTGGCAGAGAATAGGAGGCTGCCAGTAAAGACACTTGGAAAGGTCTAAGATGTGTCCCTGCCTGGAAATTATAAGTTAGCTTGCCACAGTTTCTTGTATCAGAGACAAGGGACTTCATTACTTAACCTAATAGTATCAATCAGTGTCAGTATCTGTGCTGGTTCCCTGATCCCCAGTCCCACAGGGCAATGAGAAAAGGGCCAGGTGACACCTATACATGCTGTGGGTTGCATTTCAGGGAGGTACTCTGAGCTCCAGGAACCTAAATATTTTATAATGAGTATTAAGCATGCTTGTCCTTTGCTCTGGAAGGAGACAGCTTCATTACAGTAGACAGTAATCAAGTGTGTCTCTCTCCAAAGGAAGATACTATCTCTTTTTACCCCAGCTGAGAAGGTGGTTGAGACAGAACAGAGGCAGTCAGTGCCTCTCCATAGATCATGCACAAACATGAGAGACCCATGAAAAAGTATCTCCCAATGAAAATAAGCTAAACTTTTGAAGAATTTAGGGGCAAGTATGGACTGAATATTAGCTTAGAGTAAGTGGGAGCTTATCTCTCCTTGCTATTCTTTGGAACTCTGCATTCAGATGCTTATATCTTTCCTTTTCTCCTTTGCTTTCCACTTCTCTTCTGTTCGCAGCTATTTGTAAGGCCTCCTCAGACAGCCATTTTGCTTTTTTGCATTTCTTTTTCTTGGGGATAAGAAAGCCTTCCTCAGTGATCATGCAAAGAAATAGAGGAAAACAATAGAATGGGAAAGACTAGAGATCTCTTCAAGAAAATTAGAGATACCAAGGGAACATCATGCAAAGATGGGCTCAATAAAGGACAGAAATGGTATGGACCTAACAGAAGTAGAAGATATTAAGAAGAGGTGGCAAGAATACACAGAAGAAGTGTACAAAAAAGATCTTCATGATGCAGATAGTCAAGGTGTGATCACTCACCTAGAGCCAGACATCCTGGAATATGAAGTCAAGTGGGCCTTAGGAAGCATCACTACGAACAAAGCCAATGGAGGTGATGGAATTCCGGTTGAGCTATTTCAAATCCTGAAAGATGATGCTCTGAAAGTGCTGCACTCAATATGCCAGCAAATTGGAAAACTCAGCAGTGGCCACAGGACTGGAAAAGGTCAGTTTTCATTCCAGTCCCGAAGAAAGGCAATGCCAAAGAATGTTCAAACTACTGCACAATTGTACTCATCTCACACACTAGTAAAGTAATGCTCAAAATTCTCCAAGCCAGGCTTCAGCAATAAATACTTGAACCATGAACTTCCAGATGTTCAACCTGGTTTTAGAAAAGGTAGAGGAACCAGAGATCAAATGGCCAACATCTGCTGGATCATTAAAAAAGCAAGAGAGTTCCAGAAAAACATCTATTTCTGCTTTATTGACTCTATATTTATATATAGAGAGAGACTATATATTTATATATATATATATATATATAGACTATTTATTTATTATATGCCAAAGCCTTTGTGTGGATCACAATAAACTGTGGAAAATTCTGAAAGAGATGGGAATACCAGACCACCTGACCTGCCTCTTGAGAAACCTGTATGCAGGTCAGAAAGCAACAGTTAGAACTGGGCATGGAACAAGAGACTGGTTCCAAATAGGAAAAGGAGTACTTCAAGGCTATATCCTCTCACCCTGCTTATTTAGCTTATATGCAGAGTACATCATGAGAAACGCTGGGCTGGAGGAAGCACAAACTGGAATCAAGATTGCTCGGAGAAATGTGAATAACCTCAGATATGCAGATGATACCACCCCTATGGCAAAAAGTGAAGACGAACTAAAGAGCCTCTTGATGAAAGTGAAAGAGGAGAGTGAAAAAGTTGGCTTAAAGCTCAACATTCAGAAAACTAAGATCATGGGCATCCCGTCCCATCACTTCATGGCAGATGGATAGGGAAACAATGGAAACAGTGACAGACTTTTATTTTCGGGGGCTCCAGAATTACTGCAGATTGTGACTGCAGCCATGAAATTAAGAGACGCTTACTCCCTGGAAGGAAAGTTATGACCAACATAGAGACATATTAAAAAGCAGAGACATTACTTTGCCAACAAAGGTCTTTCTAGTCAAGGCTATGGTTTTTCCAGCAGTCATGTATGGGTGTGAGAGTTGGACTATAAAGAGAGCTGAGCGTTGAAGAATTGATGCTTTTGAACTGTGGTGTTGGAGAAGATTCTTGAGAGTCCCTTGGACTGCAGGGAGATCCAGCCAGTCCATCCTAAAGGAGATCAGTCCTGAGTGTTTATTGGAAGAACTGATGTTGAGACTGAAACTCCAATACTTTGGCCATCTGATGTGAAGAGCTGACTCATTGGAAAAGACCCTGATGCTGGGAAGGATTGAGGGCAGGAGGAGAAGGGGACAACAGAGGATGAGAAGGTTGGATGGCATCACCGACTCAATGGAGATGAGTTTGAGCAAGCCCTGGGAGTTGGTGATAGACAGGGTGGCCTGGCGTGCTGAGGTCCATGGGGTCGTGAAGAGTCGGACACGACTGAGCGACTGAACTGAACTGAACTGAACTGAAGTGGGAGTTTTGACATGACGGTAGTTCACATTCTCCTGGGAGCTCCTTTCCACCAGCTTCTCCTGGGTGCTGTGAGAACTACTGGGGCAGGAGTCTGGTGAGAAGATATCCCTCTAAGACACAGGCATGCAGGCAGTGGTTGATCTAATGTTCTTGGGTGACAGAGGTGAAACACTGACCACTTCCTCAGACTTTCTCTTTTTTGAACAAAAAACATTAACCGCTGCTGGAGAGAGCATACCTTCCTGCCTCCAGGGCCCAGGCACAGACCCACTGCCGCTGGGGAAGGAGTAAATGCAGAACCTCTGGCCCCTGGGGAGAGGTAGAAAACCTCTTCGGCCCAGGATACTGCACCCACACCAAGCGGAGATCTGCTATCAATGGGAGACGTGCAGTTCACCACTGGGGGAGCTTGAGACTGTGGGGTGACGCAGGTAAGCAGGACTGGCTCAAAGCTGCGGGTGGAGAAGAAGAACAGATCCTCCAGCACCCAGGTCTGACCCAAGTGCAAGATGACTTCAGCCCATCCCTGAAGGTACACGGGCTGTATTACACCAAAGGTAAAAATAATAAAAGCCAAGCCCGTTTTCACTGACTTAACTCACTCAGTCCCTCACACTAGTGGCCATGTATAAATATTATTTATCTTTCTCAACTGTTCTCCACAAGATGTGTGGCATTCAGTCAAAAATTCTAAGACTTAAAAAAAAAATTCATAGTCAAGAGATGAAACAAATGACACAACTAAACTCAGAAATGACCCAGGTATTGGAAATTGTGAGGCAGAGACTTTTAACTATGATGAATGTGTTAAAGGATTTACTGGAACAGCAAAAGCCAAGCTTGAACATATCTGCAGAAAACAGGCAACAATAAAGTTACCAGAGTGGACTTGAACCAACAGAGAACTTTTAGAAATAAAAATACAATAACTAAGATTAAAACTTTAAATTAGACACAGCTGAAAAGCAAGCGATATCTAGAAGATAGGTGATGAAAGTTATCCAAAATATACCACAGAGAAATAAAAAGATGAAACATACAGAAAAGAGATTAAAAGTCCAGGATGATGGAGAGAGAAAGATTAACATGTTAATAATTAATAGGTGTTCCACAAGGAGAAGAGGGAGAATGGGGGCAGAGATACCAAATATGGAGATAATTACTGAGAATTTTCCAGAATGATGAAAGATACCAATTCACAAATTCAGAAGTTTATAAATTTCTAAGTGGATTAAATAAAAAGAAATCCACACTAGACACACAGTGAAACTACAGAACATCAAGGCAAAGAGAATCTTAAAAGATGTCAAAGAAAAAGACCAATTACATCCACACTATTGGAAGCTGGACAACAGCTGAATCAAAGGCTGTGGCATGATATTTTCCAAAGGCTGCAAGAAAAATATTTGCTAACCCAGAATGTATATCCAGTGAAATTTTTTTTTGAAAGAAGGAAAAGATAAACACAGTTCAGAACTGAGTGGCCATCAAGAAAAATAAGGAGATTCTGGATATTTATTTCATGTGGAAGGAAAGAGATCCCAGATGGGAGGGCAGAGAAGACAAAAGATATAAAGGAGCAAAGTGGTAAAACACATGGGTGAATCTGAATGAGAGCATAAAACACTCATAAATGCAAAATTTTAAAGAAAACATGATGGAATTAACATGTTAACAACAACAATGTATAAGTAGGGAGAGGAGTCAATAGAGAGAATGTACTCTTAAGTTCCCTGGGAAATGGAGATGGTTATTGATTGCTTAGCTTATGACAGGCAGTAAGTATGCATTTTGTAATTTTTAGGGTATCACCTAAAAGGATAGAAAACTTTCACACGGTGAGAGGGAAAAAATGTAGGTAACAAAAATAACAGCAAGAAAGGAAAATAAATGAAAATAGAACAGGTGGGATAAATAGCACAAAATAAGAGCAATTTAAACAAATGCTAGTAAACAAGTGCGAACGGGTCAAATATTTCAATTAAAAGCATCAGGTGGGATCAAAAAGTCAACTACACAAAGTTTATAAAAGATACAAGTTAAATATACAGAAAGGTTAAAGGTAAAAGGACAGAAAAAGATATGCCATTTGATTTCTAGTTAAGAAAAAGTTGGTCAGATTAGACAGCCTTAATATCAGATAAGAAAGACAAAGCAAAGATTAAGGCAAAAAGCATTATTGAAGATAAAAGATCACTTCATAATAATAAAATGTTCAATTTGTAACACTTGTAAATTCGTGGTCACCTAATAAGAGTTTTCATACTGTTCATGGGGTTCTCAAGGCAAGAATACTGAAGGGGTTTGCCAGTGCCTTCTCCAGTGGACCACGTTTTTTCAGAACTCTCCAATGTGACCCATCCATCTTGCCCCTACAGGGCATGGCTCACAGTTTCATTTAGTTAGACAAAGCTGTGGTCCATGTGATCAGTTTGATTAGTTTTCTGTGATTATGGTTTTCATTCTGTCTGCCCAATGACTAATAAGGATAAGAGGCTTATAGAAGCTTCCAGATAGGAGAGACTGACTGTGAGGGAAACTGGGTCTTGTTCTTATAGGCGGGGCCATGCTCAATAAATCTTTAATCCAATTTTCTATTGATGGGCAGGGCTGTGTTCTCTCCCTCTTGTTTGACCTGAGACCAAACTATGGTTGAGGTAATGAAGATAGTGGTGACCTCCTTCAAAAGATGCCAGGCACCCATTGCTGCAATCAGTGCCCCTGACTCTGTAGCAGGCCACTGCCGACCTACGCCTCCACCAGAGACTCCTGGACACTCACAGGCAAGTCCGAGTCAGTCTCTTGTGGGGTCACTGCTTCTTTCTCCTCGGTCCTGGTGTGCACAAGGTTTTGTTTGTGCCCTCCAAAACTGTGTTTCCCCAGTCCTGTGTAACTTCTGTAATCAATTCCCACTGGCCTCCAAAGTCAAATTCCCTGGGGGTTCTCAGTCCATTTGCCAGATTACCAGGTTTACTGACTATGCCAAAGCCTTTGACTATGTGGATCACAACAAACTCTGGAAAATTCTGAAAGAGAGGGGAATACCAGACCACCTGACCTGCCTCCTGAGAAATCTGTATGCAGGTCAAGAAACAAGTTAGAACTGGACATGGAACAACAGACTGGTTCCAAATCAGGAAAGGAGTACATCAAGGCTGTATATTGTTACCCTGCCCATTTAACTTATATGCAGAGTACATCATGTGAAATGCCAGGCTGGATGAAGCACAGCTGGAATCAAGATTTCCGGGAGAAATATCAATAACCTCAGATATGCGGATGACACCACCTTTATGGCAGAAAGCAAAGAACTAAAGAGCCTCTTGATGAAAGTGAAAGATGAGAGTGAAAAAGTTGGCTTAAAACTCAACATTCAGAAAACTAAGATCATGGCATCTGGTCCCATCACTTCACGGCAAATGGATGAGGAAACAATGGAAACAGTGAGAGACATTTTTATCTTGGGCTCCAAAATCACTGCAGATGGTGACTGCAGCCATGAAATTAAAAGACTTGCTCCTTGGAAGAAAACCTATGACCAACCTAGACAGCATATTAAAAAGCAGAGACAGTTTGCATTCCCACCAACAGTGTAGGAGGGTTCCCTTTTCTCCACACCCTCTCCAGCATTTATTGCTTGCAGATTTTTGGATCGCAGCCATTCTGACTGGTGTGAAGTGGTACCTCATTGTGGTTTTGATTTGCATTTCTCTAATAATGAGTGATGTTGAGCATCTTTTCATGTGTTTGTTAGCCATCCGTATGTCTTCTTTGGAGAAATGTCTATTTAGTTCTTTGGCCCATTTTTTGATTGGGTCATTTATTTTTCTGGAATTGAGCTGCAGAAGTTGCTTGTATATTTTTGAGATTAGTTGTTTGTCAGTTGTTTCATTTGCTATTATTTTCTCCCATTCAGAAGGCTGTCTTTTCACCTTGCTTATATTTTCCTTTGTTGTACAGAAGCTTTTAATTTTAATTAGATCCCATTTGTTTATTTTTGCTTTTATTTCCAGAATTCTGGGAGGTGGATCATAGAGGATCCTGCTGTGATTTATGTCTGAGAGTGTTTTGCCTATGTTCTCCTCTAGGAGTTTTATAGTTTCTGATCTTACATTTAGATCTTTAATCCATTTTGAGTTTATTTTTGTGTGCGGTGTTAGAAAGTGATCTAGTTTCATTCTTTTACAAGTGGTTGACCAGTTTTCCCAGCACCACTTGTTAAAGAGATTGTCTTTACTCCATTGTATATTCTTGCCTCCTTTGTCAAAGATAAGGTGTCCATATGTGTGTGGATTTATCTCTGGGCTTTCTATTTTGTTCCACTGTTGGTGGGAATGCAAACTAGTACAGCCACTATGGAGAACAGTGTGGAGATTCCTTAAAAAATTGCAAATAGAACTACCTTATGACCCAGCAATCCCACTTCTGGGCATACACACGGAGGAAACCAGAATTGAAAGAGACTCATGTACCCCAATGTTCATCGCAGCACTGTTTATAATAGCCAGGACATGGAAACAACCTAGATGTCCATCAGCAGATGAATGGATAAGAAAGCTGTGGTACATATACACAATGGAGTATTACTCAGCCGTTAAAAAGAATTCATTTGAATCAGTTCTGATGAGATGGATGAAACTGGAGCCAATTATACAGAGTGAAGTAAGCCAGAAAGAAAAACACCAATACAGTATACTAACACATATATATGGAATTTCGGAAGATGGCAATGACGACCCTGTATGCAAGACAGGAAAAAAGACACAGATGTGTATAACGGACTTTTGGACTCAGAGGGAGAGGGAGAGGGTGGGAGGATTTGGGAGAATGGGAATTCTAACATGTATACTGTCATGTAAGAATTGAATCGCCAGTCCATGTCTGACGTAGGGTGCAGCTTGCTTGGGGCAGGTGCATGGGGATGACCCAGAGAGATGTTATGGGGAGGGAGGTGGGAGGGGGGTTCATGTTTGGGAACGCATGTAAGAATTTAAGATTTTAAAATTTAAAAAAAAATAAAATAAAATAAAATAAAATAAAAAACAAAGACATTATTTTGCTAAAAAGGAAAAAAAAATAAAAAAATAAAAAAATAAAAAGCAGAGACATTACTTTGCTAACAAAGGTCCATCTAGTCAAAGCTGTGGTTTTTCCAGTAGTCATGTATGGATGTGAGAGCTGGACCATAAAGAAAGCTGAACGCTGAAGAATTGATGCTTTTGAACTGTGGTGTTGGAGAAGACTCGAGAGTCCCTTGGACGGCAAGGGGATCAAATCAGTGAATCCTAAAGGAAACAAGTCTTGAATCTTCATTGGAAAGACTGAGGGTGAACCTGAAACTCCAATACTTTGGCCACCTAATGTGAAGAACCGACTCATTGGAAAAGACCCTGATGCTGGGAAAGATTGAAGACAGGAGGAGATGGGGACGACAGAGGATGAGATAGTTGGATGGTGTCACCGACTCAATGGATGTGGGTTTGAGCAAGCTTCAGGAGTTGGTGATGGACAGGGAAGCCTGGTGTGCTGCAGTCCCTGGGGTCGAAAAGAGTCAGACACAACTGAGTGATTGAACTGAACTGAATAGCAGTTTTAAACTATATGACACAAGGTTAACCATTCACAAGTTATCAAGTATCATTTAATAAACTTAATCTTACTTTGCTTGACCACAGAATATTCATTCTTTTTGAGCAAACATGGAGCATTTAAAAAAACTGACATGTGCTGAGCCATAAAGCAAGTCTCAATAATTGTTAAAGGACTAAAATCATACAGAACATGCCCTCTGACCACAATGCAGTTAATCTAGGGGGGAAAGAAAGACCAAATGGTAACTAGGTTATGTAGAGTTGAGGGGACGAGTATGCAAGTCTAAGCTTTAGATGAAAATCTGGGAGTCATACAGTTTTTTAATGGCAAGACTTGGAGTTAAACCTGAGTCTTTTTTCATGTTCCTTTAGCGGCATGATACCTTATAAAGGCTTTTCTGTCTTTTTTTTTTTGCACTGAAAAAATACTGCAATACTTCTTTTTGCACTGAAAAGTCAATACATATAATACATAAAATAATACTAAAATAGCCTATTGCTGGATTGCTGAATAAGCAGAGAATTCAAACATCTCTCCCACTTAGAGTTGTTTCATGTTCTCACACTTTATGGTTGTAGGTTGTAATTTCATAGTCTTTTTAAATATGCCTTTTTTTTTTTTTTTAACTAAGATCATCCAAGACTTAGTTTGGATAACCCAGGGTCAAGTTCTTATATAGGCCTCAAGAGCTATTAAAAAAACAGATGCAGAATCTGGAGTCTTGTGAAATATTCCAGACAGCCGTTCTGACTAGTGGTAGGTGAAATTTCATGTCAGCCTTTTAATCAAATAAAGTACTCATTTCCTCTGACCTTAGGTGCAGTCCTAATTTTCTGTTTCTTACGTAGATAGTTTATAATAGTTACGAAGTCTGCTTCTGAAAAACTAATTTTCCACACATTTAAACATATTTCCTGGCTAGAGAAACAACATAACCTGCTACCAGTTCTTTGTGCCATGAAACTCCTCCTGAGTACATAGTTCTTATTCTAAGAATAACCAATGCATTTAAATCCCTTTCCCAAAGTTACCAGAGTGGAACTCTTAAGTATGCATCAGCTTTAGATGGTCTTGACAAGTGTGAATAGTAATTCCTAATGAGACACTAAAACAAGGTAGGATCATTCTTGTTTCCAAAGATAATTATACTCTGGGGAAGGAGAGAGGGGAGGAAGTTATTGGAAGACAGTTTCCTTAAAAAGAGTCAGTTGTTATTACTAACAATTTGTTTTGTATTTGACCTAAATATTTCACTTCTTATTTTTAGTTTTTGAGATGCCTATGTTGTAATATGTTTCTTATTCAGGCTTGGTAAAAAGAGCTAAGAATATGTACATATCCAAAAACATCTGGGAGAGGCGGTATTGCCCTGTACTTAGAGTATGGGCTGATTTGGACTGAAGAGTCTTCAAGTCCTTATTCTTTCAATAGCTAGTTGTATGGTGTTGTGAAGTTACTTAAAGTTTTTACATCTTAGTTTCTTTATTGAACATACTGCTCATCACATAGTGTTGTGGATTAAATGGAAGAATGCATAGAGAGCATTTGATAGAAACTTTCTTAGTGGTGGTTTTATTTATCAGAAACTTTTTCCTGTTAGCAAAGTAATACATTCTTGTAACAAAAATTCAAAGAATACAGAAATCTAAAAAAGCACAATAGTTGTCTCACTTCCCTCTGACTCTAATTACAGAGCCAAGTGTTAACCACTACTAATAATTTGGTTTGTATTTGACCTAAATATTTCAGTTCTCATTTTTAGACTTTGAGATGCCTATGTTAGAACAGGCTTCTCATTCAATTTACTTTTCCTTTCCATATATAACATTAGAAAAATGTTTCTTTCACTCTGGTTAAATCCATATTTAGTGTTCACACAGAGGTCTGGAAATAGAGGTTGTAGAAGAATCATTTGATCATAAATATACTCCATATTTGCCTTAGAATTGGAGTTTGCTCTTCCAACCTGAACTTTAAAAATTAGCATAATTATACCTACAGTGTCTCCCCAGGCATCCCAGAGTTCCATGCCTAAGAGCATCATTCTGTACTGAGTAGCATACATCCAGATGTCCTGTTAAGGGCAGCATCCCCCGTATGTCTAGGTATTGCTTGTGCTAGTGTCTGATGAATACTACTGGGGGTGTGAGTGTGGTATCAACTAAGAATGCTTTAACTGCACGTAACAGATGACAGTAGCTTAAATATGTAGGGTTTTGTTTTACCTGATGAGAAGTCTGCAGATAAAGCAGTTCCATGGTAGCACTAGGTTCTGTTTTTCACTTTGCTATCCATATTGAAATGGTTTGTTTCCCCTTCTCTGCAAGGCGCTTGCTGAGGCTCAGGTGTCCAGCAATGTATTTAAGGCAGATAAAAGGAGGGAGGGTGGTACCAGATAGGTCTTTCCCCATTTTATATGGAAAACCAAAGGCATAATCAGAAGTCCTGGGAGACTTCTGTTTGTGTATCATTCTTGGACCAGAGCTGGACCACACAGCTACTCCTAACTACAAAACAGCTGGGAAGTAAGTCATGTATTCAGTTTCCCAATCTCTATATTGGGAAACAGCAATGGAAAATAGTGCAACCAATTCATAGTCTCTGGAACAAGGAGGGAAAGTGGGAGATGAGGGGGTGGATTATAACTGGTCTGCTGCTTTTTTTCTTCTTGTTAGTGCTGGTCTGAAGACACACCTGAGTCATAGCAGTGAAGATGACCCACAAGCTCTCCAGTGAGAAGCTCCATACCAAGGGAAGGCCTGCTGCTGCTGCTACTGCTAAGTCACTTCAGTCGTGTCTGACTCTGTGTGACCCCATAGACAGCAGCCTACTAGGCTCCCCCATCCCTGGGATTCTCCAGACAAGAACACTGGAGTCGGTTGCCATTTCCTTCTCCAATGCATGAAAGTGAAAAGTAAAAACGAAGTCGCTCAGTCATGTCCGACTCTTCGCAACCCCATGGACTGCAGCCTACCAGGCTCCTATGTCCATAAATCGCCTTCTCCAAAGGAAAGGCCTCAGTTCAGTTGCTCAGTCGTGTCCGACTCTTTGCGACCCCATGAATCGCAGCACGCCAGGCCTCCCTGTCCATCACCAACTCCCAGAGTTCACTCAGACTTATGTCCACTGAGTCAGTGATGCCATCCAGCCATCTCATCCTCTGTCATCCCCTTTTCCTCCTGCCCCCAGTCCCTCCCAGCATCAGAGTCTTGGCCAATGAGTCAACTCTTCGCATGAGGTGGCCAAAGTACTGGAGTTTCAGCTTTAGCATCATTCCTTCCAAAGAACACCCAGGGCTGATCTCCTTCAGAATGGACTGGTTGGATCTCCTTGCAGTCCAAGGGACTCTCAAGAGTCTTCTCCAACACCACAGTTCAAAAGCATCAATTCTTCGGCACTCAGCTTTCTTCAGTCCAACTCTTGCATCCATACATGACCACTGGAAAAACCATAGCCTTGACTAGACGGACCTTTGTTGGCAAAGTAATGTCTCTGCTTTTCAATATGCTATCTAGGTTGGTCATAACTTTTCTTCCAAGGAGTAAGCGTCTTTTAATTTCATGGCTGCAGTCATCATCTGCAGTGATTTTGGAGCCCCAAAAGATAAAGTCTGACACTGTCTCCACTGTTTCCCCATCTATTTCCCAGCCTGGATCCCCGCAATTGTTACATCTCCTAATGACCAGCTCCCTTGGTTCGTACATAGCTATTTTCCCAGGGTGCCAGTGCCCCGAGTCAGGGTTGAGGCAGTTCTGACAGCTGCCGTCTCTTGAGACCCAGGCTCTCTGTTGCCATTCTCTATCAGCTCAGTCATGCATTCAGCCAAAAATTATCATAACTTTCTACCCTCAAAGTTTGTTCTGGGGACTCTTCCTTCCCGTCTTCCCTGCTCCTGAGCATGGTTGAGGGTCACTCTGGCCCACTGGGAAGACCTCTCAAAGTCTTATTTGCATAAGATATCCTTATGCAAATAAGCCCACCCTTTCTTGAATTTTGCCTACCCAGGGGGAGTGGACTTCATGTGCTCTTTTCTGTAGCCAGAGGATCCAGGCTTACAGTTGCTTAACAAGTAAGAAGCATTCAAATGACATTCTGAATCATCCAAGGTGACTGGATTGCCTACTTGCTTATCAGAGAAGTGGACTTCACCTCCTCCCACCTAAAAAAAACAAAAGCTGGCTACACAAAAAATTAGAAAATATGCATAATTGCAATACTTGCACATGGCACAATTGATTCTGAAGTTTCATGCAACATATCTTTAGATTACATTATTCATTCATTCAACCATCTGTGGTGCCCATAAGTGCCAGACCCTAAGCCAAATACTATGGATATAAAGTGAAATCAGGCATTGTCCTTTACCTGAAAGACCTTAGCATCCAGTGCGTGTGGGAGATATGGAAACCATTTTCACCTGTTGCCTTATGAGTGCTAGGGCCGAGGGGTGCCTAGAATGATAGGGAATCCCAGGGGATTCAGGGCAGCTAAACAAGCTAAGGGCCAGACAACTTTCTAGGGGAGATGATACTTGAGCTGAATTTTGAGTATAAGTAGAGATTGCTAAGGGAATTTCCAAGGAGATGAAAGAGCATGTGATGACAGGATGTCCATGGTATTTTTTCGGCTGCACACGCCAGGTCATTTCAGCATAAGCCAGCTCATTATACAACTGGTGCATGAAACAAGAGAAGGAGTTCCATACAGAGAGAAGGGTATTTGGTGAAACGGTGTCTAGGACGCCAGAGAGGAACAGGAGGCCAGATACTACAAATTGATGTTGAACTAATGGAGCTTGAACTGTGGATCATAGGTTGTAGATTTAAGTTACAAGCTTATTAGGTGATTTTCCCCTCTAAGAGTGAAAAAGTAAACTTTAAATATTTCTATTTTAATGAAAGGGAAAAGTTAAAACATCAGTGATGGGTTGAGTGCAAAGCCCCATGGTCTTCCTGAAAAGATAGTTACAATTATTTTAGAGTAATTGTTCCTTTCTGCCAGTCTGTTTGCTTGCATTAGCCTAAGAAGATTAAACCCTCTGAGGATTTAAAAGTTGTAGGTGAATGTTTTATCCTGGAAATTATAATGAATTAGAAACTCTCTAGGGCCAAAGTCATTTCCTACAGTAATTTTTCCAGGCTATTAGAGTACAATTTACTCCCTTGCAATAAAAAATGCACAAAATGGAGAGTGAGTTAGTAAACCTCTCTTGGCATCTCAGTTATTACAATTCCAGGAAATGACGAAAGTATGGGGAGAACAGAGACCAATATTTGCACATCAATTTTCTTTCTTTATTTTGGCTTCAAGGTGTTCCGGTATTTCTCTAGTTTCTTAGAAGACCAGGACTTTGGGAAGCAAATTCTCATAATGAAATCAATATAATTCAAGTCAGAAAGAATGAATTTTATTTTTAGATTTTTTTTTAAACTTTAAATTGCAGTAAAAGCATTCATTTACTGGTTTTAAAACCCCTTTATGTGTATACATACCACAGTGCTGTGATGAACAATGGGGTATATGTGTCTTTTTCAATTATGGTTTCCTCAGGGTATATCAGAGAAGGAGATGGCACCCCACTCCAATACTCTTGCCTGGAAAATCCCATGGATGGAGGAGCCTGGTAGGCTACAGTCCATGGGGTCGCAAAGAGTCAGACACGACTGAGCGACTTCACTTTCATTTTTCATCTTCATGCATTGGAGAAGGAAATGGCAACCCACTCCAGTGTTCTTGCCTGGAGAATCCCAGGGACAGGGGAGCCTCTTGGGCTGCCGTCTATGGGGTCACACAGAGTCGGACACGACTGAAGCGACTCAGCAGCAGCAGCAGCAGCAGCAGGGTATGTGCCCAGTAGTGGAATTGTTGGGTCATATGATAACTTTATTCCTAGTTTTTAAAGAATCTTCATGCTCTTCTCCATAGTGGCTGTATCAATTTGTATTCCCACCAACAGTGCAAAGCGGTTCCCTTTTCTCAATGGAACGTTACTCAGCCATAAAAAGGAGCACATTTGACTCAGTTCTAATAAAGTGGATGAACCTAGAGCCTACTATACAGAGTTAAGTAAGTCAGAAAAGCAAATACCATGTATTAACACATAGATATGGAATCTGGAAAGATGGTACTGGTGAACCTGTCTGTAGTGCAGCAGTGGAGATACAGAGGCTTGTGGCCCTGGCAGGTGTGGGGAAGATACACTGAGAGGAGAAGGTATGGTGAATTGAGATAGTAACACTGAAGCATTTACATAACCAAATGTAAAATTAGATAGCCAGTGGAAATCTGCTCTATGACACAGGGCGCTCAAATTCAGCACTCTGTGACAACCTAGAGGGGTAAAATGGGGTGGGAAGGGGAAGGGAGGTTCAAGAGGGAGGAGATATACATTTACTTATGGCTGATTCATATTGATATATGGTGAAATCATACACAATATTGTAAATCAATTATCCTCCCACTAAACATAAATAAATTTAAAAAAGAAACCCTCTTTATGCATTTTTAAAGTAGTATCCTGGTCCACCCTGAGATTTTATACTGTGAGAATGTCAGATCATCAGTACTGATCTTTTCTAATGTTCTGTGTATGCTGCTTGCTGCCAAAGTGATTAATAATGAACTTATTCCTCTCTAAACCCTACAAAATATTGACTCATAATTATATTCAGTTTTCTAATTTATAACACTCTTTCCCATATATTGCCTGTTTAACCTTCATAATATCACCATAAAATAAGACTTGGCATTTTATAAGCTAGGAAAATAATTGAGAGGTTCTGGCAAATAAATCTCAAACTTTAGTCTTCATTTGCATCACCTACAGGAGCTTTTCATAAAATAGACTCCTGTGTTTACTCTCCCACTCAGCCTCCAAGACTCTGATTTAACAGTTAAAAAGCTGCCTGAACGATGCTGATAGTGAACCCAGTTGGGAACTCCTGCTTAAGAGGGCTTTTCTAGAGCCCTTGAAGGATGGAACCAGAACTCAAGCTAGAAATGCTCACTGTAGGTCAACAGATTTCCCCATAGATCACAAGTCAGTTGGAAGAAGTAGGTAAGCAGCAGGGATTGTGGGAATGCATGCAGATGGGTGTGGATTGATGGTAAAAAGATACATCTTAGAGCAATTTTCCTTCAAAGAATTTTCAACAGTGAAGATGGAGTGACAGTCAGTGAAGACAGAAATCTTCAGATTGGTAACATTTTATAGGATGGTGGGGGAAGAGGACAGACAGTATGCATGTGATATTTGTTTCTATGAATAAATAAATAAGAAATATGGGGAAATGAGACAAAAGAAATAGTAAGATGTTTCCTTGTATCTTTTCAAAAGCCACAGTGGAAAAAAATCCATGATAAGTTGGAAAATTGAAAACAAATAATTGAAAAAATAGTTGCCTTCAAACCAAAGTAATTCCTAGGTATTTATATGGGGAAAAGATACTGCATGTTTTAGAAGATGAATTATAGTGAAGCACTAGGAAGGAAGACCTGAGTGGTAGGTATTTCCAGTTTTGTATTGCAAATGATGAGACTATGGTTCAAGGAAGTAAAGGATATTACTTAAGATGCATAGTGAGTGTGTGGGAGAAGGAATTGGAACCTGTGAATTAAAGTTTTCTATCAAACACTGTCTATAATATATATCAGCACAAAGAAGAACCCACAAGAGAAGGAGAATAGATTCTAGGAGAAGAAAAGAAGGCCTAGGAAATGCAACCTTCACTCCATTCTCTGATGCGGATGGAATGTAACGTTGCCTTCCTGTGTTTTTGTCGTCAAAGAAAACCACTGAGCTGTTACCATGAAATTTCTTCTTGGAGAGTTGACACTGGGACTTTCCAAATTTTTATTATTCAGAAGACAAAACTGCAGCCTGAGGCAAGATTTAAAAATGGATTTTGTAGAGAATAAAATTGAGAAAATTTCCTTAGTTGCTACTTATCACCTGTTGGTTGAGAATTTTTGTTTCAGATTACGCCATCTTTTAAGTGTACTGCAAGCACCTTCTGCTTGCAAGTGATTGTAGTCGTAAGGTATTTCATCAAATGTATTTTTTTCACAGCTATAAAGGAATTCTAGAAGTTTATTTTATTATTTTTAATCATTGATAATCTATGCACTGGATTGTTGCATTCCCTCCAATAAAGCCCCCTTTCATAGAGAAAGAAAGAAAAAGTCGTTCAGTCGTGTCTGATTCTTTGGGACCCCATGGACTATACAGTCCATTGAATTCTCCAGGCCAGAATACTGGAGTGGGTAGCCTTTCCTTTCTCCAGTAGTCCTTCCCAACCCAGGGACTGAACCCAGGTCTCCTGCGTTGCAGGCAGATTCTTTACCAGCTGAGCCACAAGGGAAGCCCAAGAATACTGGAGTGGGTAGCCTATCCCTTCTCCAGGGGATCTTCCCAACCCAGAAGTTGAACCAGGCTCTCCTGCATTACAGGCAGATTCTTTACCAACTGAGCTATCAGGGAAGCCCCAGCATAGAGGTTGTCACATCCAGTCATTATTTCATAGTTATCCAGGTTTCCTCAGAGGCTATGTCTTCTTTCCATTTCTTTTCCAGAGGCCTTTTCATGTGCCAAGACTCAAGTTAGGGCTCTCACGCCTCTCATGTCTTAGATAAATCTGAGCTTGGCTTCAGGAAAACATTAAAGACACAACTAGTCCCTAAAATGTCTTCAGACTGAATGTTTTGATACATCCTGAATCACTTCCCACAGTCCATGAAAGGAATTTGATTGAGCTCTGCTTCAAAAACCATCTGATCATAATTTGTTTTTCCTAAGACAAAGTAATCTTGTGTATCATGAACAGGAACCCAAGAATTCACAGCAGTCATTTTCTTATAAGAATGCAGATTATTTGCCTTTCTAAAGGTAAATGCAAAACCCATAAACTTTATGATTGTTCTTTTAAGTCTCTAGAAATCACCTCAAATGCAATTATTATAAACATTTAAGATACAGTATTTAACTTCGAGAACATTAAAAATTCTTTTATAATTTATTTTTACAATTGTATTTATTTCTGTCTCTGCTAGGTCTTCTTTGCTGTGTGGACTTTTCTCTAGTTACAGCCAGCTGGGGCTACGCTAGCTGCAGTGCACAGCTCCCTGTGGTAGAAGAGGTAGCATCCTCTTCTTGCTAAGCATGGGTCTCTAGGGCACATGGGCTTCAGAAGTTGCAGCTCACGGGCTCAGTAGTTGTGGTTCCCGGGCTCTGGAGCACAGGCTCAATAGTTGTGGCGCATGGACTTAGTTGCCCCGTGGCGTGTGGGATCTTCCCAGATCAGGGATTGAGCCGATGTCTCCTGCAATGGCAGGCAGACTCTACCACTGAGCCACCAGGGAAGCCCAATTCCATAAAATTAAAAAAGTATATATATTTGTTCATAGTGGAACCAGAAACAAAGCAATACTTATCATATAGGAACTTGTTTCTTTTGTTTGTTTCACTCTTCCTTCTCATAGTTATTAACAGACAGATGCTGTAAAAAGAATTTAAATTCAGTATTGGTGGGAAAGAATTTCAGAGTTATTTCTAGTAATTCCCTTGCTCCCTTAATGGTATCAGAATTTTTAAAAAATATGTAGCTGACTTTATTTTGTTAACACTTGCTCTAATCTTAACTTCATCAAATGGCTGTTTTTCATCCCCACTAACAGAACTGGAAATCTGATAGTTCACGGTCTTTGAATGGTTGTTGTTCCCCTTGAGAATGGTCTTTAGCTTTTTGCCTACTAGAGAAAATAATGATTTCTATAGTTTTTAAGAGTCTTTTTTTAAAATAGACGTTTCTCTTATTTTGATAATTTTAACTCACTATTTATATTTTCTGAATGGATAATCATTTCATATATACATATGGTAGGCAGTTTAATAAAAAATTTCAGTTAAATAAACCATTTTGTAACTTAAAAAATGAAGAATTGCATTCTAAATGAAAATTCATACACTCTGGATATGTTTATGCAATTTCAGAGCTTGACTATGTATGCTTGTATATGTATCTGTGTGTGTGTGTGTATGTGTGTGTGTGTGTGTATGCCTGTATGTGTGTTTCTGATAGAAACTGATTTAAGAAACTATTTTAAGAGAAAAAAATGCCCATAATTAGCTCATTCATGCTTTACTTTTATTATATGAAATTTAGCGCACTGAGTAGCTTGTTCTGTTTCTGGTTTTATCTTGTTTTGCTTGTCATTTCTGTTTTCTAATGGTTACCAAAAATAATATTTGTAAGTATTTGTCACACCAGGCATCTTGTTTCATCTTTAGTCTAATGGTCTAAAATTCTTTGATCCTGAATACAAATAGAAATCCCAGGGCCTTTCAGAGGGTTGAAGGGAAAATACTGAGAAGTAATTTGAACTCAGGACCACATGCAACATACACATGAATGTGGTATGCTACAAACTGCTGAGCTGCGGCAGCGGTGGCTGTGGTAGAGGGTGCGCACTTGCTCCTGTGGACCTCCTTTCTATGAATACTGTGTAGCAAATGAGGTTCTTTACTTCAGGTCTATGATACATGTAGGCACATGGGAGTGTACAGGTGGACATAGGCGTTTTTCTGAGGGATAGATTGATAATCCTTCTTTAGACTGTCAAAGGATTTCACAATGTAAAAATGGCAAAATTTAATGAACTAAAAGCTTAGAAGATGACTGTATACAATTAGCTATACATTTCAGATTTTCTAAGCATCACTTATGTATCAGGATTCTCCAGAGACACAGAATCAATAGGATCGATCTATCTATCTACTGAAGAGTAGATTTGCTATAGGAATTGTTTAAGCAGTTGTGGAAGCCCAGAAGTCCCTTGATCTGCAATCTATGGGCTGGAGAATCAGGACAGTTGTCCACATGCAAAGGTCTAAGAATAGGGGAGCTGATGGGATAAATCTCAACCTGAGTCCAAAAGCCTTAGAAACAGGAATACCGATGTATGAGGCCAGGAGAAGATGAAAGTCTTCACTCAGGAAGAGAGAGTGTTCTTCCTCCACCTTTTTTAATCTATTCAGACTCTCAACAGATTGGATGGTGCCCACCCACACTGGGGAGGACCACTTGTTTTACTCAGTTCACCAATTCAGCTGCTAACCTCTTCTGGAGACACTCTTACAGACACATCCAGATCAAATGTTTTACCGGCTATCTGGGCATCCCCGTCAGCCTAGTCAAGTTGGGACATAAAACTAACCATCACAACTTAACAGCCCGAAACTTAAATTCATGACTTTGTTTTGTGCCTCTTAGGATTCAGATGCCAGTCAGAAGCTAAAGAAACTTAATTGATATGAATGGTACAGGCGTATGACTAGAGCAGAGAGAGCACAATTTTACTTTATGAGTAATGTGTTCCTGAAGACTTGGCAGAATTCAAAACTTGCATATTTCATATCCAGTTGCTCCCATAGGACTGACAAACAATGTTTACTAGTGAACGTGGCCAAGGCATATGTCAGTGACATAAACACATTTGGTAATTTATTCATCCCTCCTCCAACTTAAAATTATAGCTCTTCAAGATTAAAAAATAGATTTACTTTATTTCTAATTTTGTGCTGAATGCAAAACTTTATTGATATTTTAAGTTCAGCCTTTTCAAGTCAATTCTAATTTGCATATATTTGCATTATGTATGTTATACTCTGTGTGGTAACTGAGCCTTCTCAAAATTAGAAAGAATGAATTTTTAAAATTTTTAACTCAGTAATTTTATCTCTTGTAAGATACCATTCACAAATAATTTTGCACAACCAATAGTGCCACTAACACTACTGTGGGTAAAATTACTGTAATTAATGGCCCAATTAATCTATAAATGGGAATAAATTTCTGTCCATTTACCAGTAGTTGTCTATGTTTTGTTTCTTTTATATCCTATTAGCAGTCTGACAACTAAGGAAATCCAACTAGAACGAAGAGGTTGAGCCAAAGAAAATGTCAATGAAAAACAGGTTTGAAAATATATATCTAATTCTTATTTTCATAAAGTGCATGTGTGTGTTTAATTTTCATTTTGATTCAGTGTTCTGTGGATGACTTTAACACTTAAAAAATAGTTTGAACAAATTAAGCCATTCATTTTGATTCTTGGACTTTATAGTTTCCAATCCCTAATTAGAAAGGAGGTTATAAATACCCTTGATTTGACTGTATACTTCAGTCACAATAGTGTAAGTAAAATCTTTCAGGCTTTATAATAAAAATTAAATGAAGTATGTCTTTTTTTTTTGCATTTGAGAAATTTGAATTTTAAGGACACTATGATTTATCATGAACCAAACCTCTGGCTTTTAGGTGTTTTGGCCTCAACTTGCAAAGCTTTATACAAGTTAACCAAAAGTGGCATGTTTGGTCTTCAGGTTACAAGTCATACTGACTCTCTTGATTGTCTCAAATAAGAGAGTCTTACTTTAAATACACAGGGGGAAAAGAGTAAGGAAAAGAGGCATCTAGGGCCTCATGGGGACCAAGTAAGAGCAACAGAACCAGAAGTCATGTAAAGACAGCCAACAACACATGTCTGGGCTCCGTGGCGATCACATCGTAATTTGAGAACTAGAAGATTTCTATTCCTCAAGATCCAGTTCTATCTTTGGGGACCCATGTCACCCCTGAATAGTGCAAGTCCAAGGAGCCCTCCAGAAAGCCATCCTTAGTCACCTCAGCATCCCTTCTCTGTGTTCCCATAGTGTAATGTCATGTTACACTCTGGGTGTACCTTGCGATGCCAGTGTTTCTCATGTGGTGCTGTATTTCTCTTTTACTTGTCAAACACCTCTACTAGACTGTGAAATGGTGTTCTGTGCCTTGGTCATCTCTGTATTCCTATCCTGTGGCTTGTCTCCATGATTTTCAGTCTTTGCTCCCCTTACCAGCTGCTTTTAACTGACTTTCTTTTTAGGATTTGATACTTTGTCAAAGGGAAAATTAGATTTGTCATTTAGTCACCATCTTCTCTGTGGGCAAGAGCTTTTGTGCCATATTACCTCCAGGTTGTAGATATAGAAATGGCTGCCCTGATCCAACAGCTCTGGCTAATTGATGAGATTATATTACCAGCATAATAATTTCTGTAGTCCAGGTTGGCAATGGGTTTGGTGGGGTGGGAGGTGGGGGGATAGGGTGAGGTGGTGGGTGGGTTGCATTTTGAGACCTGAACCGTGAAGTGTAAGAGATTACAGCTTTCTTTGATCTAAAATCTTGTTGAGTGATTAAATACATGAACAATCTATATTGGTTATCATTCATCCTCTCCTTCTGAACTATTTTCTTTTAGATTGAAGAACTAATACTCCTTTGGGGAAGAAGTATGATCTGTTTTCAACAGGCAAAAATTTCATTTCCTTCATTAACATCCCTGGTAACAAGAACCAGTTGCTGAGAAATAGGTCACAGTTATGCATGAAACGCCAGACTGCTGGTGTAATAACCTCAAATGTCAGTACATCTTTAATGAAAAGTTTTCAGTTTTTCGCAGCATTTTAGTGACTAATTTCTACTCTATCATTTGTATTTGTACAAATATGAATTTGTAGAGCAAATTCATCAAAATTAGGCCTGCTTTTCCCTGCTTTTCCCAATACAGTCCTTGCTAGACCTCTATTTACATTATTCATTTCAAAGAACCATTTTTGGCCATATTTGCACTTCAAGATGTTTGTTCTTCATCTCTGGTCACCCAGCTCTTTCTTACTGCTGTAGCATCTAGGAAAATCAGATGCTACACTCTGTTTCAGCTCCGGTGATGGTTAATGTATTTGCCAAATTAGGTAGATTATGCTGCCAGTTGTTTGGTCAAACACCAGACTGTGACGGTATTGCTGTGAAGGTATTAATATTTAAATCAGTAGACTAAAGCAGTCTGCTCTCCATCACGTGAATGGGCTTCACACAACCAGTTGAAGGCCTTATAAGCAAAGACTGAAGTCCCTGGAGAAAGAAGGAAGAAGTCCTTCCTCCAGACTGCATTCAGACTCCAGACTGCAGACTGGGACTGCATTCAGACTCCAGACTGCAGACTGGAAATTCCAGCCTGCTGGCCTAATCTGCAGATTTCAGGGACTGAATTTCAGTGATTGCCACTCGCAATCACATGAGCAAATTCCTTTAAAGAAATCTCTCTCCCCTTTTTTTCTCCCTCTGTATGCATTGTACATTACACACATACACACACGCACACACGCGCACACACACACACACACACACAAAGTGAATTAGAATACAGACACATACACATCGTGTTGGCCCTATATCTCTGGAGAATTCTGGCTAATATAGCTACTCTCACCCTTAATAATGAAGTGGGACTATTCATGCCTGCTGAGAATAAGTTAGATCAATGGTTCTGAATCAGGGGGCCCATGGAGGCATCTCAGAGACCAGCAAAGGGAACGAGTAAAGCGCTGAGAGGAGACATGCTGTTCCTCCCTTTCTGAGCTTCAACCAGAATGGTTCCACTTTTATCTTATATGTTGGAAGACAGTGTAAATGTGCTTAGAAAATATGCCACTGCTAAAAATAGAGCTTGAAAATTACATGGTTACAGTTAGGATGAACCAGTTTCTCAAAAGTTTACATGTATCTGGTATCTGAAATGTTTTACTATATATTTCTGTGTAATTTTTGACTGATGACAGGGGAATATCCCAAAATGTGCCAAATGTATATTTTTGTAGGTTGTGAAGATATTATCTTTATGATAAATATTTTTCAGGACATACCCTTTCCCAGTAGCTATATTCTATCTAGCTCCATAGTTTTATTTATTTATTTATTTTGTAGTGAGAGGTATATAGTTGTAATTATTTTTCTTTTTTTTAAATTTTACTCTACAATACTGTATTGGTTTTGCCATACTTCAACATGAATCCCCCACAGGTATACACGTGTTCCCAATCCTGAACCCCCCTCCCACCTCCCTCCCCATACCATCCCTCTGGGTCATCCCCGTGCACCAGCCTCAAGCATCCTGTATCCTGCATCAAACCTAGACTGGCGATTCGTTTCTTATATGATATTATACATGTTTCAATGCCATTCTCCCAAATCATCCCACCCTCTCCCTCTCCCTCTGAGTCCAAAAGACTGTTCTATACATCTGTGTCTCTTTTGCTGTCTCACATACAGGGTTATCACTACCATCTTTCTAAATTCCATATATATGTGTTAGTATACTGTATTGGTGTTTTTCTTTCTGGCTTACTTCACTCTGTAAAATCAGCTCCAGTTTCATACACCTCATTAGAACTGATTCAAAGGAATTCTTTTTAATTGTTGAGTAATACTCCATTGTGTATATGTACCACAGCTTTCTTATCCATTCATCTGCTGATGGACATCTAGGTGGCTTCCATGTCCTGGCTATTATAAACAGTGCTGCAATGAACATTGGGGTACACGTGTCTCTTTCAATTCTGGTTTCCTCAGTGTGTATGCCCAACAGTGGGATTGCTGGGTCATAAGGCAGTTCTATTTCCATTTTTTTAAGGAATCTCCACACTGTTCTCCATAGTGGCTGTACTAGTTTGCATTCCCACCAACAGTGTAAGAGGGTTCCCTTTTCTCCACACCCTCTCCAGCATTTATTGCTTGTAGACTTTTGGATCGCAGCCATTCTGACTGGTGTGAAATGGTACCTCATTGTGGTCTTGATTTGTATTTCTCTGATAATGAGTGATGTTGAGCATCTTTTCATGTGTTTGTTAGCCATCCGTATGTCTTCTTTGGAGAAATGTCTATTTAGTTCTTTGGTCCATTTTTTGATTGGGTTGTTAATTTTTCTGGAATTGAGCTACAGGAGTTGTTTGTATATTTTTGAGATAAGTTGTTTGTCAGTTGCTTCATTTGCTATTATTTTCTCCCATTCCAAAGACTGTCTTTTCACCGTGCTTATAGTTTCCTTTGTTTTGCAGAAGCTTTTACTTTTAATTAGATCCCATTTGTTTATTTTTGCTTTTATTTCCAGTATTCTGGGAGGTGGTTCATTGAGGATCCTGCTGTGATTTATGTCGGAGAGTGTTTTGCCTATGTTCTCCTCTAGGAGTTTTATAGTTTCTGGTCTTACATTTAGATCTTTAATCCATTTTGAGTTTATTTTTGTGTGCGGTGTTAGAAAGTGTTCTAGTTTCATTCTTTTACGAGTGGTTGACCAGTTTTCCCAGCACCACTTGTTAAAGAGATTTTTAATCCATTGTATATTCTTGCCTCCTTTGTTGAAGATAAGGTGTCCATAGGTGTGTGGATTTATCTCTGGGCTTTCTATTTTGTTCCACTGATCTACATTTCTGTCTTTGTGCCAGTACCATACTGTCTTGATGACTGTGGCTTTGTAGTAGAGCCTGAAGTCAGGCAGGTTGATTCCTCCAGTTCCTTTCTTCTTTCTCAAGATTGCTTTGGCTAGTCGAGGTTTTTTGTATTTCCATACAAATTGTGAAATTATTTGTTCTAGCTCTGTGAAAAATACCGTTGGTATATCCAGCTCCATAGTTTTATAAACATCTGGCTTCCCAGGTGGTACTAGTGATAAAGAACCTGCCTATCAATGCAGGAGACCTAAGAGACGTGGGTTCAATCCCTGGGTCAGGAAGACCCCCTGGAGGAGGGCATAGCAACCCGCTCTAGTATTTTTGCCTGGAGAATACTATGGACAGAAGAGCCTAGTGGGCTACAATCCATGGGGTTGCAAAGAGTCAGATGTGACTGAAGCGACTTAGCACACACAAAAGATATAATTAACTTTGCTTTTCACATGCAAGTCCATCTTCTTGAGAGGCTGTTCATTAGAGCAACAATCTCTAAAAATCATGAAACATAAGGATTTGTTTTTTACAGGATCAGTGGAAAGACTAAATCAAGATGTGGCCACAGGACCAGGGAAGGGCTGGATTCTCTCTGAGTTATTGTGTGCAGGAACTTGGGAAGGAAAGAAGGAAAAGCTGGACTGATGTTCACCAAGTTCTGAAGCATCAGTGGAAAGTGTGAGGAGGAGTAAAAGCCTGTGAAGTGGTGGGCTGACATGTTGACAGCATTGTGGTTGCCGAACTCAGTGGTAGGCCTGAAGGAATTTGATCTTTAACCAGAACTAGCTAGAAGTGATGTCAGAATCCTCTGTATTTACTCACATTGTTTGGGTAGGATTAATAGGAGAAGATGCACCTTGTAATGGAAATGGGCTTCCAGAAACATCTGATGGGTGGGCTGGGGTCCTGCTATCCAATATTGCCTGGGCCAGCAAACCATGAAGTCTTCCAGATTTCTCTGAGCTAGAAGGTCAACATGGTGGTTTTGCTATTGACGGGGGTGGGGATTTTGTGGGGAAGTAGCAACCTGAGCAGAGTCTTAAAATGCATCTGTGTAATCAGAACAGTATTGTACTCACACAAAAATAAAAACACAGATCAATGGAACAGGATAGAAAGCCGAGAAACAAACCACACACCTGTGGTCAATTAATCTGCAAAAGAGGAGGCAAGAACATACAATGGAGAAAAGATAGTCTCTTCAATAAGTGGAGCTGGGAAACCTGGACAGCTACATATAAAAGAATAAAATAAGAACATTCTTTAACACCATGCACAAAAATAAACTCAAAATGGATTAAAGATCGAAATGTAAGTCCAGGTGCTATAAAATTCTTAAAGGAAAACATAGGCAGAATACTCTCTGACACAAATCACAGCGTTGTCTTTTTGGATCCACCTCCTAGAGTGATGAAATAAAAACAAAAATAAACAAATGGGACCTAAACTTAAAAGCTTTTGCACAGCAAAGGAAACCATAAACATGCACAGAATGGGAGGAAATATAAGCAAAATTATGACTGACAAGGAAACAATCTCCAAAATATACAAACAGCTTATGTATCTGGTATCTGAAATTTTTTACCAAATAGTTCAGTGTATATATAAAATATTTCAGTGTGTGTATATATATATATAAAACAATCAAAAAATGGGTTGTTAGAGAAATGCAAAATGAAACTACACTGAGATATCACCTCACACCTATCAGAATGGCCATCATAAAAAGGCTACAAACAATAAATGGTGGAGAGGGTGTGGAGAAAAGGGAACACGCCTATGCTGTTGGTGGCCATGTAGACTGGTACAACTATTACAGAGAACAGTATGGAGGTTGCTTAGAAAACTAAGTATAGAACTAGCATATGATCCAGCAATCCCACCCCTGGGCATATATCCAGAGAAAACCATAATTTGAAAAGATACCTACACTCCAAAGTTCATTTCTTATAATAGCCAAGACATGCAAGCAACCTAAATGTTCATCAACAGATAAAGAAGATGTGGTATACACTGGAATATTACTTAGCCATAAAAAGGATTAAATAATGCCATTTGTAGTAATATGGATTGACCTAGAGGTACTAAGTAAATTAAGTCAAACAGAAAAAGACAAATATCATGATACAGCTTATATGAGGAATCAAAAAAATGATACAAATGAGTTTATTTACAAAACAGAAACAAACTCACAGAATTAGAAAACAAATTTATGGTTACCAAGGGGGAAAGGTGGGGGGAAGGGATAAATTTGGAGTTTGGGATTAACAAAAACACACTACTGTATTTAAAATAGATAACCAACAAGGACCTACTGTATAGCACAAGGGACTCTACTCAATATTCTAGAATAACCTAAATGGAAAAAGAATTTGAAGAATAGCTCTATGTGTGAATAACTGAATCACTTTGCTGTACTGAAATTAACAACATTTAAAATCAACTATGTGGAGAAGGCAATGGCACCCCGCTCCAGTACTCTTGCCTGGAAAATCCCATGGATGGAGGAGCCTGGTAGGCTACAGTCCATGGGGTCACTAAGAGTCGGACACAACTGAGGGGCCTCACTTTCACTTTTCACTCTCATGCATTGGAGAAGGAAATGGCAACCCACTCCAGTGTTCTTGCCTGGAGAATCCCAGGGACGGTGGAGCCTGGTGGGCTGCCGTCTATGGGGTCGCACAAAGTCAGACACGACTGAAGCAACTTAGTAGTAGCAGTAGTATGTGTACTAAGTCACTTTAGTCACGTCTGACTCCTTGCGACCCTATGGACTGTAGCCCACCAAGCTTCTCTGGCCATGGGATTCTCCAGGCTAGAATACTTGGGTTGCCATTTCCTCCTTCAAAGTATCTTCCTGATCCAGGATTGAAGCCATGTCTCTTACATCTCCTGCATTGGCAGGCGGGTTCTTTACCACTCGTGCCACTTTAAAAATGCATCAGCACATCTCACTCTTCTAAAGTTCCCTTCCTATTATAGGATAAAGTCTAGGTGAGTGTTTTTCAAACTATAGAGTACATCAGAATAACCTGCACAAACATCAGTTCCTGGACCCACCTCCAGAGTTTCTAATTCAGATAGCAATGAGATCAAACCAGTCAATTCTAAAGGAAATCAACCCTGAATATTCATTAGAAGGACTGATGCTGAAGCTCCAATACTTTGGCCACCTGATGTGAAGAGCTGACTCATTGGAAAAGACCCTGATGCTGGGAAAGATTTAGGGCAGGAGGGGAAGGGGGCAACAGAGGATGAGATGGGTAGATGGCATCACCAACTCAGTAGACGTGAGTTTGAGCAAACTGAGAGATGGTGAAAGACAAAGAAGTCTGGCATGCTGCAGTCCATGGGGTCACAAAGATTTGGACATGCCTTTAGTGATTGAACAAAAAAAGGTCCGTTTAGTCAAGGCTATGGTTTTTCCAGTGGTCATGTATGGATGCGAGAGTTGGACTGTAAAGGAAGCTGAGCACCGAAGAATTGATGCTTTTGAATTGTGGTGTTGGAGAAGACTCCTGAGAGTCCCTTGGACTGCAAGGAGATCCAACCAGTCCATTCTAAAGGAGATCAGTCCTGGGTGTTCTTTGGAAGGAATGATGCTAAAGCTGAAACTCCAGTACTTTGGCCACCTCATGCAAAGAGTTGACTCATTGGAAAAGACCCTGATGCTGGGAGGGATTGGGGGCAGGAGGAGAAGGGGACGACAGAGGATGAGATGGCTGGATGGCATCACCGACTCGATGGACGTGAGTTTGAGTGAACTCCGGGAGATGGTGATGGACAGGGAGGCCTGGCTTGCTGCAATTCATGGGGTTACAAAGAGTCGGACACGACTGAGCGACTAAAATGAACTGAACTAAATAAGGTCCGGGATAGGACCTGAGAATTTACATGTTAATAAATTTCCAGGTGATGTTAATACTGCAGGACCATGGACCACACTGAGAACCACTAGTCTAGGCTAATTAGCTTCCCACAAATGGACTTTCTTAGTTCAGTCCTTGCCAATCCATTTTGTCTATCTTCCCACCTCTTGCCTTGCACTTTGTGATTCAGCAGTTTGGAACTAATTATGGTGAATTTGGCAGTCACTGTGGTCTTTCCTGGAGAAGGCAATGGCACCCCACTCCAGTACTCTTACCTGGAAAATCCCATGGATGGAAGAGCCTGGCGGGCTGCAGTCCATGGGGTCACTAAAAGTCGGACATGATTGAGTGACTTCACTTTCACTTTTCACTTTCATGCATTGGAGAAGGAAATGGCAACCTACTCCAGTGTTCTTGCCTGGAGAATCCCAGGGACGAGGGAGCCTGGTGGGCTGCCGTCTATGGGGTCGCACAGAGTCGGACACGACTGAAGTGACTTAGCAGCAGCAGCAGCAGTGGTCTTTCCTGCTGCCTAGGTTCATGTTCTTCACTCTGCTTGGGGTGCCCATTCCTCCTTATCCCATTTATTTATCTGGTTAATTTGTATTTAGCTTTTATGAGTCTGCATCCACCATCCTTCAATTATCTTCATCATTTATGTTGCCTCCCACCTCTCCAGCTCGCCTTCTAGCCAGACAGTCCTCCTCTAATGCTTCCATAGTCTGAGCACCTTTCTGCACTGCACATATCCCCCCTTAGACTAGAATTGTCACTTTATGTGTCTGTCTCTTCCGTGACGCTGTCAATTCCTGGAAACCTGCACTGCATCTTTTTCTTTGAATGCACAGTGCACTCAAAATAGAGGTTCTAGATAAATCTGAGGGAGGGAGTAGAAGGAAGGGGGAAAGTGAAACATGTGCCCTTGGTTCCTGGGGCCTCTAATACACAGAGAGCATGTGGCCTGGCTTAGAGTCAAGCTTCTGGTGGTTATCAGGCAGTAAAAGGATTCTTTCAATTACATCTGTTCTTGATCCTGTAATCTATAAACACTTTGGTGCAAATCAAACAACACATTGGGGTTATATAGCAGGCAATCTTCTATTCAGCTAGGCTGTGACCCCTGTCCATAGCATGGAGGCTTATGATGAGGAGCTCTATGTGATTAGTATGGCACAGTCTGGCTGGTGTCACCTTTAACTTCTCCTCAGTTGAATGAGGTACACCCTTATTAAAATGTAGGACAATTTCAGTAATTTAGAATACATAGTTATTATCACCTTGCTTTACATAGTACACGAGGACCATTCATTGCATAGTGAAGCATGCACAGGATGTACTCTGGTTCACAGACTCCCTTAAATAGTCAGTGTTTAGGCTTTTGATTTTTCCATTCCTCCTATCTGTCTTCATGATTGATTGTTCCGTTCCATCCAGGGCCCCACTGAGGATGAAAGACTTCAGTCCATTTTACCCAGGAAAGAGCATAAAGAGAGTTCCATGTAACCCTCTCATTTTCTTGATGCTGTCCAGTCCCAGAGCTGGCCCCAGTGCAGGACTGGATCAGGCCCCTGCTCTCAGCACTGCACCATGCTGCCCTGTATCATCTGTTTAGGAAGGCACACTTCACATTTTCAAACTCCACTGTTCCCAAAGCATCATAGTTGCAAAACAGATTCAATTAGAAAGCCCCTATAATAGGATAGAGCAAATTTAAAGGTGAAATCCAAGAGATGGACTGCACAGGAAGGTATGGTTTATTATGCCAATTGTATAATCACAAGTGATGTGTACTGAGGGTTTTCTCTGTTGTGGGCTCCTCACTAAGTGCTTTAAGTGTATTAAAGCACTATTTATGTGTGGATCCTCGCAGCCACACTATGAGCAGGTCCATTGTCATTCCCAGTTTACAGACTGGAAACTGAGCCTTAAAGGCCAAGAAACACCCCTCAAAATCTATACTAGTAATGCCAAAATTCAAGTGCATGTGGCTTGTCTCCAGAACTCATGCCCTTCACTGCTACACAGATAGAGTAAAACCAGACAGAAATTCCATTCTGGTTGCAATAGTGACCGAAGCAAAACAATTGCTACCAAAGGTAAATAGCAAGACAACAAGGTACCCATGGGCACCTCCTGCTTCACCTTGTGTTTGTGAAAATATGGACATTGTAATGGGCTGGTATCCTTATGATTTAAGTTCTTGTCTTAATAATTTGTAGATGAATTCTCTTAACTTAGGTTTGGAAGACACCACAGAATTCACCTAGTTCAGCATGACCAGGTCAACATGGCCAACCTTCTGCAGGATCCCTGGAGAAAAGTGGGAAGTCTTTGCTGAGAACCAGCCTGTGATGGAAGGTTCACCTAGGGAGAGTCTGCTCAGCCAGTTAGTACAGTCATGCCTCCCTGTCTGTGGGGGATCAGTTCCAGGACCTCTACAGACGCCAAAATCCAAGGATGCTCAAATCTTTTATGTAAAGGATCTGTACTACAGGTGGGCCCCATGGCTGACCATGGTTTTGGTGTTGTTCAGTCACTTAGTCATGTTCAACTCTTTGCGACCCCATGGACTGTAGACCACCAGGCTCCTCTGTCCATGGGGTTTTTCAGGCAAGAGTACTGGAGTGGGGTGTCCTTTTCTTCTCTAGGGGATCCTCCCAGACCAGAGATTGAACTTGCACCTCCTGCACTGGCTGGTGGATTCTCTACTGCTGAGCCACCTGGGAAGCTGAAGACTGACCGTCCTGTCTTGTAAAACCTCAAGTCCTCCTGTGTTGTTGACTCTTTGCATATTTTGCCTTATTTTTCCAACCGGATTATAACCTATATAAAATCAGGTTTGGGGATTCATTCATCTTGTTATTTTCCAAAGCACCTAGCATTCTGTAGCCTTAAAATAAAAGTTTACTGATTGAACATGAATCCCTCAAACTTACAGATCGCACAACTCTGTCCCTTTTGGGGGATTGGATATATGTTGCTCTAATGAAGGGTGGTGGAAGAATGGAAGTGTTTCTTATGCTACAGATATTTTTCAAAGGAGTGGGCTACTAACCATGAATTCAGTATACTCTTATCTGAGATTAAACATATTAGTATTAGGACTTCCCTGGTGGCTTAGTGGGTAAAGTGTCTGCCTGCAATGCGGGAGACCCAGGTTCAATCCCTGGATCAGGAAGATCCCCTGGAGAAGGAAATGGCAACCCACTCCAGTACTCTTGTCTGGAAAATCCCATGGATGGAGGATCCTGGTAGGCTACAGTCCATGGGGTTGTAAAGAGTCGGACACGACTGAGCAACTTCACTTAGCTTGATATATTATTTCATTTGCCTGGTACTACATTTTAGCTCATCTCCAAATACCTATTTGAGAAGAATTAGTCATTTGCTATACATAATCTGAATCTCTTTTATATCCTATTTTTATTTCTTACTGGGGATTTCCTACAAATCATATATGGCCCATGAATTTCTCTTTAGCACTCCAATTTTGGGGGGAAAAAAGTGTGATCCTATGTGCTGATTTGGTCTGTTCTAAATACACATTTCCTTTTTCCAAATACACATCTATACCATGTGGGTTTACCACAAATGAAGAATAAAGGTCAAAAGAAGTTAATTGGTACAAAAGGTCATTAGGTTAAAAAAATGTTGTTTGTCATAACATGAAATTTTTAAATGCATATTTGATTTAATATATAAATAAGCACAATCAATGGAATATAAAAAAGGATATTGCAAATGTAAATTCAACTGGCTATGATCTTTTATTGACTTGAATTCAAATTCACTGGGGCTTCCCTGGTAGCTCTGTGGTAAAGAATCTGCCTGTCAATGCAGGAGACATGAGCTTGATCCCTGATCCGGGAAGATCCCATATGCCTCACAGCAACTAAGCTCTTGCACCGAAACTATTGAGTCTGTGCTCTAGAGCCCAGGAACTGCACCTGCTGAGCCCATGTGCCGCAATTACTGATGCCGACCCACCCTACAGTCTGTGCTCTGCCAAAACAGAAGCTCTTGCTCACAACAACTAGAGAAAGCCCACGCAGCAATGAAGACCCAGCACAGCCAAAAATCAAAAAGATACATAAAATAATTTAAAAAATTATTTTCACTGTGCTAGAAAAAAATTAAAACTCACTACTTAGGTAGTTGTAACACCCTTGGATAGTGATATGGGGACTCTCAGTGCCATTTTGAACATTACTGTGTACTTACAGTATTTATTCAACATTCAACAGATATTTATTCAGCCCCTATGTGTCAGGCATAGTGTTCTGAGGTTACACTAGTAACAAAGACAGACAGTTTCTGCCCTTTTGCAACTTACACTCTAGAAAGCCTCCCTCCCCAAATAAAGAAACTCCAGTGCAGGCCCAAATCTGTCTGTGGTTTGGGGTTGCTACCTGCCTCATAAAGCAAAGTAGAGGGTTTGTCTTCTGAAAAGACGAAAACCTCTTATACAGTTGGAGGGGAAAAAAAAGAAAATCCAAACAAGTAACCAGAATGACAAATAACTGCAAGCTATAATAAGTCCTGAAAGGAGGCTGGGATAGAGAATCAGTTTGAAGAGAGGTTGGGGACAAGGTTAAAATGCTTTAGAAAGTATGGTTTACTGTTGGCCTTTCTGAGGAGGAAACAGTTAGGCTGAAAATTGAAGCATGAGTAATAGACGAGAGATGCACATGTGTGCGTCTGTGTTTGTGGACACATGCACCCCACCAATGGGAAGCCACAGTTATAAAGACTGTGAGACAGGAAAGAACTTCAGGGACTGAGCAGCTCAGAGAAGCCCCTTTTGAATGGTAAAACGTACATGATAGAAAGGGAGAAGTAGCAGAAGAAGGGAGAAGGCGATGGCACCTCACTCCAGCACTCTTGCCTGGAAAGTCCCATGGACGGAGGAGCCTGGTGGGCTGCAGTCCATGGGGTCGCTAAGAGTCAGACAAGATTGAGCAACTTCACTTTCACTTTTCACTTTCCTGCATCGGAGAAGGAAATGGCAACCCCCTCCAGTGTTCTTGCCTGGAGAATCCCAGGGACGGAGGAACCTGGTGGGCTGCCGTCTATGGGGTCGCACAGAGTCAGACACGACTGAAGCGACTTAGTAGCAGCAGAAGAGGTGGGCAGGAGCTGGTTTGGGCAGAGCCTCACCGGTCATTGCAAAGAAGTTAGGATCTAAGTCCAATGGAAGCCATTTAAGGGTGTTACGAAGGGACATGACAAGATCTGATTTGTGCCCTAAGAAGGACACTTTCATTGTGGTGAGGAAAATAGATCCATGGAGGAACAAGGATAGAAGCAGAGGCTGAAGGGGAGCAACTATGGTTTTGGGGGTGAAAAATGATGGTAACTTGGACTAGGAAGGCAGTAGCGAAGGAAGGCTGAAGTGGATGGATTGCTGATGGGATGAACACGAAGGTTAGGGAAAGAGAAATGAAGCTTGACTCTTCTTTTTGACTTAAGCCAAACATAATTGAATGTGGGGGTGGGGAACTGCTTTTGCCGGTGGTATTGATTCTATTTTGAACATGTTAGGTTTAAAATGTTTGTATGCTATCCTAGCTCAACAAATGATGTCGAGTTGAGAGATGACAAGCTTAAATAGTGTGGAGCTATAGGAGGGGTCTCAACTAGGAATATCACTTAGGGAGTAATTCATTATAAAAAGAAATATTTGAAGAAGTTCAAATATTCTCGGACAGAATGAGAGGGGATGGGAACGGGAATGGATGAGATCACCTAAGAAAAAGAATTCAAAAGAGAGTATTGAGGAGAAATTCCTAAGAAACACTACCAAAAGGAATTGCTCTTGCAAAGGGCCCAAGGAAAAGGTGGTCAGCGGGGTAGAAGGAAAACCAGGAAGCTGCCAAGAAAGAATAATGTTAAGTAGTCAAAATTTGGACAACTACCAAAATTGGGACAAATCAATATGCTTCTGTTTCCTCATTGCTAAAATAGATTTCTACATTTTCATTAAATAAAAAATGTATAGTAGCATATTAGTTTTATATTGCTTCTGTAACACAATGCCATAAATTTTGTGGCTTAACGCAACAAAAATATAAAGCAACTTACTTTTCTGGAAGTCAGAAGTCCAAAATAGAAGATTTTTACACCAGCCTAGTATCAGTATGTCAGCGGGCCTGCTTCTTCTCGGAGGTACTAAGGGCAAATCCGTTCCTTTGCCTTTGCTAGCCTCTCGAGGCTGCTCACATTCCTTGGCTTACAGCCCCCTTTCTTCTTCAAATTTAGCAGTGGCAGGGGGAGATCTGACATCTCTCCCAGCAAGCTTCGGACATCTCTCCAAGCGAGCTTCCAACATCTTACCTCCTTCTGGCTCTGCCACCTCCACTGCCTCCCACTCTCTTCAACTGAACTGAAAGGCCCTGTGATTACATTGAGCTCACCTGGGGAGTCAGGCCACTCTCCCTATCTCATTGTCAGTTGATTAGCAACCTTAGTTCTAACTGCAGCTTAATTCTCCTTTATCATATGACATATTTGTTGAGTGACTACATGGCACAATGCTTAAGAATGTTTAGTGATGATATGGGGAGGGAGGTGGGAGGGGGGGTTCATGTTTGGGAACTCATGTACACCCGTGGTGGATTCATGTCAATGTATGGCAAAACCAATACAGTATTGTAAAGTAAAATAAAGTAAAAATAAAAATTAAAAAAAGAATGTTTAGTGAATAAATGAGTGCAGATGGTATATTTCAGATAGAGCTACAGATGCACTGTACTAACCTCAGTTGATTTTACCTTTGCCAGAAACTTGTGGGATGGACTGGCAATTGCTCCAAGCCAGTTTGCTTTCTTGATGTCTCCATTTAAGTTCACAGACCCACCACTTACTCATGTGTGAAAACTCAAAGTTCTTTTATTGTTTACTTTGAATTATTTATATCAAGTCTACTTTCTCTTCCATCTTTTGCTCTTTTTGACACTTTCCCCACTTCATTCATTCAACAAACATGACATCAAAGTCTATTACATGGGACTTCCCTGGTGGTCCAGTGTCTAAGACTCTACACTGCCAGTACAAGGGGTGAGGGTTCAATCCTTGGTCAGGGAAGATCCCACATGCCATGTGGCCCCCCCAAAAAAAGTCTGTGTACATGAACCGAGAACTTCCAGATGTTCAAGCTGGATTTAGAAAAGGCAGAGAAACCAAAGATCAAACTGCCAACATCCATTGGGTAATAGAAAAAGCAAGAGAATTCCAAAAAAAACATCTACTTCTGCTTCATTGACTACGCCAAAGCCTTTGACTGTGTGGATCACAACAAACTGGAAAATTCTGAAAGTGATGGGAATAACAGACCACCTTACCTGCCTCCTGAGAAATCTGTATGCAGATCAAGAAGCAACAGTTAGAACCGGACATGGAACAAACGACCAGTTCCAAATTGGGAAAGGAGTACTTCAAGGCTATATATTGTCACCCTGCTTATTTAACTTATATGCAGAGTACATCATGCAAAAATGTCGGATGAAGCACAAGCTGGAATCAAAATTGCCAGGAGAAATATTAATAACCTCAGATATGCAGATGACACCACTCTTACGGCAGAAAGTGAAGAGCAACTAAAGAGCCTCTTGATGAAAGTGAAAGAGAAGAGTGAAAAAGCTGGCTTAAAACTCAACATTCGAAACACTAAGATCATGGCATCTGGTCCCATCACTTCATGGCAAATAGATGGGGAAACAATGGAAACAGTGACAGACTTTATTGTCTTGGGCTCTAAAATCACTGCAGATGGTGATTGCAGCCATGAAATTAAAAGACTTGCTCCTTGGAAGAAAAGTTATGACCAACCTAGACAACATATTAAAAAGCAGAGCTGTTACTTTTCCAACAAAGGTCTGTCTAATCAAAGCTATGGTTTTTCCAGTAGCCATGTATGAATGTGAGAGTTGGACCATAAAGAAAGCTTAGTGCCAAAGAATTGATGCTTTTGAACTGTGGTGTTGGAGAAGACTCTTGAGAGTCCCTTGGATGGCAAGGAGATCAAATCAGTCAACCCTAAAAGAAATCAGTCCTGAATATTCATTGGAAGGACGGATGTTGAAGCTGAAACTCCAATATTTTGGCCATCTAATGCTCATCTAACTGACTCATTGGAAATGACCCTGATGCTGGGAAAGATTGAAGGTGGGAGGAGAAGGGGATGACAGAGTGTGAGATGGTTGGATGTTATCCCCAACTTGATGGACATAAGTTTGAGCAAGCTCTGGGAGTTGGTGATGGACAGGGAAGCCTGGCATGCTGCAGTCCATGGGGTCCAGAGTCAGACACGACTGAGTGACTGAACTGAACTGAACTGAACTATCAGCTGGTTAGGACCCTCACTACCTCTCTTGGCTTCTGTGGAGTCAGTCTCCATGGCCTCTGCTACATTTCTTTACTAAAGCACAGTAGGACTGTTCTCCAAATGTGCCTAATATTTGCCTTCATCCCTTGTTCACTTGGTTTTTTCCACCTGGAATGTCTTTACTCTTTCTGCCAAGCAGTATTACATGCCTTCCCTTTTTCTGCCCCAGTTCCCACCCTACTCTTCTCAGGAGCCTCTTTGACCCCGACAGCCGTGTCTTTTCTCTCCCTGAACATTCCTGTCCTCTTGATTTCCTGCACAGTCACCTGAGTTGTCAGCGTGGTTGCACGCACTCCGTTTCTCCCCAGGAGGCTCTCATCTTGTTCAGGGCAGTCACTGCATTTCCATGTAGCCACATAGGTTCTCTATTTCAGGTTTGAATCCTGGCTCTGCCCCATTCAATCTCTGTAGCTCTGGGCAAGTTATTAACCTTTCTCTATGCTTCAGATTCCTTGTCTGTTCAATGGCGTTAATGATATTCCTGAGTCAAGAGCGTTGCTATGGAACTGATTAACACAGGGACTAATGAAACACATGGTAAGCACTCAATAAACATGGGTTGAACTTCCGCATATCTAGATGATTGAGAATTTGATATGACCACTTATTTGAGGGAGAACAAACATTTTAAGAGTTAAATCAGTTCAGTTGCTCAGTTGTGTCCAACTCTTTGCAAGCCCAAGGGCTGCAGCACGCCAGGCTTCCCTGTCCATCACCAGCTCCTGGAGCCTACTCAAACTCATGTCCATCAAGTCGGTGATGCCATCCATCCATCTCATCCTCTGTCGTCCCCTTCTCCCACCTTCAATCTTTCCCAGCATCAAGGTCTTTTCCAGTGAGTCAGTTCTTCACATCAGGTGGCCAAAGTATTGGAGTTTCAGCTTCAGCATCAGTCCTTCCATTTCAGGACTGATACCTTTAGGATTGACTGGTTGGATCTCCTTGCAGTCCAAGGGACTCTCAAGAGTCTTCTCAACACCACAGTTCAATTCTTCGGATTCTCCCCAAATTAGGAAATAATTAGGTTTAGAAGTTGCATCACTTCAGCTCCACTTCCCAAATACCTCCTACTTCTGAGCTGGAAGAAATAGATTTATTTTATTTAAGAGTGTTTTGTTGTTTTTTTTTTTTTAGAAGGCTGGAGTCAAGCAACCTGATTTTATGTACTCTGGTTTTAACATATGGAAGATGATTTGGGCAAACTTCTCAGCCTGTAAAAATGTTCATATTCTTGTGGCTGAGTCCCTTCACTGTTCGTCTGGAACTATCACAACATTGTTAATCGGCTATATCCGAATACAAAGTAAAAATGTTTTTTGAAAAATCCACATTCTACAGTTTATCTGGCCAAGCCCCAAATCTTCATTGTAAACTTCTTCACCCTAAACCCGTGAAATACTTAGAAGCAGGCTAAGAGTTCCTATCCATTACATGAAATTCCCATTGTATTGGAGGACCTCCGTGGTTCCAGGAGGGTACATGACACTGTTCCTAGTTCCCTTGTTTTTTCACTTCAGGTTTTGCTGGGGGCTGGGGGAAGCACTGGAATATAAATCTTCAAAGTGCCTTAGATGATACAGATAACTGTTTTAAAATTTAGGGGGAAAATAAAGTTACTCCAGGGCTGTCGCTGGCTGGGAGTTTTCAGAATGGACACTGGGGCTTCAAGGTTTCATTCAGCTGTCAGCCTCTTGGGGCAGACCTTGAACTGTCAGTGTTTTGAGGACTCTTCTCTGCTTCAGGAAAACCACAAGTTGCAAATGCAAATCCTGTGGTAGCACCACTTGCAGAAGTAGGGCAGAAAAACTCCAGCAGCTCGAGAAGGGGTGAGACACTTGCATACCCCATTTGCATTCTGTACTGGTCTGTTTTAAAACAGGTCTGTTTAAAAACAATCACATCATTCTCTGGTTCAAACAATTTAAATGGCTATTTACTGTCGACAAGATTAATCTAGACTCTCTGGCCTAGCGCATAAGATCTGCCATCACTCAGCCTTAATTTACCTAAGACTGACTTTCCCAGGCCTGGGAGCAGCCACATTCCTTTTTCTAATCATTCTCTAAATAAGTACACGTGTGCTCTAGTCTTGCTGAGGCAACGTTAAAATATAATTTCAAAGGGGGAAATAGTAATATCCCACTTCTAATCTCACAGGGTGCATGATAATATTAATAAAAATTACTACATAACAAGCATTGTACAAAAAAAAAAAAAACCACTTCATACACATTAACCCATCTCACTCTTCATAACCTAAACACCATTACATTTTTATCCATAAGGAAACTCAGGGGTTAAGAAAATTGCCCAGAGTCCTATAGTGAGAAAATGGTGGAACTAGGATTCCAACTGACAGTCTGGCTTCTTAACCACTATGACCTTCCAGAAGGGTTATTCTCCAGGGAGAGATTGTCCTGTTGACATCTGAACCTTCAGGAACTTTTACTGTCTCTGCTGGCTTCTGCCGACTTGGCTGGTTAAAGTGGAGCCTTACAAAGGGGAAAATAGACCAAATCTCCCTTAAAGCCCATGTACATCCAAGAGCCACAGAATGCAGTATAATTTGATAATTGTCTGTTTTTTTCTGAAAAGGACCAAACAAAACTAGATTCTCTGCATCATCTCCCTTGCTGAGAAGTCCTATTGAATTACAAGTTCATAAGAGAAATGTTTACATGACTTGTATAATGTAACTGAGCTTTCCACGAGAATGCCCAAGTTAATGGCTAACAGCTGTGGGGAGCGTAAAAACAACTTGTTCATACCTGGAGTGCCTTCAGACTTGGAGAAGCTGGCCTGCAGTGGCCCTCCATCTGCACTGCACGTTATAATCACAAGAGAAACAGAGCTTTTGAGAAACACCTGGTCCCTGGGCCCCTCCCAGACCAATTAAATTGCATTCTGGTGCATTGGTAAGTGCGTGTGTTGGGGGTGGGCGGGGGTGAGGAGAGGGTGGGCAGAGGCACTGGGAGTGTTTGAAAGTGCTCCAGGTGATGTGAACATGCAGCTGTAGGGACTAGAACTTCCGGGCTTCCCTGGTGGCGCTAGTGGCAAAGAGCCACTGCCGACGCTGGGGACATAAGAGGTGCAGGTTCTGTCCCTGGGGTGGGAAGATCCCCTGGAGGAGGGCATGGCAACCCACGCCAGTATTCTTGTCCAGAGAATCCCGGGCACAGGGAAGCCTGGTGGGCCATAGTACCATCCAGGGTCGCAAAGAGTCAGACGCAACTGAAGTGACTTAGCACGCACACACAGGGGCTAGAACTACTGAGCCAGAGAGAAAAGATGTGTCCTTGCTTTAGTGACCTGCAATCCTTCACAGCGATTCCAATCCCTAATTCAGTTAAGACTTGGACAATATGGGCCCTTTTCAGCTGTCCAAAATGTATTTTTAAAAATGAGAACAAATGGCAGTACTCTGAAGGCGTGCACGAGTTAATGAAACTAAACAATTTCAGATCTGGGTGGTTCTTTGTAGCCTTGATACTCCAAGTGTGGTTTGAGGGTGGGCACCATCAGCCAGACCTGGGATCTGGTTAGAGGCTGAATGTTAGGCCCTCCTGGAGATCCCCACACTTTTCAAAACCCATATATTACAGTGTGAGAAGCACTGCCCTGGACATCATCTTTTCCAGCCTCACTTTACAAATGGGGGAAAAGGGAACAGGGTATGAATGAGTTGATGGAACTCCCATCTAGAGACTGGACTCCCATCCCGGGAGCCGAGAGGCCAAGTCAACTGCTTTCCTGGACTTGTTACTTTCCACTACGTTATGCTGATACACCTAAAAAAATCAATTCTGGGTTTCTTTCCCTGAGTGGATCCAGATTCTTATCTTCCCTTTCTATCAAGGAGGCTTCCAGGATGAGGCCTTTAATGATCAACTCATATTTGAAAAGGGGAGAAAAATACCTATGATAAAACGTACGCATGAAAAGTAGAATTTATCTATAAAATCTAATTTTTTACCTTGGCTTCAAAGAGAAAACCATAGTAGAACTACTGTAAAATCTTTTTTTCTTAAGAGAGGAGAAAATCCCTTAAATAGGACACCATAAGTTGGAATTATTTAAAGTTTGATGGATAAAAACAAATCTTAAATAACAAAAGTTAGGTGTCACTCCAATAAATGTTTCCATTTCAGCTCTGCTTGAAGTTATTTGTTGGTATAAATTTTTACTAGGGTAAAAATTTTTCATGTGAGGAAATATAATTTCCTATGTCTCTCCATACTGAAATGACTTTGCTCCATAGGACTCAATTCTGCCAATGGTTGCAAGATTTAATATTATCAATTCAGGGTCCCTTAATCAAGCAATCTCTTTGGATTAAATGCTGAGGCAGAAATATGAGTCTTCCCTGTCACATGAATGGTGAGGTTGGGGGCAAGGCTGCTTTTGGAACGTTTGGCACTGGGGCAGGGTGCAGGCGCCACATGGCACCGCTTGTCGAACTGAAGGGCATCGCCTGGTCTGGTCCCATCAACATACCTGGTATCTGTTGCCTATCTCTGCAGCTTTGCCAGCTGCCCTCAGCACCTTGTTACCTACTGCCCTTGGGGCCAGGTTACCTGCATCTGCTTTGTCTCAGCAGTCCTTTCTGCTACAGGATCTCCCAAGCTTACCTGTAGTTTCTCCTGTTCTCCCACCCTCTTTCTGGCTGGGTCCAGAGAAGCAGAGGGCAAGGCACTGGCATTTCTCAAAGACCCAGTGCAGCTGAGCCTGAGTCTCAGAGTCCAGGGATCTCTCTTGCCTTCCTGGGTGTGTAATGTCTCTTTTTGGTAGGAAGGGCTCTTACATAATTATACATTTTTTTCTGTTACATGGTTCATGATATAAATCCCATGCTCTAATTTGACCAGCTTGTGGCTCCTGATATTTAAAAGGAAATTTTGTGTGTGTGTGTATAAAATTTCAAAAAATCCTTTACCCTCAATGCTTGCCTTCCAGCTAGGTGCGTGTCTCCCTGGATGCTCAAAAGCCAGGTGCTGGAAAGGGTCTTTCTCTTTTCAGCCATGTTACCCACACCCTGAGAGCAGTGCACAAAGAAAACTCTCATTATAGCAGGCTGGGGATGGAGAGAACAAGAACAAAGCGCTGGACAATACATTTTTAAACCAAAACACGATCCTGCCAAACTCCTGTAAACCAAGCCATATTTTAAGTCCAATATGCCACCTTTATCCTTAAGGTATCTGTTTATGAGAGACAGAGAATTCAGTTGTATGAACTTTCTTTGAGTCCTTTGTGCAGGACATGTCATAAGGTCCTACACGGTATATATTATACTTGTCCTCAGGTGTCTATTAGGTACCTCTTACTGTTGTAAAGGACTACCACAAACACAGAAACTTAAATCAACACAATTGTATTATCTTAACAGTTCTGGAAGTCAGAAGTTCAAACCTGGTTTCACTGGGCTAAAATCAAGGCAGGCTTCCCTGGTGGCTCAGACAGTAAAGAATCTGCCTGCAATGCAGGAGACCTGGGTTTGACCCCTGAGTTGGGAAGATTCCCCGGAGGAAGGCATGGCAACCTACTCCAGTATTCTTGCCTAGAGAATCCCCAAGGACAGAGGAGCCTGGTGGGCTATAGTCTATAAGGTTGCAAAGTGGCAGACACGAAAGTGACTAAGAACACATGCACAAAATCAAGGTGTTGGCAAGCCCGTGTCCTTCTGGAGAGTCTAAAAGAGGACCCATTTCATTGTCTTTTGCACATTCTCGAGGCTGCCTATATTCCTTGGCTCATGGTCTCTTCCTCCATATTCAAAACCAGCAGTGGTGCCTCTCTCCTCTCTGGCCTCTGCTTCCATCCTATGTCTTCACTCTCTGATTGTGACCGTTTGTTGTTGTTGTCCAGTCGCTAAGCTGTGTCTGACTCTTCATGATCCCATGGATTGCAGCATGCCAGGCTCCCCTGTCTTCACTATCTCCTGGAGTTTGCTCAGCTTCCTGTTCATTGAGTCAGTGATGCAATCCAACCATCTCATCCTCTGTCGTCCCCTTCTCCTCCTGACTTCAATCTTTCCCAGCATCAGGGTCTTTTCCAATGAGTCAGCTCTTCGCATCAGGTGGCCAAAGTATTGGAGCTTCAGCTTCAGCATCAGTCCTTCCAATGAATATTCAGGGTTGATTTCCTTAAGGATTGACTGGTTTGATCTCCTTGTAGTCCAAGGGACTCTCAAGAGTCTTCTCCAGCACCACAATTTGAAAGCATCAATTCTTCAGTGTTCAGCCTTCTTTATGGTTCAGCTTTCACATCTATACATGACTCCTGGAAAAATCATAACTTTAACTATATGCACCTTTGTTGGCAAAGTGATGTCTCTGCTTTTTAACATGCTGTCAGTTTTGTCATAGCCTTCCTTCCAAAGAGCAAGCATCTTTTAATTTCATGGCTGCAGTCACCGTCCACAGTGACTTTGGAGTCTCCTGCCTCCCTCTTATTAAGACTCTTGTGTTTGAGCCCCTTGGACTCCCTCAGAATATCCAGGATAATCTCCTCATCTCATGATCCTTCATTTAGTCACATCAGCAAAGGCCTTTTTAGGGTATAAAGTACCATATTCACAGGTCCAGGGATTAGGATGTGGACACCTTTGGGTAGAGCCAGGCATCAGTCACACCAAGGGGTGCCCGAAGGAGCGGACAAGGTTGAGAAATTTCCTGTGATACAAATGATTTTTTTTGTTGAATTTTAAAATTATTATTTTATATTGGAGCATAGTTGATTAACAATGTTGTGTTAGTATCAGGTATACAGCAGTGATTCAGTTATACACGTACCTATTCTTTCTCACATTCAGGTTATTACGTTAGGTTACTACAGAATAGTAGGCTGAAGCCCCTGTGCTCTACAGTAGGCCCTTGTTGGTTATCTATTTTAAATATAGTAGTGTGTACATCGGAGAAGGCAATGGTAACCCACTCCAGTACTCTTGCCTGGAAAATCCCATGGGCGGAGGAGCCTGGTAGGCTGCAGTCCATGGGGTCGCTAGGAGTCAGACACGACTGAGCGACTTCACTTTCACTTTTCACTTTCATTCACTGGAGAAGGAAATGGCAACCCACTCCAGTGTTCTTGCCTGGAGAATCCCAGGGACGGGGGAGCCTGGTGGGCTGCCGTCTATGGGGTCGCATAGAGTCAGACACAGCTGACGCGACTTAGCAGCAGCAGCAGTGTGTACATGCCAAGTTGATGCTTTTCTTCCTGTACTTTTTTCTTTATCTTCATTTAAGTAGGGAGCCAGGTTCTGACTCTGCCTTAGAGTAGGGAGGAAGCAGAAACTGCTGGCAGGATACTTCCCTTTCTGATTTTTGATTTTTAAAAGCCTAGTTGCAATGAGGAAATTGCGCTGGAAACCCAAGGAGAGGTGGGAGGGAAGCAGGAGGTGAGAGGGGTTTCCCCAGCCTTGGAGGTGAGTGGGATGAGGAATGGGGTGCAGAGCCCTTGCTCCATGGAGGTGGCGAGACCTCAGAAAAAGGACTGCGTATCTCTTGGTCTTGAATAGGACCCTAGTGCCCCCAGGCATCACCCAGAATCAGCACAGCGGCTAACTGTGTGGGTGTCTGGTGTCCTGGTGACTGACATCCAGAGGAAACTCCCCAGGGTCTTGGTCCTGCAGGGGCCCTAACAGTGTGTGAAACTAAAATACCCCCAACATGGCAAGATGGAGGCTTAGAATCAAAATAAATAGGGTGGAAGAAAACAAGGAAATTCAGTATTTCTTGCCCAATTGTCTAAATCATAAATAAAAGATGAAATAGGATCACTGCTTAATAGACACATAGTGAAGAAAGCTAAGTTTCTTCATTCCCCCAGCTCCCTTTATGTCTAAGGTGTTGTGAAGTCAGATCATAGGGAATTGCTCTAGAGTGCGCTTGGCGTAATGGAGAGGGAACAGCACGGTGCAGAGGCGCACCCAGTTCTAGCTCAGGGGTCAGGAAAGACTTTCGGGAGAATTGGCATCTAAGCTGACTGGGAGATGCCAGGTCGACTGAAGCAAACAGTGACAGTGAAAGGAAAGACGGGAGGAAGAATGTCAGCCCAGGGGTTGAAATTCAGCAGGTGTTTTGCAAGCCAAGCTAAGCGCCCTGGCCTGCACACCCTCCTCCCTGTTCCCCTGGAGCAAGGGGAGGGCGTTTTTCCTATTTCTCTTCACTTTCCTCGTCCACCCTCCCCGCACCCTCAACTCTAGGGAGCTCCTTATTACCATTCCCAAAGGTCTCTGGGAAACCTGGATGTCCTGGTATGAGACGTGTCCAAGGCCTTGGACAGTGTGTGTCTGGTGCTCAGACAAGTTGCACCGGAAGCTAGGATTTGACCACGTGTGTAGTGGTGTGACCCTAAGCTGTGAAACTCGATGGGCTAAATAAGGTAGAGAAAGTAGAGATGCAAGAGAAGAAAACGGTGAAGAGAACCGTGAGTTTGATTGTAGGTTGGTGGAGTGTAAAATGCCTCTCACCAATATATATATATATATTTTAATCAAGTGTTGATCTAGTTTTCCTGGCCAGTCTTCACATCATGATGTAAGAAGGCCAAACTATAATATTCAAAGCAGTAGAGAAATCCCTCCTGATTACATTTCTACTTGTTCCAGTTTCCAACCAGGGAGTCCAGGAACTCTTATTTCCTTGCCTTTCACTCCCAGCCTCTTAGTCACACGGGCCTGACTTCCACATATGCCCTAATGACAGTGATGAGAGAGGGGTGGGGGGCTTCCTCCTGGCATGGGCTGCAGGGGGAGGGAAGGAAGCGTCTGTGGAGATGGTGAGGGGGATAAGAGAGCAGGAGTAGTGAGGCAGAGGCCTCTGCTTGCTGGGTGTGCAGGGGAGGAGCTCACACAGCTGTGGTTCTTAAGAAGCTGGCTTCTGGGGTGCTAGGCAGCGCACCTCTGCTTTTCCTACGAGGATTACAAAAAGTAATCTATAGTGTTAATCCTTTTATTTTTCACTCAATTTCATTTCTCTGTCTCCCTCCACCTGTTTACTGGTAAATAAAAAGCATAGCATCAGGTCCTCTTGGGTTTCTCATCTCCTCATCTCTTCTTTAATTCAGCATCTATGGTTTGAGGTCTTCAAAAGGGCATTGGAGGTAGGAAGGAGCATGTGGCCCTGGTCTACCCTGGCATCTGTGGAAAGAGATGCCCGCAGCTCCTAAGGCTTGGCCAATGCTTGCACCACAGGAATTTTGTAAGGCTGCATCTTTTCCTTCCATCATTTCAGCCTTGTGTGGCCTGTAGTTTGAATTTAACCAAACAAATATACTGCAGTGGACTGAACATTTATGTCCCCTCCTCTCTCCAATTCATACATTAGAATCCTAACCCACAAGGTAACGGTATTTGGAGGTGGGGCCTTTAGAGGGTCATTAGGTCATGAGGGCAGAGCCCTCAGGAAAGGGACTAGTGCCTTTGAAAAAGAGGACCCAGAGAGCCCCCTCGCCCCTTCCACTATGTGAGGACATAGTAAGAAGGTGGCTGTGAACCAAGGAGCAGGCTGAATTGTCTGGTTCCAGAATCTCAGACTTCTCGGCTTCTAGAATTTTGAGACATAAGTTTCTGTTGTTTATAAGCCCTTTGGTCTATGGTATTTTGTTACAGCAGCCCAAATGGACTAAAATATATAGTTAGTTTGACCTGTACAACTGAGCCAATTAAAAATTAAGTTTGTCTTAAACTTTACATTGAAAAATCAGAAGGCAATGATGGGCCCACCCTCCTGTTAGGCAGCTATCAGCAGACCGTGGGTTCACCACCACCATCCTACGTGAGCCATTCCGCTCCAGGACACCACAGCCCACAACTCCTTGCTGACTTTTTACAACCATCTCTGCCTCCTTCACTGATGTCAACTATTCAGCCCCTGTAGGCCTCTGAGTTGTAACTCCTAGCCTAGATACAGACATTTATTTTCTGGAATCTTACCCTTCTTACCCCTGTCTCCTGCCCCACCTGCCAGCTACTGAGAACAGTGAACAGCGTACAAGTTATTTCTGTTCTAGAAACTGGAAAGATCTCTTTCTCCCTCTGAGGGCTTCTCACATTCTCTCCCTCAGCTTCTCTATCAAGTGGCCTCTTTTTCTGTTTCTGCAAGACTCTGCCTTCCCCTCGCTGTTCAATAAGACAGTTTGCTTAGGCACATAATAAATTCCCTTTCCCTAAGGGTTTGTGCTTTTGGAACATAACAGCCAGGATGACTGGAAAGGCTATTTTTAATTTTTGTTACCTTCCTGGAGGAAATGAAAAACAGAACCTGCTTGAATAAAAGGGAGGGAAGAAGAAAGACAACTCCACTGTAAATTAATCTATAAAAATATCACACAGTCATGATTACTTATTTAAAAAGTTAGACTTGCTTACTGTGACAGTTCAAGCATTACCCAGATGATCTATCAGGAAAAGGAGGTTTCTAGATATCCCACCACCCAGAGATGACTGCTATTCACGTATTCTTTCAGAATTGCTATTAGGATTTTCTTCAGAAATGGGTTTACACGATTATATTGCTCTATACCTTGAATTTTTTTCACCTTTCCATGTCAGTCCACACTGATTTACCTCAATGTTTTTATTGGTACTGAGTATCCCTGTACATGATTGAACCCTTGTTTAGTTCTCAGATCCAACATTGCTGGCCCTTTTGGTTGTTTTAGATTTTTATTATAACAGAAGCAGTGAACATTCTTCTACACAATTCTCTTCACAACTTGTGTAAGTAGGTCCCAGAAGAGGATCAGCTGGGGAAGGCAACATGGACATTTAAAATGTTGGTAGAATACTAATGCATATGTATGGAATTTAGAAAGATGGTAACGATAACCCTGTATGCCAGACAGCAAAAGAGACACAGATGTAGAGAACAATCTTTTGGACTCTGTGGGAGGGGGAGAGGGTGGGATGATTTGGGAGAATGGCATTGAAACATGTATAATATCATATAAGAAATGAATCGCCAGTCTAGGTTTGATGCAGGATACAGGATGCTTGGGGCTGGTGCACTGGGATGACCCAGAGAGATGGTATGGGGAGGGAGGTGGGAGGGGGGTTCAGGACTGGGAACACGTGTACACCCGTGGTGGATTCATGTTGATGTATGGCAAAACCAATACAATATTGTAAAGTAAAAAAACAATAATAATAAAAAATAAAGATGCAAAATGAAAGAAAAATAAATAAAATAAAATGTTGGTAGATACTGCCAATGAATCCCCCAAAACCCTACAGTGTCAATAACATTGATTTAGAATTTCTTTTTCCACACTCTTGTCAATATTCAGTTCAGTTCAGTTCAGTCACTCAGTCGTGTCCGACTCTTTGGGACCCCATGAATCACAGCGCACCAGGCCTCCCTGTGCATCACCATCTCCCGGAGTTCACTCAGACTCATGTCCATCGAGTCCGTGATGCCATCCAACCATCTCATCCTCTGTCATCCCCTTCTCCTCCTGCCCCCAGTCCCTCCCAGCCTCAGAGTCTTTTCCAATGAGTCAACTCTTCGCATGAGGTGACCAAAGTACTGGAGTTTCAGCTTTAGCATCATTCCTTCCAAAGAAATCCCAGGGCTAATCTCCTTCAGAATGGACTGGTTGGATCTCCTTGCAGTCCAAGGGACTCTAAAGAGTCTTCTCCAACACCACAGTTCAAAAGCATCAATTCTTCGGCACTCAGCTTTCTTCACAGTCCAACTCTCACATCCATACATGACCACTGGAAAAACCATAGCTTTATCAAATAAAGCTGATTTGAGTCATTCTTTGCATATTAAAATACAAATAAAATATACTTTTCTGCCTTAGAAGAATATAGTAAGTATATTGGCAACAATGGAAATTTTCTTTAATGAGCAAGCATTTTGATGCATTCCACTAAGGAGAGGCTTAATGGAAAATGATCAGCAAGAAGAAACAGACATGCAGGGGTCTATAGAGACCAAGTCCAAGCAAGGGTGTGGAGATGAGGCCAGCCTCAAACCAGCTGATGGGGACCAAGTAGGTGTGCAATTTGAGGAAGAGAAAAATAAAATTATTTTTTAGTGCAAATGGCCCTCTAACTAAAACAGGAAAAATATTTATGAGCAAAATTTATGAATAAAGGATCATCATATCTATTAAATACAGAATACCAAAAAAACACCTTCAACCTCTGATGGAAAAGCCATTTAAGCTTTTGTTGACTTGATCATGAATCAGTTAAAATTTTTGAATTATGGGTTTCAGAGCACTGGAAATAGAAGTAGGAGGTACAAAGGAATGTTAAAAATGGTTTACTTACTTACAGTTTGAAATCTAATTGGAAGACAAAACTTAAATACAGGGAAGTTGAATAACTTTCCTAGATTAGAATATGAGGATTTATCATCATTTAGAAAAGAAAACTCTTTGATGAGGTTTTCAAAGACATCGGCAAGATGAGGCCGTCACTGGCATGTACAGAATTCTGGCTGAGTCCTGGGATGATTCTGACCTGAGAAATGAGAAATTATATTTTTCTGCTACTGCTCCCACTGTAAGCCCAAATAGTCAGACTGAAGGTAGGCCAGATTATTACCCACTTACAACTGAAAATTGTTTGATTTGCTTGGGCTTACGCATATGGCAAACATTTGGAAATTCTGGACTTGCTGCCTGCAGAACATTTTAACTAAAAGCAGTAAAATGAACACAGATTTTGGACTTTTAGCCAGATCATTTTTTTCTGTATGCATTGTCATTTCTGCTTCATACTGAGAGATTTAGCTGGCAACCTTAGGGAGTTTGCATGAGAGAAGAGTTGACTCCAAAAGAAACACAGAGAATGCGAATCTCATTCAAAATTCAGCCAAAGTAAAGAAGTAGTTTCACGTCAGCATGAGTTGCCAATAATAATGCTATAAAAAATGTTTTCCGGAAGCCAACAATCCTTTTTTTTTTTTTTTTTTTGGTCTTCATGAAATAACTGAAACCATACTTAGTAAACAGAAGTTCTGGACACAATTTAAAACAATGGATCTCCATTGTGTGACACATACAAATAGAAAGTTAAAGATGGAGAACTTATTCATGCAAAGGTCACTAAGAAGGTTTCCCACAATAATTGGATCTGAGTAAGCAAGTACTCATTGAATGCCTTTTATGCGGCCAGCACTATGAAGGGATTGTGGAGGAGGGGAAGGGGACTAATGAAACACCGTACAAAGCCCCTGATTTGAGGAGCCTTCACCGAAATGGAGGGATAAGAAAGAAACACAGGAAACCGCTACGTAACCATATAAAGCAGTGTGAGGTGATATACTTGTGTGAGTAGCGAAATTCTGTATGTGTGATGAGTGGTTGCAGAAAGTGAAGATGTTAGAGACTGAAGGAGGTTTTCATGGACTAGAGAGTGTGGAGCGGGTAACCCCAGAGAAGCACATTCCAGGATGGGAGTAGCAGGAAGCCAGGGGGCATGTAAGGGTGGGAGGAGTGGACTGGTCTGGAAGAATGATCGGGTCAGAGTGACCCAGTCACTTTCTAGCAGGTAGGAGTCTTGGCTGCCTGCCCACCCCTGCTTACTGGATTCGTCCCTTTTGTTTTACACCCAACTCTATCTCTTAGCACTGCTGGAACCATTTGTCTCTTCTGAATACTATGTTCCTCTCTCCCTACTTAGGCTGTTTAAATACTGTATCAGGAGTTAGACTGCTTGGGTTGAATCCAGGCTCCTCCACTCACCAGTTGCGCAAATTATTCAATTTCTTTTTGCCTTCATTTTCCCATCTTTAAAGAGGAGTCATAATGATTAAATTCATTAATGCATATAAAGTTTTTATAACCATGACTAGTACATAGTCAGCAATCAGTGAATGTTAACTATAATATTAGCTATTCCTTGATTGGGGGCGAGGATTCATTTTAAAAAATTATACTGGTAATATATGGGGACCATCTTTGGAGCACTAACAATAATCCAGAGTCCAGGTAAGACAGGCTGAGTGAGGGTGAACACCTGGATACAGTGGTTTAGTTGAGGTGCCAACCTTGATGCCCTCCCAATAGCCTCACCAGTACCAGTGTCATTTCCTGGCACTGGCCCTGTCTGATATCCCCCACCCTCAGGAAACCCTTCTACAGGTAGTGATCGTCAAGAGTAGATGGATGAGGACGTTGATTTTGTTTATGGACAAAGAGGAGTCACTGAACAGAGACAGGATAAGATTCAAATAGCTTCTGAGAATAGTTTAAGGAATTGATTCTATAGATGGAGGATGTGAAACTTGGAATTGGGAAACCATGTCCATGAATGTGAAATTTAAGGAAAGGGAAGAGAAAGAGGAGTCAAAGAACAGCAATCAAAGAGAAATGGGACAAACCAGAGAAGATGACCTTGTGGAAGCAGGGAGAAGAGTTTCAAGCAGATGAGATTTTTATTTGTGACCCAAATGAATGTCGCATTCTTTTATCAGAACTTAGGCTTCCTTTGCCTATGGTTTATCAAACATTTCTCACAAACCCTAACGTTTGGTGACCCTGTCAACACTTTTCAGCGGTTCTTGGCTCATTATTGGCAAATTCTTCTGCACACTCTTCAAAACTAAAGAGTTGACCCTTAAACTCAAAAGGACCTAGTTCATGGGGTGCCCATCACTACCCTTTCTTTCTGCCACTAGTCTGGTTTCTTTTTTCCTTAAGCAGAAAGGCCAAAATATATTTGTGATGATTTTGAAATTATAGCCATGTATCAAGCCAGTCAATCTTAAAGGAAATCAACCTGAGTATTCATTGGCAGGGCTGAGGCTGAGGCTGAAGCTCCAATCCTTTGGCCACCTGATGCAAAGAGCCGACTCATTAGAGAAGACCCTGATGCTGGGAAAGATTGAGGGCAGGAAGAAAAGAGGGCAACAGAGGATGAGACGGTTGGATGGCATTATGGACTCAACGGACATGAGTTTGAGCAAACTCCAGGAGATAGTGGAGGACAGGGAAGCCTGGCGTGCTGCAGTCCATGGGGTGGCAAAGAGTGGGACACAACATGGCAACTGAACAATGTATTTTAAACTCTTTGCATTTCTAAATGATGTAGTCCTTGTATGTAATTTCCATTTTCTTTCCTATCTCAGCTTTTCACATGTGGTGGACTGACATGTAGCTGCTGATTTATGATATTTCCCTGAGCAAGTCCTTTCCTCCTCTGTCTCAAGCTTCTCATTCAGGAAGTTACCAATTAATGTTTAGTAATCTCGGAATGATCCAATAAAACAAACCTATTCCAAGGACTTCTAAATTTATTCAAGGTTCTCCATCTTTCTCTCTGATGCCATCTGCCATATTTCTGCTTTCCTTGAAGCTCCCTAAATGTAGCCACAGCCCAGGGCTCACGTGTTAGCCCTCTGTTCTCTCTCAAGGTGTTAATCTACCCTAAGGTAGATTATGTATCCTCCTCTATACTGGTGTCTTCAAATCTGTATCTCTGCTCATCTCACCTAAACGCTAGCTCTACAGTCTTCATTGCCCCTGGTTGGATGTGCCACCATCAGTCCAAACTGAGAAAGACCAGGCTCAGCATGGCACCAGCTGCCAGTCACTGGGACTCTCGTCTGACTTTTCACTTTCCTCTGCCCTCGTACAAGTTCAGTGGATGAGCCCAAGAAGTTTCATCCACTTATAACAGGGAGCATCCTATTCTGCCCTCTAAAACAGTCTCTGTTAAACTATAATTCCTGTTTGGTTTTAAACTTTTTGAGGATAAGGATTATACCTTGTTTATCTTTAAATTCCTATAATCCTTTATCTTTGAAAATAGACATGCAAAAAATATATGTTTGAATTTAGTAGTTGAGTTGCAAAGAGAGTGTTCCATGCTGAAATATGTTTATAAAGCCCAGAGTTGAAGTTAATTAGGATTCCTTATTACATTGCTAGTGGTTATTATTATTAATTCCTAAAATAAGCATTATAGTACACAAGTGGGTCAAAACTTCATTGATCTTAGGATCCATTTTCCCAGCACCAACTACACCTCTCTGAACAAAAGTCCCCAGAACAAAGTTTGTCAAATGTGCTAGCATGACTGATTAACAATCCATATACAAAATTACAAAATATAAAAATTAAACCCACATGGATCAAAAGGTTATTTATAGAATATACACACATATACATACATTTAAAACAACTAAAGAACTTTAAGAAAATATATGTGAATATGTCTCAATCTTGTTGTGGGAAAGAATTTTCTAAGTATAACACACATAGCAAGAACCACAAATATTGACATATGTAACTATATATTTAAAATTTTTTAAATATTTCAATGCATTTAAAAAATTGTGAGATTAATTCTAATGCCAGAAGATAGAACATTGTGAATAAAACATTTGCAATGTATGTGACAGATAAAGAATGGATATCCTTACCATATAGAAAACTCTTAAAAAATAAGAAAAAGATGTACATCTCCAAAAGAATAATGGGGAAAATACACACATAACCCATTCACAAAAGAAGGGATATCTACAGGTGGCCAAAAACAGATGCTCAACATCACTAATAACTAGAGAAATGCAAATCAAAACTACAAAGAAGGATCACCTCACAGGTCAGAACAGCCATCATAAAAAAAATCTACAAACAATAAGTGATGAAGAGGATGTGGAGAAAAGGGAATCCTCGTACACTGTTGGTGGGAATGTAAATTGGTACAGTCATTATGGAAACCGTTATGGCTGCCCTGGTGGCTCAATCGTAAAGAATCCGCCTGCAATGCAGAAGATCTGGGTTCAATCCCTGGGTTGGGAAGACCCCCTGGAGAAGGAAATGGCAACCCACTCCAGTATTTTTGCCTGGAGGATCCCATGGACAGAGGAACCTGGCTATAGTCCAAAGGGTCGCAGAGTCAGACCCAACTAAGCAACTAAACTTTCACTTTTCTTTTCATTATGGAGAACAGTGTGAAGGTTGCTTAAAAAGCTAAATATATAACAACAAGATGATCCAGCAATCCCACTTCTCGGCTAATAGCTGGGGAAAAAATGTAATTCAAACAGATACATGCACCCCAATGTTCACTGCACTGTTATTTGCAATAGCAGAAGGAGAAGGGGACGACAGAGGATGAGATGGCTGGATGGCATCACTGACTCGATGGACGTGAGTCTGAGTGAACTCCGGGAGTTGGTGATGGACAGGGACGTCTGGCGTGCTGCGATTCATGGGGTCGCAAAGAGTCAGACACAACTGAGCTACTAAACTGAACTGAAGACATGGAAGCAATTTAAATGTCTGTGGACAGATGAATGTATAAAGAAAATGTGGTACATTTACACAACAGAATATTACTGAGTCATTAATGAAATAATGCCATTTGCAGCAGCACAGATGGGCATAGACATTGTCACACTAAGTGAAGTGAGTCAGAGACAAATCATATGATGTCACTTATGTGTGGAATCTAATTTAAAAAGTGATACAAATTAACTTATTTACAAAACAAAGACAGACTCATAGATCTCAAAACCAAATTTATGATTACCCAAGGGGAAAGGTGGGGAGAAGGGACAAATTAGGAGAATGGAATTAACATATACACACTTCTGTACATAAAATAAATAAATATACATATCTGATTCATTTTGCTGTACTCTTAAAACTAAACACTACATTATAAGTCTACTCCAACAAGTTTTTTTTTTTAAAAGAAAAGAAACAAAAAAATTTAAAAGCTAAAACCGATAAAAAGAAGAAACACCAATGGTCAATAAGGTTTGGGAAAAAAATTCAACCAAGCTATGTATTTAATTAAATACAAGTTAATATAGAAGATTTGACAAGAATATGAGGGGAAATGGGTGTTCTATTACAATGATGGTGGAAGAGCAAATTTGTATAATGATTTGAAGAGTAACTTGTCAGTATTTACCAAAAGCTTTTGAAAGTTGCCTCTCTTTTTACCCAGCACATCTATTTACATGAATTTATGTTAGGAAATTATTAAAACAAGTATTCAAAATGAATGTATAATAGTATTTGTCAGAATGTTATTAATAATATTAAAGAACTGGAAAAAAACTGGAAAAATCCTAATAGTTCAATTGCAGATGGAATTTTATATACCAACATTTAACAGCTGAATTGGGGTTAGAAGTAAACTGGTTTTCTTTGCACTGTGTATGTGTATGTATTTCTACACTTTCTAGTTTCAGCATGTAATTTTTTTATTTCTAGAAATAAGTGACTTTCAGTTATTTTTAAAAGCAGGTTATTCACGCATAGTGCAATATTCAAGTTTCTGAATTTGGAATTTACTAATTCAAATATCATTGTTTTCATATAGTTCCCTTTTTAATGTTCATTCCTAATTCTTTCCCTTCTCCTAATAAAACACACTCAGAGGAAGCCAAAAGAGTCTTCTGGATGTGGTACTCCGATTCCCCTACCATAAGTCTCCCCGTTCCCTAAATAATCCAGCCCTCCAATCTGCCTGTGTGCGAACTTCCTCTCTTTGAATGTCAAGTTTCTTGGCTCCTTTACTCCAGCTCCACCTCCACTCCTGAATAGACTCCGGAAGGAAGCCTCAAGGCAGTCCAGACCCTGCCTATGGGGTCAAGGCCTTCCCTCTCCCAGAAACCTGAGAGGTTTTTAGTCTAACCCATGTGACAAGTGCCTGTTTAAACTAGAGAGCCAATTCTTGCTTAACTGGTAGCACCGTTTGCTTGCAGATCTCTCCTCAGCCTCAGATCTGCCCCTGGCGGTTGGGTAAGGATGAAAGATGTGTTTTTAATTTGCCACAAGATGATTGTTTCTCTAAAACCAGGTTAATCATCACCAAAGATTTGGTTGATCATTCTTGGCATCTCTTGCAAGCACATTTTCTCTTTCATTCTCTGACCTTCCCAGACTCTGCTCTGATTCCCATCACTACCAGATCCTAAGTGCGCTTCCAAAGGTCCTGACTTCAGCCCCTCCCAAACGCTCTCAGGCCAGGCTGTCACATCTTCAGCGCCCACCTGCCAGCTAACACTACCCGAAGAAGCTTTGCTCCAGCGACACGGCTTTCCTAGCTCCAACCCCACGTGCCCAATCTACTCCTGGAAAGCTACTCCAGGCTGCCCTCCTGGTGCCTCAGACTCAATACATTAGGTCTGTAATCAGCTAACTATGCCTTCCCCAAATCCCCCGACCTTCCTATTTCTGAAGTAAAACTGCCTTTTTCCTTTTTACTAAGCCCCAAACCTTAGCCGCTTTTGACCACTTTCTCTTTTCCTTCCTTTCTGAAGCTCTCTCTACCCCCCATCCTCAGGTTCCACTTAATCCTTTCTTCATGCCCTCTCTTCCATCCGTCTTTTTTTCCCTCTAGTGCTACCATCTTCTCCTGAGCCCAGCTCTATCACTCAAACACAAAGGCTGCTGTGATCTCTTTACTCATCCTTGTCACCCCAACTCTAATGATTCCCCAACTTACCACCAAGCGAATCTTCCTAAGGCACTGCTTGGATCTTGTCATTCCTCCCTTCAGACACTGAGAAGGCTCCTGTTCAGTTCAGTCCTGCAAGCCTGGCATTCAAGGCCTTCTGTCGTCTTTTCCCAATGGCAATCATCAACTCCTATATCTTACTGCTTTGTAGTACAAGTTTGAGGCTTCCCCAGCAGCTCAGTGGTAAAGAGTCCGCCTGCCAATGAAGGAGACTCCGGTTTGATCCCTGGGTCAGAAGATTCCCTGGAGTAGGAATTGGCAATCCACTCCAGTATTCTTGCCTGGGAAATCCCATGAACAGAAGAGCCTAGTGGGCTAAAGTCCATGCGATCACAAAGAGTAGGACACAACTTAGTGACTAGACATCAATAACAATAACAAATACAAACTTAGTATCCAGTTCACCAGATATTTTGACCACTGTAATTCCACCTAGCCCTTGTCTTCATACTTTGGCAAAACTTCTTCTCTCATATTTCTTTCCCTTCTACATAAGCACCACCTCCTTAAATTATCACTGCTAGGTTCCTAGAGAGGCCTTTGTTTCAAATGGCATATAATCTGTTCTCTATTGCATTACTGTCTATGTTCATGTCTAATCTCCCCTACAGGATTAAAGTCTTTGTCTTACACATCTGTGTATATTCACATCTCCTGGCACATATTAAGTACTAACTATTAAGTACTTGTTTAATGAGGAAATGAGTGAACACTTATAACAAGTTGGCAGCTTATGTTTCAGCCTTTCTGCCTCTTAGTAGGAATCACCTAGGGATGGCCAACTGGCTATATCATTAAAGTCAGCCTATTTTGGCAAAGATGCCCACATACAGCTTCCATTTTGTAGTGTGACTTCTTTCTCTATAAAACAAAACACAAACTGTTGTGATGTGTTAGTGGAGAAGACACCAGAAAAAAAAAATTGCCATGTGAGCAGGAGTGGGGCCAGCTCTTCTGCCTTAGGTGCTTTTGTTCCTGTCTCTGTGGAAACCCTGCCACCTTCTTTCTGGTAATGGACCCTGCATACTTTCTTGGCCCCATTACCACCAGCCCCAAGACTAGGAATGTGACAGGTAAGATGCAGTCTTAGGAGACTATTTGCACGTGGACTCTGAGCTCAGATCACACCAGTTAGATACTTCACAGAGACTTTCGTTTGGAGCTAGAAAGGAAGTGGAGATAGAGTGTTGCTTCCCCGGTAGCTTAGTCTGTAAAGAATCGGCCTCCAGTGCAGGAGCCCCAGGTTCAATCCCTGGGTCAGGAAGATCCCCTGGAGGAGTAAGTGGCAACCCGCTCCAGTACTCTTGCCTGGAGAATCCCATGGACAGAGGAGCCTGGCAAGCCCCACTCCATGGGGTCGTAAAGAGTCAGACATGACTGAAGTGACCGCGCACACACCATGGAGCGCATCTCCAACTAGAAAACAGTATAGTTCTCTTAAATTTTATATATCCTAAATGGAGTTCTTTATCACGCTAATGTATTTTTCTCCGTCTTTTCACATCAAAAGAAATGGCACCAGGATCCACCTGATTACCCTATCTCAACAAATTCTATGGATTTTCAGCCCAAATGGTCCAAATCTGGCCCTTTCTTTGTCTTCTCTGGTGCAGAACAAACTCTCTGCTGGCCTCCTGGCAGCTGTTTGTCCAGCCTCATTTCATACCAGTCCTCTGCCTGTTCAGTAGGCTCCAGCCACACTGGTCTCCTTTCTGCCCCTCTCATGTCCCTTTCTAATGACTTCACACTTCTGTATTTGTTGTTCTATCTGCCTAGAACATTCTTTCCACAGCTCTGGAAGAGCTAACCATTTGCGGGTCTCATTTCAAATGTCACTTCTTCAAGAGCTCTCATCTGGCAGACTCTAAAGCCCGCTCCCAACATCTCACTTCTCCATCCTGTTTCTTTATGACACTTATGACAATGAATAATTATCATGTTTAATTTGTTTACCTTTGCTTCTTTTTACTGGAATGCAAGCTCTCTGAAGGTAGATTCTTTTCTGCTCTGGCACTTAATGAATGTTTATGGAATTATTATAACAGTAATTATCTGTAATATTTCCACTCTTTCTTTCTTAACATTTCTCCTCCTTCAATATCTGAGATATGAAATTCTGTTTTCTGTCTTGCTTTTCTTCCTCTTCCATCTTCTAAGAGTATATATTCTCTAAAATTCTACCTTTTTTTTTTCCCCTTGTCTTAGGTCTACATTCTAGAAAATAAATGTCATGAAGGCAAGACCTCTGTTACTCTTGTGTCCCTAAGATCTCAGATAGAGATCCCATGTTTGGTACAGAATAAGGGCTCAATAAAAATTAATTGAGTGAATGAATGATTTCTTTCCCATGGTACTTACATGACTTCAGTTCTTCCTGCATGGGACACACTCTGACTGATCTGATAATCTGTCCCACACTTTCAGTTCCTACTCGGTGTTTGCTCCTGAACTGTTTGTGAACACATACATGTTGGTATATCCATAACTGAATTCATCATTTCTCTTTAAGCCCTCTTCCTTCTCAGTTCCTTTCTGAGTTCCATTATCATTTCTGATGCCAACACCATCATTTTTATAATCAACAATCAAGAGTGAAAAATCTTGAGTCAGTCTTACTTATGGCCCACATTTATTTGCCAACTCTTGTTAATTTCACTTCCCATCCATCCCCTTTCCCTTAGTCTCTCTATCCCTGCCCCGACTCAGTTCTCTACCACATGGCTGGAGTTCTCAGCCTTCATAGATTCCAGCTTCCTGAATGTTCTTGCTCACTCAAGGTGACCCATTTTCAATTCTCACTGCAGACCACTTCCAGACTTCTTTATTGAAAGCACTCTCCTGCTTGAAAATATCAGTTGTTCTCTGGAATGAATACAGTCGAATCTAGGATGGAAATTTAAAGTTCTTCTTTAACCATCTCAAACTTCCATTCTGACTGCATCACCTCCTACCTCCTTTCGAATTTTCTCCTGTCTGGCAGCCCAGAATTAATCAACATTCTGAAATCTATCTTGTACTTTTCTTCTCTGATATCTGTGCTCATGCTATTCACTCTGTGTCTAATCACTATGAAAGTGAAAGTGTTAGTCACTCAGTCATGTGCAAATCTTTGTGACCCCATGGACTGCAGCCCACCAGGCTCCTCTGTCCATGGAATTCTCCAGGAAAGAATACTGAGTGGATTGCCATTCCCTTCTCCAGGGGATTTTCCTGACCCAGGGATCGAACCCAGGTCTGTTGTATTGCAGGCAGATTCGTTACTGATTGAGCCACCAGGGAAGTGATATTTTAAATTCCTATTGCAATTAATTCTCCTTTTGTATTTTACCTATTTGATTGGCTCCTGTTTATCCTGTTAAATCATAAACTCCTTGAGCACAGGAACCATGTCTAATCCTGTGTTTAACCTCTAGAGGTCCGATATGGTGCCCAGCACATATCTGTCAAATGCTGAGAGGCACCGTAATAGAGTATTTAAGGGTATGGAGGACTTGGGTCCAAAATCCAGCAAACTTGAGCAAGTAAACTTAAATAAGAGTCAGTTTCCTGAGTTGGAAAATTGGAAGAATGTTGCCTACTTTGTGCAGTTGTTGTGAGAATTAAATAGAACATTTAGAGCACCTGGAGCCTGATAAGTACTATTATAAAATGAAAGGGACCTCTCTCTCTCCTTGATCATGAGGAGGTATAAAATTTAAAGAACCCACTATGCAGTTACAGCCATTTCTTTGGGGGAATTAAGGCAATCCCATGGGAAAAGTTCAATATAAATTATGTAATTCTACATAATGGATCATTTCCACTTTCATAACAGGTTACAGTATATTCATAGAATTTCAGAATTTAAAAGAAGCTTAACGGTTTTCTCCTTCATCTCTCTCTTTTAATATGAGGAGACTAAAGGCATAGAAACAAAGAAATCTGGCCAATGTCATATAGTTAGCCCCCTTTGCATCGTGAATATTTTACTTGTTATAATAACAGTTTTAGGTTATTACCATAATAATCTAATGAGAAGTTTCATGTAATTCTTATGAAAATTACAACTTAAAAACAAAATGACATTAACCAAAAAAAAAAAGTCATTAACCTTCTTCAAGATTTTTATGGATAACACCTTAACAAGTATAATACAATCCAGTAACCCCACTTCTGTATACATCCGTAGGAATTAAAATCAAAATTTTGAAAAGATATCTGCACTCCCATGTTCATTGTCGCACTATTCACAATAGCCAAGATGTGGAATCAACCAAAGGGTCTAGCGACAGATTCATGGAAAAAGAAAATGTAATATAAATATACAGTGGAATATTATTCAGTATTCAAAAAGAAACAAATCCTGCCATTTGTGACACTATGGATGGACCCAGAGGATATTATGCCAAGTGAAATAAAGCAGACAAAGCAGGACAAATGCTACAAGATACTATTTACATGAGGAATCTAAGATAGTCAAATCCATAGGAACAGAGAGCGAATGGTGGTTAACAGGAGCTGGGGGGAACAGGATAATGGGGAGGTATTAGTCAGAGAGTACTAACTTTCAATTATGCAGGATGGATAAGCCCTAGAGATCTACTGCACAGTGCAGTGGCTAAAGGCGGCCACACTGTCTCCTTCTCTTAAAAACTTGCTAAGCGGGTAGAACTTATGTTATGCATTCTTATCATAGACAGGCAAATAATAATAATGAAGGTAGAAAAGTTTTGGAGGTGATGGAGATGTTTATGGCATAGATTGTGGTGAGAGCTTCACAGATGTGTACTTACTTCCAAACTCATCAGAACTGTACACAGTAAGCATGTGCAGTTGTTTGTATGTCAACTGTACCTCAATTACCCTAGCAACTGAAAAAGACGATGATGATAGGGATATTATATAACCACTTCACTAGCCTATGTATTGTTCTGCTTCAGTAAATGAAAATTCTTATCTATTGACACTTCTTAAATGTTCTGAGATCCTCAGTTGGGTGGAGCGGTGGTGGTGGTTTAATCACTAAATCGTGTCCAACTCTTGCGACCCCATGGACTGTAGCCTTCCAGGCTCCTCTGTCCATGGGATTTCCCAGGCAAGAATACTGTTGCCATTTTCTTCTCCAGGAGATCTTTCTGACCCAGGGATTGAACCTGGGTCTCCTGCACAGCAGGCAGTTCTTTACCGACTGAGCTACCGGGGAAGCCATGGAGCAGTACATACTTGTAAAGTGGTCACTTCCTGGCTTGGTGTTCTTTGATAAGCTGAGAACTAGATGTCATGTTTGGCCATAGAGGAATTTAACTTTGTATTAATTGTGCGACTTGACTGAACAGCAATTCATCTGTGGCTTGCCTTGAAATTTCTAGGTTTCTCATACCCCTAAGAAACACTGAATAACTACTGTGGGAACAAACTTAATTCATTTTAGTCCCACTTTGGAGCAAAGGTCATAAGGACAGCGTGTCTCTGGTCTATTATTACACAGTTGCTCCTGTCCATAATGGATATTTATGACTCATTGCTTATTGAGGAACCACTTCTATGGAAAATTGCCAAATACCTTCCAAAAATCCAAAACAAAAATGTCTTGGCTCCCATGGTTTGGGGATCTGAATGGCTCATTTTCAAGTTGTTCAGGGCCATACCTCAAGCTATTGGCAGAAAAGATCAAGGAAGCTTAGGAACCTAAGCCTAGGCCTGGGGGTGTGGAGTGCCAGCCTTGCTGAAGTTCTTAGGGGAGGAGGACTTCCTGAGGCCAAGCTTGGAGGCGAGGTGATGTGGGCATGGTAACAGTTCTTGTACAATGTTTTTAAGGCATGGCAGACCAGAGAGGATCTATCTATATCCTCCCAAGCCAGGCTTAAGGGGCCACTGGCCTACCTCATTCTTGGAGCACTGGTCACAAATGATGCTCCATGGAAATGTTAAGAAGAACAACTTTGGGAAATAAAACAAAATTAAACAAATTTCTTTACTGCAAGATTTTTATGAGTCTTCAATATAGATTCATATTCATTATGTTTCACTGTGAATCTTCTGTAGATGCTATTTTTTTTTTCAAATCTGTTTGACCAGGAGATCTCCCCTCACGTTTTAGTAGTACAACTATTAGCATTTGAAGAATTGTTAATGGGGTTAATGAAATTTCAATCTTGAGAAAAACACAGGAAGCTCCAAACCAACTTTGTTTTGAAGAGTTTCCAGGACTTTCTGATGGTTGCCTCAAAATGAATGGCAGTTCTAACTCTTAGGTTTTGATTTTTCCTTCAGATTTTGAGTCTGGGCAGTGGGTCTCAAAAGCTAGAATGGCTCCAGAAGCGATCTAGTCTCCCTGAGGGCTTTGTACTTGACTGGCCCTACTGGAACTGTGAAAAAATACAGCGTGGTTTAGTGCTTGAGAGCACTAGCTCTGGAACTGTGAAACATGGATACGTTACTTAATCTGTCTCAAATTCCTCATCTGTAAAATGGAGATAATAATAGCATCTAACCCATGTGCTTATATGAGAATTCTGCAAATTAACACATTTTGGTGGTGGCGGTTTTGTCATTGTGTCCAGCTCTTGTAATCGCATGACTATGCCCACCAGGCTCCTCTGCCCATGGGATTCTCCAGGCAAGAATACTGGAGTGGGTTGCCATTTCCTTCTCCAGAGGATCTTCCTGACCCAGGAATCGAACCTGGGTCTCCTGCATTGCAGGCAGATGATTTACCAACTGAGCAATGAGGGAAGCCCTACATTATAAAAGCACGTAAAACAGTGCCTGGCACAAAGTAAATACTAAAGAAAAAAAAAAATTAGCTATTGTTGGGCCTGGACTTCAGTCTCTGAGGCTGCCCTATACATGGAGATGGTGGGAAGGGAAGCCCTTTGTCTCTGCAGTTGCTCAAGTTAGAGGCTCTCAACTGTGGATCCAGCCTAGGTACAAATTAGCAACAACATTTTCTCACAAATGCAATCTTGCCTCTCAAAACTGACCACACATAAATAGCACCGATAGGGAATGCCTAGAAACACAGGCTTTCTTCTTAGAAAAATTAAGCATTTGTTTCCATCTGAATGAAATATGATACCCGGCTTACATGATTATAATTTATGGCGCTGTACCTTTGTGTTTACGAAATGTTCAGGAAGCACAGATCCTCTGCATAAGAAGTAAAAGTATCCATAAGGCTGAATAAATTTTCCTTATCTCGCCTCGCTATGACCTTTATAACTTGCTTATTCGATTTAAAAGTTACTGGTGCTGATATACAAATTGTAGGCTGCTTCCTTCTGATTCAGCATCAGCAGTACAACTTTGAATGGGAGAGAATCTAAGGTTTCTGGCCCATTCTGGAATGACATCAGGTCATCGAAAGTTTAGAGAATATCTATGAAGACAGGGATGAACAACACATTCTACTTATTCCCACTGCATTCCACTGGAGTTAAACTTATATATATTTTTTGCCAGATAATATCAGCTAATGGTGGTCTAAGTTGAGATAACCTGATTTATTTTAACTAACTGAATTAAATGAATTCAAACCAACAATTTAATCAGTTTAACTAAAGCTACAAAGCAGCTCTCACATTTCCCCCAAGCAAATATGAATGAAAGAGTCATCTCATTATCATTTGTGGATGGAAAACAGGACAGTGACAAAAAGGGAAAAAAATTTAACTATGAACAGTCATTAGAGACCTCTTCATCAATTCATGTACTGTGCTGCGCTTAGTCGCTCAGTCATGTCAGACTCTTTGCGACCCCATGGACTGTAGACCACTAGGCTCCTCCATGGGATTTCCCAGGCAAGAATACAGGGTTGCCATTTCAGTCTCCAGGAGATCTTCCCGACCCAGGAATCGAACTTGGGTCTTCCTGCATTGCAGACAGATTCTTTACCAATGGAGATACAAAGGAATCCAACAATTTATAATTCGCACTGATTATTGATTTACTTTGCTCTTAATGTTGGATTATTTTCTTTTCTCTCATATCTTTCTAGGTAATATATGATTTGTACATATAAATGGTTGTGATGAAATGCTTTAATGGTAATTATTTACATTGCCATTTAATGTATTAATAATTAAAATCATGCTTGGCTTCCCCAGTGGCTCAGCAGTAAAGGAATCCACCTGCTATACAGAAGATACACAGGAGACCTGGGTTCAGTCCTTGGATTGGGGAAATCCCCTGGAGAAGGACATGGCAGCCCGCTCTAGTATTCTTGCCTGGAAAGTCCTATGAACAGAAGAGTTTGGGGGGCTATAATCCATGGGGTTGCAAAACAGTCAGACACAACTTAGTGACTAAACAACAATAACACAAATTATGCTTAGTAATTCAGAAGTTTAGGTTTTACAGGTTATCTCAGCTGGGTTCTAGATGTTATTTAAGTGGGTTTCTTTGAAGAAATCACAGAATAGATATAAATATTGAGATTTCTTGGTTTACAGCTAAAGTTAACACAGTATCATAATATCAATTACCTTTTAGAGATCCAATGCTTGGATTGAGCAGTCCTTATTAATATAAAATAAGAAAACCAGTAAATTTATTTGCAGTTTGATAGAAAAATAGTCCTTGGGACCATGGAGAAGGAAATGGCAACCCACTCCAGTATTTTTGTCTGGAAAATCCCATGGATGGAGGAGCCTGGTGAGCTACAATCCATGGGGTCACAAATAGTCTGACACGACTGAGTAACGATTTTTTTTTTTTTAATGAAAGATGAGAAGGCAATGCGCTTCTGAGATTTCCCCAGGGGAACTAAGATTTGTTTAATTAAATAACCTGGGATGAAGGGAGTATATATACCAACAAAATTCAAAGTTATTTATGGTAGGTAAATTATAATATGTAAATAATTATATAATCCTAAACTAATTAAGAAAATTGTAATTAATAAAGCAAGTGAGCAAGGAAGCAATGTCCTAATGTCTCATAAATAAATATTAATTATCCCACAAGATGACATAATCCACCAACCATCCTTGATTCTGCTGAATATCTCGGTCACCCCCAAGGTCAAAGCAGTTTGAAGAATAGATTCTGCACCTAAGGATGCTAGAGTAATATTTAGATTAAAAGTTGGAAGCAGAAATTCCACTTGTTGGAGTAAATCTTAGAGAAACTCTTGTACGTGCACACTTAAAGTAATGCACAGGAGGTTCACTGCAGCAGTATAACCTGTAATATTTGAAAGTTTACAATTTTAAAATTCCTGCTAGCAGGTGAAATGGATGAACAAATTATAGTGTGTCCTCATAATGGAATACAACCAATAGTTAAACTGAATAGATGATCTATATTATGAATCTTGAAAAAACAATATTAAGTGACCAAAACATGTTGCAGGCTAAAACTTTACAGTGTGATAGGACTTGGATAATTTATTGTAGAAATTGTTTAAGATGAGCAAAACTATACTGTATGTTATTTGTGGATGTTATATTTTCATACATGTATATCATATACATTTCACATATGTATGATTTTCATATCTGTAAAGTCACCTTTCCATCTATATATAGTAAATTCAGGAAAGTAGTTGCCTCCAGGAGGGAAGGAGACTAGCTTCAGGGAAGGATATGAAAGGGACTTTAACTATATGTGTACAGTTTTATTCTTAAATAACAAATACATTGAAAGTGAAGCTGCTCAGTCGTGTCCGAATCTATGTGACCCCATGGACTGTAGCCTATCAGGCTCCTCCGTCCATGGGATTTTCCAGGCAAGAGTGCTGGAGTGGATTGCCATTTCTTTCTCCAGGGGATCTTCCCGACCCAGGAATCTAACCCTGGTCTCCCTCATTGCAGGCAGACGCTTTAATGTCTGAACCACCAGGGAAGCAAATACATTAATCATCCGTTAAATTTTTAATATCTAAGTGACACGTATCATTGTATATTACTCTGCACTTCACATGTTCTTCAAGTATTTCATAACTTAAAAAAGAAAGGAACTTCCCTTGTGGTCCAGTGGTTAAGAATCCACCTTGCAACTCTGTATGTACCACAACTACTAAAGCCCACACATCAGAACTAGAGAGTGCTTGCCCCACAACAAAAGATCCCACATGATGCAACTCAACTAAGACCCAATGCAGAAAAAGGAAGAAAGAAAGAATTTTTTTTTAAAAAAAAGGATTAAGCCATAGGTACAGGCTCTTTTAGACTCACCACAGTTGTTCCACCTTTAAAGGATAAGGAAACAGACAGGTTTGTTCCGAGGAGGATGTTATTTGCCTAGCCAGAGCCAAGAGACAATCCAATCGCTTCTTTTGGGCAGAAGAAACAAGATGTTTTACTATTGCTCTGGGACAAGATTGCAGTCTGGCAGGACTTCTAGCCAATAGTTAATACTCCCCTAGGAGTATTACTTTGGGGAATTCGAGTAATGCACTGTTGTTTGTAAATAAGCTGGAGTCTGACCTTTCATCCAAGTTTATATGTGTTTGGGAGAGCCTGGCCCGATTTCCCTGGCCCTGTCTCTCCCAGCTTTTCCCAGCTGGCCCTTCAGCTCTCTCCATCAGCAAATGGAGCACTGCTGACTTCAATCAGGCAATGCCTAACCAGCTTCTCTCCCTGCCTTACTGCCTCTGTCTGGTCAGGCTTGGTAAGGAGCCCATTTTCCTGACAGATTAACGGATGACAAGGCCTCTGTGTGGGTCCCTAGAGATTCTGTCTATACCTGACTGGCCCCTGGGCCCATCTGAAGCTGGCTCCAGCCCCAAACCTTCAAGTCCTCTCTTGCTACCAAGTATTCAGCTGCTTCTTTTCATGAGCTCGCAGGGTTCTATTGCATTTGGGAAAAATACATTTCTCCTGCATTTGGCTTGGCCATCACTTCCCCAGCCAAGGCCAGATCTCCTGCTGTTAGATGCTCTCCTCACAGCCTAGATTTCTCTTCGAGGTCTCATCACAGCTGCAGTTAAGTAATTAATTTCACAATTAGGCTAATGTTTGCTTCCTTGTCTCCAGTGTAGGCTCCCATCAGGACCTAGACTACATTCCCAGTGTGAGGAGCGGCACCAGTCATAGAACAGATATACTGGTTAATGAATGACTGAGCAAAAGCAAACTTCCTCTATACAAAGAAAATCTTACATGTATATTTAAGAATAGAAGTAGAATGTCCTCAAATTTTAGTTTTTACAAGTTGTCCCTTTTAAATTTTTTCAAAAAATTTCAGAAAATAGATTATAATGAACTCTTTCTGCAAACACTTCTCTGTGAGTATAGTGATCAATATTTTGCCATATTTCATGTCTTTCTAAATCTATCCTTTTCTTTGCTGAAATATTTAAAGCAAATCCTAGATGTAATGACATTTCAACCCTAAATCCTTCCATACAGAATACTCAATACAGCTCCACACAAAAAGCTAATTGCACATAACAAAATTGACAACAATCCCTATAACATTCAGTTGGTTTTCAGTTTTTCTGATTGCCTTCCTACAATTGTAAAAAAAATTCTTTCCACAGTTACTGAGATTCAGGATTGCTTGTTTTTTTAACCATTAAAAAAATTAAGTATAGTTAATTGAGAATATTGTGTTAGCTGCTGGTGTACAGCAAAGTGATTCAATTATTTAATTATTTTATATATATATATTCTTTCTCAGATTTTTTCCATTATAAGCCATTACACTGAATATAGTTCCCTGTACTATACAGTAGGCCCTTGTTTTTTATCTGTTTAATACATAGTAGTATGCATACCTTAATCCCAAATTCCTAATTTATCTCCCTCTCCTCACCCCCCCACCATATCCTTTGCTAACTATTTGAATTTGTTTTCTATATCTCTATATCTATTTCTGTTCTTGTAAATAAGTTCATTTATATCATTTTTTGAGTTCCACATATAAGTGATATCATATGATATTTGTCTTTCTCTGACTGACTTCACTTAGTATGATAATCTCCAGGTCCATCCATGTTGCTGCAAAAAGGATTATTTCATTCTTTTTTACAGGATTGATTTTTTTTTTTTTGAGGCAAGAATATGACTTTATTTGGAAAGTCAGCTGACTGAGAAGGTGGCAGACTAATGTCTCAAAATAACCATTTTATTGGGGTCTGGATGCCAGGTTCTTTTATAGAACAGAAATGGGTGGAGGTGAAGAAACAAAGTAAAGAGGCCATTAATCTTGCAAATATCTCCTAGAATGGCAATCCTAGGAGACTGTGTTTATTTCTTCCATCCTGCCACCCACAGGTGGACAGGGGCCTGAACAAAGGCATTTTGGTTTAATATTCAGGCAGAGAGGCAGGGTTTCCTGAGGCAGGCCACTTTGTATGGGCAGTGTCCTTTCAGTGAACAAAAGAAACAGGAAGCAAAGGTTAAGAAAGGGATCCAAATGAAGCTGAAATTGGCTCTTCCCTGTAACACAGCTTCTGGTGATCTGCTGGCCATCTGTGGTGTCCCTTGGATTACGGACACTGCATCACACTGATCTCTGCCTTCGTCTTCACATGATGTTCTCCCTGTGTGTGTGGCTGTGTCCAAACTCCACCCCCTTCCTTTTCTAAAAAAATAAAGACACCAGTCATATTGGATCAGGGGCCACTCTATCCAGTATGATCTCATCTTAACTAAATTCCATCTTCAACAGCACTGTTTCCAAACAAGGTCATATTCTGAGGTTCTAGAAGATAGGACTTTAACAAATGAATTTTATGCAGGCTAAGTTGCCTCAGTCCTTTCTAACTCTCTGTGACCCCCTGGACTGCAGCCCGCTTCCCTGTCCATGGGATCCTCCACACGAAAACACCGGAGTGGGTTGCCATGCCCCTCCCAGGGGATCCTCCCGACCCAGGGATGGAAACCAGGCCTGCTATGTCTCCTGCACTGACAGGTGGGCTCCGCACCACTAATACCACCTGGGAAGCTTGGGGAGAGACAATTCACTGCACAGCAGATGATGTCTCTGCGAACCTGTAAAAAGCCATTTGAAGCCTAATCTGTGTTTAGCACCCATTATCCTGAACTTTGCACTGCAGGGAATAATCCCCAATGTAGTACCAGCACAAACCCATGCTCTTGATGTTTGGCCCTTGTCTCCAAGAATTGATTTTTTTTTTTTACAAGACTGCTTCACAGGTGGTGCCACACCCTTCAGATTGCAGCAGCTAAAGAGAGTCACCATAGCCAGTTTTCCCACCGTTTACGGTCAGCAAGATTCATCAGTGTGGTCAAGGTGTCAGCCTAGTCTCTCCAATAGGAAGTTTTTCTTTCCTCCTTATAACCAACAAGCAATCAGTGCTTGGCACCCTGCCAATGTCTAGTTCTCATTGACCTTTCCTCTAGAATTTTAGCATGTGTTGATGACCATAGCCTGAATCAACTATTTCGTTAGGGTTTGTAGAATAGATGTTTTTGCATTCTATCATTCCTTTCCACACTTAGCAGCTCTAAGCACTAATGCAGCACATTCTCACATCAATTAGGGCTATGTGAATACTTTGAAACACAACTTGTGTAGGAAAGCCACAGTAATTCTTTTGTGCTAATTTGTGCTAATTCTTCTGTAGAAATAGAGTTCACACACAAGCTATTTCCAATGGACACGGATTGTTTTTTGAGGGCTTTTTTGAATACATTATAAATGCCTGGCTTTTAAAATATTTAGTATGATTTCAATTAATTAGCCTTGATTCTTTTTGATTCTCAAATTGACTGTGGAGAGCACATTCAAGCTGGGTCCCCCATCTTTTATAAGTGACTATGTTAATCTTTAAAATACTTCATTATTCTCTAGCACAACAGAATGCCCCAGGGTCATGTTGTACATTTTCTTTCTTCTCTCCCTACCCTCCTGCCTCCCTCCCTCCCTCCCTCTCTCTTTCTCACTCTCTCCCTTTCTTTCTTCTTTCTTTCTCTTCCTCCTTCTCTCTCTCTTCTTTCTTTTTTTCTCTGCAAACCTTATTCATTCCTCCAAGAATACTCTTTAGTGTTGTTTTTTGTTTTATTTTTTCTGGTAATGGGGATGGTATATAGAGACCACATTCTCAGTATTGCAAGTGATCATTGTTATTGGAATTTTCAGTGGTGAGAGGCAGAAAATATATTTTTAAATTTATGAGCTAATATTGATATTTCCAATAAAAATATGATTATAGAATTCTTACTTAAATTGTCCAATTTTATTCTTGTGTCTATTTTTAACCTAAAAATTTTATTTCTCTGTAATATTAACATAATTACTTACTTTATCATGAAATATATAAAAGTTTCAAAATAACAGTAATAATAATATAAATATTACTAACCAAACTAATAAATTATACTGAAAATTATTTTTAGTTACTGACTATATTATTTCCAATATACTGACTATATCCTATCAAGTACATAACTACAGTATTCTGAAATTCCTTGAAGATTTGCCTTTCTCTGTAAAGCTATGATATCAATATGGCATATAATTAGTTCCATTTATTCCAATTTGCTTTCAATCTATAGAGATTTCTCTTTTCATTTTAACTTAATTTTTTGAATGGGTTAAAAGAAGTACATGTCTTCTGGCCAAACTTTAATGAGGTATTTTAAGAGAACTATTGTTCCTTCTTGATCATTCCATTCTATTTTCTACCTCTCCTAAGTATAATGCTTTTTACTAATTTTTTACTTAATCTTTTAGTATTTATACTGTGAAAATATAAGGACATATGTATATATGCATTCCCCTTTCTTACCTAAAATATAGCATATTAGCATACTATTCTGCGCTTTGCTTTTTAAAATAGTAATTTAATAATATATCTTGTGCATCATTCTATATCAATAAATCAAGTGCTGCTCTAATTCTTTTTATAAGTCCGTAGATTCTACTATGTGAATGCACTTGAGTTTATTTTTAGCCAGTATCCCACTGATGGACATTTGAGCTGATTCCGATCTTCTGCTATTATAAATAATGTCACAATAAATAATTTGTGTATATATAATCTTTTCCTTTGGGATACATTTCTAAAAGTGGAATGACCGAGTCAAGGATAAATACATATCATTTTCCTAATTATTGCTAAATTTTCCCATCTTCAGTGGTTGCACAATTTTCATTTTCACCAACAATGTATTTAAGTTCCAGTTTTTCTACAACCTGGTGAACAGAAGAAATTGTAGGAGTTTGCATTTTTGTCAGTCTGTTGGTAGAGAAATAATATCTCACTGTATTTTAATTTTTCTTAGCATGAATGATGTAAAAATTTTTTTCCTGTGTTTAAAGGGCATCTGTTTTTATTTTTCTGGAGATTATCTATTCATGTCTCTCCCAAGTTTTCTATCAGGTTATTTTATTTTCCCTCCAGTTTTACTGAGATGAATTGTTCAGTTGGCATCACTAGTACACCTTAAACTTACATTGTGTAAGTTTAATAAGTGTACAGGTGATCATTTGACACACACATTGCACACATATGGCACAATGACTATTGTAATAAGATTAGTTAACACCTCCGTCACCTCACATAATTACCATGCTGTTGTTGTGAGAATAGTTAAGATCTACTTCCTTAGCAACTTTCAAGAAGTATATATATTGTTAACTATAGTCATCATGCTGAACATAGAGCCCTAGAACTTAATTCATTTTATAACTGGAGGTTTGTACCCTTCAACCAACATCTCATTTCCTCCACCCAGGTTGCCAGTCTTTTTTTCTCAGTCTATGATAGATCTTTATATTTCACAGAGATAAGCTCCATGATCAACATTGCAAACATTTCCTCCAATTTCTCCTTTGTCTTTTGCCTTAGCTTATGAAGATTTTTGCCATGTGAAGCCTTTTTTTTTCTTATTGTGTCTGGATATAGAGTCCTAGATAGGAACATTTTCCTCACTCCCAGGTTTTAAGTGATTTCACTCCTGTTATCTTTTAATACTAATAAGGGTCATTTTCATACATTTAGACCCTTGATCCATTTAGAATGTATTCTGGCATATGCTATGAAATATGAATCCAATTTTACCTTTGTTTAAATGGCTATTCATTCCAAATTTTCTAAGTCAAAACTTTTTAATTAAAAAGATGGACTTTTAAAGTGGTCTTCTCTCCTGATTTGAAACACCATCTATATCATTTGTTATAGTTCTATATCATTTGGCTCTAGCTTTGTACTTTCTATCATTCCATCAGTCTGTCTCTTCATGTAGCAGTACCATACAACTGAATTATAGAGGCTTCTATAATATGTTAATGTTTGATAGGGTCTATGCCTTTCCCCCATATTATTCATCCTTTCCAGACTTTTGCTTTCCTGGCTATTCTTGCTGATTTATTTACTTATCTTTTAACACAAAGTTTAAAATGCATTTATCTAGCTCTAGAAAAAAAATCTGATGTTATTTCTTTTTGTCGAGATGGCATGCCATTTTTTGCAGACAAATTCTTTACCGTCTGAACCGCCAGGGAAGCCCAAATAACTTAAAACTGGTATTTTTCTCATGTTGCATCTTCCTATCCAGAAAACAGAATATTAAATATCTTTCTATGTAATCTGGCTTTGTTGTTATTGTTTAGTCTCTAAGTCATGTCCAACTCTTTGCAACCCCATGGACTGCAGCCTGCTAGGTTCCTCTATCCATGAGATTTCCCAGGCAAGAACAGTGGAGTGGATTGCCATTTCCTCCTCCAAGGAGCTTCCTGATCCAGGGATTGAACCCGTGTCTCCTGCATTGGCAGGCAGATTCGTTACCACTAAGCCACCAGGGAAGACGATGATCTGGCTTACTTGTATATAATTTTTAAAAACTAAAGAGACAATGTTTTGAAATTTGCCTTTACGTTTTTTTTAATTTTATTTTTATTTATTTTTCATTAGAGGATAATTACTCTACAAAGTCGTGTTGTTTTCTGCTGTGAAACATGAATTGGCCATAAGTATTCATATATCCCCTTCCTCTTGGGCCTTTTCATTTTCTTAACTGTATATCTTGGAGAAATTCTACCTCAATCTACATAGATTCATCTCATTTTTTAAGGTTGTGAAGTATTCCCTTATACGAATGCACCACAATATGTTTGTGTCCTTTTGATGAACATTGTTTTTGCTACTATAAATATACTATGATGAAAGTTTCTAGACACGCATGGGCAAGTATTTCTGCAGAATCAATTCCTAAAAGGGAAATTTCTGGGCCAAAGTATATGCAGAGTTTTGCCAAATTGCCTTCCAAGAATCATACCATTTATCACTCCAACAAAGGTTACATGAGAATGAGTTTTCTCACATGCTTGCCAGTACTGTACAGAATCAACATTTATCATCCATATCATCTGATACTTTAATACACTAGCACCATCTCACCTAGGCCAGCTTCTCTAGTCCCCACTGAGCCTTCTGTGAAATGACTGAACAGAAGCTACCAGAATTGCTCTGCCTAGGAGTATGTTTGATGGTATTACACGGATTTGCATGGCACCTGGGGCACCTGGGAGTCCAGTGGTCATGTATGGATGTGAGAGCTGGACTGTGAAGAAGGCTGAGTGCTGAAGAATTGATGCTTTTGAACTGTGGTGTTGGAGAAGACTCTTTTGAGTACCTTGGACTGCAAGGAGATCCAACCAGTCCATTCTGAAGGAGATCAGCCCTGGGACTTCTTTGGAAGGAATGATGCTAAAGCTGAAACTCCAGTACTTTGGTCACCTCATGCGAAGAGTTGACTCATTGGAGAAGACTTTGATGCTGGGAGGGATTGGGGGAAGGAGGAGAAGGAGATGACAGAGGATGAGATGGCTGGATGGCATCACTGACTCGATGGACATGAGTCTGAGTGAACTCTGGGAGTTGGTGATGAACAGGGAGGCCTGGCATGCTGCGATTCATGGGGTTGCAAAGAGTCGGACACGACTGAGGGACTGAACTGAACTGAACTGAACTGACCTGGGGAACCCTGGGAGAGGATGGAGAATATGCCTCAGGGTTATACTAGTCAGGAGCAAGGAAGTTTTTTTGTCTTTCAATTTCCCATCTACGAAATGGATTGAGTGTTACTCTCGGGGTCACTAACTCTAACACTTCTGGCTCAGCCTGCAACCATGCTCCCTGTCCAGGTGGAGAAACACAGGCATTCCAAGTCATCAGTGAGGTGAATGCTGAGAGGGTAGGATGAGGCCCCAGCAGTGTTGGCTAGAGATCTCTGTTAGGAAGCCACACTTTATGCCTGAAGAATAAAAATAAAATAATTTTTATATTGCCACAGAGGGTAGAACACAGCACAGAAAGAAATATAAGATATAGAGCTCTTGGGACAGATATAAAGAAAATATTACAGGATTGTGCAAATGAGGGGAGGGGACGAGATGAGAATGACAGAGAGAAACTATTCAGTGAGGTGAAAGAAAAAGGTGGGGGAGGACTCCCTGGTGGTCCAGTGGTTAAGACTTTGTCTTCCAAAGCCAGAGGCGTGGGCTTGATCCCTGGTTGGAGCGCTAAGATCCCATATACTTTGCGGCCAAAAAAACCAACACATAGAAGCAATATTGTAACAAATTCAATAAAGACTTTAAAAATGGTCCACATCAAAAAATTCTTTAAAAAAAAGTCTACAGCAGGCACTGTGCAAACCTCAGTAATCTATTGATAATGATGTCCCGCTTAAAGTAAACTTTGAACAATTCCTGATCACCTAGAGGCAAGAACACTGTGGGATAAATAGACGGGGAGAGTGAACAATGAGGAGAACATTTCCACTGGTCCAGATAAAAGGTGATTCTCTTAACCTCACCTGGTGAAAGGTTTTCATTAACCCCTTAAAGAGGAGAAAGTTTATGTATGAACCTCATTGTATGTTTTTATGCGGTTTATGCGATATTTTAAACTAACCCAGTCATTCTCAACTAACTCTTCTATGATTTTCACATAAAGCCCTGCATTAAGTTGTAGGCGATGTTGTTGTTGTTGTTACTTAATTGTATGTTTGTTTAGTAATTTAAATTTTTTTTTAAGTCTTTCACTTCAAGGGGTAAACTACTTCCCAAAAGATGGTACAGTCTCTGGACTCAAACTGCTTGCACTTGAACCTCGTCTATGCTGGAGTCTCTACTGGAGAGACTAGGTTCAATGGCTCTGCTGGATGATCTTGAGCAACCTTCTGAACTTCTCTGATCTTTTGTTTCCTCATCTATAAGATTAGGAACCTACTCCTTACGAACGTGGAGAAGATGAAATGAGCCAAGTCTACCTAAATGCCTGGCATATAATGAGTACATCATAAATATCAGGTATTTTGTTAGAATATCAGTTCTGGGAAGTCTTAATGATGAAAATCAAGGTTCAGGTGCTCCAAAAAATACAACTGGTAAAACAGCTCTCCTGGCAGCAGGCTGCTTCATCAAGCCCATCTATGCCTGAGCATGTCCGCACTGAGGCAGGGATAGACTGGTGGGTCTGGGTGTCAGTATTTCACGTTGTTCTTCTAGGCCTATGGACACACTCAAGGTCGTGTGTTTGGTGGGAAAAGACTCCAGGGCTGTGAGTCTTTATTGACCTAATAAGAGTAGAGGCTTGTCCTGAGGAAACGGCACCCAAAGCGGCCCAGAAGCAGTATACATTTTGAAAACTGACTGAAGAGGTACTTCATTCCTACAGTAAACAGCCAGGCTGCTTTGTCACCTGGTGAGGGGCGCTGTCCTGTGCGTGCAAAAATGCCCCTGGTGAAAATAAAAGGACTGTATCCTGAGCATCAAAGCATAGTGCTTCCTGGCATATTTAACAAACTTTCAAAAAGGAATCAAAGCAAAAATAAACAAACCCCAAAGATTTCCCTGGATGATTACTCCCAAGAATTTAATTTTTTGCCATTAATTAGTACCTGGCTTATGAGAGAGATCAGAAGAAATGAGAGTTGTTTTCCTTAAGGAATTGTGCAAGCTAAGGAACAGGCCAAACGAGAATGTGGGCTCCTGGGAGATAAAAGCCACGCTGGAGCCCAAGGGTTTCATGCCTCTCCTTTCTTGATAAATAAGCTTAATTAAAGCTTTTGCACTTGAATTCAATTTCTCTTGTGCTAACTTTTGCTCAGAGCATGCTTCTCTCTCTCATTTCATCACTGAGTAGAATAATTCTCAGAGCCAAGAGAAGTTATGGAAGCATCATAATATAGTTTAAATGTATTGAAGGTTCATTCTGAGATGACAAGTATCAATTTCAGGCTCCGTTCCACGGCTGGTAAGAGACGCTTGAATAACTAACTGGGTAGAAAATTTCGTTATGGAAGATCGTTGAAGACATTAATGTGACAAGTCATTGGGAAAAAGAAAAGTCTCATTCAGAAACGCCACAGTTAAGCACTGAAAGTCTTGCTTTTGTTTTTCATTTTGGTTATGCCCCCTTCAGTGGAAGTATGGACTGGTCTGCCAGGATGTGTGTGTGTGTGTTTTCAGTTGCTCAGTTGTATGACTCTGTTTTCCACCCCATGGACTGTAGCCCACCAAGCTCCTCCATCCATGGGATTTTCCTGGCAAGAATACTGGAGTGAGTTGCCATTTCCTCCTCCAGGGGATCTTCCCGACTCTGGGATCGAACCCGTGTCTCTGGTGTTTCCTGCATTGCAGGCAGATTCTTTACCTCTGAGTCACCAAGGAAGCCCAGGGAAGTCCCTGAAAATCTTCCTTTTTATCCATATATACTTTATGGAAGATAATTCTGAAGGTCAGATCATGTGAATACCTAGGATGAAGCTGCCCATCAGGATTTAAGGGCAGTGGGTTGGGATGCTTACGGCTGAGTTCTTGTGAAAGGGATTTTATTTGTGGCAAGTCTATAAAGATCAGGGCACCAATTTGTAAAAAAAGACCGGCCTCTTTAAGACATCTTTACTCTCAATACAAATTTTTCCTTAGGAAGAGCAATGAACTTTTATATGACAGAAATGAGGTGAAAAAGGAGTAAAGATCCCATCTGAGAAAAATAGAAAGTCACCAATTGTCGTTTTTTGCTATGCTCATTGGGATACTGGTTTAATCAATTTATAAGAAACTACTACTCTTGCACTGTAGTTGTTCTGCAGAAAGTGGAAACACAGAACCTATTCTAATTACTGAGAATTTGTTGCTATTTTGTGGTTGCTGTTGAATTCTTCTCCCTAGCTTACGTTTCAGATATGAATAAAATTCCATGAATGGAATTCGGTAACCTTCCACACTGAGTCATAGACAACATGTAGTCAAATCCCAGTTCTCAACAGGCTATTAATCTGAAGATATATTTCCTAATGTCTCCCCACCACCACTCTCTTTGCTGCTCAAATGGTTAGTCCTACAGCTTCTTTAATCTCAAATGCTTCATTTGGTGGGGGGCTTTGTCCTTCACATACTCAGGATGGTTCTGTGGAGACCTGGGCAACTTGAGTCACTAAATTCTATGCCTTCCAAGGCCAGTATGTGAAGCAAGCCACAAAACTCTGTGTATGCAATGGCTGTTGTCCAGTTGGGAGATGACACACAGCTGGGTTTATATTTCATGAGTTGTCTATAAAAGTGGGAGAATCAGTAACCCAGGCTAGAAGGGAGTAGCCAATTTGTTATTCTAATCACCATGTCTCTATAAATTATTTGCATCCCTCAGATGGGAAACTAGGCTTAAGTGGATAACTGGCAGGGTGAAGAAAATTTAAGGAAAAGAAATACAAGGAAAAGGTCAAAATTGGTGTTTAAGATAAGTCATTTTAGATTGGTTCTTATGAATGTAATTTCCATGATTTTTTGGCAAACTTGAGAAAAGTGGGGAACTGGAGGAGATGCAAGCTGGGCAAAGTGTCCACAAAGTTCTACCGTCCGTTAGGGCCAGAGGGAGGTTATTTTAGGAGCAGAAACATATACTTTAAAAATGTGCCTATTTTAGGGTTTTGGATTTTCCTTATTTCCTACATTCTCTTTTATTCAGTCATTTTTTTAATGTCAATGATAAGCCACAATGGCAAAATCAAAAGCAATATGAATATATGCATTCATAGTATAAAAGACAATACTATATCTATTTCAGCTGGGTCAAGGGGAGTTAAAGATTGAGAATGGGAGCCAGTGTGTCTCTTCTTGAGTCAGAGCTTCAGTGGGATTAACATACAGGAAACCTAAATGACTTCCTTGGGACTTTTATTTTCTGCTAAAATCTTGGAAGATGTGTGTTTACTCATAAAGGAGGCTGTTTCCATTCACAACATATATAATACCAAAATTGTATTCATAAAGCTGCTTACTAGAACTAGAAAAATAGAATATGTAAATAAACTTTCCTTCGTGTTATCAAAGAAGAAATATTTTCTAGGTTATTGTCTGTATAAACAAGTTTTAGTGTATTAAGTTTGCTAAAGAAAGGTGGAAGGTAGTTACTCTTTAGTGATTTTTCATCTGAAAAATCTTAGTCATAGATTTCAACTTGTTTCTATTTTACTTTTTCTTTTTCCTGGAATAAACTTGATTTGCTTGACTGATTAAAAGAAATCCTGTGTTTGTATAACTACTCGTCAGACAATAAAATGGGCAGAACCATGTCGCATCATACCATTTTATTTGTAGTATTCTGGGTGAAAGATATCAGTAATAGTATTACTAAGATACTAAAAATGTTTTCTAGGATGTTTGACTTTTAAAACTAATTTATAACCTAAAATCTGCAGTTTTTATTTAAAGTGAACTACAGTATCACAATCGTACAAAATAGCCTAGCTTAATCTTTCTCTTGGGAGAGACCTTCTTTCTTCTTTGTACTCCACCTCCCAGCCCTAAGCATCCCAAGTCATAACCTATTGTATATTGTTTTGAATTAAGTGAAGTGAAAGTATTAGTCGTTCAGTCATGTTATGAGTTAAAGGAGTGATTTATCATGTACGTTACGTGTGTGTGTGTGCCAAGTCACTTCAGTAGTCCACCTCGTTGCGATCCCATGAACTGTACCCCTCCAGGTTCCTCTGTCCATGGGATTCTCCAGGCAAGAATACTGGAGCGGGTTGCCATTTCCTTCTCCAGTGGATCTTCCCCACCCAGGCACCTTGCCAATGTCTCCTAAATTGGCAAGCAGGTTCTTCAGCATTAGCACTGCCCTGGAAGCCCATCAGGTACATTACTCCTTTTCAAAAAGGATCTGGGGTGATTGCTCTAGAAGCTTTTGACAAAAGCTGGATAATGAATAAAAAGAAATGCTGATATTTTTAGCAAGGGTAGCAGTGAGTGGAGAAGAGAGAGAAGAATCTGGCCATCAGAGGGTGAGGACAGCGCTTTGGGGTGGGGATACCATCCCCAGCACTTGTCTCAGCTCTGGAAGGGCAGGAATGATGTTTGGTTTCCCTGCACAACGCTTTGAAGTACCTCCCCCTTGCAACCCACAGTCAGAAGAAAAGTGAGATAAGTACACAGATGACTGTGGTTCTAAACAAATCAGTGATCCAGTGAGCTTTAAAAGTTTGAGGCTATTTTAAAAAGAAATACAGTGATAGTATTGTCAAGTATATAAACTGAATTAATTGCCAGGAAATATTATCTAATTTTAGTTACTGGTGATGACTCAAGTTTTCGTTGAAATGTTAGACAGTTTTTGACCTTTAAACCATGACAATATGTTCTAACTAGTTTAAAAGAACTAATTTTAATTGTGAATGTATGTAAATTTTAGTTTTCTGATGTTTTGGGCTTACGCATAGGGAAAGGAAGAACAAAGAGGTTTTACCCAGAATCAAACCATTGTGGTTGTTTTACTCCCAGGGTGACAGTCTTTATGGACATATAAAAGCGTTGAGGAAAAAAATTTTTAAAGCACCAGTGTTTACATAAGCAGTGGTTGAGTCACTTCATTGAATGTAAAGCTGAGAAATCTCCTGATAATTGATCATCCATCCAAATGTGGACAATCTTTTCTGTTTACTGATATTTATATAAAGCCCAGAGAGCTGAAGAAAATCAAATCTGATTTTAAAGCAGTAAAAATAATGACATAGTTAAAAGATAAATGCCTTTCTTAAAAATTGGTCATTTCTAGAAGGGAAAAAATATCAGGTTGTTGAGAGATGAAATGTCTCAGGTCGCTTACTGAACCTCTGTGGGCCTGTATGCTCCTGGAGTGGCTGAGATGTAATTCCATGGCTCAGAGCATCACTGTCTCCCTCACAGACCTTCCAAGACCCAGAGGATGAGAATTCCCAGAGCTGACTGCATGACAGGAGAAAACTCACTGTGGGGGAAGATAAATGTTTTGCAATAAGTGTGAGCAATTGGCTGAAGGGAACAATTACTTTTATCTTTGCTACTGAGCCTTTGGTTCCTGCCAAGTATATTTATGCTCCTTGGCGAAGACTCCATTTTAATTTCTTGGCAAAACAGATGCTCAGACATCTCATTTTACAATATCTAGTAAAAGATCCTGCTTTGTAAACACTCATTCTTCAGGGCTTAAAAGCTGCAGTGGGGGATTGAATTACATCTGCCTCCTTGAATCTTTAGAGAGGAAAGAATTCTTCAGGAAGACAACTTTATATAGGCTGTTAACAGAAAGGAGCCTGTTTAGTGAAGATACTTGGTCAGTTTCCACTTCTTCTGAGTGTTCTCGCTGACTCTGAGAGACAGTGTCAATTCTTGATGCCATTAAAAAAAATAGAACAATACCCACCCCCAATTCACCTTTCTATTCCTCATAAATTCTGGGGCAGGACAGGCTCATATTATCTTACTTCCTGTCTGGTGTGAATGCGACTGGGTAATTTCAGCTCTGGGAATTCACTGAGAACACTGGAGCAAGTGATTAGTGAAGCTAGTATGTGTCACTCAGGGAAAATTTCCTATAAAAGTCAGGCCAGAGATCCAGGCGTAAGTGAGCTCCTGGCACATGGTACTAAACAAAACTGACAGAAACAAAACTTGGAGTTCTTGAAACCAATGCCTTTCTCCTATGAGAAAGTGCTCTGACAACGAAAAGTGTTTTGTGTAGTGACCCAGATTGCCTCCTGGCAGTGACCACGCTTCTTAGAACAGGATGGATGTTTGACTCGGGTTTGTGATCCGTCCCTGAAAAGTTACTGTTTTGTTCAAAGGTGTCTTGTCTATGGTAAAACGCAGCCTACCCACAGCCCCCAAGTTACATGTCATATGTTACAAGCAGACATGAAAGGGATATCCCTTAATTCAGGTTGTGATACCATTAGCAAGGATTTAAATTTTCATAGTTTAAGCCCTATTTTGATAAGAAAAAAAAAAATTCTTTACACTCAGTCATACCACTGAGTGTATATATATATATGTATATATATACACACACACACCATCCTTGTTCTATATTAAAAATTATAGAATTGGCAAGGCTGAATGTAAAGAATTTTTTATATATAAGAAACTGTTTATATATATGGCATATATATATATATATATATATATAGCCTCCCTGGTAGCTCAGACAGTAAAGAATCTGCCTGCAAGGCAAGAGACCTGAGTTTGATTCCTGGGTTTTGAAGAAGAATGGCATGGTATCCCTGGAGAAGGGAATGGCAACCCACTCCAGAATCCTGGAGAATTACAGTATTCTTGCCTGAAGAATTCCATGGACAGAGGAACCTGGAGGGCTACAGCCCATGGGGTCACAAAGAGCCGGCCACAAATGAGTGACTAACATTTTCACTTTTCACTTTCACACACACACAAACACACATGTATCTCAAATAAACAAATACAACTCTCTCGTGTGATAACCATGTTAGATATTGTTAATCATGCATTTCAATAAACTTTCAGGATTCTTCTCAACAGAGCTTCCGAGCAGCTATCACCCAGAAGACTTCTTATAAGAATGTAAGAAATGTGTCACGACACGGGAGGCAGGGATACTGGAATACCTTGACTTGGTCCAGAGGCAGAAGGCTATTGGAATCTTTTATTTTTCTTTCATCTTTGTTACTCCATGAGTATTTGTGATAGGCAGAATAATGACCCCTAAAGATGGAATTAGGAATTCCAGGAATTCCTGGAAATGAAAATACCACTTTATGTGACAAAAGGAACTTTGCTGATACGATTAAGTTAAAGACCTTGAGATAGGGAGATTATTCTGGATTCTCCAGGTGAACACAGTTTAATCACAAGGGTCCTTAGAAGAGGGAAGCTGGGGGTCAGAGTCAGAGATGACGTGACAGCAGAAGCATAGGTTATAGTGATACAAACATACGTCAAGGAATGCAGGCAGTCTCCAGGAGAAGATGGAAAAGGCAAGTAAATGGAATTTCTCCCAGAGCTTCCAGAAGGAATGCAGTCCTGCCAACTGGTTTCAGACTTTTGATCTCCAAAATAGTAAAATAATAAATATGTTTGTTTAAACCACTAATCTTGTGGTAATTTGTTACAGCATCAGTAGGACATTAATACAGTTTTTACTTCATTGAATTCATTGTCACCTGGCTGAGAGAATGGCTGCTTTTTTTTTTTTTTTTCCTGTTCCTAGTTCATGTGGCAAAACACAGCCTCCCCAGAGTGCCCAAGCTTACAAGTCCCATACAGATTCTGACTCAACCTTCTTGGCTTCATTTCCAAATTCCAGAAAGAGAATGTGATTGGGGGCTGGGCAGTTCTCAGAGATGAGGAGCAGGGCAGATATCTCAAACAGGCACCTACTGCATTGTTCATGCCTTTGTTTGCTGACTTCCTAAATTTTAAATTTTATTTTACAAATTCCACATATCTGGGGTGTTGTAGATGGTGTTTCATGCCTCTCTACAGCCCTTTGGTTAGTGCCCCTCTAACCACATCTGACCTTGCTTTGCTTTGGCCGATGGAACAATAGCAAACAATTGGTCTTGTAAAAGCATTTGCATATTTCTGCTTCTTCTCTTGGAGCCTTATCCCTGGTTCTAAGAGCAGCCCTTGGCTGGTCTACTGGAAGATGAGACACCATGTAGCCCAGAACCAAGTCATCCCAGCTGAGGCCATCCTAGCCGGCCAGTCCCTAGCCTACCTAGGTTCTGATCACAGATATATAAGTGTGCACCCCCTAGCTCAGCTCAGATTCACAAAATTGCTCAGCCAACCCAGTTTAAGTTAACAACTAACCACCAACAACCACAATCCAGACTCATGAGCAAGAATAGGTGTCACTGATGAATGCCACTGAGGTTTCATGGTTTTTCGTTACACACCATTATTTCAGTTCAGTTCAGTCCAGTCACTCAGTCGTGTCCAACTCTTTGTGACCCCATGGACTGCAACACGCCAGGCTTCCCTGTCCATCACCAACTCGCAGAGTTTACCCAAACTCATGTCCATTGAGTCAGTAAAGCCATCCAACCATCTCATCCTCTGTTGTCCCCTTCTCCCACCTTCAATCTTCCCCAACATCAGGGTCTTTTCAAATGAGTCTGTTCTTCACATCAGGTGGCCAAAGTATTGGAGTTTAAGGTTCATCATCATCCTTCAAATGAATATTCAAGACTAATTTCCTTTAGGATTGACTGGTTGGATCTCCTTGCAGTTCAAGGGACTCTCAAGTCTTCTTCAACATCACATTTCAAAAGCATCAGTTTCAGTGCTCAGCTTTCTTTATAGTACAACTCTCACATGTACACATGACTACTGGAAAAACAGTCCATAGTTTTGACTAGAAGGACCTTTGTTGGCAAAGTAATGTCTCTGCTTTTTAATATGCTGTCTAGGCTGGTCATAGCTTTTCTTCCATGGAGCAAGTGTCTTTCAGTTTCATGCCTGTAGTCACCATGTGCAGTGATTTTGGAGCACCAAAAAATAAAGCCTGTCACTGTTTCCACTGTTTCCCCATCTATTTCCCATGAAGTGATGGGACCAGATGCCATGATCTTCGTTTTCTGACTGATGAGTCTTAAGCCAACTTTTTCACTCTCCTCTTTCACTTTCATCAAGAGGCTCTTTCGTTCTTCTTCACTTTCTGCCATAAGGGTGGTGTCATCTGTATATCTGAGGTTATTTACATTACTCCCGGCAATCTTGATTCCAGCTTGTGCTTCATCCAGTCCAGCATTTCACATGATGTACTCTGCATAGAAGTTAAATAAGCAGGGTGACAATATACAGCCTTGATGTACTCCTTTTCCTATTTGGAACCAGTCTGTTGTTCCATGTCCAGTTCTAACTGTTGCTTCCTGACCTGCATATAAGTTTCTCAAGAGGCAGGTCAGATGGTCTGGTATTCCCATCTATTTCAGAATTTCTACAGTTTCTTGTGATCCACACAGTCAAAGGCTTTGGCATAGTCAATAAAGCAGAAATAGATGCTTTTCTGCAACTCTCTTGCTTTCTTGATGATCCAGCGAATGTTGGTAATTTGATCTCTGGTTCCTCTGCCTTTTCTAAAACCAGCTTGAACATCTGGAAGTTCATGCTTCACGTATTGCTGAAGCCTGGCTTGGAGCATTTTGAGCATTACTTTACTAGTGTGTGAGATGAGTGCAATTGTGCGGTAGTTTGAGCATTCTTTGGCGTTGCCTTTCTTTGGGATTGGCATGAAAACTGACCTTTTGCAGTCCTGTGGCCACTGCTGAGTTTTCCAGATTTGCTGACATATTGAGTGCAGCACTTTCACAGCATCATCTTTCAAGATTTGAAATAGTTCAACTGGAATTCCATCACCTCCACTAGCTTTGTTCATAGTGATGCTTCCTAAGGCCCACCTGACTTCACATTCCAGGACATCTGGCTCTAGGTGAGTGATCACACCATCATAATTATCTGGGTCATGAAGATCTTTCTGGTATTCTTGCCACTTCTTCTTAATATCTTCTGCTTCTGTTAGGTCCATACCATTTCTGTCCTATATTGTCTCCATCTTTGCTTGAAACATTCCCTTGGTGTCTCTAATTTTCTTGAAGAGATCTCTAGTCTTTCCCATTCTATTGTTTTCCTCTATTTCTTTCATTGATTACTGAGGAAGTCTTTCTTATCTCTCCTTGCTATTCTTTGGAACTCTGTATTCAAAAGGGTATATCTTTCCTTTTCTCCTTTGCCTTTAGCTTCTCTTCTTTTCTCAGCTATTTATAAGGCCTCCTCAGACAACCTTTTTGCCTTTTCACACTTCTTTTTCTTGGGGATGGTCTTGATCACTGCCTCCTATACAAGGTCATGAACCCCCATCTTCCTGCTTGTTACTCTGTCTTCTTATTTCCGATGTCCTCTTACTTCCCAAGATGGCAGAGTAGAAGGATATGCGGTCATCTTCTCCTGCAAGAACTCCAAAATTACAACTCACTGCTGAAGAACCATTGACAGAAGAATGTTAAATCACACCAAAAAAAGATACCCCACATCAAGGGCAAAGGAGAAACCCCAGCAAGATGGTAGTAGGGGCAAAATCACATTTAGAATCAAACCCCATACTTGCCAGATACGCTCGAATGGTTCAAACAAACCTCATGCACACCAAGGCCCAAAGACCCCCCAGAGACTGAGCCAGAGCTGGGTCTGAGTGTCTCCTGTGGAGGTACAGGTCAGCAGTGCCCTACGGCAGGGGCAGGGGCTCTGAGTGCAGCAGACCTGGATATGGCATTAACCCCATCATAGAACTGCCAGAACTTACACAGGACTGGGGAAACAGACTCTTGAGGGTAACAAATAAAACATTGTGTACACCAGGACCCAGGAGAAAATAGCAGTGACCCCACAAGACACTGACCCAGACTTGCCCATGAGTGTCCAGGAGTCTCTGACAGAGGCATGGGTTGCTATGGCCTCCTGCAGCATCGGGGGCACTGAGTGGGGCAATGGGTGTGCAGGACCTTTTGAAAGAGATGGCAAAGGACAGAAATAGTATGGACCTGACAGAAGCAGAAGATATTAAGAAAAGCTGGTGAGAATACACAGAAGAACTGTACAAAAAAGATCTTCATGACCCAGTTAATCATGATGGTGTGATCATTTACCTAGAGCCAGACATCCTGGAATGTGAAGTCAGGTGGGCCTTAGGAAGCATCACTATGAACAAAGCTAGTGGAGGTGATGGAATTCCAGTTGAACTATTTCAAATCTTGAAAGATGATGCTATGAAAGTGCTGCACTCAATATGTCAGCAAATCTGGAAAACTCAGCAGTGGCCACAGGACGGGAAAAGGTCAGTTTTCATTCCAATCCCAAAGAAAGGCAATTTCAAAGAATGCTCAAACTACCGCACAATTGCACTCATCTCACACACTAGTAAAGTAATGCTCAAAATGCTCCAAGCCAGGCTTCAACAATATGTGAACCGTGAACTTCCAGATGTTCAAGCTGGTTTTAGAAAAGGCAGAGGAACCAGAGATCAAATTGCCAACATTCGCTGGATCATCAAAAAAGCAAGAGAGTTGCAGAAAAGCATCTATTTCTGCTTTATTGACTATGCCAAAGCCTTTGACTGTGTGGATCACAAGAAACTGTAGAAATTCTGAAATAGATGGGAATACCAGACCACCTGAGCTGCCTTTTGAGAAACCTGTATGCAGGTCAGGAAGCAACAGTTAGAACTGGACATGGAACAACAGACTGGTTCCAAATAGGAAAAGGAGTACATCAAGGCTGTATATTGTCACCCTGCTTATTTAACTTCTATGCAGAGTACATCATGTGAAATGCTGGACTGGATGAAGCACAAGCTGGAATCAAGATTGCCAGGAGAAATATCAATAACCTCAGAAATGCAGGTGACACCACCCTTATGGCAGAAAGTGAAGAAGAACTAAAGGGCCTCTTGATGAAAGTGAAAGAGGAGAGTGAAAAAGTTGGCTTAAGACTCATCAGTCAGAAAACGAAGATCATGGCATCTGGCCCCATCACTTCATGGCAAATAGATGGGGAAACAGTGGAAACAGTGTCAGACTGTATTTTGTGGGGCTCCAAAATCAATGCAAATGGTGACTACAGCCATGAAATTAAAAGACACTTGCTCCTTGGAAGGAAAGTTATGACCAGCCTAGACAGCATATTAAAAAGCAGAGACATTACTTTGCCAACAAAGGTCTGTCTAGTCAAGGCTATGGTTTTTCCAGTAGTCATGTATGGATGTGAGAGTTGTACTATAAAGAAAGCTGAGCACTGAAGAATTGATGCTTTTGAGCTGTGGAATTGGAGAAGACTCTTGAGAGTCCCTTGCACTGCAAGGAAATCCAACCAGTCCATCCTAAAGGAGATCAGTCTTCGGTGTTCATTGGAAGGACTGACACTAAAGCTGAAACTCCAATACTTTGGCCACCTCATGCAAAGAGTTAACTCATTGGAAAAGACCCTGATGCTGGGAGGGATTGGGGGAGGGAGGAGAAGGGGACGACAGAGGATGACATGGCTGGATGGACATGAGTTTGAGTAAACTCCAGGTGTTGGTGATGGACAGGGAGGCCTGACGTGCTGTGATTCACGGGATCCCAAAGAGTCAGACCCGACTGAGTGACTGAATTGAACTAAACTGAACTGATAGGATGGATGCCATGATCTTAGTTTTCTACCCTAAAAATTAGAAGTTTTAGGGTTTAAATGAAAGTAAGAGTTTCCTGTTTGTAAGTATGTGTAGGTATACTCAAAAAAAGGAATACCCTGGTCCTTGTTCTTCAGTATAAAGAATTATCCTTTAGATATAGATGAATTACTTAGCAATTTATCATAACAGATTTTAGTGTGAAATTTTTTTTTCCTTCTGGAATCACAATTGTTGTATTTGTGATTCCTCATTTGTTCTCTTGATTGAAAATTATTTTAATCCTAGTATTTTTAGTTCTTTTTTGTTACTGTTTTCTTATTCCATGTTTTAAGACCAGAGGGTAAAATATGCTTCTTGTGTCCTGGCTAGATAAGGCAAACATGATCCATGTGGTCATCTGATAGCTACAGTATTCTCTACAGATATCAGCTAGGTGCCAGGCACTGGACTAAATAAGTAGCACCAAGTTCCTGTCTCCAAGAGGTTTACCTTGTCACAGTGAAGGTTAGAAAAATTTGGATTATGAGAATGAAGGAAAAAGATTATAAATTTTATCTTGTCCCCTCCTTCAGGAGTAAGTGCATTCTCCTTATTTCAGAAAGAAAGTGAAAAGTGAAATTTAAGTCGCTCAGTCGTGTCGGACTCTTTGTGACCCCATGGACTGTAGCCTACCAGGCTCCTCCGTCCATGGGATTTTCAAGGCAAGAGTACTGGAGTGGGTTGCCATTTCCTTCTCCAAGGGATCTTCCCGACCCAGGGATCAAACCCAGGTCTCTTGCATTGTAGGCAGACTGCTGTGCAAATAACAGTCACCAATACAATCAAATAGAAATTCTATTTTAATGTCACATTTACTGACACACAATATTTATAAATTTGCGGTGATTCTTTGAAACAGAATTCACTGCTTTATCTCCTGTGGTAAGGTTCAAAAAGCCAAGAACACTAAGTCAGGGCTTCTGCCAACTAGCCTTGCATTAGGAAGAAGTGTTTATTAGTTCCAAAAAGTAGCATGTAAATCAAGCATTCCTGTGTGCTGAGCAGGCCAGCAATCTGGACACAACGCAGTGATAAACTGATCTCAACTGTGGGGCCGCTGAACTTCTAAGCCCTTTTGTCAAAAAGTTGTCATTTCTGTATAGCTATCTGAATGGCAGCTCAGAAAATAAAGCCCAGAAAATCAGCAGCTGATCCTCTGTTAAATAAGTGGTGGTAACATTTTCCGGTTGTTATCCTTCAGAAAACCTGAGCTGGTGTCAGGATTAGCCTCAAAAGTAAACGGGCTGGAGATCACTCTTATTCCCAGTTGTAATCATGATGGCTAAAATAATCTAAAAAACTATATCTGGTTAAACCGATGGCATTATGTCCCATATCAGATTTAAGTCAATAAGTAAATAGATGAAACTGGAGACTATGAAAAATACTGAGAGAGCCAGGAATGGGTGATAGTTTTTGTTCTGGATTTGTTGCTTGGCTGCCTTCTCTGGGAGAACAATAGGAAGTGCCCTGAGTCAACAGCAGCACACATTGTCCTGGGCAAATGGACAAGTGTCCACCCGGGGGTGTGACACTGTCCAGGGAGCTCTGATCTCTGACTAGAAAGTGTCATTGAAGTTGTCATTATGAGGTCTCTCCTGCAAAGAAACACAGCCTGGCTGCTTGCACTGCTTAAAGCATCTCTCTCTCTCTCACACACACACACACACTCACAAACACACAGACACACAGACAAACTTATTTGGTCAATTTTCTCACCAAAGGAAAATTTACACATCTATGTACTTAGTCTTTGCAAAGCAGCTTCTTACTCTATTTCTCCACATTAAAAGTGATTAGTTATTTTATTCTGAGAAGTTTCGGGCTCACAGAAAGCATGGAAAGCAATATAAAGCTATTTTATTCTGAAAAGTTTCAGGCTCACAGAAAGCATGGAAAGCAATATAACAAAGACATTGGTGCACACTGTTCAGAAATAATGCATGTTAACCATGTATTTTATTTGCTTCAGATTTTTGAAGACATTAGAAACTAGAGACAGTGTTCCTTTGTGTCATCCTGCTTCCCGGCTTCCATCTCCAGAGACGAACATCATCAGAAAATCCCTGATATTTGTCTTTTTTCACTCAACAATGTTTTTGAGAACTATTCATAGGGAAGCATTTAGATCCAGTTTATCTGTTCATTATATCAGATGAGGAGCTATTCTACAATTTATTCACTTATTTAAATCTTTTTCTTCCCCACCTCCTTTTGGCAATAATAAAGAAAGCTACTGTGAGCATATATGTACACATCTCCTTGTACCAAAACAATGTTCTCTATGGTGTATTTCTACAAGTGGAATTGCTGGTTGGTACATACCATGTATAGATTTTTACCTTTATCAGCTATTGCCAAATTGGCCTCCAAAGTTGCTCCAATGTGCATTACTAGTCATGTGTTAGAGATTCCATTTCTTTACATGGTCACTAATACCAAGTATTATCAGACTTCTAAAGCATTAAAGTATTACTTGATAGGGTGCAAAATATGTTTTCATTTGCATTTTTCTGATTACTGATGAAAGTGAAAGTCGCTCAGTTTTGTCTAGCTCTTTGCAACCCCATGGACTATACAGTCTATGGAATTCTCCAGGCCAGAATACTGGAGTGGGTAGCCGTTCCCTTCTCCAGGGGATTTTCCCAAACCAGGGATCAAACCCTGGTCTCCCACACTGCAGGCAGATTCTTTATCAGCTGAGTCATCAGGGAAGCCCAAGAATACTGGAGTGGGTAGCCTATGCCTTCTCCAGCGGATCTTCCCAACTTGGGAATTGAACCAGGGTCTCCTGCATTGCCAGTAAATTCTTTACCAGCTGAGCTACCAGGGAAGCCAATTACTGATGACCCAAAATTTTTTCGTATTTTTTGGCCATTTAGGTTCTCTCTTCTATAAATTGCCTGACTGTGTCCTTGCTCATTTTTCCATTCTGTTACTTGTATTTTCTTGTAGAGCCAAACAAGTTCTCTTTAATACTCTTGATATTATGATTTGGGGCTGTATGAGTGGCAAAGGTCTTTTAGAGTTTGTGGTTTGTCTTTTGACATTATTTATGGGGCCTTTAATTGTGTAGAAATGACTCAACATTCATAAACTAAGATCATGACATTTGGTCCCATCACTTCATGGCAAATAGAAGGTGAAAAAATGGAAGCAGTGGCAGATTTTATTTTCTTGGGCTCCAAAATCACTGCAGATAGTGACTGCAGCCATCAAATTAAAAGACATTTGATCCTTGGAAAGAAAGCTATGACAAACCTAGACAGCATAGTAAAAAGCCGAGATATCACTTTGCTGACAAAGTACATATACTCAAAGCTATGGTTTTTCCAGCAGTCATGTATGGATGTAAGAGTTGGACCACAAAGAAGGCTGAGTGCCAAAAAATTGTTGCTTTCAAATTGTGGCGCTGGAGAAGACATTTGAGAGTTCCTTGGACTACAAGGAGATCAAACCAGTCAGTCCTAAACCCTGAGTCTTCACTGGAAAGTTTGGTCACCTGATGTGAAGAGCTGATGCATTGGAAAAGACTCCGATGCTGGGAAATATTGAAGGCAAAAGAAGAAGGGGATGACAGAGGATGAGCTGGTTAGATAGCATCACCGACTCGACAGACATGAATTTGAGAAAACTATGAGAAATAGTGGAGGACAGAGGAGCCTGGCGCACTACACTCCGTGGGGTCACAAAGAGTTGGACATGACTGAGCAACTGAAAAACAACAACAATTACATTTTAATGACTTCAGTTCAGTTCAGTCGCTCAGTCGTGTCTGACTCTCTGAGACCCCGTGAACCGCAACAAGCCAGGCCTCCATATCCATCACCAACTCCCAGAGTTTACCCAAACTCATGTCCATTGAGTCAGTGATGCCACAGATGGGTGGCATCTCATCCTTTGTCGTCCTATTCTCCTCCTGCCCTTAATTTTCCCCAGCATCAGGGTCATTTCAAATGAGTCAGATCTTCACATCAGGTGGCCAAGGACTGGAGCTTCAGCTTCAACATCATTCCTTCCAGTGAACACCCAGGACTGATCTCCTTTAGGATGGACTGGTTGGACTTCCTTGCAGTCCAAGGGACTCTCAAGAGTCTTCTCCAACACCGTGATTCAAAAGCATCAATTCTGCTTATAGTCGAACTATCACAAGACCACTGGAAAAACCATAGCCTTGACTAGACAGACCTTTCATGACAAAGTCATGCTTTTTAATATGCTATATAGGTTGGTCATGACAATGTCTCTGCTTTTTAATATGCTCTCTAGGTTGGTCATGACTTTCCTACCAAGGAGTAAGCATCTTTTAATTTCATGGCTGCAATCACCATCTGCAGTGATTTTGGAGCCCCCCAAAATAAAGTCTGACACTGTTTCCACTGTTTCCCCATCTATTTGCCATGAAGTGATGGGACTGGATGCCATGATCTTAGTTTTCTGAATGTTGAGCTTTAAGCCAACTTTTTCACTCTCCTCTTTCACTTTCATCAAGAGGCTTTTTAGTTCCGCTTCACTTTCACCATAAGGGTGGTGTCATCTGCATATCTGAGGTTATTCATATTTCTCCCAGAAATCTTGATTCCAGCTTGTGCTTCTTCCAGTCCAGCATTTCTCATGATGTACTCTGCATAGAAGTTAAATAAGCAGGGTGACAATATACAGCCTTGACGTACTCCTTTTCCTATTTGGAACCAGTCTGTTGTTCCATGTCCAGTTCTAACTGTTGCTTCCTGACCTGCATACAGGTTTCTCAAGAGGCAGGTCAGGTGGTCTGGCATTCCCATCTCTTTCAGAATTTTCCACAGTTTATTGTGATCCACACAGTCAAAGGCTTTGGCATAGTCAATAAAGCAGAAATAGATGTTTTTCGAGAACTCTCTTGCTTTTTCGATGACCCAGCAGATGTTAGCAATTTGACCTCTGGTTCCTCTGCCTTTTCTAAAACCTGCTTGAACATCTGGAAGTTCATGGTTCACATACTGCTGAAGCCTGGCTTGGAGAATTTTGAGCATGACTTTACTATCATGAAAGATGAGTGCAATTATGCGGTAGTTTGAGCATTCTTTGGCATTGCCTTTCTTTGGGATCAGAATGAAAACTGACCTTTTCCAGTCCTGTGGCCACTGCTGAGTTTTCCAGATTTGCTGGCATACTAAGTGCAGCACTTTCACAGCATCATCTTTCAGGATTTGAAATAGCTCAACTGGAATTCCATCACCTCCACTAGCTTTGTTCGTAGTGATTCTTTCTAAGGCCCACTTGACTTCACGTTACAGGATGTCTGGCTCTAGGCTAGTGATCACACCATCATGATTGTTTGGTTCATGAAGATCTTTTTTGTACAGTTCTTCTGTGTATTCTTGCCACCTCTTCTTAATCTCTTCTGCTTCTGTTAGGTCCATACCATTTCTGTCCTTTATCAAGCCCACCTTTGCATGAGATGTTCCCTTGGTATCTCTAATTTTCTTGAAGAGATCTCTAGTCTTTCCCATTCTGTTGTTTTCCTCTATTTCTTTGCATTTGTCGCTGAGGAAGGCTTTCTTATCTCTTCTTGCTATTCTTTGGAACTCTGCATTCAGATGTTATATCTTTTCTTTTCTCCTTTGCTTTTGCTTCTCTTGTTTTCACAGCTATTTGTAAGGCCTCCTCAGACAGCCATTTTGCTTTTTTGCATTTCTTTCCCATGAGGATGGTCTTGATCCCTGTCTCCTGCACAATGTCACGAACCTCCATCCATAGTTCATCAGGCACTCTGTCTATCAGATCAAGTCCCTTAAATCTATTTCTCACTTCCACTGTATAATCATAAGAGATTTGATTTAGGTATTCACTATAAACAAAGCTAGTGGAGGTGATGGAATTCCAGTTGAGCTATTTCAAATCCTGAAAGATGATGCTGTGAAAGTGCTGCACTTAGTATGCCAGCAAATCTGGAAAACTCAGCAGTGGCCACAGGACTGGAAAAGGTCAGTTTTCAAGCCAATCCCAAAGAAAGGCAATGCCAAAGAATGCTCTAACTACTGCACAGTTACACTCATCTCACACGCTAGTAAAGTGACGCTTAAAATTCTCCAAGCCATGCTTCAGCAATATGTGAACCGTGAACTTCCAGACGTTCAAGCTGGTTTTAGAAAAGGCAGAGGAACCAGAGATCAAATTGCCAACATCCGCTGGATCATCAAAAAAGCAAGAGAGTTCCAGGAAAACATCTATTTCTGCTTTATTGACTATGCCAAAGCCTTTGACTGTGTGGATCACAAGAAACTGGACAATTCTGAAAGAGATGAGAATGCCAGACCACCTGACCTGCCTCTTGAGAAACCTGTATGCAGGTCAGGAAGCAACAGTTAGAACTGGACATGGAACAACAGACTGGTTCCAAATAGGAAAAGGAGTACGTCAAGGCTGTATATTGTCACCCTGCTTATTTAACTTCTATGCAGAGTACATCATGAGAAATGCTGGACTGGAAGAAGCACAAGCTGGAATCAAGATTTCTGGGAGAAATATGAATAACCTCAGATATACAGATGACACCACCCTTATGGCAGAAAGTGAAGCGGAACTAAAAAGCCTCTTGATGAAAGTGAAAGAGGAGAGTGAAAAAGTTGGCTTAAAGCTCAACATTCAGAAAACTAAGATCATGGCATCCAGTCCCATCACTTCATGGCAAATAGATGGGGAAACAGTGGAAACAGTGTCAGACTTTATTTTGGGGGGCTCCAAAATCACTGCAGATGGTGATTGCAGCCATGAAATTAAAAGATGCTTACTCCTTGGTAGGAAAGTCATGACCAACTTAGATAGCATATTAAAAAGCAGAGACATTACTTTGTCAAGAAAGGTCCATCTGGTCAAGGCTATGGTTTTCCAGTGATCATGTGTGAATGTGAGAGTCGGACTATAAGGAAAGCTGAGCGCAGAAGAATTGATGCTTTTGAACTGTGGTGTTGGAGAAGACTCTTGAGAGTCCCTTGAACTGCAAGGAGATCCAACCAGTCCATCCTAAAGCAGATCAGTCCTGGGTGTTCATTGGAAGGACTGATGTTGAAGCTGAAACTCCAATACTTTGGTTACCTGATGTGAAGATGTGACTCATTTGAAAAGACCCTGATGCTAGGAAAGATTCAGGGCAGAAGGAGAAGGGGACGACAGAGGATGAGATGGTTTGATGACATCACTGACTCAATGGACATGGGTTTGGGTGGACTCCGGGAGTTGGTGATGGACAGGGAGGCCTGGTATGTTGCAGTTCATGGGGTCACAAAGAGTCGGACACAACTGAGCCACTGAACTGAACTGAATGGTCTAGTGGTTTCCCCCCACTTTCTTCACTTAAGTCTGAATTTGACAATAAGGAGCTCATGATCTGAGTCACAGTCAGCCCCCAGTCTTGATTGGCTGACTGTATAGAGCTTCTCCATCTTTGGCTGCAAAGAATATAATCAATCTGGTTTTGGTTTTGACCATCTTGTGATGTCTATGTGTACAATTTATCATTTGTGTTTTTTTTTATTGCGGTAAAATACACATAGCATAACATTCACCATTAGTGAGGTTTAGTACATTTACAATAATGAACAATCATCATTATCTAGTTCCAGAATATTTTTTATAGTTATAAAAGAGACCCCATACTCATTAAGCAGTGACTCCCTGTTCTCCCCTGATCCAGGCCCTGGGAACCACTAATCTGCTTTCTGTATTTATGAATTTGCCCATTCTGTATATTCCATGTGACTGGAACTATATACTATGTGCCCTTTTGTGATTGGCATCTTTCACTTAGCTTGTTTTCAAGGTTCATCCATGTTACAACAAGTATCAGTACCTCATTCCTTTTTACGGCTGAATAATATTGATTTGTATGGATATACCACATTATGCTTATTCATTCATCAGATTAACATTTGGATTGTTTCCACATTTTGGCCATTGTGAATAGTGCTATTATGAACACGTCCCTACAATTATCTGTTTGAATGTCTGTTTTCAAATTTGGGGGTATATTCCTAGGAGTGGAATTGCTGGGTCATATGGAAATTCTTTGTGTTGCTTTTTGTGGGACTTCTGAAATGTCTTCCACGACAGCTACACCAATTTACATTCCTACCAGCAATATAAGAGGGATCTAATTTCTCTACATCCTCACCAACACTTGCTATTTTCCATTTAAAAAAATTATTTTGATTGCCATTCTAAGGAGTGTCAGTGGTATCTCATTATGGCTTTGACTTGTATTTCCTTAATGGCTAATCATGTTAAGCGTCTTATTCTTGTTGGCTTTTTAATATCTTCTTTGGAGAAATGTCTATCAAAGTCCTTTGCCCATTTTAAAAATGAATTGTCATAGCTCTTTATATATGCTGGAAGATCAGATTTCTACTTTGTTGAGTTTTTAATCTTTAAGTCGTGTAACCGTGTTGCAAAGATTAAAATAATAAGAGGAGTCTCCCCCCAAGGGTCCATATCTCAATCCTTAGAACCTTTTTACGGCAAAAGGGACATTGCAGAGCTGATTCAGTTACAATCTTGCAGTGAAGAGATAATCGCATATTATCTAGGTGGACCCAGTGTAATTACAAGGGTGCTTTAAGAGGAAGGCTGGAGGGTCAGAGGCAGAGAAGAAGATGGGGGAAGGATGGGTCAGAGAGAGTGACACGGCCAGGAGCCAAGGGATACTGGCAGCTTTTAGAAACTGGAAGAGGCAAGAGATGGGTTCTTGCCTAGAGCCTCCTTAGGGAACACACCCCACTGACACCTAGATCTTAACCTTTTAAGTCTCATGTACTTCTGATCCCCAGAACAGTAAGCAATGTGTGTTGTCTTAAGACTGTGTTTGTGGTAATTTGTTACAGCAATGATGGAAAAGAAATACACTTGGCTATTCTGGCTCTCTACTCTTCGACATGAATATTAGAATGATTTTATTGTTCTACACACCCACAAATACCACAAAAAAGTACTGATTGGAATTGTATGAAATTTATAGATAAATGTAGTGGGACTTGATATCCGTACTTTACTGAGTCTTTCCACTCATAAGATATCTTTACATTTAGTCAGTCTTTTATGTCTCTCAATTAAGGATGATAATTATCTCCATAAAAGTCTTTCATATCTTTTAATAGATTTATTCTGAATTTTGCTCATTTTTTAAAAATTATATATAATTTAACTTAATATTATATATTTAATTTTTTAAACTCTATTTTCTCTTTGTCATTGTTTGTATATAGAAACACTATAGGCTTTTCCAGACTAATCATTTTTTCACCCAGGAAAATTGCTGAACTTTAAAATAATTATTCTAATAATTTGCCTAAAATGCAAATTGGCATTTCTCATAGAGGCAATCATTACCTACAAACAATGTGTCTTCCTTTTTAATTTTCATATTTCTTGTTTCTGTTTCTTATCTAACTACATTGGTCAGGCTTCCAAACCAATAGAATAGGGTAGTGATAGTATTTCATTCTTGTTCTAGCCAACTAGCTTTGTAGTTACATATATATTTTCCTCTATTTTGAATAATGAAACAACATGTACTGTTCTGGTGATAGCCTGTCCAAACCATGGAGATTAGCAACCTCTCTTACACTATCAGCTCTACAAAGATCTCTCTAGAACGAGCCTCCATCTGTGTACCACTTGTTTTCCTTGGTTCAAAAGACAGCCTTCTTGGGAAAGTTGATTGGCTCGCCCTTACATACTCTGATTATGGTATGAAGTTAAAAATATTCCCAAAGGAAGTTAGAAACCAAATAAATCTTAATCAGAGTATTATTATTTTAAAGGATCACTTTTATTGGTGTAGGAAATCCAGGACAGATTTAATACCTTTTGTGAGGGGTTTCTCCAGTGGCTCCAAGGTGAAGAATCCACCTGCTATGCAGGAAACACAGCAGGAATCACAGGTTTGATCCCTGGGTTGGGAAAATCTCCTGGAGAAGGCAATGGCAATCGACTCCAGTATCCTTGCCTGGAAAATCCTGTGGACAAAGGAGCCTGGCAGGCTACAGTCCATGAGGTCATAAAAGAGTCAAACATGACTTAGGGACTAAACAACAATACCTTTTATGGAGCTCGTACCATCTTCTCAGTGGTGTGAATGACCTGCAGAAGACCTGTGTGCTCTGGAGCAGCACCTGAGCTTGGCTCAGGATTTGAACAAAGTGAATAACAAAATCCAGCCCTTTGTTGGAGGCACAGTGGGTCCAGCCACTGCTTTTCCATGCCAACAAAGTGAACCAGCAAATCCTCAGCAAGTGTGTGACCTGTAATGGTGTCTGTCCCAGCAGCAACATTCTGAGCTTAAACACGGCTGCTGCACCACTTCTGCCTTTCATATTTGGCAAAAAATTTTCTTGTGACCAGCCTGACAGCAGTCGTGAGGAGAAGGGAACTGTGGGAAACAGTTCTAGCTTAACTACATTGACAATAAAAAGCCACCACAATATGGGCTTGCTAGATAATCGAAAAGTATCTCATATATACCACATCATCTGGGCCAAATTTTAAATTTTTTAATAAAAGTCTATTAAGGTTTCATTTGAAAAATATTTCTTGTGTCCCAACATTGGACATTATCCATTATATTTTCCAGAATCCTAAAATCCTTTTTGGAAATAAGATGGATTAAAAAAAATAAACAGTATTCCTATGAGTATGTTTGATTTCCACAGGACATTCCAAAGAAAAGCCTAAAAAAGAATCCTCTTAACCAACATTTGCATGTCCAGAGAAGAAACCTCTCAGTGAACACTTCTATTTACTGATGTTTGGAAACAAGATATACAGTCATAATGATCTCTTCATGAAGAAAACAGAAGTTTCTTATGTATGCAGTTCCTAATTTTTCTCTATTTCTCTCTCTCTTTTTTTTTAGCCAAAGTTAAATGTCCATGTTGGTCCTGAATCTTAGTTAACAATTCTTCTCTCAAAACAGTCTGAGTACAAAACAAAACTTTTAGATAGAGATTTAAAGTGGAAACCTACTAAAAACTTTTTGTATATAGTATGTGGCCTAGTTCATTATTTATGTCACTATTCTGAGATTGAACTCATAAGAAATTCAAACCATAGCTTCTAGTTTTAACCCCTGGGGTATTATTGTTCTTTGGCATAAGGAATGTAAATGTCTATCAGATATCAGTTTTGTTTTATGTTATGCCCTGAGAGAACTTCATATAAAGTAATTTGCCAATGCAGGAGACCCCAGTTCAATTCCTGGGTTGGGAAGATCCGCTGGAGAAGGGATAGGCTGCCCACTCCAGTATTCTTGGGCTTCCCTGGTGACTTAGCTGGTAAAGAATCCGCTTGCAATGCAGGAGACCTGGGTTTGATCCCTGGGTTGGGAAGATCCTGGAGAAGTGAAAGGCTACCCACTCTAGTATTCTGCCCTGGAGAATTCCATGGACTGTCTAGTCTGTGGGGTCACAAACAGTCAGACACGACTGAGTTTCACTTTCACTTTCATGACATATTCTGAAGATCTTCCTGGAATACGTAATTTTGAAAGTGAAAGTGAAGTCACTCAGTCGGGTCTGACTCTTTGCGACCCCATGGACTGTAGCCCACCAGGCTCCTCCGTCCATGGGATTTTCCAGGCAAGAATACTGGAGTGGGTTGCCATGTAATTTTGAGGGTTCCTTATTTAAAGTTATTGCTGAGTTTGGATTCTCAGAGATTTATCTGTGAGACTGAGCTGGGGTTAAGTGTTTTTTGTTTTTTCTCTTAAAACTTGGGTACTGTTTGTAAGATTATTTTCAGGAGAACAAACAACTAGTCTCAGGTATGTTTTTCTATCTGTATTCAGTTTCTTTTACAGATTTGGTTTTGGATCATGATACGATTCCACAGGCAGCAGTGAGATGCATATTATCCCAACTGGGCTCTTGCAAGTTACAACTGGGGCTTCCCTGGTGACTCAGTAGTAAAGAATCCACCTGCCAATGCAGGAGACATGGGTTCGATCCCTGGGTGGGAAAGATCCCTTGAGAATGAAATGGCAACCCACTCCAGTATTCTTACCTGGGAAATCCCATGGACAGAGGAGCCTGGCGGGCTAGAGTCCAATGGGGTTGCAAAAGAGTCAGACATGACCTAGCAACTAAACAACAAAACTACAGTTGATATGGAAAGTGATGGATTCCTTTTAGTAAATAAAAGAAAATATTACAGGCACGCCTTCAGAGGTATATTGTAGTTTAGAGAAAAAGCAGAGTATGGGTTAGTTTTAGTTATCACTGGGTTAGTTTAATTATTACTGGCTGGATTAGTTATTGACCATTATGTTGAATTAGTTTGATTTTCATTAGCGTCATGATAGGAAGAAGAGGTCAAGAATCCCTTCCTCAGAGACTTCAGGACAGGAAGACAGAATCACTGCTGATGGAGGGGAAAGGTCAGCCAAGGCAGGGAGAGGAGAAGCTGGAAGTACCTTGGCCCTGAGACAGGAGTCAGGGGTTGTGTGAGATAAGAGAAGAGAAGCAGCAGAGACTGTCCATCCTTGTTCATCCATTAAGGAGCTTGGATCTCACCTTCAGGATGACAGGGAGCCAATGATGTAAGGAAACTGGTGACTTAGGAACGAATTGGTTCTGGACGGTAGTCACAGATTGGACTCCTAGGTCCTACCGTTACATTGTAGAGGAGGGTTCCATTCATGGAAACATATTTCATGAGAAGAGAAATACCAACCATGAAAATAAACAGAAAAGAAATAATACAAAAGATATGCTTTTACAAATGTGTATAAGAACTATGTAGTGAAGGTTACTTTTAGGGGTTTTGGGCTTTGTTTGGTCTTTTTGCATAAATTGTGCTAAAGCTGTCTTCTTTTCTTTGAAACTCTCTTTGTAGCAAGCATGGGAATATTTTATTTTTCCAAAGACCTTTGGCCTCAATTAAAAATTAGGGTTCTTTGTTCCTAAACTGCTAGCTGACAGATTCATGCATTCACGGAAGAAGTATTTATCCAACCCCCTGCTATGTGAGATATTGTTTTAATGATAAAAAAGACAAAAAATTTTTTATCATGGAGTTTTTTTCCTACTTGAAGAGAAAGAAAATAAACACACACACACATAAACATACATAGTAATGCTAGTTAATGAGAAGGGTGAAAAGACTTGAAAAGAAAAATGAATAGACTGTGGGGAGGAAGAAGAGTGAGAGAAATACATTAGAAAGTTATTTTATTTAAGTTAAGAAAGCGTTTGCTGTGGAAGTGACATTCAAGCAGAAACCTGAATGAAATGAGACTGTCTGGGGAAAGACCTGCATCAATGCCTCCAAATCTGAGTGGAAACAGGTGGGGCAGGTGCCCAAGTCACTGCTTCTTTGGTGATTCTCTGCTGTGAACACAGATGTAGTTCCAATCAGCTACATCACCTCTGACTTCACTGGACTCTTCAGGGTCCCCAGTGAACCTCAACCTTGTTGGTAACATCTGTCAAAGTCATGAGTGGGCACAAATAGGAGGATGCGGGGTTGGCGTTGGTATTGGTGGCACTGGTGGTCTGCATGCGTGCATGCCTCTTATGATCAGAAAGCTTGCAACAGCAGAGGATTGGAACTCAATATACTATAAATATGGGATCTTAATAAAATGATCCTTTAAAAAGTCAATAATGATAATAATCACCAGCATTTTTTAAAGCATGTACCCTGTATTAGACGTTATCTTAAGTATTTTACGTGACCTATTATTTGATTCTTTCAGAACTTCTGTGAGGTGGCAAGTACCTCATGAGAGAGTAAGAAAAGAGATAGAAAGTCTCTTAGTAACTTGCTCAGGGTTACACTGTAAGAGGCAAAGGCGGGGTTTGAAATGTGGTCTGTCTCACGTCAAAGCACAAACTTTATACCAACCACTGTGTAATTCAGTCTCCAAGGCCAACGTGCAGTGTGGAGGGTGGGCAGGCGAGGATGTGCATGCTGAGCAGGAGACAGCACTCCTGACTAATTTCCTGACAACCTCTTCCCTCACCTGGGTGTTCTGCTACATAATCCAAGAGTAAACACAGTCCTTCCATACTTTTGAATGGAGATTTGCTATTGACAGGAAAAGTGAACAGACAGATTTCCCATGAGGAGAAGGTCTTGTGGAAATTCATCTTTAAGAATAATTAATTTCCATTTGTGCAATTCCAAACCTTGTTGCATTTGTGCAGGCTGAATCGAGAAATAAGAAGTATGGAGGGCTACCCCATATATAATGATAAACTTGTGATCCTAAGGAAGCTGGGAAAAAAAAAAACACAAAGTCAGATAATCACGGTAGGAGGCTGGACCTCTGATGGATGAACCGTGTCTTTGGGGCAGAATCATTTTCTCCTATGACACTTACAATTGTCATTAGGTGATGCTGAAATAACTGCATTTTCCTTCCAAATAACTCATATAAATTTAAATAACAGTTCATAACTGCAGATGCATTTGGTTTCCTTTTTCCTAATGGGAACAGGATGATAATTATATACATTCTTTACACCAAACTATTAGCATCATATTAGTGTTTAGTCTGACTTGCTGGTGCGCAGATTGAAAAGGTTAAGAAAACAGCTCTTGGAAAGAGCAGCTTTATGGACCACATCATTCTTCAGCCTGTAAGATAGCTGTCATTAACATTCAGTGTCATTTGTCTTAGTTTTGGTTTTCATTTCATTGCTAATTACTCACAGCTCAAAAACAGAATATATGAGGAAAAATGAATCAGAATGATAGAAATTAGATTCTGATTTTAGTTTGCCTTGTTAGTGTCTCTCTGTATACAACAAATATGACTTTTTTTTTTTGTTTTCTTCCTCTTGCAGGGAGTGTGGCTGCTGTTTTAATTTTTTAAATGTTGAAACAATTGTAAGCTCACAGAAACACTGAAAGTATAGTACATATGACCTTTTTCCTCTGAGTTATTTGAGATTAGGTTTTGGAGGTGATGCAGAGTGAATTTTTAAAACAGAAGAAGGCCCTGAAATCTGTAAGATGCAATTACAAATATGTGGGACATTTGGCCTCTATAAGATACTGTAACATCAGGCCTCAAAACAAAATAGACAACAATCTCTACCTCCTGGAACTCACATTTTAGTGCAAAAACACAGCCCATGAACATTTCAAATATGTTAACTTTAGGTATGTTTGAGGTCACTTACACTGGAAAGTGATCGGGGAGGGTAAGGCAGGGTGGGAGGGATTTTAGGAAGGGGATCAGTAAAGGCCTCACTGAGAAGCCAGCCCTGGGTTAGCATTTTGAAGGTGAGGAAGAGAAAGAGCCATGGCTGTCTGGGGGAAGAGCATCTCTTCCAGATGGAGACAACAGCCAGGGCAATGAGCCTGAAATGGGAGCCTCTGGTGTGCGCCAGGCACAGTACATGGGCTGCTTGGCTGGAGTTAGGAGCAGGGCAGAGAGGTGGGAGAGCAGCCTCGGGAGGAAGGGGGTGTATCCTACAGAGGGAAGAGCTCATTGATCAGATATCTGCATTCCAATCCCAGCATCACCACTCTTAATTAACTTTTCAGGCTGTTGGTTTAAAAAACAATAACCAGGTTTTTTCCTCATGTTATTTGTGTCTTAATCCAAGTCTTTTAAAGCCTTTATTGAATTTGTTACGCTACTGCTTCTGTTTCATGTTTTGGTTTTTTTGGCCATGAAGCACGTGGGATCGTAGCTCCCAGAGTGGGCATTGAACCTGTACCTCCTGCATTAAAGGTCAAGTCTTTACCACTGGACGACCAGGGAAGTCCCCTATAGAGCATTTTAAACAGCAACATTTTAACAGGCTCAAGTAGATAAACTAAAGGCAAGACATTATTTTTAAAAGGCTTTAATACTGATAACACAAGATAATTGTGTTTCCTCACTTTCTTAGCAGCCACTGTGGTTCCCTATAACTTAATCGAGAACACAGAAGAAATTTGTAGAAGGAAGACAGAAATCTGACTCTCTCCGCCTCCCTTAGTTTTCCAAACTGGTGTTTCACAGGAAGATGTGAATATCTGAGTGTTTCCTGTCAGAAATGGGCCTCTGACTCCCCAGTCACCATAATAGGTAGTAAATAGAATGAGGATCTCTAGTTCATAGTTGAGCTCTCCTTTTATCAGAACGCCTACTCACACCAGATGGATTCATTTTTACAGGTCAAAGAGTAGTACACCACAGTACTCCGCCTGGCGTGTTTTAGTTATTGTGTCTTTCATTTTACAAGCAACATGAGGACATTTATTTCTAAAAGCATAAAACGTTAATGTTGGGTTTTCAAAATCTAGGGCTTTTTGGCTTGTTCCTCTGAGCTCTTTACAATGTGGACATGTTGAGTTTTTTAAGAGCTGAAAGATAATCTCAACTATGTCTTTAAAGGTTTAATTGGGCATCTTTTTAATTTTTAAATGTTTAATTTATCATGACATATCAGGCACTGAGATGAGCGTGAGGACTGAATCTTAGAACTCAGATGAGTATTGACCAGTTAATTCTAGCAAAAATAGCTTTTGAGAACTAAAAGTGTGAATTCCAATTTCAAGGAAAAAATTATTCTTTGGGCAGCACCGGCAGTTCAATTCTATATCATCTCAAGGGCCACACTGTTAACACAAAAGACCAAGCTCAACTGGTAAGTTCAAAGCTCTCCATCCCTAGTCTACAGAGGCAACCCAAGAACCATAGGCCAGTGACTAACGAGAAACCAAGGACTCTGTGGTTTCAGGCAGCAAGATCAGCACCGTGATCACAACCGTAAGGGTATCTAACAAGGATGTCCTTAGTGAGCAGCTCACTTCCCTCCTGCACACCCACTTTTCCTCTCTGTAAAGTAGAAAGCCGGCACTTCTTCCATTTGTTCAAGGATATAAAGGTATGACCCAGCTGCTCACAAGGCTTTGTGATCTCAGTTTGCATTAATGGAAAGATAACGTCCGGATCAAGCCAACAACTGACATATCAGCCCTCAGTGCTGGTAAGGCTGGTTTAGAATTATTTCTTGGTGTTTGGTTCTGACCCAACACATTAAGAGGGACATTGGTAACTTGGTATTAGGAGAAGGACAGCAAAATGGTGAGTTGTCATGTAAGGGAGAGTTGAAGAAAGCAGCAATGTTTGGCCTAGAGAAGTCTTGGGCACCGGTTTCAGGAACATGAAAGGTCAGCTGTGGCCCAGGGCTGGATTTGGGGGTCTTGAGAACATGATGTGTAAATGAAATCTGCTCAGTTTCAGTTCTGTGACCGAGCTGTGTCTCCCAGCACTGCACATACCCTGTTTGAGTAACCTTTCAGGTGCTGTCCCCTCTCACCCCGTTCCTTGGCTGCACTGAGAGGCAGGGGCCATGTTTCATGCCCTACTGTCTTCTGTCTCTCTTGGTCTCTTTTATGCTTGCACTTTCCTCTACATTGTCCATGTGTACCAGTTATTGCATTCTCTGAAATGCAAACTCATCCTGCATACATATTATCATCTTCATTCTTGACAGCTGCCCAGAGTTAATAAACAGATACCATGACCGGCCAAGAATGAGCAGTCTAAGTCAGATGTGTGTGAAGAGGTCAGAGGGGACATTCAACCAAGCATCTGAGAAAATGCTAATCCCTATCCTTATTGCACTGTGCTGAATGTCCTGGTTGCACTTACTCATTTAATCCTCAAAATAATCACAATAACTACAGAGATGGATAACTTGATTGGGCTTCCCTAGAGGCTTAGTGGTAAAAGAAAAAAAAGTATCCTCCTGCAATGCAGGAGATGCACAGAAAACTAGGGTTTGACCCCTGGGTCGGGAAGATCCCCTGGAGAAGGAAATGACAATCCACTCCAGTATTCTTGCCAAGGAAAATCCCATGGACTGGAAGACTACAGTTCATGGGATCACAAAAGAGTCAGACACGACTTTGCAACTAAACAACAACAATAATCTTATCTTTATTTAATAGACGAGGAAACTGAGAATCCAAGAGTTTGAGTTACTTGCCTGAGAAAATCACCAGCAGTCTGATACCTGCCTAATATGCCCAGATAAATCTAAAGTTTGCTGAAAGGGGAAAGGTTGAATGTGCGCAGCAAAGATGACAGGGCCCAGTGGAAGGGGGAAAGGGAACAGTCTGCTGGGAACAGCATGCTCCAAAAGGGGATGGAGGGAGGAGAGTAAAGACAGAATAAAGACAAATCCTGTGATAACAGAAAGGGCAACATGGACAGATGGCCTTGGGAGCCATGCTTTGTCCAGCTTTTTTTCCATTCCGTTGAAATTTGCTTATATATATATATATATATATATATATTTTTTTTTTTTTTTTTTTAAGCAGCATTTTACACTATGCAGACTTGCTGAATTGTTATATATATTCTCTATATATAGACACATCCCAGCTTATGTTAGGTTTGGGGATATGGCCTACCTTTAGCACTAACTACTGGTATTTTTCTAGATTTTTCTCACCCCCTCCACCTCTGGTCTTTCTTAAAAGTAAGCTTCGGTTCCTTTCTAAACCAGTATGTGTGACTATCACCCTTTGTTCTGCTTAAGAAGAGCTATTAGGCTGTACTGCTGTGGCTGGGGAAAGCAGGACAATGCTTCAGGCTGATCTCCTTTCTCTCCTCCAATCATATAAAACTCCTCCAGGGTTGGATAAATGTAAATGCTGAGCCTCAAGGGAGCAGGGCCTAGGACAAGGATTTTGGTGGGGGAATCTACAGTATTTTACGCCTCTCCATACACTTGGGGCTGATGCCTATTCCCCAGGCTTGCTGGAGGATATCTATTTGGAGTAGAAGGCAGGAAGAAAGGCTGCCCATGTTGTAGTTTCAATTCTTGTGTTAGCGTAATTTTATTTTATTTTTTAGTAATTTTTATTGGAGTAGAGTTGCTTTACAGTATCGTGTTAGTTTCTGCTGTACAGCAAAGAGAATCAGCTATGCACGTGCATTTATCCTGGCTTTTTTTAAAGACGGTTATTTATTTGTTTAGCTGGGCCAGGTGTCAGTTGCGGCACAGGGGGTCTTTTCATTGCAGAGTGTGAACTCTTGAGTTGTGGCATGTGGGATCTATTTCTCTGACCAGGGACTGAACCCAGGCCCCCTGCATTGGGAGCGCAGTCTTAGTCCCCGCACCACCAGGGAAGTCCCCAAATAGCCCCTCTTGTTTGGATTTCTTTCCCATTTTAGTTACCACAGAACTGTTGGTGCAATTTTTAAAAGAATGTATTTTTAATCTCCTTATGCTGGATATTCTCCACCTGCACTGTGGCCTTCACGACTTTTACTGTCTGGGTTACACTTGGGTTTGGCCAGTGGGAGGAACAGGCAGAAGAGCAGGAAGATCTTCCAGGAAGGTAGTCCCTTGCTCCTTCTCTCCCTCCCTCCCTCCAGGTGGTTCCCCGGCAGCTGTGCTTCCCTGCTTAAGGACAGCTTCTGTTGGGTGGGACACAGCTTTCACGACTCCTCCCTTGTCCCTTCACCCCTGGGAGTGGTAACAGCTTCCAAGGGCTCCTCCACCATCTTTGCTGATTCCTTTAACCCTGCCCTTCCCTCGGTAAATATTTCCTTCAGTCAATAGTCCTCAGTTACTCTTTTGAATGTGCCAGCTGTTTCTGCTGGAATAATCATTTGATCTGTTTGACTTGGCATATTTAAAAGAAAAATGAAACACCAGGATCACAGAGTTAAACCACCCAAATCAACTTTTAATAGTACAAACATTTTATAGGAAATACAAAAATATAATTCAAGAAAATTTACTTACAAATAAAAGTCACAAAAGTTACCAGAAAAGAAGTAACTTTCTGAAATAAAAATTAATGCCCAATACATGGCCTTGTTCCCTGTATACACTAGACTGTAGCTTCTGTGAATTGCTAAAATGACATTTATTTCCATAGTGCGTATTTCAGGTGATCAAACACTTTGTAAATTTAAAAAGAAAGTCAATGATAATGCTGTTAGTATAATGGTTATAGGTATGTTTTAAACATGCAATCAAAGAGGAATTCCAACAGAGTCATGTCTGATAAAGGCAGAAAATGGCCATCCTGAGCAGGCATGGCAAGTCCACACATAATAAATTTCTGCGAAGACTGTTTCTCTGTGAATAATTCAAGTAGGGGCTCTTCTCAAATTCAGAAAACCATTCTTTTTGGCTTAAAATATTAGATTTGACTAAGGGAAGTAATGGAAAAGGAAATGGCAACCCACTCCAGTATTCTTGCCTAGAGAATCCCATGGACAGAGGAGCCCGGCAGGCTACAGTCCATGGGCTCCCAAAGAGTCAGGAATGACTAAGCAACTAAACCAAGGGAAGGAAACAAACCTCTACTTAACTGTGAACTAATTGTCTTCCCCTGCCTTCCAAAGTCATCAAATTCTGAACTTGAAGGTGTTAATTTTTCCTTGGTTCAAAGCAGAGCTGACATTACCTAGCACGAGGGCAATCTGCCTCTGAAAGGGCACTGCTGAGAGCAGGCCAGGGCACCAAGAGCTGAACTGAATCACACTGAGAATGTAGTGATGAGGCTCGGATTTGCCCTCTGCCTGCCCAGGACTTGCAGTCTCTGCTAGTATGGCGATTAGAGGTGGGTGCTGCTTCTGACTCTGGGTTGTCATGGATCCAGACCACTTTGGGAGTCAGGTCTTTCAGAGGCTTTCTATAGTTTCTGAGAAACCACAGGCCTTATTAGGATCTTAGGAAATTCAAGGACACAGTTTAATACCAGAATTTCCCAGTTTTCTCTTGGAAAAGATGATCCAGGGCCACAGTGAAGCATGCGTGCCAAGTTGTCTCAGACGTGTACGACTCTTTGTGACCCCAGGGACTGTAGCCCGCTCTGCTCCTCTGTCCATGGGATTCTCCTGGCAAGAATACTGGGGTGGGTTGCCATGCCCTCCTCCAGGGATCTTCCTGACCCAGGAGATCGAATCCCTATCTCCTGCATTGGCAGGCAGATTCTTTATCACCAGGGCCACCTGAGAAGCCCCACAGTGAGCCACCCAGTAACAATTCAGCTCAGAACAGAACTGCTTCAGCCCATCCCGTTTCTGGACACCTAAAGTTAGGTAGAGTTGCTTTACAGTATCGTGTTAGTTTCTGCTGTACAGCAAAGGGAATCAGCTAGGCATGCGCATTTATCCTGGCTTTTTTTTAAGACAGTTGTTTATTTTTTTAGCTGGGCCAGTTGCGGCATACTGAGTTGAATATTCACTATAGTTTTTCTCTCTTTTCATTCCACTGACTGTTGGGGACAAAGAATAAAATCTAGGTCTTCATTTATTATAATTCAGTTTTCTGATATACCAGACTAAGTTCTGTGTTTTTTATTTAACTTGAAAATGAGTCAGCAAACTTAAACAGGTACGTCTGATGTGATGTGATTTTTAAAAAGCAAATATTTACATATCTAATATAAGTAATTTTTCTATTACTTTGAAATTTCCATTAATAGTAATTTACTATTACATAAGATTTTAACTTTCAATTCCTTCTATGTAAATATCAGTGCAAATAAAATTTCAGGATTTAGTCATTTAACACAGTGCAAGGAACAGGAATATACTAGGAAACAAAGCTCTGGAAATCTCAGTTCTCAAATGGCTTAAACTCATATTTTGGGACCACAGAGTGAACAATTTTGTTTCCACTAGTGATATTATGTCCAAGTTTGTGCTTTTTTTTCTTTTTAAATTTCTCAGGCATTATTCAAAAATTTGGGGGGATGATGAGGTAGGGTGAATGATTGTAGGTAACATTTTTATTTGGAGGAAGAAAAGTCATCTGATAAAAGAAATTAATCTTCCAGATCCAGAGTAACTTTAGCATTTTATGTTCAGGAATTACCCATGAGCCTAATTAGTCTGTAGACTAATTTAGAACAATTTCTTATCTTGGTGGACAGGGAAGCTTTATTTACATGTCCAGATTTTAGCTAAGTTAAACTTAGCCTGGTTTGTTTAAATTAGTACAAAAGCAAACCATTCATTTATTCTTTTTAAAATAAGGGATAATTTGATATAGATTCTGTCATAATACACTGATTTCTAAATTGGTTTGGAATCACTCTTAAGTGATCATCTAGTCTGATAACTACTTATAGGAAATAGTTTTGTGTAAGCAATTCAGTGAGACTTTGAAAAACTAATATTCTTTTTTGGTTTTTATTACAGCTAGGTTGTAATGACACTCACTGCAAAAAATAAAATAAAATAAATAAAGTGTCCACTATATTGAAGATCATGCTATAAGGGGAAAAATTTCCTCTAATATCAAGTATTGTGTTGAATATTTCAAACTCTAATTTGCAATGCAATCACACTTTAAAAATCTGCTAAATTAAATTTTAAAACTCCACTTTTATCTAATTTTTAAAATTAGTATATCCACACAAACTATAAATTTCTATTTGGGGGGAATTCATCATATACTATTCCATTCTCAAATCTTTTGTTTTATAGCTTATTTTTGTAACATTTCAGATGAGTTTATACTATAACTAAGATATGATTAAACAGTGCAAATTCACTGAAATATTTTGATGCTGAATTTATACAATGCCAAACACTTAGATTTAGAAATATATTAAGATATGACTCACTGTATGATTTCCTATACAGCATGAGTCGAGTCATGTTTCCCAGATAAACATACAGATGAATTTTGCTACAACACAATCATCCTATAAAGTATGTTAATCACAGCCTCAACATCAGCATTAAAAGAGTTCAGTGTAGCTGAAGAACTGACCAGATTTTTCAATTTTTAATTCTAATATTTGCCTCAGACATAGCCACATACACCCTTCCCTGAAAATAAAAAGTAGAATATTAATGAGAATTACTTCTCTTAATAGTCTACTATTTATCGCTGAGAGGAAAATTCCTAAAGTCCTTTTAGTTACCATTAGCTTGACAGATGTTATAAAATAAATAACCTGACACTCTGACACACATCTTCTCATGGATGGTGAAAAAAGCTGACATTAACCAACTGAGCCTACTCTTCTATGAGTAATACTATCGTGACAAGACCGTGCTCCCACATATACAAACATACAGTACAAAGTACTTATGATTTTCAAACTCATTGTCCAAAGAAACGGTTTGATAAGCAATCACAAGACACCAGGCTTGGTTGCTTGCCCATATCCACCTCCTAGAGAATACATAAGTTTTATCTGGTTAGACTGTACACTGTTATGTTTATAATGGTACTAGCCTAGAAGATTAAAACAGAAAACACAGTAACTATTTAGGGTTTTAAACAAATTACAAAACTACATGCTTTCTCATTCAACAAGAAAGCTTAAATCAAAAGGCACGGGATCATAAATGGTTGTTCCTCCAAAGACCATGAACATGCTCCTTGAGGGTAGGTTTAATAGATCCGTCCGACACCTTGCAAGAAGTGCCTTGTCAGCACATCTATAGCCCAAACCACTCCTGAAATGTTTGTTTGCTCTGTTTCGTTAGGGTAACGTCATTGTGTTTATAAACTAACTTTTTCCATTTCTCTTAGGAACCATTTCAAAATGATCTTCCAGATGGTGGTTAACTAGCACTTCTTAACTACCATCCTCAAAGGTCAATCTGTTTACTGGCATTTGACTGCGTAGAGCAGGAAACTTGTGTCGCTTCTTGTGTTCTTAATGAAACCCGACAGCAGAGGACTGAACGCAGTAGTCTCAGAACAGGAGGTCTCAGGATGGCAAAGACCCAAGGGTCAATTATTGAGTTAATTGATAAAAATCTAAGAGCTTGGAGGTCCCACTTTTCTTTCCGGGAAGAGTTTTCATTCATATATGCAAAAATCTGTAAGAAGCAAAAGGGGGGAAAGATGTCAGTTTTATATTGTAGCAGTAGATAGGCAGCTTCGACCAGGTGCAATTTCTTAAGGCTGAAAAGCAAAATGTGTTTTGTGTGGTGGTTGTGGTCCTGAGAGGGAAGTTGCAAAATCTCACCCCTCTCACACAAGTTTATGCCTCAGGGACACTCTGAAACAGAAGTATTGTCTCCTTTTGATAGATGGGGAAGTGAGGGAATAACAACTTGTAGCACTTACTTTCAAATACTGAATTATGATAATTCAGTGAGAGAGGGCACACAACAGACCTTATGTTCTCGCCACTGGGCTGCCTGGGTTTGAATCCTGGCTCCAAAAATAGCTCTGGGACCATAGGTAAGAAAACTAACCTCTTTGTGTCGCCCTTTCTACATCTTTAAAATGAATGACAATGATAATGATACCTATTCTTGGGATTGTTGGGAAGATGACAGGAAGTTATCCGTGTCAGCTACTGCAAAAAGTGCTCCCTTAAAACGTGCCCCACAACGATGGTCCTTATTATCTTCATTTCACCAGCGAGGACACCATAGGGCAGAAACAGTAAGGGATCTGTCCAAGTTGCCAGAACTGGTTAGTGGACAGCTCAGGACACAAAGGTTGACAAAGGTCTATATGGTCAAAGCTATGGTTTTTCCAGGAATCATGTATGGATGTGAGAGTTGGACCATAAAGAAGGCTGAGTGCCGAAGAATTGATGCTTTTGAACTGTGGTGTTGAAGAAGACTCTTGAGAGTCCCTTGGACTGCAAGGAGATCAAGCCAGTCAATCAAAGCTCCAATAATTTGGCCATCTGATGTGAAGAGCCAGCTCATTAGAAAAGACCCTGATGCTGGGAAAGATTAAGGGCAGGAGGAGAAGGGGGTGACAGAGGATGAGATGGTTGGATGGCATCATTGACTCAATGGGCATGAGTCTGAGCAAACACAGGGAGATGATAAAGGACAGGGAAGCCTGGCGTGCTGTAGTCCACGGGTCACAAAGAGTTAGACATGGCTGAGGGACTGAACAACAATAGGACACAAATTCCAAGTCCCCTGACACCTGAGCAGGGCTCACTGTTTGCTACATCCAGGTTGCCTATGTAGGCCAAAGGGCTTCAGAAGAGTCTTAAACACTGGAAAGCTGACACATCATTACACGTTGGCCAATGTTCTCAAAGTGGTATACCAGCTCCCATCTGATTCCTTAGGTATTTAGGGAACAAACAACTTTCTGATCAGATTGCAGAGAATGGAACAGCACATACCTGATAAAGATCATACACTTCCACGTAGCTTACAGAAGAGTGAAACTTGTAAATCATACCCAGTCGTTTGAAGCCAGTTCTTTATAGAGCTCCAGGGCCTTTCTTACCAACTGCAGCGGGTGAGTTAGAGAGCTATTCCTTCTTTCCTCCACTCTTCCTCACCAGAAGAAGAAATAGTTTCTTTCCTATCCCCCTAGTACTTAATTCTGCAGGCATCTGGCAACTGCATATACAAAGCAAATTGCAGGGAGGGAAAGAGTAGTCATCTTTGGGTTGCTTATGTTAGGACAATATCGGGAAGGTTTGGCAGCCGTAGGTGTTTATGCCAGAGAATCTTGGCTTAAGGGAATGGAGAAGAGACTTGGCAGATGAGCAAAGGAAAAAAAAAAAAAAACTGAAGGTGGATGTCCCTGAATATAGAGAGAAGAAAAAAGTTAGGTGGAGATATGCAAGGGAGCAATACTTCTCTTGTCAGCTAAACTGTTTTAGATGAGAAATTTACAGTACTTATATGGTATATTTAAAGAGCAATTTAAATATTTAAATATTGCTCTTTAAATTGTGACTCTTAAAATTGTGCATCTAATTATGGCACAGAATTATCTATAAGGTCTTGAATCCGGCTACAATTCAGTGTGTGTGTGTATATATATAGAGAGAGAGGGCTTCCCTGGTGGCTCAGATGGTAAAGAATCTCCCTACAATGCAGAAGACCTGGGTTTGACCCCTGAGTCAGGAAGATCCCCTGGAGAAGGAAATGGCAACCCACTCCCATATTCTTGCCTGAAGAATTCCATGGACAGGGAAGCCTGGTGGGCTACAGTCTATGGGGTCGCAAAGAGCAGGACACGACTGAGCGACTTTCACTCACTCAAAGAGCCATTTTGGAGTTTTAGAATTCGGGATGATATTGTACATAAACCAGATAGATTAAAATATATTAGTCACTACACACACATACAACTGAGTGTTCTGTCACAGGAAAAGTTTGTAGCTGGGTTTATGACCGAATCTCACCCCAAAACTATAACACTGGATTGTCTAGTGGGCCACACAGAGAGGGCTCAGCTTTCCAGTGTCACAGGTCACATGTGAAGATGAGTCAGGTTTTCAGTGGCAAGATCAGACCATAGTTCCTGGTCTCTTTAGAGTGTGACTGACCAGTGAGAAGTAAAACGTGGTTTCAGAGGATGAAGCAATTCTGTACTTTATTTCCTTTTCATCCACAGTACTGAGCAATTTTTAGAAATGCCTAAAATTTGCATTTTAGGAGGCGGCCAATATGTGCATGCTTAGTCGTCTCCGTCATGTCTGACTCTTTTCGACCTCATGGACTGTAGTCCGCCAAGCTCCTCTGTCCATCGAATTTTCCAGGCAAAAATACTGCAGCAGGTTGCAATTTCCTCCTCCAGGGGATCTTCCCGGCCCAGAGATCAAACCTGCATCTCCCACATTGCAGGTAGATTCTTTTACCCACTGAGCCACCTCTGTACCCATTAAACACTAACTCCTCATTCCCCGCTCCCTTCAGCCAACACTGGATGTTAATTAAAGGCTTACACAATGGATATAGATCAATTAATTAATAATATTTCAGTTATATTCTGGAATTCAGTTTCAGAGGCTGGTAGACTGTATACATGTTTTTGTACATGCTACTAATAAATTTGCTATGAGAAAAATATCAAGGACAAATGTAAACCAGTCAAGTGAGTTTTCATTCCTTAGGACAGACTCTCTACAGGGCTTTGCTAAGAACAGAGAGCTTGTTGTGATACCTACAAAGCAGCACCAATGAAAGTTAGTGTCCTTTAGATTTGTCTTCCATTGAATCCCCACAGCCTCCATATAAAACTTCATCTTGGCACTGACCTGGCACTGTTTGTTTCAGCTACTTTCCTACCTTTAATGCAACTACATAGCACGTTCAGAATTTTAGAGCAAATGAGAACCTTATCTGGCTGCTCATTGAAATCACCTGAGGATCATTAAAAATACTTGGAAAAAAATAATAAAGAGATAAAAATACTCTGATGGCTTTCTCCCTCCCTCAGAGACTCTGATTTTATTAGTCTGGGCTATAACCTGGGTGTCAGGGCTTTTAATGTCCCCCAGGAGATACTAGGGCTTCCCCGGTTGCTCAGTGGTAAAGAATTTGCCTGTCAGTGCAGGAGACATAAGAGATACGGGATCAATCCCTGGGTCAGGAAGATCCCCTAGAGTAGGAAATGGCAACCCACTCCAGTATTTCTTGCCTGGAAAATCCCATGGACAGATGAACCTGGAGGGCTACAGTCCATAGGATGGCAAAGAATCAGACACAACTGAGGATGAATGCATACACAGGTGATACTAACATATTGCAAAGTTGAGACCCACTGCTTTAGACCCTTACCCAGTACCTGAAATAGTTTAAAAGTATCCATCTATCACACGTAACAACAGAAGACCTACTGAGGCCTGGCCAATTAAACCTGACTTGGAGTTTCCAGAGTTCAGTTCCTGATTATTAATATACAATGATTTCTTTTGAAAATGGAATCTTACGGGAAAAGTAGCTAATATTTACTGAATACTTTTGTGTCAGGTCTGGTGATAAACAATTTGTGTCTTGTATTTAATCCTTCTACGAATCTGTAAAAGTGTTATTAGTCCCATTTTTGTAAGAAGGACATCAAGGCTTAGAAGATTAGTTACATTGACCCAAATCACACCATGGGTAAGTAGGGAAGCCTTGCTGTCACAGAAGCAGGACCAGACTTCTTAGCCACTACACACTCTAGCACCATCTGCATAAATACCCTATGATGTGAAGGGTTACATGAAATTCACCACTGACTGATTATGGGTTTGTAGGAGATTTCTTTCCAAATGTGTCACAAAGACTTATGGGTATTACTGCTCCTGTTTATAGATTTTAAAACCATGGCTATCTAAGAAGCTCTTGGCTTTCTTTGGGGCTTTTCTTTCCTCCACACTTTCCACAACAGTGGCAATCACCTCGACCAAGAGTGTAGACATAACACATCACTTCTCTTTAGGGAAATGCCCTATAGTTCTTGCTGTCTACCTTTTTAAAAGTCAATGTAATCCCACCATTTCATATCATATGGAGAAGGAAAAGGTGTCAAGTGAAAATACTCACGTAGAAAAACTTTCTCTTAAAAGGTAAGGTGTATTACAATTCTTTAACAATCCTCAAACAGGAGAATGGATACATGTATAAGTAGGGCTACATCATTACACCTGAAACTATCACAAGATTGTTAATCATCTCCAATATAAAGAAAAAGTTTTTAAAAATCCCCAAATACATCACTGATGATGTTTGAATGATAAGGGCATTCTCGTATTGCATGCATATTAACTCAAAATATCAACAGGCAAAGTTCATCGATTTCTGAATTTCTCTTCCATTACTACTAGAATTGTGATATTGTGCAAGTATGTAATCAACAAGTTTCAAATCAGTTTTACAACCCCTTTCATGTTAAATTTTACATAAAGAGTACCAGGAATGAATGAGGGAAATTCCAGTACTGTTCACTTGTGTTTGTTCTGTATTTGAAAGATCAGATTTCCACTAATCAGATTTACCTAAAAATGATAGCCCTAAAGAATTCTAAAGAAGAAGAAATTTTTAGAATGAGTCAATGGTTCACTCTTGAAATTTTAGAACCGGATAAAATGCATAAGCACTTTATCCTAATGACATGAGGAAAACAGTTTAAAATGACCAGAGGCTATTAACAGTTATTAGTAAAGTAGTGAGAAAGTGGCTAAATATGGGTTGGAAATTAAGAGACAAACAGTATATGAGTCAAGAATGGACGTCTGATGTGTTTCCTGTGTCCTGTCTCATTTCAGAAAGAAAGAAAGTTTCCATCTATCTCTGTGAAATGATAGTAACATCTGATTAGGAATTTATTAATTTATACAATATTCCTTTAATGCAAAAACCGTATGGACTATGTTATTGGTCCTATGCACGATTTTATATTGGATAGCCAAAATAATGCTTTTTTAAAAGATCAATTGAGAAATGTTTAAATGTTTAACAACAAAACTTTATGTGAAGAGTAATCAGATTATTTCTCAATTTAGACCAGTATTTACACTAGTGAATCTTCTAAAATCTCAGACTCAGACTTTTAATGCATAGGTCTGTGCAGAAGCAAAAAGAAACTGCACCTTCGGTCCCAGCTCAGGCCCCTTGATCTGCTATGGAGAAAAAGGTCTTTGCCACTGTATTTTTACAGCTAAAAGTTGAAATTAAGAGACAAAGTGCAGATATTTATAATGTCTTCACAACTCTCTTATAAATCTTGGGTTGATCTTTTCATGGGCTTCCCTGATGGCTTAGTGGGCAAGAAATCCATCTGCAACCCAGAAGACACAGGAGATACAGGTTCAATCCCAGGGTTGGGAAGATCCCCTGGAGGAGGAAATGGCAACCCACTCCAGCATTCTTGCCTGAAAAATCCTATGGACAAAGTAGCCTGGTGGGCTGTAATCCAAAAGGTTGCAGAATCAGACATGACTGATTAACTAATCACAAGCACACAATCTTCTCATATGTTACCCCTGAATAAGTATTTTCTCTCTGATGGTATTGTGGTTAAAAGCATAGGCTCTGTGTTTAAACTGCCTGCCTTGGAATCCTGGCTTGGGACCCAGGGTAAGTTATCTGCCTCATTTGTAAAATAGGAATAAAAATACTACCTAAGTATTCACTAGCTTGGGACCCAGGGTAAGTTATTTGCCTCATTTGTAAAATGGGAATAAAAATACTACCTATATATGACAGATTGTTGTGAAGGTAATGGGTTAATATATGTAAAAATTAGCACTCAAAAATGTTAGCAGTTTTGATGGTGGTAATAATGACCTGAACTCCATTGCAGCATACTGAGCATTTTACATTCAGAGTTTCACTTCCCAAGCTTCGGAAGTCCTAGGCTGGCATTCTTGGAGGAAGCACTAATTGTAACTTGCCCATACCTTGGGACAATGGTTGACTTAGCAGTTCAGGTTTCCTCAACTTCCTACCCCTCTTTCCTCATTCCTGGGGTGCTGAGCAGGCTAGAGTCCCACTGGGTACACAGCTATGAGTTCTCCTTGTTGGGCCAATGGTGCGGCCCACTTCTTGTGTGCTGTGTTAGTCGCTCAGTCATGTCCAACTCTCTGTGGCCCCATGGATTGTAGCCCACCAGGGAAGACCTGTGGCCCACTTTGAGGGCCCAGAAAGCAGTTCTGTTATCTCAAGGAAGAAAGAGGCAGAGAGAGGGCAGATTGCTAGCATTTTCTGGAACACAGAAAATTAGTTAGAATAGTTCATTAATAATTATTTTACATTGATTACATTTGTCAATGATGCTATTTGGATATGTTGGGTTAAATAAAATATTTAAGTTAATAATTAATTTCATCTCTTTTTTTAACATTTTGTTATGTGGCTACTAGAAAACTGGAGAAATGCTGGACTGGATGAAGCACAAGCTGGAATCAATATTGCCAGGAGAAATATCAGTAACCTCAGATATGCAGATGACACCACCCTTATGGCAGAAAGCGAAGAGGACCTAAAGAGCCTCTTGATGAAAGTGAAAGAGGAGAGTGAAAAAGTTGGCTTAAAACTCAACAGTCAGAAAACTAAGATCATGGCATCCGGTCCCAACACTTCATGGGAAATAGATGGGGAAACAGTGGAAACAGTGACAGACTTTATTTTTCTGGGCTCCAAAATCACTGCAGATGGTGATTGCAGCCATGAAATTAAAAGACATTTGCTCCTTGGAAGAAGATATGCCCAACCCAGACAGCTTATTAAAAAGCAGAGACATTACTTTGCCAAGAAAGGTCAGTCTAGTCAAGCTATGGTTTTTCCAGTAGTCATGTATGGATGTGAGAGTTGGACTGTGAAGAAACCTGAGTGCCGAAGAATTGATGCTTTTGAACTGTGGTGTTGGAGAAGACTCTTGAGAGTCCCTTGGACTGCAAGGAGATCCAACCAGTCCATCCTTAAGGAAATCAGTCCTGAATATTCACTGGAAGGACTGATGCTGAAGCTGAAACTCCAATACTTTGGCCACCTGATGTGAAGAACTGACTCATTAGAAAAGACCCTGGTGCTGGGAAAGATTGAAGGTGGGAGGAGAAGGGGACAACAGAAATTGAGATGGTCGAATGGCATCACCAACTCGAGGGACATGAGTTTGAGTAAACTCCAGGAGTTGTTGATGGATAAGGAGGCCTGGCGTGCTGCAGTCCACGGGGTTTCAAAGAGTCGGACACAACTGAGCGACTGAACTGAGAAAATTGGAAATTCCTTCTGTGGCTGGCATTTATGGTTCACAGGGTATTTCTGTTGGGCTGTGCATGCTCTCTTAGAAAAACAAGAGAATTTCTGGAGGCAACCAGAGGCCTTTGCCTTGTCCACCGGAGCCCTGGTTAGGATGTGTGGAAATGATTCCTGCCTTGGGTGGGAGATTGGTGTAGGCCATTTCTTTTTCTATTATTAATTAATTAATTTTTTATTGCAGCATAAAAGCATATAACATAAAATTCACTCTCTCAACAATTTCTAAGTGTATAATAAAATACTGTCACCCACATGTACATTGTTGTGCAAAAGATTCCCCAGAACCTCTCATCCCAATCCTACATGACTGAAACTCTACATCCACAAAACAACTCCTCCCACCCCTCCTCCAGCCCTTGGCGTGCACTGTTTTAGTTTCTGTTTCTATGAGTTTGACTATTTCAGGTACCTTCTATAAGTGGCGCCATACAGTATTTATCCTTCTGTGACTGGGTGTAGGCCGTTTCTGAGCACAATTTTCATGTGCACCAAGTAGAATAAAAGCACATGGGGGAAAGCACCCCCCAGAGACCCATGCCAAGCATTCTGAAATAGCAGAATGTAAAGCACCATTCTGTAGCCTTGACTTTTGAATTGTCAGATAAGCCTTCCAAGAAATAAATTAATTCTGGACAGTGTAGCATTTCATAACATTTAAAGCACTGTATAAATGAAAGTTACAAGTACCAATAATCCATGGATAAAATAAAATTAGTTAATGGTCCATGTAAATGTCCTTATTAAGGGAAGACATAATACTTAATACTGTTCAAATATGTTTTGTGATAGGCATCATCTTCCAAGACTGTGGCAGGTAAGAGAAAGTGTTTATTCCCTGTAGGAGCAATCTTGTGCTTCTGAAGATTAGGAAGTGGAAATGCTAAAACTCAGAGTTCTCATTGCTCTGTAAGAAGTCAGCACTTGCTCAGATACATTCCAGGCTCTGCTACCCATGTTACATCTTAGGAGGTTCAAACTTACAGCATCATGGAACTAACTGCTGGTATTGCCTCCAACCAGGGCAGCACTCAGCCCAGAACCTAGGCAAGGGGTTCTTCCAAGCAACCAGTCTTTCCTCTACTTACCACCATGAACATATTATGAATTTTAATGGCAACCAAGAGTTACATTCCAATATACGTGTAATTTGGGAATCCTGTAAACTAGGTTTTGTTGAACAAGACAATGAAGGCTCTGGATTTCTGCAGTGTGGACCCTTTGCACCTGGGACCATCCTTAATGGCAGCTGGGATGCTACTGGTTGGGCATCACATTCTGCTTTGAGAGAAACAGAAGGCAGAGCCTGGAGAACTGGCACTAGCTGATTGGGGTGGGGTGGAGGAAGGGACTGGAGGCGAACTACAGCTCAGGGCAGTCAGATTGTAACTGACAGCTATCCAAAGGTAGAAGGGACTGCTTCTTCCTCAGATAGGAAGCCAGTCTAGCCTAGTTGACCGGAACTGGCTCTAGGATGGGGTCTGCCCCGGCTTAGTGGAGGGCCAAGACTCCCTCTCAGGGGTGCTGTGTCACTGTACGAGAAACACTAGCACACAGATGCCCATTTGCTGGGGTTAGGGAAGCAGGAAGTAGAGTCAAGGTGAGACTCGAGAGGGGAAGGCGGTAGACCTTTACAAATTAGGTCATATTTTGACAAGTTGTGAAAATCTGTGTGGTGGTGAAAAGGGTGGGAGTAAGAGGAGAGAGTGTAAGAAGGCTGCACCGAGCTCGGCTGTGGAAACCGAGCGAGTGCCTTACCGTGAAAGGCAAGGAGCAGACGGCGAAGGTGATGGTCATGATGGCCAGAAGAATAAGATGGTCCGTCTCCTCCGCCATGGATACCCTTTCCGCTCTCCTGTGGCTGCTGCCCAAGGAGGGTCCGCAGCGGCTTCTCCTGCCCCGGCGGTGCATGCGGATGAGGTTGACGATAACACTGAAGTTGCAGGCGAGCACGGCGATGATGAGCAACAGCAGCAGAGTGGCGTAAAGCCGCAGGTACGTGGTCTGCTTGTGTCCGATGAAGCACCACGTCCCTGGGCTGTACTGGGCATACTTCCAGTGATCCAGCAGCGGCAGGGAGCAGAAGAGCAGGGAGGCTATGTAGATAGTGGGCAGCACAGCCAGACCACTGCGGCGGGTGACTCGGCGCTGGTAGAAGTAGGGGTGTCCGATGGCTAGGTAGCGCTCCAGGGCCATGGCGAAGAGCATGAGCATCGTGGCCAGGCTGAAGAAGGTCATGGAGAAGGCGAAGTAGGTGCACACGTGCCTCTCCGGCCCCAGGGCCACTAGAGTCCGGTTCTGCGCATACGAAGCCAGCACCACGGGGCTGATGAGGCAGGTCCCAAGCAGGTCGGTGAGAACCAGCTCTGTCACCAGCACGTGGAACAGCGAGATGGAGTTCCTGCGCCCCGAGTCCCCCCGCCAGCGGCGCACCAGGAGCGCCAGCGCAATGAGGTTCCCCAGCACCCCGGCCGTGAACATCACGGAGCTGATGGCCGGGCTTTCGCCCGAGGGGAGCCACAGGGGCTCTTCGCGGTTCTCGGACTGGGAGTCGTTGGAAGTGTTGCCCATGGCGGGGTGCCGGGAGGAGAGACGCGTCCTCTTCTCCCGCCGCCGCGCACCTGGCGGGAGGTGGGGTCTGAAAGCCCAAGTGCTACGAGACCCTGAGGGAAGGGGAGGGATCCAAATCCAGAGCCCCCTGCCGGCCCACCGCGCTCACCGAGGGCGGCCTCGGCCCGGGTCTCCTGCGGCTCCCGGAGAGGCCGCGCGGCTGCCGCATCCTACGGTGCTCCGGGCGCCTCTGGGGACCCGCCGCCGCCGCCGCCTCCGCGTCTCCCGGGGTGGCGGCCGTCCAGGGGCGAGAGCCGGCGAGTTGCCGGGAGGCGGACGCGTCACGCTACGAGTCTCTCCCGGCGCGCGGGGGCGGAGACCGGCCGGGCGAGGGGCGCGGGTGGCCGGTGCGAGCAGCGGCCCTGGTCCTTAGCTCGGGCGGCTGCTCGATGCCCACAGGCTGGCTGACCACCGCTGGGACGGTGGTGCATTAGCCCTGGCCGAGGGCTTGGAGGGAGTGCGGGGCACAGTGTGGGGTACTGCGTCCGCACAGCGTTCACGGAAGGCAACGCCAGGGAGAGCAAAGAGACTCAGCAAGCGATAGAGAAGTTGGGAGGACCCAGTACCGTGAGACGTGAAAAAGAAGGCAGCAACAGACACTAAAGACGGCTTGCAGTAAGACCAGTATGTTTGTTTGTTTGCTTGTTTTTAACTTTCTCAGGAAGACACATCAGGAAGGCGGGGCCAAAATTAGGAGGAAGTGAAAAGCAAGCCCGCGCATTCAAGCAACCGAGCCATTTGTGCACGCCAAGCTGTCTGTTGCACCGTCGCTTTGATTCGGTTCCCAGCATTTCTCCTTTTTCTACGTCAACACCAACACCGTAACAGATAACCACTTGTTTAAGCAACCTTTTTTTAAAAAAAAAAAGTTCTTTGTAATTGTGTAGAATTGTGTTTGTGGGTATAGCTTGAAACCACATTGTTCTCTACCCAAGCTCGGCTGCTAAAGAGAAATGTTGTTCAGCCATATACATATATATATATATATATATATATATATATATATATTTTTTTTTTCCCCCGTGTTCAGTTAACCATACAAGAGCCCTACAGAAAGATCCATGCCTGGTAAAGTTTGTTGGTTGGTGACAGTTTCAGAGACTGGAGCTGACAAATATGGTTTGGTAGTTTCTTACTGCCTACTGCCATATATGCAGTCATGAAAAAGAGCTGATGTTTAAAACAAACATCAGTTTGACAGCCAACATGTGCTGTGCTGTGCTTAGTCGCTCAGTCCTGTCCGACTTTTTGCCACCCCATGGACTGTAGCCTGCCAGACTCCTCTGTCCGTGGGAATTCTCCAGGCAGGAATACTGGAGTGGGTTGCCTTGTCCTCCTCCAGGGCAATCTTCCCAACCCAGGTCTCCTGCTTTGCAGATGGATTCTGTACCTTCTGAGCCGCCTGGGAAGCCCGCATGGATAATTACATTCTGTAAGAAGGGTCATAGGCACTTGGGGAAGGGAGGAGGCCTGGGAGGGGGATGGATCTGCCTAGGGAACTGGCCCGGTCGGGGATGGGGGTGTGGGGTGGGTTGGACAGGGATGGGAAGTCATCCTGTGGGAGTAAAGGAAAGATTGCCTGCTGGAGATCACCCACCCCTTCCTGAAGCCTGCTTGTTCTCTATGACTATTTTAGCTCACTTTGATGATTCTGGCTTGGGGGATGGGGGCTGTTAACAGTGGATTGGATTGGGGATGGGAGTCCCAACAGTGCAAGCTCACAGGGGTATGTTTTTCTCATATAATAATGTGAGTAGTGGTGGGCTGGTGTGGCTCCAGGTCTCTTTTCTTCAGGGCTGTGATTCCTAGCATGCTGGCTTTCTGTCTCCATGCTCTTCCCCAGTGGTCAGCAGGGTTCAACAAGAGAAACAGAACCACGTCATCATAGACGTTCTATTGGACAGGGCTGCTTTAGACCTTACATGGTGGTGGGAGAAGGCAGAGGAGTCTATGCAAGGCCGTTTGCTGGCTCTGGTTCTAGGGCTGAGAACGAAGTCACTGCAGATCAGCCAGAGGCAGCCAGGAGAGAAAGTTGGGTGTGACTTGGAGCAAGAACAGACTTAGAACTGGAAGGGACAAAGTGGAATTCATGGACAGCTGTAGTCTTCAAAGGCAGACTGGATCTGAGTATGTGTCTCACTACTCGAAACTTTGATAATGCAGAGGTGCTGCAGGAGAAGCTGGTACATTTCATAGAATTGTGCATGCACTTGGCTTATGACCTGGTGAAGCTGAAGATCTGGCAGGAGCTGAGGTCTGGGCGCTGCCTCATGCCAGCAAGGAGAGCCAGCAGATCAGCTACAATGTGCTAGAGTTACCACCGTGCCTGGAGGTCTGCACTGTCCTTCAGAGCATGCAAACCATGGCCTCTGCTTCACTGTGGTCTTCCAGAGTTCATGCAACACTAAAACCATGCAGGATTCTAGAAAACAGATCCTGTTTAGCTGAGCGGACACATTACAAAGTCACCATACTGCTCCATTGGTTCAAGGCATTAAGTCCGTTGCGTATGCTTCAGCCCAGAAATAATGTTATAGAAATAATGTACTGCCGGCAGAAGACGGAATCTGAAAGTACACAATGATGTTACTCATATAAAGAGAAAGCAGAAATACTGTTTATCTTTGCAAGAATCCAAATGTCCTACCATTGAGAACTGGTCTAATAGATTTTGATACACTTACGCAACACAATAAAAAATAATTAAAAAGGAGGAGATGTATCTGTTTTTACTGATAATGTGGAGTTAAAAACATGTAAATCATTCCATTCATATAAAATTATATGCATAAGTATTTGCACAGAGCAGCTTCTAGAAGGATATTCAGCAAAATATTAATGGTAATTTCTCTGGGTAGTACTTTTTTCTTTATGCCTTTCTGTCTTGCTGAATTTTTCTATGTATTACCTTTATATCAAGAAATGCAAGGAAGCTTCTATTTATTTAGAAAAAAATTAATTATTGGAGGACTCTTTTCTACTTGGTGGAAGGCAGGGGGTTAAATGCTAATGTTTTCAATTCTCTTGCCATTCTGATCCTTAATGAATGGGAAGGTCTTAGCAGTTTCTTGAAACTGATAAAGAAGATTGTCCTTATTTGAAAATGGGAACTCATCACACATTAGGCAGCATTTCTAATGACATGGTGCCCTGCCCCACTTAACGTGACTGCCTGGCAACAGACTCTTGGTGTCTGTTAGCTAGTGTCATTGCTAGCTCAGTTCTGACACCACCATTACCAGAAAGTCATAAACACGGTAGCAAAAATCAACTAAAAGGTAAAAAAAAAATTAAGTGAACAGAAACTAACTTCAACACTCATTCACAACATTAAGGGAAATTGTGAGGGGGCAGGTGGAGAATCTTAATTGAGAAATGGAAACTATATATATAAAAAAAAGAACAAAATGGAAATTCTAGAACTAAAACTTATAGCAGCTTGAGGTTGACAGATTAAAGGGTGAAACCTGAAGACTAATCAAACCTTCCTTTTCTGTCATCATGACTTTTGTGCTCCTGGGAAATATTCTCACTTTTTCCATACCACAAAACGCTTAGAAAACACTCGTTTCCTGCTGCTTGCCCTGTTTTTACCCAAGAGATGAAGCATGGGTTTCCTATGCTCTCAGATCCCTCAAATCTCTGAGAGGTACAGAGCACCTTATCTAGGAAACCCCATGTTAATATCTAAGCTTCCCCAGTTCTCCTAAACTTCACCTCCCCTCATTCATATCCCATGAAACTACTAGGGGAGAAGTGGTGAAACTCTGCTCTTCCTTATCTCCTCTGATCTGGGTCTTGACCTTTAAAAGTCATAAGCTAAGAATTGACGCCTGTGTTCTGCTAAGACTGTCCTTTCTCTGAGGCAGTCAGCATAGAACTCCCTAGCTACTGCTAAAACTAGGGGATGGTCTGAAGTATCAGGAAGTACTGGGCAAAAAACCAAACAAGCATAAGTTAATATGCCAAATTAATGCCTGGCTATATTGACATTCATGGAGGCCTGTGTGTGTAACCAGGGCTTGGTGGGACTTATTACATCCTCACAGGTATGAAACAGCTTGATAAGTCTTTGCAAACCAGAGTCAATAAAAAGTGCTTTAGAAATGGATGTGAGAATACAACAGTTCTCCTGTCCTCAGACAGGAAATATGAGAAAGGTAAATCCACAACTGTTTATTAGCACAAGGGGTTAGATTAAATGAGTCACTCCAATAATGCTAGGAAGTCAAATTACCTGTGATTCTAATTTCCTTTTTAAGATTGATAGAGGACAAAGAATCTAATATAATCATGAACATTTTCTTTTACCAGAAAGCTTTGTGTCTAAGAACAGAACCAACTATAAGGTAGAAGAGCACATATAACACAAAAGTAAGGCTATAGTTATTCAACTTATTTGTATAAAGTATCAACTCATTATAGAAGTTTCGGAAAAATAGAAGAAAAAAGTCACCCATGAGTGAATCCATCAAAAATGGCCACTCTTAACATTCTGATGTGTGTTTCTTTCAATTTTTCTGCTATGTACATCTTTTCCCCCCTACTTGTGATATTATATGTAAGTTTTTCTATACTTATTCTTAAAAAACTTAAAAGTATAATGATACTGAGCATAAACCCAGAGAAAACCATAATTCAAAAAGACACATGCACCTCAGTTTTTATTGCAGCGCTATTTACAGTAGCCAGGAGATGGAAGAAACCTGCTGCTGCTGCCGCTGCTAAGTCGCTTCAGTCGTGCCCAACTCTGTGCGACCCCAGAGACAGCAGCCCACCAGGCTCCCCCATCCCTGGAATTCTCCAGGCAAGAACACTGGAGTGGGTTGCCATTTCCTTCTCCAGTGCATGAAAGTGAAAAGTGAAAGTGAAGTCACTCAGTCGTGGAAGAAACCTAAATGTTCATCAACAGAGGAATGGGTAAAGAAGATCTGGTACAGATGTACAATGGAACATTCAGTTCAGTTCAGTCGCTCAGTCATATCCAACTCTTTGCGACCCCACGAATCGCACCACGCCAGGCCTCCCAGTCCATCACCAACTCCTGGAGTTCACTCAGACTCACGTCCATCGAGTTGGGTGTCGTCCCCTTCTCCTCCTGCCCCCAATCCCTCCCAGCATCAAAGTCTTTTCCAATGAGTCAGCTCTTCGCATAAGGTGGCCAAAGTACTGGAGTTTCAGCTTTAGCATCATTCTCTCCAAAGAATACCCAGGACTGATCTCCTTTAGAATGGACTGGTTGGATCTCCTTGAAGTCCAAGGGACTCTCAAGAGTCTTCTCCAACACCACAGTTCAAAAGCATCAATTCTTCGGCACTCAGGTTTCTTCACAGTCCAACTCTCACATCCATACATGACCACAGGAAAAACCATAGCCTTGACTAGACGGACCTTAGTCGGCAAAGTAATATCCCTGCTTTTCAATGTGCTCATAACTTTCCTTCCAAGGAGTAAGCATCTTTTAATTTCATGGCTGCAGTCACCAGCTGCAGTGATTTTGGAGCCCCACAAAATAAAGTCTGACATTGTTTCCACTGTTTCCCCATCTATTTCCCATGAAGTGATGGGACCAGATGCCATGATCTTCATTTTCTGAATGTTGAGCTTTAAGCCAACTTTTTCACTCTCCTCTTTCACTTTCATCAAGAGGCTTTTTAGTTCCTCTTCACTTTCTGCCATAAGGGTGGTGTCATCTGCATATCTGAGGTTATTGATATTTCTCCCAGCAATCTTGATTCCAGCTTGTGCTTCTTCCAGCCCAGCATTTCTCATGATGTACTCTGCATAGAAGTTAAATAAGAGGGTGACAATAAACAGCCTTGACGTACTCCTTTTCCTATTTGAAACCAGTCTGTTGTTCCATGTCCAGTTCTAACTGTTGCTTCCGACCTGCATATAGGTTTCTCAAGAGGCAGGTCAGGTGGTCTGGTACTCCCATCTCTTTCAGAATCTTCCACAGTTTCTTGTGATCCACACCGTCAAAGGCTTTGGCATAGTCGATAAAGCAGAAATAGATGTTTTTTCTGGAACTCTCTTGCTTTTTTGATGATCCGGCAGATGTTGGCAATTTGATCTCTGGTTCCTCTGCCTTTTCTAAAACCAGCTATATTACTCAGCCATAAAAAGGAATGAAATTGAGTCATTTGTGGAGACGTGGATGGACCTAGAGACTGTCAAACAGAGTGAAGTAAGTCAGAAAGAGAAAAACAAATATTGTATATAGACGCACACATGTGGAATCTGAAAAAACTGGTATAGATGACCTTATTTACAAAGCAGAAATAGCGATATGGATGTAGAGAACAAATGTATGGATACAAAGGGGAAAAGGGAAGTGGGATGAATTGAGAGACTGGGGTTGACACATATACACTCTTGATACTACGTATAAAAGAGATTAGTAAGAGACCCTACTGTAGAGCACAGGGAACCCCACTCAGTGCTCTGTGGTGACGTAAATGGGAAGGAAATCCAAAAAGAAGGGATATATGTATACATATAGCGGGTCCACTTTGCTGTACAGTAGAAACTAATACAATGTTGTAAAGCAACTATACTCCAATCAATTTTTTTAAGTATGATGAATACCTTATACTGAAATATGTATTCAGTTCACTTCAGTCACTCAGTCATGTCCAACTCTTTACAACTCTTTGCAAATAGACTGGCAGCACACCAGGCTTCCCTGTCTGTCACCAACTCTCGGAGCTTGCTCAAACTCACGTCCATCGAGTTGGTGATGCCATCCAGCCATCTCATCCTGTCGTCCCCTTCTCCTCCTGCCTTCATCCTTCTCAGCATCAGGGTCTTTCACAGTGTGTCAGTTCTTTGCATCAGGTGGCCAAAGTATTGAAGCTTCAGCTTCAGCATCAGTCCTTCCAATGAATATTCAGGACTGATTTCCTTTAGCATTGACTGGTTTGATCTCCTTGCTGTCCAAGGGACTCTAAAGAGTCTTCTCCAACACCACAGTTCAAAAGCATCAATTCTTTGGCACTTAGCCACCAGGGAGGCCCAAGGGCTTATTATATTCCCTAAACTGTTAAAGGCTTAGTACACATTACCTCATTACTTTTTCTATCAATTCTATAGAAAAGGTCAGAGATAGCCTCCTCTTACAGATGACCAAATTGAAAGGATACTTGTTTGAAGTTCTATGTCTAAGGAAGTTCCTTTCATTATTATTTGTATGTTTTTCTTAGAAACTAGCCTAAATGTCAAGGAAAAGAGACATATAAATATGGCAGGTGTATCTGTTCAATGGAATATTTTGCAACTAAAACAAACTAAGACCTTGCAAATCCCCACCACTCCTGCCCCTGAGTTTCTACTTTTTATTCTCTCCAGTATCATATCAAATCCAGGAGAAGTAGGAGGGGGAAGAGTATTGACTTAAGAAAGACAGCAGATAAAAATGTGGTTAATTTTATCATGTGGGCATATATAGATATATAGACATATCCTACAATTTGATTTGCTATTATTAAATATTTTTGTTCCCTAGGGTGTGTTTTATTATGATGATATCTGTATGTCAAAGGGGAATTCCACAGGCCATGGCCGAGTTCTGTGGTTTCTCTTCTCCATAGCCCTACTGCCTTGCAACACACCATGTGATTTTGTTACTTTTTGTCATTTGCTTGTTGACCATCTCCCTCTGAAAGAATTTCAGTTCCTAGAAGGAAGGGATCTTGGTCGCTTTAATTCAGTGATGTATCATCCCAGGAACTAGAACTGTGCCTGACATAGCGTAGTGAAAGTGAAAGTCGCTCAGTCTTGTCTGACTCTTTGCGACCCCATGTATTATATAGTCCATGGAATTCTCCAGCCCAGAGTACTAGAGTGGATTGCCTTTCCTTTCTCCAGGGGGTCTTCCCAACCCAGGGATCGAACCCAGGTCTCCCACATTGCAAGTGGATTCTTTACCATCTGAGCCACCAGAGAAGCCCAATAATACTAGAGTGGGTAGCCTATCTCTTCTCCAGAGGATCTTCCTGACCCAGGAATCAAACCAGGGTCTCCTGCACTGCAGGTGGATTCTTACCAACTGAGCTATCAGTAAGCGTAAGCACTTGATAAATATGTGTTGAATGAACAGAGTGGAGCAATGGGCTGAGGCGGTGCTGCTGAGGGTTTAACCTGACAGATGCAGAGAAGTGGTCACTGACTTTTGCAGAAGGTACTCCATTGGTGACCCTGCTAAGAGCTCTTTTGGCAGAATTGATGGAGAGGATAAGGAGGTTGTCCAAGAGAAAAGGAAGAAGGGATGTGGGCAATTTCAAATAGAAACAGTGCATAATTAATTCCAGGAGTTGGAAAGTACGTTAACTGGGAAATTGTGGCCTTTTAGATCCGAATTAAGATAACCTTCCATGGAGCTTGGCATTTATAAAGGCAGGCATGTTTCAGTAAAAACTGCATTTTATTGGGCTTCACATATGCTGTGGTTTTTGGTTTTTGGTGTGGTTTTTTTTTTTTTTTTACAAATCAAAGTTTTATGGCAACCCTGAATCAAGCAAGTCTAGTGGCACTGTTTTCCCCACAGCGTTTGATCTGTACCACGTTTTGGTAATGCTCCTAGTATTTCAAGCTTTTTCGTTGTTATTTTATTTGTTATGGTGATCTGTGATCACTGATCTTTGCATTGTTTGGGGTTGGTCCAAACTGCTCCCATATGAGACAGTGAACTAAGTGGCTCAAATGTGTATGTTCGGACTGGTCCACCGACAGGCTGATACCTTCTCTCTCTCCTTGTCAGGCCTCCCATTCTGAGACACAGCATTACTGATGTTAGGCCAGTTAATAGCAATGGCCTGTCATGGCCTGCAAGTGTTCAAGTGAAAGCAAGAGCTGCAATTCTCTCAGTTTAAACAAAGCTTAGTGAGGAAGACGTGTCAAAAGCTGAGACAGGCTAAAGCTATGTCTCTTGAGCCAAACAGCCAAGTTGTGAAGGAAAAGGAAAACTTCTTAAAGAAGTTAAAAGTGCTACTTCAGTGAATACATGAACAATAAAAAGCCAAACAGCATTATTTGCTGCTATGGAGACATTTTACTGACTAAAATATAAAACCAAAGCAGCCACAACATTCTCTTAAGCCAAAACCTAGTCCAGAAAAAGGCCCTAATTCTCTTCCATTCTGTGAAGGCTGAGAGGGGTGAGGAAACTGCAGAAAAAAAGTCTGAAGCTAACAGGGGTTGGTTCAGGAGATTTAAGGAAAGAAGCATCTCTATAACATAAAAGTACAAGATAAAGCAGATCTAGCTAAGATCTCGGAGAAAGCAATGGCACCCCACTCCAGTACTCTTGCCTGGGAAATACCATGGACGGAGGAGCCTGGTGGGCTGCCGTCTATGGGGTTGCCCAGAGTCTGACATGACAAGCGACTTAGCAGCAGCAGCAGCTAAGATCTGATGGAAGATCTAGCTAAGATCATTAATGAAGGTGGCTACACTACACAGTGATTTTCAGTGTAGACAAAATAGCCTTCTATTGAAGGAAGATGCCATCCAGGACGTTCACAGCTGGAGAGAAGTCAATACCTGGTTTCAAAGCTTCAAAGGACAGGCTGAATTTTTAGGAGTTCATGCCGCTGGTGACTTTAGGTTGAAGTTAGTGCTCATTTATCGTTCCAGAAATACTAGGGATTTTTCTTAAGAATTTCCATAAGAATTCTTAAGAATCCATAATAATTGTGTACTCTGCCTGTGCTCTATAAAAGGAACAATAAATCATTGAAGTAGCACATCTGTTTGCAACATGGTTTATTTTAAGAACATTCGTGATTCATGGGAAGAGGTCAAAATATCAACCTTAATAGAAGTTTGGAAGAAATTGATTCCAACCCTCATGGATGATTTTGAGGAAAGCTTCAGTGGAGAAAGTGACTACAGATGTGGGGAAATAGCAAGAGAACTAGAATTGGAAGTGGAGCCCGAAGATGTGGCTGAACTGCCACTGCAATCTCATGATGATAACCAGCAAGGACCTACTGTATAGCACGGGGAACCCTGCTCGATACTTTGTAACAGACTAAATGGGAAAAGAATTTGAAAAAGAACAGATGCATGTGTATGTATAGCTGAATCACTTCGCTGTACACCTGACACTAGGACAATATTGTTAATCAACTACGTGCTGCTGTGCTTAACCGGTCAGTCATGTCAGCTCTTTGTGATCCCGTGGAATGTAGCCCTCCAGGATCCTCTGCCCATGGGATTCTCCAGGCAAGAATACTGGAGTGGGTTGCCATTCCCTTCTCCAGGGAATCTTCCCAATCCAGGGATCAAACCCAGGTCTCCCACATTTCAGGTAGATTTTTACTCTCTGAGCTACCACTATTCCCAAAATGAAAAGGTGAAACAAACAAACACCTGAATGGATAAGGAGTTGCTTCTTATGAATGAGCAAAGAAAGTGGTTTCTTGAGATGTAATCTCTTGGTAAAGATGGTGTGAAATGATAACAAAGGATGTAGAATATTGCCTAACTTTAGTTAATGAAGTTGCAGCAGAATCTGAGAGAATTGATTCCAGTTTTGAAAGAAATTCTACTGTGAATAAAATGTTATCAGCCCTACATACTACAGAGAAGTCATTTGTGAAAAGAAGAGTCCATCTGTATGGCAAACTTCACTGTTGTCCTATTTTAAAAAATGCCACAGCCAACCCAACCTCAGCAACCACTACTATGATCAGTCGTCAGCCATCAACATCAGGTCAAGATCCTCCAGCAGCAAAAACAGTATGACTTGCTGAAGGCTCAGGTGATGGCTAGCACTTTTTTTTTTAGCAATAAAGTAGTTTTAAATAAAGGTATGTACAGTTTTTTAGACATAATACTATTTCACATTTAATAGAGTATAAAATAGTATAGACATAACTTTTATCTGCACTGGGAAATAAAAAAACCCTATATAACTAGCTTGAATGACTGTAGGTTAGGAGTCTTCTGACAGGTTTTCCAGCCCCTAGCCCTGTTCACCTCTGTTCAGTTATTTATATTATGCCCTGAGTGATCATTGCAGAAAGGAGACGTGATCATGATGCGCTCCTGTTTATAACTAGTCAGTGTTTCCCCACTGCCTTCAGATTAAAGTCTAAATTTTTCCACTTTGCATAGAAGACCTATCATGCCCTGGCTCCTGACTACCCTCTGTGAAGACAATGACAATGGGAGAGATGGAGAGATAAAAACAACAAACAAGTTTAAAAACTGGGGAAAAAAAAAGCAAACAAGAAACTACTTATTTGGTAGGCCAGGGATAAATACTTTTTATGGTCATGAATTAACTTGAAAATTAAAAGGCAAGAAGTTGTTTATATTAGACAAAACACATGGAAATATGTATAATAAAGATTTCACCTAAATTGATGATAGAAAAGAACATTAGCAAAAAATTATTAAGCATAAATTGAGGAGTGGGATGGTGTCCAGAGGTGGGAACATTATCTGTAAATCTAAGTTCAAAAAATAGGGAATCCAGCCACTGCCCAAAGGTGAAACAATTTGAACAAAAAAAAAGGAAAATATTTAGATTTGAATCAAACTGAATTATAAAAATTCATGTGTCTATATAAAGATCAAGATAGAAAGAACTCATAAGTCACCATTGAGATGGCTTGTAAATTGACTTTTTACTTTGACAGTTGGTAGCTAAAGAGAAAGAAGTAAGCATTTATACACTCTTCCTGTAAGAAATAGATCAACTGAGGCTATCTGGCTGTATAGCCAATAAGGGAAAGTGCTTGAGCTTCCCTGATGGCTTAGACTGTAAAGAATCCTCCTGCAATGCGGGAGACCTGGGTTCGATACCTGGGTTGGGACGATCCCCTGGAGGAGAGCATGGCAACCCACTCCAGTATTCTTGACTGGAGAATCCCATGGACAGTGAAACCTGGTGGGCTATAGTCCACGGGGTCGCAAAGAGTTGGACACGACTGGGCAACTAAGTTGCTTGCAGTTCTAAGACCCTTGACTACAGTGAGCTAGATGGGTTTGGAGAGAATGTATTTCAAGTACTTCTGCTCCCTCTAGAGGAGAAATGTAAATAAATCAGGTCTGTCAGATTTTGTTAAGAGTTTTGAAGTTAAATTTTAGTGTCATTTAAAAGAGAGAACTCATTTGGAAGTAGTGAGGAAAATCTAGCTTTAATTAATTATAATTTCTAATTTAAAAATAATAATTTTCCATAATCATATCACTTTAATATGATTCCTGTTTCTAATCTGAAATATGTCCTTCCAGTTCAGTCTGCTGTGTAGTATTACACAGGGCCTCCCAGGTGGCGCTAGTGGTAAAGAACCCACCTGCTAATACAGGAGACGTGAGAGACACAGGTTCGACCCTGGGTTGGGAAGATCCCTTGGAGGAGGGCATGGCCACACACTCCAGTATTCTTGTCTGGAGAATTCCATGGACAGAGGATCCTGGGGAGCTACAGTCCATGGGTCACAAAGAGTCAGACACGAATAACAGAGATTATTAACCCTTGGAGATTTTTCCCCAGGACTGTCTGCTCTCTTATTTTAACTTTTTTTTTTTGACATAGAGAGTTGCATATAAACTCTAACTGTAAATACTTTACAAAGCCAAACACATATCTTGGGTTTTAATTAGGTCACATGATGGCCATTGGAGATAATAAAAAGATAAGACATGCTTGGTTTTCTCTAAAGACTAATTAGGGCTTAGATTAGTGTGTTCCAAATTGTTAAACAGTTACTCCTACATTCTATATTGATTAATCTTTCTCTTCCTCATTGATTTGAGATGCATTCTTTATCATGTATATAGTAAGATCTATGTTTGGACTTTCCATTAATTTAGCGTTTTGTCATAATCACATTGTTTTAATTACCATATCCTCATATGATTAAAACAGAATAGGACTGACCCTCTCACAACTAATTTTTGTTCAGTACTTTCTTCCCTTTTTATTCTCCAAGTGAACTTTACAGTCATTTTGTCAATGTGGGCAAAAATTACTGTTCTTTTAAAGAAGTAATTCAGAGCAGTAGACATTCTGATTAAACCTATAAATTAGTTATTTTCACATTCAGTCTAACTAGTAATATAACTGGTCACTTTTCCAAGTCTTACTTTATATTTTTAATATAATGTGCATTTTTTTTCTTCATAACATCACTATGTACCTTGTTAAGACTATTCCCAGGCTATATGCATCTTATGTTAGTTATTGCAAACAGGACCTTTATTTGGCTTGTTTTTGTAGAGCTTCTGGTACATAAAAATGTTGTTGATTTATATTGCTTTTAAGCCATACTTGTAAACTTTTATTCATTTTAATAGTTTATCAGATGATTCTTTTATATTTTATGTATATACAGTATCAGTTTACAATGATGCTTCTCTTTCATCTTAGAAAATTTGTGCGTAGAAAAGAGCTAACAAAATAGGCCTGAGCCTGCTATTATTACACAGACCTATTGCATAGTTGGCTCTTGGCTGGTTTCTGGAAACTTGGACTTTGGGAGGGTTTCCATCATTCTCTAAGTGATAAGGGTGGTATAATATTTTTAGACTGTGCAAAAATATGGCTTCCTGAGGAGACCAGGAAAGCTGTTTTGCACCCGGCAGAATCAAAATATAGATTGTTTTACTTCAGAGCTTCTTCAGTATATTTTGGGAATTTATGGGTCGTCATGTTCCTATGCATGCATTACCTGAAGAGATCCAGAAGATCTTGTCTTTAAGATATCTAGGCTTGATGTTTTAGAGCAGAGACATGGGAGAGAACAAGATGGCGGAGCAGTAGGTGGGTGTGGAGTACATCTTTCTCCACGGATACATCAGGAATACACTTTCAGGCACAGAAGTGCATGCAGAACACCAGCTGAGAGTGGACAGGAGTACCTGACCAGTGGAAAAGAAAATATGCTGCTGCTAAGTCGCTTCAGTCATGTCCAACTCTGTGTGACCCCATAGAAGGCACCCCACCAGGCTCCCCCGCCCCTGGGATTCTCCAGGCAAGAACACTGGAGTGGGTTGCCATTTCCTTCTCCAATGCATGAAAGTGAAAAGTGAAAGGGAAGTCTCTCAGTCGTGTCCAACTCCTAGCAACCCCATGGACTGCAGCCCACCAGGCTCCTCCGTCCATGGGATTTGCCAGGCAAGAGTACTGGAGCGGATAGAACCATGCATAACTTGGTAGAAGAAAGCAACTAGGAGGGAAAACAGGAGTATTAGTAGGACCAGACCTGCCCTGTGCGGGTGGGGAAACAGAGGCAGGGGTCCAATCCCCACATCCGGCCAACTGTCTGAGTCAAAGGAGAAACATTCAAAACCTATGGGATGCAGCAAAAGCAGTCCTAAGAGGGACGTTTATAGCAGCACAATCCTACCTCAAGAAGCAAGAAAAACATGGAATAGACAACCTAACTTTACACCTAAACCAACTGGAAAAAGAAGAACAGAAAAAGCAAAAAATTGGTAGAAGGAAAGAAATCATAAAGATCCAAGCAGAAATAAATGAAAAAGAAATGAAAGAAACAACAGTAGAGATTAGTGAAACTAAAAGCTGGTCCTTTGAGAAGATAAACAAAATTGACAAACCCTTAGCCAGACTCATCAAGGAAAAAAGAGAGAAGAATCAAATCATCAAAATTAGAAACGAAAAAGGAGAGGTTACAGCAGACAGTGCAGAAATACAAAGGTTTATGAAACAATTATGAACAATTATTTGGCAATAAAATAGATAATCTGGAAGAAACGGTCAGTTTCTTAGAAAAGTTCCATCTTCCAAGACTGAACCAAGAAGAAATAGAAATTATGAGCAACCCAACTACAAGCACTGAAATTGAAGCTATGATCAAAATTCTACCCCAAAACAAAAGCCCAGGACCAGATGGCTTCACAGAATTCTATCAAACATTTAGAGAGGAGCTAGCAAATTTGGAAAACTCCGCAGTGGCCACAGGATGGGAAAAGGTCAGTTTCCATTCCAATGCCAAAGAAAGGCAATGCCAAAGAATGCTCAAACTACCGCACAATTGCACTCATCTCACACGCTAGTAAAGTAATGCTCAAAATTCTCCAAGCCAGGCTTCAGCAATACGTGAAGCATGAACTTCCAGATGTTCAAGCTGGTTTTAGAAAAGGCAGAGGAACCAGAGATCAAATTGCCAACATCCGCTGGATCATGGACAAAGCAAGAGAGTTCCAGGAAAACATCTATTTCTGCTTTATTGACTATGCCAAAGCCTTTGACTGTGTGGATCACAATAAACTGTGGAAAATTCTGAAAGAGATGGGAATACCAGACCACCTGATCTGCCTCTTGAGAAACCTGTATGCAGGTTAGGAAGCAATAGAACTGGGCATGGAACAACAGACTGGTTCCAAATAGGAAAAGGAGTACGTCAAGGCTGTATATTGTCACCCTGCTTATTTAACTTCTATGCAGAGTACATCATGAGAAATGCTGGACTGGAAGAAGCACAAGCTGGAATCAAGATTGCCGGGAGTAATGTAAATAACCTCAGATATACAGATGACACCACCCTTATGGCAGAAAGTGAAGAGGAACTAAAAAGCCTCTTGATGGAAGTGAAAGAGGAGAGTGAAAAAGTTGGCTTAAAGCTCAACATTCAGAAAATGAAGATCATGGATTCATGGAGTCACCGAGTCAGACATGACTGAGTGACCTAACTAAACTGAACTGAATGCTTATCCTTCTAAAACTCTTTCAAAAAGTTGCAGAGAAAGGAACACTTCCAAATTCATTCTACAAGGCCACCGTCACCCTGATACCAAAACCAAGTTCAGTTCAGTTCAGTCGCTCAGTCGTGTCCGACTCTTCACAACCCCACGAATCGCAGCATACAAGGCCTGCCTGGCCATCACCATCTCCTGGAGTTCACTCAGACTCATGTCCATTGAGTCCGTGATGCCATCCAGCCATCTCATCCTCGGTCGTCCCCTTCTCCTACTGCCCCCAATCCCTCCCAGCATCAGAGTCTTTTCCAATGAGTCAACTCTTCGCATGAGGTGGCCAAAGTAGTAGAGTTTCAGCTTCAGCATCATTCCCTCCAAAGAAATCCCAGGGTTGATCTCCTTTAGAATGGACTGGTTGGATCTCCTTGCAGTTCAAGGGATTCTCAAGAGTCTTCTCCAACACCACAGTTCAAAAGCATCAATTCTTCGGTGCTCAGCTTTCTTTATAGTCCAACTCTCACATCCATACATGGCCACTGGAAAAACCATAGCCTTGACTAGATGGACCTTTGTTGACAAGGTAATGTCTCTGCTTTTTAAAATGCTATCTAGTTTGGTCATAACTTTCCTTCCAAGGAGTAAGCGTCTTTTAATTTCATGGCTGCAGTCACCATCTGCAATGATTTTGGAGGCCCAAAATAAAGTCTGACATTGTTTCCACTGTTTCCCCATCTATTTCCCATGAAGTGATGGGACCAGATGCCATGATCTTCGTTTTCTGACTGATGAGTCTTAAGCCAACTCTTTCACTCTCCTCTTTCACTTTCATCAAGAGGCTTTTTAGTTCCTCTTCACTTTCTGCCATAAGGGTGGTGTCATCTGCATATCTGAGGTTATTGATATTTCTCCTTGCAATCTTGATTCCAGCTTGTGCTTCTTCCAGCCCAGCATTTCTCATGATGTACTCTGCATATAAGTTAATAAGCAGGGTGACAATATACAGCCTTGACGTACTCCTTTTCCTATTTGGAACCAGTCTGTTGTTCCATGTCCAGTTCTAACTGTTGCTTCCTGACCTGCATACAGATTTCTCAAGAGGCAGGTCAGGTAGTCTGGTATTCCCATCTCTTTCAGAATTTTCCACAGTTTATTGTGATCCACACAGTCAAAGGCTTTGGCATAATCAATAAAGCAGAAATAGATGTTTTCCTGGAACTCTCTTGCTTTGTCCATGATCCAGCGGATGTTGGCAATTTGATCTCTGGTTCCTCTGCCTTTTCTAAAACCAGCTTGAACATCTGGAAGTTCACATTTCACGTATTGCTGAAGCCTGGCTTGGAGAATTTTGAGCATTACTTTACTAGCGTGTGAGATGAGTGCAATTGTGCGGTAGTTTGAGCATTCTTTGGCACTGCCTTTCTTTGGGATTGGAATGAAAACTGACCTTTTCCAGTCCTGTGGCCACTGCTGAGTTTTCCAGATTTGCTGACATATTGAGTGCAGCACTTTCACAGCATCATCTTTCAGGATTTGAAATAGCTCAACAGGAATTCCATCACCTCCACTAGCTTTGTTCATAGTGATGCTTTCTAAGGCCCACTTGACTTCACATTCCAGGATGTCTGGCTCTAGATGAGTGATCACATCATCATGAATATCTGGGTCGTGAAGATCTTTTTTTGTACAGTTTTTCTGTGTATTCTTGCCACCTCTTTTTAATATCTTCTTCTTCTGTTAGGTCCATACCAATTTTGTCCTTTATCGAGCCCATCTTTGCATGAAATGTTCCCTTGGTATCTCTAATTTTCTTGAAGAGATCTCTAGTCTTTCCCATTCTGTTGTTTTCCTCGATTTCTTTGCATTGATCGCTGAAGAAGGCTTTCTTATCTCTTCTTGCTGTTCTTTGGAACTCTGCATTCAGATGCTTATATCTTTCCTTTTCTCCTTTGCTTTTTGCCTCTCTCCTTTTCACAGCTATTTGTGAGTCCTCCCCAGACAGCCATTTTGCTTTTTTGCATTTCTTTTCCATGGGGATGGTCTTGATCCCTGTCTCCTGTAAAGACAACACAAAAAAAGAAAACTACAGGCCAATATCGCTGGTGAACATAGATGCAAAAATCCTCAACAAAATTTTAGTGAACAGAATTCAGCAACACATCAAAAAGCTTATACACCATGATCAAGTTGGGTTTATTCCAGGGATGCAAGGATTCTTCAATATGTGGAAATCAATCAATGTGATGCACCATATTAACAAATTGGAAGATAAAAACCATATGACCATCTCAGTAGATACAGAAAAAGCCTTTGACAAAATTCAGCACCCATTTATGATTAAAATTCTTCAAAAAAATGGGCATAGAAAGAACCTACCTTAACATAGTAAAGGCCATATATGATAAGCCCACAGCAAACATTATTCTCAATAGTGAAAAACTGAAAGCATTCCCCCTAAGATCAGGAACAAGAAACGGGTGTCTACTTTCACCGCTATTATCCAACATAGTTCTGGAAATCCCAGCAACAGCAATCAGAGAAGAAAAAGAAATAAAAGGAATCCAGATCAGAAAAGAAGAAGTAAAGCTCTCACTGTTTGCAGTTGACATGACACTGTACATAGAAAACCCTAAAGATAGTATCAGAAAGTTACTAGAGCTAATCAGTGAATTTAGCAAAATTGCAGGATACAAAATCAATACACAGAAATCACTTGCATTTCTATATACTAACAATGAAAAATCAGAAAGAGAAATTAAGGAATCAATCCCATTCACCATTGCAACAAAAAGAATTAAATATCTAGGAATAAACTTACCTAAGGAGATGAAAGAACTGTACACATAAAATTATAAGACACTAATGAAACAAATCAAAGACAACATAAACAGATGGAGAGATATTCCATGTTCCTGGGTAGGAAGAATCAATATTATGAAAATGTCTATACTACCAAATGCAATCTATAGATTCAATACAATCCCTATCAAATTACCAATAGCATTTTTCACAGAACTAGAACAAAAAATTTCACAGTTCATATGGAAACACAAAAGACCCTGAATAGCCAAAGCAGTCTTGAGAAAGAATGGAGCTGGAAGAATCAACCTTCCTGACTTCAGGATATACTACAAAGCTACAGTCATCAAGACAGTATGGTACTGGCACAAAAACAGAAATAGAGATCAATGGAACAAGATAGAAAGCCCAGAAATAAACCCATGTACCTATGGGTTCCTTATTTTTGATGAAGGAGGCAAGAATATACAATGGGGGCAAAGGCAGTCTCTTCAGTAAATGGTGCTGGGAAAACTGGACAGCTACATGTGAAAAGAATGAAATTAGAACACTTCCTAACACCATATACAAAGATAAACTCAAAATGGATTACAGACCTAAATGTAAGACCAGAAACTATAAAACTTATAGAGGAAAACACAGGCAAAACACTTGACATAAATCAAAGCAAGATCCTCTATGACCCACCTCCTAGAGTAACAGAAATAAAAACCAAAGTAAACAAGTGGGACCTGGTTATACTTAAAAGCTTTTGCACAGCAAAGGAAACTATAAACAAATTCTCCCTCAGAATGGGAGAAAATAATAGCAAATGAAATAACTGACAAAGGACTAATTTCTAAAATATACAAGCAGCTTATACAACTCAATGCCAGAAAAACAATCCAATCAAAAAGTGGAGAAAAGACCTAAACAGACATTTCTCCAAAGAAGACATACAGATGGCTAACAAACACACGGAAAGATGCTCAACATAGCTCATTATTAGAGAAATGCAAATCAAAACTATAATGAAATATCACCTCACACTGGTCAGAATGGCCCTCATCAAAAAGTCTGCAAACAATAAATGCTGGAAAGGGTGTGGAGAAAAAGGAACACTCGTACTGTTGGTGGGAATGTAAATTGGTAGAGCCGCTATGGAAGATGGCATGGAGATTGCTTTAAAAACTAGGAATAAAACCACCATGTGACCCAGCAATCCCACTCCTAGGCACATACCCCAAGGAAACCAAAATTGAAAGAGACACATGTATCCCATTGTTCACTGCAGCACTATTTACAATAGCTAGAACATGGAAGCAACCTAGATGTCCATCAACAGATGAATGGATAAAGAAGTTGTGGTACATATACACAATGGAATATTATTCAACCATAAAAAGGAATGCATTTGAGTCAGTTCTAATGAGGTGTTGAACCTAGAACCTATTATACAGAGTGAAGTGAGTCAGAAAGAGAAAGATAAATACTTTATTCTAACGCATATATACGGAATGTAGAAAAATGGTACTGAAGAATTTATTTACAGTGCAGCAATAGAGAAACAGACATAGAGAACAGACTTATGGACATGGAGAGAGGGGAGGAGAGGGTGAGATGTATGGAAAGAGTAACATGGAAACTTACATTACCATATGTAAAATAGATAGCCAACGGGAATTTGCTGTATGGCTCAGGAAACTCGGACAGGGGCTCTGTATCAATCTAGAGGGGTGGGAAGGGGAGGGAGATAGGAAGGAGTTTCGAAAGGGAGGAGACATATGTATATATGTATATGTATAAAGTAAAGTTGCTCAGTTGTGTCTGACTCTTTGCAACCCCAAGAACTGTAGCCTACCAGGCTCCTCCATCCATGAGATTTTCCAGGCAAGAGTACTAGAGTGGGTTGCCATTTCCTTCTCCAGGGGATCTTCCCGACACAGGGATTGAACCCAGGTCTCCTGCCTTGTAGGCAGATGCTTTTACCATCTGAGCCACCAGAGAAGTCCCGTGTCTATGTATACCCATGGCTGATTCATGTCAAACTTTTCTGTTGAGGTTTGACAGAAAACAGCAAAATTCTGTAAAACAATTATCCTTCAATAAAAAAATAAATGAATTTTTAAAATATATGACTTCCTGTTTTCCTTCTAAAATTCTGAAATTTTGTTACATGCCAGGCAGATGCTGCTTATGTGACCAACTCCAACAAAAACTTTGGGCACTGCATCCCTAATGAGCATCCATGTGGACCACGTTTCACAGGTGCCCTCACAACTCATTGCTGGAGGAATTAAGCACATCTGTGTGACTCCACTAGCAAGGACCCTAGGGAGCTTGTGCCTGGTTTTTTCTGCGCTTCACCCCATATGCTTATTCCCAATGCTGACTGTGCTTTGTAGCCTCCCACTCTAATAAACCATAGCCACAAGTACCACTATGTGTGAATCTTGTGAGTTCTTCTAGAGAATGCTTGAAACTGGTAACAATTTGTATCTTTTTCTGTGGGGTACTTTTTATCAAGTCTAGGTATCATCTGCTGTGAATGACTCAGATGGAGAGAGGTTTGGACGCCCTGCGTGTGTGTGTGCTAAGTCACTTCAGTTGTGTCCCACTCTTTGCAACCCCAGGGACTGAAGTCCACCAGGTTTCTCTTTCCAAGGGGTTCACCAGGCAAGAATACTGGAGAAGGTTGCCATGCCCTCCTCCAGGGGGATCTTCCCTCCTCCAGGGGATCTTCCCTCCTCCAGGGGATCTTCCCGACTCAGGGATTGAACCGGAGTCTCTCACATCTCCTGCATTGGCAGGGAGGGTTTTTACCACTGACCACCTGGGAGGCCTCTTTGGCCCCCTAACTGATCTGATTTCTTCTCCTGTGCCCTCCCTCCCTGGGGCTCTGGAAAGTGGATTATGGGAACTACTGGTGCCTAGTGTCTTTCTACAACTGCAGATATTTATCAGTGTCATATCTCCGTGACCTTTAGTTCCGTTCCATGTTATTTTCCCAGTTAGTTACATTTGTCTCTCCTGCCTCTCCTCCTTCCCCAAACAATCAGCGTTTCACTCACTTACATGTTTTATCGTCCTTTCACTTGTTTATCTTTATCATTTTAAATCCCATTTTGCTTAAGAATTGTGTTCTTTTTATTAAACTGTAAATAATATAATTTCTTTTCATAATAAAAAAAAACTTGCTGTTACAGCTTTCCCTCTAAAATACAGGCTCCTATACTCTTTTTTACATTCATTCAGTTCAGTTCAGTCACTCAGTCGTGTCCGACTCTTTGCGACCGCATGAATCGCAGCACGCCAGGCCTTCCTGTCCATCACCAACTCCCAGAGTTCACTCAAACTCACGTCCATCGAGTTGGTGATGCCATCCAGCCATCTCATCCTCTGTCATCCCCTTCTCCTCCTGCCCCCAATCCCTCCCAGCATCAAAGTCTTTTCCAATGAGTCAACTCTTCGCATGAGGTGGCCAAAGTACTGGAGTTTCAGCTTTAGCATCATTCCCTCCAAAGAACACCCAGGACTGATCTCCTTTAGAATGGACTGGTTGGATCTCCTTGCAGTCCAAGGGACTCTCAAGAGTCTTCTCCACGCTACAGTTCAAAAGCATCAATTCTCAGTGCTCAGCTTTCTTCACAGTCCAACTCTCACATCCATACATGACCACTGGAAAAACCATAGCCTTGACTAGACAGACCTTTGTTGGCAAAGTAATGTCTCTGCTTTTGAATATGCTATCTAGGTTGGTCATAAGTTTCCTTCGAAGGAGTAAGCGTCTTTTAATTTCATGGCTGCAGTCACCATCTGCAGTGATTTGGGAGCCCCCCCAAAATAAAGTCTCACACTGTTTCCACTGTTTCCCCATCTATTTGCCATGAAGTGATGGGACCAGATGCCATGATCTTCGTTTTCTGAATGTTGAGCTTTAAGCCAACTTTTTCACTCTCCTCTTTCACTTTCATCAAGAGGCATTCATTGGTTTGTTTTAATTATTCACCAAAACAATTTTAGTTTTTTCACTTAAGAGATTCCCTCCCCGTTCCAATGGTTGTTTGATAGTCTGAAAACTTAAAAGAAGTCATATTTTGAGTAATGTAACAGACTAGACCGTTTAGACTAACTCTCCAGATGAAAGCAACTAAAAAATGTTGTTCAAAGATTTCAAGTCTGAAAAACATAAAAGTGATAAGATAGTTGGGATTTATCAGGCCAAAATCTGAATGAAAAGGGAATTTGGAGGGAAAGTAGAACACTGACGTTGCTTTTGCCTCTAAAGACATCTGCCAATTAAGGAAACTTGGTTATTATTGTTTAAGTCCTCTGACGGCCCACGAGTTTAGAAATTAAAGGCTTAGTTGTGCAAAAATGAAGAGCATAAGAGGAAGCCTTCCCCACTAAGTCTAGGATCCCAAAGGGTTATTTCCTCAGGTTAAGAATGAACCAGAAGAAAACCTACTCTCACTATCTAATCCTCATCCCCAAGAGACACAGGGAAAATAAAGGCCTTTGATCCTGAACAGTGCAGAGGGAGTAAAGAAAAGAAAAACCCTGCCCCAGGAAGTTAAAACCACGAGCTGGTAGAGATTGCGAGTTTGTAACCCCGATTCACATTTCCTGGTTTGTCCAAAAAAGTGTTCTGCTGTGAACTGGTCTAAAGTAGTCCTGCACTGATTCTAGGTGCCCGGCAAATACAAATCCTCTCAGGAGGAAGGCACCATCATCCTAGGAAAGGCTGAATTTTTTTGATAACAGTTCAACTGGAGACAACTGGTTATTTACATGGTAAAAACACAAAATTGACTATATCACACCATACACAAAATAAATTATAGGTGGGCTAAAACCCAAGAGTGAAGGCAAAACTATAAAGCTTTTATAAAATAATGTGGAATAATGTTTCAGGTTAGGAAAAAAATTTCTCAAATAGGACATAAAAAGCTTCACCATAAAATAAAAGCTTAATAAATTAGATTCCAATAAATACAACTTCTATTCATTAAAAGCCACCATAAAGAGACTGAAAAGACATTACAGAATGGGAAAATATTTTTGCAACACATATAACTAACAGTAACAGTGGATAGGACAATTTACAAATCAGTAAGAAAAGACAGACATCACGTGGCAAACCTAGGCAAAGACTTGAACAAACGTTTTATAAAAAGAGAATTTCCAAACCGCCAATAAATATATGGAAAGGCATATGGCATCATTAATGACAAGGAAAGGACATTATAAACCTCAGTGAGCTACCATTACAAAGGTACCAGAATGGCTAAAATAAAAAGTCCAAAATTACAAATGGAGTGATGGGAGCTATCAAACAGTACTGATGGTAGTGTAAATTGGAAAACAATTTTTGTAATATAATAAAATAGAAGAGGCACATACTCTACAGTCCCAAAATTCTACTCCTAGGCATGTGCCTTGCTGCTGCTGCTGCTGCTGCTGCTGCTAAGCTGCTTCAGTCGTGTCCAGCTCTGTGACCCCGTAGACGGCAGCCCACCAGGCTCCCCCGTCCCAGGGATTCAGCCCACCAGGCTCCCCCGTCCCAGGGATTCTCCAGGCAGGAACACTGGAGTGGGTTGCCATTTCCTTCTCCAATGCGTGAAAGTGAAGTCACTCAGTCATGTCCAACTCCTAGAGACCCTATGGACTGCAGCCTACCAGGCTCCTCCGTCCATGGGATTTGCCAGGCAAGAGTACTGGAGTGGGGTGCCATTACCTTCTCCGAGGCATATGCCTTAGATATACTCTTTTCATGTCTGACATTGACAGCATATGATATATTCACACAATAGGACATTATTTGGCATAGATATCATATGAACTGCAGCTATATAGTGAGGGGAATCTCAAACATAATATGTAGTGGAAGTTCCCCAGATTTTGCTTTCCAGGCCGGAACACCCACTGGCCTCTGCTCTGGAAAATTGCCCCCATTTTTTTTTTAATTTATGGCTGTGCTGGTCTTCGTTGTTGCACAGGCTTTTCTCTAGTTGTGTGAATAGGGGCTGCTCTGTGCTTGCAGCGCTCAGCCTTCTCGTTTTGATGGCTTCTCTTGATAAGAGCACAGGCTCCATCTGGGGCACATGGGCTTCAGTAGCTGCCAAATGTGGGCTCAGTATCTGCAGCTCCCGGGCTCTGGAGCGCAGGCTCAACAGTGGTGGCGCATGGTCTTAGTTGCCCCGTGGCATGTGGGATCTTCCCAGATCGGAGACTGAACCCGTGTCTCCTGCATCGGCAGGCAGGTTCTTTACCACTGAGCCACCAGAGAAGCCCCTGGAAAATTGCCCTTGACCTGAAGGTCCCCCCGCCCCCAGTAGACCCTGGCCAAAGACTGCCTAAGACATGTGGGCCCAGCACTGTGGTGTTTTTCCAGGCTCCAGGGTTGTTCAGGGAGCAGGCTACCTCTGAGACAACATCTTTGCTTGGCACTTGTAGCTGCCCTGTCCTGGCTTCCTTCACTGCCTCACTCCAGAGAGCACAAACTTCACAAATCACACACACTGAACCTTTGCCTCTTGTCTGCAGTACTGCATCTGATCTGAGATGTAGCACTAAGCTAGGGAGAAAGATACAAGAGAACACATTTCATGATATACATTTAGGTGGTAAAATAACAAAAACTGAAAGCGTGGTTATCCAAACATCAGGATAATGTTCACCTCTGGTTCTGTTTCTTGACCTGCATGGCGTTAACTTGAATGTTCGCTTTATTATTTAAACAATACATGCACATTTTATGCACCATTTTAGTGCGAATGATACACACACAAAAGCTAACATTTCCAAGCAATTGGAGAGTCTTGGTTTCCTCTTAAACATGAATGTATTTCCTAATCAGAGAAGATGATCTGTTGGATTTCTGCCTGCTTACATTTGTTGAGATTTCCCTTGTTGCCTAATACACTATAGTAAGCGTTTCATGTATTACATCTGTGTGTTAGTTGCTCAGTCATGTCCGACTCTTTGCAACCCATGGACAGTAGTCCACCCGGCCCCAGGCTCCTCTGTCCATGGAATTTTCCAGGCAAGAACACTGGAATGGGTTGTCATTCCCTTCTCCAGGTGATCTTCCCAACCCAGGGATCAAACCTGGGTCTCCCGCATTGCAGAAAGATTCTTTAAACATTCATGAACAAAGTATGCTATGGATTTGCGTATGATTTGTATGTCCATTAATTTAATAGTCATGATTGCATTAGTTACCTATGACTGCAGAGAAAATCACCCCTAAATCTAGTGACTTGAAACGTTTCTCCCACGTTTCTGGGTGAGTCTGGGTCTGCTTAGCTGTGTCCTCTGGGTCTCTCTCAAGGTCACATGAATTAAGAGTCATTATAAGGTCCTATAAGAAGAACTAAAGAACCTCTTGATTGAAAGTGAAAGAAAAGAGTGACAAAGTTGGCTTAAAACTCAATGTTCAGGAAACTAAGATCATGGCATCTGGTTCCATTACTTCATGGCAAATAGGTGGGGAAACAATGGAAACAGTGAGAGACTTTATTTTGGGGGGCTCCGAAATCACTGCAGATGGTGACTGCAACCATGAAATTAAAAGACGCTTGCTCCTTGGAAGGAAAGTTATGGACAACCTAGACAGAATATTAAAAAATAGAGACATTACTTTGCCAACAAAGGTCCGTCTCGTCAAGGCTATGGTTTTTCCTGTGGTCATGCATGGATGTGAGAGTTGGACTGTGAAGAAAGCTGAGCACCGAAGAATTGATGCTTTTGAACTGTGGTGTTGGAGAAGACTCTTGAGAGTCCCTTGGACTGCAAGGAGATCCAACCAGTCCATCCTAAAGGAAATCACTCCTGAATATTCATTGGAAGGACTGATGCTGAAGCTGAAACTTCAATACTTTGGCCACCTGATGCAAAGAACTGACTCATTTGAAAAGACCCTGATGCTGGGAAAGACTGAAGGCAGGAGGAGAAGGGGACGACAGAGGATGAGATGGTTGGATGGCATCACTGACTCAATGGACACGAGTTTGAGTAAACTCCAGGAGTTGGCGACGGACAGGGAGACCTGGAGTGCTGCAGTCCATGGGGTCGCAAAGAGTCGGACACGACTGAGCAACTGAACTGAACTGATAAGGTCCTATGAGCTTGAATAAAAATATACTTTCTATAAGATTTGACTTGACTGTTCTTTATTATTCTCACTGCTTTTTGGATTTAAATAGCAAAAAGTAAAAGCAAAAAACAACCAAATTCATTCCTTCTCTTTATGTTTGATTTCATTTCTCTATAACCAGAGCATGGATGGATACACTGCAAAATTTTTAAGGCTGGACTGACTTCTGAGTTCATGTAGTTTGTGTTTTTTTTTTAACTATCTGGCAGATTGGAAATTTTGCCTCATTGTTATCAGCTGAGATCTAATGATTTGTTTCAGTAAGTTAGGCAGCTGTGAAGAGGCAAGAAAAGCAAGCCCTGATCACATACCACTCCATACTGTAAGCTCACATTACCTCCACCCAGAGGCTGTACTTGGAATCCCCAGACGGGCAATAGCAGCCTCATTCCTGAGAGGAATTATAAGAGCAGGCACCAATCTTTTCACCAAACTCTGTGTCAATAAGACAAAGTTGTCTTTACAACTTTTAAATTGCCTAATCAACTTTTCACATTGTTAATTTTATTAATTTTGAATTTCTAGTTTCTGGATAAAACTAAAATGTTAATTTCCACAATGTCTATGACAATAGCAAAAATATAGAACAAAAATATTTCCTCTTCCATTTTATTATTTTTACTTTTGGGTAGCCTAAGAAAAAAAATCTTTATTTGTTGAAGTAATAGTATTCCTCTCAGATATAGAGGAATCTCTGACCAAGTTATAGCAGCCTCTTATTGAGTATACTTATGTTTTTGGGAAATCATGAAGGAGAGAACCTTTTATTCAATGCATGTTTATAATCTATTTTTGCCCTTCCACTGTTCATGGTATTATGAGAAAAGACAAAGAAAAAAGAAAAGGTGAATATCTATTCCTCAAACATTTTGAAGCCTAGAAAGGAAGAGGAGACATAGAATGTATTTCTAAAAATATATAAAAGTTCAAATTACAAAAGTTTAAAAATAGCTTTACATATTTGAATGGAGATTTTTATTCTATAGAAAGCTAGAAAGATAATTAATTCCCTAACGAAAGCTTCCCTTTAGACATAATCTCTGGTAATGCTAGTCTGTGAGTGAATGCCCTTTGGTTGGCTTTCTTTCACAACTAAACAACTGTCAGGCTGAGGCCCGATAAGCATCTGCATGAGCACGGAGAAGCAGCCCATCTGGGGGAGCATCTTTCCCTCGTGGGCCAAAGGCTCCTCACTGCCATTAACACTCTGAGCATGTGAAAGAGAGACCGTGATGGCTGTCTGAACAGAAGTGTTGTAACTGCCTTGAGAACATTACAGATAACATGCTTTGGGGAATTAGATGTCAGGGATTATGCTACAACTGAAAAGATCTGAGAATCAGAGGTCAGAGAAACATTATGAATGAAGTCTTTTTTTGCATATTTTTTGGTCATTTGGCCAGTATTTTCTTTCTTTCTTTTTTTTTTTTTTTTTGGTGTCCTCTGTCATCCCCTTCTCCTCCTGCCTTCAATCTTCCCCAGCATCAGGGTCTTTTCTAATGAGTCAGCTCTTTGTACCAGGTGGCCAAGTTACTCCATTTCCTTATCTATATGATAGAGACAATTGCACCTATCTTCCAAGACTGTCACGAAATTTGAAAGAGGCATTATGAGTAAAACCTTGAGAACAGGTCCTTGCATAGACTAATAATTCAGAAATTAGGTAGCATTATTATTTTGTCAATTAGAAGTTAATCCTTTCCTTTTCTAAATTCTCTTCTGGCCTTAGTCACTCCCTGTCACCCCCAGGATTATAGCTTTGTGGGCAAATGTGATGCTTTTCTCACCTTTTTCCCCCACAATGAATTACAATGCCTGGAATGTTGTAGGTTCTAAATCCGAGATGGATGAATAAATGGATGATAACAAGGATCTTCCCGGTTGGGTCGGGAAGATCCCACCTGTGTCTCTTGCACTGGCGGGCAGTCTCTTTACCACTGAACCACCAGGGAGGTCCTCACAATGCATTTCCTTATATATTACATGCATGCTATACACCTCACAATGTGCATAGATGCAGTATTTTTTAAATTTTTATTATTGCCTTAAATGACTATCTTTAAAATAAAATACAGGGAAGGACATGGCAACCCGCTCCAGTGTTCTTGCCTGGAGAACCCCAGGGACAGAGGAGCCTGGTGGGCTGCCGTCTGTGGGGTTGCAGAGTTGTATGCAACTGCAGTGACTTGGCAGCAGCAGCAGCAGAATAAAATACTTAGATGAAGAGAAGGGTCTCTTTATATTTACCAAACAATATTTACCATTTCCGGCTTCTCAGCTGGCTGGCAGGTGCATTCTTAGCCACTGGACCCCCAGGGAAGTCCAGTTGTCAGGATTTTGTTGGCAAATGTCTGGATATGTCTGACAGCTCCCAGACAGCTCCCATCTGAAGGATCTCTCTAGGTTATGGGCCACAGGATCTGAGCCAAGAGTGTAGGGGTGAGAGTAGGGCCCTCAGAAGGGCACCCTGTGAAGATACCCAGGTTCAAGTTGAGGGTCTTCCCGTCTAGTCCTGGCTTAGCCTTAGAGAGAATCTCAGTGGTTCTGGGAAATCCAGTAGCTGTCAAGATGATATTTGCTATCAACACAGAATGAGCCACAGTGTTCTAGAATGAAGGAGGTGAGGTCTCAGATGTATGAGGAAAGCAGGGTTCTGAATAATGGGATCTTCTAGTTAAGCAAATCCACTCCATATTACTTATCTATTTTGGGGAACAAATCATCCTAAAATGTAATGGCTTAAAGTAACAGTGATTTATTATTTTTTATAACATATATATTTTTTATATATTTTTCCTCTGGCCTTGCCTAGGCTCACTTATGAGAAGACAGTCTCACATGTCTGGGGCTTCTGCAGGGAGCAGGAATGTCAGGAATGGTATGTCTCCAGATGGTAGCTGATATTCACAGAAACTTCCTTCTCTGACCACCTCCCTCCCTCTCCCCCGACTAGGATATCAAAAAAGCAAGAGTGGAAGTCCCAAGGTTTCTTCAGATATTACTTCCACCCTGTTCGACTGGTTAAAGTCCATCACAAGGTCAGCCTCATTTCAGGGGGAGGAAAGAACCAGATTCCTCCTCTTGATGAGAAGTCATGTTTCTTGATCTTATGACAGTTTCTCAGACTGTCTTGTTTTTCATGACCTTGCCACTTTTGACGAGTACTGGTCAAGTATTTTGTAGAATGTCTTTCAATGTGGCTTTGTCTAATGTTTTTCTCATGATTAAGTTGGGGTTATGGAATTTGGGGAAGGAGACCACAGAGGTCAAATGTCCTTCTCATCACCTCCTATCAGAGAGCATTTGATACCATTGTGATTTGTTACTGGTGATGTTCTCTTGAGCCAGTTCTAACACCAATTCTGATGTGTGTTTTTTCACCAAGCAGTTAACTCAATTCCCTGTGGACACTGACTGGGCGTTCACAAATTTAATTCTGTTCTGACACTACCTGGAAATAGTGTCAGATTCTGCAGGTTAAGGGCTCTGTCCTACAGGACTGCCCTCACTTTATTTACTAATTTATTTTGACTGCAATGTGCAGCGTGCAGGGTCCTGGTTCCCCAACCAGGGATTGAATCTGTGTCCCCCCGCCTGCATTGGAAGATGATGTCTTAACCACTGGACTGCCAAGGAAGTCCCAGGACTGCCCCCACTTTAGATAGCAATCACAAGTGCAGATGGTTGCCTGGCTATATGATAGCCTATAAATCAGAAGTTCCCTTGACCTCCTCTCTGCTGCTGCTGCTGCTAAGTCACTTCAGTCGTGTCCGCCTCTGTGCGACCCCATAGAAGGCAGCCCACCAGGCTCCCCCGTCCCTGGGATTCTCCAGGCAAGAACACCGGAGTGGGTTGCCATTTCCTCCTCCAATGCATGAAAGTGAAAAGTGAAAGTGAAGTCACTCAGTCGTGTCCAACTCCTAGCAACCCCATGGACTGCAGCTTACCAGACTCCTCCATCCATGGGATTTTCCATGCAAGAGTACTGGAATGGGGTGCTATTGCCTTCTCTGGACCTCCTCTCTAGGTTCAATTAATTTGCTAGAGCAGTTCTCAGAACTCAGGTAACCATTGACTTACTTTATAACTGGTTTATTACAAAGGATATTAAAGATACGAATCATAAATGGCCAGATGAAGTGATGCATAGGGCAAGGTCCCAAAAGCAAGTGCTTCTGTCCCCATGGATGGGTCCTGGCACATGGATGTAACCTGGTTCACCCACCTGGAAATTCTCCAAGCCCTGTCCTTTTGGGTTTTTATAGAGGCTTCATTATATAGACTTGATAGCTTAAATTCTCAATCCTTGGTCACTTACAACCTCCTTCCCCTCCCCTCTCCCCAGAGGTGGGGAGGTGGGACTGGAAGTCCCACCGTTGGTCCCCTGAGCAGACAGCTTCCATCCTTAGGTTATATAGGGGCTTCAGGTCACCTCATTAACATCATAAAAGACATTTTTTATCACTCTGACCATTTAGGAAATTCCTAGGGTTTTTGGAGCTCTGTGCCAGGGACCAGGATGAAGATCAAATATATATTTCTTTTTGTAAATCATAACATCAAGCTTGAGCACTTGGTTAAAATGGTGCCAGCTTTTTCCACTGGAATGTTAATATTTTTCCCTGTCATATTCTATTGTTAGAAACTTTTTATGGTTTTAATTTCAATGAAGACTAACAACGTCAGATATTTTTTCATGTGCTTACTTGTCATTCCTATACGTTATTTGGTGTGCAAATTATTTTTTAATTGGGATAATTTATTATTGATGAGTTTCTAGAGATTTTTTAATACATTTTGGATGCATTTCAAGATAAATTGCAGACATCAGGGTGCCTCCCTCTAAACACATCAGCATATTATTAACTAAAGTTCAAATTCTTTGTATACAATGAAATACACACTGAGATTTAACAAACGCTACTTCTCTGTAACCCAAATCACTGTCAAGATGTAGAAGACTGTTCTATTGATTTTTATGACCCATTGATGGTTGCAATCTATTTCAAAAACATGCTTCAGACAATCTAGCGGTAATGCAAGACCAGGGTAGAAGCTCTGGGCTATAAACATAGGATTTGCAAACCTCCCTCATCCCTCACTTAAATATTACTTCCAGGGCTAAGAGACCTTCAATGAAGTGAAACACAATAAGCCTGTATTATCCTAATTTGACCTACTAGGAGTTCGGAGAGGTACAGATAACATGCCCAAGACAACATAGCTGATAAATGCAGGACCTGGGATGTGAACTCTGGCATCCTGACCCCCACCAGCCCATGTGAGGCTAAGTGGGTGCTGTGGTTGTCCCAGCAGCTCATTCCCATTTTCAGCATGGTTTCCTTTGGAAAGCTGTTCCGATCACAAATATTCATCGTTTGGGAGATAGCCAGCGTGTGAGCAGGGCCTCCCTTTGCAGACTGCAGGGACCCTCTGGGCTTGTTTCGGGCTGGCCTGACCTTACTGCAATTCGCAGCCACAAAAGGCCACGCACCAGTGCTGCTATTCATAATGGAGGACCCGGAGGGCGAGGCGCCTGACCGAGCGACAGGGCGAGTGTGGCCGCAAGGCTGTGTGTCCTTCCCTTGGACCTGGGATTCCTGGGGCAGGGCCCCTCGTCCACATTCCTTGAGTGCATCTTTTGAGCCATGGGTAGTGCAGACTGGACCCTGCCTCAGGGAGTTGCTTGTCTAGAAGGGGCTTTAGGGCACAGGTGAGCAGGACACCAGCAGAAATGGTCAGTTCCCTCAGAGAGACTCTGACAAGGACTAGACATATCAGAGAAGGGAGCCTCTGCTTTCTGCTTCCTGGAGGAAGTGGCATTTGATGGATGTACCAGATCGTCAGTAAGATTAGAAAGTTAAGAAGTGAAGTCGCTCAGTCATGTCCGACTCTTTGCGACCCCGTGGACTGTAGCCTACCAGGCTCCTCTGTCCATGGGATTTTCCAGGCAATAGTACTGGAGTGGATTGCCATCATTCTAAATGCAGGAGAGACCATTGCTAGAGTTTTAGAGGTAGAAAAGGGCCTTTTGGTAGAAAAGGGCAGGTGGATTGAAATCTTGGGAGTGAAATTCTGAGAGGTTCTTGGGGGCTATCGTGGAGATCTCAGCCCCCAGCCTCAGAAATGGGTACTTAATTGAATTGTCAGCAAGGAGCCACAGGAAGATTTCAGTGGGGGAGGGGCCCTCCCAAGTTGCTGGGAAGTTGGGTCTGGGCTTTCCAGGCAGGATGTGTAGGGCAAGGAGAGGGGAGAGTGTCTGGGGCACTGCAAGCCCAGAGTAGCTGGGGAAATGAGACCAGGAGGACAGGGCAAGAAAGGTTCACTTTCTTCTCCCTGGCCAGCTAGGAAGAGCTGCGTTTCACTGGGCTGCAGAGCACGGGCAGCTGGATGCTCTGGACCTCTCTGTGGGCTCTGGCTGTGACCACAGTGTCCCAGGGCAGGGCCAGGCTCTGGGCTCCTGAGCAGGGTGGTCACTGGCAGCTCACCCATGTCTACTTCTGACTCTAGTGTGCTGCAGAGCCTGGGAGCCCAAAGACCAGCGCATGTCTGCTATTCATCTAGCTGGTACTTTCTGAACCCTGTGCTATGGGTGAAGAGCGCAGATGCCCAGGACACAGTTTCTTACTCAAGGAATTCAACACTGCAATCCTAGGTGAGAACTGTGACCAAATGTGGGGATGCAGGATGGCAATCTGATTGGTTGGTAGTGAAGCCTGAGGTGGGTTTGAGCCTCCCCTGTGATTCACTGTTGATGTCTGTTGCTGCAGGGAATGGGGAAGAGTGAGGGGCATGATAGCTACACATCTGCTGGTTATTTGTTTTCTTTGTTGTTTTAGTAATCTACTATGATTATGGCAAAAGAGGGATAAGAGCATTGAGGAGGGAGCGGTTTATTCAGAGTAGAGCTTACAAGCAGAATTTTACCAACCTGAGAAGGGATGTGGGATGGGGACCTAAGGTGACCAGTCTGCAGATGACTTGTATCAATGGACCATTGTGAATCAATAGGCAAATACATTGCAGCAAATTCTAAACATTGCTTCCAACAAAGGGAAGAATTCCATTGTTAATTTTCTGATAAGTATTCTTGGCCAGGATACAAGGAGTCCTGTTTATAAGCCAGTGACAAAGCTCACAGACCAATGGACCACAGGATCTTGGAGCTGGAAGATGTCCTTGAAGGGCCTGTTCAAACTTCTCATTTTACTGATGTGGAAACTGAGGCCCAGAGAGGGGGATACGTTAACCAAGGTCACACAGCAAAACTAGAGTCGAGCTGGGGTTTGCAACCAGCATCCTGATGCCTGACCCTGTGCTCCTCCCTCTCGCTATGCTGCCTCCTGGGTCCCTGAGCCCTGGGGATCTGCATCAGATTTGTCTGCCCACACTCGTCTTTCCAGGATAAAAAGGCCCAGTCAGATTCCAAGATTCAGGTCAGGCGGATGTACTTCATTTCAGAAATATGGGCTGTGCTCTGGGCTAGGCCCTGTGCCAGGAAGGTGGAGTACAGAGAAGAGTAAAGGACAACTCTTGCCAGGACACATCTACCCAGGAAGCCAAAAAAAAAAAGCTGTTTTCAGGGCCCCAGGAGAGCAGGAATACCAATACCAAGAAAGCAAGAAAAGTTCAGCTTTGATGAATTTACACAGAATCTTGCAATCGGAAATTCTAGAAAGCAGCTTTAAAAATTGCATGCCCCTGTTAAGTGTTGTAGGGCTTCCCAAGTGGCGCTAGTGGTAAAGAACCCGCCTGCCAATGCAGGAGACATAAGAGATGTGGGTTCAATCCCTGTGTCAGGAAGATCCCATGGAGGAGGGCATGGCAACCCACTCCAGTGTTCTTGCCTGGAGAACCCCATGGACAGAGGAGCCTGGTGGCTACAGCCCGTGGGGATCACAAGAGTCAGATACAACTGAGCATGCATGCACAGTAAGTGTTGCGTTAATATTTTCCACTGAGGAGTGTTCTCATTTTGAATTTCACTGGGGGAGAGGGCACAGTCAACTTTTCAAGGCTTTGAGCCACTGGAGGTCTGACTCCTGCTACGACCCCTCCCCACCCCCCGCCAGGCTGCATAGCAGGACAGACCTGTTGGAACGGATGACAACACAACTCACGCTGCAGGTGCTGTGGTCGGGAGGTTTTGAGAGCCCAGAGAGAGTGACTAATTCCTCGGGAAACAGCAAGGAGATGCTGACAGGGCCCATAGAGGAGGAGAGGCTGGACGTCCCCTCTGGTGGAGGGGAGAGTTCAGGCCCAAAGCCACGGCCTCCTTCCACCCAGCTCGCTGCCCTGCCTGGGCAGAGGGGGAGGCCCTGTTAGGGGTTCCCTGCCACCTGCAGCTTCAAAGGACAGGAAGTAGATATTTATAATCCAGAAGGAAGAGGGAACCCCTGGCCTGTCTCCACAGGGGCACATGCTGGGCCCCCACAGTTCACCCACTTCCTTCCTGCCTCTTTGAACACGCAGAGCTTCACACTGCGGCTACATCACCCACAGCCTGGTCCTCATCAGGGGCGGCAAGTGGGAGAGGGGTAGAACCAAGTGGTCAAAGGGGTTTTCTAAACTTAGCTTTACCTATAAATATAATCTGATGACGATCATAAAAGAAATGTGAATGTTTCGTCTCTGACCCCGTAAGATGGTGTGTGTGGGTGGATCTATCATGGGGGTGGGGGATGGCTTAACCACTTTAAGTACATGTTCGCATCTTCACTTGAAAGATCTGTGCCTAAGCTGAATGTCTGTTTTTGCCTTTTTTTTCCCCTTTTGGGTGCTTTGGGTCCTCGTTGCGTGTGGGCTTCTCTGGTTTCGGTGCATAGGCCCCAGAGTGTGTGGGCTCAGTAGTCAAGGCACATGGGCTTAATGGCCCCATGGCACGTGAGATCTTAGCTCTTCAACCAGGAATCGAGTCCTCTGTATTGGAAGAAGGCAGGTTCTTAACCACTGGCCCACCAGAGAAGTCCCTAAATTGAATTCCTTCCTGGGGAAGGTGCTGAGGCCAGGGCAGAGGGGAGCCCTTGAGCCAAAAGGCCCCCTTGACTGGTTCAGCTCAATTGTTCCCACAGTCTCCTGGACATGACGAATGGCTGAAGCTGAGTCTTCCCTTCTGGATGCTTTTGTTTGTGACTCCAGGGTCTCTGCCCTGACTCCCTCTGTGGCTCCCCTGTAGGGACATCCCATGTCCTGGGCTGCCTCCTCTTCCCTGGGGCCTCTTACCCTCCTGAAGCAAGTCCTCTTTGAGGATGACCCCCAGCAGTCTGCCCTCAATGAAGCCACTTCCACCGCAAGGGACACTGTGCCCTTTGCCCACCCAGTGGAGTCATCTGCCATGGCCCTGTAACTGTCAGCTTTAGACTTCTCACGGGTGAGGCTGCTCTCGAGTTCCAGGAGACACAGGTCAGGTTCTGCATCTCCGTTATGCGTTACTGAACAAACATCTACAGAACAAATATCTGCCGTGTGCCCCAGGCCCTAATCTAGGCACTTGGGAAAACTTTAGAGAATAAAACAAGACAGAAATCCTTGCCTTTGTGGCACCTCTGTTCCACCCAAGAGGTTCGGACAATAAACAATAGATACAGTACACAAGCAGCTGGTGGAGGGTGTTCGGCGGTCAGCGCTTTGGGGGAAATGGAACAGTGGGGCAGGATGAGGGGATCAGGGGGAGGTGCAGTCTCCAATATCACGGTCAGGGTGGGCTGTGCTCTTCAGTAAGAAGCTAACATCTAGAACAGATGTAGGAGGTGAGAGATTGGGCCATGTGGCCTCCAGGCACAGCCTGAGTACAAGGAGAGTCTCTGGGGCTGTGGCCTGATTAGAGGAAAGGCATAGATCTGGGCTCATTGAGTTGGGACTAGCTTTAACCTGGAGCATGGAAAATAGGGATTTGGGTTTTTGTTTTTTTTTTTAAGTAATGTGTCTATCTTAAACTGTGAAAAAAGAGATGAGAACCTGGCCCTTGAAAATGCCCCTGGTTTTTGGTAGTTTGGGGCACAGCTCTCCAAGCAGGGTGGCATTGGTCCAGCAGAGCGATAGCTTGTCACAGACCTGCTCCGTCACCCTGGACGTGTCACCCCTCTCTGGACCTCAGCTCCAGCGGGTCCCCAGGACCTGCCAGTGTCCGTGATCCCACTGGCCCTTCAGGAGCCCCTCTCCTTACAGTAGGGGAACACAGCCCTTCAGCTGGCTGCCCACCTGGCTGTGCTGCGGTGACTCGTGGCCGTCAGGCTGGACCTGAAGGAGCAGAATGCGGTGAGTCACCACCTGGAAGAGGCAGAGATGTGTGACATCGACTTGTCCCCTGCATTCCAGGAGCCCACAGCCCCTGGTGCTGTCTGATTTCTCCTGGCAGGGGGCCTTGGAACCAAGAACGAGGACATGTCTCAGACAGCCCTCCAGGAGAAGATGAGCGGCAGCACAAAGCTCCAGGCTCAGAGGAAAACCGGGCATCAGGGATTATGGAGAAGTCGTTAACACCGTGTGTGTTTAAAGGAGCGAGAGGTCACATGACCAGGGTGGAGCGGGGGTGGAGGGGGGGGGATCAGAGACAGGAGGGTGAGGAGACACCAGCAGACCTGCAGGGTGGCCGGGGGCGGGGGGGGGGGGACTGAATGCACCAAATGCCCCTCCAGGCGAGAATCGGGTGTGGGCCTCAGGACTCCACGGATACCAGGTCATCGTCCGCAGGAGCAGGGAGGGGAGAGCTCAAAGAGCCTGGCAGCCCCAGCAAGAGTGGTGACCTCTGCCCTGGGCTCTGGCCTCGGCGTCCTGCCGCCCCCACACCACTCCTGTGTTTCAGGAAGGTCTGACCGCCCTTAACACGGCTGCCGAAGGGATCCGCCTCACCTGTGTGCAGCTCCTCCTAGGGCCGGGGGTAGCGCAAACACCCTCACCCAGGTAGCTGGGCCCCCTCAGGACGAGCATGTGTCCTCAGCTGCCCAGCTGTGACTGTGTCGGCTGTGACTGTAGCAGCCACAGTGATTCCTGAACGTGGTGTGAGCAAAGCTAGGCTCAGGCTCAGGCAGCAGGCTCAGGGCCTGGACTTGGCTTTTCTACTGCTGAACTCTGTGACCTTGAGCAAGTTACTCATCCTCTCGGAGCCTCTTTTCCCAGCTATAAGTTGAAGATGACGTGTACTTGTGTGTGTGTTAATTGCTCATTGTGTCTGACTCTTTGCAACCCTATGGGCTGTACTCCGCTGTCCATGCAATTCTCCAGGCAAGAATACTGGAGTGGGTAGCCATTCCCTTCTCCAGGGGATCTTCCTGACCCTGGGATCAAACCTATGTTCCCTGCGTTGCAGGCAGATTCTTTCCTGTCTGAGCCACCAGGAAAGCCCATAATATATACTTACTTTTTTATGTTGCCATGAGGACTAAATACCTAGTGTAGTGCCTGGGACTTAATAGGAACTCAGTACCTATTAGAGTCTTGTTGTTGGACACTTGATGGTTCACAAAGTCCTTTTATAATGGTTGAATATTATCTCAGAAAAATTTCCCCCATTTTACAGGTGAGAAAGGTTCAGTGACTTTCCCAGGGCACAAGCTAGTAAGAAGCAAAGCTGAGTCTGAGAAGCCTATTTCTCTGACTCCAGAGCTTGGGGCCTGACAGGTTTGCCTTGCCCAGTGTGGGTGGGGGTGGGGGGGTGTGTCTCCAGCTGTGCCCGCCCACCCCAGCAAATGGAGCTGAGGCCTGAGTGTGACTCTGGGACAGGCCTCTTTTCTCCCCTCCCATTGTGCTCTGTTAGTTGGCCATTAGAAATTCTGTGTCCTTGAGAAGGGGCCGGGGCAGGGGGAGGATTGTGACCTTTCTTTAAGTAGGAAGTTGGTTTTTTTGTTTTGTTTTGCTTTTTATTGTTTGATCAGTGACAAATAATCTTTCTTGGATGGTTGAGGGTCTGAGGGTCTGGAATTCTCTTTCGTTCTAAATTTCAATAATGCGGCAAAAATAACATTAATAGTGAATAATATAAATAATAGCAAAAATGGAGAAATGAAAAGGATATGCTAAAAAATATTTGACACCAAAGAAGGCAGTCTCGGGGAAACAGAATAAAAAAGAAAGGAGACATTCTGAAAACAAATAGCAAAATGGCAAATGTAAATTTAATAACAATAGCGACCAAAACTGCCCTTAAATGTAAATAATGCTTTATTATTAGTATTAGTATTATTTTGGCCATGCCATGTGGTCCGCCGGATCTTAGTTCTCCAACTAGAAACTGAACCACAGCCCTGGCAGTGAAAGCAGTCTTTTATGTATTGGACCACCAAGGAATTCCCTTTTTTTCCTTGGCCAATAATGCTTTATAAGCCACAAACCATTTAATTTGCAGAACACCCCTGGCAAGTTTGGAGACTACTATCCCAGGGGTGTCAGGGGGAGCAGGACAACCCAGAGAAGGAACGTGGCTGCCCCCAGGCACCCAATTATGGTCATCCATCAGCAAGGCCCTCTCTCTGTGCCCAGCACTAGGCGCTGGGAGGAGCAAGAATGCTACAGGCCATGGCGCCTCCCCAGCAGTATCAGCACAGGAGTTTAGGAGATGGGAGGTCAAGTCCAGCTGGTGATCATTGGTGGTTAGAGGTGCCCGCCTCCCTGGGCCTCGTGCTCCAGCCTTGACTTGTTTCTGGCAGAGGCCGTGATCCATTCCAACATTCCCCCGCCTCGCAAGGTCCTGTAGCAGAGTCTCAGAGGAGCAGCCAACCCAAAGGGCTTGCATTTCCCACCGGGAGGAGGATGGGTTCCCACCCACCTTGTGTACTCTCTCAGACAAGACTTTGGCAGAGTGACCAACTTATCCTGGTTTGCCTCATACTGTCCCAATCTTAAAACAGAAAGTCTCACATTCTAGGGGGCCTTCAGTCCAGGGCAACCTGGGACAGCTGGTCACTTAGCGGGACCTTCCGAGATGAAGGCCCATGAAAGCCCTCGCTCTGGCCCTGCCAATCTCCTCTGTGGACCCACTGACACCAGCTCCAGCAGGATAGTACATGCTGGGAGGGGTTTGCCTTGTACTGCAGATCTTATCAGTCCCCCTCTTTGAAAACCATCTTCTCAGAGTCTGTTTTCTCTGAGTGACTTCACTGGCTCAGGAATTGTGAAGGCTTTTGGCTTTTGTTCCAGAGTCTGTGACTGGAGGCGAGGAACATCCTGAGACCATAGCGTGGTCCTTTTACTAGTCACCAGGCCTGGGCAAGTCACTGATTTCTCCCTCCTTTGGGTTTAATGAGGATAATAGTCCCAGGATGGGGGGTTGTGAGTTGTAAATGGAATAATGAATCCTAGAGTGCTTTGTAAACCCCACTGTGAGGGGTCCGGGGGATGCTGCACTGATGCCTGTTTCCTTCTAGAAAAAAGCAGAGCTGCCTCCACTATGCAGCCCTCGGTGGCTCCGAGGACATGGTCATCCAGGCAGGAGGCAGTACTGATGTGGCTGATCACGTAAGTGTGGGACGTGGATGAAAGGGGGGCACACTGAAGAGTCTCCCATGGCTTGCTGCTCAAAATAGACATGGAGAACAGATTAGTGGTTGCTGAGGGTGGGACAGGGGGCAGAGGAGGGAGGAGGGTGTGGTTATAAAAGGAGAACACAGGCGGCCCATGTGGTGATGGAACGCTGCTGTGATGGAACGCTGCTGTATCTGAACGATGTAACAGATGCATGAACCTAGATGTGTATCCATTAATGAAAAAATCGCATAAAATACACATGTATACAAATGACTGGGAGTGAAACTGGGGAGATCTGAGTAAGATGGGTGTTATCAATGTGAGTATTCTGGTTAGAGTATTGTACAGTGGCTTTATAAGATGTTACTATGGGAGTGGGGAGAACCGAGCAGCTGGATGATAATGGTGGGAAGAAGGCATCTCACTAGATCCTGTTGTTCTTTTTGGTTCTTTTGGTGTTTATAAATAACGTGTAAGACAATGAAAAGCAATACTAATCTCTTGCCACTCCCCTTTTCGACCACAGCCCCTCGCACCTGTTTCTAGGAGGATGAAGGCCGTAAACAGGCTCTTTGGTTACTTTATCTCTGTGGTCTGCTGCTTCCTGGAAAGCCACCGTTATAGCTCCGATGGGTTTCCCAGCTCATCTGAATAGTTCTTTGAGCCAGTTTCCCATGTCTGCCCATTCACTCCCACAGCAGACCTTCTTTTGACCTTATTTTAATTTCACAGTTATTTAGCAATGATCGGTTGAAATTCTGTGAAAGTTTTTTCTGGGTTTTTAAATTTTTTTCTAGATGCGTTTTAGAATGCTGCGATGGGCTAAGTCTCTTCAGTCGTGTCCGACTCTTTTGCGACCCCATGGACCATAGCCCACCAGGCTCCTCTGTCCATGGGATTCTCCAGGCAAGAATACTGGAGTAGGTTGCCATGCCTTCCTCCGGGGGAATCTTCCTGACCCAGAGATCAAACCCATGTCTTTTACATCTGCTCATTGGTAGGTGGGTTCCTTACCACTAGCACCACCTGGGAAGCCCATTTTAGAATACTTTTTGGCATTTATTTGCAGTTTGGGTTTGGGATTACATTAAGTCTGTAAATAATATAAGCTAAAATGGTCATCTTTGCAATATTTTATTTTTTCACTAGGAACATGTCTTTCCATTTCCTTTATTCCTGTTTTAGATCTTTCAGTGGCGCCCTATGGTTTCTCGTTTGCCTTTGTAATAGTCATTTCCAATTATACTCTTCATAGGTACTTTATATATTTTGACTGTCATTGTGAATAGACTATCTTTTTAAAACATGTCATTTCTTATAGGGATTCAATATAGGAATGTTATTGACTCTGGTATTTTTATCTTCTGTATGACTTTTCATTAATTTTGCTAGGTTTTGGGTTTTTTTTTGGGGGGGGGTTGGGGTATAGTAGCTATTTTAACACATCTAGATGTACAATCACATTGCCTACAAATAATCATCTAGGTTAAATCTTCTGATATCCATAAACTGCTTTTTTCCTGGCCAAAACTTGTAATGGTAGTTGTGGGTGTTTTTGTTGTGTGTGTGTGTGTTCTGTTCTATAAACTTTTATTGCTCATTATGTGAGGGTGTTTTCCACAGTTATTAATAGTACCGACCCATGCCATTGATTCTTCTGGTTTTTTCCCGTCCCACTATATATGTGTCACTGTACACCTAGACAGAAGGGTGCTGTGGCAGTATCCCCACTTCATCATGGAGTCAGTGTTCACAGGGGGCCACTGGAGATGGAATCCTCCAGACCTGAGTGAGGCCTTGGGTGACTGTTGGGCTTGGACTGAGACCTATGTTCTGGTCCTGGCTGGCTCTCTCATTCATTGATTTCACACATAAATAGTTGTTAGGCACCTACCTAGACTCTGGTGGTAGAAAGTCCAATAACACAAGGTCTCTATTAGTTACGTGTCCTTGGGTGAGTCATGTTAGTTTTATGAACTCATTAAGTGTTCTCATTTGTGAGATGAAAGTACTAAATAAGAAGACCCTTCCTATATGTTTGCTAGGTTCCTGGAAAGTAAATGAGTTATCAGAGAATTTTAAGGTGGTGTTCCTAGAAGGGACCTTGCTGCTTGTTGCAGCAGACATCATTTGCCGGATGAAGTGTAGCAGAGAAGCAGGATGACTTGCCCAAAGTTGTGTGGTGAATGCTTGGCACATCGAGATCTCAAATGTGGGACTTCGGGCTCCCTCCCACCCTGAGATCAGCAGTGGGCCCAAGGAATTCAGGCTTTGGGCTGTAAATGCTTTAGGCCACTCATGTTGCCCAAGAAGCGAGAGAGGCCAAACTCAGAAGCACTGTCTACGCTCCTAACTCCCATCTTCTAGCACCAACCTGCGGCAGTCCTGGGAGGGACCCATCAGTTGGTCTGTGTGTCTCCCCCCGCAGCAGGGCGCCACTCCTGTGCACCTCGCCGTGAGGCACAATGTCACTGTCCTGCAGCAGGTCCTTATGGACGCCACCATGATCTGGACACTGTTGACAATGTAAGTGGCTACAGAAACCATCTGGGCCCCCTGGCACCTCTGGGCACCCTCCCAGGCTGGCAGAGTTTGGCTGTGGTCTACCAGCTTGGCCCAGAGTTGAGGAATTGCTTTCTTAGTTTGTAAAAAGCTGTTTGAATATTTGTTGAAGGTTGCAACATTTTATTAACCATTCCTCTGTGTTGAACATTTGGGTATTCCCAAGTTTTTGTGAAGTCGCTCAGTCGTGTCGACTCTTAGTGACCCCATGGACTGCAGCCTACAAGGCTCCTCCGTCCATGGGATTTTCCAGGCAAGAGTACTGGAGTGGGGTGCCGTTGCCTTCTCCGCATGATATATAAAACACTAAACTAAACATTTTCCTATATTTAGCCTTTTCTTTTTATTGATTTTTTCCCCCACTTAGGGAAAATTACCAAGGCAGCAGTGACTGGGTTCGTCTTGTATAACAAAAGGCCTCTAAGTCCTGAAGTTGTAATCAGTCAGAATCGTTTTAAAACCCCCATCCCCGCAATCTACCCTCTAACCACACAATCCTCAGGGCGACCATCCACAACCACTAGTAGTGGAAAGCAAATTGACAGAATATAACATGTATCTTTAAAACAGTCAGTATTTGCACAGTTGAAAATTGAGCCTCAGGAAATATATTGAGCTCACGCACCAAGATATTCATTGTAACACTGTATCAGTTTTCATTTCAAAAAGGGCCCAAATACTTAATAAGAGAGAAGTGATTGGGTAAATTATGGTAGTAGTGGTTTAATTACTAGGTTGTGTCCAACTCTTGTGACCCCATGGATTGTAGACTGCCAGATTCCTCTGTCCATAGGATTCTCCAGGCAAGAATACTAGAGTGGGTTGCCATTTCCTTCTCCCAGGGATCTTCCCAATCCAGGAATTGAACCTGGGTCTTCTGCATAAAATTATGGTACAGACATAGATTGGCTTTTATGGAGCTATGAAAAATGGTGTTTATTGAGTTTATAATATACAGAAAGTTATATAGATACAAAATGTAATATAGAATGATCTCAAATATGTAAAACCATAAAACTAAAAATAATTGCATTAAACAAAAGACTAGGAGAAATATGCTAAGACTGTAACAGAGGTTGACTTGGGTGGGCTGCTGCTGCTGCTGCTAAGTCGCTTCACTTGTGGGTGGGCTAGTGAGTGGTATGTTTTTTTGTTCTTTTTTTTTTTTACTAAGTTTTCTCTCCTGAGTAGTATGTTTATGATTAAACCCAGTTTACCCTTCCTTATAACTTATTAGAGAGAAATTCTGTTAAGACCCAGTTGGGAGTTGACCCCCCTTGGTCCTGTCCCGGCTTTGAGCTACACACCATGCCTACATGCTTTTCTGCTCTTCGTTCCCTTGGCTTCTTCTCCAGAGGAAGCAGACACCCCTCCAATTTGCCATGGAGCAAGCCTGGTGGGACATAGCAGAGATGCTCCTCATCATTGGGATTAACTTAAACCTAAGAGATAAGGTGCTCCTGCTCACAAGCAGCCTCCCTTTCCAGTTTTCACAACTTCGCCTACAGCAATTGCCTTCTGCTTCCAGAGTGTTCATATCACTGTTACATATCAGCTCAAAGGCCACCTCCTCCAGGCAGTCTTCCTGCCCCTCCATCACCCTCCTCTGCCTCCTCTGAGGGCTCTCAGCACTTGGCCCGCCCCTGTCTTGGTCCTTGTCTGTGATACAATTGTCTTCTGTTTCATGGGCTCCATCAGACTTTGCGCTCCTTGAGTTGTCTGCTGGGGAGAGGGGAAGACTAGAGGGACAGTGCAGCACCACCCCACAAGTCCCTACATGTGAAACAAGGTTGCAGAAGCTTCCGGGGTCATGGTGCCTATGGGGTGGCCAACTCTCAGATGGCCAGAGGTTCAAGAAGACCTGAAGACTTGGTATGAGGCTGAGGGGGTCACGGGCCCATGAGGGCAAGGGCCCTTGCACACATGGCCCAGCCCGTGGGATGGTGTGGGAAAGAGGTGGGGGCAGGGAACAAGCCCGGAGGCTGGACCTAAGCAGGACTCCCTGCTTTGAGCTGGGCCCCCAGACAGCTGGCCAAGCTCAAAGAAGAGCCTCCCATCTTCCCAAGGTCCCTGGAGGTGGTTGAGCCAGTTTTGTGCCACAGGCCTGGAGCCAAGGGCTGGGAGACTGAGGGGAGGAAGCAAATATGACATAGGGGCCCAGGCCCCTTCTCTGGGTTCTGGTTTTGTTATGACAAAGGCTCTTGGCCTTTTCCGACAGATGGAAATTGATGAGAGGCCAAATGAGAAATTCAGACAAAGCTATATTGGGGCCCTTGCTACAGCAGGGGTAAGCGAGGTGGGGCAAGTTTGTTCCTTATATGGGCTGAGGGCAGGGGTGTGTCCAGAGGCAGGCCTGGAGGGTAGCTTAGGTATTTGGCTCACCCCTTAGCTGGTGCTGTGTGCAGGGGGCATGTGCAGTACCCTGCTTTCGCTTCTGACCCTCTGTTTTAGCTCCATACTCTTCAAGTGGTAGCTGGGTTTTTTGGTCTCTTTTGATCGTTGGGGTCCAGAATTCGCCCCAACCGTCCCAGCATGCAGTTATTTTTAGTCTCATATAATTTCTTTGTATTTTGCTGCTTGAGGAGAGGTGTGTCCAGGTGCAAGCATTGCAGCAAAGTCTTCCAGGTCCCAGGCCTGTCTCAGTTTCATATGAGAAATGGGGCTGGTAACATGATCTCACAGACAACCTTGAAGAGTTATGTAGGCTGGGTGTTGTTTTTTTTAATTTATTTATTTTTAATTGAAGGATAATTGCTTTACAATATTGTGTTGGTTTCTGCCATACATCAACATGAACCATAGGCTGAGTTTTATAAACTCCAAGGCCTCCTATTCTAAAGGAACACAAGGGGTGGTTGCTAGAATTATTATTATTGCCTTAGTCTACTGTGACTTTCCATACCTGGAGTTTCTCCCAGAAAACGTTTCTGTCCTCCAGTGTAGACTGCTGGAAACCGTTTGCTTTGGACAGGAAGGTTTGTTGTCAGAGCTGGAGACCACCACACACCCTCGAGTACAGACTCTGGCTTCCCTTCTCCTTTGTCACCTGCAGCAAGGAGAAACTGCCCAGTCAGTGGCTGCCCGCAGCAACCACAGCAGCCTGGTGGACATGATCATAAAAGCTGATCACTTCTACAGATGGGAGAAGGTGCTGAGATCCTGTGCTTGGTCTCGCTGTGTTAGAAAGGGAGTAGCCCTGGCTTCAGGTGGAGCTGGTTTTGAACCTCAGCCCTGACCAATTCAGGAAACCCTTGGTTTCCAAGGGAATGATAATTGCTGCCTTACCTAATGCTAGGGTTCTTTGGGATTATAAAGAGATGGGTGAGCACCCAGACCACCTGAAATAAGGCTGACTGAGGTCCATACCAGTGTGGAGATACTGGTAGACACTGCTCTAGCTCCTCGTTGACGGATGAATGCGTACACGCATGAATAAAGAAACGACAGTTTGGTTCCAGCTCACTGTCAGCTATAGGTGATTGGAACTCTGGGTTGGGTGTTCTATTCAAGCAACTTTCTGAGCCCAGAGGTCAAGTGTGCTGGGATTGATTAGGGATATCTGCTCTGGAGTTGGGAAAGAGTAGTAGCAAATGTAAGGTCAGGCATTTGCAGTTCCAGCATCAACAAATGGGGGTGGGTGGAGAGTGTTTTGTTTACATTTGGTGGCTGTTTTTATATACAGAAAGTAAAAGTTTGCATTTATTTCAGTTTTTAAATACTATTTTTTTACAAAATTTAAATCTTAGTTTTCCTTAAACTTTTAAATTTATTTTCACATTCTTATTATTGCATTTATACAACTAGTAAATTTTAACAGTCACTTTCGAGAAAGATATTTTTTTAAATGGCTGCATCACACAGCATGTGGGATCTAGCTCCCCGACCAGAGATCAAGCCCACACTCCCTGCATTGGAAGTATGGGGTCTTAACTACTGGACAGCTAGGGAAGTCCCTCAAGGGAGCCTTTTGTTTAAAGTTCAGGCCTGTGTTTAAACTTAATTAAACTACCTTAAACATATTAAACTGAATTAATACATTTAATATAATAGGTTCTCTTTTTAAGCACTTCAAATGCTTCCTAAATTCTTAAATTATTCCATGAAATCCAGTAAATTAAACCTATAAAGTGAATCTTAAATGTCGTAGACATTCTGATATTGTATCATTGTTTTTGTTCAGTCAGTAAGTTGTGTCCTCTTCTTTGTGACCCCATGGACTGCGGCCTGCTGGGCTCCTCTGTCCATAGGATTTCCCAGGCAAGAATACTGGAGTGGGTTGCCATTTCCTTCACCAGGGGATCTTCCCGACCCAGGGGTCAAACCCGCGTCTCCTGCACTGGTAGACAGACTCCTGAGCCACCTCGGGAGCCCTCCGATACTGTATACAAACAGTAAAATTCTCTTGCGCTTCTCAAAACAATAACTGTCCCCAAACCGATCAATCAATAACTAATTTCCCTAAGAATCAGAAGATTTTTCTCTTTCACATCTTGTCAACATTACAACTTCTTTACATACAACGGATTACTCCTAAATATTAATCCAAATGATTAAATGAACTGATTCATCTCTGTGCATAATCTTCATCCACCTCAGGCTTTCAAAGTTCTCAGCACTAAGGCAGTGGTGCAGTTAGAATCACAAATCCCCTCTTTCTACACCTAAACCAGTGCAATCAGAATCTTGAGGTAAAGGCCTAGCTTCTGCGGTTCTTAAAGGTCTCAGATGATTCCAATTTAAGATGCAGCTGAGAGCACTGTTCTATAGAAACAATTCTTACCACCCCACATGGAAGAAAAGCTCCCAGGTCATCACTTCCCAGACATTGTTAACCAGGATGTGAGGTTCAAAGCTGCAGACGCCAGGGCTCACCTGAGCTTTTTAGCAGCCAGAACTAAGTACCCACATTTTTCAAGGGGCTTTTTTTGGCTTCAGTCTAGGCTTTTGTGGGTTTAACTTACGCTACTACATAATTTTGGCAGCCTCTTATTTTATCACCTGCTTTGCATGGAAAGAATTCTGTAGCCCACCCTTCTCTACTTGTTGCCAATCAGCAAGTTTAGTTAGTGCCTGATTCTTGGCTTGCCTAGTTTTAGCCACAATTGCTGAGGTGTTCTACTGACGTTCCTTCTATAACAACACAAATAAAGAGAAAAATTGGGAAGGCTTCCTGGAAGAGGTGGCACACAGGTGGTCTTTTGACTATGGCAATGAGATTGAGAGACAGGAAGGTAAGGAAAGGAATTCTGGGTGGAAAAATATGTAAGCAGCTCAGGTTTCAGCACTCAAAGCTAGGCATAGAGTCAAAAACCACAGTAAGGGACACTAAGCCCCAGGTCTGTGATGATGCCAGTTCTGGGTCCAGGCTCATGGAACAAGGGAGAGCCTGGCAGGGCTTTCCCCAAAATGGCTGCTGTACTTCTGGGATCTGCCCCACAGGACCGCCTCTTGTGTAGGGACATCTGTAACCCCTCTGGGAAGAGTTTGACCATTAAGCAGGACCATCAGCGGGAAACGCAGCTTCTCTGCTCAGTGCTGTGGCAACTGGCTTCGGGTACCTGCGGCCCCACAAGTGGATTCTTCCACTGCTGGGAGTTCACCAAGGCCCATGTCCACGCCACAGAGCAACAGTGGACAGGTACCACCTTGCCTCGGTGCCCCAGAGCAGCCCAGGAGGAGGGGCGGGGGCACGTGGGTGTATTCAGCTTTCTGTGCTTCTAGGGGGAAATCCTCACCAAGTCACATGCTATTTCCAACATGCCATGTGCTCTTTCCCTCCCCAGGCCTTTGCACGGGCTGAGCCCCCTGCCCTGCCCTCTACAACTGACCTGTGAACTCCACATGCCTCATGAGTCAGCTTGAGCTGATACCCATCGCTCACCCACAAAGCTAAAGGCACTTCCTTTACTTCCTGTAAAAAGGAGAGGAACTGTTGTTGCCACTATTATGTAACATCTGTTTGGACATTTTGGCCCTGTTATTGATGTATGAAACAGAAATAGAAATTATGAGTGTAAATATTGAAAAGGAAGAGAGATTTATTAATTTCAGATGCTACAATTATATACCTAGGAAGTCCAGAAGAGTCAACAGAAAAACTCTTAGAAAAAAATAATTCAATGAAATGGCTAAATATGATTAAATATATAAACATCATAGTATTCCTCTGTACCATCAAGAAGTGGACAAAATATATAGAGGTATTTTTAAAAATATACCACTTACAGTAGTGTGTTTCTAAACTATGAGTGACATGAGTAAGACAATACAAATTATTTGAAAGAAGACTTGGTAAGTGGTACAACATTCCTGTGTTTCCAGCTAAAAAAAGTGTCATGTAGATATCAATTTTCCCCCAACTAAAGCTCTGATCCAATTGTATTTTACTTATTATTATTAATATTTATTTATTTGGCTGCACTGGGTCTTAATTGTGGCATGCGGGATCTAGCTCCTCAACCAAGGACCAAACCTAGCCTCCCCCTGCAAGAGGAGCATGGCGTCTTAGCCACTGTACCACCAGGGAAGTCCCTCATTCAATTTTAATCAAATCAAAATACGAAGTGTTTGAAACTTGACTAAAGGATTTGACATGTGTGCGTGCTAAGTCACTTCAGTCGTGTCCAACTCTGTGACCCCACGGACAGTAGCCTGCCAGGCTCCTCTGTCCATGGGATTCTCCAGGCAAGAATACTGGAGTGGGTCCATTTCCTTCTCCAGGGGAAATCTTCCCAACCCTAGGATCAAACCCACGTCTCTTAGTTCTCCCACATTGGGGCAGGTTATTTACCACTAGTGCCACCTGGGGATTCTACAGTTCATCTGAAAGAAGAGACAGGGAATATATAAATACATACTCTGGGAAAAAGGCAAAAAGGGTCTAACTCAACTTAGAAAGCTAAACATTTAACACAGAGATTCCTGACATCAGTTCAGTTCAGTTCAGTCGCTCAGTCATGTCCGACTCTTTGCAACCCCATGAATCGCAGCACACCAGTCCTCCCTGTCCATCATCAACTCCCGGAGTTCACTCAGACTCATGTCCATCGAGTCAGTGATGCCATCCAGCCATCTCATCCTCTGTCATCCCCTTCTCCTCCTGCCCCCAATCCCTCCTAGCATCAGTCTTTTCCAATGAGTCAACTCTTCACATGAGGTGGCCAAAGTACTGTAGTTTCAGCTTCAGCATCATTCCTTCCAAAGAAATCCCAGGGTTGATCTCCTTCAGAATGGACTGGTTGGATCTCCTTGCAGTCCAAGGGACTCTCAAGAATCTTCTCCAACACCACAGTTCAAAAGCATCAATTTTTCGGCGCTCAGCCTTCTTCACAGTCCAACTCTCACATCCATACATGGCCACTGGAAAAACCATAGCCTTCACTAGACAGACCTTAGTCGGCAAAGTAATGCCTCTGCTTTTGAATACACTATCTAGGTTGGTCATAACTTTTCTTCCAAGGAGTAAGCATCTTTTAATTTCATTGCTGCAGTCACCATCTGCAGTGATTTGGGAGCCCCCAAAAATAAAGTCTGACCCTGTTTCCACTGTTTCCCCATCTTTTTCCCATGAAGTGATGGGACCAGATGCCATGATCTTCGTTCTCTGAACGTTGAGCTTTAGGCCAACTTTTTCACTCTCCACTTTCACTTTCATCAAGAGGCTTTTTAGTTCCTCTTCACTTTCTGCCATAAGGGTGGTGTCATCTGCATATCTGAGGTGATTGATATCCCAGCAATCTTGATTCCAGCTTGTGTTTCTTCCAGTCCAGCATTTCTCATGATGTACTCTGCCTGACATACACATGTGTAAATTGGGTAGTGGATAGAGTAGGGAGTCCAAAAGTGAAAATGAAAGTCGTGTCCAACTCTTTGCAATGCCACGGACTGTATAGTCCATGGAATTCTCCTGGCCAGAATACTGGAGTGGGTAACCTTTTCCATCTCCAGGGGATCTTCCCAACCTAGGGATCAAACCCAGGTCTCCCTCATTGCAGGTGGATTCTTTACCAGCTGAGCCACAAGGGAAGCCCGAGAATACTGCAGTGGGTAGCCCATCCCTTCTCCAGCGGATCTTCCTGACCCAGGAATTGAACTGGGGTCTCCTGCATTGCAGGCGGATTCCTTACCAACTGAGCTATCAGGGAAGCCGGGGTCCAAAAGTAAACTCTATTACAGATACAGATTTCTTAGAATCTGCATCTGTAATGGAGTGAGTCCAAAAGAAAACTCTGTTACAGATGCAGGTTTCTTAGACAATTAAAGAGCACCGATGAATTACAAGGCTGTGAATAAACAAGGGCTAGTGAATAAATGGGTCAAGTGAAACATACCACAGGCATATCACTGGCAACACCAGGAGGAGGTGCCTGCTGGGGGCCGCAGACACCGGAACATCAGGATGCAGTGGGTGACTGACTTGGACATGATGACTGTGCCCCCAGGGCTGTGCCAAAGCCTCTGTCCACACCTGGGAGAGCTGACCTGGTCACAGCTTAATAACAAGTGAATGCTACCGCAGGCACTGAAGAGAGTAGACGCTTGTTTCCAAACACTGGAATCACCTAGGAAGCCTAACACCATTCAGTGCCTAGACACACCCGTTCCCAAGTACAAAGGAATCTCAGAGACGGAGAGGACTCCAGGTGTTTCCAGTGAGCACTGATGGCTGAGAACCACTGGTGCAGGGTGAGGAAGAGTGTGCAAAGCAGAGATGGTTGTGAGCAGTCAGAGAGATGCCCTCTACAAGGCATCTTGGTACCACCGTGAATGCTAGTTCTTTCCCTCTTCCCAGTGACACCGATAGGATACACGATGGATGATCAGGAAAAGTCTGGGCCTGGGGAGGTCCTCGTGTCTCGGGCCCCAAACCCCACCCCCATACCATCTGAGGCTGCTGCTCCTCCCCTCCCTCCCCACCCTCCAACTCCCTTCCCCATCTCTGGGCTGAGCGCTGCTGAAATCTGGAGAAGGGCCTGGTGTTCTGGTGGAAGTAAGGGTGGGCTCAGACCTGGCTCTGGTAAGGCAGACAGGGTGGGCACCTTTTCTCTCTCTCTCCCTCCCTCCCTGGTCCCCAGGAACCAGGAGCTATGGGGAACATGGGCACCGCATGCTGCTCATCTGGCCACACAGTGTGGTGACAACCCCACCAGAGCGCTATTCAAGGGCCTCGTGGCCATTGGCAGGAGGGACCTGGCGGGAAAGTGCCTCCTTCTCGTCTGCTTCCTGCTCAGGGCAGCTCTGGGCCCCAGCAAGGCCCTGCTGCAGTGCAGCAAGGCCCTCCAAGGCTGCTCAGACCACAGTGCCATAGCACTGGCTCTGAACCTTCCAGACTGCTGGTCGTAGCCCTTCCTCCTCCTGGAACCCAGGCAGAGCCTCAGGCAACTCACAGTACCTCTGGGCCCCAGGCTCCCCATCTGTGCAAAGAGGGTGGCCCAGATGGTCCCTGTGACCTTCACAGCCCCAAGGTCACTGAAGCTACAATCTCTTCCTATCCAGCTGTCTATACTGATTTGATCCCATGTCCCCACCCCCACCCTTTGCCCAGTTTGGGGTAAGGTGAGAACAGCCTGCAGGGTTGTTTTTCACAAACATTAAGGCCTATGGGCCAAAACTGGTTTAAGATGAGTTGAACTACAAAGATTTGATCAAATAAAATTTCTAAGGCCATCACAACCTATTTGAGTCTGTCAGTCCCAAAAGCTTTTCTGGGGATTTGGGATTCAGGGTACCATGTGGAACCATCAGACAAGCAGCGAAACAGGTTCTAGTAATGATCCCTCATTGATAGCAAAATCAGCTCATGATGAAAAGGCTTCAACTCTGTAACGTCTGTTGGCCTGGGGCATTTTATACATATACAGGGCAACCACAGGGTGGGGTACTAGGCATGCATCCACACTAATGAAGGAGCATGGCAATAGGAAAAGCGTTCATAGCACATTGTCGAGGGGCAAAGGGAAAGTCCCCTGCATGGTGGGTCTCCACCAGCGGCCACATGCAAAGTGGGAAACCAGTCATTTCAGAGGGGAAGAATTAAAGATGACTTGGTTCATTTTTCCAACATATTCTTAAATATTATTGTTGTATCTTCTTTTAACACAAGCTCTGGCAGACAAATAAACATCAAACCAGCCCTGTGAAGCATCAGTTAGGCAACAAGAGGCAGAGGCAATAGGATTCTTGTCTTTTGCAGAAAGCTTCAGGAAGAAAGCAAATGAGGACCCTAGGTGCACAGCCATGTAACTGGAAGGAACATGGGACCGCAGAGTGAGGGCCGCTCAACGGAGGAAGACCACTGCTTAAGGGCTAAAAATAACCACTGTAAAGAGACCTCCAGCTGCTTCCACTTACACCCACAGTTATGCAGAACCAGCAGGCAAGTGTCTGTCATCTTTCTCACAGGATTGGTTCATGGGCCAGTTTGAGGTTTCATAGGTAGTCTCTTCCCACAGGTGTAGTCCTTGGCCGCCCTTAGCTCAGTTTCATCTCCTGCATCTCATTGGAGCCTTGCAACAACCCCCTGAGATGCAAGGGATGTCTTTTCGAGAAGACGCTGGGCTCAGGGTGGATAAGCAGCTAATCAAGTGGTGAGGTCTGGAGTCAAATTCACCATCTGTCTCCCCCATCTGATGAAAGTCTCCGTCCATCCCTTATGAAAGGACTGCCCTTAATTCAGTCCCTGGCTTTTATGAAAGGTGTGCAGTAGTGCACAGCTGTTTCCATTCATGGCTTACTTGTCTATTTCGATTGTCCCCAGAGGCACACAGTCTCATTTTTCCCCTCTGTTTTTAAAAGAATTTTTAAAAGTTGTCAACTCTTAGTTTTGAAACCATTTCAGACTTATAAAAATGTTGCAGATATAGTGCAGAGAATTTCCAAATCTCTTCACTCAGCTTCCCCCAAATATTAACCAACCAGGAAATTAACACTGAAAGGATACTGTTAACTCACCTTCACACCTTATTCAAATTTTGTCATTTGGGCCTTTCATGTCATTTTACTGGACCAAGATCTGGTTCAAGATTATGCCTTGCATTTGGTTGTCATCATTCCCATTTTGGGCCATACAAAGGGTCACCTCTCTGGACCAGCACTATATAATAGAACTTTCTTCGATGGAGGGAATGTTTCAGATCTGCGCTGTCCAATATGGTTGCCACTTGAAATGAGGCTAGTGGAATGAAGAACTGAGCTTTTGATTTAATTTTAAATTTAAAGAGCACCTGTGGCAAATAGCAACCATATTGGGCCGGTCTGAAGCCGTTTAGGTGCCTTGACTGCACAGGCCATTGCATAGCTCAGCCACACCAGCTGGAAAGCATGGTTCTGGGGAAATATGACTCCGGAAATTTCACATGTGAAGAGGATCTGTGCTGGGTTGCCTGAAAGTGCTGCCTGAAAACTGTTTCTGTCTAATGTGTACTCTCCTGCTATGGCCGGTTTAGAAGCCCATGTCTTAGAAAAACTTCCCACAAAGTTACCCACTGGACCTGAGTCCTGGGAAGGAAATAGAATAAAAACTACTAGAGCTGAAAGGGGTTCCAGTTCTCACACATGGCTGGCGGCAGTTCACAGTGGTACAGTCCTCTGAAAGGCAGTTTGGCATTATTCACCAAAATTACAAATACATTTACCCTTTGACTTAGCAATCCCACATCTATGAATTTATCCTACAGAGAAACTTGCAAACATACTAACACGAATGCAAGTGAGCATAGCGGAAACTATGCCACGAGAAGGGTGTATGGAAACTCGGTACTATCTGTTCAGTTTTTTAAAGACTGTTCTTAAAAAACTAGTCTATTTTTTAAAATAACTGAAACTAAAACATACAAAAAGAACAAAAAAGAGGTTTTGAAACCAGGCTGATGATCTGAGGTGTGTTTTGCCTGAGGCCCCACAGTTTGCAGTGGGATTCGGCCCTCTGCACAGCACACAGCCTCCCTCCCCTGTGGCACCCGTCATCACACATGCTGTGTTGAGACAGAGAACACTCCTCCACCATCTATTCCATATGAGAAAGGCATTTCATAGGACTTGGATTGCTTACCTGGGTGAATTTTTATTTTTTTGAGACAAAAAAGCCAGTCCTTAAATAAAGTTTAACTGTTGAAATAGATCTCTCAAATTCAATACTTTTGTTTGTTTGGGAAATCAATGGGAAAATTTCAAACAATTTGTTGTGGGTTGGTTCTTTTCCTTTAGACAAGATTAACAAGATTGATTATAGAGTTCCCATGAGTGATTTGTTGTCTACTCCATTAATCTGTGGGATTCCCTGGTGGTTCAGATGGTAAAGTGTCTGCCCGCAACGCTGGAGACCCAGGTTTGATCCCTGAGCCAGGAAAATCCCCTGGAGAAGGAAACAGCAACCCACTCCAGTATTCTTGCCTGGGAAATCCCATTGACAGAGGAACCTGGTGGGCTACAGTCCATGGGGTCGCAAAGAGTCAGACATGACTGAGTGACTTCAGTTTTCACTTTCAATCAATCTGTAAACAATTTTCTTTAAATTTTTAAGTGTTTTTCTAAACCTATGAAAATATTTATATGAATAATTTTTTATTGAATCAGTTGATTTACAATATGGTCTTAGCCTAAAGTGTACATCTTTTTATTCAGTTTTTTTTTCCAATTATATGCTATTATAGGTATTTATTAGATACTAAATATAGTTCTCTGTAGACAGTAAATCCTTGTTGCTTATCTATTTTATGTATGGTAGTTTCTATCTGTTAGGGCTTCCCTGAAAGCTCAATTGGTAAAGAATCCGCCTGCAAGGCAGGAGATCCCGGTTTGATTCCTGGGTCAGGAAGATCCCCTGGAGAAAGGATAGGCTACCCACTCCAGTATTCTTAGGCTTCCCTTGTGGCTCAGTTGGTAAAGAATCCACCTACAATGCGGGAGACCTGGGTTTGATCCCTGGGTTGGGAAGATCCCCTGGAGAATGGAAAGGCTACCCACTTCAGTATTCTGGCCTGGAGAATCCTATGAACTGTATAGTCCATGGGGTCACAAAAAGTCAGACATGACTGAGCAACTTTCACTTATATCTGTTAATGCCATACCCCTAATTTGCCCTTCCCTTCTGCCCTCACTCCTCTGGTAACCACAGGTTTATTTTCTATGTCTGTGAGTCTATTTCTGTTTTGTAAATAAGTTCATTTGGACTGTTTCTCAGATTCCCCATTTAAGTGATATTCAGTTCAGTCGCTTAGTCGTGTCTGACTCTTTGCAACCCCATGAATTGCAGCATGCCAGCATCACCAACTCCCGGAGTTTACCCAAACTCATGTCCATCGAGTTGGTGATGTGATATTATATAGGATTTTTCTTTCTCTGTTTGACTTCACTAAATATAATATTTTCTAGGTCTATCCATATTCAGTTCAGTTCAGTTCAGTCACTCGGTCATGTCTGACTCTTTGCGACCCCATGAATCGCAGCATTCCAGGCCTCCCTGTCCATCACCAACTCCCAGAGTTCACCCAAACTCATGTCCATCGAGTCGGTGATGCCATGCAGCCATCTCATCCTCTGTCGTCCCCTTCTCCTTCTGCCCCCAATCCCTCCCAGCATCACAGTCTTTTCTAATGAGTCTACTCTTCACATGAGGTGGCCAAAGTACTGGAGTTTCATTATGTTGCTGCAAATGGCAATATTTCATTCTTTTTTATGGCTGAAGAATGCTCCATAGTATATACATTTATATACCCCGACTTCTTAATCCGCTCATCTGTTAATGGGCACTTGAGTTACTTCCATGTTCTGGCTATTGTAAATAGCACTGCTGTGAACATTGGGGTTCAGTTCAGTTCAGTCGCTCAGTCATGTCCGACTCTTCACAACCCCATGAACCTCAGCCTGCCAGGCCTCCCTGTCCATCACCAACTCCTGGAGTTTACACAAACTCATGTCCATTGAGTCGGTGATGCCATCCAACCATCTCATCCTCTGTCGTCCCCTTCTCCTCCTGCCTTCAATCTTTCCCAATATCAGGGTCTTTTCAAATGAGTCAGCTCTTCACATCAGGTGGCCAAAATATTGGAGTTTCAGCTTCAACATCAGTCTTTTCAATGAACACTTAGGAATGATCTCCTTTAGGATGGACTGGTTGGATCTCCTTGAAGTCCAAGGGACTCTCAAGAGTCTTCTCCAACACCACAGTTCAAAAGCATCAATTCTTCGGTGCTCAGCTTTCTTTATAGTACAACTCTCACATCCATACATGAATACTGGAAAAACCATAGCCTTGACTAGATGGACCTTTGCTGACAAGGTAATGTCTCTGCTTTTTAAAATGCTATCTAGGTTGGTCATAACTTTCCTTCCAAGGAGTAAGCGTCTTTTAATTTCATGGCTGCAGTCACCATCTGCTGTGATTTTGGAGCCCAAAAAATAAAGTCAGCCACTGTTTCCACTGTTTCCCCATCTATTTGCCATGAAGTGATGGGACCGCATGCCATGATCTTAGTTTTCTGAATGCTGAGCTTTAAGCCAGCTTTTTCAATCTCCTCTTTCACTTTCATCAAGAAGCTCTTTAGTTCTTCTTCACTTTCTGCCATAAGGGTGGTGTCATCTGCATATCTGAGGTGATTGATATTTCTCCCAGCAATCTTGATTCCAGCTTGTGCTTCATCCAGTCCAGCGTTTCTCATGATGTACTCTGCATATAGATAAGCAGGATGACAATATACAGCCTTGACATACTCCTTTTCCTATTTGGAACCAGTCTGTTGTTCCATGTCCAGTTCTAACTGTTGCTTCCTGAACTGCATACAGGTTTCTCAGGAGGCAGGTCAGGTGGTCTGGTATTCCCACCTCTTTTTGAATTTTCCAGTTTATTGTGATCCACACAGTCAAAGGCTTTGGCATAATCAATAAAGCAGAAATAGATGTTTTTCTGGAACTCTCTTGCTTTTTCAATGATCCAGCGAATGTTGGCAGTTTGGTTCCTCTGCCTTTTCTAAAACCAGCTTGAGCATCTGGAAGTTCACGGTTCACATATTGCTGAAGCCTGGCTTGGAGAATTTGGGGGACACATTGGAGTTCATGTGTCTTCAAGTTAGAGTTTTCAACTTTTTTGTCTATGCACCCAGGAGTGGAATTGCTGGATCATATAGCAGCTTTATTTTTAGTTTTTAAAGGAAACTCCATACTGTTTTGCATAGTGGCTGAACAATTTACATTCCCACCAACAGTATACTAGGGTTCCCTTTTCTCCACATCCTCTCTAATGTTTGTTATTTGTAGACTTCTTGATGATAGCTATTATAACAGGTGTAGGGTGATATCTCATTGTAGTTTTGTTTGCATTTCTCTAACAATTATGTTGAGCATCTTTTCATGTGCTTGTTGGTCATTTGCATGTCTTCTTTAGAAAAGTGTCTATTCAGGTCTTCTGCCCATTTTTCAATTGTGTTTTTTGATGCCGAGCTGTATGAGCTGTTTTTCTTTGTCAAGATTGTTTTGGCTTTTGGGGATCTATTTGTGTGTGTGTTTTTTTTTAATTTTTAATTTTTACTTTATTTTACTTAACAGTACTGTATTGGTTTCGCCATACATTGACATGAATTCGCCACGGGTGTACATGAGTTCCCAATCCTGAACCCCCCTCCCACCTCCCACCCCATATCATCTCTCTGGATCATCCCCGTGCACCAGCCCCAAGCATCCTGTATCCTGTATCGAACATAGACTGGCGATTCGTTTCTTACATGATAATATACATGTTTCAGTGCCATTCTCCCAAATCATCCCACCCTCTCCCTCTCCCTCTCCCTCAGAGTCCCAATATAGATTTTAAAATTATTCTAGTTCCATGAAAAATGCGCCGGTATTTTGATAGGGTTTGCATTGAATCTGTAGATTGCTTGCATAGTTTGGTCATTTTAACAGTACTAATTCTTCTAATACATGAATATAGTCTGTCTTTCCATCTGTTTGTGTCATCTTCAGCTTCTTTCATCCATATCTTATAATTTTATGAGTATAGTTCTTTTACCTTCTTAGGTAGGTTTATTCCTATTTACTCTGTTTGATGCGACGGTAAATGATATTGTTTCCTTAATATCTTTTCTGATAGTTTGTTCTTACTGCATAGAAATGCAACAGATTTCTGTATATTAGTTTTGTGTCTTCAAATTTTAGCAAATTCATTGGTGAGCCCTGGTAGTTTTCTAGAGGTATCATCTTTAGGATTTTCAGTGTATAGTATCATGTTCTCTCCAAACAGTGTCAGTTTTACTTCTTCCTTTCCAATTTGGATTATTTTTATTTTCTTTTCTAGTCTGACTGCTATGGCTAGGACTTCTAATACTATATTGAATAAAAGTGGTGAGAGTGGGCATGCCTGTCTTATTCCTGATCTTAAATACTTTCAGCTTCTCACTGTTGAGCATGATATTAGTAGTGGGCTTGTCATATATGGCCTTTATTATGTTGAGGTACGTTTCCCTCTATACCCACTTTCTGGAGACTTTTTAAAAATCATAAATGGATATTGAATTTTTATCAAAAACTTTTTCTGAATCTATAGAGATGATCTATGGTTTTTAGTCTTCAGGTCATTAATGTGCTGTCTCACACTGATTTGTGAGTAGTGACAAATTTCTGCAGCCCTGGGATAAATCCCACTTGATCATGTTGTATGATTCCTTATATGTATCATTGGAATTGGTTTGCTAATATTTTGTTGAGGGTTTTTGTGTTTATATTCATCAGTGATACTGTCCTATAATTTTCCTTTTTTGTGTGTGGCATCTGTGTCTGGTTTTGATATCAGGGTGAAGTTGGCCTCATAGGATGAGTTTGGAAGTGTTCCTCCCTCTGTGATTTTTTTGGAATAGTTTCAGAAGGATAGGTGTTCACTCTTTCTCAAAATCTTTGGTAGAATTCTCCTGTGAAGCCACCTGATCCTGGACTTTATTTATTGGGATTTTTTAAAAATTCCTGATTCAATTTCATTATGGATAATTTATCTGTTCATGTTTTCTGTTTATTCTTGGTTCAGTCTTGGGACATTGTATATTTCTAGAAATTTGTCCATTTTTTCCAGGTTGTTCATTTTATTAGCATTCAGTTATCTGTAGTATTCCCTATGATCCTTTATATGTCTGTGGTGTCTGTTGCAACCTCTCCTTTTTCATTTCTGATTTTATTGCTCTGGGTCTTGTCTCTTTTTTTCTCGATTAGCTTGGGTAAAAGTTTATCAGGACCTCCCAGGTGGCACACTGGTAAAGACTCGAGCTGCCAATGCAAGAGACACAAGACATTGAGTTGGATTCCTGGGTTGGGAAGATCCTCAGGAGTAGAAAATGGCAACCCTTGCAGTATTCTTGCCTGGAAAGCTCCACGAACAAAGGAGCCTGGTGGGCCACAGTCCATAGGGTTGCAAAGAGTTGGACACCACTGAGCACACACACACACACACACACACACACACACACAAAGGTTTATCAATATTATCCCTTTCAAAGAACCAGGTCTTAATTTCATTGATTTTTTTGGTCTCTATTTATTTCTGCTCTGATCTTTACAATTCCTTTCCTTCTATTGACTTTGGGTCTTGTTTGTTGTTCCTTTAGGTGTAAAGTCAGGCCGAGATTTTCCTTGTTTCCTGCAGTAAGCTTGTATTGCTGTCAACTTCCCTCTTAGAGTTGCTTTTGCTTCATCCCATAGATTTTTGGACAGTTATGCTTTCATTTTCATTTGTCTCTGCTGCTGCTAAGTCGCTTCAGTCGTGTCTGACTCTGTGCGACCCCATAGACGGCAGGACATCAGGCCCCCCATCCCTGGGATTCTCCAGGCAAGAACACTGGAGTGGGTTGCCATTTCCTTCTCCAAAGCCGGAAAGTGAAAAGTGAAAGTGAAGTCGCTCAGTCCTGCCCAACTCTTAGCGACCCCATGGATTGCAGCCTACCAGGCTCCTCCATCCATGGGATTTTCCAGGCAAAGGTATGTCTCTAGGTATTTTATTTCCTCTTTGATTTATTCTGTGATCTATTGATTACTTAGTAGCACTTTGTTTAGCCGCCACATTTGTGTGTACCTCCACATTTTCTTTTTTGGGGGCAAGTTTTTTTTTTTTTTCCCTTGAACTTGATTTCTAGTGTCATAGCATTGTAGTCAGAGAAGATGCTTGATATGATTTCAGTTTCCTTAGGGTTATCAAGGATTGTTTTCTGGTCTAGCATGTGATCTACCCTCGAGAATGTTCCATTTACACTTGAAAAGAATGTGTATTCTGTTTTTGTATGGGATATTCTGTACATATATCTACTAAGTTCATTTTGCCTAACATGTCAACCAGTGTTTCCTAATTGATTCTCTGGATCTTCTCTCCATTGATGTAAGTGTGGTAAGGTCTCCTATTATTATTCTGTTACCATTGATTTCTCCCTTTATGTCCATTTATATTTTTGTATTTAGGTGCTCCTATATTGGGTACATTATTATATCTTTTCCTTGAATTGATTTCTTGATTATTATGTAATGTCCTTCTTTATTTCTTGTAAAAGTCTCTATTTTAGTCTATTTTGTCTGATGTGACTATTGCTATCTTGGCTTTCTTTTGATTTTCATTTGCAGGAATATCTTTTTCCATCCCCTCACTTTCAGTTTGTGTGTGTTGTTAGGTCTGAAGTAAGTCTCTTGTAGGCAGCATATATATGGGTCTTTTTTTTTTAATCATTCAGCTACTCTGCCTTTTGATTGGAGTATTAAGTCTATTTACATTTAAAGTAATTACCGATACACATGTTCTGATTACCATTTTGGTAACTGTTTTGGCTTGTTTTTATTGTTCTTTCTTGTTCCTTTCTTTTGTCCTCTTGTGATTTGATGACTATTGTTATGTTCTGCGGAGAAGGCAATGGCAACCCACTCCAGTACTCTTGCCTGGAGAATCCCAGGGATGGGGGAGCCTGGTGGGCTGCAGTCCATGGGGTCGCTAAGAGTCGGACACAGCTGAGCAACTTCACTTTCACTTTTCACTTTCATGCATTGGAGAAGGAAATGGCACCCCACTCCAGTGTTCTTGCCTGGAGAATCCCAGGGACGGGGGAGCCTGGTGGGCTGCCGTCTATGGGGTCGCACAGAGTCGGACACGACTGAAGCGACTTAGCAGCAGCAGCAGTAATGTTCTGAATTCCTTTTTGTTGTGTATCTGTTATAGATTTTTTTTAAATACGTATTTTTGGCTGTGCTGGGTCCTTGTTGCTGCTGGGGCTTCTCCCGAGCTGCAGTGAGCAGGGGCTGCTCTCTAGTTAGGGCGTGCAGGCTTCTCATTGCAGTGGCTTCTCCTGTGGCAGTGCACTGGCTCTAGGGCATGCAGGCTTCCAGAGGCGCAGCATGTGGGCTCAGGAGTTGCGGCTCCTGGGCTCTAGAGCACAGGCTCAGTAGTTGTGGCACATGGGCTTAGTTGCTCCATGGCACGTGGGAATCTTCCCAGACCGGGGTCAAACCTGTGTCTCCTGCACTGGCAGGTGGATTCTCTACCACTGAGCCACCAGGGAAGCCCTATTATAGATTTCATATGTGATCACCATGAGGGTTTTACATAGCAATTGTTACATATATGTATGTCTATGCACACACATGCACACACACATATATATGTTATAAGGTGAAAGTGTTAGTCACTCAGATGTGTCTGACTCTTTGTAACCCCAGGGACTGTAGCTCATCAGGCTTCTCTGTCCATGGAATTCTCCAGGCAAGAATACTAGAGTGGGTAGCCATTCCCTTCTCTAGGGGATCCTATCAACTGAGCCACCAGGAAAGCCTTAAGTTGCTGATCTATTAATTTCCAGTGCCTTTTAACAACTCTGCATTTGTACTCTCCTCTCCTCACATTTATTGTTTTTGATATTATGTTTTACATTAGATAATGTTTTTGCGCATCCCTTTACAGCTTATTGTGGATGTAGATGATTTGACTACTTTTGTGTTTTAACCTTCCTACTAGCTTTCTGCGAGGATGAGTTCCTACTTCTACTGTCTGCCTTTACTGATGAGATTTTTCCTCTCATAACTTTTGTGTTTCTGGTTATGGTCTTTTCTTTTTTGCTTAAGAGAAGTTCCTTTAACATTTCTTGTAAAGGTGGGTGGTATGAACTCTTTTTGCTTTTGTTTTTCTGTAAGGCCTTTCTCCATCAAATCTAAATGACAGCATTGCTGGGTAGAGTATCCTTGGCTGTGGTAGGTTTTCCCTTTTCATCACTTTTAGGTATATTATGCCACTCTCTTCTGGCCTGTGGAGTTTCTGCTGAAAAGTTGGCTGATAGCTTTATAGGACTTCCTTTTATTTTTCACTTGCTGCTTTTAACACATGATGGACCAGAGACATATTATAGCCCCAGGTATTAGTTTCTGCAAAAATCCTCAATTCAGTAATGGGTTAATTTTCTCTTTAATTTCTGCCATTTTGACTACAATGTGTCTTAGTGTGTTTCTCTTTGGGTTAATTCTGTAGGGACTCAGCAATTCCTAGATTGGTTGGTTGTTTCATTTCCTAGGTTAGGGAAGTTTTCAGCTTTTATGCCTTCAAGTATGTTCTAAGCTCTCTTTTCTCCTTCTTGGACCTCTATAATGTGAATATTAGTGAACTTGATGTTGCCACAGAGGTCTCTTTGTCTCCTTTTCATTATTTTTCTGTTTGGCTTCAGTGATTTCCACTTCTTCATCTTCCAGCTCATTAATCCATTCCTCTGTAGCATTATCTCTACTGTTGATTTCTTCTAGTATATTTTTCAACTCTTGGCCTAAGGCATCCCAGCAGTGGTGCATGCAGGCTGAGCCAGAGCCAGGCTAGAGGGAGGAGTCCATGATGGCACTTGCCAGCACCAGTGTCCACATGGAAGAATGAGCTGCCAAGATTGGCTGCCAGCAGTGTCTATGCCCTTAGCGTGAGCTGCAGTTGCCTCCTGACTCTCCAGGAAACTTTAAAAGGCAAGTAGGTCTGACCCAGGCTCCTATCAAATTACTGCTCCTGCCCTGCAACCCAGAATATGTGAGGTTTTCTGTGCACCCTTTGAGAGTGGAGTGTCTATCTCCCCCAGCCCTCTGGGACTACTGAAAGTAAGCCCTGCTTGCTTTTCAAAGCCAAATGCTCTGGGGGCTCATCTTGCCAGTGCAGGACCTTTGGGCTGGGGAGCCTGACTTGGGGCTTGGAACCCTCTTTGGAGAACTCTGCAATTATAATTCTCCTGTATGTGGGTCCCCAACCTGGGGGTATGGGACTTGGCTATATTGCAACTGTGCTCTCCTACCCATCTGGTTGTGATTTCTTCTTAATATCTTTTGTCATGGAGGATCTTTTGGTCGGTTCTGGTCCTTCCAAAGTGTGAACTTTGGAAGCTAAATAGAACAAGTCAACTGTAAAAAGATAATTTATGAGAGAATCACAAATAGGAACACTGACTGGATATTAGTATGAAAGAATTATTGCTGAATTTTTTAAAGTGTGATAATGGCATTATCTCTTGGAGGTACATAGAAAAATATTTACAGATGAAATAAGATATCAGAAATTGCCTTAAAATAACCCAGTGATATGAGTGTGTGTAGAGGAAGTGAGGGTGGGGTAAGAGATGATGCAACACCATCCATGAGCTGATAATTTTTGAAGCTGATGGGGATGTAGTTCATTATACTATTTTCTCTATGTGTGTTTAAATTTTTCCACTGAAGGGGCAAAAAGCAGGTATGAAAAGTACCTTGCCAGAGCAGCAGCTCAGTAAATGACTGTTTTTGTAATCTAACAATGAACAAAGTGTGCTTTAGAGAGATTAAGTCACTTACCAAAAGTCACACAGGTTTGGCAAACACCACGGTCTGCTTCTCAGAGTCCTATGTGTAGGCAGCCCATTTGGCAGCTGCGATAATCATAAAAGCCATAAAAATCATAAAATCATAAAATTCAACTCATTGAAATTGAATTTTTATTCCAAAGACTGTAATGGGTAGAAAGACAACAGCCAAAATTAAAAACAACTGGCTTAACTGGAAATTAGAAGTATTGATTTGCAGGAGAGCAAACAGTGGGTGACGGCCTTGGCACTCTAATAACTGTTATAACCAAGAAAGCATAAAAAAAAATGTGCTGATATATAATATGGGTATGCAGCATTTACAGCAAATAACAGGAAGAAAGGAAGACAGAAAGAAAAGGAAAAAAAATCTACAAAACCCCCAAACTAAGAAATTAACAATTAAGAACACAGTGGGTAAATACTTTTGGTAGCAAAATTTTCACAGTTCTTAAAATGGGAGTCTCCAAAAGTACTGAAGTTCAAAAGCTAAAAAACGGAAGAGGAAATAGTTACACTGGCTTAGAAGAGCCGCCGCCTGTCACAAAGATGACCATCAGTCCTAGTTCCAAACACAGTGATAACCGGTGAACCTGACCAACCGAAGAGAGGCCGACTGGCGGGCACTGACGTCACTGATTGTACAAACACGCTGGACCATTTGTCACTAACAGCTACTGCTCCTCCTGACTGATGCCAAGGCTGCCTTTCTGCACCTCGAGTTCCTCGGCACTGACCATTGACGGGTCAATAGCTGCGTATTTGGTTCCATGGAATTGAAGCAAATGTATCTGTAGAAATGCAGAATGATTATTTTAAACATCACTGTTGTATATTGATAATTTCTACTCCTAAATTACAGAGTACTCAGAGAAGGACCAAGACTAAGGTATGAGGTTAAAAGGTAAAAACTACCACATATAAAATAAGCCACAAGGAGATACTGTACATCACAGGGTATATAGCCAATATCTTACAATAACTTTAAATGGAATATAATCTGTAATCTAAAAATGTTGAATCACTACATAGAACACATGAAATTAACATTATAAACCAACTATGTATGTGTTAGTCGCTCAGTTGTGTCTGCCTCTTTGAGACTCTGTAGACGATAGCTTGCCAGGCTCTTCTGTCCATGTAATTCTCCATGGAATAATACTGGAGTGGGTTGCCATTCCCTTTTCCAGGGAATCGTCCCGACCCAGGGATTGAACCTGGGTCTCCTACATTACAGGCAGATGCTTTACCATCTGAGCCACCAGGGAAGCCCAAAAAACCAATTATACCTAAATAAAAATAAACATACAAACACTGAAAAACTAGAGTAATACTGCTGCTGCTGCTAAGTCGCTTCAGTCGTGTCTGACTCTGTGCGACCCCAGAGATGGCAGCCCACCAGGCTCCCCCGTCCCTGGGATTCTCCAGGCAAGAACACTGGAGTGGGTTGCCATTTCCTTCTCCAATGCATGAAAGTGAAAAGTGAAAGTGAAGTCGCTCAGTCGTGTCTGACTCTTCGCGACCCCATGGACCGCAGCCCACCAGGCTCCTCCGTCCACTAACTAGAGGAAAATTAGAAAACAAAAAGTCAAAAATCATTACGTAACCAGTCTTTCTGGGCAACTACATATTCTTACTAACATTTTAAATTGCAGCATGCTGCTTCTCAAGCAGGTGTTTACCCTCCTCCTCTGCTGCTAGGAATCAGGTCCTTCCCATCCTCTGCTGTTCTAATACCATAATGACTGTCTCTGGGAATCAGGTTGCTTTGTATTTACAATCCTCTCCTTAGGATCTATAGCCACATGTGGATGACAGGATCAAAGAACATGACTGGTTTTTTAAGGCTCTTGATACTATTTGCCAAATTGCAAAGCAGCCATTTCTCACCACTATTCTAATACCAGTTTAGGCAGGTATTTGAAGAGGTGGTGTGTGTTAGATTGTGTGTATGTTTTAATGCATTAAAATTAGACCAAGAAGTCATGGGTCAAAAAAATTGAAATCATTCCAAGCATCTTTTCTGACCATAATGTATTAAGATTAGATCTCAATTACAGGAGAAAAACTATTAAAAATTCCAACATATGGAGGTTGAACAACACACTTCTGAATAACCAACAAATCACAGAAGAAATCAAAAAAGAAATCAAAATATGCATAGAAACTAATGAAAATGAAAACACAACAACCCAAAACCTATGGGACACTATAAAAGCAGTGCTAAGAGGAAAGTTCATAGCAATACAGGCATACCTCAAGAAACAAGAAAAAAGTCAAATAAATAACCTAACTCTACACCTAAAGCAACTAGAAAAGGAAGAATTGGAGAACCCCAGAGCTAGTAGAAGGAAAGAAATCTTAAAAATTAGGGCAGAAATAAATGCAAAAGAAACAAAAGAGACCATAGCAAAAATCAACAAAGCCAAAAGCTGGTTCTTTGAAAGGATAAATAAAATTGACAAACCATTAGCCAGACTCATCCAGAAGCAAAGAGAGAAAAATCAAATCAATAAAATTAGAAATGAAAATGGAGAGATCACAACAGACAACACAGAAATACAAAGGATCATAAGAGACTACTATCAGCAATTATATGCCAATAAAATGGACAACGTGGAAGAAATGGACAAATTCTTAGAAAAGTACAATTTTCCAAAACTGAACCAGGAAGAAATAGAAAATTTTAACAGACCCATCACAAGCACGGAAATTGAAACTGTAATCAGAAATCTTCCAGCAAACAAAAGCCCAGGTCCAGACGGCTTCACAGCTGAATTCTACCAAAAATTTCGAGAAGAGCTAACACCTATCCTACTCAAACTCTTCCAGAAAATTGCAGAGGAAGGTAAACTTCCAAACTCATTCTATGAGGCCACCATCACCCTAATACCAAAACCTGACAAAGATACTACAAAAAAAGAAAACTACAGGCCAATATCACTGATGAACATAGATGCAAAAATCCTCAACAAAATTATAGCAATCAGAATCCAACAACACATTAAAAAGATCATACACCATGACCAAGTGGGCTTTATCCCAGGGATGCAAGGATTCTTCAATATCCGCAAATCAATCAATGTAATTCACCACATTAACAAATTGAAAAATAAAAGCCATATGATTATCTCAATAGATGCAGAGAAGGCCTTCGATAAAATTCAACATCCATTTATGATAAAAACTCTCCAGAAAGCAGGAATAGAAGGAACATACCTCAGCATAATAAAAGCTATATATGACAAACCCACAGCAAACATTATCCTCAATGGTGAAAAATTGAAAGCATTTCCCCTAAAGTTAGGAACAAGACAAGGGTGCCCACTTTCACTGCTACTATTCAACATAGTTCTGGAAGTTTTGGCCACAGCAATCAGAGCAGAAAAAGAAATAAAAGGAATCCAAATTGGAAAAGAAGAAGTAAAACCCTCACTGTTTGCAGATGACATGATCCTCTACATAGAAAACCCTAAAAACTCCACCAGAAAATTACTAGAGCTCATAATGAATATAGTAAAGTTGCAGGATATAAAATCAACACTCAGAAATCCCTTGCATTCCTAAACACTAATAATGAGAAAATAGAAAAAGAAATTAAGGAAACAATTCCATTCACAATTGCAACGAAAAGAGTAAAATACTTAGGAATATATCTAAAAAAACTAAAGACCTATATATAGAAAACTATAAAACACTGATGAAAGAAATCAAAGAGGACACTAATGGAGAAATATACCATGTTCATGGATTGGAAGAATCAATATAGTGAAAATGAGTATACTACCCAAAGCAATTTACAAATTCAATGCAATCCCTATCAAGCTACCAGCGATATTTTTCACAGAACTAGAACGAACAATTTCAAGATTTGTATGGAAATACAAAAAACCTCGACTAGCCAGAGCAATCTTGACAAAGAAGAACGGAACTGGAGGAATCAACTTGCCTGACTTCAGGCTCTACTACAAAGCCACAGTCATCAAGACAGCATGGTACTGGCACAAAGACAGAAATATAGATCAATGGAACAAAATAGAAAGCCCAGAGATAAATCCACACACCTATGGACACCTTATCTTTGACAAAGGAGGAAAGAATATACAATGGAGTAAAGACAATCTCTTTCACAAGTGGTGCTGGGAAAACTGGTCAACCACTCGTAAAAGAATGAAACTAGATCACTTTCTAACACCGCACACAAAAATAAACTCAAAATGGATTAAAGATCTAAATGTAAGACCAGAAACTATAAAACTCCTAGAGGAGAACATAGGCAAAACACTCTCCGACATAAATCACAGCAGGATCCTCTATGATCCACCTCCCAGAATTCTGGAAATAAAAGCAAAAATAAACAAATGGGATCTAATTAAAATTAAAAGCTTCTGCACAACAAAGGAAAATATAAGCAAGGTGAAAAGACAGCCTTCTGAATGGGAGAAAATAATAGCAAATGAAGCAACTGACAAACAACTAATCTCAAAAATATACAAGCAACTTATGCAGCTCAATTCCAGAAAAATAAACGACCCAATCAAAAAATGGGCCAAAGAACTAAATAGACATTTCTCCAAAGAAGACATATGGATGGCTAACAAACACATGAAAAGATGCTCAACATCACTCATTATTAGAGAAATGCAAATCAAAACCACAATGAGGTACCACTTCACACCAGTCAGAATGGCTGCGATCCAAAAATCTGCAAGCAATAAATGCTGGAGAGGGTGTGGAGAAAAGGGAACCCTCCTACACTGTTGGTGGGAATGCAAACTAGTACAGCCACTTTGGAGAACAGTGTGGAGATTCCTTAAAAAATTGCAAATAGAACTGCCACATGACCCAGCAATCCCACTGCTGGGCATACACACCAAGGAAACCAGAACTGAAAGAGACACGTGTACCCCAATGTTCATCGCAACACTGTTTATAATAGCCAGGACATGGAAACAACCTAGATGCCCATCAGCAGATGAATGGATAAGAAAGCAGTGGTACATATACACAATGGAGTATTACTCAGCCGTTAAAAAGAATACATTTGAATCAGTTCTGATGAGATGGATGAAACTGGAGCTGATTATACAGAGTGAAGTAAGCCAGAAAGAAAAACACCGATACAGTATACTAACACATATATATGGAATTTAGAAAGATGGCAATGACAACCCTGTATGCAAGACAGCAAAAAAGACACAGATGTGTATAATGGACTTTTGGACTCAAGAGGGAGAGGGAGAGGGTGGGATGATTTGGGAGAATGGCATTGAAACATGTATACTATCATGTAAGAATCGAATCGCCAGTCTATGTCTGATGCAGGATACAGCATGCTTGGGGCTGGTGCACGGTGATGACCCAGAGAGATGTTATGGGGAGGGAGGTGGGAGGGGGGTTCATGTTTGGGAACACATGTTCACCCATGGTGGATTCATGTCAATACATGGCAAAACCAATACAGTATTGTACAGTAAAATAAAGTAAAAATAAAAATTAAAAAAAAAAAAAGAAGAAGTCATGGGACTTCAGACTGACTCTATTTTAAGTCTGGTGTCCTGACTGAATTCCTTGAATCTGGGAGCCAAGGTTCCATGGTACCAAATGGCTACTTCAGTGTGTGAGTTCAGGCCTGTGGTTCATAGAAAAGGGAGAGTGGGCAGATAGTCACCCAGGTGTCTCTACTATGCTTGAATTCTATAAATTATTCATGGAGACCACCTTTATCAAGTTAGTGCTTCATTCCTACAGAGAATTCTATAGTTCTCTCTCTCCACCACCAAAAAGCTTTATGTTTCAAACCATAGACTCTGGGGTCAAAGTGCTCTGGGTCCATACTAGGGCCTACCTGTACATAGAGATTCACCTCTGCACTTCTGCACAGGTATGGGAAATTGCCTCCTGTTTTAAGGTGAGCCCTCCGGGCATTAGGATACAGTTTGTACATTTCTTCTTTAGCTTCAGTTGAAAGTGCACTCTGGTCAAACACCTTTAAAATAATATGAGGACAAAACTGTTATTTCAATGTGTTCTTTTCACATTAAGCGAAGTGTCCCCCCAAGCACTCCTTTCAGGAGACATGGCTGAACCTTTCTGAAGCCTGGGCCACCACCTTCTGCTCATCCTTAGTGACTCTAACTCCAAAGTAAGAAGCCCAGATTTTACTGCCAAATGTCTTTTGCATTGTTTAGGGGAAAAAAATTCTACCATGAATTTCATTTGTCCTCAAAGATAGTTAATTAAATTAACAGAACATTAATAGAAAACAATCACTGAAAACACCAATTTCAAAAAGATCATGAAACCCCAAAAGAACTTAGTATTAATTTAAAAACAGTTATATGTATGATATGCTCTGTGAAAATAATTATCTAAAAAATTAAGAATATTAGATAAAAAGTCCAGGCCCTTTTCTGGGGGAGCCACTGTTGGAAGTTTGCAATATATGACTCAAGAAACTTATAATACTCACATAAATTTATGTTCAAACTCATGCAAAAATTATTCAAATAAGACCAAAAAAAAAAAAAACATGAAAATAAAGATAGGTGCGTCTCCACCCTGCTAAAACTTCTAGACATTTTAAGTGACCATGTACTTAAGTGGTGAGCATAACTTTGAAAGTGCGGGCAGAGCAAACGCACTGTGAGGACCATGTATTTCTTTGACAGTATTGGCAAGCTTACTCTGTGTCATTGTAAATGCTGGAATGTAGCAATTATAATAGAAAATGGTAAGTTATTGTACATGTTCGTAATAATTTCCTGATAAAAATCAGTTTTTAATTTAAATACCATATTACTTGCATTTAGGAATAAATCTATTGTGAGACAGTTATATGATTAAAATAAAAAGTCAAAGCCACAGTGAGATACCACTTCACATTCATTAGGGTGACCATTATTTTAAAAAAACAACCGAAAATAACAAGGATATTGGCGAGGATATGGAGCAATTGGAGACCGTATGCACTGCTCATGGGAATGTAAAACGGTGTGGCCCCCGTGGAAGATGGTAAGGCAGTCCCTCTAGGAGTTAAACAGAATTATCAAATGATTCAGCAATTCCACTTCTAGGTATGCACCACCCAAAAGCATTGAAAATAGAACCTTGAATGTGTATTTGTGGCAATATTTACAGCAGCATTATTCACAATAGCCAAAAGGTGGAAACAACTCAAATGTCTATCAACAGATGAAAGGATAAACAAACTGCGGTATATACATACAACGCAATATTACCCAACTGTAAAAGGGAATGGTTTTTAAAATTTTTAATTTATTTTTAATTGGAGGATAACTGGGTATTTTTAACATATGCTTTAACACGGATAAAGCTTAGAAATATGCTACATGAAACAAGCCAGATACATAAGGATATTTATATGATTCTACTTACATGAGGTACCTAGAACAGGTAAATTCATACAGACAAAAAAGTAGGACAAAGGTTACTAGGGTCTCTAGGGGGAACGGTGAAGGAAGAGTTATTGTTTAATGGGTACAGAGTTTCAGTTTGGGATGATGGAAAGTTCTGGAGATGGATAACAGTGGCAGTTGGACCACACTATAAATATACTTAATGCTACTGAAATGTACACTTAAGAGTAGTTTAAATGGTGAATTTTGTTATGTGTATTTTACTACAATTAAAAAACATGTAAGAAGCAAGCTTTTGTGTTAACTAGACTTTATGGAATTCTGGCACCTTCATTTTGCTGCCCAGATTTGTAACAGCTTAAAAAGAACAGCAAAGCAAACCAAAAGGGGTAAGGACTACCATGTTTGTTTAAATTTATTTTTATTTCAATGGTGTTATTCCTTCCAGGAAAAATACAGGATAAGCAATAAAAGATTTTTTTTGAAATTGAGAAAGCTGTGTGGGGGGCAGGTGGTAAAAACAAATTCAAGGCAGTGTTTGAAGCAACACTGAAAAATCGTAAAATGATTTGTGAGGTGGATCTTGACATGTACATATAAAAAAGGTAAAGCATCTGTTTCACTTAAAGTAAACTTACATCCATAATGGTTACAGGGATGTCCCGAATTTTATGAGGTTCCACATAAGAATTTTGACAATTCAGGGTAAGTCTTGAAGCCAGTTCACTCTGACCCAAACTTTCCAGCTGCAGGAAAAAACACAGTTAAAATTTTTTCAAAAAAATTTTTTTCACATTTACATTAAATCCACAGATAATATCCTATTTATAAAGGTGGCATTATGTGTGGTAGGGCCAGTAAGTTAACCTCTGAGGAGACACAATGTATTTGAGACCATAACTGGGCCCTGGAAGTGGTGATATTTTCCTGTTTTGGGCACCTGGCCTTCCACAACCCTCAACCTGAGCTGCCTCTTCAACCAGGTGCCTGTGGGCAGCAAGCCCATTCCATAGGCTTAATGAAGACAGAGAAACATTTCAGTGATCTTAGAGCTGGAAGAGGCCTCAGAAAAAATATCTATCCAGTAGTTCCTAAATGCACATCTACAAACTTGCTCCATCACACTGACCTGGGGAGGTAGAAGTGAAGGAGTTCCCAGAGCGCTTGGCCAGGGATTCCAGTTCAAGGTCTAGTGTGAGGCCTTAGAATCTGTATTTTTTTAATTTCCCCAAATGATTCTGATAAATTATTCAGCAGCCATAATATCCATTTGGATGTATTAAAGTTAATGTGGAAAAATGCTTAACAAACACCTCTAATACACACTGAGCGAGACAGGTATTTCTCAGGAACCAAGAAGACATGAAAATTCCCGGGTCAAGGTGTCCCCTCCCCAAGGTCATGATCCTTACCCTGTCTACCATGAAATCAATGGCATCAGCCATCATAGGGTCCACTGGGCCAGAGGAAAAGTTCCCAAGAACTATTTTTTTAAGCATAAATGATGGCATCAGCCAAAAGCTGTAAAAAACAAACAAAAAAACTGACATTTAAACTTACAAGACTATACATGAGTGGCAAGTATTCATTCAATATTGAATCTCTGTATTAGCTAGGCATCTGGGATTTAGAGATTTAAAAAACCCAGTCTCTTCCTTCAAAGAGCTAGTTTTGAAGCATCTAGTTTTTATAAATGCTTTCTCAAGTTCCCAAAGAGTTATGGTTTCATATGATCAAACTTTTGAGGATTGGGAATAATTATAAGCAATATTTCAAAATGCCTTTATTGAGATAAACATTCTGATAATTCCAAGATTTAATTTTCTAGTTGGTCTTATTTTCAATGGCTAAACTACTTGTGGAAAACTGAACACTTACTATATTAATCTGAAGGTTTATATCACCCTTTGATTAACATTAAAGGATAGATTTCAAAATAGTAAAATCACAGAGTTATTATACCTACTATTGCTACTAGTGGATTCTTGGGCTAATTCAAGGCAATTCAGTCTTCATGTATTTCTATATGTGATCTTTAGTTAAGAGTTTACTCCATTAATTACATTGGGAGCCCTTATATAGGATAAACATGAATTTTTTTAAACCTATGCTGAAAATAACTTATAAAAGGTACAGACCACCTTCTGATGTACATTCTCAGTAAACGTCCCTCATAAGGACCAGTTAGCCATCTTTCAGTCACCTTCAATGATCTAAGTTCTCTACTCCAACCCATCCCAACAGCTTCTTAACTTCTGAAGGGGATGCTGCCTGGGTGTTTTCTGTGTGTGAGTGGGAGGGGTGGTCATCCTCTTGGCTCTGTTCACCCCTGAAGCCTCTGTGTGGCACATAGTAAGTACTCAGACATTTGATAAAAAATTCCTGATACGCAAGAGCACCAAGTGGGGGAAATCTTGGCTTCTGACAATCAAAACAACATGAAAAAATCGTCAAAAAGAACGATTTTTGCATCATATTGACATGAAGTATCTGTCTAATGCATACAAGAAATTGCTGCACAAATGCTGAGTAAACAAGTGAGAAAACATCAGGAAACATTTTTTAAAAAATCAGAATGCAATAGTAAATAGTTGTGAAAACCATGAAAACAATGTTTACCTAGAACATTTTGTGAAAACCAATCTGATCACTCAGGTAAGTTAAGTCAATAGGCTACTTTTGGGGGGTAGAGCCTAGCCTTGCTAGCAATGAAAGAAATATAGTGAAGTCAGCTTTAAGGTACCATTAGATATCTATAAAACTAATTCAAACGATAAAATCAATGAAGGGATGGCTCAGAGAAAGCAGGTACCCCACTGGTTGCCTTGCAAAACATTCTGCCCTCTCCATCTTTCTAAAAAGCAGACTAATGTACAAGTGCCAGCGAACTAAACAGTCTCTCCATTTCGGGGAACCTATCTCAAGGAAATGACCCAGAAAGAGAAGAACAAAAGTAATTTACACACAAAGATTTACAGTAGAACCTGATGAAAAATTGAGAGGAGCCCAAGGTCTTAAAAGAACTGTAACAGTCATTACACAGAACTCTGTACACAAAATACTAAGTGGAGCAAGCAGAACACAGTCTCAGTGAGATAAGCACTGAAGGGAAACTGTAAAGGCATGGGAGCCATAATACACAAAGCCAGGCGGCGATTTAGAGTAACGGGAACCACTGAAGTTAGAATTCTTTCAATTCTTTTCCTTTGCAAGGGTGACTGTTTCTAATGCTAAAAGCCAGGATGGTTTCAGAAGGCAAAAGTATATATGGCCCCTCCCTCCCTAATGCTTCAAAAAAACCAAACATCACCATTTTCAATTCCACTGGAAATAACAAAACTGTTGGTCGAAGGTGTACATTCTTACCTGTTTGCGGTCCATGTTTGGTTAAAGATAGAGGTGTCGCTGAAGGAATTGCAGAGGATGAGGGAGTGGACTCTGGGAGATTTGTGAGTGTATTCAGCAAACTTTTGGGCCAAAAAGCCTCCCAAAGAAGCCCCAAAGAGATGAACCTAATTGGAAACAAACACAAGGATCCTAAAAACAATGAAGTATCAAAAAACTGTTTTAATTATCACCAACCACAGAATATAATGTTATCACCAGTAATTAGACTGAAATATTTACAGCAGTTAGAAGTTTAGGAAATACTGTATTTAAATGCAATGTCTATACCCTGTCAAGAAACAATACAATGGTGCATAAGTTATAGTAGTTAAAAAAAAAAATTATTTCCAGATTATATTAGAAAATGAAACTACTTTGCAGTTTCTGTTTAAGAAAACAGAAATTTTAATTCGGTAATTCAGTATTTCCACTCCTAGACATGTATTCAAGAGAACTGAAAACATCTGTCTACACGGAAATTTGTGTAAGAATGTTCATAGCAACATCCCTCATAATAACTAACCAGTGGAAAACAAATCAAGTGATGAATGGGTAAATAAAATGTGTTTCATCCATACAATGGGATTTTATTTAACAATTAAAAAGAATGAATTATTGATAGAATTTGCAACATTGATGAACCTTGAAAATCTCGTGTGAAGTGAAAAAAGCCAGTCACAAAAGACCACAAATTACATCTTTATATTTATATAAAATATGCATAACAGGCAAATCCACAGACAGGGCTCCAGGGAGGAAGAAGGGTGGTGACTGCTAAGTACGGGGTTTCTTTTTGGGGTGGAAAAAATGTTCAAAAATTGACTGTTGTGATGATTGCACATATCTCTGAATATATTAAATAACAGTGAATTATACACTTTAAAAGGGTAAACTGTATGGTATGTGAATTCTAGCTCAAAAGAGCTGTTATTAAAAAATAAAAGACAACACTAGACAATGATGTAAATATTATGTTAAAATCACATGTGAAAAAAATAAATAAAATAAATAAATAAAATCACATGTGAGTAACTAGTTTTAAGGTACTCACTTTATCCAATTGTAAATGGTCTAAAAGTTTTCTGAATCCGTCACAGAATTCAAGGTGGTCCCAATAAACTGGATACTGCAACTAGAATATAACAAGTTTTAAATTTATTTTTAAAACTGTAAAAGTAAAATACAATTCATATGTATCTGAAAAATTTAGGGCTCTCACAACAGTGTTTCTCATTTGCTCAATCTCTGCTCCTTTTTCAAAACATGGGAAAATAAGCTCTCATCTTATTCTAGACTTCAAAATTCCAATTTTATCTAACAGAACAATTAAAAAAATAAAAATAAAAATCACACTCTAGTGATACTACATATACAACAATTTCAATTCACATCAATTGAATCCTTTCCAAATAGCTAAGAAACTCTGAGGTTCAAGGGTGAACAATCTTGAGAAGAGGAGAGTACAAATGCAAGACATTAGAAATGCATTTGAAATTAAGAGACCAGCACTTAGAACAATATTGTGTGTGTGTGTGTGAGAGTGTGTGTGTGTATAGAGAGAGACAGAGAGAAAGAGAGAGAGCGAGAGAGAGCACGCTATATCAAAACCTCATGGTAACTGCAAACCAAAAATCTACAATAGATACACATAGAAAAGAAAAGTTGATCCAAACAAAACACTAAAGATAGTCCTCAAATCGCAAGTGAAAGTATGTTAGCCACTTGGTCATGTCCAACTCTTTGTGACCTCATGGACTGCAGCCCCAGACATCTCTGTCTATGGAATTCTCCAGGCAAGAATACTGGAGAGGTCAAAAGAGAAAAAAAAGAGGAAGAGGAAAAAATGACCTATAAAACCACATCCAAAACAATTAACAAAACAGCAATAAGAACATACATATCGATAATTATCTTAAATGTAAATGGATTAAATGCTCCAACCAAAAGACACAGACTAGCTGAATGGATCAAAAAACAAGAACCAGGGCTTCCCTGGTGGCTCAGTGGTAAAGAATCCACAAGAAGAACTACCACAGTCAGAAGCCCATGAACCACAACTAGAGAGTAGCCCCTGCTTGCTGCAACTAGAGAAAAGCCCACGCAGCAATGAAGGACCCAGCACAGCCCAAAATAAGCAAGTTAATAATAATAAATACCCATTTATACGCTGTCTATAAGAGATACACTCACATCCAGGGACACATACAGACTGCAGCTAAAAGGATGGAAAAAGGCATTCCAAGCAAATGGGAATCAAAGACATCTGGAGGAGCGATACTCTTGTCAGACAAAATAGACTTGAAAATAAAGACTGTTAAAAGAGACAAAGAAGGACACTACATAATGATCAAGGGGTTAATCCAAGAAGAAGATATAACAATTGTAAATAAATATGCACCCGACATAGGAGCACCTCAATATACAGGCAACTGCTTAAAGGAGAAATCAATAGGAGCACGATAATAGTGGGGGACTTGAACACCCCACTTACATCAATGGACAGAACATCCAGGCGGAAAATCAATACGGAAACACAGACCTTAAATGACACATTAGACCAAATGAACTTAATTGATATTTATAGAACATTCTATCCTAAAGCAGAACATACATTCTTCTCAAGTGCACATGGAACATCCTCCAGGACAGATTACATGCTGGGCCACAAAGTGAGCTTTGGTAAATTTAAGAAAATTGAAATCGTATCAGGCATCTTCTCTGATCACAATGCTATGAGATTATAAGTCAACTACAAGGAAACAAAACTGTAAAACAAAACAAAAACAAACAAGTGAAAGCTCAACAGTATGTTACTAAACAACCAATGGATCACTGAAGAAATCAAAGAGGAAACAAAAAATACCTAGAGACAAATGAAAATAAAATCACAATAATCCAAAACTGATGGGACACAGCAAAAGCAGTTCTAAGATGGAAGTTCACAGCAATACAATCTTACCTCAGGAAACAAGAAAAGTCTCAAACAACCTAACCTTACATCCAAAGCAGCTAGAAAACGAAAAAATAAAAAAAAATCTAAAGTAAGTAGAAAGAAGGAAGCCATACAGATCAGAGCAGAAATGAAATAGAGACAAAGAGAACAATAGAAAAGGTCAATGAAATTAAAAGCTGTTTCTCCGAAAAGATAAACAAAATTGATAAACCTCTAGCCAGTGTTCTTGCCTGGAGAATCCCTGCGACAGGGAAGCCTGGTGGGCTGCCGTCTATGGGGTCGCACGGAGTCGGATACGACTGAAGCAATTTAGCAGCAGCAGCAGCAGCAGCAGCAGCCAGACTTGGAGAAGGAAATGGCACCCCACTCCAGTACTCGTGCCTGGAAAATCCTATGGACGGAGGAGCCTGGTGGGCTACAGTCCGTGGGGTCTCGAAGAGTCCGAGAGGACTGAGCGACTTCACTTTCACTTTTCACTTTCATGCATTGGTGAAGGAAATGGCAGCCCACTCCAGTATTCTTGCCTGGAGAATCCCAGGGACAGGGGAGCCTGGTGGGCTGCCGTCTATGGGGTCGCACAGAGTTGAACATGAATGAAGTGACTTAGCAGCAGCAGCAGCAGCTAGCCAGACTCAAGAAAAAACAGAAGGCTCAAATCAATAAAATTAGAAATGAAAAAGGAGAATTAAATGGACACAACAGAAATACTAAGGATAATAAGAAACTATTACACACAACTATATGCCAATAAAATGAACAATGTAGAAGGGGACAAATCCTTAGAAAGGTACAGTCTTCCAAGACTGCACCACGAAAAAATAGAAAACATGAATAGACCTATTATAAGAGATGGGGACTATGATTTAGAAACTTCCAACAAACAATAGTCCAGGATCAGATGGCTTCACAGGTGACTCTATCAAGCATTTAGAGAAGAGTTAACACCTATCCTTTTAAAACTATTCCAAAAAATTGCAGAGGAAGGAACACTCTCAAATTCATTCTATGAGGCCCCCATCACCCTGATACCAAACCAGACAAAAATTTCACAAAATAAGAAAATTACAGGCCAATATCACGGATAAACATAGATGCAAAAATCCTCAAAATACTACTGAATCCAACAATATAATAAAAGATCATACACCATGATCAAGTGGGGTTTATCTCAGGGGTTCAAGGATTTTTCTATATTCACAAATCAATCAGTATGATACATCATATTAATAAATTGAAGAATAAAAACCACATGATCATCTCAACAGACGCAAAAAAAAGCTCTTGACAAAACTCAATACCCATTTATGATAAAAACTCTCCAGAAAGTTGGCATAGAGGGAAATTACCTCAACATAATAAAAGCCATATATGACAAACACACAGCTAACATCATACTCAATGGTGAAAAGCTAAAGGCATTTCCTCTAGGGTCAGGAACAAGACAAGGATATCCAGTCTCACCACTTTTATTTAATATAGTTTTGGAAGTCCTAGCCACAGCAATTAGAAAAGAAAAAGAAATAAAAGGAATCCAAACTGAAAAAGAAGAAGTAAACTGTCACTGTTTATAGATGACATGTTATTATACATAGAAAATCCTAAAGATGCTACCATAAAACTACTAGAGCTCATCAACAAATCTGATAAAGCTGCAGGATACAAAAATCTGTAAAATTTTTATTTCTGTAGATACAGAAATATGCTGCATTTCTATACATTAACAAGGAAAGATCAGAAAGAAAGAAGGAAACAATCTCATTTACCATCGCATCAAAAAGAATAAAATATCTAGGAATAAACCAACCTAAGCAGGCAAAAGACCTGTACTCTGAAAAGTATAAGATACTGCTGAAAGAAGCTGAAGATGACACAAACAAATGGAAAGACAGACTATGTTCTTAGATTGGAAGAATCAGTATTGTCAAAATGACTACTATCCAAGGCAATCTACAGATTCAATGAAATCCTATTAAATTACCAATGGCGTATTTCATAGAACTAGAACAGAATTTAAAAATTTGTATGGAAACACAAAAGACCCCAAATAGCCAACATAATTCTGAGGAAGAAAAATGACACTGGAGGAATCTGGCTCCCTGACTTCAGACTATACTACAAAGCTACAGTAATCAGAACAGTATGGCATTGACACAAATTCAGAAATATAGATCAGTGGAACAGGATAGGAAGCCCAGAAATAAACCAACATGCCTATGGTCAATTAATCTATGACAAAGGAGGCAAGAATACACAATGGAAAGGCTGCTGAGAAAACTGGACAGCTACATGTAAAAGAATGAAATTAGAACATTCATTAGAATGTTCTAATGAAATCAGAATATCCTCTAACCACACACAAAAATAAACTCAAAATAGATTAAAGACCTAAATGAAGACTGGATAGCATAAAACTCTTCAAGGAAAGCATAGGCAGAACACTCTTTGATATAAATTACAGCAATATCATTTTGGATCCACCACCTACAGTAACGAAAACAAAAATAAACAAATGGGACCTTAAAAGCTTTTGCAGAGCAAAGGAACAATAAACATAATGAAAAGACAGCCCACAGAATGGAAGAAAATATTTGCAAACGAAACAACTGACAAGGGATTAATCTCCAAAATATACAAAACAGCTCATGCAGCTCAACAGCAAAAAAAACAAAAATAAAAAAATGGACAGAAGATCTAAATAGACAGCTCTCCAAAGACATACAGAAGGCCCAAAAGCACATGAAAAGATGCTCAACACTGCTAATTATTAAAGAAATACAAATCAAAACTACCATGAGGTATAACCTCACATCAGTCAGAATGGCAATAATCAAAAAGTCTACAAACAATAAATGCTGGAGAGGGTGTGGAGAGAAGGGAACCATCATACACTATTGATGGGAATGTAAATTGGTATAATCATTATAGAGAATAGTATGGAGGTTCCTTTAAAAACTAAAAATAGAACTACTATTTGAATCAGCAATCTCACTCCTAGGCATATATCTGGAGAAAATCATAATTCAAAAAGATACATGCACCCCAATGTTCAATGCAGCACTATTTACAATAGCCAAGACATGGAAGCAACCTAAATACCCATTAACAGAGGAATGGATAAAAAAGATGTGCTACATGTATACAATAAAATATTACTTAGCCATAAAAAAGAATGAAAGTATGCCATCTGCAGCATCATGGACCTAGAGATTGTCATAGTAAGTGAAGTAAGTCACGAAGAGAAAGATAAATATCGTACGACATTACTTATATGTGGAATTTCTTTAAATGATATAAATGAACTTATTTACAAAACAGAAACAGACTCACGGACTTCAAAAACAAACATCATTACCAAAGGGGAAAGGTTGGGGGAAGGACAAATTACAAGTTTGGGATTAACATATATAGATATATAGTAGTGTTACTACATATAAAATAGATGTATTATAGCACAGGAAACTCTACTCAATATTCTGTAATAACCTATATGGGAAAAGATTCTGAAAAAGAATGGATATATGTATAACTGAATCACTTTGCTGTACACCTGAAACTAACACAACATTGTAAATCAACTATACTCTAATATAAAATAAAAATTTTAAATTAAAAAAATTTGTGTTCTAGTTGTATACAACTTAATATACACACAAACAATTGAGTATGAGTAAACCTGGAAATGTGAACAAGGTTGGTGGATTATATTAACATCAATATTGGCTGTGATATTCTACTACAGTTTTATAAAATGTTACTATTGGGAAAAACTGGGCAAAGTATATAAGGGGTATCTCTCTATTATTTCTTACAACTGCATGGGAATCTAGAATTATTTCAATAAAAATGTAAATGAAAAAAGGATCCATGCATTTTTAACTGCAAGATACTAACAGATGTCTAGTAAAATTTCAGAAATCTCCTGGCACTTTGATCAAATCTTAAGAACGAAGTGATTTTGAAGACACTGCTATCTTTTTACTTGATTCTTTATCTAGGTAAGAAATAGGGAATGCCCACATCAGGAAGCTTGAGGGCAAGAAGAAATATCCAGGCAAAAGGCAAGGCTGTGTGCCCTGTCAGTTTAGAAGAAAAAACATGCTGTCTGCTTTGAAGAACGCTCAAAAGTGAGACAGACAGCTGGGGGGCTGCTCAGTCTCCCTCTCCCTGGCCAACCAACAGTGATCACCTAGACACAAACTGTCACCACTTCAGTTGCAAAGGGCGAGGATGAGGGCAGCTACCAGCCTCCTCTCCTAAAATGCTGTCCACAGAGAGGGATTACTGAAAACCCAGAACAAGGGAGGATTACGTGGCAGGGTTTCCAACACACCATATGAGGAATGGTTAAAGAATCTGGAGAGATTTAGCTGGAGAAAACAAGACCTGGGGGGGAAAGTCAGCAGGCAGCCAAAAGTAACTAGTTTTTTCAAAAAAGAGCAGGGCTGTCAGGAGGGAGAGGTGCTGCATTTGTCTTGTGTGACAGCAGTTGGTGGTAGCCCCAGTGGAATTTTCAGTTTCCTTCTGAGAGAAGAGCCTGGGTCCACGTTTTCTCTCCTCTAGGCAGTAAATAAAATGTATACCAACAGCAGTACTCCCATGGGGAGTACCATTTACGTGTTAATATTCTAGGTCCCAGAAAACAATCGCCAGCTCCAAAGCCAGGGCCTCTGCCTCGGGGAAGTTAGGAAACCGAAGTCCACAGTCCTGACCTAGTCAAGGTGTGCCAAACACTCTATGGTGAGCAACAGCGCCTTCCCACCTACGCCCTCCTCCCAGAGAGGGAGATTAAAGAATGATCAATGCAAAACTAGATTTAGACCAAACTCAGTGATAACAATTAGAAACAAAAAACTTGTTGACCAAACGTGAAGAATATGAGCTAATGAATGAACCTCACCTCACCTGTTAAAGACTCACCTTTAGCAAGGTTTCAGTACCCTTTGCTGCTCCCAAGCAATGATGGAATAAAAGGGGGGAGGAAATGGGGTCAGATTCACCCTCTGCTGCCTACTGGCTGTGTGACCCTCAGCCATCTCTAAAATGTCCAGACCTCAGCCTCCTCATCTATAAACAAGAACAATGCTTCCTACCAGTCAGACTGATTCAGGAAATGCATGTCCAAGCTGAGGGCAGGAAAAGCTTCGATAAAGGTTTGTCTCCTCTGCACCTCCGTTTGTTTTCAAACCACACCACCTTCCTTCAAAAGAACTCCCTTTCACATTTTAAAAATGAAAAACGGTATTTTACAATAAGAAACATGCCCCTTACTATACTCAGAAACAGAAACATACACACACACAAAATCAGAAAATGTGGACCTGCATTGTTATCCTAAATCAGTAATACTTACAGCTATAACCCGGTAACCCCATCCAGTCAAAGCCAAAATCTGCCGGAAAAATACATCCGCAGTTCCACTGACGGGAGGGAGAAATATGAGAGGACACCTGATATTTCTGGGGCCTGCATCGTACAGCGACCAGATCTTACTATCATCATCATCCACAATAATCTGGAGGGAAAGTTATAAGAAGAAAATGAAAAATCTCATGGATTTGATTTTACATATCAATAGTTATTTCGACACCATGATTTCGCTGACAATTTTAATACCACTGTCTTGGTGGCTTACACACTAAGGTGGGGATCACACCAGACCAGTACATATAATAAACAGCCTTGTCTCCTTTTCCTTCTTCGGAACTGACACAGTCCATGGAACTGCTTTATACTTTTCCCGAGAGCTCCTTTTTCTCTCAGCTTGGGATTTTCCTTTCCAGTCATGATTATTTGAAGTTTATTTTGTTTACCATTAAACAGTAAACTCTGCGCATGGCATCTTAATTCTTCCCCATATTTCTGGCTGTGTGTGTGCATGTATGCATGTAAGAGGTGGACAATTTGCAGAGTCATTCTCCAGGGCTGGCCCAGAGGGCTGGCTGGGATCAGCAGGGTTAGTGTGTGAAAGGGGAGACGAGAGAAAGAAAAGACTCCAGGCTCTGAGGATAAACTGGGTTGAGACGGGACCACACGTTGAGATGCTTCAGGAGCCTGATCTAGCCCAAGCCTCTGAGACAGAGACCTCTGCTAGAGAGAAGGGATGAGGCAGGTGTAGGTGTCATTGTCCCCAGAGAGTATTTCAAACTCTCTGGTGTCAGGTGTGGGGAATGGGCTCAGAGGAAAACTGGATTTTTGGGGAAAAGGGGATGAGAAGGAGGAAGGTCATCAGAAACCTTCCTCATTTAGTGGCTTTTGACCCAGTAAGGGAAAAAGATGAGCAGTACATGAGCTGAGACAAATCAGGCATTCAGCACAGAGTCTGGCAGATACTGAGTGTTCAATAGTGTCAAAAGTGTTAGCTACAGTATGCACTGCACGATAGCTAATTTTTGTTCTCTTTGGCTGACTTTTTGGTGCTATTTGGAAAAGTACATTAACTGCTTGAACTTATGCCAATGTAAATCAATACTTATCCTACTTTTACATTAAAAGGTTCAAGGTTCTATTTTTTTTCTTCTTCGGCCATGCCATGTGGCATGCTGGATCTTATTTTCCCGACCAGGGGTCAAATCCATGCCCCCCTGCATTAGGAGCATGGAGTCTTAACCACTGGACCACCAGGGAAATCCCAAGGTTCCATCTTCTGAGAGCTCCAAGTTGGCAGTGCTGTGGGGCCTATGTGTCAATGTGGGTGGCAGCATGCTAACTGGAGTCACTCAGCAGACGAACAGGGCAGGGCAAAGTCTAGAGGGCCCTATCCAATACTTTCTGGACTTCCACAAGTGACAGTGTATCTCATGATTATGTTTTTGCCCTTTGGATTCTGCCACTCATATTTTTGCTTTTCATGTTTCTTTTTGCTGTGATTGTAGTAAAAAATCTTAGTGACCTTTGATAGTGCATCCAGTAAATTTCAACCTTCTAGTAATAAAACATGAGATATGATATTCAGATTTCTGAAATTAAAATCTAGCACCATGAAATTTCAAGCAAACTTTTCATCACTTGTGGACCAAACTGACCAAAGGAGAACACTACATCAGTGAAACTACTTCCTACAACTACTTCCAAGTATATTTCGATAAGTTTGTGTTGCTTTGGGTCAAGTGATTAGCTTGCTGAATGAGTTCATCAAGAGGAGCCCATGTGAATTACTTGAGGGGATGGGACTCCAGTGGCTATTCTTCTAGCACAGACAACGGTTCCTGGGGTAGCAAGAAGAAAGGTAGGTTCCCTTTGCTAAGCTGCCAAGTAGCTCTGGCTTTGAAGCCAGATAATTTGATTTTAACCCAAACTCTACTAGACTATGTGACTTTAACATGTTAACCTCCATGAACCTTGGTTTTCTCATCTGTAAAATGGGCACATCACTACCCACTTTGTTAAACTGTTGAAATAATTAAGATATTTGGGGACTTCCTACAATAGTGAAAGGTATTCTGTCTATATGTGGAAACTCTACCTCAAATTTCTACAGGAAGAGTAACTCTGTTATTAACTCAAACTTACATGCTACTTCCACAGCTATCTACCCTGACAAAATAATTTTAACAGAAACACAGATGATCTTCAGATCACAGTACTGTAATACTTCTGCAAGGGGATCAGCAAAGATTTCATTCTGACACAACTTTTGTCAATGTGATCCCCAAGCATTTGGGATTAATTTGAGACTCACAGACAACAGGCTTCAACATAAGTGTTTAGGGTTTTTGGACAACCCAGGCAAATAAAGTTTATGAAAGATGACTATGGCAGAATGAGTACAGATTATGGCAAACAGAGGATCTCTAATGTAAATCTTCAATCTTGAAGAACAGAAAAATGGTTTCTAATAGAATCTAACTGCACTTACTGTACAGGTGCTATTGCTTACGCTTTCCACCAAACTATACAGAGGAGTACACGTATTCCTGCTTGCTTGAATATGTAAAAGCAACTGTAAAATAATGAGTACAGTCATTCTTGCTTTTACTCTTGAATGAATCTCAAAAGTTGAGTATACTTGACAGGGAAGGGGCTGAACGTTATGTTCTGCAATCCAGTCGTGATATTTGGCAATAACCTTTACTCTCAAACACTAGTAAGACATAATGTCTAAATCACACATGAAAAACAATACAAGATTTTTCAAAGAAGAGTTGTAGTAAAACCATACATACCTTTTTAAGGGGGACTGTACTTCTAAACCAGTTATAATCAGGAGAGACTTTAATCTCTCCCATGGTTAGCTGAAATGGAGGTTAACCCTGAAATAAAAGCATGTGATGTTTCACGTCAAGAATTCATGTTTACATCAGAACTAAATGTAGAATCTGGTCTGGTTCTACCAACAATACTTTAAAAGGTATAACCGAGGAAATGGGCTGTTTTACCTTGTCGGCATATACTAAAACTACACAAAACAATTGGTGAAACCCTATAATCATAGAGCAAGCAAAAAGTACCCTGAGAGAGAATTATTCTAACCCCCTTAGTTCCTCCAAAAGAGGAATCTGGTCTAGAAAATGTTAACGACTTACCCAAGATCCCATAGCCATTGCAAAACCAGGACCAGACAGGACAGTCTTTCCTGACACCTGACTGCCCGTCCTAGTTACGTGACTCCAAATGCAGTAGAATAACCTGTCTTTCAACAAAACCTTAAGAATCTATGTTAATAAAGATGTTCCTGTCTGGCAGAATTCTAGGGAACAGTTCCACACTAGAAACAGGAGTTCATGTAAGCCTGCTTCCCCATAAATTCATAAAATGCCATAAATCTAACTCTAGAAGGAGAGACAGCTTCAGAAACACACATAGATTGTAATGCAAAACACAGGAAAAACTTGCTGTTCATATGGATGTGGTGTAAGTGATATAATACACTCTGAAAGATCCATGATAAGGTACCAGAACATTCCTGAAGGCACAATAACTAGCAACAAAATAAAACATGTGCCTTTAAAACACAGGTGGTCTTCTATTGTGAGATTAGTGATTTCCAGCTTTTATAGTTCTATGACCTGGGAAAAGTCACTGACCCTTCGGGGACTTGTTTTCTCATCCAGGATTGTTTCACTACCCTCTCCCTAAAGTGCAGAATAGTGCTTCATACACAGCAGGCATTAGCTGTCGACTAAATGAATGACTACATCCTAAGCAGGCCAAACTAGTCAATCCTAGAATCCCTTTTAACCTGGGTACCTATGAGTGTTACATTGGCCAGGCATACTCAACTTAAAGCTGCCCGTTTGCTTAAAAATCTATGTTGTGTCGTAACAGGAACTTGAAAATTATAGTTCCTTGTTGCAGATTCTTATTGCCAGATGAAGAAATTCTAATCACTGGTTTGGAAGGACTCAAATGCTCCTTTGCACCATGTCCTCTACTGCAGCACAAGCCTGGGTTTTCCTAGCAGGGCTAGGATGAGTTTGAGACCCTAGGACTTAAGTCTTAGGCTTGACTGTGAACTGAGAACTTAGAGGGGCTTTTCTGGGCTGGTCAGGTGCCAGGGATTCTTAAGCCAATGAATCTTCCTCTTTGGCCCTCCACATCTGCTCCCTCAGAACACAGGGCACTCAGCAATCTCAACTGTTACCTCTAGCCTTGGGGGTTACTAAACTGACCCCCAAGGAGATGGTAAATGTAGACATCCAATATTAACCTAGGTTTACAACCTTGACACTGTAATAATTGGCCTTTTCTTTCAAGGCTGGGATGGTTCTGAGGAAAGTTTATTGAAATCTTCAGTGGTTCTAAAATATGAAGAAAATCATCAGCCAGTATTATACAGACAATCAATGTGCATGGATGTAGTCCTTATCCATACTGAAATAAAGAAAATCATTCTTTGCATACCCATTTTCTCTTTACAAATATTAACATGTTAAAAAACTGAAGCCATTTGAACTACAGCCTTTCTCTAAGCTGCTCACTGCTTTTAACTGAAAGCAACTGGCACATATAGTTAATTCTGGAAAATTTTCTATCTGGACAGACTTGAACTATTCCTATGTCATCTAACTATTGCCTAATCAAGACATTTTCTAGTATACAATTACTATAAACAATCACTATTCTACAGGAGGAAATATCAAAAACATGTTTAGAAAAAAATCCCTACTCAACAGATCAGAACAGAACACCTACTCAAAACACTTTGGCTACCTAAAGTCAGAAATTTTGCTTCTAGATTCACCACACTTGGGATAAAATAAATGATTCATAGTTTGGAATCAGTTGTAACATACAAACCAAACTATCATACAAATATACACACACACACATTGTACACAGACATACACACTCACTGTCATTCACTTCTTCCCTCAGGAGTAAGTAGAAAGAGGTTCCTTACCACAGTCTTCAGTACTATCCACAACCACTCAATATTATAACATTTATTTTATAACCAATCTCACTGGTTAGAGAGATTCCACCGAACGGTGACTAAATTTTTATAGAAGCAAGTGATTTGAACACTTGTGCTAGTTTGGCAGTACATGAAAGGTAAGACAGATACCAAATGTTGCATATGACCAACTGACATTCAAGAGGGAAAAAAAACTGCTGCAAAGGGAAAGCAGCTGTGAGTGGTATGAAAAGGAATTTTGTTCTCCTAGCTCTCTTTCATCCACTACAAGGGAATACTTTTCCAAGTCACAAGGGGAACATTCTGCATATGGCAAAAAAAAAAAAAAAAAGGTTCACTGAGACTGTGATCCAACTGATCGGTATTAAATAAGAAAGAATGTGGACCAGAAGCTCAACGCTGATTTGATCTCTCACAATTCTTCACAAAAACAAAAGCACCTGTTCATGCTGCTGGGAAATGGGTGGCAGGAATTTTCCCTTCATCTTGCTTAAGGAAACCCCCTTCTCAGAGAGCTCTAGACACACAGTCCTCTCTGGCCCTTGTGCTGCTCCAGGATAAAATTGCCAGTTTTCAGTGTGCACCAAGAATTCCATGCACTTCTCCATCAAGGTTTCACCAGAACCAGACACTTTACAGTCCACTTATCCCTCAGGATTTCAACAGACCCTGCCAATTCACAGCCAATGAAATCGCCTTTACAAATGTTTAAGTCATCTAACCAGTTCAACTAGTCAGAGATTTTCTGATCCTTTTCCTCAATCATATGCTCTACATACGGACAATCTATGATTCTTACTGACACAAGCAACAGCGAAATATTAGAACCTAAGGGTCTCTGGATGATGCCATTGGCTGTTTAATGCAAGTCTCCTTACCTCACCACACCAATACAGAGCTATTCTTTTTTTAGGTTTCCTGGGGGGAAGATTTATCCTTATCTTCAGAAACTTTATTATCTTCTAAACCTCATGGGAGGAAAAGCTGACTACTTGACATTTTGACGGTCACATCTCATCTTGCACCCTGTCTTAGTACTAAAGCTTTTGGAAATTTGCACACAGCTATTTAATTACCCCTCGGTCTCTTGAAGCTCTGTGCCAAGAAGAGCTGGAACATTGTAGGTGGAGACAAAGAAGCAGCATAAATGCAGAATTCAGGACTCCCGAGGACAAGGAGAAGAGGAAAGGAGACAGCTTAGCCCTGCCACTTTCCTCACACTTGGCCCGTGCTCAGCAATGACAAAGGCATTTATCACTTTCAGGCTTGAGGTGCAATCTCCAAAATAACTAGTCTGCTCAGAGTTCTTCAAAGTTTACAGGAAAAATGCGTTCCTGGGCTGTAGCAGTGTAGCCCCAGTATGGGATTACAGGAGTATGTCCAGGTCAAGTACCCGACCCCCCTACCCCAGGCGAACCACACACAGATCTCCACCTTCTTCCAGCCCCACGGGTGACAGCCACACAAAGGCAGGGTCACAGGCACACCGATCACCCCCATGAACTCAGACACGACCTTAGACACACACAGGGACGTGCAATCACGTGCATGATCACATGAGCCGACCCACTCAGGGCCACACTCACAAAGTCACACCGACAGAGGCAGCCGTGCTCGCTACAAACCACTCTCACCTGCTGCCACAAACATCATACACCCAGATCCCAGGCTTCCCAGGACACCTCCCACCCCTCACCTGCCGTGGCCGCCCCCAGGTCCCTGTCCCTCCTCCCAAGGCGGCTCTTCCCTCCAGAAAGGGGGCCGGCCTCGGAGGCTGCTGGGGCCCGGGTTGGGGCTGGAGGCCTGAGCGCTCAGTATCTGTAAGCGCCGCGAGCCGCGGGGGCACGCTGGCGGGCCGGCCTCCGAGGGGCGGGGCGCGCGGCAGAGCGAGACTGGACCGCCGCCCTCCGTCCTCCGGAATTGTTCTCGCAGCTAGCGCGAGCCGCGAGCTTCCGGGTTCGGAGGGGTGGGGCCACGTCGCGAGGAAGGGGTGGAGCTGCGTGACTCCGGCGGTCACCATGGCGACGGGGCGGGTTGGACCACAGGGTGAGACTTCGACGACCTCCCTACATCCTGCCGGCTGCAGAGTTGGCATCTGCTCTGGCGGGGGCGGGGGCGCCGGGAGGAGGCCCAGAGAGACTCAAGGGTCAGTTCTAGGTCACTCATGTGACGTGAGCACCAAGGGAAAGGTTGTGGGACTGGAAGAAAGGGGCGCCTGACCCTTGGGACCTGCCTCGCCTGCAGTTCGCGGCATAAAGCTTTGAGGGAACTCCTTTAGGTTACAGGCTTTGATTAACAGGGCTTTGTATACTCTCTTTTCTTGACAAGATTTTTTTTCCTTTGGCACGGCCACAAATGCCCCCCATAATCCCCCACTGTAACACCTTCACCTCCCTTTCCAGGCTTGTGCTGAGGTCTTGGGAATTTCCAGGAACAGCTCCCGCTGACTCGCCAGCTCCTTCATCACTTTCCCTTAAAGGAATAGAGAATGTTCATATATTTATTAACATTATTAACACGGTTCAACAGTACATAAACAGTGAAATTCCAGATGTTTAAGCTAGATTTAGAAAAGGCAGAGGAACCAGAGATCAAATTGCCAACATCTGCTGGGTCATGGAAAAAGCGAGAGAATTCCACAAAAATATCTACTTCTGATTTATTGACTATGCCAAAGCCTTTGACTATGTGGATCACAACAAACTGGAAAATTCTTAAAGAGATGGGAACACTAGACCATCTTACCTGAAGAAATCTTACCTACAGATTTCCTAAGAAATCTGTATGCAGGTCAAGAAGCAACAGTTAGAACTGAACATGGAACAACAGATTGGTTCCAAGTCGGGAAAGGAGTATATTGTCAATATAAAAAGCTGTATATTGTCACCCTGCTTATTTAACTTACATACAGAGTACATCATGTGAAATGCCAGGCCGGATGAAGCACAAGCTGGAATCAAGATTGCCAGGAGAAATATCAATAACTTCAGATATGCAGATGACACCACTCTTATGGTAGAAACCAAAGAAGAAATAAAGAGCCTCTTGATGAAAATGAAAGAAGAGAGTGAAAAAGTTGGCTTAAGACTCAACACTCAGAAAACTAAGATCATGGCATCCAGTCCCATCACTTCATGGCAAATAGATGGGAAACAATGGAAACAGTGAGAGACCTTATTTGGGGGGGGGCTCCAAAATCACTGCAGATGGTGACTGCAACCATGAAATTTAAAAATGCTTGTTCCTTGGAAGAAAAGTTATGCCCAACCTAGACAGCATATTAAAAACCAGAGGCATTACTTCACCAACAAAGATCCATCTAGTCAAAGCTATGGTTTTCCCAGTAGTCATGTATGGATGTGAGAGTTGGACCATAAAGAAAGCTGAGTGCCAGAGAATTGATGCTTTTGAACTGTGGTGCTGGACAAGACTCTTGAGAGTCCCTTGAACTGCAAGGAGATCCAACCAATCCATCGTAAAGGAAATCAGTCCTGAATGTTCATTGGAAAGACTGATTCTGAAGCTGAAACTCCAATACTTTGGCCAACTGATGCAAAGAACTAACTCATTTGAAAAGATCCTGATGCTGGGAAACACTGAAGGCAGGAGAAGGGGACAACAGGGGATGAGATGGTTGGACAGCATCACCGATGTGATGGACATGAGTTTGAGTAAACTCTGGGAGTTGGTGATGGACAGGGAGGCCTGGCATGCTGCAGTCCATGGGGTCACAAAGAGTCAGACACAACTGAGCGACTGAACTGAACTGACTATATTTATAATCACTTATGTAAGATTTGGAAAAGTTCATGACTCTCCTTTTCATTAAAATATTTGGAGGTATGAAAACGTTGAATAACATATAAAGCTCCTTGTTTGAAGCTTTTTAGTGATCTCGCAGTAAGATCCTGCTGAAAAAAACCTCTCCCTAATCTGTTTCAGGGAAAACTTGTACCTTATTAAAGTCCTTTGCCTTTATCCTGGCAAATGTTTTTGGGGATTAAGGGCAGGAAAGAATCTGAGTAAACTGCATCCTAAGTCATGACCTCTGCCTTCCTGCTTAGGAGCCTTGGATCCCAGTCTAGAATTGGGACAAATCCCAGACACATTTCCCAAGAACACAGTAACATATCCACCCCGCTAAACCCCTGCCAAGTCACCTTTTCAGAATTTCAAATCAGTAACAGAAAGTAGGCTTTCCAAGTGGCACAGTGGTTAAAAAATCTGCCTGCTAACGCAGAAGATACAAGGGACCATTGCTGGGATGGGAAGATCCCCTGGAGAAGGAAATGGCAACCCACTCCAATATTTTTGCCTGGAAAATTCCATGGACAGAGAAGCCTGGTAGGCTACAGTCCATGGGGTCACAAAGAGTCAGACTCGACTGAGTATACAACAACAGAAAGTGATCTGTTTTTCGCACCGCATACGTTCTGAATGTTTTTGTGGAGAATTTTAACCTTGAGTGTTTTTCTTAAAAATTTAGAGAAGTTTAATGAATAGAATAACTGGCAACTCACTGGTTGTATGTAAAACCCATTATAGGTACTCATTACGTTGTTTATTTTGTTATATTTATACTTTTGTTAAAAGATCAAACCCCAAATCATGAATCTTTTGTTTCCCTTAGAAAAGGAACTCGTGGTCATATTTGGACCCTCAGTTGTTCCATAACACATGGCAAGCACATGTCCTTTCCCTAATCTGTGAACAAGAAACAGTTAATATCTGTGGATTCCAGCTGCCCTATAATCGCACAACTGCAGGAAGCAAACTCTGGACCCAGGGCAAGCCAAGGGCAAGCAGGCCTGGTGGGTGTGGCTGGGAGGGCTTGCAGCTGTCATGGTTGGGGTCTGCCAGGTGGTTCCCGCAGCCCCAGTCCCTGTGTGAGAATCTCATTCACAAACTGGAATGTTCACAAAATACTCCGTGAACGCCAAGCAGAGTAAACAGGTGGCCAGCTGCTTCTCAAAACTGCCCAAACCCATGCTCTTCCTTAAATTGATTTTTTTGACAGGATAATATTTGTTTTAAAACACATGTGCGAAATAATCCTAGCTATATCTGATATGCATGTATACACACCAGAGTGGTGGTTACCTCTGAGGGGAGACCGGAAATAGAAGGGGTGGTGAAGGAGAACTTGGCTTTAGACTCAGTGTCTGAATTCACACAACAATCCATATGTTATTGTGATTTTTAAAAAATACTTAACAGCAACTATATTCATGCTTTAAATGCTGCTCTAAATCCTTCAATAGCTCCTCATTGCCTTCAAGTTAAAGTACAAACTGTATGGACTACAGCAGGGTCTGGCTTTCCCAAGGGGTCTCAAACCTGCCCCCATCCCACTTTACCCACCAGACTGAATTTCCCTTATTTCGCCCCTGGGAAGCATGTGTGACAAAGTAAAGGAGGAGCAAAACAATACCAATTCTTGGAATACCATCCTTTTAAGTTTTTCAGGGTACAACTGACTGCAGCGTTATATATCAAATTATGCTGAGAACCAAGTTTGAAAAAGAATACTGTTTCCTCATTGCCAGACCCAGTCTGTAACATGGATATTTTATACTGGATTACAGGGATTGGCCGCAGAGTAGGGGAGTTAAGAAACCCGAGTTCTATCTTTGGGAAAGACACTTCCTCTCTCTAGGTACAGTTTTCTTCTCTGTAGAATGAGTCCAAAGTTAGACTAAATGATCTCTAAGTGAAGTCGCTCAGCCGTGTCAGACTCTTTGCGACCCCAAGGACTGTGGCCCACCAGGCTCCTCCCTCCATGGGATTCTTCAAGCAAGAGTACTGGAGTGGGTTGCCATTTCCTTCTCCAGGGGATCTTCCCGACCCAGGAATCGAACCTGGGTCTCCCGCATTCCAGGCAGACGCTTTAACCTCTGAACCACCAGGGAAGCCCTAAATGATCTCTAAGTTCTTTCCAATTCTAAGATTTTAGATTCCATGTAATTATGAGAGCCATATTACAGAATCTTCACAATAGCCTTTCCTCAAAGCTGCTCTTCTCTGATAACTCCCCCACCATCACTTACCTCCAATCAAACTTTTAAAAAAGTAGGCTCATACAAAACTGCTCTTTATGGAAACAGTATTTTGACTTCTCAGACAAGTTAGTGTTTGGTCATTACTACGCCAAAGCCTTTGTGTGGGTCACAACAAACTGGAAAATTCTTAAAGAGATGGGAATACCAGACCACCTTATCTGCCTCCTGAGAAATCTGTATGCAGGTCAAGAAGCAACAGTTAGAACTGGACATGGAACAACAGACTGGTTCCAAATCAGGAAAGGAGTAGGTCAAGGCTATATATTATCACCCTTCTTATTTAACTTATATGCAGAGTACATCATGTGAAATGCTGGGCTGGATGAACCACAAGCTGAAATCAAGATTGCCACAAGAAATATCAATAACTTCAGATATGAAGATGACACCACCCTTATGGCAGAAAGCAAAGAACTAAAGAGCCTCTTGATGAAAGTGAAAGAGGAAAGTGAAAAAGTTGGGTTAAAACTCAACATTCAGAAAACTTCAGATCATGGCATCCGGTCCCATCACTTCATGGCAAATACATGGGGAAACAATGGAAACAGTGAGACTTTATTTTGGGGGGCTCCAAAATCACTGCAGATGGTGACTGCAGCCATGAAATTAAAAGAAAGAAAGCTCCTTGGAAGAAAAGCTATGACCAACCTAGACAGCATATTAAAAAGCAGAGACATCACTTTGCTGACAAAGGTCCATCTAGTCAAAGCCATGGTTTTTCCAGTGGTCATGTATGGATGTGAGAGTTGGACTGTAAAGAAGGCTGAGCACCAAAGAATTGATGCTTTTGAACTGTGGTGTTGGACAAGACTCTTGAGAGTGCCTTGGACTGCAAGGAGATCCAACCAGTCTATCCTAGAGGAAATCAGTCCTGAATATTCATTGGAAAGACTGATGCAGAAGCTGAAACTCCAATATTTTGGCCACCTGATGTGAAGAACTGACTCATTTGAAAAGACCCTGATGCTGGGAAAGACTGAAGGCAGGAGGAGAAGGGGATGACAGAGGACAAGATGGTTGGATGGCATCACCAACATGATGGACATGAGTGGAGTAGGCTCTGGGAGTTGGTGATGGACAGGGAAGCCTGGCAGGTTGCAGTTCATTGGGTCGCAAAGAGTTGGACACAACTGAGCGACTGAACTGAACTGAACTGAAGCAAAGGTACCATATATCTTGTATCATCTGTCAACCTAGCATCTCATTAGTGTTTCTTCCATAAATAACAATGTGATAACCTACCTTCTGGAAGGAGAGCTGCAGTTAAAAAATCCTGGGAAACAAGAGCTGCACTATTATAATACAAAATAAAGCAGCTTCTATCTGTAGGGTTCTAGAAAATTTCATGAATTCTTAGAGGTGATAAAGACAGTGGCTAAATAGTAACTAAAATGGAAAAACCTTTTGGAAATGCCTAGCCTATTTCCTGCATATGACAGCCAATTTAACATGTGCTCCTACTTCTTAATTTCTGAGCACCAAGGCCTAGTACATTAATTCCTTGATCATGGATAAAAAGCGTTTGTAATAGAGGCAGGGAGGTAAATTGGTTAGTCCTACAGTCTGGTGTCAGACTACTCAAGTATGGATTCTAGCTCTACCACTTAATAGCTATCTAACCGTCTGGGAAAAGGAGGATCAATAACACTACCCACCTCATAGGGTTATTGTAAAGATAAAATGAGAAAGCTCGGATTGAATCCTTAGAAAGGGGACTAGCAATCAGTAAGTGCTGGCTAATAATAACGGTATTGTGAACCTGCTGTGTTCCAAGCACTGTGCTAGGTGCATTACATAGACTGTTTTTATTCCTCATGCAAATCGTTGCAAAATAGGTACATTTTTCCTTTCATAGATAAGGGAATCGATTCAGAGAGGATGAGTAATCATTCTAGGCTTAAGGTGAGTGGCAGGACTCATGCCACCTTGGTTGAATCTCAAAATCGTATCTCTTTATCTTGAAATTGCTTGATAAAGAAAAACTGGAAATATGGTGTATCACCTTTAAAACAGTTTAAAAGCAATAAGCATTCTTTCAGCAGCCTTTCTCAAGAGCTCAATTTTGTGCTCAGAAACATTTCTTTTGTCCCCCAAATCAAGCCAAGAATAAAATCTTTTTTTAATAAGAGCTACTGTAGGCTTCAGTTTCTAATACTGTCACTAGCAAGCTGTTGCTGGATCACCATTTCATCATTTCCAAACTAAATTTTGAGTACTAAAACATAGAGCCTTTCCCACTCTAAAATTCTTTTCCGTCAGTCTAAAAGCATCTCAGCAAGCTGTTGCTGCCATCCAGAGGAGAAAATATTGTTGCAGGCCCCAAGAAGGCGTCCTAGCAGTGTTAGACTGCAGTGACAAAAATAGCTACCTTTTATTCCCTACTATCGGAGAAGGCAATGGCACCCCTCTCCAGTACTCTTGCCTGGAAAATCCCATGGATGGAGGAGCCTGGTAGGCTGCAGTCCATGGGGTCGCGAAGAGTTGGGCACGACTGAGCGACTTCACTTTCGCTTTTCATTTTCATGCATTGAAGAAGGAAATGGCAGCCCACTCCAGTGTTCTTGCCTGGAGAATCTCAGGAACGGGGAGCCTGGTTGGCTGCCGTCTATGGGGTCGCACAGAGTCGGACACGACTGAAGTGACTTAGCAGCAGCAGCAGTATTCCCTACTATGTGCCATGTACTTCCCTGGGTATATTCTATATGTATTTGTATTTTGCAACGTAGGTATTACCCATGAGAAATCAGAATTAAATTTGTTTCTGTTTTCTGGACCATTGAGAAGTATGTGGTCCAACCAGGGATCGAACCCATGCCCCCTGCAATGGAAGCATGGAGTCCTAACCACTGGACCACCAGCACATTCCCAGAATTTAAACTTTTCAACATTTGTCCTGGGTCACCCAACTACCAACAAGTAACTGAATTCTGTTGAGTCTGATGTGTTTTCAGCAACGACAAGAATCAAAGAAGTATCTTGCATAAGGAGGCAATGTGTTTGCAAATTCATCCTTTCATCCAGAATGCAGAATAGGCTGTGTTCCACCCCTTCTGGAAGGACCCCAGGACTAAGGCCCTACATGTGGCTCCATGTGTACCTCTTAACCTAGTTACAGCTGCCACTGCTCTAGCATACAAATTAGTTGTCAAGCTGTGGTAAAATGCAGAGTCCCACATCCAGAGATTCTGAGTCAAGCTCTGGAGTAAGGCCCAAGAGTCTCCAAACAAGTACTCCAAGTGAGTCTGCTGCAGACGAGAAACTGCTCGATCATACTGGGCTGAGGTCTCTATCAGAGGTTGAAAGAGTGGGTCATCTCCTTTCCTGAAGGCTGTCTGGGATGTGCACCATTTAATTTTTCAAAGAATGGGCTGTCAACACAGAGCTGGCGTTGTAAACCTGGGGTTTGTCCTCCAGTCCCATGATGGGCTTGAGGCTCCCTGGATGGGAAACTGCCCTCAGTGAGATGGGCCCTGAACTTATGCCTTAAGATTTCTCATGCAAAAGGTATTCCATATTGTCCTAAGTCTCTGGGAGATAGTGAAGGACAGGGGAGCCTGGCGTGCTGCAGTCCATGGAGTTGCAAAGAGTTGGCTGAACAACAAAATTGTCAATATGGCGCCCATGTCAATCACAATGGCCAGCTTCCCTGTCCAGCTCATGTGGCCTCACCCACAGCCCCCTACTTGGCGTTAGGCTGTATTGTTTATGCAGGTGAACTCACTGGACTGGGGTGGGCCTTGCTTCACAGGCTAGAGATGGTCTGGCACAAAAGATTATCAGCAAAGGCGATGGCAATAGGCAAAACAAGCAGACAGGCTTCACTCAGAATGCAGGGTGGCAGACCCGAGACCACTTACCACCAGGTAGTAAGAGATTAGAACTTATAAGAATAAATCTGTGCCCCTCAGTAAGCCTCCCCACTCCCCATGGCAGTGTCTGAGTGGGTACCTCTTGAGATCTGCTGCAAAACTCACCATTAATGCTTGCCCATAAGCCCCCAAAGGACAGTGATTCTCTTTCTCACTGAATTCTGTAACATGAACTTAGCGTCTAGAGAGGGGAATCAGTTCTTAATACATGTTAACTGAAAAAACAACAAAAAAGGTTCTTTCACAGTCACTGATTCTCAAACTATTTTGAGAGTATGGTATTAACAGATAATAAGTGAAAGTCGCTCAGTCACGTCTGATTCTTTGTGACCCTATGAACTATACAGTCCATGGAATTCTCCAGGCCAGAATACTGGAGTGCGTAGCCTTTCCCTTCTCCAGAGGATCTTCCCAACCCAGGGATCGAACCCAGATCTCCCGCATTGCAGGCAGATAGGTTCTTTACCAGCTAAGCCACAAGGGAAGCCCGAGTGAAGCCAAAACGCTCTATAAAACACTCAACTGATAACCCAAGTTCTTACTTCTACAGCGAAAATCTTTTAAACCATTTCACCTATCCCAATTAACTGCTGCCATAGTTTAGATCATGTTTGTAACTTCCCAACACGTCTTCCTGCCCCAGGTTTTACCTCCAATCTACCTTCCGCCCCACCACCAGTCAACTTACCAAAATGCAAACCTGTGGTTGTGTCACTTCCCTGACTGTCTACTGCATACAAGACAAAGGTGCAGATTCTCATGGTCTTCAAGTCCTCCATGACCTGGCCTTCCAGTCTCATCTCCATCATGCTACTCTACTTGTATCAGTTCTTCCAGCTCCTTTAAAACACTTCCTTCCTGCCGTTTGTTTAACATGCCATTTATTTCTCTTCCATGATCCAACATTAGCTCTCTCCCAGCCAGCTATATACACACATATGTAAGTATATAACTAGCTCATACACTGGAGTGTGCATAGCAAATTTATAAAGAATGATAATAAAAGGCAATCATGTTCCCACCACTCAGCTCAAGAACGTTACCAAACCCCACTGTAAGACAGTGTTCTTTTTATGCCTCTGTTCCTCTGCACATACTAGAATGTTCTTCCAGGCCTCTGTCTGCATAATGAACTCATCATTCGGAAGCTCAGATTCAGCTTTGCCCCCATTGACTCCCTTGAGGGGAGACTTAGTGCTTCCACAGTATCTCCATTGTGGCATTTAAACAGAATTCTATTTGCTTATGCTTGTGTCCCCACCACTAGATTAAACATATATTTAATCTCTAAGTCTCCAGTCATCAGCATAAAATCTAGCCTACAGTGCAAGTGTTCAATAAAGAGGATGTTTAAGGACTGCTCTGGCAGTCTAGCGGTTAAGACTTCACCTTCCAACGCAGGGAGCGTGGGTTCAATCCCTGATTGGAGGGCTAAGATCCCACATGCCTTGTGGCCAAAAAAACCAAAACATAAGACAGAAGCAATACTGTAACAAATTCAAGACTCTAAAAATGGTTCACATTTTTAAAAAATTCTTTAAAAACTACGATGTTTACACAACCTGGTTTGCTTCGGAGAGTCCTGTTGATACCTGTCATCCAGGGGTAACTAAGTGCTTCCTTTTAGTTATAAACATGTCCCAATAGAGATAACCAATTATCTGATCATGCTATCAATAAGTGTTGCTGAATTAATGACTGAAGAAAATTTTTAGCTGATAGAATCTAGGCAGGAAAAGCTGATAATATAAAGGCTTAAAAAAATTCAACAGCTGGCCACCGCACCTCCCTTCCTCCAGAGAAGTGCCTGACTCTCCTGGACACAGAAAAGATGAGTCTGCACAGGCCAGCTGATCAACAACTTTTACTGCACAAACATGTTGAAGAATGTTACTACATTCCTGCTTTAAGGAAATCCAGGTGTAAAATGTGAATTTACAGAGATTATAACATATTATGAATGTTTATGACTTGGTAGGAACTAGATGGTAGATAAATGTAAAGATCTGACTTTACTCCCTGTTAAAAATCCAAAACGTAGATTGAATACTGCTGAAATGCTAACACAGTCAGAGGGGACATATGATTTTAAAAATTTAATAGATGCACTTTTTTAAAAGAAACTCTCTTCAGTATATACACATACCAGTTAGTCGTACTCACTGTCACGTAAAGATACAGTCTGATGAGTCTGATATTATAAATAAAAATTTAATTTAAAACTTCTCTTTTTATTCAAACAGAAAAAGCTATTTTTAACTGTTAGACGGAAAATGCAAAGTGAGGTAATTCATCTTTTTTAAGATAATCTTCCCTTTCAACAGTGTCAAATTCTTTGAAAGTCAAGATAATTCCTTGTAAATAAGGCTTCTAACAAATTACAAGTTTATAGTAGGTTCTTGTCCATCTTCTTCCAAAGTACTTGGTACACTATTACATAGCAACAATTTTTTTTTTCTGCTTCTTCTTCTTTGGTGGAAGTCTGAGAGTCTGAAATCTGCATTGGCTTGGTTGAGCTTGGGAATTTTTCTGGTACCAGGGGTGCAAATATCCATTGTAGAAGTCAGTAGCTGTTAGTGTTTTCTTGAGCATCACTGATCGAACACCAATCCAGTCATCCTAAAGGGCAAAAGACAAACAGTGAAAATGCAGTGCTGGAAAAACTGGTGGGAAATTTTTACTTATAAAACTTTTATCACACACACACACAAAAACAAATCTTTACTACATCCAGGCTGCAAATGGCACCAAGTAAGATAAATGATGAGCTTTCCTGGTGGCTCAGTGGTAAAGAATCCACCTGCCAATGCAGGAGATGCTGCTCCATCCCTGGGTTGGGAAGATCCCCTGGAGAAGGAAATGGCAACCGACTCCAGTATTCTTGCCTGGGAAATCTCATGGACAGCGGAGCCTGGCAGGCTCTAATCCAAGGGGTCGCAAAAGAGTTCAACACGACTTAGCAACTAAACAACAACAAAGTTACTGAATCATTTTTCACTGTCTGAGCAATAGTAACACCTTAGTAAAACTTCATCACAATCTGATGGACAGGCAGTTAGTTGAGTGATGACCCAACTAAAAATGACAAATGATATAAACTATAAACTCAACAAAAGAAGTGTAATTACGTGAAACTAAAGGAAAGTGTACCTTGCAACAAACCAGCAGTATTTGTGACTGTTTGTGGTATATTACTGATCCTGGAATTACAGCTTGTCCTGTTAATTTTGAATCTAAAGAAACGGGAGGAGAAAAAGAAGGATATGAGAGAGAGAATAAATAATTACACAACTTCATAGTGCTTCTCAAAAATCAAAGGGAACATTCTGCAAGACAGTACTAATACTGGAGAGCACACATTTGCTGATGCCCTGACTGTAATCCAAAACTTACAAGAGAGTCATGGTGCTCTGTGTGCATCTTGAACCCAACAGGAACCTTTCCATACACATAAGCAGCTACTTACTCAGTGTCCCGGAGATCAACCTAAAATGTTGAACCTAGAGGTTTTGACCATTTGGGTGAAATAACTAGCTTGCAGTGGAGAGATATACAGGGAAACTTAGGATCTAAGCTGGGGCCTCTATCCATGACCAAACAAATCCCAGTTCCTAGATCCCTGGGTAACTCTGACACCCTGTGAACTACACCAGCTCCCTCTGTGGCTCAGTCTACCAGGAAGGTAGGACACGAACGGGCCTCTGAATGGACCAGATTATGAAATGCTCCACCCTGGCCTAAGATTCTCACTGAGCTGCCCAGAGATTTTCATTATGATATTCACCAGAAGGAAATTAACCTAATCATTCTGTATTCCCTGAAAACCTTAAGAGAAGAAATCACAGAGCTTAATATGGGATAATAACACTGGTATCTACTTCTGAGTTTCTTACAATGGTTAAAAGAGGAAATACATGTGAATGGACACTGCAAAGAATAACATTATAAATGAATGTAAAGTATTACAATTAATGAGCTGAAACAAACTCAAAGAATCCTTATTTTTAGTAAACGTGACTCATGGTAAAACAGACACATTTTCAAATGGACTATACTGAAAACATTTTCCATGACAGCTATTCAAAAGTAAGTACCACTGAGGATTGAACTATCAACTTCTACCAAATCCAGAAGTTTAATGGTATTATCCATCCAGAGTGTCTGCAACGGAATCTGCAAATAAAATGAAAGAAGGATAAAAACATACACTCAATCCCCGACACTTTCAATTATTATTTTGTATTAATCTGGCCTTTCTCTCCCAATTACAGTGGAACTGGGAACTTAGTCTCTGAACCTTATGAAACAGAACATAACATGACCCTCTGCATCAGCCCTAGGGATATATAAGATCTTAAAATTAAATACCATTTTAATCAATATATACCTTTATTAATATTTCTAGTTAAAATTCATGCTCATTATAAAAATGCAAGCATTACAACAATTAATGTTAAAAAATTAGAAAATGAATAATTTTCTTAAGTATCACTGATCGAACACCAATCCAGTCATCCCACATGGCACAAGACACAGTGAAAATGCAGTGCTGGCAAAACTGGTGGTAAATTTTTGCTTATAAAACTTTTATCACAGAAAAAAAAAAAAAACTTCACTAAATCCAGGCTGCAAACGGCACTAAGTAACATAAATGATGAGCAGTTCAGTCTCATCATTTTTTTCACGGACTGACTGCAGTTCAGTCCTCTAGTTCATAGACAAAGAAAGTGAGGCCCGGAGGTTACCTCCCATCCCCAGAGGTAACCAGTTAATACCCTGATGTGTATGTCCTTGTATCTTTTCTATAAATATAATTATCACAAAAATCTAACACATAGTGTTTGACAAGGATTTTTTTTTTTCCTACTTAACCATAAACTGGACAAATTTTCATCAGTACACACTTATCTATTTCATTCTTTTATCTGCTGGACAATATTCCATTTTATAAAATGTACCATCATTTATGCAACCAATGCCTTTATGATAGACATTTCATAACATATTACAAAATTACAAAAAAACTTTAAATGTGATAATAAATAGCCTGGCATATATATCTTTGAGGACTTTTATATTTCTGGAGAATAGTCTGTTGTTGTTGTGTAATATATTTATTAATTCATTTGGCTGCCCTGGGTCTTTAGTTGTAGCATATGAACTCTTAGTTGCGGCCTGTGGGAGTTAGCTGCCTGACCAGGGTTTGAGCCCAGGGCTCCTGCATTGGGAACACAGAGTCTTAGCCACTGGACCACCAGGGAAGTCCCAATAGCTGTTTTTTTAAGTGGACCACTTGGGTTAAAGGGCATCAACATTTTATCGTTAAACAATCTTGATAAGAGAAAAAAATGACAGTCTACTACTGTTTATTATTATTGAGGCTAAGGAGTAGTGCATATTTACTTACACTTGCACATTTTATTTCTTAGGCCTGTTTATGGCCTTTGCTCATTAAAAAAAAAAACTGAGTTGTTCATCTCATTAATTCATGAAAGGCTTTTATATTTTTAGGAAATTAGCTCTTTAGTTCTCAGATGTATTATGAATATTTTTCTAGTTTGTTAACTTTTGATATTGGGTAATTTTTTCCATGCATAATTTTTTATTTATTAAGTAGTATTTATTAGCCTTATCAAATATTACAAAATTATCCAACTACGCTTTTTCCCAGTTCTTTTCAGTTTCATTTTGATCCATTTAGATTTTATTCTGATTTTAAAAGATGAGACTTGAAGGCTCCCTTTCTTTTGGCTAACCAGCCATCCCAACACTATATACTGAATAATCCATCTTGCCTTTCCCCACAGTGAGATGCTACTTTTATTAGACTTTGATTTAAATAGGCTAAGAGAAATTAACATACACCAGGAAAATAAGTTCTTTCGAATTTGTGAAGTAAATAAACTAATTTTCAGACTGCAGTTCAGTCCTCTATTTCTTAGATGAGGAAAGTGAGGCTCAGAGCAATGCACCCATTTCCCCACGTTTAGACACAGTTGGTTAAGGGCAGAGCCAAGGACCAGAATCTACATTTTCTCTTTCTCAGGTCAGGGCTCTTTTCACGGCCACCTCAACAGGACATTTAACTTTCAGAATAAGATAGGCTGTTTCAAAGATGTGAATGGTTAAATCAGAGAATTAAACACATTTGAAGAAAAATATTCACAACTTTATCTATGTAATATTTTGGTATGATATCCTCTTCTATAATTTGCTGACTGATTCTTCTTTCACCAGCTTCCAGTAAGTCATGAAATGATTTTCATGTGTAACCTTTTCTCTCCCAAAGAACTCTATAAAGACTTCTGAAACACGTTTACTGACTGAAAATCGTTTATATTTACAGAGGGCTACAAATACGATATAGGTACAGAATTAGAATACACAGTACTTGTTCTTGGGGAGGTAAAGCTCACCTTCACCTTATCATCAGAGCACTGCAGGAAGGAGAGGGACAGTAAGAACACAGTCATTTCTGTGTTCACTATCATTACTGTCAAAATCATACGTTGGCATGGATTTAAATTGACAGTTTATCTCCTTTGATCTTGACAGTTGTGGACCTGGTCATTAACCTCATTTTACAGGTAAAATGCAGAAGCTCAGAGAAGTTAAGAATCTTGCTCTTCATTAATACACAGCAGCTCTAGGAATCAAATTTCACTTTCTGGTTGCAAGATAAGCGTTCCTTCTGTTATAGCACAAGCATTTCTCAGTGGAGAGGAAAGGTGAATTGCAGAAGATAAGGGTTATTATGTAGTGTTTAACTGTTTTAACTTTAGGGGGAGCTGTCAAACTGTTCTCTCAAGCAGCTGCCCCATTTTACATTTCCAACAATGAATGAGGGTTCCAAATTTCTCCACATCCTCATCAACCCTGATTATGTTTGTTTTTTTAAAAAAAATTACAGCAATTCTAGTAAGTGTGAAGTGGTATCTCAGTGTAGTTTTGATTTGCATTTCCCTAATGAGTAATGACATTGACTATCTCTTCATATGCTTAGTGGCCAATTATATATTTCCTTAGGATAAATGTCTATGCAGAGCCTTTGCTGATTTTCTAATCATGTTATTAGATTTTTGCTTATCATCTTAACCTTTTTGCTATGAGTTCTTTGTTCTTTATATATACTGGTTACTAGACTCTCATCAGATATATGATTTGCACATATTTTATTAAGTAAGTTGTCTCTTCATTTTCTTGTTAGTGTTCTTTTAAATTTTGAAATCCAATTTCTCTGGTTTTAGTTTGTTGCTTATTCTTCAGGCATTATATCTAAGAACCATTGCATACTTCAAGGTCATGAAGGTATATATCCTCTTCCAAGAGTTTTCATAGTTTGGGCTCTTACATTTAGGTTTCTGATCCATACTGAGCTCATTTTTATACGTGGTGTGAGGCAGGGATCCAAATCCATTTCTTTCTATTCTGAATATCCAGTTGTTCAAGCACCATGTGGTAAAAAGACTATTCTTTCCCCATCAAATTGTCTTGGAATCCTTATCACAAATCACGTGACCATAAATGTATGGGTTTATTTCTGGACTCTCAATTCTATCCCATTGAGCTTTATGTTTATCTTTTCCAGTATCACATTGCCTTGATTTTTGTAGCTTTGTAGTAAGTTGTAAAATCAGGAACTATTAGTCCTCCAATTTTGTTCTTTTTCAAGACTTTCTGTCTATTCTGGACCTCTTGGGATTCCATATGAGTTTTAGGATAAACGTCCATTTTTGCAAAGAAGTCAAGTAGGATTTCTATAGGAAATATGTTGAGTTTGTAGATCAATTTGGGCAACAGTGCCATCTTAACAATATTAAATCTTATTTGCAAACACAGAGGTCTTTCCATTTACTTAGGAATGCTTTGCTGTTTATTAGCTCTATTGTTTTGGAGGGGAGCTGCTGCTGCTGCTGCTGCTGCTGCTGCTGCTGCTGCTGCTGCTGCTGCTGCTGCTGCTAAGTCACTTCGGTTGGGTTTGACTCTGTGCAACCCCATAGACAGCAGCCCACCAGGCTTCCCTGTCCCTAGGATTCTCCAGGCAAGAACACTGGAGTGGGTTGCCATTTCCTTTTCCAGTGCGTGAAAGTGAAAAGTGAAAGTGAAGTCACACTCAGGTGTCTGACTCTCAGCAACCCCATGGACTGCAGCCTACCAGGCTCCTCCGTCCATGGGATTTTCCAGGCAAGAGTACTAGAGTGGGGTGCCACTGCCTTCTCCATTGGAGGGGGGAGTCTTTATAATGTTCTAATATAATGCTATAGACATAGTTTTACACTGTTCCTTTTTTTCTTGTCTAATTACTCTGGCTATAACCTCCAGTACAATACTGAATACAAGTGGTGAGTTGTTGTAAAGCAGAAACCAACACAACACTGTAAAGCAATTATCCTCCAATTAAAAATAAAAAACTTTTAAAAAACAGTGAGAGTGGAGATCTTTGTCTTGTTCCTGATCTTAGAGGGAACAATTTCAATCTTCTACCACTAAATGTGATGTTAGCTTTGGATTTTTTTTTTTTTTTTGGTAGATATTCTTTACCAGTTTGAGGAAGTTCCTGTCTATTCTTAGTCTGTTGAATATTTTTATCATGAAAAGATAATGGATTTTTCAAAGGCCTTTTCTATATCTACTCAGACAGTTATGTGGTTTATGTCCTTTATTCTATTAATATGGTGTATTACGTTGATTTTTCTATGCTGAACCAACCTTGTATTCCTGGGCTACATCGCACGTAACCACGGTGTATAATCCTTTTCTACATGTTGTTTGACTCAGTCTGTTAATTCTATTAAGGATTTTTGCCCCTACGTTAATAAGGGCTATTGATCTGTAGTTTTCTTTTTTTGTAAATCTTTATCTGATTTAGCTTACTGGAGTTTTGTATTAGCTGCTCCCTCTGCCTGGAATGCTCTTTTCCTAATCTGGGCATGACTTTTTCCTTCCTGTCTTTCAGATCTCAGCTTAAATGTCAGTTCAGAGTGGCCTTCCCCAAACAGATATCCAATCTAAAATAGCCACCAGTGAATCTATCACATTATCTTCCATTAATTTTCACTGAAGAGCTTATCACACTATCTGATATTATCCTTATTTATTTGTTTTTGCTTTCCCACATCACCTCTAACACCCAGAACAATGCCTAGCACATAACAGGATTTCAATAAATTATTTTTTTAGTGAATGAATAATAGTAGGTATCAGATACTGTACTAGATGCTTTATATACAATATGTCATTCTAATTTTCAAATGAATTAACTAAATCTCAGAAGTTAAATAACTTTCTCAAGTCTACAAAGCTAGGAAGTAGCAGAGAGAAGCTGGAATCCAGCTCTGTCTGGTTCTAAAGTCAATGTTGCTTTCCCTAATACCATTCAGTTACAGCAGGAAAAGTACAGGGTTTGAAGTCAGGCAGATCTGGTTCAAAACCTGACTCTCACTAACAATGTGACTGTCAACAACATTCAGTAGCCATTCATTGAGCATCTACTTTAAGCCTCAATTTGGCAACTTAAAATGGGATAATACCCATAACATAAGGTTGTAATCCTCACTGAAGATCTGGGCATGTTACAGATATTCAAAGGCAGTTCTCCATTTTAACCAACAAAGGTAGTCCATTAAAAACCCCAAACTTGGGACTTCCCTGGTGGTCCAGTGGTTGAGAATCTGCTTGCCAATGCAGGGGACACAGGCTCAATCCCTGGTCCAGGAAGATCCCACACATGGGCAACTAGGCCCATGTGCCGTAACTATGGAGCCCACTCTCCAGAGCCTAGGACCTGGAACTACTGAGCCTGAGTGAGGCAACTCCTGAAGCCCATGTACCCTGGAGCCTGCGCCACGCAACAAGAGAAGCCACCGCAATGAGAAGCCGCAACGAGAGAGGAGACCCTGTTCACCTCAAGCAAGAAAGCCCATGCACAGCAACAAAGACTCACGGAAGCCAAAAAGTAAACTAAAAAATAAAAAAGTTAAAAAAGATTCTATATAACAAATATTTTAAAAATGAATGTCAGATATACAAAAGAATTAAAATAGGGACTCAAACAGATATTTGTACATCCACATTCATACCTGCATTATTCTCATTAGCTAAAAGGTGGAAACAACGCAAATGGCCATCAAGAGATGAGTGGATAAACAAAATGTGCTACATATATATACAATGGAATGCTATTCAGCCCTAAAAAAGAATGACATTTTGATACATGGTATACCACATGAAAGAAACTTGAAAACATTATGCTAAGTGAGATAAGCCAGGCACAAAAGGACAAGTATTGTATGATTCCACTTATATGAGGTGCCTATGATAGGCATATTCACAAACAGAAAGTAGAACAGTGATTACCAGGGATGGTGGGATGGGTAGAATGGGGAGTTGTTATTTAATGGTTATAGAGTTTCAGTTTGAGATGCAGAAAAAGTTCATTTAGAAATTAATTTCAGGGACCTCCCTGGGAGTCCAGTGATTAAGAATCTGTCTGCCAATGCAGGGGACACAGGTTCCATCCCCAGTCCAGGAAGATCCCACACGCTGAGGAGCAGCTGAGCCTGCAAGCCACAACTACCAAGCTTACATGCCTCAACTACTGAAGCCCGTGCACCTAGAGCCCGCACTCTTCAAGAGAAGCCACCGCGACGAGAAGCCTATGCAATCAAAACTAAAATAATTACTAAATGAAACAAATGCATTTCAGGATCCTTAGGTTTTGTTTATGAGATTCCTAAATAAAAATACTTCAAAAGTAAATTACAACACACACACACATATACACACACAGTTAGGTAAAACTGCAATGTGACTTCCAACTTACTATATTTCCAACAGCACGATAAAGTCTGAATATCTGCTCTGAAGTCTGTTCTTCCCATTTTATACAGCTGGTAGCAGCAGAAATCTTAGGGGCTGTGAGAGAAAACCAATGGCAAGAATGAATATCAGGTCAATGACCATAAATTGGTAATTACTGATACAGCATGACAGAGAGAATGATCTGAATAATAGAAAATTCATCATATTATTTTCTCAACTTCTATATGTTTTAAATTTTCCATATATATACACATACATACATAATAAATAAAAGTACTAGAAGAAAACATTCCCTGTGTTGGGAAGATTCCCTGTAGGAAGGCAAGGCAACCCACTCCAGTATTTTTATCTGGAGAATCCCCATGGACAGATGAACCTAGCGGGCTATAGTCCATGGGGTGGCAAAGAGTTGGACACAACTGAGTGACTATAAGCACAGAAGAAAGCATGGGTAAATTTCTTTATAACCTAGGAACAGAAAAAGTTATTTTATGATTCAAAGTCCAGAAGCAATTAAAGAATGATAAATGTGACTACATAAAAATCTTTTATAAGACAAAAAGAAATGCCACAAATAAAGCCAGGAGACAAATGACAAGCAAGGTATTTGCAATTTATATCACAGTATTTTTTATCTATTTATATATACTGCATGAGAGATATATCTATATAATAAATATAAGTATTTACATATAAGTACTATATATATATGTATTACTTATATTTAAATTATATTTAGGAGCACTTTGTATCTATTATATAGATCTATTTCTATCTATTACACAAAGTACTCCTAAAAACTGAGACAAAAGAAACCAAAAATTGGATAAAAAAATGGCAAAAGATATAACAGACTCTTTTCAGATTAAAAAAAAATGCAAATAGTCCCTAAACATGAAAAGTTCCTCAACCTTACTCAAGGAGTAATGTGAATTAAAACCACTCCAAGACACAATTTCTTATCTCTTAGACTAGGAGGTAACACATGCATAAAGTTATTCATAGTAGCATTACTGGAAATAGCAAAAGATTAGAAATAGTCCAAATGTCCACCAATAAGAGGGTCTATTGATTAAACTATGATTTTTCCATACAAATGAGAACTACACTGCCATAAAAAAGAACACGAAAACTTTTTATTGATAGATGATCACCTGCGTACACTGTAAAATGAAAGAAAGAAAGATGCAGAAGAGTGTATATTTTAAGCTATCCTTTGTGGAATAAAAAAGAAAAATGTCAGTTTTAAAGTGTGTGTTTTTGCTTCTTTTTATAAAGGAAACACCTAAGAGGCTAAATCAGAAACTAACAATTCTAGAGGGAGAGAAACAGGATCCAAGCAGATAGGAATGGGATGGAAGTGAGACTCCTCTGTGTAACCTTTCCAAATGCTTTTAACTCTGAATCATGCAAATGTTTCAAATACTCAAAACTAAGCTTTAGTTGTAAAGAGGAAAAAGGCAACCCTGAAAATTAAAACCAAACTGAAACAAAGAAACTTAACTATATAATCTAATATCAAACAAGATAACAAAGCCACATGGAAAAAATAATTATCTCCAGTAAGCTTTGAGCAAAGTACTCTAACTACATACTCTAGAAGGATATATTTTAAGCACCAAAAAAAAAAAAAAAATGTAGCTCTTAACTCTTACTTAGTACTTAAATTTTTCACAGTAATATTGGTATTGCAATTTTGAAATTATTTTATGCATAGCAAATAAAAAATGGTACAGAAATTGATTTTAAAAAGGTTTTTTTGTGTAAGAGAAAATACAAGAAAAATTCTGTACTTTAAAATTTGAATTAGAAACAGTATCAACTCAAATATTTTTTTAAAAATATAACACCCAGCCTTTTCTGATACCTCATTTTGGAACACATCATGGTATCAGATGGTTTCCAAATACTACTCCCCAGCTAAAATGAACAAGGGAGAGATGGCTGATTCCAACGAGGGGCACAGAATTTATAAGGTGAGCCTGGGACACCTTGTGGAAAACAAGGAAGCACTCAAAAACTATTCTGGGGCTTGGGGGATATCAAAAGGGTACAGGAGCCAACTTTAAGAGGCCACCACGGGCCAAATTTGGGACAGCTTGAGCAGCACAAAGCATTAGGAATGTGATTAACTATAAAACACAATAAATAAAAATCCGTAAGTCAAATGATACAAAAATTCACTTGCCATCATAACTGAAGGTGATTATGCTGCCAACTTTCTTTTTTAAAAATTGATAATTACAGAAAGAATTAAGAAATTATCCTGCCCTTCTAGGATGAATTAAAATTCACCCCCAATTAATGAGGAAAAGCTCTTCTTTACAGAATAATGCCAACCATTAAATATAAAAGGAACTGGAAAATAACCATTTTGATTTTCATTGAAATAATTCATTGAAGGAAGGAGCATCAATCCCTGCTAAAACTGTGAAAGGTTGTTGCTGTTTAGTTGCTCATTCACGTTCAACTTGTTGCAACCCCATGTACTGTAGCCTGCCAAGCTCTTCTGTCCATGAAATTTTCCAGGCAAGAATACGGGAGTGGTTTACCATTTTCTCCTCCAGGGGATCTTCCTGACCCAGGGATCGAACTCATGTCTCGGTGTCTCCTGCATTATAGGCAGATTCTTTACTGCTGAGCCTCTAGGAAACCAGATATCTGCACGGTTATCAAAGTATTACCCCACAGATTACCTGTCATTTGCAAAGGAAGAAACATGGCTTTACAGTAGAAAGATCTGGTGGTCACCACCTCAACCAAGTGATCAAACTTAGCTTCTTGACTAGCTTTGGTGCAACCCAGGATTATGGCTTACTGACGTGACATGCTAAAACTGCAGCGAGAGGCAGAGACTCCCCACGTGCATGTTGGTGCTCAGTCATGTTCAGCTCCAGAGACTTCCCCAAGAATATCCTTCAAGCAGTTTTAAATTCTGAGTCATGAAAATGTCTCACATATTCAAGAAATAAAATTAAATCATAAGTTAAAATAAAAAGCAACACAAGGTTAAAACAACCTGAAACCAGTATCACTGGAACACAGTATCATCTATGAAATTCTCTTTCCACAACTTTAAGCCTGAATCTAATGAAGTCTTGAGAACTTCTGATTTACAGGAACTTTAAGGGCTAGAAAAACTAAACACTGAACTAAATACTGAAGGGAAATAGACAATTGGCCTGCTCTCTTCAAAAAGTTAATGACATAGGAAAAAGCAGTGGAGGAATTACTCTAGTGAAGCTAAAGAGACATACAACTCACCATATTTGGATCCTAGTCTGAAAAGATATACAGCCATAAAATATGTTTTTAGACAGGATAATTTAAATATGGACTGGCTATGTTTACTTTTCCTAGGAGATGCATGTTAACATATTGAGGGATGAAAAGTTATAATGCATACTTCCAAATGGTATGTGCTAAGTCACTTCAGTCATGTCCAACTCTTTGTGACCCTATGGACCACAGCCCACCAGGCTCCTCTGTCCATGGGGCTCTCCAGGCAAGAATACTCGAGTGGGTTGCCATGCCCTCCTCCAGGGGATCTTCCCAACCCAGGGATTGAACCCGTGTTTTTTTACTTCTCCTACTTTGGCAGGCAGGTGCTTTACCACCAGGGCCAACTGGGAAGACCACAAATGAAACAGCAGAAATTAAAATATGTATACCACATAAACACATACGTGTATATATAAAGAAAATGGGATGAGAGACAGAGACGTTCCAAGGAGAACAAACATTAGTGATTGTTGACTCTGGGTTAAACAGGTATTCACTGTCTTTCAATTTACCTTTGCGTTTGGTGCTTTTCATAAAAAGAATAGAAAAAATTGTTTTAATCTTTCATAAGGCAACCAGTAACGCTGAAGAAGCTGAAGTTGAACGGTTCTATGAAGACCTACAAGACCTTTTAGAACTAACACCCAAAAAAAGATGTCCTTTTCATAACAAGGGGCTGGAATGCAAAAGTAGGAAGTCAAGAAACATCTGGGGTAACAGGCAAATTTGGCCTTGGAATACTGAATGAAGCAGGGAAGAGGGTAATAGAGTTTTGCTGTGAGAACGCACTGGTCATAGCAAACACCCTCTTCCTACAACACAAGAGAAGACTCTGCACATGGACATCACCAGATGGTCAACACCGAAATCAGATTGATTATATTCTTTGCAGCCAAAGATGGAGAAGCTCTATATGGTCAGCAAAAACAAGACCGGGAGCAGACTATGGCTCAGATCATGAACTCCTTATTGCCAAATTCAGACTGAAATTGAAGAAAGTAGGGAAAACCACTAGACCATTCAGGTATGACCTAAATCAAATCCCTTATGATTATACAGTGGAAGTGAGAAATAGATTTAAGGGACTAGATCTGATAGACAGAGTGCCTGATGAACTATGGATGGAGGTTCGTGACATTGTACAGGAGACAGGGATCAAGACCATCCCCATGGAAAAGAAATGCAAAAAAGCAAAATGGCTGTCTGGGGAGGCTTTACAAATAGCTGTGAAAAGAAGAGAAGTGAAAAGCAAAGGAGAAAAGGAAAGATAAAAGTATCTGAATGCAGAGTTCCAAAGAATAGCCAGGAGAGATAAGAAAGGCTTCCTCAGGGATCAATGCAAAGAAATAGAGGAAAACAACAGAATGGGAAAGACTAGAGATCTCTTCAAGAAAATGAGAGATACCAAGGGGACATTCATGCAAAGATGGGCTTGATAAAGGACAGAAATGGTATGGACCTAACAGAAGCAGAAGAGATTAAGAAGAGGTGGCAAGAATACACAGAAGAACTGTACAAAAAAATATCTTCATGATAATCACGATGGTGTGATCTAGAGCCAGACATCCTGGAATGTGAAGTCAAGTGGGCCTTAGGAAGCATCACTACAAACAAAGCTAGTGGTGATGGAATTCCAGTTGAGCTATTTCAAATCCTGAAAGATGATGCTGCGAAAGTGCTGCACTCAATATGTCAGCATATTTGGAAAAATGAGCAGTGGCCACAGGACTGGAAAAGGTCAGTTTTCATTCCAATCCCAAAGAAAGGCAATGCCAAAGAATGCTCAAACTACTGCACAATTGCACTCATCTCACACGCTATTAAAGTAATGCTCAAAATTCTCCAAGCCAGGCTTCAGCAATACGTGAACAGTAAACTTCCAGATGTTCAAGCTGTTTTAGAAAAGGCAGAGGAACCAGAGATCAAATTGCCAACATCCGCTGGATCATCAAAAAAGCAAGAAAGTTCCAGAAAAACATCTATTTCTGCTTTATTGACTATGCCAAAGCCTTTGACTGTGTGGATCACAATAAACTGTGGAAAATTCTGAATGAGATGGGAATACCAGACCACTTGACCTGCCTCTTGAGAAACCTATATGCAGGTCAGGAAGCAACAGTTAGAACTGGACGTGAAACAACAGACTGATTCCAAATAGGAAAAGGAGTAGTCAAGGCTGTATATTGTCACCCTGCTTATTTAACTTCTATGCAGAGTACATCATGAGAAACACTGGAGTGGAAGAAACACAAGCTGGAATCAAGATTGCTGGGAGAAATATCAATAACCTCAGATATGCAGATGACACCACCCTTATGGCAGAAAGTGAAGAGGAGCTAAAAAGCCTCTTGATGAAAGTGAAAGAGGAGAGTGAAAAAGTTGGCTTAAAGCTCAACATTCAGGAAACTAAGATCATGGCATCTGGTCCCATCACTTCATGGAAATAGATGGGGAAACAGTGGAAACAGTGTCAGACTTTATTTTTGGGGGCTCCAAAATCACTGCAGATGGTGATTGCAGCCATGAAATTAAAAGACGCTTTCTCCTTGGAAGGAAAGTTATGACCAACCTAGATAGCATATTCAAAAGCAGAGACATTACTTTGCCGACTAAGGTCCGTCTAATCAAGGCTATGGATTTTCCAGTGGTCACGTATGGATGTGAGAGTTGGACTGTGAAAAAAGCTGAGCACCGAAGAATTGATGCTTTTGATCTGTGGTGTTGGAGAAGACTCTTGAGAGTCCCTTGGACTGCAAGGAGATCCAACCAGTCCATCCTAAAGGAGATCAGTCCTGGGTGTTCATTGGAAGGACTGATGCTAAAGCTGAAACTCCAGTACTTTCGCCACCTCATGTGAAGAGCTGACTCATTAGAAATGACTCTGATGCTGGGAGGGATTGGGGGCAAGAGGAGAAGGGGACGACAGAGGATTAGAGGGCTGGATGGCATCACCGACTCAATGGACATGAATTTGAGTGAACTCCGGGAGTTGGTGATGGACAGAGAGGCCTGGCGTGCTGCAATTCATGGAGTCACAGAGTCGGACACGACTGAGCGAATGAACTGAACTAAAGGCTACATGTGAAGAGAGAGAAAGATCCCTCACCGATCATTCTCTGGAAACAGACCTGCAAGTGGTCACTCGATCTTGGTCAAATTAAGGGAAATGTACAGTGAAGAAGTCAGAGGATTCAGATGCCAATCACGACAAACAAAACCTCAGGAAAGGTCTAAGAGTCTGGGCCGTCTGCACTTACCATGTGTCACCCCCTCGGCTGGCTGCTGCCTTCCATTATTCAAACTTTCAGGCAAATTTTTCAAAACTGAAATAAGCTTTAAAAAAAAAAAAGGAGGAGAGAAATATATTCAAGATGAAAAGAACAAAAACAGAAAACATTACAAGTCAGTACCGTGAAACTGGGGTCAGGCAATAAATGGGCTTAAGCCATGAAGAGCCATCGACTTGGTGGAGTCTAGGGGAGCTGTCGCTTCTCTGCAGACTATAGGTCACAGGTTTCCTTTCTGAGAATGCTGAGCCCTGACTGGCCGTTAGAACAGCCCGAGCTCAGCCAGCCACACTCTCACTCTGTATGAAGGAAAGCTGTGGAGACTTAAAGAGAGTGTACTCTAGAGTCACACAGTTCTGGATTCAAATCCCAGTTCCACTGCCTACTAGCTGTGTCTCTGTGGAAAAGCTATTTTACTTGTCTGTGACCTTCAAGGTCATCTTCTATAAAAGAGTTGAAAAAGGTTTGTTGGAAAGGTTAAAAAAAAAAAAAAAGGATATAAGAGCCTCTATAATAGTACACTATAACAGTATCTAATACAGTCCTTGGGCACACAAGCCAGTGCTCCATAAACGACAGATACTATCATAGCAGCATTTCCGAGGTGAGTGCCTACAATGGAAAGCACCGTCTATAAACCTGGGGAGAACGTTTTCCTCTACAGAAAGTTTAGTTCAGATGAAAATCACTAATTGGGCCATTAAGCAGTTACTCAGACAGACTGAATGAAAAAGTCAAAGTTCATCTACAGCAAGGGGGTCAGCAGAATTCCAAAGTACATGGATGCAGACGACTGGAACGTAGGTACAAAAGTGGGAGGAAAGCTGTGACTTACTTAGGAAATGCTCCTGGTCCGGTTTGACAGGGATGAATGGTATATCCCTGAGATTGAGAGTGAAATTGGAAGAATAGTCTAAAAGCCTCCCCCTGGAATGCGGTAGATCATACAAAATCACATATTTCATTCAAAAGCCTTGAGTAAGTACCTCCTCTGTGTAAATTCTCAAAGACTTCCAAGCTGATTTTTAGGAAGCCAGGGATAGAAATCATTTAAAATTATATATCATAAAATGTTCTTTTCATCATAAACACTCTGGAAACAAGCAGGGGGATATTGGAAAAGTGTACCATGTTGGCACCCAGTCTTGACAGCACTGCTTCCAATTCCTTCGAGGTGCTCTTGGGTGGCACAGGAACCGTTTCCTGTTTGAGGATTGGACCTACATCAAACCTACCAAGAAAATCAAAAGCAAATAGTAACATGATCACTGACTGTTTCTTATGATCAATATGTTTGTCTACATGAATGTTTACATACCACAAGGATAGTTTTTGTTTATTTTTTAGGCCACATGTATGACTTGTGGGACCTTAGTTCCCTGACCAGGGATTGAACCTGGGCCCCCTGTGGTGGACGCGCAGAACCCTAACCACTGGACTCCCAGGGAATTCCCCAATAAGGGCAGTTTAACCATGGCCATGAATACAACTGCTAGCCGTCGGCAAGGGAGAAATGTCAGTTTCAAAGAAGGATGAGCAACATTAGCATGTTTCTAATATCACCTGAGTTTATTAACTAGAGAGTTTAAGCCTATTAACTTTTCACCATTTTCTGCGTTTTCATCTGCTTTACTCTTAAGTACCATTTTCTGGTCATATAGGCCATATACAGAGTCAATATTTGAGCTTAACAAAATTAAATTCCAATACAGTCATTTTACTAAACTATTAAAATTCATAAAATTTAAAAAAGAAAGAAAGAAGGAAGAGCAAATCTGGCCTATATTTAGATTTTAAGTTTATTTTTTCCCAAAGGAAACAAGTATAAAGTTGCACATCAGGGATTTACTTAAAACCACAAATAATTCTACCATTAGTAATAAACAGTATGAGAAAGTGGCTATATAATGAAAGCACAAAGCAAAGAATTTATTTTCCAAGGAAGTACAATTAAGGAATTTATAATCATTCCTTTCAATATTTCCTTTCTCAAAGGACAAGAGTTTTGCCTGAATTATAACCAATAATAGTGGGTGCAAATGTATTTGCATTGCCACAAGTCTTGAATTTTATATCAAGCTCTGCAAATATTGGCTATCAACTTCTATTACAAATATACTTTGTTTTAAATATGCAACTCTGTGGTATGTTAACTCTATTTTTTACCTATAAGCGTTAGTAAAATGCTTATTATGAAAAGTTACAAACATTCCAAAAACAGAGTGAACAGTCTAAGGAATCCCCATATACACATCACTCAGATTTGAGAACTACCAAAGTTTCACCACTCTTGTTTCATCTGACTCTCTTCTCTCTTTTTTTTTTTTTTCCTGAAGTTAAAGCAAATCCCAGATATTGACTTATTCTGGTGAACTTGTGAATTTTTCTTTTCTCTGGAGACATTAGGTGATAACAGGCAGAGTATTATGATACTCTCCTGATACAATTTAAAATAACTGTTTTTTAGATTGTAGGTATGATTTGAGAAATTAAATATTAAAGACAATTATATAGCACATTGGTATACAATGCACTACTTCAGGTTCCAAAAAAATTTTGACCATAGAAACCAAGGTCAGCAGAAAACCAAGATTATGACAACTAATATGCAAAAATCCATCTCTCACTTATAAATGTCATTTACAGAAATCCAGCTGTTAATAACACTATTTCATTAACAAGTATAAAGAGACATTGCGTAAATTCTAAAACACATGTGTTTTATGTTACAAACCAGGAAGAAACAGAAGAAAAAAAGCACCCAGGAGTTAGAGAAATTAGTGATTAGCACCCACTTATCCACCTCCCCTTTCCCTCAGGCAGACTGACATCAAGATTCAAAAATCACAAAAAGTCTCAGGACAAGAAAATATGCTCTACCTTTTAGGTTTAATTTGCATAATCGTTACTCCAGCAATTGTGTCTCCATGCAGGATGGTGTGGATTATAGGGGCTGGACCACGCCACCTCGGAAGGCAACTGGGATGGACGTTCAAGATGCCGCTGAGTTAGAAAAGACGGAAATTAGTATGAAAGTGGGCTTTTTCACCATTTAGTTTACTGCTGCATATATGTGGACTGAATCGCTTCAGTGTGTCGGACTCCATGAGACCCCATGGACTGTAGCCCATCAGGCTCCTCTGTCCACGGGATTCTCCACATAAGAATACTGGAGTGGGTTGCCGTGCCCTCCTCCAGGGGATCTTCCTGACCCAGGGATCAAACCTGCAGCTTCTGCACTGCAGGTGAATTCTTTACCGCTGGGCCACCGGGGAAGCCCCTTAGCTTACTGCTACCTAAACTAATATGCTATTTTTCATCATTAAACATTGCCAGAAATTTTGAAAAACGGTTAAATCTAGTCTCAAACCAACTAAAGGAGGAGTCAGAGCTAAGTACACTCTCTTGCCATAAGAGACCCATGAAACTCAATAACAGAGCAAGAACTAGTCATTGTTCCAAAGATGTTCCACAACAGCTTGTGATAGCTGGGAGTTCTCAAATAAACACATATAATGTGTTTTTTTACTATATGAGAGGAACCACGCAAACCCAATCATGCATCTCACGGACAATGTAAAATTATATTTTTAGTCAAATTACATAATTACCCTCAACTTACTAAATTTTTATATAGAGTTCCTAAAACAAGCTTGTTAGATCCCCACTGAATGATTTATTCACCATTGATGTGTATCCCAGTATGTTTTTCACCCATAAATAAGCAATTATAATAATTTATTAATCTGCCACTAATGATATTTCCATCAGCAAGAGTATGCACTTGACAGTATGTGTGTGTATATATATATATATATAAAGTGAAAGTGAACATCACTCGGCTGTGTCGGACTCTTTGTGACCACATGGAATAGTCCATGGAATTCTCCAAGCCAGAATACTAGAGCGGATAGCCATTCCGTTCTCCAGGGGATCTTCCCAACCCAGGGATCAAACCCAGGTCTCCCGCAGTGCAGGTGGACTCTTTACCAACTGAGCCACCAGGGAAGCCCCTATATATATGAGCCTCCTATATTCTAAATTCCACTGTTCAGCCTAGACTCATTCATCAAACATTTACTAAGTACAGCTCACATCCTGGCACTAAGTACTGGGGATATAAGCAATAATGAATCCAACAGGAAGAAAAAAAGGACTGGATTTTTACTATGAGCGAGATGGAAAACCACCAGAGAACTTTGAGCAGAATGACATGACTGACTTACACTTTAAAAGGATCGTGTGGTGTTGGGGGGTAAAAGACTGAGAGGGCCAAAGACAGAGCGAAGACCACTTAGGAGGTTATGCAGCGCGAGAGCCAAGAGTGGAGGCCACAGAAGTGATGAGAAGCCGTCATTCCAGGCAGATTTCAAAGGCAGAGCTGGCAGAACTTCCTGATGGACTGGATGTGTGGTGTGAGACAAGGAATTAACAACAGTGCCAAGGTTTGGGGTCTTGAAGGCTGGAGTTGCCATGTGCTGAAAGGAAGATTTGGGGAAGGATCAGGCTTTGGGGTGAAAGGTCCAGGATATCTTAAATGTAAGGTGCCTCTCAGACATCCAGCAGAGCTGCAGAGGAGGCAGTGTGTGCCAGGGGCCTTGAGTTCAGACAGAGATCTGAACTGGAGGGACAAATTTGGGAACTGGCAGCATATATACTAGAACTTAAATGAGGGTGGGTGGCAGCTCATAGATAGTGATAAAGGGCATCATATATTTTAACAATTCATGCCAGTAATGTTAATCTTCCCATGTGACTTGAAATGTCAGTATGAGAACTGACATGTAAGACAATTTAGATTACTATGGCATGTTTTTCATTTTCAGCTGTGCATTTGACTTGCTTTTTTGCCATTTGGCTTTGTGCAAATATTGAAATCTCAATGACTGCATACTTCATAATTGAGATGGACACAACTGAGCAACTGAACTGAACTGGCCATGGAATGGACTGGTTCCAAATAGGGAAAGGAGTATGACAAGGCTGTATATTGTCACCCTGCTTATTTAGCTTATATGCAGAGTACATCATGAGAAATGCCAGGCTGGATGAAGCACAAGCTGGAATTAAGATTGCTGGGAGAAATATCAATAACCTGATATGCAGATGGCACCACCTTTATGGCAGAAAGTGAAGACGAACTAAAGAGCTTCTTGATGAAAGTGAAAGAGGAGAGTGAAAAGTTGGCTTAAAACTCGACATTCATAAAACGAAGATCATGACATCCAGTCCCATCACTTCATGGCAAATAGGTGGGGAAACAATGGAAAATCACTGCAAATGGTGAGTGCAGCCATGAAATTCAAAGACACCTCCTCCTTGGAAGAAAAGCTATGACCAATCTAAACAGCATATTAACAAGCAGACACATTACTTTGCCAACAAAGGTCTGTCTAGTCAAAGCTATGGCTTTTCAGCAGTCACGTATGTATGTGAGAGTTGGACCATAATGAAAGCTGAGCACTGAAGAATTGATGCTTCTTTGAACTGTGGTGTTGGAGAACACTCTTGACAGTCCCTTGGACTGAAAGGAGATACAACCAGTCCATCCTAAAGGAAATCAGTCCTGAATATTCATTGGAAGGACTGATGCTAAAACTGAAACTCCAATACTTTGGCCATCTAATGGAAAGAACTGACTCATTGGAAAAGACCCTGATGCTGGGAAAGACTGAAGGTGGGAGAAGGGGACAACAGAGGATGAGATGGTTGGATGGCATCACCAAATCAATGGACATGAGTCTGAGCAAACTCTGAGAGACAGTGAAGGACAGAGAAACCTAGTGTGCTGCAGTCCATGGGGTCGCAAAGAGTTGGACACAACTGAGCGACTGAACTGAACTGATCAAATTACTGTGCAATGTATCTTAAAAATATGGGAACATTCAAGAGTGTTTGGAGCCAGTGCTTACTGACTCATGAAACCAACCCTAGCATCTCCTCCAGTGTTAGCTGAATAATGGATCTCCAAGGATGTTTATGTCCTAATCCCCAGAACCTGTGAATATGTTACTTTACGCATTTTGTAGATACAGTTAAGGTAAAAGACCCCGAGATAGAGAGATTATCCTGGATTATCCAGTGGGTCCAATCTAATCACATGAATTCTTAAAAGCAGGGGACCTTCCCTTGCTGAAGGTCAGAAAGTGATAATGGAATGGAGAGATGTGAAGTAAAAAAGACTTGATCCTCCATCGCTGGCTCTGAAGATAGAGGAAGGGCACCATGGGCCAAAGAAAGTTGGTGGCCTCTAGAAGCTGGAAAGGGCAAAGGAGTGGATTCTCCCCTAGAGATTCCAGAAAAGAATGAAGCCCTGCTAACACTCTGATTTTAACCTCGTGAGCCATAGGTAGACTCCCAACCTACAGAACTATAAGGCAATAAACTTGTGTCGTTTTTAGCCACAAAACAAACAAAACAATTCAGGCCACTAATGAAATCTTTTACTTTATAAGAAAATACTGAACCAAGCAGAATTAGAGTTCAAGTCACACTGTACTGCACTTTAGATACCAGGTCCAATATATAAAGACCAAGGTCTGTGCACTGTATTTCCTTACAAATAAAACTTACTAGGGAAATTTAAGAATAAGAGCCTCACTCAAAAGTCGGCCAAATGATGCTACCACGCCAACATCATATTCTCCAGATCCCACATCTGGCCACTCATATACTGGAAGCTGAGACTGGACCGCATATTGCTTCACTGGCAGTCCTTTTGGTGATGGGGAGGGCACTGTGACCACCTCCAACTTCTCAATTAACTCTTCCTCTTTGTTTTCCCTAAGGTGGAAAGATTAGAAGAAAATATGACAGGGTTAAGATAATGACAGAATGTTAAACTACTTCATACATTTTGAAGGCATTTTTCTGATTAATTCACAAAGCATTTAAGGGTAAATGTTAAAACTAGTGCAACTGAAAGACTAAAGTTTGGTTTATTTATTTAATTTTAATTGTTTAAATTCAAAGAGCCGCAAGTGGCTACTGGCTACTCTTCGGACTGTTACGGTTCTAGAAATTCCCTGCGCACACTGAAACACATACAGTAGACATTTTACACAACTGGAATATTATATATACTGTCCTGCATCTTGTTTTTTTCTCTAACACTGTATGATATTATGTGAGTCTTTAAAAAAAATGGTTAAACATACATTTGCTTATGTATGCATCAAACATTTCTAGAATAAGAAATTGAAGAGAATTGGGAACTGAGAGAACGAGAAGGAAGGACCTGACTTTTCATTGTCTATCTTCTAAATTTTTTGAATTTTCTTTTTTTTACTATAACCACGTTATTCAAACAATATTTTATAAATATATATGTATGTGTATATACATATTTCTATGTACATACACACACATCCCATGGGCATCATTCCATGACACTGTATGTAACACTATCTCAATTTTTCACCTGCTGCATAGTATTCCAGTGCCAGGGGCTGTTCATTTACTTGGCAGGTATTGCATCAAATGTTGAGGAGTTATGAGAAAAGGAGCAGACAGGAGGGCCCCAAACAGAAAGTGCAGGAGTACTGGGGCTGCCAAGTGAAGCACCAGCAGAAGCACCAGGACATGCAGTCAGAGATGCGAGAGACCACACAGGGAAAGCAGCATGCAGAGAGTGCGTTACAGACAGTGTCCAAAGGGAGCACGTGTGAAGGGAGTGTGTCAGGGTGCGTAACAGAGCAGAGTGTGAGGACCGGGAATACAAGGGCATTTGTAAAGGACTCAACATGAGGGTCTGCTGGGAAGTACTTGCAGGGAAGACGTGATGGAGGGAGATGACAGAACTGAGTCTGGGTGCATGGGGAAAACAAGGAATGGGGAAACAAAAAAAGCAGACTAGGGGAAAGGAGGCAGAGCAGTGTGTGTGGGGACAGCCACCACATACCACGGACCTTCCTGACAGGCTAGACCTCAAATAATTCTCCCCCCTAGGAAGCACAATTTGTTGAATTTCAGAAATACTAAAGGTAGGGAATTTCCTGGTGGTCCAGTGGTTGGGACTCCACACTTCCACTTATGGGAGCCCAGGCTTGATTCCTGGCCAGGGAACTAGGATCCCCCTGCGGAATAAATATTAAATGTATACCTAAGAGTTCTGGTTTATAAGTTTATTCATTGGAAAAGCAGTTCGCTTTTGGACTGTGTCTTCGTTTCAGTCCCTGAAAACTGGATCCAGTTGTACACAGGGAGGAGATAGGTAGTCAAAGTGTAAGGTAAGCGTGTGCAGAGAGATGCCGGTGTCTAGTAAGAAGCCCAAAGGATTAGAGGGTACAAATCATGCTGAGTAGGAGGCAGTAGGAGCGACTGGAAAAGGGAGGTCTTTGAAGCCGGACCCCATCTTAGTCCCAACCTGCTCAGCTGATGACCTTGGGCAATCTCTTAACCTCTCTGGGTCACGGTTTCCATGCAAAGGGGGCAGGGAGGTGGTGGGACAAGTCAGAAGTGATGCATGAAAAGCAGGCGGCAAGGTCTCAACAGCATGGGGTGCCATAGAGCCCAGAGCGCGTTAAGAGTCGGGGGCGTGTAGACCGGCCGGGCGGGACCACGGGGCACCCAAGGACTGCCGAGGGGGGCGGCGCACCTTCCGGGCGCCCGAGACGCCGGGATCTGGGCCCACGCTCCTCCCGCTCATCTGCTTTTCCCGACGAGAAGCCCAAATCCTCGAGGCCGGCCTCAGAGTTTCCACAGCTGCGCCCTCAACACCCGGGCCTCCCAATCCCCGGCCCCGGTACCTGGCGGCGTGCAGCGCCCGCAGCGTTTCGCGGGCGAACTGGTCAGTGCCGAAAAAGAGCACCCTCCAAGGCGGCTTCTCGCGGACTTGAGCGCCCTGGCCGTCCTCCCAGCCAGGGGACGCGCTCAGCCTGGCCAGCGCCCGCCAGCGTGGGCTCGGCCTTCGGCCCGCGCCGCCCCCGACTGGCAGGTGCCCGCAGCAGCACCGCACCAGCACCCTCATCTCTTCCGCGGGCGGCCTACCCTGCGCAGGCGCGGAGCGGTGAGGGCGCCGGCGCCAGGCCGGAGGGGCGGGGCCGGAGGGGCGGGGCCGGAGGGGCGGGGCCGGAGGGGCGGGGCCGGAGGGGCGGGGCCGGGGGGAACTCGTCCGGCGAGGCCTTTCCCCAGCTGGGGCGTGGCTTGCCTGATTGGAGGCGTGCCCCATCTGTGTTGGAGCTGGAAAAAGAATTTGCAGGTTCAAAAGTGCTTTGTTGCATTTGTTTGCAAGATTTAGCCAATCTCCCCAAACAACTCTTTTTAGAAACAAATCATATTTTTAGAAACAAATCGTCATTTTTCAGATGACGAAATCTCTATTTCTTTATTTCTGTACCATTTTATCAGCCATTATAACTAATATTTACTAGATCCCATTTATTTAGTTAATCTTCATATCACCCATACCAGGTAGATATTATTACAGCCATTTTACTGAAGAGGATCTGAGACTCCGTGAAGTTAGGGGAGTTACCTATGTAAGGTCCTCTCAGCTAGCCCCACGTGGCTCCAAAGTCTGTAATCCTAACCTTCACAGCAATCCCAAGTACTAGGGAAGTCAGTGTCCCCAATTCTTGCTTGTAGTCACTCTAGTGACTCAAAGGCCCACTTTTCCCCATACATTGTGGGTACCTTTCCGCACAGAGGGATAACACAGGAGATTCTCAGGGACTATGGGCAGGGGAAGCTGTCCTCAGAAGAATCTAAAAGCTTTTAGTGCTTAGATTCTGTATTGCTGAGGTCCTTGAGTGGCCTATGCAACTTGACTGTAGAGCGGAGACCAGATTCCTTCCTAGACTTACTGTCACCACCTTTCCCCATTACACAACCTCAGGCTCAATGACCCTGGGCCAGTCCTTTTTCCTAAATTATGAACTCTGCACATCCCTGCTTCAGTGCCCTAGCTTATGCTCCCCTCCCCACTTCCTCTCTGAATACTATCCATTCTTTAACGTCAAGGTCAGACGTCCTCCTTGAAGCCTTGAGTGCCTGCCTGTATGGATTTAGTGTTTTTCTTTATGTACCCTTTTTAATAGTATTTTTTTAATATCTTGGCCTAATTTATTTATTTTTATTTTTTGGTCATGTGACATTTTATTTCCTCAACTAAGGATTGAACCAGTGTCCCCTGGAGTAGAAGGGTGGAATCTTAACTACTGGACCCCAGGGAAGTACCTGTATGTATCCTTTTAATGCTCTGTGGGGACCTCTGCTTCTCACAGTTTGGAATTACTGAGGGAAGTTGTCTGATGTATGCATAGACATTGACAAATTCACCTGTGTGTTGAATAGAAAAGAGATAGGCAAAGAGGCAGGGAGGGACTGTATTTCCAGTGAGTCTGCTCATCTGATTGTATATGAGAAGGGGATGGAGATACGATCTCAACCATCTATTTCTTCCGTCAAGTTATCTTCTAACATCCTCTCATGTAAGTGGAATATGATTTTTTTTTTTTTTTCTTTTTGGCCACACTGCAGGGCTTGCAGGATCTAAGTTCTCCAACCAGGAATTGAATCTGCATTCTGGGCAGTGAAAGCACAGAGTCTTAGCCACTGGACCCCCAGGGAATTTCCTCTAATATTATTTAATGGTCTCCTTGCCTGGAGAATCCCATGGACGGAGGAGCTTGGTGGGCTACAGTCCACGGGTCGCAAAGAGTCGGACACGACTGAGCGACTTCACTTTCACTTTCACTTTCCCATACAACAGGACCTATAAATCCAAGTCAAATAGTCATTTGGGTTTTCACCTCAGAGGCTGCTGTCTAAAGTGTGACTCCTCATATTTGTGTTTATGTAATTTTTCTCCTTGAATGAGCGAGACTGCATTATGATCCAGTTAATTTCCAGCAACCCAGATTCACCTCTGATAGCCCCTTCAACACTGTCAAGAGCAGCATTGACTGTCGAAGCACACTCCATCCACGTGATGCTTTAACTGCAGCTTCAGGAGTTGAGGGCTCAGGGTTCGGGTTAAAGAGACACTGTCAACTTACTATGAAAATGTAACTTAGGTTTTTTTTTTCCTTTTTCTACTTGAAAGGGATCCGATTTTTAAAAAAACTAACCATATATAAATTTAAACATTTGAATTCAAAGCAGGGAAAATTACTTTTAGAAACTAAAAATGTAGTTTAATTCTGTCTAGTTTAAAAACAAAGCAGACAGCAGGAGCAAAAGCCCTTCTACAAGGTGCTGAAAACTTTCTAAAGTGGTTATATGTATGCCTCCCTTTGGGGTTACCGCAGACTGAGTCTTCTCATGTACAGATCATATGATTTCAGTTTAGATTTACTACCTTACAATGCAGTGTTGTGTAAAATACATCTTGTTTGTGCTCCACATGAAGTATTTTCTTAAAAGGCTTTGTGTACAATTTAAATGTGTATATTTTCCTACAGATCTCCATTGTGACTTTCAGAGATATAGCCTTAAAAAAAATTGGTCCTGAGAAATTTATTCAGTGTTTTTCCAGGTGACCTCTGTACATTGAGGTTATTAGGTCTCCACTAGACCCAGTGGCACCCCACGCCAGTACTCTTGCCTGGAAAATCCCATGGACGGAGGAGCCTGGTAGGCTGCAGTCCATGGGGTCGCCAAGAGTTGGACACGACTGAGTGACTTGACTTTCACTTTTCACTTTCATGCATTGGAGAAGGAAATGGCAACCCACTCCAATGTTCTTGCCTAGAGAATCCCAGGGACGGGGGAGCCTGCTGGGCTGCCGTCTCTGGGGTCGCACAGAGTCGGACACGACTGAAGCGACTTAGCAGCAGCAGCCCCGCCCCACCGAGCTGCCTTGAGTCGCTCACAGCGCCCTCTGCCGATCACATAGCGACTGCTCAGTCTGAAGAGTCGTTTCCAATCCCTTGGCTTTCCTCCACAGAGTTAAACAGGAGAAAGTAGGGAAAACTACCGCTTCTTGACCTGCCTCTTGAGAAATCTGTATGCGGGTCAGGAAGCAACAGTTAGAACTGGATAGGGAACAACAGACTGGTTCCAAATAGGAAAAGGAGTACGTCAAGGCTGTATATTGTCACCCTGCTTATTTAACTTCTATGCAGAGTACATCATGAGAAACGCTGGGCTGGATGAAGCACAAGGTGGAATCAGGATGGCTGGGAGAAATATCAATAAGCTCAGATATGCAGATGATACCACCCTTATGGCAGAAAGTGAAGAAGAACTAAAGAGCCTCTTGATGAAAATGAAAGAGGAGAGTGAAAAAGCTGGCTTAAAACTCAACGTTCAAAAAATTAAGATCATGGCATCTGGTCCCATCACTTCATGGCAAACAGATGGGGGAACAGTGGAAACAGTGTCAGACTTTATTTTGGGGGGCTCCAAAATCACTGCAGATGGTGACTGCAGCCATGAAGTAAAAAGACACTGGCTCCTTGGAAGAAAAGTTATGACCAACCTAGACAGCATATTAAAAAGCAGAGACATTTCTTGGCCAACAAAGGTCCATCTAGTCAAGGCTATGGTTTTTCCAGTGGTCATGTATGGATGTGAGAGTTGGACTATAAAGAAAGCTGAGCACCGAAGAATTGATGCTTTTGATCTGTGGTGTTGGAGAAGGCTCTTGAGAGTCCCTTGGACTGCAAGGAGATCCAACCAATCCATCCTAAAGGAAATCAGTCCTGAATATTGACTGGAAGGACTGATGTTGAAGCTGAAACTCCAATACTTTGGCCACCTGATGCGAAGAGCTGACTCATTGGAGAAGACCCTGATGCTGGGAAAAATGGAAGGCAGGAGGAGAAGGGGACAACAGAGGATGAGGTAGTTGGATGGCATCACTGACTCAATGGGCATGAGTTTGAGTAAACTCTGGAAGTTGGTGATGGACAGGGAAGCCTGGCGTGCTGCAGTCCACGGGGTTTCAAAGGGTCGGACACGACTGAGCGACTGAACTGAACTGAAGGAAAACTACTAGACCATTCAGGTATGACATAAATCAAATCCCTTATAATTATACAGTGGAAATGACAAATAGATTCAAGGGATTAGATCTGATAGAGTGCCTGAAGAATTATGGATGGAGGTTTGTGACATTGTACAGGAAGCACTGATCAAAACCATCCCCAAGAAAGAGAAATGTAAAAAAGCAAAATGGTTGTTTGAGGAGGCCTTACAGACAGCTAAGGGGCTTCCCTGATGGCTTAGAGGTTAAAGCATCTGCCTCCAATGCGGGAGACCCGGGTTCGATCCCTGGGTCGGGAAGATCCCCTGGAGAAGGAAATGGCAATCCACTCCAGTATTCTTGCCTGGAGAATCCCATGGACAGAGAAGCCTAGTAGGTTACAGTCCACGGGGTCGCAAAGAGTCGGACACGACTGAGCGACTTCACCTCACTTTCACCTCACCTTACAGACAGCTGAGAAAAGAAGAGAAGCGAAAAGCAAAGGAGAAAAGGAAAGGTGTACTCATTTGAGTGCAGAGTTCCAAAGAATAGCAAGAAGAGATAAGAAAGCCTTCCTCAGGGATCAATGCAAATAAATAGAGGAAAACAATAGAATGAGAAAGACTAGAGATCCCTATAAGAAAATTGGAGATACCGAGGGAATATTTCATGCAAAAATGGGCACAATGAAGGACAGAAACGGTATGGGCCTAACAGAAGCAGCAGATAATTAAGAAGAGGTGGCAAGAATACACAGAACTATGCAAAAAAGCTCCTAATGACCAGATAGCCGCAATGGTGTGATCACTCACCTAGAGCCACACATCCTGGAATGTGAAGTCAAGTGGGCCTTAGAAAGCATCACTACCAACAAAGCTATAGAATTCCAGCTGAGCTATTTCAAATCCTAAAAGATGATGCACTCAATAAGTCAGCAAATTTGGAAAGCTCAGCAGTGGCCACAGGCTGGAAAAGGTCAGTTTTCAATCCCAAAGAAAGGCAATGCCAAAGAATGTTCAAACTACTGCACAATTGCACTCATCTCACACATTAGTAAAGTAATGCTCAAAATTCTCCAAGTTAGGCTTCAACAGTATGTGAACAGAGAAGTTCCAGATGTTCAAACTGAATTTAGAAAAGGCAGAGGAACCAGAGACCAAATTGCCAACATCTGTTGGATCGTAGAAAAAGCAAGAGAATTTCAGAAAAACATCTGCTTTCATTGACTATGCTAAAGCCTTTGACAGTGTGGATCACAATAAACTGTGGGAAATTCTTAAAGAGATGGGAATACCAGACCACCTGACCTGCCTCCTGAGAAATGCAGGTCAAGAAGCAAGAACTGGACATGGGACAACAGACTGGTTCCAAATTGGGAAAGGAGTACATCAAGGCTGTATATTGTCACCCTGCTTATTTAACTTATATGCAGAGTACATCATGAGAAATTCTGGGCTGGATGAAGCACAAGCTGGAATCAGGATTGCCAGGAGAAACATCAATAACCTCAGATAGGGAGATGATACCACCCTTATGGCAGAAAGCGAAGAACCAAAGAGCCTCTTGATGAAAGTGAAAGAGGAGAGTGAAAAAGTTGGCTTAAAACTCAACATTCAGAAAACTAAGATCATGGCATCTGGTCCCATCACTTCATGGCAAATACATGGGGAAACAATGGAAACAGTGAGACCTTATTTGGGGGCTCCAAAATCACTGCAGATGGTGAAATTCAAAGACGTTTGCTTCTTGGACGAAAAGCTATGACCAACCTAGACCGCATATTAAAAAGCAGAGACATTACTTTGCCAATAAAGTTGCGTCTAGTCAAAGCTATGGCTTTTCCAGCAGTCATATATGAATGTGAGAGTTGGCCTATAAAGAAAGCTGAGTGCCAAAGAATTGATGCTTTTGAATTGTTGTGTTGGAGAAGACTCTTGAGAGTCCCTTGGACTGAAAGGAGATCCAACCAGTCAATCTTAAAGAAAGTCAGTCCTGAATATTCAGTGGAAGGACTGGTGCTAAAGCTGAAACTCCAATACCTTGGCCACCTGATGCAAAGAACTGACTCATTGGAAAAGACCCTGATGGAAAGATTGAAGGCAGGAGGAGAAGAGGATGACAGAGGATGAGATGGTTGAATGGCATCACCAACTCAATGGACATGAGTTTGAGCAAGCTCCAGGAGTTGGTGATGGAGAAGGAAGCCTGGTGTGCTGCAGTCCATGGGGTCACAAAGAGTCAAACACAACTGAGCAACTGAATTGAACCGAACTGAACTGAACTGAACCACTGACATCTAAGTTTCTAGCAGGGGTTCTTTTCATTTTTAGCAAATTTCTTAAGAAAAAAAAAAAAAAACCTGAACATGATGTTATTGTAACAACTGCCATTTTCCCAGGATGCTAACATGGAAATCTTTCTGAAAGTCTTGATAGTAAACTGGGGATGTATGGAGGCGGCAGTGGGGTGAAATCTATTTCCAACCCCAGACAAATCCATAGCTGGAGCACACAAAGAAGAAGACATCAGCCGCTGATGGCAAGGAGTTTTAGGTAATAAATTAAGACGTTCAGAAAGCATATCCAAGAGGACTGGGCTATTATAGAACCCAGATAGTGCTAATTTGGCTGGTGCTTCAGTTTCCAGAAATTTCTCTCCCCTGGTGAATGGAGTATGTGTGCATTTGAATCAATGAAATTACTCCAAGTTCTGAGTCTGGGTGACAAGACAGCAGCAGTGTGGTTGACAGAGGACAGTTCTTACTGCCTGCTGGTAACCATGACAACATTTCAGCTTTGAATGCTTTGAAACCGAAGTGATGAGACAAGCAAGCAGAGGTGTTTGGTAGAAATCTAGAATGTGGGACTGGCTTCCATGAGAAGCTGGTGAGAGAGGTGATCCAGTTTAAGGAAATGTCCCTTGTTCCCCATCATCCCACCTAAACCTATGTGTACATGATTTTTGAGGAGTCAGGAGACCTGCCACAGACTCTGTGTGTGTGTGTGTGTGTGTGTGTGTGTGTGTGTGTGTGTGTGTGTGTGTGTGTGTGTAAAATTAGCCCGTTGGCATTGAGAGTTTAACGAGGAACAGTCAGAGCCCTGGGAAAGATGAAACTGAGGCACAAGAGGAAAATGGTCAAAGCTCTGGTTAGCAAGGTGGCTGATGCTTTAGTTCACAAGAATCTGTGGCCCGGGAGGCCGTGCCGCATGTAACCAGGGGGAGGTTTGCCACATGTAAGCATCGCGCCACTGTCAGCGGCGGGAACTGAACCGAGGGACGCAGCCCAGCGGTGCCTTTTGGGATGCAGCCTCCTTAGAGCGAAGATTCGTACCCTACCATCTACTGCCTGTGGTTGCATCAGAAGTCCGCGAGGGGGCGCTGCGCACTAATTTCCCGTCCCTGAACGTGCTTCCGACGCCCTTTCGGCTTTGTTCTTAACTACCATCCGGCCCTCAGTAGATGCCACTTCGTAATCTGTCTAGCCGCTCTGTAAAGCAGGGTTGGGCTGCAAGGCCACCCGCTGGGGAAGGACCGGGACCTGCTGACCACCCCACATCCCTACAGCCGCCGCAGCTCTTACAAGTGTTAGGCTCTCGGTTGTGTCCCACTCTGTGCGACCCCATGGACTGTAGCCCGCCAGGCTCCTCTGTCCATGGAATTCTCCAGGCAAGAATACTGGAGTGGGTAGCCATTCCCTTCTCCAGGGTATTTTCCCGAGCCAGGGATCGAACCCAGGTCCCCTGAACTGCAGCCAAATTCTTTACCATCTGAGCCACCAGGGAAGGCCTCAGCTCTTACAGATGATACACAAATATTGAAGAGACTATTCTATGCAACATCTGTGTGCCTTTCCACCTTGGGAGAGAGCTTAAGAAGCATCGTGGACCCACAGGACTGAGTGCCCTGGAGGAGACTGGAGGGGTCACATGACAGCTGGAGAATGTCTCAGTCCCAGGGAGGGAAGCCAGATGAGGTACTACAGGAATGAGACGCAGCTTAGGGATAAGAGAGAGGGCGAAGAAAGTGTCTCTGTGCTGCCCACAGTCAACCCAGGAAACCAAGAGAAATATTGAAACAGGCTTAAAGAGATCATAAAATCTTTGGTTTGTTTCTCAGCCCCTTCCCCCTATAATGTCTTTTCATAAACTACCCTTGCCTAGCCACAGGGACACTGACAAGTCAGTAGAGCCGTTTCAGTTCAGTTCAGTTGCTCAGCCGTGTCCGACTCTTTGCCGCCCCATGGTGTTAGAAGCAGGATAGTTGTGAAATTCTCAGGCGGTCGTGGACACCGTGCCAGTGCAAGGGACGCCAGTTCAATCCCTGGTCCAGGAAATAGGATTCCCACATGCCAAGGGGCAACTGAGGCCCTGTGCCTAGAGCAGTGGGAGAAACCACCACTGTGAGCAGCCCCCACTCACCCCAATGAGAGAAAGCCCACAAGCGTCACAGAAGACTCAGTGCAACCAAAGACTAAGCTTGGAGGCTAAAGCTGGCCAAGCGCATGCTCAATTAAAAAAAAAGAAAAAAGACTCAAGACAGTTGTTACCCTTGGAGGGGGTTTGGTGGTGGTGACTGGAGAAGGAGCACAGAGCAGCTTCTAGGTGTTTGGTCAGGCTCCATTTCTTTATCTGGGGACTGATGACGCAGGTGGGATTGGTTTGTGAAAATTCATCAAGTTCTATTTTTATGATTAATGGGTTCTGTGTGTGGTGTAATTCAATTTTTTTAAAGACTCAGATTTGATCACAATGTGGGTAAAATACCAACATAGCATTTTAATTCATGGGAGGCTTGGGTTTATATTCTGATAAGCCTAATTAATTGGAATTTTCTAAGTTCCTCACACTTATCTTATAGATTACATAACTAATTATTCTTTACACCAAGAACATAAAATTATGTAGACATAAACATGGCCTCTCAACTGAATGCCATGACTATGTGATATGTAAAATTTAGGCAACACTGCAAACCATGGGGAACCACAGAATTGCTCTGCTTGCAATACCTCAGTAAAAGTTCGGGTGTGTATTTCATATCAACAGTAATTGAATTCATTATTCAATGTCAGTTTAAATAGTAATTCCCAGATCACTAGTTAACTTTAAGAACTTAGACATATTAAAGTAATTAATAAATTATTTTGGTTATCTGAAATAAACTAAAGAAATTAAAAAGAATAGACAGCATCCAAGTTCTTGAAGGTTACACAATCCCTTTTATGACCAGTCACAAAAAAAATCACAAAAGACCAAAGAAGTGTACAATTCCATATACACACATGTCCAAAATAGGCAGATGTGTAGAGACAGAAATGGTGTCACAGTTCTTTGAACGTACTAAAAGTCATTGACTTGCACACATTTTAAATGAATGAATCATGTGGTGCATCAATTATATTTCAATAAAATTATTAAAACGTGTTTTTTACATACTCTGGTCTGTATGGAATGTACTTTTTCATTAGATTCAAATTGTTAGAATAAAATCAAAGCAGTAAAAAAAATGTCCTGAAGTATGTTTATTAGGCTAATTTTATTTTTAAAGCCAAAATTTTAAACTTTAAATAACATTGTACCTATCATTTAGGCTGCACACTCAAAATATAGGTGTATAGAGCTATATTAAAAGCTTATATTGGTAAGCTTATGTATACTAAATGGGCTTCCCTGATGGCTCAGCGGTAAAGAATCTGCCTGCAATGCCGCAGATGCGGGAGATGTGGGTTGGATCCCTGGGCCAGAAAGATCCCCTGGAGGAGGAAGTAGCAACACAATACAATATTCTCACCTGGGAAATCCCACGGAGAGAGGAGCCTGGTGGGCCAGAGTCCACAGGGTCGCAAAGAGTTGGATGAGGCCGAGTGCGTGCACGTGCACACACACACATATAATAAAGTACTCAAAAATCTAGCTTGATATAGGAATCACATACCTGATCATGAGTATATGGTCTGTCCTTGACATGAAGTAGTGGAATCGATTTGCATTTTTCTTTTGCGTAGGTTTTAGAAGGTTTTTGCTGTAACTTCCCAAATGTATAGTATTAAAAGAGTCTATTTTAAAAAAGTATTTGTTTATGGCTTCCCTGGGTCTTTGTTGCTCAGTTCAGTCACTTAGTCATGTCCAACTCTTTGAAACCCCATGGACTGCAGCACGCCAGGCTTCCCTGACTGTCACCAACTCCCGGAGCTTGCTCAAACTCATGTCCAGTGAGTCAGTGATGCCATCCAACCATCTCATCCTCTGTCGTCCCCTTTTCCTCCTGCCTTCAATCTTTCCCAGCATCAGGGTCTTCTCCAAAGAGTCAGTTCTTGGCATCAGATGGCCAAAGTATTGGAGTTTCACCTTCAGCATCAGTCCTTCCAATGAATATTCAGGACTGATTTCCTTTAGGTTGGACTGGTTGGATCTCCTTGCAGCCCAAGGGACTCTCAAGAGCCTTCTCCAACACCACAGTTCAAAAGCAGCAATTCTTCAGTGCTCAGACTTCTTTATAGTCCAACTCTCACATCCATACATGACTACTGGGAAAACCATGGCTTTGACTAGACAGACCTTTGTTGGCAAAGTAATGTCTCTGCTTTTAATATGCTAAGTTGGTCATAGCTTTTCTTCCAAGGAGCAAGCATCTTTTAATTTCATGGCTGCAGTCACCATCTGCAGTGATTTTGGAGCCCAAAAAAATAAACTGTTTCCATTGTTTCCCCATCTATTTGCCATGAAGTGATGGGACCGGATGACATGATCGTTTTTTGAATGTTGAGTTTTAAGCCAACTTTTTCACTCTCCTCTTTCACTTTCACCAAGAGGCTCTTTAGTTCTTCACTTTCTGCCATAAGGGTGGTGTCATCTGCACATCTGAAGTTATTGATATTTCTTGCGGTAATCTTGATTCCAGCTTGTATTTCTTCCAGTCCAGCGTTTCTCATGATGTACTCTGCATATAAGTTAAATAAGCAGAGTGACAATATACAGCCTTGACATACTCCTTTCCCAATTTGGAACCAGTCTATTGTTCCATGTCCAGTTCTAACTATTGCTTCTTGACCTGCATACAGATTTCTCAGGAGGCAGGTCAGGTGGTCTGGTATTCCCATCTCTTTAAGAATTTTCCACAGTTTATTGTGATCCACACTGTCAAAGGCTTTAGCATAGTCAATAAAGCAGAAGTAGATGTTTTTCTGGAACTCTCTTGCTTTTTCGATGATCCAACAGATGTCAATTTGATCTCTGGTTCCTCGGCCTTTTCTAAATCCAGCTTGAACATTTGCAAGTTCTTGGTTCACGTTCTGTTGAAGCCTGGCTTGGAGAATTTGTTCCTTTGTTTCTGCCCTTTTTCTAGTCGCAGCAAGTAGGGGCTACACTTTAGTTGCCTTGATCAGGCCTCTGATTGTGGTAGCTTCTCTTGTTACACAGCATGGACTCTAGGCACGCAGGCTTGGTTGTTCCGTGGCATGTGGAGTCTGCCTGGACCCAGAATCAAACCTGTGTCCCCTTCCTTGGCAGGAGGACTCCCATCCACGGCACCACTGGGGAAATCTGAAAGGAGTCTATTAACTTTCACGAAACTTTTGGAAATAAAATAAATAAAATCTATGAATGACGAAGCAAACAAACGGAGCTGTGAAGGATGCCTTGCTTCTTGAGCCGCTGGGATTCCTGTTTGTTGTGTTGCCTTCTGCTGTAGTGTCCAAAGCCTTGCAAAACTCTGGTTAGTAAATGAGCTAAAGCAACGGCCATTTCTTGTTCTTGGACACCTGGGTTCTTTTTGACATTGCCCTTCCCTGAAATTGGGCCCCACATCTGAAGTAATAAAATAGCTAGCCTGATTTTACACCCAAACCCATCTTTTTTATTTCCTAGACAGCTACTAGACAGCACCAAAGCCTCTTTCTCCTTTTACCCTCAGATATCACGCACAGAGAAGAGAGATGCTAGAAATAAGTTGCATACGGAGTTACACTCCATAGTTTTCAGTTACCTCAATAGCATGCTTCTCTATTATTGGATTCAGAATATGGAGAAAGCTGCCTAATTAAAAAGAGAAGCACAAGCTACTACCCTATTAGTTTCTACAGGTAAAGTATCACTGTGGCTATAGTATTATAGACCCTGTGTTGGATAGTAGCATATTTCTGTTCATGAATAAAAGTTGTCAATAAATTTATTTCTAAGAAGGTTTCTCTTAGAATGATAATGACTTTGTCAGTTGGAGGTGATTGTGATATCCACTCTACACTTTACAGACAGAGGGTCATATCCTAGAGATTTGTCAAAACTTCCACTGTCTGTAATACATCTTTCCCTCTGGGACTGATGATCAATTAAGTCTTTGTATAAGAGTTATGGTTGGAGAAGGAAATGGCAACCCACTCCAGTATTCTTGCCTGGAAAATCCCATGGATGGAGGAGCCTGGTAGGCTACAGTTCATGGGGTCGCAAAGAGTCGGACACGACTGAGTGACTTAACTTTCTGTGTTTTACTTGGCTTTGTGCGTGCCCTGAATACCTGTAATGTCTTCAGAAAAACCCACGAAAATCATGCTGACAGAGACATGATCTCAAAATGTACTTCTTTCTACATTTTGCTGTTCAGATCACTCTCCTAATTTCTTCTGGCCTCATATTTCACTGAGAAAAATATTAATAGAAGCAATCAAAAGAATACCTCCACATACAAACACTAGCTGAGTCCACCACCTGTATCTAAATGTTCCCCCCACTATCGTGAATAAATTGTCCTTGCTCAAAAAAAAAAAGCGTTATGGAACAGCCCCTTGCTTGTATCCTACTCTCCAGTAGGGAATTCCACTCTCTTTTGTTCTGAGGTATTTAGTTGACACTGTAATAATAAGTGAAAGCAGAGCTATTAATACGTAGGCTTGTCATCAACATGTGGGTTTTGCTCTCTCTTCACATTTCTCTAAATGCCCTGTACATAAGTCAGAGATTTTCTGCAAGAAATGTCAAAGGAAAATCTAATAACCTTGGTCGTAAGGACTCTACACCATGCATACGTGCTCAGTTGCTAGGTTGTGTCTGACTCGTTGCAACCCATGGACTGTAGCCCACGAGGCTCCTCTGTCCATGGGATTCTCCAGGCAAGAATAGTGCAGTAGGTTGCCATTTCCTTCTCAGAGGGTCTTCCTGACCCAGGGTTCGAACCTGTGTCTCCTGCCTTGGCAGGCAGATTCTTTACCACTGAGCCACAAAGGGAAGCCCAAGGACTGTATCAGATACTCATTAACAGTTTTATTCACATATTATTCAATTCACTCATTTAAAATGTACAAGTTGGTGGCTTTTGGTATATTTACAGAGTTGTGCACCAACTACTTCAGTCAATTTTAGAACATTTTAGTTACTTCCCATATAAATCCTATTCCATTACCCCTATTCAACCTCTCCATTGCCCCTAGGCAAATACTAATTGATTTTCTGTCTCCATATGTTTGCCTGTTCTGGACATTTCATGTAAATGGAATCATATCAGATGTAGTCTTCTGTGACTGGCTTCTTTCACTATATAGTTTTAAAGGTTCATCTGTTGTAAATATCAGTACTTCATTGCTTTTTATAGCTGGTGAATGTTCCATTGCTCACTCATTCATCAGCTGAGGGACATTTGGGTTGTTTCTACTTGTTAATTATTATGAATAATACTGCTGTGAACATTCGTGTTCATGCAAATTTTGGTGTGAACGTATGTTTTCAGTTTTCTTGGGTATAGACCTAGGCGTGGAATTGCTGGGTCATATGAGAGTTTCACATTCTTCTTTTAGAATAACCGTCAGGTGTTTCCTAAAGCAGCTGCACTGTTTTATATTTCCACCAGCATTGTACAACGGTGTGCCAGCAATTTTAACTATTAATACTACAGAGAATTAACTCATGAGCTCTGGCCTTTTGGTGTGAGTTGACTTTGCCTGGCAGGATGTACCAGAGCACTTAAATCCCAAAACTTCTGAAACTCCTTTATCTAGAAGCAGATAAATCTGTAGATTTGGACAGCTGATCCCATATTTGCCTACAGAGAATTCATCCTGTAGGACTGAATGAAACCGGTGATGGAATGTGGATGGCATTGTCTTGGAATGTTTCTGGTATTTTTGTTCTGTTCTGTACTCTGCTATACATATGACTGATTAAAGGCATTTTTATTGCATCTCTAACCTTCAGTTTAGCAGGCTTTAACTGTTCAAACTGAAAAGTATATTCTATTGTTTTTCAGATTGCACCACGCAGGATCTTAATTCTCTGAACAGGGCTAGAATCTGTACTCCCTGCATTAGGGGCACAGTCTTAACCACTGGACTAACCAGGAAGTCCAGGAATGCTCTCCCTTAACACACATAGTTTGGAGAAGGCAATGGCACCCCACTCCAGGACTCTTGCCTAGAAAATCCCATGGACGGAGGAGCCTGGTGGGCTGCAGTCCATGCTAACATGACTGAGCGACTTCACTTTCACTTTCCACTTTCATGCATTAGAGAAGGAAATGGCAACCCACTCCAGTGTTCTTGCCTGGAGAATCCCAGGGACGGGGGAGCCTGGTGGGCTGCCGTCTATGGGGTCACACAGAGTCGGACACGACTGAAGTGACTTAGCAGCAGCAACATAGTTAAAGGAAATATTACCCTAAATCTCCCTGATTATTAGCTTTGCGAATCCTTCCCGTAAGTTTGTGTTTTATTTCAGTCAATTTTAGAACATTTTAATTACTTCCCAGATAAATCCTATTCCCATTTTGACCCATCAAAATTCATGAAAGAAATAATATTGTATACTTCAGATCATCCAGTTTTCAGAAGCCAGGGACTGGTTGCCTCAGAATACGTGCCCCAACATCACACTGTATTAGAGACTAGGCTGTACAAAGTGTCCTTCTCAGCAGCACCATTCAGAAGAGAGGTCTGAAAGGCCCTTGCTTTCCAGTCGTAAGTTCAATTAGAATTGGTTCTCCTTCTCATCAAAGTATGATTGGAAGATCCGCACATGTAAATCCACTCAGGAGGGTCATATTTAGAGATTAATTTCTTTTTATGAGTTTTAAAGCTTCCCATGGATAAGAAACAAGCACTGCATTTTATATATGGAAATGATGCTACAAAACCTTTCAGGGAAATGACTTACAGAGTCACAAACTTACATGTCATACAGGCTGCCACTACTAGGCAGGCCAGAAACATCAACAAACTTGAGGTGCAAAAGAGATGTGGGAACTGATGACCGAAACTGGTGAGGGGAATTAGAGGGTGCTTGGTTTCTGTTCTCAGAGCAAACACACTGAGAAGGTCAGTATCAAGCCCTCTGGTGGAAGAAACGGGAACTCAGCTCTACAGCCTGGTAACCATGTACAGGCAAAAGTTAACTTTCTGCTGCTAATCTTATGGCTCTGATTTTGTTTACCACTCAGCAAGGAGGCTTTGCCCATTTATAGATGCCTCTTGTCGCACTCCTGATTTAAAACATGACACGTAGAGTAGAACTTACATCATTCAGGTTCATAAACTGCATTAGACAGCTACCGCCAGACTGATGAAACACCATACCATATCTGTTTAGAAATTCCTCCCAACCCTCCTACACTGTTGGTGCAGTCATTAAGGAAACAGTGGACATGCTTCAACAATTTAAAAATAGAGTTTCCATATGATCCAGCAATCCCACTGCTGGGCATATCTGTATACCCAGACAAAACTAGAATTCAAAAAGATACACGAACCCCTGTGTTCATAGAAGCACTATGAACAATAGCCAAAATATGGAAACAACTTAAGTGTCTGCCAACAGAGGAATGGATGAGGAAGATGTACAAATATGCAATGGAAAACTATTCAGCCATGAAAAAGAACTAAATGGATGTTGCATCCATTTGCAACAATATGGATGGACCTAGAGATTTTCACACTAAGTGAAGTAAGTCAGAGAGAGAGACAAATGTCATATAATATCACTTACATGTGGGATCTAATATATGACCCAGACGAACTGATCTATGAAACAGAAACAGCCTCACAGACATAGAGGACACTTGGATTCCCAAGCCAGGGAGAGGATTGGGAGAGGGATCAAGTGGGAGTTTAGGGTTATCAGCTGCAAAGTAGTGTCACGTGATGGATAAGCAATGAGGTCCTGCGGCATAAGCACAAGGAACTATATTCAGTACTCTGTAATAAGCTATAATGGAAAAGAATATGAAAAAGAATATATATATATAGAATCACTGTGCTATACAGCAGAAATTAACACAACATTGTAAATCAACTACATTTCAAGAAAACAATTAAAAATAAAAAGAAATTCCTTCCAAATATAGGAAGCCAGTTTAAAGGAATAATGTTAATGTGGATACAAATATTTCCATCAATGATTATATTTTTATATGACTACTTGCCTCCATTTTCTCAAAAAAGTAAAAAGTGATCAACTAGGTAAGAAACTTAATGGACATACAGTCTTTTTTATTTTTTTAACCAAGGCAGATCTTTAAAACTTATCTGAGCCCAAAGGAGGAGTTGTGCAGGAGAAAAATTGTTCCAAATATGGTCTGGGATAGAATTTTTTCTTTTTGAATGATTTAATTCATAACTTCCTTCTGGAAAGAAATTAAAATTTCCGATAAAAAAAATTAAAAATTTTTCTGATAAACTTAAGGGGATTAAGACTTATTCTGGAAACCTTAGTCACTTACTCACACAATTGACATCAGTCAAAAGTCTTAGTGACTTTCTAATTGAACATGGTTTTGGTTTTGGTTTTAAATCTAATCTCATAGTGGTTATCTAATTACTGACCAAAAGTACACATCTAAACTGGGACTGCTGCTGCTAAGTCACTTCAGTCATATTCGACTCTGTGCGACCCCATAGACAGCAGCCCACCAGGCTCCCCCATCCCTGGGATTCTCCAGGCAAGAGCACTGGAGTGGGTTGCCATTTCCTTCTCCAATGCATGAAAGTGAAAAGTGAAAGCGAAGTCGCTCAGTCGCGTCCGACTCTTAGCGACCCCATGGACTGCAGCCCACCAGGCTCCTTCACCCATGGGATTTTCCAGGCAAGAGTACTGGAGTGGGGTGCCATTGCCTTCTCCAAACTGGGACTACCAGACGCCTCTCCCCTGACAGCAAGATGGTGATAAAACTTTAACTATAGTCCTAACTAAGCAGTCTCAAGAGTTCTCAACTATATTCTACTTAGTTTCCTGAAAGAATGCTTACCTGCTTGTGAAGGTGAGAACCACAAAATTCAGACAAAGTAACACACAATGCTTATTGACCAAGTTGTTAGACATTTTTCGATCAGATTATTGAGCACCTTTCTCCAAGATAAAACTATTCAGTGTTCTGTGCAGGGGAATGATTAAACTTCAAGTACCTCATATGATTAAAATGAAAGGCTGATAGACTTTGGCTTTATTCTACTCTTGGACTTTGATTTAGTCAGAGACTGAAGAAGATATTTGGTTATACTATAACCAGGAGCAAGGGGTCAATGACATAGAATTAAGGGTCAACGACATACTAAGTTTCCAGTGTTATAGCTAAGGTAAAAGTGCTGGGTACAGAATGTACTTTCTTGGAGAAAGCATAAACTCTGTGCCATTGTTTCACACCAGTTTCTGCCCAAACTTCCAATATTTCGCAAATGTCCCTGAAATACTTCCAGCAAAACCTATGTCTGTTGAAAAAGCATTTAATCACTGAGATGATTTCATTTTAGTGTAATGGCGGCTTCCCTTTGGATACTGATCTTTTTTTTCAATCACCCTATTGCAGATGGAGGCATCAGGTCAGTGATTAAGCACCAATAGTTTTGGACACTTAATTGCTGTGTCTTTTCAGAAAATCTCCTCACTAAATCTACTACGGGTTTCCCTCCTCTGAGTTTAATACAAAAATTGGCTCTTAGAAGAAATATTGTTTCCAACTGTACCATAATTTAACCTCCCCCTTGTTCTTGGACATTTAGATTTTAAAAAGTCTCTTTGAACAATGTTGCAGTGAACATCTTTATACATGTATCTCTACTGCATTATCTTGTGTGTTATCATTTCCCTCTGGATTTCATTTCATTTTCTGTGAAGTTTACTGAGAAGAGAATGTGCTGCTTTGGGGGACTTGGAAAAATTATTGTTTTAATGACTAAATTGGCTTCTGAGTGTAAGTGATGTTTGTGAAAATGAAGGAAAGAACAAACATCTAGTCAAGGGCGTGACCATCTCTTTTGGCTTCAGCTGATAATGAATGGCTCACCCCCAAAAACGGAACAGTCTGATCTGAAAATATAGAGCAGTCTCCACCACCTTGAAGCCTTTGCTGGCTTTCAGCCTTGGCAAGCATCACGTCTTTTTGTGGGGAGGAAGAAGGAAGGAGGTTGAAAAGCAGAAAGATGTTCACCCCTAAGTCCCTGGAGCTCAGGGGAGGACCCTACCTGGCACTTTAATCCTGGGCTCATATTGAAGTGTCCTGAACTGAGGGATCAGGACCCTGGACAGCTCAGTTGGTGTGACCCTACCTTCACTACCCTCGTTCTTAGGCAAAGGGTTCACCTCTTTATATTGGGTTTTACCTGTTTATTTATTAAGCAGAAAAGCTAACTGGTTAGCCCCAGGTTAAAAACCTCCTGAGTTTAAAGGGCCTGGGTTTTGTCATGGTAATAATGTCTAAAATACCTTTCCTTTTTACTCCTCTCTGAAGTTTATATGGTTTGATAAGAAAAAGAAGTCCAAGGTCCAAGGACATATGATTGGTCATAGTAAAAGTGAACTGGACTAGTACTGAATTCTTCTGATGCCACTGCATTCACTAATTAAGCAGTTACTGAGCATAAATAGTGTATGCACTAGTTACAGTATAGGCTAAGATTCTGTAACAAAGAGATCTCAAACACAGTGCCTCAAATCATACCAAAGTGTGCCTCTCTCACACATAACACTCCAGAGGTGGACAGCTGACCCAGGGCAGGTAGGCTGCCCTTTTCCATGAGGTCATCCAGGGACCCAGGTCCTCCTAACTTCTTGTCTGGGTCCACAAACATTTCCTGTAAAGATCCAAAGAGTAGATACTTTAGGCTTTGCTGGCTGTGCAGTCTTTGTCACAGCTGCCCAGTTCTGCTAATGTAATGCAAAAGCATTACATCGGACACAAAAGGTTGTGTCCAACTCTTTTGCGACCCCATGTACTGTAGCCCACCAGGCTCCTCTGTCCATGGGATTTTCCAGGCAAGAATACTGGAGGGGGTTGCCATTTCCTTCCCCAGGGGATCTTCCCGACCCACAGATCCTAAGTCTCCTGCATTGCAGATGGATTCTTTACCACTGAGCCACCTGGAAAGCCCAAAAGTAGCCATAGGCATTACATAGGCAAATGGGGATGGCCATGTTCCAATGAAACTGTATTTACAAAAGCAGGTTAGACTTGACCCATGGGTTGTAATTTAATGACTCCTGCCTTTAGATGTTCTTTCCACCATCATATTCATGTTCCAGACAGAGAAAGGAAGTGGATGGGTTGAAATTTCTCTTATAGAAACAAAATCCATAGATGAAAAATAGTGTGGCATAGTCACACAATGGAATATCCTGAAAATAAGAATAAACCATAACTACACACGACATGGATGAATACCACAATATAACGTTAAGCAAAAGAAGCCAGACACAAAAGATTACATATTGATCGATTCTATTTATGGAAAATATAAAAACAGGCAAGCTAACATATGGTATTAAAAGTCAAGATAGTGGTTGCCTTCGAGGGGATGGGGTCAGGAACCAGAAGTGGACACAAGAAGGCTTCTAGCTTCTGACAATATTCTGATCCGGAGGATGTAAGTTCCCACACGTGGGTAGGTTCACACATGAAAACCCACTAAACCACAGCTTAATATTTGTTTACCTTTCTGTGCATAGGTTACACATCAATTAGAAGGTTTACATAAGTTGCAAAAAAAGAGTAATTCAAAAGTACTACACTACTGTCTCTCATCTCTTGTCCAAAACTGAATCAAAGGAGCACCCCAAACTGCAAGGGATCTGGGAAATGTGGTCTCTAGCTAGGTGGCCATATGACTCTGAAATTCAGAGGGTTCTTTTATGAAAAGGAAGAAGGTAAGAATGTATTCTAGAGACAGTTAGAAGGCTCTGTTGCAGTCTGTGCAGCCATCACTGGTCGCTGGGCATGACCCGTGAGGTTCCCCTGGCAATAAGGTTCCCTGGTTAGCCTGCTATGGGAATGCCATCATCATCTGTAATTCTCTCTGTTGTCTGGATTTATTCTCTGTCAGGTTATTTGTCCATGATACTTGATAGGCACTTTTTTTTTTCTTTTTCCCCTTTTTCTTTTTCTCCTTGGAACTTGAACATCATAGGAAGGGCTGCATTAGCCATGAGGGAAATCTCAGAAATCTAAGCACTGATTTTTTTTTTTGAGCTTTTGAGCAGTTAAATTAGTAATTGGCTACCTTTCAAATTCTATATGAAAAAATAAGCCCTTATGTATTTAAACCATTGAAATTGGGTCTTTGTTACCCGGAGCCAATCACAATTCTTAATTGATATGGAAAGCTTCCCTAACAAGATAATGTTTAAGCTGAGACTAGACAGATTATGAGGTGGCAGAAAGAGTAGCAGGGGAAAGTCCAAAGCCCTTTCTATTGCCTTCCACCACTAATTGCCCACCGTCTTCCAGGCAGGGAGACTATGGGCTGGAGAGGTCAAGAGAGTTCAAGGTAAGATTGGTTTATCCAGAGGTGACATTTGACCCTATGCGGAAGGGAGGGCTTGGTAATGAACTCACATCTCTGTGAGTTCACAGAGTGGACTTCATGGCACTTATCACACAGCCATCAATTGCATGATCCCTGGTGTGACCGCAAGACTGCAGTCTCCATGAGGTCAGGGACAATGCCTGTGATTGTTCATTAGTAGCATAAATCCTGGCACAGGGCAGACATGGAATAACAGTTATTGGATAAGTTATAGCAGAAAGAACTGAATGAGAGGAGGAAGAAAAGAGACACAGGCCGGAGAGTGGGAAGCCTTGGCTGGGGCAGGCACCTCCTGAAGGGGACACAATCCCAGTGACACTCCCCCAGGGCAGATTCAGACGACTGTGGTCACGGGCCACTTTAGGGACCCACACTGACATGCCTATCCAGCTCACAGCCTTTCTCTCTTGGCTATTCAGTGAGCATGAGATTTGAGCCAGCATTCATTGTACTTCACCCTTGACCACAATAACTGATCCAAAATGTGGGTTTGTGACCCAGACCTGGATAATTAGGGTCCTGTCCCAGGAACTGAAACTGGAGTTGAGAAAAGAGACTCCTTCCCCCTCTGGCTGTGAGGGTGTGAGCCTGGATTTCCCACAGTCTGGTCCAGCTGCCAGGAGATGGCCTGCCTGTAGGAAAGAACCTGATATCCAGAGAGAACAGAGAGAGACCAAGAGAGAAAAAGAGCAAAGAATCTTCAGGCTCCTGATTCCAGCTATCCCTAAGTTTGACTCCACTCTGCTCTTCCCAATTATACGAGCCAATGAATTCCTTTTAAATTCCTTTTGTGCTTAAGAAAGTTAGAGTTGCGGTCCTTTTTTCGAAATCTATGAGCTGCCTTTCTCTCCAAAATACATCCTGAATCTGAGCACTTCTCACCATCCCCGCTGCATTAACCTGGTCCAAACCACCACTGTCTCTTGCCTGGATGAATGCAACAGGCTCCCACCTCCTCTCTTGCTCCCTGACAAACCACTGTCCACCCAGCAGGCCAACTGATCCTGGATAAATGTCAGTCCAATGATGTCACCTCCAGTGATTTCTCTCTACATCCATATTCCTTATCCTGTTTTGTGGCACGATCTGCGTCTGTCTACCCTGTAGCTACTCCGTGCCACCTCCCATCATCACTGTGCTTCAGCTGCGTTGCCCTTTGTTGTGTGTTTCTCAGACTTGTGAACCTCATTATTTCTTCAGCACCTTTGCACCTGCTGCCCCAAGTCTTTGCATCATTAATTCTTCATCATTCAGTTTTTAGTAACGTAATACAGTTATCATAGCTCCCCATCTATTTCTGTATCATTTTGCTGTTGAAATTATTCACAGAAATTGACACTAGTTGAAATTATTTATGTTTTACTTACTTTTGTGTGGGCTGTCTATCCCCTAGAGTATGAGCTTCAGGAGACTAGAGACCTTGCCTGTCTTGCTTACCTTGTGTCCACAGTAGGTGTTTGAGTAATATTTATTGAATGAATGAGTGACAGAATGAGGAGGAGCTGGAATTCCATTCAGGACCTAGGTCCCCATTGCACCGCCTTTTCTCTGTTGTCCACACCGCTGGCCAGTACTAACTCGTAGAGGAGCTTGCACCTGTCATGTGACTTCTTTCAACCTCTTTTGTCATTTGGGAAATGAGAACCCTACTCCTTGCTAAGCCAGCTCTAAAGGTTTCTGGAGATGCAAGGAGCTGGTAGGTAGAAAAGCCCACTGATGATCAGAATTGAATGTGTCTGGCTTGGTGGGAGGACACCTCGCTCTTGCCTCCCCACCAAGCCCTTGCTACTCAGCACTGTTCAACCCGACCTGCTTCCTCCTCTCTGGGTCACCCACACAGCCTCACGTGTCTTGCCTCCCCACCCCCAGCCCTCCAAAGGTCTTATTTTATAGCTTCCTGTGAGGCTATCACATGAGGCCATGACCCTCACTGTGAGAAAGCAGAGGCTGTAAAAGGCCAGCCTTGGCTCCCTGCTCAGTGGTTAAATATTGATAACACCAGGAAATAGAGGCTCAGAGTGGGCATACCACACATCCCCCTGCAATGATGGCGCTCCAGACAGAGGGTCCTCCCCAGCCCGTTCCTCTGGGCTGGCAGGAGGGTTTGGATGTTTTCCTGTTACTTGAGGCCAAGAGATAAGAAGGAAAGTATCGGGCTCCTGGTTCTTGCTGACTGTGAAAGTCAGATGGGGCCTGTTTGCCATCAGCAGCCACTCATTCAAGAGGTCAGTCACCCCGGAGTGACAAAGGAGGCTCCAGGCCTGGGCGTGTGCTAAATGCAGAGCTCCCAAATGGGCCCGGCTGCCAGAGGCTCTGCCGCACTGCCCCCCAGGTGACAGCTGTGCGGGAAGCTTAGGTGCAAAGACCAGCCAGTGTACCCTGAAAGGAGGAGGAAGAGAGAAATCAGTGCTGCTCCCGCCAGCAGACCAGACGAGTCCTTGGAACCCGGGACCCAGGGTGAGTGTCTTCAGCCTGCCGCGGGAATGGGGTGGCGGGTGCCAGGTCTTTGGCAGGAATCATGTCCAGGAGCAGGTGGTTAAGCTCTGATTAAAATGCAGGCATCTCATACTGAGTGAAGCAAGTCAGACAGGAGAAATATCCTGTGACACCCCTTATCTGTGGAATCTGAAAAGAAATGATTCAAATGAACTTACAAAACAGAAACAGGCTCACAGACTGAGGGAACAGAGCTATGGCTGCCCGGGGGGGGGGGTCGTCAGGGGGTTTGGGATAGACACCGTACGCACTGCTATGTTCAATGCATAACCAGCAAAGCCCTGCTGTATGGCACAGGGAACTCTGCTCAATGTTCTGTGGCAGCCAGGATGTTTGGGGGAGAGTGGATACATGTAGATGTATGGCTGAGTTCCTTCTCTGTTCACCTGAAACCGTCACAACATTGTTCATCAGCTATACTCCAATACAAAATTAAAAGTTCAAAAGAAAGATAAAAAAGAAAAGATAAAAATATAAATAAAGCAGGAATCTCCTGGAGGGGCCTAAGAGCACATGATGACTAAATGCAATATGATATCCTGGATGGGAACCAGAAGCAGGAAAAAGACAATAACAGAAAAGTGAAATGCAAGTGAATCATAATGTTTAGCTAATAATTTTTTTAAAATTCAGAGATATTACTGCTATGCTCTCTGTAGAAGAAAACTGGATAAGTGCTTTGAGGGGAATGTATCCTTTGTTTCTGTAGCATTAACATAGAGAGGGCCAACATGTATCCACCTTATCATTTTGTTTCATTTGTTGCTATATTTTTATTATAACAATATTATGCATGTTTAAAATATACATTCCAATGTGGGCATCAGTCCACACGCAGATGTGTATGCTTTTTGATTAGTTCCAGTACCACACTGTCTTGATTACTAGAGTTTTAAAGTGACTCTGGAAGTTGGGGAGCATCAGTCCTCTAACTTTGTTCTTCTCCTTCAATACTGTGTTGAGTATCCTGGGCCTTTTGCTTCTCGTTATAAACTTGAAATTCAGTTTGTCAATATCCATAAAATAACTTGCTGGGATTTTGATTTGGGTTGCCTGTATCTATAGATCACGTTGGGAAGAACTGACATGTTGATTAGGTCCACTAATTAAACATTCAGAATTGGAATTTTTGTCCAGAAAGGTATAAATACAATTGATACATACTTTTTTTATTGAGGTATAGTTGATTTACAATATTATATGTTTCAGGTGTATAACATAGTGATTCACAGTTTTTAAATGTTATACTCTGTTTATAGTTATTATAAACTATTGCCTGTATTCCTTATGCTGTACAATATATCCTTGTAGCTTATTTATTTTATACGTAGTAGTCTGTATCTCTGAATCCCCTACCCCTCTCTTGTCCCTCCCCGTTCCCTCTTCCCACTAGTAACCGCTAGTTTGTTCTCTAGATACCTGTGAGTCTGTTTCTTTTCTGTTATATTCACTAGTTTATTTTTTCGATTCCATGTATAAGCGATACATACAGTATTTGTCTTTCTTTGCCTGGCTTATCTCACTTAGCCTAATACCTCCAAGTCCATCCATGTGGTTGCAAATGGCAATATTTCATTCTTTTTTATGACTGACTCCATTGTATGGGTGCACCACATCTTTATCCATTTCTCTGTCAGTGGACATTTAGGTGGCTTCCATATCTTGGCTATCGTAAATAATGCTACTATGAACATCAGAGGGAATGTATCTTTTGAATTGGTGTTTTCATTTTCTTTGGCTAATATATGCATACATTTAAAATACACACAAATACAAAAAATACGTGTTTAGAATATACATACAAAATATATACATTTAAAAATGTAATTACATGTATCGTTTTCACAAAGGTAATAGGTACTCAGGAGAAATGTATATAGCACAGAAGTGTTCAAAGTGGATGTCCCATGGGTCTAGGCCCCAGCTCACTTCCCTAGAGGGAGTTGGTGTTGGCATCTTGGCCTCCATGTTCTTTTCTCTGTGGGTGCATGTCGGGGGAGGGGGTGGGTGTTCTGCATATGCAGCAGGGGTCTGTGGCCAATATTACCAATTAGTCCAGGCATTCCTGCATCTGAGGCTAGACAGAAGATCACAGCCCTTAACAAGTGCTCTGGAGAAGTTGGAGCTGGAACACAAGATCACATCGATTGGCCATCCCTGTAATTTGTCTTTCCATTATTCAGTATATATATATCCTTCAAATGAGTAAGTTGGTAGTGGGCATCTGAGTCTGTGAAACTCTTAAAAAAAAAAATCTTTCTTTTTCCCTGACTTCCATCTCTGTCTTGGCACATTAGTAGTGTAGTGATGGTTTTGTTGCTAAGTTGTGTCCGACTCTTGTGACCCATGGACTGTAGCCCGCCAGGCTCCTCTGTCCCTGGAATTTGCCAGGCAAGAATACCGGAATGGGTTGCCATTTCCTTCTCTGGGGGTTCTTCCCAACTCAGGGGTCAGATCCGCATCTCCTGCATTGCAGGTAGATTCTTTACCACCGAGCCACCCAGCAAGCCCTTGGCACGTGAATGATGACTCACATATGAAAAACTTGGCTCAGTATTATATTTGTATCAAAATATTTTCCTTCAAAATCTGTAGATGTTTGTTCAGTTTTCTCAGAGCATTTAGAGTTGGAGAAAACTCTGACGTCAGTCTTTTTATTAGTACCTTGGTTTTTTGTTTGGCTGCTTGCCATCCGGTTGTTTTTGGATGTTCCTGGCTGAGCCTGCAAAGGCTATTTTGGGTTGGACATCAAGAGTGGGGGGATTTTGAGACGGCCTCTGGCCTCTCTTTGCCTTGTTGTCCTCTTAGCCCTATGACATGTTTTCATGATTGGTTTGTTCAAAACCCTTTACTTTGATCTCCACTTCTGTCCCCTTTTCCTCCCTTCTCCCTCCCATGCCCACCACCACACCAGAGATAATTATCTAATGTGTTGAATGTGTCTTTTTTTAAATGTGTCTTTGTAAAATGTGTATTGTTGTTTTGTATGCATGTATTTTGAATTTTCATAAATGGTGTTGCATGCTCCCTTATGATCCTTGGGGATACTTTCAGGATATGAATACGCTCAGGAGTAGAACTGCTGGGTCATGTGTACACTTACTTTGACTAATTTGCTCTCTAGATGGCTGCCCCAGTCTACACCCCCTGGCAGTGCGTAAGGCTACAGCCCCAGAACCACACCAACGCCTGGCATTATCCACCTTCCAAACTATGCCAGTCTAATAGATGTCAAGTGGTGTTTCATTTCATTTTAATTGTCATTCTTCTGATTTCCAAAGAGTTTAAGCATACTTTCATATGCTTGCTAGTCTTTTGAGCTTCCTATCTTGTAAACTGCCTGTTTATAGTATTTATTAGGATTCTAGTCTTTTTCCCGTTAATTTGTTAGAATTCTTTGTACATTTTAGATATCAGTTTCTTCTGGGTTTTAAGCATCACAAGTATTCTATCCCAGTCAGAAATGTGTTTACTACTGTATTGATAGAATTCTTCATTGAACAGATCATCTTATTTTGATATGATCAAATTCAGCAGTTTTCCGTTGTTATTCAATGACTTAAGCGTGTGTGGTTTTAAGAAGTGCTGCCCTACTTCTATCAGCTTTGCACTGTTCCCTCTTGCATCGAGGCCTCTAATATTGGGGTCTGTGTGTGTGTGCTGTTTGTTAGATGTGCATCTGTGCATGATGTGTGCCAGTAGTGTCCAGCTCATGGACTGTAGTGACCCCTGGACTGTAGCCTGCCAGGCTCCTCTGTCCATGGATTTCCCAGGCAAGAATACTAGCATGGCTTGCCATTTACACCCCCAGGGGATCTTCCCAACGCAGGAATTGAACCTGCATCTCCTGCACGGGCAGGTGGATTCGAGCCACCTGGGAAAGCCCTAGATGTGCGACTGGTCTTCTTTTTCTCCATAGAGTGAGCCAGTTTTCCTAACACCGTCTACTAAACAAGTCCTTCTTTCCCTACTGGTCAGCAGAGCTATCCTTACCTTAGAAATACCAAGTTTCTACAGGAATATAGGTGTCTATGAAATCTCTGTTCCCATGCCTTGGTTTAATGACTTGGGTTTATGTCAGAACCACATTTTTTATTATAATACATCTCAACATCTGATGGGGCCAGTCTCCCCTCTTAGTCTTTTTTCCGATGTTTATGTGCTCAGTCCTGTTTGACTCTAAACTCCTGTTTACTTTGTCTATATAAATACTAGGGTAAGTGTATCAAGGTCCTCAAAAAAATCCAGTTAGAATTTTGACTGAGATTGCATTGAATTTATAGATTTATTTGGGGATAACTGATATCTTAGTACGGAGAAGGCAGTGGCACCCCACTCCAGTACTCTTGCCTGGAAAGTCCCATGGACTGCAGCCTACCAGGCTCTGTCCATGGGGCCGCTGAGAGTTGAACACTTTCACTTTCACTTTTCACTTTCATGCATTGGAGAAGGAAATGGCAACCCACTCCAGTGTTCTTGCCTGGAGAATCCCAGGGACCGCGGAGCCTGGTGGGCTGCCGTCTACAGGGTCGCACAGAGTCGGACACGACTGAAGCGACTTAGCAGCAGCAGCAGCAGCAGCAGATATCTTAGTAAGTTTATCCTGTCTGAAAACATAAATCTCACTCTATTTATTCAGATCATTTATTATTATTATCTTGTTCTAGAGTTTAAAAATGTTCTTCAAGAGACTTCCCTGGTGGTCCAGGAGTTAAGAACTCCATGCTTCCACTGCAGCGGGCGCAGGTTCGATCTCTGTTCCGGTAACTAAGATCCTACATGCCCTGCAGCACAGCCCACCCCGCCAAAAAAAATTCTTCATATGCTACTGTGCTCCTGTGGGATGCTGCTACTGTGAATGATCTTATTTTTATTTAATTTTCCAGTTTCACTAATAATGGGAGAAATACTATTTCTAGCTTGTATACAGCAACTTCAGTGAATGCGTCTATTAGTTCTATTATTTTTCTAGGTATTAATAGATGATCTTGTCATCTGAAAATTATGAGTTTTAACTCTTTCTTATCAAGTCTTACACTTCCTTTTCTTTCCTTATAGCACTTGTTAGGACCTCCAGGACTATATTAAACTGTAATGGTCCAAGTTAACCAGCAGCTACCTTTATCTGGCACTTCACCATTCTCCACTCTGGGTCCTGGGTATGGTGCTATCCAGGAGAGAGACGGTGATAGGCCCAGCCTTCATCACGTGGGGGAGACGGGCACCTGTGATTGGCCAGTACAGGAAAATCCGCTGCTAAGGAAACTTGGTGAAGGAGAGGGGTGGACTGCAGAAGCTGGAGGGGATGCTGGGCAGGCAAGAACTGGAGAGACCCTGCAAGGGTCAGTCCCACAGCCCATCAGTGGCTCAGTCCTCCCCACAACCCGCATCAGTGCTCCTCCCCACGTGTAATGAGTTTTAATAAAGATTTGAGTGGCTCCCATTTCTATGGTCTCTGCTGCTTTAGGCCCCACCTACTCCGGGAGTTCCGGCTATTTCAGTCCTGTAACTTTGGGCCTAGGGAAGGGCAGGGTTTGGGCCCAGGGTTTGGGCAGGGAGAGGAGAGTAAGTTGGGGTGGGATATCCATTCATGCTCCATTCTTCGTTTCCAGGAGTCTTCAGGCTTTGGTCAAGTGTCATAACCTTAGTAGACCAGGAGAGCAGCTGGGAGCGAAGGGGTCTGAGAATTTCCCTGTCAGAAACATATCCCAACCAGAAGCAAGGGCATGAGCTACAGCGAGGGGCTAACTGGAGCCCCACCCATCACCGAGGTGCCTCTGGAGCTGCTGGAAGAAGTGCTTTGGCTTTTCCGAGTAGAGGATGGTAAGCAGCGGGGATGGGTGGTGGGGGTGCACTCTCCTGGCTGAAGCCCCCATCATGGTCCCCTCCTCCATGGCAGGCTGCATGTTTCCTCCAGGGCAAGAACTGAGGCTGAGGGTCTCACTACCCAGAGGGGCCTAGCTAAACTGCGCTCTCCTTTCCTCAGGGCTGGTCACTCATGTACTCACCCATCCTGTCATTCACAAATATTTATTAAGTTCCTTCTCTGCAAAGGGACTGTTCTCAGTATGGGGGTTAGAGAAGTGGAAACACACAAAAATCTCTGCCCTCATAGAGCATTCCTTCCAGTGAAAAAGGAAAACCAACAAGTGACTAAAATGCATAGCATGCTGGTGAAATGAGTAATAAGGAGAAAATTTAAGCCAAGAAAGGAATAGGAAGTGTGCAGCCAGGGAATGTAATGTGGTCAAGGAAGGCCTCGCTCAGAAGCTGATATCTGAATAAAGGCTTGCAGGAGGCGACAGAATTAACCACGCAGATTATGTGGGGAAAGGCATTCCTGGTAGAGGCAAGAGTAGATGCAAAAGCTCTGAAGCTAGATGCTGCCTCATCTGGGTACGCTATGGACAGATCCTGATTATCCAAACTCAGATGAGCTACTTTATGTATTATCTGCAGGCAGCTTGTCAGATCTAATTTAACTGCCACCCTTTCTTCCCTCCCTCCCTCACTTCTTTCCTCCCTCCCTTCCTCCCTCTCCTCACTTCCTCCCTCCCTTCCTCTTTCCCTTGGACTGCACTTGGCCAGCCCCTAGCAAAACTCTGAAGATGGTGAAGTTTGCCTTCACTACCCCTCCTTTCCCCACCATTATTATCCCACTGCAGTGCTATCTCCCCCAGGTAGATGAGAACTTCTTTGGAGCAGAGATCTCTTCTCCCCCGTCCCCTGCTTTGGACCAGGAGTTCCCTGGCTCATCTTCAGCTTGGTTAGTCTCTCTCTACAATATGTGGCCCACAGCAGGGGGAAGCTGATGCTGTGAGTTGGTCTGTTAGGGGCCTGAGGTGCACCCAGCCTGTCCTTAAGGCTCCATCCTGTGTGTCCCTCCCCAGCAATTCCTTGGAATATTTCCATGTTCGTCCTGGCGGCCTTGGTGATCATAATAAGCTTCATCCTCTTGGGAAGGAACATCCAGGCAAACAGGTGAGGAGCTGGTCTAGGGGTGGTCTCTGGAGGGTGGAGAAATCTAAAGAGGGGTCATCTAGAGACCTTGGCTGTCCACCCTTTGGGTCAGTAAAATGCAGCCTGTAGGGTTTTGTTTGTTTGAGAACCCAAAGCTGCAGAAAAACTAGCAGCTGTCCCCGATGACCATTCCCTGACCAGCAAGCAGAGCGGGGGCTGGTGTGTCTCAGAAATCAGGATCCCTGGCTCTGGAGTCATACAGGCTGGGTTCAGATTCCAGTTCTGCCACTCACTAGCTGGGCAAGACACTCAGTACCTCCAGGCTGGCTTCTCCTTCTATAAATGGCAACCGTGATGGATTTTTTCCTCCTAGGATTGTGGGGAGTGCTCAGTGGGGGCTTTTGCAGGATTAGGGATGTGGTTACATGGCACAACCTTGTGCTACTCCAAGGTCAAATGCAGGGCATGGATAGAGACCTGAGAGCACTTGGGGCTCCTGGGTAATTCTGACATTTTTATAACAACATTACTCCTTAACCCTGGATGAACAAATCACCTGTGGAAGAATGTTAAACACAGAAATCTGTGCCTCACCTTAGAGATTCTGATGCAGAGGGTCTGCGGGGAAGGGGACCTGGGCCCTGGCATTTCGTTAAACTCTCTGGATGAGTCCAGGACTAACTTTTGAAAGCTCCTTGAAGGCAGGAACTACGTTTGACTCAACTTTGCTTCCCCAAGCAACTGGCACAGTGTCAAGATTCTGGAAGTTATTCAACAAATACTTGGTTCACTCATTCCCATTCATTCATTCAGTAATTACTATATCTTAGTAACTAGCAGTAACTTTTAAACAGTAATACTGAGAATCCCTCCTCAGATCTGTATCATGGTTTGCAACTTTGAAGGCATCTTCACATTCTCTCACTTGATCAAACCAGCCCTGTAAGGTGGGGCTGGCACAAGTTACTTATTCCCACTGAACAGAATAAGCTCACTGAGGATCCATGGAAGGGCTGGCCTAACCTCCAAGCTCTTCTTCCTATGCTATATTTTATGTCATCTATGAATCCTCCTCATAGTTCTGCTATAAAGCCAGAAATAACTCAGTTACTTCGTTCACATCAGTAACTAGTCGTTACGAACTGCTACGACTCAGTCATCATTTATTCCACAGAATAAGCCAAGCACTGCTCTGTACCAGGTTCTGTGCCGAGAATGGGGACCACAGGGCTGGACAAGAGAGATTCAGCCCCGGTCTTATGGAGCTGACAGTTTGGAGGGGAGACAACTGTAGTTGAGAATGACAGGTGATGACTGAGGGATATATAGAGGTAGGATCTAGGGCCTTGAGGGCGAAAAAGAGACGGAGGCTGGGCTGACTAAGGGGCAGCATGCCCCAAGCTCAAGGGAGGAGCAGGAGGGCCCAGGGGGTTGTAGTGTGGACTGTAGGGGCGGGAGGAAAGGGAGGTCAAGAGGCAGCAGGGCCCAGAGTGGACACGCCCTGGGGGCTCCCTAAGGAGTTTTCAGGTTCTAGCTCATGGGCACTGGGGAGCCAGGGAAGAGCTTTGTACAGGGACATGAAAGGTTTATGTTTTAGCGAGATCAGTCTGCGAGAAGGACCCAGAGGGGTAGTGTCTCTGAGAAGGTGACTTTTCCTCTCTCAGACTGTCAGGAAGCATCCGCCTCAGTAAAGTCACCTCAGAGACAAGGCAGCTGTCCTCAGGAGCAGCAGACAGTCAGATGTTCCCCTGTGACCCAAACAGATTGTCTGGGCAGTCAGCTCAAACCCTGGTGGGGTCTCTTCACTAGGAGATCTAGGGGTGGAGACTTGGAGTAGAACCACCTCGGAGGGAAGATGCTTGGGTAAGTTACTGGTAGGAAGGCTGGATCTTGAATGCCAGGTTCCAGAAGTGGGCAGTGGGGAGCCAGTGAAGGTACCTGAGCTGAGGACTCTGGAATCATGGCTGCTGTGTGCAGGCTGGTTTGGAGACATAAGCACCTAGAGGCAGAAGGATTAGGTAGGAATTTCCTGCTACAGTCTGTCTTGGGATGGAGTGGAGTGAGGGTGGGGATGGGGTAATAAGGACTACACTAAGCAGGATGAAAGTGTAGCTTGGTGAAAAGAACACAGGGCTGGGAGTCAGGAGAGAAATGCATGACCCCGGCACATGCTCCTCAGGCCCCTCTGAGACATTTTATGTCACTTCCAAGAGGAGCAACAGTAGCTGAGTTCACAGATGGCGCTGCGGGTTTGGTAAGAAGATGCATGGAGAAGTCTAAGATGTTTCTCTGCCAAAAACCTATCAAACCATCTCAGCTTTCTCCCCAGACTGTTTCCAGAACTGTGTACTGGATCTACCCCCTCAAACTTGCTAACCCACTTGGGAGCCCCAACCACTGCTCCAGCCTCTTGGTACCCCCACACAGGGAACCCACATTCAATAGTGTTTTATCTCCTCCCAGAAATCAAAAGAAGCTGCCACCGGAAAAACAAACTCCAGAAGTCCTGTACTTGGCTGAGGGCGGAAACAAAGATGAGAACAACCTGACCATCCTAACAGAGACTCTGCTCTCTGAAAAGCCAACTTTGGCCCAGGGAGAAATGGAGGCAAAATACAGGGATGTGCCGCTGGTCCATCTTCCAGACCCACAAGAATCTGAAAACTAGTCAGGGTGCAGGGCAGTGCCCCCGGAGTGTTAGCAGACAGAGTGAGCAAACTGCAATCAAACTAAAACCCTGTTTTGAAAAAAACGAACAAAATCTTTTTATTAAAATGCTTCTGGATGTGGGCAGCTGGAGTTGCATAGTTTGTTCAAATGGCGGTGGGCCACACATAAGAGGCTTGGAGTGAAAGTGCGAAATCCAGAGCCAGCCTGTGGGTCAGGAAGCCTGGTCAGACTCCTCGCGTGGTCTTGAGGAGTTCCCAGCCTCCCTCTGACCTCGGCTTCTCCATCTGTAGAATGTGGCTGAAGCCTGGGCTGGAGATCCTGTTTTCAATCCAAGCTCCTGGAAGGGCTGAGTAAGGAAGGGGCAGGGTTCTGGGCTCAGAATTCATTTCCCCTCCCTTCCCTCCATCTGATCCACCAATGAAGCCCTGGACAGAGGAGCCTGGTAGGCTTCCTCCATCTGATCCACCAAGGAAGCCCTGGACAGAGGAGCCTGGTGGGCTACAGTCCATATAGTTCCACAGAGTCGGGCACGACTAAAGTGACTTAGCATGTATATACCCCCTTCCCTCCACTGCAGCCCTCTCCTTTACCTGCTGATCTGCCAAGGGTCCATGAAAGACTTCCTCTGGGCCAGGGGCCCTGCGGTAAACAGAGCTAGAAAACTATGAAACCCCCTGCCTCTGAGGCCTTTCTCTTACTAACCATGGGATCCTAAAGGAGTGTCGTGATCCCGTGTGTGAGCCACAGTGTTGCAGTACAAGCTGGGGTGGCAACCCCAAATAATTTATGAAAAATTTATGAACCCAAAATGCTGTAGGTTCTATCTTACAAAAGGGGACTTTGAACACACAGACCCGTTGCCAAAGATCCTAGGTCCTGCCATCCCAGACTAGAGACAGAATACGCAGAACAGTTTCTCCTTACTGGATGCCTGGTACACCCAGGGTGGGCTCCCTGGAGTCCTGGGTTATTGTCATTGGAGAGGACGACTTTGTTCTGCAGTTTTGATCAGTCACCTTGAAAAGGCTGGTCCTGAGGGTCTGTGGACAGAGTCCTTGACTTAAGGTTGGAAAATACAGGGGCCCTGCCTCCTGGTGAAACACCCCGGAGGCTCCCTGCACTGGCCAGCCTGCAGCACTTTCCCTCCACCTTCACTGAGAGGCAAATCGCTGGAAATACCCCTTCTCCAGACACCTTTGCTTCTCACAGGCTGAGTAGGATTTCTCAACTAGATTTTACTTGAATAAACTGTGGGGTTTGTGGCCTGGTGGTTCTGCGAGGTCAGAAGACAAAGGGAGGGTCAGGCTCCAGCCCTCCAAAACCTGCCCCTGCCCTGCCCTGCCCTGCCCGTCCACCAGGAGGTGCTGGGACTTCAGGGTGGGCTGCTCTGAAGCCTCAGGAAGGCCTCATGAAGCTGTCCACCCAGAGCCGTCCCCTGGGGGCCACATCAGCCAGGCTATAGCTGGAGCAGGAAAGGGGGTGATGGCACCATGAAGCATATTGCCATTTTCTTCCATTTCCGGCTGACCTCTCCACGTTGTCACAGTGGTGTTTCCTTAAGGGTGAGGGATGCAGTGGTTACCATGGAAACTAAGGCCTGGAGGGAACAGGAACAGCATTCCTGTCTGTCCCTACAGCTCCTACAGTGATCTGGGTGTCAGGGACACTGTCTGGCGCTGGAGGAGGGTTCAGCTGTCCGCTGGATGGTGAGGGCTACTATTCCATCAGAAGGAAAGCCGGTGGTGAGAAGCCAGCCCCTGCCAGGCAGACGGACCAGTGCCGAGCCTGGGATCCTGAGCAGGGGCCCTCAGAAGATCTTGAAGCCCTTCAATAGCGTCAGGGTGGGTGCCTTGCGCTTGCTCTGAGCCCGGGATGACTTCACAGTGACCAGCTTGGCCTGTGCCACAGCAGGCATCTCCTTCAGGCTGGCGGTAGAAAGTGTGTTGAAGGTGCAGCTGGCCAGCCCGTGGCGGGCCGTGAGTGGGGCCTGGTGATGCACAGCTCGCTCCTCCGAGATGAAGAGAGGCCTGGCCAGGGAGTTCTTCTCCAGCTCCCGCCGCGCCTCCCGTACTGCCTCATGGAAGACGTGCTGCACATGCTCAAAGTCCAGGCAGGCAGAGACCTCGAAAAACAGGCACCCGAACCTGCCCGCCAAGGCGGCGCCCTCTGCCTGGGTGACCTGCCTGGCGAGGAAGCAGGGGGAGTCAGGGTCAGGAGCATCTGAGTCAGGCAGGCCCGGCCCTACTCCTGGCTCCTCACTTACCAGCTCCATGACCTGGAGCCATCTTCATCTCTCTGAGGCTCAGTTTTACTCATCAGTAAAATGGGAGAATGACAGCTGCCTCTCAGGGTTGTTAAGATTAAGAAAGACGATTTGTGTCAAGGGCCTAGCACAGTCCCTGCTCAGTAAATGGCAGCTGATGTCACCTAAGCCAGAATGTCAAAATGAGACTGAGGGGAAAAGAGAAGCCCCACGTGTCCTCAGCTCTTTTCCTTGGTCAGGAAATGAGCCGCCCTCAGCCCTGGGGTGTGGATTAAGCTCTGGAGAGAGGTGGTGGATTGGTCAGAAGCATGTGAGACCACGGTGTCTACAGAGGCCTGGTGGGCTATGGTCGTGACTCAGGACGCCTGTGGTCGGCAGAGCTCTCAGGGCGATGCCAACACAAGAGAGGGAGCAGCACCTATTCCCACTTCATCCTGCACCACCTCCCATGACGGTGGGATTACGTATTTGTAACCACCTCTCATGACGGTGGGATCAAGTATTTGCAACCACCTCTCATGAACTGTATAAAAGGTCAAAAAATCATGATACCACAAGATAAGTCCCTCAGGCCTTAAAGTGCCCAATATGCTACTGGGGAAGAGTGAAAAAGAATTACCAATATCCCCAGAATGAATGAAGGGACTGGGACAAAGCAGATATGACACTCAGTTGTGGATGTGTCTGGTGTTGAAAGTAAAATCTGATGCTGCAAAGAACAGTATTGTATAGGAACCTGGCATGTTAGTTAGGTCCATGAATTATGGAAAATTGGATGTGGTCAAGCAGGAGATGGTAAGAATAAACATTTACATCCTAGGAATCAGCAAACTAAAATGGATGGGAATGGGCGAATTCAGATAACCATTGTATCTACTACTGTTGGCAAGAATCCCATAAAAGAAATGGAGTAGCCCTCATAATCAACAAAAGAGTCTGAAATACAGAACTTGGGTGCAACCTCAAAAATGACAGAATGATCTCAGTTCATTTCAAGGCAAGCCGTTCAACATCACAATAATCCAAGTCCATGCCCCTACCACCGATGCCAAAGAAGCTGAAGTTGATCATTTCTATGAAGACCTAGAAGGCCTCCTAAACTAACTAACACCTAAAAAATATGTTCTATTCATCATCAGGGATTAGAATGCAAAACTAGGTAGTCAAGATATACCTGGAGTAATAGGCAAGTTTGGCCTTGGAGAACAAAATGAAGCAGGGCAAAGGCTAACTGAATTCTGCCAAAAGAATGCATCAGTCATAGCAAATGCTTTTTCAACAACACAAGATGTGTAAAGATGACTTTACACATGGACATCACCAAATGGTCAATACCAAAATCAAATCAATTACATTCTTTGTAGCCGAAGATGGAGAAGCTGTATACAGTCAGCAAAAAACAAGACCTGGAGCTAACTGCGGCTCAGATCACCAGCTTCTTATAGCAAACTTCAGGCTTAAACTAAAGGAAACTGGAAAAAACACTAGGCCAGTCAGATATGACTTAAATCAAATCCTATATGAATTCGCAGTAGCGGTAATGAATAGATTCAAGGGACTAGATCTAGATAACACTGTGCCTGAAAAACTATGGACAAAGGTCCGTAGTATTGTAAAGGAGGCAGTGAACAAAACCGTCCCAAAGAAAAAGAAAAGCAAGAAGGCAAAGTGATTATCTAAGGAGGCTTTAGGAATGGCAGAAGAACGAAGAGAAGCAAAAAGCAAGGGAGAGAGGTACATCCAATTAAACTCAGAATTTCAAAGAATAGCTAGAAGAGACAAGAAGGCCTTCTTCAGTGAACAGGGTTTAACAATTGAAGAAAACACAAAAGGGGAAAGACTAGAGATCTCTACAGGAAAACTGGAAACATCAAGGGAGTTTTCCGCCCAAAGAATCAAGATAGGAGAGGGAAACATCAACAGCCTCAGATATGCAGATGATACCACCCTAACAGCAGACAGCAAAGAGGAATTAAAGAGCCTCTTGATGAGGGTGAAGGAGGACAGTGAAAGAGCCAGCTTAAGATTAATATTAAAAACACTAAGATCATGGCATCCGCCATTACTGCAAGGCAAATAGAAGGGGAAAAGGGGAAAGTAGGGACAGATTTCCTCTTCTTGGGCTCCAAAATCACTGTGGACGGTGACTGCAGCCATGAAATCAGAAGATGACTGCTTCTTGGCAGGAAAGTGACGACAAACCTAAAGACAGTATGTTGAAAAGCAGAGACATTACTCTGCCAACAAAGGTCCGTATAGGTCCCTTATCAAGGCTATGGTTTTCCCAGTGGTCACATACAGTTGTGAGAGCTGGACTGTAAAGAAAGAAGAACACCAAAGAATTGATGCCTTCGAACTGCGGGGCTGGAGAAGACTCCTGAAAGTCCCGTGGACAGCAAGGAGTTCAAACCAGTTAATCTTCAGGGAGATCAACCCTGAATATTCACTGGAAAGACTGATGCTGAAGCTCCAGTATTTTGATCATCTGCTGTGAACAGACAACTCATTGGAAAAGTCCCTGATGCTGGGAAATAATGAGGGAAGGAGAAGAAGGTTTCAGAGGATGAGATGGCTGGACGGCATCACCAACGCAATGAACATGAACTTGGGCAAACTCCAGGAGATGGTGAGGGACAGGGAGGCCTGGCGTGCTGCAGTTCATGGGGTCTCAAAGAGTCAGACACAACTGGATGACTGAACAACTCATAATGGTGGAATCAAGTATTTGTAACCAGTTCTCATGATGGTGGGATCAAGTATTTGTAACCACCTCTCATGATGGTGGGATCAAGTATTTGTTAACTTTCAGGAAGGTCCTGAAAGCATGGACATCAGGTGAGAGAAAAATACTGGCCCTTTGGTAGACCAGATGTCCAGAAGAGATGCAGCAGGGAGCAGCCCCTGAGGGCTGGAGATTGAGGTTTCAATGGCCGAATCCCACTGCTGAGCAGCCTCACCCACCATCCCTGAGGACAATGGCACAGACTGTGAGGTTAGAGGAGAACTCAGGGCAAGTATGGAGGAAAAAGATTTCTGAGCCAAGGGTAATCTAGCAGAAGCAAGGGCTAGGAGCAGGTTAGCCCATCAGACAGGGAGAGTGTCTAGGACAAAAAGAGTCAGGGCACAGCACAGAATCCATTCCCCACCCAAGGCTGGTGTCCTGTCAGTTCAGTTTCCTGAGGAGCTTTTGAAAGAATATTTGGTATTACATGCCTTTGTGATGAACTTGAATCTGAAACTTTGTCATTGTGGGCCTTGAATAATGAGCTTTCAGAAACAACAACCCCATGTGCGCATGCATGTGTGTGAATGGCTGACCCAGCATGTAACATTATCACCCTTTTTGCTTATTTTGGCATAGCCTAGCAAAAATGGTATCAGTGGTTTGGGAACCACTGCCCTAACCCACATTTTACCCTTCAGCTGCAAGACAGTCATGGGAGACATTGGCCACTGCTCAGCAAAAGTTAGATTGACTGTGCCTGTCAAATCCTGACCTACCAACATCAGGACTGAACCAAAGAAGGAAATGGGGATAAATCATCATGACTCCTTCTTAGGGAACTGAGGCTGCTTTGCTCTTTGCTCCCAAACCACTTTCAGACAATCCCCTGGGCAAATATTGGGACCAAAATAGTGGCCTAGTTTTTTCCTTCATATTTAAAACTGATTATTCTCAATCCAGTCTCCTGATTTCTCCTCTAGGTTCTGGGGGCTCTTTGACTCCACGAAGACTACCTTTTGGCTTTAAGTTCACACAACTTCCCTCATTCCCTGAGACAGAATTTGTCTGGGTGTGAGGGCATGCCCGCCTTTGAAGGCTCCTCCTGTGAATCTCCTTCATGAGACCACACCTCTTTTCCCCACTGCCCATCAGCCCTGATCTATATCAAGCATCCCCTCCTTTATAACACCAGTCAATGGGCCTTTGGCATCTGGGAAGCAGGGGTGACTGGCCTTGAGGAGGGAGGGGTGGGAGGAAGGCTGCCCTACCTCCCAAGTAGACTGGCCACAAGGGATGGACGTCCGAGCTAGAGAAGGCCAGTGGGGTCACGCATCAGGTGAAGGTGTCATAGTCTCAGACACCTCAGGGGCCAGGCAGGCAACTTGAATGTGTGGGGAGGAGTAAGCCATGGGGACGGTAAGGCCTGTGGTCAGCTGGAGGGAGCACACCCCACCCTAAAGCGTTCCAGTTCCAGGTCTTTTGAAACACTGTGCCGGCCAAACAAAACATGACTGCAGTACTCAGTGGTCATCTGCCCCCAGGCCAGTCTGTGGCCTTTGATTGAAGTCCAGCCCTTTCTAAGAGACTCCTGCCCTTGGCACAGCCAACGGTGGGAGTGAGCCTGGGGACCTCACTTGGGGGAGGCGAGAGCTGGCTGAACCAGAGCAGACTGGCCTGACTCACGCTGCCTATCAGAGCCTCTCTCTCCAGAACTGGAATTGGGCCCTGGATGACCAGCCAGCCGCAGGGAGTGGAAACAAAAGGTCATATAGTCTCAGGCAAGAAAGGGTGAAGCCAAGAGACCTCAGAGCCCCGGGAAGATGGAAGGAGTGGCCTCTCCTCCGACCTTCAGGGTCCAGCCCCTGCGCAGCCTGGATGCCTTTCCCTTCCTGCCTGGCACTGCCTGGAAGACCTGCCCACCCTGTACCCTTACGACATGTCCCCTCCCTTCCACCTACAGCAGAGGAGATCACTCTTCTTAGCAGCCAAATAATCCCCAAAGATGATATCGCCTGGATGAAGAAAGCGAGCTCTGGGCTGTGGGATGAAGTGCGTGCTCACCTGTACTGGGCCATGTCCAGCTTGTTGCCCAACAGCAGAGCCGGGAAGCTGCGTTGCGTCTCCTTTGCGTGCAAAGCGAGCAGCTCCAGGTAGCTGCTGCTGCCCTCGAAGCTCTGGCGGCTGTCAACGCTGTACACCACCAGGAAGGCGTGGGCCCAGTTCAGGTAGCGCTCACAGTTCCTGGGGGTGTCCTGGGACAAAGCAGGCAGCCTCAGTCAGGGGCAGAACAGGCGGGGGTAAAGGACTTCACCTGAGCTGCCTCTCCCCGCCTCCCTGCTCCCTGGGTCTTTGTACATTGTTCCCCAGCAGGGCCCTTTTCAAAGGGGCACTTGAGTGTGGATTTGGCTTGATGTGAAAGGAGACATTGTCTCTGAGCCTCACTCCCACCACCCAACCACAGACTGGGAGACCTTCTCTGGGGCACGGAGCCAAGACTCTGGCATGGCCCCCACTGAGACCTGGCTGTGCCTGGGCACTGCTGGTTTGGGGTCAGGTTCATGGTGCCCCTTTAGCTTCTGAGAAGAACTGGCATCGGGCCTCGGTAGGGGGTGGTGAGAGCATAGGAAGATGTATGTACTGGGCGGGGAGTGGGAGTTGGGGTCAGAGGAGCATCTGTAAACACAGGTGTGCACCTGTGGACACAGGCACCAAGCCCCAGAGCGCAGGATCTCAGGGCTGGCACCAGCAATCATCAGTCCTCCCCAGGCCCCGTCCTATCCCTTCTCATTTGGCAAATCAATGGATTCAGACCCACAAAGGTCAGCACCTCGGGGACACAGCAGATTGGAGCTGAAAAGGTTTACAGATTCCCATCCGAGGCCCCCACTCTGGAAACAGGACTCCTCCAGAGGCTGCACAGATTCTCAGCTCCTCGGGGGTAACGGGGGTGGGGGTGGGGTGGGTGGTGGGGAGACGGGTAATGTTACCAGGTCTGCAGTGTCCATGACCCTCAGGTGGACAGGCTGGTGGTCCACGGTCTCCTCAGAGCTGTAGGTGTCCTCTGTAACAGACGGTCAGCCCAGTCAGAGGCAGGCCGGCCACTCCAGGGTGAGCTAGGTCTGACTCCCAGCTTGCCTTTCTGCTAGACCCTGTGCACCCCTGGGGGGCTGCTCTGAGGCTGGCTGAGCTGGGACCACAGGAGAGGATCTTGGCTCTCACCCACATAGAGGACACGGGCAGAACCTCCCACCAAGCAGATGTTGCTGCACCTGTCAGGGCTCAGAGCATCAGAGGTCACTCACAGGACACGCCACAGAGGACGGGACTATGTGCTGGGTCCACCCACCATGCCTGCAGAAGGAGGTGTGTGGCTCCAGGGCCCAGTGAGCAGCAGAGGCCTCGGGAATTACACTGCTAGCCCCTTCCTCCTGATCCCCAAGCTTGTCCACCCTCTTCTCCTAGCACAGCACCTTGCCCACAGGAAGCCCCTCAAGGACGGTCAGGACAATCCTCTCGCACTCAGTAGGGGAAGGGACATGAAAGGAGAAACACACAACGTGACTGAGGCTGGGGAGTCAGATCTTGTTTAGAAGTTCCAAGGAAGTTTCACACATAATCTATGTCAAAATAAATGCAGAGGAATCTAGTAGAGTTGAAAGTTTTAGGTTGGAGATATGGAAATCAAACCCAGTGTCAGCTACTTTTAAGCTGTGTGGCTTGGCCAAGTCTTTTCAACATTTTGAGGCTCTGTTTTCCAATTTTAAAATAAGGATAACGTGGGACTTCCCTGGTGGTCCAGTGGCTAGGGGGCCTGGGTTTGACCCTTGGTCAGGAAACTAGATCCCACATGCCACATCTAACACCTGGCTCAGCCAAATAAAAAATTTTGAAAGTGAATAGGGATAGCGTGATGGAGAAGGCGATGGTACCCCACTTCAGTACTCTTGCCTGGAGAATCCCATGGACAGAGGAGCCTGGTGGGCTGCAGTCCATGGGGTCTCCAAGAGTCGGACACGACTAAAGTGACTTAGCAGCAGCAGCAGCACCAGGGATAATATGATAACACTGGCTAACAGTTTTCAAGTTTCAACTCTGTGTCAGGCACTGTGCTAAAGGCTTGTCCCTGCACCATCTCAAAGGGCTGTGGGAGGACTGGATGGGCCCCTAGGCACATACCTGGCCCTCCACAATGCCTGGGAAAGGATGCTGGGGACATGATGCTCCCAAGTTTCCAGGGCAGGTTCACATTCCTAGGTGATTTTTTTTTAACTTTTTATTTTGAAATAATTTTAGACTCATGTAGAAGTTGCAAAACAGTACACAGAGTTCCTGTGTACCCTATCCCGCACTTCTCTCCCCCACACTGTTAGCCCCTTACATAACCATAGTACAAGGAGTAAAACTAGGAAACTGACTTTGGTGCCATACTATGAGCCGAGCCACTGATCTTATTCGGATGTCAAATTGGTTTATATATATATATATATATATATATTTTTTTTTTTTTTTTTCAAAGTTCTCATGACCTCAAACCTGAGAAAGAGTCAAGTGGCAGGGCCTGCAAAGAGGACCTCACTGTCACAGGCAATTTCTTTCCCCACCCCCAAATTTCCCCTGTGCCACTGGCCCACATGTGGGGTGCACTTGGCCCTCACCTTTCCCTGGGGGGCCCTGGGCCCCCAGATGACCCCAAAGAAGAATGCTCTGTGCAGAACTGGGGTCCTCTCTGCCTTGCTGGCAGAATCCACTGTGAGAATAGTCCCCCCCAACTCTGGCGGAATTCACAAACACTTCTCTCCGAGGGTCACTGGCAGACAAGCCAGGCCTGGACACACGCCAGGCCCACTAGCAGCCAGCAGAAATCGCAGACAGCTCCCATCCCCAGCCTGCTGCGGGGACTTGGATAAATAGCCGCTCTTATTCAAAGACAAAAAAAAAAATCTAATGGAAAATATGCCCCAAATGTTTAACTATATTTGGTGCAAGAAGAGTGGATGCCTACGTCTCGTTCAGATTTGTCTTTATTTTCCTGCCAGAGTTGTCTGATGCATGCCTTTTAGGTGCTTCCCAAGTCCTGGGCCCAAGGAGGCACCGTTGCTGTGCCCAGCCTGGGGGGAAATATTAGCCCAGGCTTGGTCTACTGTAGCCCCGTGCAACACGATAGCCTTTTGAGATTCCTGTTAGCTCTGCTGAAGAGAGATGACAAGGGGGTGAGACCCAGAGGAGGGAACTCAGTCACAGGCACACAGCACCCTACCAGAAAGAACGTGAACTCAAGGGCTCCACGGTGAGACCCTCTCACGCCCTCTGTTCAGTGGACCCGCCAGTCTTCCAGCTCTGACTGGGCCGCAACTGAGGAACATACATGGGTGAGTGAAGAAGGCTCAGAGGTCATGAGATCATCTTACCCAGCTCCCTCGCTCCCTTGCAAGTGAGGTGACTCCAGGGGCTGGGGGTGGGGTAGGGGCTCCTTTTCAAAATGCAGTCATGTCCTGCCTTCCTGTCACAAATTCCCTGCCCTCAGGACATTCTGGAGTCCTTTAATAAATCGGGGCTTCATAACTCCTAGGGTTCCCCAGGTGGCACTAGTGGTAAAGAACCTGCCTGCCACTGCAGGAGAAATGAGACACATAAGCGACGCGGAAGATCCCCTGGAGAAGGAAATGGCACCCCGCTGCAGTGTTCTTGCCTGGAGAATCCCACGGATAGAGGAGCCTGGGAGCTACAGTCCACGGGGTCAGAGTCCGACACGATGGAAGTGACTGAGCACAGAGCACAACTCCCAGTTCTAAATGAGCTTCTGAGGACTCTGATGCTGGGAGAAGTTTCTTTCCCCCAAGTGTTTTCCTCTCATTTACACTGACAATTTTTAAAGCACCACCAAAGGAGCTCTTGTGAGTATGTATAGGATAATGCTTCCGAAATGGTACCTGTATCCTTGTTGGAGCAGGCTGCGGGTGAAGAGAGGTAAGAAGCTGTCATTCTGCCCTAGGCAAACCAGCTAAGATTCCCCCAGTCCCTCTGTGAGAAGAGGGTGTTCTGGAGACCCTGCTCCCTTCCTGGAGTGCTCAGCACAGGCACACAGGCACTGAATCTCTTGGTTCCAGTAGCTCCCAACCCATAATAAGGCACAACTCACACACAGAATACAGTCTATTAGTCCTATTACAAGGCACAACTTATTAGTACTATTAATTATTATTACAAGGCACAACTTATTATTAGTCCCATAACAAGGCACAACTCACACAGAGAACACAGTCTATTAGTCCTATCTTCCAGATGGGGAAACTGAGGCTTAGAGATCCCACAGGCTTCTGACTTCAGGCCCTCAATAGCATACCACTCATGCATGCTCAGTCATGTCTGACTCTTTTTGACCCCATGGACTGTAGCCCGCCAGGTTCCTTTACCCATGGGATTCTCTAGGCAAGGATACTAGAGTGGGTTGCCATGTCCTCCTCCAGGGATCTTCCCAACCCAGGTATCAAACCCATATATCTTTACCTACTGAGCCACCTGCGAAGTCCTCAATAGCATAAGGATACCCTTAACGGAGGACAGCTGGAGTGGTGTCTTATCTTCCTTTACACCTGAAGTTCTCCATGATCTTAGGCAAAACACTGAGCCCTCTCTGCCTCAGTTTCTTTACCTATACAATGGGGATAATAATAGGAGGTCTGGACTTCTCTGGTGGCTCAAATGATAAAGAATCTGCCTGCAAAGCGGGAGACCTAGTTTGATCCCTGGGTCAGGAAGATCCCCTGGAGATGGGAATGACAACCCACTCCAGTATTCTTGCCTGAAGAATCCTACAGACAGAGGAGCCTGGCAGGCTACAGTTCTTGGGGGTCACAAAGAGTCAGACACGACTGAGCGACTAACATACACACTAATAGGAGGTCTTTATAGGGTAATCCTAAAACCCAATTTCAAATCCCACGTTTAATATCATCTATGCTGTGCCTACACTGCACTCCAAGCTGGAAACAGGAATGAACCACACAGGTCTCCACCCCGAAGAGGCCTCTTTGGGCTCAAGCTCCTAGAAGGTTTTATATCTCCACATGGCTAACTCTCCGTTAGATGCTCAGACTTTTCTGCACAGAAGAGGATCTGGTCAGAGAGTCTCCGCTGTTGCTGGAACCAGCCATGGGATAGTGGCTGGAATGTTTAGACAGTGGACAGGCTCAGAAGCTCTGAGGGCGGGGTGAGAGACCAAAGGCTGAGGTGACTAACCACTGCACAGCTGCCCCGCCCTCAGCCGTCTGACTTCATATTCCTCCACCCACTCAGAACTCCAAAACTGCTCAATCAGGAGGCTCAAACTACCACTGTACTAGGCGCCCCTGGTGGGACCCTGCCTGAAGTGTATGAATTGGGGGACAGGAAGGAGAGAGACTGGAGGTGGGTTGTCAAATAAATACAAGATGACCGGTTAAATTTGAATTTCAGATAAACAGCTAATAGTTATAAGTATGTCCCATACTTATATTGAGGCAGGCAGAATCGGTCTTCTGAGGCACTGTCCTTGGGCATCTCTATTTTTCCTTCCCAGACATCCCTGCTGTGTGACTTTTCTCCCTCCCTCTCCCCTCAGTGACCAACTTCAAGTCTGGCCTCTCCCAACACCATCCCCTGCCACCCACAATTGCGTCCTGTGTCACACTCCGGAGGTCACTGACCTCCGCTAATCAGTGGGCTCCCCTCAGACTTACTGATGACCTTGGCCCAGAAAGTTCCTTGGGTCTACTTCCTCCACTGCAGCGGAGGGGTGTGTCAAAGCGCAGGTGGTCACCCCAAACTCCGAGGAATAAATCGCCTTAGGGACTGTCAGCAAGTTGCCTGCCCTGCACTCCTGACTTAGCCAGGAACCCGTTTTGCTTTCTCTGTTTGACACCCTGGGGTTTGGTGTAAGATCTCCTTGGAAGAAGAGATTCTGCTGATTAAGGAATAAATTCTAAAAGCCATTGGCCCAAATAGCCATGACGTCCCCTTCCTGGTCTGACACTGGGAGTCAATATCCCAGCCTGGACTGAGGGGCTGATGGACACCTAGGGGCTAAAGAGCTCTTTCCTTCTGGTGTCACAGGGGCACTCCATCAGAGGCCTGCTGTGAAAGGTGCTTCACTGTGGAGGTTTCAATGGGTGGGACCCCGAGGGTTCTCCCAGAGCCTTGGGTTTCCTCAGAGGGCCTTCGGGAGTTCCACAAAAGCTTATTCAATTCTCATGAATGGGGAAAATAATCTAAGACTGCAGTCCCCATTTCCAAAAAGCAGAGAGCATCCAGACACCCCATTTTTCTCAGTGGAAAGTTGACCATAAAGAAATGCTATAAATGTGAGCTTAAATTACGTTTATACTAATAAAATTCTGTATTTATTTAGATATTGGGGTTCCATTAAGCAGTTATTTGAGGAAAGCATTCTGCTGCTAAAATTAATTTTCAGAAACACTGATTTGATTAACTTGGGGGAAATCTCAGCCACCAAAGATGGGAAGCCATCTGAGAAGAAAGAAGGAAGGAGAAGAAAACATGCATTTAGTGTCTCCTGTGGGTCAAGCCCTAGGCTGGATCTTTTACGTATATTATTTCTTTAATCCTCACAGTAATTCTCTGAGATAGCTATTTTTATGCCCGTTTTACAGATAAGGAAAGAAAAGTTCAGAGAGGTTAGGTGACTGCTTCAAAGGTGCACAGCCAGTAAGTGACAGAGCCAGGATTCAAACTCAGGATTCAAAAGGGACACCAGGGCATCCCTTTTCCCAATATACGATGAGAGAGCCACCAAACAAGACTAGTTTTCTTGTGTAGTTAAAAAACTGGTTTAGAACCCAGTATCACTAGGGAATTTTCCAGATGTCTTGTCCAGCTTTTCTGGAAAAGTACACTGAATGATGGTCTGAAAGAATCACACTTAATGGATGTGGATGTTCTGCAATGTTTGATTTTTTTTTTTTCAAGTCTCATCCTACCTAATATTTTAGGGCAAATCAACGTCTCTCAGTTCTCTTAATTGGGCTAAGCCCCAAGCTATCTGGGGTGTGCTGTGGAAGGGCACATTTCTGGAACGTAAAATATTTTGCCCATGGCCTGGGTTATGCTGATGGCTCCTCCCCTTGGCCCCCAGATGCGTGGTTCCGGTCAGGCCTGGACCTACCACAGTGTATGTGGGTGTGCAGGGGAGAGTCCAACGGGACACAGCCAGAGGAACAGGGAGGAGTGGATGGGTCCTTACCCAAGTTGGGGTCATATTCGCTGATAAACCTCCTGGTCAGAAACTTCACGGTCAGGGCTGCAAGAAGCAGAAAGAAGTTGGCTTAGTATCCCCATTGTGTCTGGCTGCTGGACACCAGAGGCTGCTCCTCTCATTTTAGAGAAGACTTTTCTAGGTGCTGTAACCCCTTTGCTCTCTGGGGGAATGTGGCTGGGGAGCTGGTTTGAGAGGCTCAGATGAAACCAGACATATGGGGAACATGTCCTTCCCAGTTGCATCTTTTGGGGGTGGGGGAGGCAGCAAGAAAAGAAATGAGAGGCAAGTCTAAGGGGTGTTTATGTTTATGAAGACCCTAATTAAGGCGTCTGGACCCATCAACCCGTTACCATAGGGTCTGCCTAGTGAAACTGAAACTGAAGAGAGAGATCCCCTTCAGAGATGAGGCACAGAGATTCTGAAGTATGGGGGCATTTATCCCAGTCTTGGCTATAAGCCAAAGAGAATGGGTAATCTCTGGGAGGGATACGAACCCTCTGAGTCCCAAGCAAACACACTCTAGTCCTTAGTCCTCAAGTCTCGCCTCTAAGGCCTCCACACTCATCAGGCAAGTCTCACAGAACATAAAACCCAGGGAAGTTGTCTCCAGGTGGAATGCATTCACAAGACTGATTTTGTTCAGAACTTTAGCCACGTAAAGCCAAGGACCAGCTCACTACTATATTGGACTCTTCAAAAGAAGCACAATATTTTAAAGAAAATCCTTAAAATTCTATCCCAGGATTCCTAACAGGGTCAGTTTGCAAACTAATTATCCAGGGAACACATATTTTAACATTTAAATTCCTTCATTCATGTAGTCACTGGCTAATGTACCAGTGACAGAGCTGCGGATAACAGTTTGATTTTCTAAGGGACGAGGGGAAGTCTTTTCCGTAGGACAGAGTGATTCAGAATCCCCACTCTGAGTCAGGGGGCTGGCTTCAAAAGTGGAAAGGAGGCCCCTGGTGACTCTCAAAGAAGGAAACTCATAGCGGAGTCCATGATGGCCATTTACTAATGGCTGTAACTGGAAGACAGCCAGTGGAGGAGCCCCCTCCGCCCTCCCACCTTCAGCTGCCTGGGACTGAGAGTGGCAAAGAGGGCTGTGAACCCTTTTTCTGGAACTTTGCCTACAGTGACACCCCCACCACCTGAGCTCCAGCTGGGTGATAGCTACCAGAAGTGATGAAGGCTGTTCAGTGTTGCTAGAAATGGCCTGAGTAGAAATCCAAGAGCTTTGTTCATCAAGGCTCAGTCCAAGGCACCTGAGATTACAGTCCAATGTGTTTCCAGAAAGTCAGGAGAAGGGTCTGGCTTGAAACAAATACATTTGAAAAAAATTCACACTTTGTTCCAGAATTGCAGGGAACTGAGGTGGGGAGTGGGGAGTGGCACTCTCCCCCTGGGAAACCCCCAAAGTCAGTGCCTTTCATCACCTCCCTTCAGGGGTTTGGGGCCCCTTCACCCCTGGCCGACATCAAGAAGCAGCAAGGCTGCGAGGAAGCTAATGGGGCACGGGGCTGGGAATCAGTGCCTCACAGATCCCTCTGGGGCCAGTCACCAGGGCTGTCTGCTGGCCCGGAAGAGGGGACGGAGGGTGGTGGTACAAGGCGCGGAGGAGACCAGCAAGGGACCAGAGACACGAAAGGAGACAGCTGGGATCACAGACAAGGAGGTCACAGTCAGTGGGGAGACACAGAGGGACAGGCAGGCCGGGAACCCAAGACAGCTGAGACACGGAGGTGGTGAAAACAAAGCAAGAGGGAGAGCCAAGCAACAGAGAAACTGAGGCACAGAAGAAAATCGCGGTGTCTCAGCCAGCTCACCTGGGCGCAGAAAGCCCCTGAAGACAGTGGGAGAGCCTGCCTGCACACCCCGAGCTCCCGCTTCTGTCCACCGCTCCCCGTGTCCCCCGTCCCCGCCGAACCCCTTCCCTTCCGCCCGCACCCCACTCACCGGACTTGCCCGCCCCGCGGCGCCCCAGGATGGCCAAGTTGACCTCGAGGGGCGCGCTCTGCGGCCCGCCGCCCGCGCGGGGCTTCCCGAACACCGAGGCCATGGCGACGCTGCGGAGAGAGACGCGGGTCCCGCCTCAGGGCCCCGAGCAGCGTGCCCGCCCGTCGGGGCCTCGGGAGCGAGTGGCGGGCCGCTGGCACTCGCGGGCCCGGCGGCGTCGGCGTCCGCTTCCCGGGCCCGGCGCCCAGCGGGCGGCGTTCCCGCGGCCCCGCCAGCCCCGGCGGGGAGGAGGGGCGGGGGCGGGGGTGCCGGCGGGCGGGGCCGCCCCGAGCGCCGCCGACTCCTTGTAAGGGCCGAGGAGACCCCTGCGGGGCGCGCTCACCCTGCTCCCCGCCTGCCGCGCGCCCCACGGCTGCGCTGGGCCTCGAAGGCTGGGAGCCGTCACCGCCCGCAGCGCCCCCCAGGACCCGACGGGAAAGGGCAAGGACCGGAGAGAGGGAGGAACGGGGTAGAGGGACTGGGGGGGAAGGATGTTTCCAGCCTGGTCTGAACCTCCAGTCAGTCACTTCCCATCAGCAAGAAGATCCACCCCTCCCTTTGTCTTACCCATCGGCCCCGCCTCCTCCTCCGGGAAGCCTGCCGGGTTCAAATCCAAGCCATGTGCTTTCTCTGGATCGCAAGCCCCCTCAGCCTTGGCGCTCAACTTCCCCAACCACATTACCCTCCCCTTCGATGTGGGACCTGCAGAACCCATAAAGGACCCTGGTTTCTGGGAAAGGGGCGAGGGAAGATCTCCTTACTAAGATTTCATGGCCAACCTGGGCCCAGCTTCAAGAAACCTAACCCAACCGGGATTACGGTTTTCTCCCTGATGGGAGCTTATGAGTGGCCCAGCGTGCAAAGGGGGGCATTTATTTGTTCTAAAACTGGATGGATGAACCTGGTAGGGATCAACTGTCATTGCCCTTGAAACCCAGGGAAAAATCTGGACCTGCTGGAGAAAGGGCAAAGGACCAACATGAGGAATCTGGACATTTAGGATCTAGTGCCAGATCTTAAATGGGTGACCTTAGGCAAGTCATCTCACTTCTTTGGGCTTTGGTGACCCCATCTATGGGCTTCTCTGGTAGCTTAGTGGTAAAGAATCTGCCTGCAATGCCGGAGTCTCAGGAGACGCAGGTTAGATTCCTGGGTTGGGAAGATTCCCTGGAGGAGTGCATGGCAACCCACTCCAGTAGTCTCGCCTGGAGAATCTCAAGGACAGAGGAGCCTGGTGGGCTACAGTCCATAGGGTTGCAAAGAGTCAGACACAACCTAAATGACTCACACTCACACACACACACACACACACTCTCTCTCTCTCTCTCTCTCTCTCTCTCTCTCTCTCTCTCTCTCTCTCTCTCTCTCTCATCTATAACGCTAAAGGAAGGGGGAAATGAATCCAAAATTCCATGAGTGGTTCAGGCCCAATGGAGAGTGACCAAAATCAACCCTGAGTTCCAGGTCTAAGTACTTTATAGAACCCTGTGGGATCTTTCTTTTGAAATACACCCCAGACCAGAGTGGGGAAAGATGTGGGCATCTCAAGAGACTTCTCATTGCAACCTATCCCCCTCCAACCCCTACCCCCCTATTCTCCCACAGCTAATCTACCCACCTACGCACAGAAGAAACCAGGAAAGTCCAGGTCAGCAGATGGAGGGACTGGAGTCAGAGCCTGATGGTAATAACTTCTTTTCAACCAAGAGAGAAAATTATTTTCCAGGACAGGACATAAATAGTGACTCAGCCTAATTGTTTCTGGGAGATCATGGTAAAGCAGCTGTGTTATTAAGACTCTAAGGTGTTAGGAGGAATTTGTTTAGATTACACCCACAGGCCAGAATCGCTCACACAGCTAATGGCCTTTGAGTCTTAGAAGGAAAAAAAGTGGGAGCCAAGTTCTGGCCACATCCGTGGGCTGGCCCCGGGGAGAACAGACTTGTTCTGGGTGGGGCTATGGGGAGACTCGGTCTCACGGGAGGACTGCTGGAGAGAGGGCAAGCTGTGGACCCCCAGAGGCACAACAGGGAATAATCTTGGGCTCTGCTACTTCTCTACTTATGTGATTTGGGGGGAGTTACTTTTCTTGTCTTTAAGACTCAGACCAACTAGTAGATGGGAGCTTCAAGATAGCAGTTTCCAGCTCAGTGATTTTGTGAACTCTAACCACCTGAGCTGTCCATAATTAGAAGGGACTACTGTCTTTGGAGGAAATGAACCTCTTGACACTAAAGGCAAATGGGGGTGAGATTTCAAGGTGTTATAAGGCAGGGGTCCCCAACCTCTGGGATCTAATGCCTGATGATCTGAGGTGGAGCTGATGTCATCATAATAGAAATAAACTGCACAATAAATGTAGTACACTTGAATCATCCTGAAACCATCCCACCCCGTCTGTGGGAAAAAATTGTCTTCCACAAAACCAGTCCCTGATGCCAAAAATATTGGGGACTGCTGTTGTAAGAAGATACCACAATGGTTTGCAAGATGGGATGAGATGATCCTTAATCCCCTTCTAGTTCAGAGATTATTTGAACTGGTTGCCAGCTGGTTGTTCAGACCCTCAGCTATGACCGCTAAGTGCTCAAAGTCTGCCCCTCCTGTGAGGTTTAGGAAGAAAACAATTGCCCACCTCACAACTGCAACCACGCCCATTCTCCATCCTCAGCCTCTTCATCTGTGGGCTGCTTGTCCAGCGCCCAGAAGTGCCCACTTGGACCAGAAAGGCCCTTGGAATCATCATTTACTGTCAAACCATGGAATAAACTGGGCCTCAGTTTATTATTTTTTTTTTTAAGAATATTACTCTCTGCATGTTTTTTCTCACACATCACTATTTTCTCAACACTACCAGCAGTTCCAAAATCTATCCAAAAATACAGTCAAGGGACTTCCCTGGTGGTCCAGTGGTTAAGACTCTGCACTTCCACTGCCGGAGGCACACGTTCGATCCCTGATTGAGGAATTAGAGTGTGATATCTCGTGGCCAAAACAAAACAACCAAAAATACAGTCAAGTAATTATGGAAATTTGACACAGGAAATATGAAGTACTGGATCAGACCCATCAGGTTGAAATATAAAAATTTCAACATTTTCCATCTATGTCATTCCCTGGAGGGTAGAATTCATTGAATAGGAATATTCACTATTTGTATATGAAAATACCATCACCAAATTATTAATCTATCTTGGGGATTTTGTAAAAACCTATGAACAATGTTGAACGAAAAGGACTCTTTGAGTTAAAGGATTTGAAATACATGTGTTTGGAATGCCTATCAATGAGAAATTATCATTGATTTTCAGATGGCCTTCTTGGTCTATGTTTCAAAGACCCCAAAACTCATTCAGAATTCCCAGAGCTGCAATATAATTAAATATCTATTAGACTAAGCCAATATGTTAATAATCTCCTATAATTATTCACAATACACTGTCTGTTTTTATCCATCTGTTCCTTATTATCATCCTAAGAGATGGTTATCACACCCATTTCATAGTGGAAGAATTACAGAGACACCTCATCTTTAAAATAGGGATAATATTAAGTATTAGATTAGATAACATGAGAATGTTCCACGCAGAGCTTGGCCCATAGCCCCAAACAGCAAATGATAGTTTCCTGAACTCACCCAGACACAAATAGCTTACACTTCTTACCCAACTACCAAGAAGTCAAAACTATCTAATGACCAGAAGTTTGGGCACTTTAGGTTAAGAGAGAGGTGATTCTACTAGAATCAGTATCCCACCCCTCCTTATCACCACTTCCCCACCTTTGAGGCTCTTATAAGGGGTCCTCAGGCACTCAAAATGCAGAGGATTTGGCTCCTCGCCCAGCAATGGGCTCGACAGATGCTCAGTAGATGTCTCCAGAGTGCATGAGTCCCATCTAGACAGGTCTGAACAGGTAGGACTAAGTCTTGCCCTTGCTACCCAGCCCACCCCTAGAAGCCATTCCATATATAAAGCTAACGTTTTTGGCTCCCTTTGAGATGTCACTGCATTCCCTGGAGGCACAATATGATAACCTCTTCTGTGATTTTTCAATTATAAAGTCAGATGTGAAAACTGAACAAAACCTTAGAAGTCAGATACAAGCTCCACTTTACAGACAAAGAACCAAGGCCTGGACAACTTGGGTAGCTTTTTCAAGTCAGAGATAATACCAGTATCAAAACCCAGCAGGAATCCTGACTCCTAGTACAGTGCTCTTCTTCAAGTACAAGCAAGCACATCACTACCCTGTGTGCAGAAACATCACTATGGTGGCAAAGGCCAGGAGTCACTCATCAGGCAGGAAGGCCATGAGGTCACAATTGGAAAAGACTTTAGTCTCATACGGTTCAACCCCTTCATTTATAGTGGAGGATCAAAAGGAATTGCCCAGCACAGGAAGAGCTGAGCCCAGTCCTCCACCAGCCTGCAGGATCTCCTAGGTCAGGGGTTGTGTCTTCTCCACCAGACTGGGGACTCCTCCTCAGGTTAGGGCCCAGTCACTGCAGGGAGAGATAAACAAGGCAGGGTGTGCTCTGGAAAAGCTCAGAGTCTGACACAGAGCCCCACTGCTTGCTCCCACCCCCAACCTCACAAAGTAGAGAGGGAGGTTGGTGTGGGGTCGCACAGGGCCTGGGAATTCCGTGGGCTGTCCACAGCCATGACAGCTCCTTGTCCTCTCCAAGTCCCAGAGGGACATTTGTCCGGGTGGAGGAAACTCTTACCAGCTGCAGAAAACACCCCACTGGGGCCTCGGGCACAGAGCCAGAGTGCAGATCCTGGATCTAGTCTAAGAATCAAGACCCCCACCTTGGGTGGCCTCCTCCTCACTTCCCTTCCTGGCTGTAAGGGTGGGGGTTGGGTGTGTGTGCTAGTGCCCAACTCGCTGGACTTGTGGGAAAACTGGGCTTGCACGCAAACTTCAGCCTGGAGGGGCTTACGCTCTCAGGAGAGGTACAAGCGGGGTTCTGCCTGTCTGCCAGTTACTAGGTGCCTGGAATCAGACATTTGGGGAGGGAACTGTGGCCCTTTGTTTGAGCCTGGCAGGAGGTAGCAGTTACCCTTCCCAAAGACAAGCCTACTGCAGATGAGGAGGGGCAGTGGGGCCAGAGCCTGGAGTCAAGTGGACGGGCTTCAATCCATCCCACATCTTCAATCATAACCAAGGAAAGGCCCATTCCATCTCTAGGCCTCCCTTTCCTCATCCATGAAATGGGAACAGAGACATTCTTCCTGTCCTGGAGGCCACCAGCAAGGTCAGAGTCAGGCCTGGGCACTGCAGAGCCCACTTTCCTTCAAGAGGGGGACTGTCATGCCTATAGCCAACATCTAGCCCCAGGGAAGGAGAAAAGCTGACAAAGGGCCTGGTATAGTATCCATGGGGACTCTGGCCCACCCCTTCTATCTCCTCCTCCTCTTCCTGTCAGGTCTCTGGGGCAGAGAGTCTTGGCTATTTCTGGCTGCTGCCTCCAGGCTTCAGGCTTCCCAGGCTCACACAAGTGGTCCCCACACCCCAGCCCTGCTTTGATGGGGTGAACTGGGCTGAGAGTTCCCTGGCAAGAAAGGCACACTCGTGTTGGATCTTTAGATTGATACGTAAGGGTCTATGCATGCGTGTGTCTTGGGGGGAGGGAAGTTCCCCAGCTCCCCTCCCAAGTACAGCTTTATCACTGTGAGCCACTGAGCCACTCCATCCTCCTGAAGACCTGCAGTTGAAAATCTCCTGAGGAGAAGATACATCCTACACGGGGCTGGGCCTCAGTTAACCTACTTGTAGCACAAAGTAGCAGAGAAGTTAACCACTAAGCTCCCTCGGGCTGACATTTTAGAATCCAGAGTCTGAGCTGGTAACCCAGGAAAGTTCCAGGCAAGATGGATAGCAGGAGGCCTGGGGCTCTCTGCTACCAGCTACGCAACCCTGGGCAATTCCCTTTCTGAAGTTTTCCTGGTGGCTCAGGTAGTAAAGAATCTGCCTGCAATGCAGGAGACCCAAGTTGGATACTTGGGACAGGGAGATCCCTTTCAGAAGGGAATGGCAACCCACTCCAGTATTCTTGCCTGGAGAATTCCATGAACAGAGGAGCCTGGTGGGCTATAGTCCAGGCTGTTGCAAAGGCTTGTTGAAAGCAACTAACACTTTCACTTTCACACTGTAAATGAAGGGGTTGAATCATAGGAGACCGAAATTCCTTCCGACTGTGACCTCCTGGCACAAAGTGATTGCCCAGCATTTGTAGCACAGAGAGGACAGAGAACACAACGGTTAGGGATGTGGGTTCTGGGATCACACTGGGTGCACTCCAGTCCTAGCTGTGCTGCTCTCTGGCCACGTCACCTCGGCCAGGTGAGCAAACCTCTTGGTGACTCTGTCTCCTCATCTATGAGTTTAATAATATTTGACTCATGCATGCTGTAAGCAAAAAATGGATGACATCTATCAACTGAGGGAAAATAACAGTATCTACTCGTCAGATTGTTGTAAGGATTATGGAAGTTAAAGTGCTCATGGAAAGGCCTGCAGTGCAGTTTAAGGCTTCACTTAAACAGAAGCAGCCTGTCTCCTTCCCATCCACAGACATAGAGTCCCCTTAGCAGTGCCACTTTTCTTTCCCCCAAGATCTGAGCTATACAGCAATGGACGAGCAGGGAGCACCCAGTGGGGAAGAGACATCAGCTTCCCATTCCCATCCCCAATCAGAGACTACTCCCACACTCAAGGGACTTACTGAACGTTCACCTGTTACCCATCCATTTTACAGAGTAGGAAATCAAGGCTCAAAAAGAAACTGGACTAGCCGGATTCAGAGGCAGAGGCCCAAGGCAAAGGAGAATCTGCCCTGGACCCCAGCCTGGCCCTGGACAGACTCTACCTCTGTCTGTCCGTCTGGCACCCAAGTACCCCTGCCTCACCAACCAAGGGGTGGGCCAGGTATCAACCTCGTCCTTGCACTTTCCCCGCTGAATGACCTTGAAAAGCCATATAAATTCTCCGACCATTCTGAACACTTTAGATATTGTCCAAATACCGTGCAATAGGTGTTAATTATTGGCCCCATTTTGAGGAAGCAGAGGGTCAGAGTTAGGGTATCTGCACAAGGGGTTACAGCTGATTTAGTGCAGGTTAAATGGGATATCTTTGTAAACTGTCTTCACGGTGCTCTAAGGCCCGTAGGTGCCCACTATATGGTCACTATTATTATTATTATTTATTACATGGAAGTGAGTGCCCCGGCAGGTGTCCAGATGCCCTCCGGGCCCTCGGCCATCCAGCCTGCTGGCCACCACATCACATGAGCCCTACTATCTTTAGCCAGGGAGATATTTATATCTCCCGGGGGAAGTTTCTGTCGCTGCGGGGGGAGCCCCAGTGTGCGTGGCCGCTGCGTCCAGGCCCCCAGAGGCAGCCTCTGCCCCTCGAGCCCGCCATGCCGCAGGGCCCAGAGACCCCGGTGCAGGTGTGGGTGGGCAGCCAACTCTTCCAGGTAGACCGGGCCCTGCTAGTGGAGCACTGCGGCTTCTTCCGCGGCCTCTTCCGCTCGGGCATGCGGGAGGCGCGCGCTGCCGAGGTGCACCTGGGCGCGCTGAGCCCGGACGGCTTCCGCACCACGCTGCGGGTGCTGCGCGGAGAGCGTCCAGCGCTGGCGGCTGCCGACGAGCTGCTGCAGGCCGTGGAGTGCGCCGCCTTCCTGCAGGTGCCGGCGCTGGCGCGCTTCCTAGAGCACAGCCTCACGTCGGAGAACTGCACGCTGCTGTGCGACGCGGCCGCAGCCTTCGGCCTGCACGACGTCTTCCACAGCGCCGCGCTCTTCATCCGCGACGGCGCCCGCGAGCTGGCGGCCGAGCTGGCGCTGCCCGAGGCCCGCGCCTACGTGGCGGCCCTGCGGCCCAGCAGCTACGTGGCCGTGAGCACACATGCGCCGGCGCCCGGCTTCCTGGAGGACCCTTCGCGCACCATGTGCTACCTGGATGAGGAGGAGGACACCTGGCGGACGCTGGCCGCGCTGCCCCTGGAGGCCAGCACGCTCCTGGCCGGCGTGGCCACGCTGGGCAACAAGCTCTACATTGTGGGGGGTGTGCGGGGCCCCAACAAGGAGGTGGTGGACCTGGGCTTCTGCTACGACCCCGACGGCGGAACGTGGCGCGAGTTCCCCAGCCCCCACCAGCCGCGCTACGACACGGCGCTGGCCGGCTTCGAGGGCCACCTCTACGCCATCGGGGGGGAGTTCCAGAGGACAGCTATGAGCTCAGTGGAGCGCTACGACCCGGCCTCGGGCTGCTGGAGCTTCATGGCCGACTTGCCGCAGCCAGCTGCCGGCGTACCCTGCGCACATGCCCGCGGCCGCCTCTTCGTGTGTCTGTGGCAGCCGGCAGACACGACGGCCGTAGTGGAGTACGCTGTGCGGGCTGATGAGTGGCTGCCCGTGGCCGAGCTGCGGCGCCCGCAGAGCTACGGCCACTGCATGGTGGCCCACCGCGACAGCCTCTACGTGGTGCGTAACGGACCTAAGGATGACTTCCTGCACTGCGCCATCGACTGCCTCAACCTAGCCACGGGCCAGTGGACAGCGCTGCCCGGTCAGTTTGTCAACAGCAAAGGCGCGCTCTTCACTGCCGTGGTGCGCGGCGACACCGTCTATACAGTCAACCGCGTGTTCACCCTGCTCTATGCCATTGAGGGCGGCTCCTGGCGGTTGCTTAGGGAGAAGGCCGGTTTCCCACGGCCCGGTTCCTTGCAGACCTTTCTTCTGAGGCTGCCTCCCGGTGCCCGGGGGCCTGTGGCCTCGACAACGCCAGAACTGTGATCCTTAGGCTGGACTCTTCGGACTAAATGCCCAGAGCCTTCTGTGAGCTATGGCTGAGTCTATGAGAGTGACCTTAGGAGCTGCCGGAAACTTCAGGCCCTGGTTGAGATGTCCAGGGTCTTGTGACTTCTGGTTGTGTGAAGGTATCCAAGAATCTCAGGAAGCGTCGACTCGGGATCTCAACCCTCAAATTACTTGGGCTCTCTTGAGAGCTGGTGGGTCACAACGTCCGTGGAAGGGATGGGGGATAGGATTTCAATAATCCAGGCTTGTGTGTGAAAGGGCCAGTAATTGAGGACCGGCTGGGAGTGGGTTAAGTGATGTTAATGAAACTGCCAGTCAAGTAAGAATTAGGCACATTGCGCCTAATGTGACTGTAGTTACCAGACAGGGGTTCAAAAGCTTAGAGTCTAGCCCAGAACAACAGAGTGTTTACATGCACTTGTCTTGATCCACAGAGGGCTGAAGGCAACTTAGAAAAACAAACAAGAAACAAACCCTGCAATATAATAAACAAAGTACTGAAGCAATCAGGACAAAGGGAAAATAGGGAGAGGGAAAATATGTTATTCCAGGCAGGAGGGTAGTAAACAAACTGTATTAAGACGGACAGGATAATTAGCTGCTAAAGGGGGAGATTCAGAAGAGGAGAGGCAGGGAAAGCTGGGCAGATGGGAAGAGTCTGTGAGCCCTGCCTTTGAGGCAGAGCAGCTGTAGATGGAGGCCTCTGGGGAGGCATCGAGGCTGGCCTGGCCTGTGGAGAGACAGACTGAACAGCACCTGGAGTGAGACCTGTGAGGGAGAACGGGATCCCGGCACCATTTAATGGGATGTGGGCCCACAGGGGAGAGCCCAGTCGGAGGTCTCTTGCCCACTGCCTTTTTTGTCATCACCCCAGGGGCGGTGGACTGTTAATTTTCATGACTTTAGGTTACTTAAAGTATGAGCCCAATTTAGAGCAGGTCTGATGGTGGCTCTGCTGGTAAAGAATCCGCCTGCCAATGCAGGAGACACGGGTTTGATCCCTGGGCCAGGAAGATCCCCTGGAGAAGGAAATGGTAACCCACTCCAGTATTCTTGCTTGGGAAATCCCATGGACAGAGGAGCCTGGTGAGCTACAGTCCATAGGGTTGCAGAAGAGTCAGATAGGACTTAGTAAATAAACAAACGGCCTCCACTGCTGCCATTCCCTGAACCTGGAATGCCTCTCTCTCTCTCTGTTGCCTCTGTACCTACCTCCTCTGTGCAGGGATGGCTGTTCCCAGCCTTGACTGCCTGCATTGCTCATTGCACCCCTGGCTGACATCATTGTCTGTGTCTGTATGCGCACATTCGTGCAGCTGTGCACGTATGCAGATAGCAAGAACACAGATCTTACTGTGCTGTCAGCTGAGCCAGGGCACTTTCCTACCTGCAGAATCAAAGGATGAGTTCCTACAAATGCACATATCTATAAAACAGAAGCAGGCTCACAGACATAAAGAAGGGCTTGGGGTTGCCAAGGAAGAGGAGGGTTTGGGAGGGAAGGATTGAAAGTCTGGGTTTAGTAGATACAATCTATTATATACAAAATGGATAAGCAACAAGGTCCTACTTACATATAGCACAGAGGATTAAAAGCAATATCCTGTGATAAACCATAATGGAAATATATATATATATAGACATATATATATGAGTCACTTTGCTGTACACCAGAAATTAACACAATATTGTAAATAGTTCAATAAAATTTTTTTAAAAAAAGAAAGAAAAACACGAGGTCCTAAAAGACCCCAGGCTATAGCGACTGCTAGTTAGGGATCTGGTGCTGACCTCTGGTGTTAGGACTCTTATCTCTCCTTTAGCATACCCCTACGCTGGTCTCTGGTCAGATGCCCAGCTCAGTCGCCCAGCTGCTCCATGCCCCTGGGCAGACTTCTTTGAGTGGTCCTAAATGGTCTCCATCCTCCAAGATGCAAGGCCTGTGGGAAATCCTGGCCTCGTCACAAATGGCGAGTAACAGCATCAGCCAGATACCTCCTGGGCATGGAGCCTAGTGTCTGGATTGCCCCTTGCTGCCTTTCCCCTGAACTATGTCCCAAACCCTGGAGAACGTGGACCTAGAAGCCTGGGACCTTTCAGGCCTGGATTAACCTAATCTGATGAGTCACAATAATAAATCCTGACTTTTCCATCCTGTGAATGATGTGCAGAGTACTTTCTCATCTGTCTTCCCATTCTAGCCCTGCCTCAGCCTGAGAGTTGTGTACCTTCTCCCAGTTGATGAGATATGTGAGGTTCAGTGACCAAGTGGCTGGCCCACGCCACAGAGCCCATCACTTTTTTGTTCTATCGAAGTGTCATTTTATTCACATGTCAAATCTAACTCATTAAGAAGGGAACCAAAAAATAGTAAGGCTTGTTCAGTGGTCCATTTGAGAGGCAAAAGGTCTGTATATTTTGTTGGAAAAGACACACCAAAATAAGTTTGCTAAAGTAGAGGTGAAGCTGGTTAATATCTTATAGGGAATAATGCCATAAATTTTGTGGTTCTCTACTGGGCTAAATTCCTTTTCATATTCACGTATATGCACATACATACTTGTATGTGGAGCTACAAGTTAGCATATAACTCTACAAAGTCAGGACCCTAATCAGTAGTAAATTGTTGGGACTTTTCCAGTGGCCCAGTGGTTAAGAATCTGCCTTGCAATACTGGGGACACAGGTTTGACCCCTGGTCAGGGAACTAGGGTCCCACATGCTGCAGAGCACCTAAACCTGCACTGCAACGAAAAATCCCATGTGACACAACTAAGACCTGATGCAGCCAAATAAATAGTTTTTTAAAACAGTAAATTGTAGAACAAAGGTACAGTCTCTTGCCAAGTCACTTCAGTCATGTCCGAATCTTTGCAACCCTGTGGACCATACGTCGCCTACCAGGCTCCTCTGTCCTTGGATTCTCCGGGCAAGAATACTGGAGTGGATTGCCATGCCCTCCTCCAGAGGATCTTCCCAACCCAGGAAGAATTAAATAACTCTGAGTGCTTCAACCCTGCCCCAGAACGACACTGAAAGGACACACAGTCCTCCTTTTGCCTATTTCCAAGTTACGGATAATTTTTCTTAAAGCGCAGAACACTCTCCTCCTTGCTCACTCCTCCTGACTGATGCTGAACACACTTCCAGTCTCCAGGCCCACCAGCTCCTCGGCTCTCTCAGCCCGCAGACCTTCGTCAGCTTCTGCAGCCAACCACATGAACCAGCCCAGACCGGCCTGCTGGCTCCAGGGTTCAGTTGTCCGTTGGTCCCGAGCAGCCCTTACTGAGATGCCTTTTGTGTGTAATAATAACACAGTATTCACAGAGAGTTTTCCCACAGTAGACTTATTTAAGCTTTGCAAGAATTTTAAGTGGTAGGCAGCTGGGCAACATCCGCACTCCCTTCTTAAAGATAAAGTTAAAAAAACAACAAACAAACAAACCCAAACACCTAAAGGTCACAGTGACCAGAAGAGGCCTGAGTAGGAAGTAGCAGATCCTGGCTTTGACCCCAGGGCCATGTGCTGTTTTCTGTTGCTGCCTCCCCTCCCTGTTCCACTGACATACTGGGATGGACAGAGTGGTTCTGCCACTATCAATTACACTCCCCTCCCTGTTACCCGTCTTACTGCACCTCTTCTCTAGGGGTTCATCTGCCCCCCTGGATTCAGCCCTTTCTCTCTAACCCCTGAGATAGGAAAATTAACTGTCCTGGGTTCTCTTGCCTTAGGATCTACCTGGGAGGTGAATGGCCCCCTTCAAAAGGGTGTTAATTAATTAACGAAAGGGTGTTAATGACTGATGAAGACCTGGGGGCGGGCATCGACACATTGACAGATACTCCCTCAGCGTGGGGCGGTTTTAATAATCCAGCCCACCTGCTCTTCTGGCCTCACAGGTCAGGCTCCATCATTTCTTCATACAGCCTGCGCCCTTGGCAAAGATGGTTATCATGTGTGGTTTGCAGAAAGCGGAAGTCTGGGAGGAGATGGGGTAGGGGATCCTGACAGAACTTCGGCTTTCACGCAGAGTCACACAGTCAGTAAAGTGGAAGAGCATGGACCTGTGACCAGGATTTGGGATTCTCCACCTCTCATGCCCTGGCATCCAAACTGCATGTAGGTGCCTGGGGGAGCAGGCTAGGTGCAGGAAGGCAAGTTACAGAGATATTGGGGGCCCAGAAGGCTGAGTTTGAAATCTCTCTGTGCCCGCCCAGAGGGACACTCTAAGAAGTTTTGTCCTTCCAGAGAGATCTACACACACACAAACGCACGCACACACGCACGCACACACACACACACACACACACACACACACAGCTTGATTCAGTAAGGTGCATTTCCCTGAACTTCCATGAGAGCCCTGTAGCCCCATTCGCTGGAGCTCCCTCCTGTCTTCTGTAAACTTTCTCCCTGACCCTGATGCTGGATGCCCTGCACCGCAAGTGTTCCTCTCCCTGGGAATTTTCTGGTTTGCTTACATAGCCTGCCTGACAGAGGCAAGAGGACTCACCAGCCTTTCCCACACTCCATCCAGGGCCGATTTCATCCTTCACCTACTGAAGCTGAGCTCCATGAGGACAGAGATTCGTGTCTGTTTGTTCACTGCTGTATCACCAGGACAGTGAATAGAACATAGTAGGGGCTTAATAAATACTGATATTGAATGAATGAATGGTGCTCAATGGATATCAAAAGAATAAATGAATCTATCACATGGAAAACCCACAGAGAGAGGCTGTCAGATTTCAGAGGAGAGGGGTATCATTTCTGGCAGGGGGTAGCGTGGGCAGGTGACGAGGGGAGACCTTCATGATGAGGTGATGCGCTGTGGGGTGCACAGCACACCGTGGGAAGAGTGGGATCTGAAAACGGCAGCAGCCCAGAGGCTCGTGGAGGGGAGGTGAAGGGAATGAAAGTGCTAATCATCCTGTGAAGAATTGCTCCTCTTGGCGGTGGAATACACACAGGGCTGGTCTGTTTATTTTCCTTTGGCCCCAAGCAGCTGGACCTCTTTTTCATCCTAATTGCTTTGCTTCAAGTTGCTGTCACTTCCCAGGAACAGTGGCAAGTTAACTGTGCTGGTGGGAGAACAGCTGTAGGCAGACAGGCTATGTCTGAGCAGGCTCATTGTGGGCGTGGGTCTGCCCGAGCTGGAATGGTGATTCTCTCTCTGGCATCTTAGCAATTAGCAAAAGGTGAAGAGGTCTTTCTCTCAGGTTGCAGGGTCTTAGAACAGTGAGGAAAGGGAAGTTGGCAAAGGCAGGGCACATAGCTTGTGTGGACACACGCAGCAATGCAGTGGACCACTCTGACCCCCATCTCTAGAATCTTCTTCCCGTCACACCGTGCTGCATCTCTTGTGTTGCCTGCCAGGACACCCATGAGGGAGGTCTCCAAAATGACCCATCCGGTCTGCCCTCCCTGATTCCGGACCTCCATGCTCACTTTTCCAGGAAATATAACCCTCTTGTGTCACATTGTTTTAGCACTCTGCTTTATTCAGCAGATAGAGACAAAGGGCTTGATCTGTAATGGTGGTATCTGAGCACCTGGGCCCTTCACATTACATGCACACACACACATGATTTTGACAACTCTAAGGGTGGCCTTATGACACTGGCCCACTATGCTTTTTCTCTCAAGTGAAATATTTTCATTCTAACTGGGGCCTTCTGTGGATAGTCCTAGCTCCATAGTCCTGATTAGCAGAGGAAATTTCAGGGGCTCAAAGAGGGAGTGAGCATTGCCCTGGGGTGGAGACAAGAGGCTGAGGCTCTGCAGAGGGCCAGCTGTGCCCGGAGCAGGCAGCTGGTTTCAAGGTCAAGGCCCAGCTCTGCTTTCTGACCACGGTAAAGTTCCTTAACCTTTCTGATATTAAGATGTCTCAACTCTAAACAGGGAGGATAATTCCTTCCCTGGAGGGTGGTTATGAGAGTAGAATGAGGACCTGGAAGCCAGCACAGGTTATGCTCACCATCCGTGTTCCTTTCTCCTCCCTCCCCTTCTCCACTGAGACCCTCTCTGTGAGGCAGGCCAGGGGCGGGATGAACACAGTCCTATGGTCCAGCCGTGTATCCCTCGGCGAGGAGGCTGCATGGCAGCGTGGGTAAGCATCGGCTTCAGCATCAGTCAGCTGTGTCATCCATATGCAAGCTCCATCTATTCATAAAATGTCGAGGATAATGAGGTTCATTGTACCCAGAGCTGTTGTGCAAGTAGATCCTGTGAAGCACCTGTATCTCTCCCAGGAGGGAGGGAGGTTGGAGTCTGGGTGCGAAGAGCTTTGAATGCCAGGCTGAGATTGTGGGTCTCATTCTGTAGGAAGAGGGAGCCACAGCATGTGTTTGGGGTGATGAATATGGAAAATGGATGCCATGCTTCTCAAATTCCAAGAGCAAGCCCCTCAGCTGGCCCACCTGCCCTTCAGAGCCACTCTCCCCTCTCCTGTCCCTTGCCCTGGGAGGGTGCCCATTGTGTTGCATTACTGGTCCCCTTGACTCTGACTTCAATGGGGACAGCAGCAGCAGGTGAGGGGCAGAGGAGAGCAGGAGTCTGGGGACTTCATTGCAGGCTGCCTCCCTGCCCAGCTGCTTTGCACCTACTTCTTTCCTCCACTGACCACAGTCACAGCTCCTGTTGGGTGGCCCGTCCCTTGCAGCACTGTCAGTTTCTTGGTTGTGGTGGCCACCTCTCCCCTCCCCCTGCAGGCCTGGGAAAGGCAAGAGCCCCACTGGCGCTAGCCCTGCACCAGCCCCATAGCAGTAACCTCTGTCCTTGGTAAACAGCCTCTTCACTCAAGTCTCCTCTAGTGACCTGATTTGACTTGCCATCTCTTTCCTGCCAAGATGCATGCCCTGTCCCCTCTGGCACTCATCTCTCTGGGCATCGGTCATCAAGTGCCTTGGTTTGCAACAGCAAAGGATACAGGCTTACCTCGTGCTATTGTGCTTTGCTTTATCGTGCTTTGCCAATGTTGCATTTTTTTACAAATTGAAGGTCTGTGGCAGCCCTGCACTGAGCAAGTGTTGCTGCCATTTTTATATTTTAAAATTTAGTTTGTTGACTTATATTTTGGCTGTGGTGGGTCTCTGTTGCTGCGCCCAGGCTTTCTCTAGTTGCGGTGCATTGGCTTCTTGTTGCAGTGGCTTCTTTTTGCAGAGCACAGGCTCTGGTGCACAGGCTTCAGTAGCTGCAGCACTCAGAATCAGTAGTTGCAGCTTGCAGGCTCAGTAGCTATGGTACATGGGCTTAGTGGCATGTGGGACCGGGCCTGGACCAGGGATTGAAGCAGTGTCCCTTATACTGCAAGGCAGATTCTCAACCACTGGACCACCAGGGAAGCCCTGGCCCAATTTTTCCAACAAGCACTTGCTCACTTTGTTTGGTAATTTTGCAGTATTTCAAACATTTTCATTGTTACTTTATTTGTTATGGTGATCAGATGTTACTGTTGTAATTGTTTGGGGGCGCCTTGAGCTGCACCCATTAAAGATGGTGAACTTTATAAATTGTTGAAATGACAAGAAAATATTTAGACTGTTACATAAACTTAGTTGGTAAAGCAATGGCAGGGTTTGAGAGGACTGACTCCAGTTTTGAAAGATGTTCTATTGTGGGTGAAATGCTGTCAAAGAGCTCTGCATACAACAGACAAGTCATTCATAAAAGGAAGTCAATCAATGTGGAAACTTCATTGTTGCATTATTTTAAGAAATTTGCCCAGCCTCCCTAACATTCAGCCACCACCACCCTGATCAATTAGCAGCCATCAACAAGAGGCAAGGCCTCTACCACCGCAGAAAAAAAGATTATGACTCACTGAAGGCTTAGAAGATGGTTAGCATTTTTCAGCAACAAAATCTTTTAAAATTAAGGTCGCTATACTGTTTTTTTTTTTTTTAAGTGATCCAACAGATGTTGGCAATTTGATCTCTGGTTCCTCTGCCTTTTCTAAATCCAGCTTGAACATCTGGAAGTTCATGGCTCATGTACTGTTGAAGCCTGGCTTGGAGAATTTTGAGCATTACTTTGCTAGCGTGTGAGATGAGTGCAATTGTATGGTAGTTTGAACATTCTTTGGCATTACCTTTCTTTGGAATTGGGATGAAAACTGACCTTTTCCAGTCCTGTGGCCACTGCTGAGCTTTCCAAATTTGCTGGCATATTGAGTGCAGCACTTTCACAGCATCATCTTTTAGGGTTTGAAAGAGCTCAAATGGAATTCCATCACCTCCACTAGCTTGTTCATAGTGATGCTTCCTAAGGCCCACTTGACTTCGCATTTCAGGATATCTGGCTCTAGGTGAGTGATCACACCATCATGATTATCTGGGTCATGAAGATCTTTTTTGTATAGATCTTCTGCGTATTCTTGCCACCTCTTCTTAATATCTTCTGCTTCTGTTAGGTCCAGACCATTTATGTCATTTATTGTGCCCATCTTTGCATGAAATGTTCCCTTGGTATCTCTAATTTTCTTGAAGAGATCGCTAGTCTTTCCCATTCTATTGTTTTCCTCTATTTCTTTGCATTGATCACTAAGGAAGGCTTTCTTATCTCTCCTTGCTATTCTCCGGAACTCTGCATTCAAATGGGTATATCTTTCCTTTTCTCCTTTGCCTTTAGCTTTATTTTGCTTTATTTATTTAAAACTTCTGCTTTATTGACTATACCAAAGCCTTTGACTGTGTGGGTCACAACAAACTGTGGAAAATTCTTCAAGAGATGGGAATACCAGACCACCTGACCTGCCTCCTGAGAAATCTGTATGCAGGTCAAGAAGCAACAGTTAGAACTGTACATGGAACAACAGACTGGTTCCAAATCGGGAAAGGAGTACATCAAGGCTGTATATTGTCACCCTGCTTATTTAACTTATATGCAGAGTACATCATGCAAAATGCAGGGCTGGGTAAAGCACAACTGGAATCAAGATTGCTGGGAGAAATATTAATAACCTCAGATATGCAGATGACACCACCCTTATGGCAGAAAGTAAAGAAGAACTAAAGAACCTCTTGATAAAAGTGAAAGAGGAGAGTGAAAAAGCTGTCTTAAAACTCAACATTCAAAAACCGAAGATCATGGCATCTGGTCCCCTCACTTCATGGCAAAAAGATGGGAAACAATGGAAATAGTGAGAGACTTTATTTTGCGGGGCTCCAAAATCACTGCAGATGGTGACTGCAGCCATGAAATTAAAAGATGCTTGCTCCTTGGAAGGAAAGCTATGATCACCTAGACAGCATATTAAAAAGCAGAGACATTACTTTGCCAACAAAGGTCCATCTAGTCAAAGCTATGGTTCTTCCAATAGTCACATATGAATGTGAGAGTTGGACTATAAAGAAAGCTGAGCACCAAAGAATTGATGCTTTTGAACGGTGGTGTTGGAGAAGACTCTTGAGAGTCCCTTGGACTTCAAGGAGATCCAACCAGTCCATCCTAAAGGAAATCAGTCCTGATATTGGGAAAGATTGAAGGTGGGAGAAGAAGGGGATGATGGAGGATGAGATGGTTGGATGGCATCACTGACTCAACGGACATGAGTTTGAGTAAGCTCCGGAAGTTGGTGATGGACAGAGAGGCCTGGTGTGCTGCAGTCCATGGGGTTGCAAAGGGTCAGACATGATTGAGAGACTGAACTGAACTGATACTGTTTTTAAGATATTACACGAATGCACACTTTATAGTGTATGTGTGCTTGCTTAATCACTCAATCATGTCCAACTCTGCGACCCTATCAATAGTAGCCCACCAGCCTCCTCTGTTTATGGGATTTTCCAGACAAGAATACTGGAGTGGGCTCACCACTATTATTCAAAATAGTTTTGGAAATCCTAGCTACAGCAATCAGAGAAGAAAAATAAATAAAAGGAATCCAGATCGGAAAAGAAGAAGAAAAGCTCTCACTGTTTGCAGATGACATGATAATATGTATAGAAAGCCCTAAAGATACTATCAGAAAATTACTAGAGCTAATCAGTGAATTTAGCAAAATTACAGGATACAAAATCAATACACAGAAATTACTTGCATTCCTATATACTAACAATGAAAAATCAGAAAAGATAATTAAGGAATCAATCCCATTCACCACTGCAACAAAAAGAATAAAATATATAGGAACAAACCTACCTAAGGAGACAAAAGAACTATATACAGAAAATTATCAGACACTAATGAAAGAACTCAAAGATAACATAAACAGATGGAGAGATATTCCATGTTCCTGGGTAGGAAGAATCAATATTGCGAAAATGACTATACTTCCAAATGCAATCTACAGATTCAATGTGATCCCTATCAAATTACCAATGGCATTTTTCATAGAACTAGAACAAAAAATTTCACAACTCATATGGAAAAACAAAAGACCCCAAATAGCTAAAGGAGCCTTGAGAATGAAGAATGGAGCTGAAGGAATCAACCTTCTTGACTTCAGATTATACTACAAAGCTACAGCCATTAAGACAGTATGGTACTGGCACAAAAACAGAAATATAGACCAATGGAACAAGATAGAATGCCCACAGATAAACCCACACACCTATTCATATCTTACTTTTGACAAAGGAGGCAAGAATATACAATGGGGCAAAGACAGCTTATTCAATAAGTGGTGCTGGGAAAACTGGACAGCTACATGTAAAAGAATGAAATTAGAACAATTCCTAACACCATACACAAAGATAAACTCAAAATGGATTACAGACCTACATGTAAGGCCAGAAACTATAAAACTTCTAAGAGGAGAACATAGAATGCTCAATGACATAAATCAAGACAAGATTCTCTATGACCCACCTCCTAGAGTAATGGAAATAAAAACAAAAGTAAACAAGTGGGACCTAATTAAACTTAAAAGCTTTTGCACAGCAAAGGAAACCATAATCAAGATGAAAAGACAACCCTCAAAATAATAGCAAATTAAACAACTGACAAAGGATTAATTTCCAAAATATACAAGGAGCTCATACAACTCAATAACAGAAAAACAAACAACCCAATCAAAAAGTGGGAAAAATATCTAAACAGACATTTCTCCAAAGAAGACATACAGATGGCTAACAAACACATGAAAAGATGCTCAACATCACTCATTATTAAAGAAATGCAAATCAAAACTACAATGAGACCATCATCAAAAAGTCTACAAATAATAAATGCTAGAGAGGGTGTGGAGAAAAGGGAATGCTCTTGCACTGTTGGTGGGAATGTAAATTGATACAGCCACTATGGAAGGTGGTGTGGAGATTGCTTTAAAAACCAGGAATAAAACCACCATATGACCCAGCAATCCCACTCCTAGGTATATACCCTGAGGAAACCAAAACTGAAAAAGACACGTATATCCCAATGTTCATTGCAGCACTATTTACAATAGCTAGAACGTGGAAGTAACCTAGATGTCCATTGACAGGTGAATGGATAGAGAATTTGTGGTACATATACACAATGGAGTTTAACTCAGCCATAAAAAGGAATGCATCTGAGTCAGTTCTGATGAGGTGGATGAACCTAGAGCCTATTATAGAGTGAAGTAAGTCAGAAAGAGAAAGATAAATATCATATACTAAAGCATATATATGGAATCTAGAAATATGGTACTGAAGAATTTATTTTCAGGGCAGCAATGGAGAAACAGACATGGAGAATGGACTTAGGCACGCAGGGAGAGGGGAGGAGAGGGTGAGATGTATGGAGAGACTAACATGGAAGCTTACACTACCATATGTAAAATAGCCAATGGGAATTTGCTGTGTGTCTGAAGGAACTCAAACAGGGGCTCTGTATCAACCTGGAGGAGTGGGATGGGGAGGGAGATAGGAGGGAGGTTCAAGAGGGAGGGAACCTATGGCTGATACATGTTGAGGTTTGACAGAAAACAAAATTCTGTAAAGCAATTATCCTTCAATTAAAGAATAAATAAAATAAATTAACTAATTTAAAAAAAAATACTGAGTGGGTTGCCATGCCTTCCTCCGGGGGATCTTGCCACCCAGGAAGCCCTTTATAGTGTATAGAATAAATGTAAACATAACTTTTACACTGGGAACCAAAAAATTCATGTGACTCACGTTATTGTGATATTTGCTTTATTGTAGTGCCCTGGAACAAAACCTGCAATATCTCCAAGATATGCCTGGACTGGAAAATGTCCATCTCACTATCTTGGTCTGATTACACAGTGATGGGAACCAGAGAAACATCTTACCAGAATGGGTGGTGCCTCAGTGACCGGAAGCTAGGGACTTGCTTCCCAAACCACTTGAATTTGAGGGGAAAAAAGTGACCTTTAGAAGCTCTCAGTGGAGTGGCTGGGAATGAAAAAAGAACTTAGTGCATGAGCTCCAGGGAGCACAGCTTTTGCCGCCCCCTCCCAAGTGAGGGACCAGGCAGGTCTGCAATCCTGGCCTCTAGGTAGGGCCTAGCTGTCCTGGTCAGACCTGACTTTTACCAGGTTCAACCAAGGGGTCCTGAGGAGCCCTAGAGACCTTCATTCCAGACCTGGCCCTGCCACCCATGTGCTGCGTGACGTTTGGGCCCAGTGCACCACCTCTCTGAGCCCCACTTTGCATCCGTCACTGAAGACATAGCACCAGTCTGATGCACGTTTGCTGTGTGGTCAGGTGAGGGGATGAGTGTGCAGGCCCATGATGAGGGGAGCCTGGTGCTCCAGCTTCTATTTCAGACTTTCTGAATTCTAACTCAATTTTAACACTTTCTGACCAGGGGACCCTGGGCAGCTCTTAGCCTCTCTGAGCCTCAGGTGGTATGAGTCAATGAAGACTGTTGGGACGTGAGCAAAATAGTACACAGAAGGAGCCAAAGTCAGTACCAAGCCCACAGCAAGTGTGAGTAAACCCCAGAAAACTCTCCACCCTCAGGCGAGGGCAGTGGGTTATCTGGTCAGTAGCAGTCAGACTGGCTTCCGATGGAGAAGGCAATGACTACATGGTGTGGCCGGGAGCCCTGAAAGCCTCTCCCACCAGTCCTCCTAGCTAGCCATCATCTCCAGAGTGTAACCCCTGGGCCTGCAGCATCTTAGGGTCGTAGAGCTGGTGGGGTGGTAGGGCAGGCATATGAGTTCTCTCACCAGATACTGAGACAGTGTCATCCCCATGATCCTAGGGCCCCAGCCCCTGTACTGAAAGCCCTGCTCCCCTGGGGAGCTCAAAACACAGCTTCAGCAGCAGTGACCTACCTTGAACCATCGCTCAGCTGTCTCCTTGGCCACCTGCCCCCACATCCCCTGGCACTGGGGTAGACAGAAGAAAGCTCCTCATCACAGAGTCAGGGCTGGTCTCGTCCTTGACCAGCAGCACCCACCCCTCTCCTCAGAGCTCAGCGTGATCCACCACAGTGTGGTCAGTTCTTCCGGCCTGCTCAGGGACACTGACCCTCTCTTGTTTCTATCCAGCCCTGCTGCCATCCAAAAGGGGCCATGCAGTCCCCATGGGAGCCCATCACAGGGGTCGTGAGCCAGCTTGAGCCTGTGTCCCTTCCATGGGACCCTCCTGGCAGCCACCGGGATGGCTTACTCACTCCAGTGCCAGCCACATGGCCCCTCCAGGCTCTGAGGGGCTGGGCACTAGGGAATGGGGGCTGCCTTTGTCCCCCAAGACCACTGTGCTAAAAGTGTCATTCCAAGTACCCAGAGCTTCCCTAACACCTCCGGTGAGTCGTTCATCAGGCAAATCGGTGACACTTCCTTGGAAGCCAGCTACCTTCAGCATAGACCCTCCCTAGAGGGCTAATTTTCATCATTTCCCTCCTTTCCTTCCTCCTTCTTCATTCAGCAAATACTCGGAGTACCTCCTCTAATCACAAGCTGTGTCAGGCACGGGGGCAGAGAGACAAAGCAGGTTCGGTTCCCACCCGCCCCCCTCCAGGGCTTCACAAGCCATGATGGGGGCACCTGTCCGCAGTTACAACACTGCAGGGTGTCCCTGATGGAGAGAGCCCACACCTTGGCCCATGTTTCCCTCAGCCTGCTTTACACTCTTAGGCCTTTCTCCGCCCAATTTGGGGCTGCCTTTACTCACGTTCTCTCATTGCATCAGCAGGATGCTTTGGGTTCTGACAGAGAACCCACCTTTAGCTAAATTAAGGACAGCAGGCTTCTAGTGGAAGGACACTGAATAGCTCCAGGCTCCCAGGGAAGGTCAGAGCACTGGCTGAGAAAGGACAGAATGAGTGCGCCCAAGGTTCCAAGGTGACACAGCCAGTCAGCCAGGTCCAGTGCGGGTGACATGTGCCCATCTGCCTGGTCAGGGAAGGACAGGGCACCTTGACAACAAGATGACCCACAGCTGGGGGAGGGAATTCCTCCAGGATCCCCGAGTGTCAGTTAAGAATAAGGCGGCAGTGGCAGTGGGGCGGGGGAGGGGAGGACCTCCCTGCTGTTTCAGTGGCTAAGACTCTAGTTCCCATTGTGGGCGTGCCCAGGTTCAATCCCTGGCCAGGGAACTAGAGTCCACATGCTGCAACTAAAGATCCTGAATGCTGCAATGAAGATCGAGGATCCCGTGTGCTATAGCGAAGACCTGCTGCAGCCAAACAGATAAATATATTTTTAAAGTATGTTATTAAAAAAAAGAAGAAGAAGGGGGAAGGGCCACCAGCTAGGTGGCCAGAAAGCAGCAGTGATCACTCCAGTCTCCCTTCTATCTCCGCTTGCTGGCACCACTGTGTCGACTCCGCAGCTCCCTGGCTGCAGGGTTAAGTGTGAACCCCTCAGGGCCCAGCCATGACCTTTCAGGAACACTGGGGTCCTCACCTCTCCCTTCCCACCCCAGGTTGTCTCCTGCCTGGGTGACAGCAGCCTGGAACACCCTTCCTCTCCTTCTCCACATGAAGAACTCCTACCTACCCTGCAAGACCCAGTTCAGTTGTGCCCCCTCCTGAAAAATGCCTCTTGCCAGCCTGAGGCTCCTCCCTCAGCCTGGCGAGAGCTCCTGCCAGGTGGGGCTCACCTCTGCCTGGAGGCTGCCCTTGCTGCACCAGCCTCGGGAGCTAAGGAGCCATCTGTCCCCTTGGCAGAGCCCCTGACGCCCTCCCCGCCATCCCCATGTCCTCCCTGTACCCAGCACAGGGCCGGCTAAGATTCGTGAAATTGCCTGACTGCTGAGGCTTTCAGAGTCTGTGATTAAGCCTTGCCCTGGGGCTGGCCTGTCCTGGGTCCCCTGGCTTCCCTCCTTCCACCTTCACCCAGTTAATGTCTCCGTTCAGCCTGGAAACATTTTCTTAAAGACAAAAAATAAATAAATAAATAAAATCATAGGTTAACAGTCTCAAGCAATAAAACAGCAGATGACGTTGTGTGGGCAACTTCCCAGAGGACACAGAACACACGTCTCCTGAGTGGGTGGCCTTATAAGGGCAGGTTCAGGAGGAGAATGGGCAGGAGGCAGAGCCACCCGCCAGGAGACAGGGAGGTAGGGGTGGGGGTGGGTGCCCCATCACTGGGCCGGGAGTGGGGCCAGCAGGGGTGCTGGCGAGGACCCAGCTCCACAGGAAGAGCTGGACACGTACCATCTCCAGAGGCCCTGCTTGGGCCAAAGCCCGCCTGTCCTTCCGCCTGCCCTGCCAGCAGCAGCAGCACAGACATTGACCGCTCACAGCCAGCTGCCACGCTGACCCACACCACCAGCCTGGCACCCAGAACTCTCCCACCCCAGGCTGGGCCATGGCTCACTTTCCTTCCCAACTCCCCGCACTTGTGGGCCTGCAGGTCCTGGCTCCCAGCTGGCATGCCGTAAAGCTTTGTTGGGTAGAAGAATTATTAAGTGAATGGCTGTTTAATGGTAGTTTGGGCTCATCAGCTAGTCTGTAGCCCCTGGAACACAGGTAGGGCCTTCTTAGACCAGCACACAGCTAAGTGGGTGCTTAAGAAAGAACTTGGTGCTTGGGTGGCTCCTGCCTTCGAGTCAGTTTGAGCCATCAGTTCTTACCTCACTCAGGGTTACCTTGTCCCAAGCAGGAAGGCACGTGTGCTCCACAACTGTTCCAGAGAAGCCTGGGATGGGGCTTCATTTCCCAAAGCCGCCCCCCACCACCCCAACTCCAGGACAGTGAGGCGGGGCAGCTATAAGAGAGAGAGAGACTTCCCTGGCGGTCCAGTGATTAAGACTGTGTTCTCAATGCAGAGGGCCTGGGTTTGATCCCTCGTCTGGGAACTAGATTCCATATGCCACAACTAAGACCCAGTACAACTAAAAATAAACAAGTGATAGAGAGGAAGAGAGAGGGTGGTGGGGGTGGGGAGGCCTTTCTAGGAGATTCCCGATTGTCTAAGTGTTCGTCTGAACTCAGCATGTCTGAGAACAAAGCCCTCACCTTGGTGTGGGAAGGTTGGGGAGGTGTGTTCCAGGCGACCCTGTCCTGAGGAAAGGGCTCTGGAAGCCTCCCCCAGTTCTCATTAGGAAAGACTCTTTCCAGCACCCCCAAAAGCCCCAAATCCTCCTCTAAGTGAGTCTTAAAAGAGACAGAATGGATGGTCAAATAAGGTGAAAACTGGGGAAGCCACCCCATCCCTCAGCTGGCTCTTACTTGGCCTGCTGCTGCTGCTGCTGCTAAGTCGCTTCAGTCGTGTCCGACTCTGTGCAATCCCATAGATGGCAGCCACCAGGCTCTGCCGTCCCTGGGATTCTCCAGGCAAGAACACTGGAGTGGGTTGCCATTTCCTTCTCCAATGCATGAAAGTGAAAAGTGAAAGTGACGTCGCTCAGTCATGTCTGACTTGCAACCCCATGGACTGCAGCCTACCAGGCTCCTCTGTCCATGGGATTTTCCAGGCAAGAGTACTGGAGTGGGTTGCCACTGCCTTCTCCATTACTTTGCCTAAAGCTTCTCATTTATGAGCCACTATTCACGAGGGAAGCATCGCTCTGGCCCTAAATCCTCTTATAAAAGGCAAAGAGTATTTCTCTGCAGAGGCCGACAATCACCTGTCTAATAAGTAGCTAAGACAGGAGAACAGGGCAGCAAGGGGTCAGATGGGGGCAGAGGCAGGGAGGAAGTGGGAAGGAAGGGGCTCAGAGGGGAGGAGGCCCCGGGAAGAGGAAGCTCCTGAGTCCTCCAGGGATCCCTGGATGCCACCTGTGCCCAGAAGGCATGTCCTCCTCCACTGCCCCTGAGGGGAAGGGTCAGGGCCAAGAGGAGCCTCTGGCAGCCTCTCAGCTGGCACTGCTCCGGGTACCAGGAGAATATTGTCAGCTGTAGAAGGTGGACTCAAGTTGAAGCTAGTGCCCCAGAGGCTCCTGTTAGAGGCAAGAGGGGAACAGAGCCAGTTGTGTGGGCCTGAGCCTGCTGAGGGCCTGGCCTCGCCTGAGACCCTGACCCCTGGGTAAGGCCTGCCCCACTGTCATTCTGTTCCAAAACAGAAATGCTCTTTGTGTAAAGAGTAATGCAAACCATAACAAAACCCTCTTATGTGACTGCCTGAAATTCCACCAGTAGTCACATATTATTTGGGGTTAATCACTGCCCCCTGTGTGGGTTAATCACTGCCCCCAAAGGTGTCCATGTTCTAATCCTTGGAGTTAACTACCTTACATGGTGCTAGAGACTTGGCAGATGTGATTACGGATTCTGAGGTAGGAGATTAGCCTGGATTATCCAGGTAGGCCCAACGTAATCACAAAGGTCCTTATGAGAAGGAAGCAGAAGGGTCAGCTAGTTAGAGGGCATACGTCTCCCTGGGAAGGGAACACACAAAGAACTTGGGAGAACTTGGGGTTTCAGCCTGAAATACCGCACCCTCCCCATCAGTCAGGTTCTGCAAACTGCTGGCCCGGGGTGTCTGAGGGAACATGGTGGGGACCCAGAAGAGGAGACAGAGTATGTGGGGACAGAAGGAGAAGCAAAGCCTCAGGGGGAGCTTACTTCATTCTGCCCCTTTGGGTCAGAATGGTCCCCTCGGGGGACTCCACCATCGCTTGGCTTCCTCTCCAAGGGTCACGTTGTCTAGACTCTGGCTTCAGATGGCTGAATGTGCCATCTGCTGCTATTTCAAGGGGCCACCAACGACCCTTTCTATTAGTTGTCGAGATTGTTTCTCTCCCACAATCCTCTGCTCTGGCCCTCTTCTTAAATCCTGCTAACAGGCTAAGTCACTGGGGAAGAAGTTCTCCCAGGTTTTCTAAGTTTGATTACAAATGCTGGAGATTTTTAAACCATAACAATAATGGGAAGGATGACAGAATAAAGGCAGCAGTGATTATAGAACAAAGTAGGGCATAAATATGAATAAATAAGAAAATAGCTACTAGACACCATGTCATAAGCTTCCTGTGCATTCTCCTGTTTAATCATTCTAATTGGGAAGCTTTAGTATCCATATTTTATGGGTAAGGAACTGAGGCACAGAGAGGTTAAGACTTTCAAAAGGTCACACAGCTAGGTAGTAACAGGGCTGCAGTTTCAGCCCAAATTTGACTTCAGAGCCCATGCCTTTAACTATGACACTATTCTACCTCCTAAAACATAATGTAAACTAACAATGTGCCCATTGACATTTCATTTGTAGTCAACCCATAGTTTCTAGGGATGGGAAGGTTTGGGGCAGACGGGAGAAGGATGGGGGAGTAACACCGGGGAAGACACTGCAATGTCGGGGAGGGGCCGGCCAACTGGTCGCCTCTAATCAAGGGGACTGAATAAAGCAGCAGACTAAGGCAGATTACCTTAATCAAAACAGAAAGAGCTTTGGATGTAACACTGCATCTTAGAATTGAATTTTAATTTTCCTGTCTTTTCCAAATGCAGTTATATTTTTTTTTACTAACTTTATGCCATCTCACAGATTTCTCAAATAGTTTTATATTGCCTGCAAGTTATTTAAAGCAAAATTTTAAGGGCAAAGAATATTTTTAATGTAATTTCAAGTTGGCAGGCCTTGAGGCTTAGTGGAAAGTACTCAGGGACTGGATGGACCTCAGAAGACCCGGGTTCTGTTTAGGCCTGTGTAGGCCTGCTAAGGTCCTCACTGCATGTTCAAACAAGATTTTGTCTTTTCACAGGCCTCAGCCCTAGGTCCAGCCCTGTTTGTTGGGTAGAGGGGGCTGAGAGATTTCAGTTCTGCACTAATTCCTCCAGGTCAGTGCTCAGGGCAACTGGGAAGGACACAGGCATCAGCGTACTGTCCTCTGACCTCTACTTGCCTGTCATGGGCAGCCCCAGCAATTTGTCCCCTCAGTCCCTAGGGACCTCCAGAAGTTAGGCCTGGGATGACTGAAGACAACTCTGGTCCTAATCCCCAAGTCAGGGAAAACTGATATAGGGTCACAGACTGTGAAAGCAGAAGCCAGACACATTGTCCATGGGCCCATTACATTGACTAAAAATCCCCCAAGATATTGGCATAAAAACAGACACACAGATCAATGGAACAGACTAGAGAGCCGGGAAATAAACCCACACATACATGTGGTCAGTTAATTTACAATCAAGGAGCCAAGAATATACAATGAGGAAAAGACAGTTTCTTCAATGACACCCTTATGATACCACTCTTATAGCAGAAAGCAAAGAGGAACTAAAGAGCCTGTTGATGAAGGTGAAAGAGAAGAGTGAAAAGCTGGCTTAAAACTGAACATTCAAAAAATGAAGACCATGGCATTTGCTCCCATCCCTTCATGGCAAACAGATGGGGAAACAATGGAAACAGTGACAGACTTTACTTTCTTGGGCTTCAAAATCACTACAGATGGTGACTGCAGCCATGAAATTAAAAAATGCTTGCTCCTTGCAAGAAAAGCTATATCAAACCTAAACGGCATATTAAAAAGCAGAGACATTCTTTGCCAGCAAAGGTCCGTCTAGTGAAAGTTATGGTTTTTCCAGTTGTCATGTAAGGATGTAAGAATTGGACCATAAAGAAGTCTGAGCACTGAAGAATTGATGCTTTTGAACTGTGGTGTTGGATAAGACTCTTGAGAGTCCCTTGGACTGCAAGGAGATCCAACCAGCCAATCCTAAAGGAAATCAGTCCTGAATATTCATTGGAAAGACTGATGCTGAAGCTGAAGCTCCAATACTTCGGCCACCTGATGCAAAGAACGGACTCATTGGAAAAGGCCCTGATGCTGGGAAAGATTGAAGGCAGGAGGAGAAGGGGACGACAGAGGATGAGATGGTTGGATGGCATCACCAACTTGATGGACATGAGTTTGAGCAAGCTCCAGCAGTTGGTGATGGACTGGGAAGCCTGGTGTGCTGCAGTCCATGGGGTCGCAGAGAGTCAGACATGACTGAGTGACTGAACAGCAACAGCTCTTCAGTGAATGGTGCTGTCAAAACTGGGCTAATGCTGCTGCTGCTGCTGCTGCTGCTGCTGCTGCTGCTGCTGCTGCTGCTGCTGCTGCTGCTAAGTCGTTTCAGTCATGTCGACTCTGTGCGACCCCATAGATGGCAGCCCACCAGGCTCCCCCGTCCCTGGGACTCTCCAGGCAAGAACACTGGTGTGGGTTGCCATCTCCTTCTCCAATGCATGAAAGTGAAAAGTGAAAGTGAAGTCGCTCAGTCGTGTCTGACTTTTCACAACCCCATGGACTGTAGCCCACCAGGCTCCTCCGCCCATGGGATTTTCCAGGCAAGAGGACTGGAATTGGGTGCCATCACCTTCTCCGTGAAAACTGGGCAACTGTATGCAAAAGAATAAAACCCCACCACTATCTCACACCACACACAAAAATTAACTCAAGGGAATTAAAGACTTGAATGTTAGATATGAAACCATGAAACTCCCAGAAGAAAACATAGGCAGTAAGCTCCTTGACGTCAGTCTGGGTGAGGACTTTTTAAATCTGACACAAAGCAAATGCAACAAAAGCAAAAGTAAGCAAGTGGGACTGTATCAAACTATTATAAAAAGCTCTGTACAGCGAAGGAAACCATCAACAGAGTGAAAAGGCAATCTGCATAATGAGAGAAAATATCTGCAAATCATATATCTGATAAGGAGCTAATATCCAAAATGGATAAAGAACTCATTCAGGGACTTCCCTTGTGGTCCAGTGGTTCAGATTCTGAGCTTCCACCACAAAGGGTACTGTTGGATCCCCGGTTGGGGAGTTAAGATCCCGCATGCTCCATGGTACGGCCAAAAAATAATAAAAAATTAAAAATAATTTTTAGAAAAAGAACTCATAAAGTCAGCAGCAAACAAAAACCCAAAAAACAAAAACAAAATACCTACACAATCTGATTTTAAAATGGGAAGATCTAAATAGAGTTTTTCCTAAAGAAGACATACAGAAGGCCAATATGTATATGAAAACATCATTATTAGGGAAATATAAATCAAAACCACAATGAGATGCCATCTCACACCTATCAGAATAACTAGTATCAAAATGACAAGAAATCACAAGTGTTCGTGAGGATATGGAGAAAAGGGAACCCTCATGCACATTGTGGGGATAGAAGTTGGTGCAGCCATTATGGAAAACAGGAAGACGGTGTGGAGGTGCCTCCAAAAATTAAAAATAGAGCTACCTTATGAGCCAGCAATTCCACTTCTGGATATTATCTGAAGAAAACGAAAACACTAACTTGAAAAGGTATATCTGCACCCCAAAGGTTCACTGCCATACTATTAGAAACCACCGAGACAACGGCAACAGCCTAAGTGCCTACTGACGGGTGCATGGGTAAAGAGACTCTGGTGTGTATACAATGGATATTATTCAGCCGTAAGGAAGAATGAGATCTTGCCATTTGTGATAACATGGATGGGCCTTGAGGGCATTATGCTACGTGGAACAAATCAGACACAGAAAGACAAATACTGTATGATCTTTCTTATACATGGACTACCAAACAAAAACAAGCTCACAGATACAAAGAACAGATAGTGGTTGCCAGAGGTGGGGGATGGGAGAGGGGGGAAATGAATGAAGAGGGTCAACAATATAATCAAAACAGCGATTTAAAAAATAAAAAGGAAAATGAAAGACTCTCCAGAGAGCTTCTTATAAAAACAAAACAGATTCCTGCGGGCTGCCAAGATGGACTTTCTGAATCAGATTATCCAGGAGCGGGGCTTTGGACATTTAAACAAACTCCCCAGGGCACTTTTATGGATAGCAGTCAGGTCCAGTCACTCCACTTTCCCTGGGGAAACTTAAGCCCAAACAGGCCTTGAGCCAGTCATCAGCAGAACCAAAACCAGAATTAGGTCCTCTCACCCACAGTTAGATATCCTTTCCACACCAAGACCAGAAACCAGGACCCAAAGAACTACACAATATTTATTTGTTTTAATTTTCTTAAAGTTACTAATGCCCATAGTTTAAAGAATCAAATACAGATCATTTTACAAGGCTTATATGAAAACACGCAGTTCATCACCTATGCACCACATCTGGCCCTCCTCACAAGGAACCACTTTCACCTCTATAAGCTGCTGCTTCTGATACTGAAGGAAACTGAAATGTCATCCCTTTGACATAATTATCAATTGACAAATGTTATCTCTTTGACATAATTCTGCTCAGTTGCATCCAACTCTTTGTGGCCCCACAGACTGTAGCCCACCAGTCTCCTCTGTCCATAGGAATTCTCCAGATAAGAATACTGGAGCAGGTTGCCATTTCCTTTTCCAGGGGGTCTTCCCAACCCAGGGATTGAACCTGTGTCTCCTGCACTGTCAGGTGGATTCTTTACCACTAAGCCATCTGGGAAACCCTTGACATAACTGAGCTGAAAGCAATCAAGCAGAAAATGCAAGAAAAGTTCTCTCTTCCCTTCCCCTCTTTTCTGCCCTGAGGCAGGATATACATTCTTTTCTGGAGACAGATTCTTGTCAGCCCAGCAGTGTACCAGGGAACTTGCAATTAAATCTTACTCCATTAGTTCCCTCCCTGCAGTTTGCAACCCTTGGAAGCCTGAAACTGTTTTCCTTTGTCCTGTCATTTCTCTACAAATGTATTGTTGTTTGTTGAAAATGCTATATAAAGTGAAAGTCACTTAATCGTGTCCAACTCTTTGCAACCCCATGGACTATACAGTCCATGGAATTCTCCAGGCCAGAATACTGGAGTAGGCAGCCTTTCCTTTCTCCAGGGGATCTTCCCCAGCCAGAGTTCTAAACTGCTATCTTGGGTTACTTTTCACTGAAGTTTCATGCGTGCCACCTGCATTAATACGTTTTGGTTTTTCTCTTGTTAATCTGTCTTTTTGTTAAAGAGCCCCTCTGAAGTTTTCAGAAGGAAAGTTTTGCCTTCTCTACAGTATTCACTCCCACTCTCGGCATCGTGTGCATTTTTACAACAAGCATGCCCTGCTTTGTTATTCTCATGCAGTCTTCTCGATACAGTCAGGATGGACTGCCAGGTCTGGGTCAGGACCAGGATGCACAGACACTGCTAGGTGCCCTGGGGGGTCACTGGGCACAGGCCACCAGCTCCTCCAGGGCTTGCTCGCGGCGGTTGCCATGGACCAGCAGCACTTCCTTGATGCGGTCCTGCTGGAAGCCCATGTCGCTGAACTGCTCCGAGAGGCGCAGGAACTCCCCTGCCTGAGGAAGAGGAGGCAGAGAGGGCATGCGGGCCGCTGGGAGGCTGGGCCTCTGGCCTGGGCAGTCCCCTCCCAAGTACCCACTCTACATACCCCCAAAAAGCCGTGACCCCACAAGCCAGGTGAGCCTGATCCTTGGCAGCACCTATGGTCCTCCTGTATCTCAATGATAGGAGGTGACATGGGCTCAAACCTCACTCCCTGTGCCAAGGAAGGAGGCCCCAGCCCGGCTGCTGGCTCTCTCTGTCTTGGCTCTACTTCCCCTCTCCCACTCCCTCCTGATTCCCTGTGCTCATGCCCTGCACTGGGGCAGGAAGAGAAGGCTGCACACTGGTGCCCAGAGGATGCGCAGCACAGGGTCGCTGTCCAGGACCCAAACCCTCACACAGCACGGCCTCTGCCTGCCTCCTCTGACCCCACTGCTCAAAACTTCAAAACTTCCCTGCCTCTCCCCCCACCCCTCAGCATCCCTCCCACCCCACCGTCCCTCCCACAGTCTCCGGGAAGTCTGCTCTGCCTTGACCAACTGCCGACTCTGGACAGCTCACATTCACTGGGCACTCAGAATGTCCTCCTAACTGGGGCCACAACCTCAAGCCTTCTGGGTTTCCATGTAAGTGGCAAACTCCCTGAAGAGAGTTCAGGCATCATCATGCTACCTGCCTGGCTCCTGTCTGGGTGTCTGACAAAGAGGAGCCAGTCAATATTTGCTGTGTTGATTCAGCTATAAAGCTCTACCCAGGTGGTATTAGTGGTAAAGAACCCTCCTCCCAATGCAAGAGAGGCAAGAGATGCAGGTTCAGTCCCTGGGGTGGGAAGATCCCCTGGAGGAGTGCATGGCAACCCACTCCAGTATTCTTGCCTGGAGAATCTCATGGACAGATGAGCCTGGCGGGCTGCAGTCCATGGGGTCACACAGAGTCGGACACAACTGAAGCGAGTTGGCACAAAGCTCTGCTCCCTGTTTCCTCCCCACCCCTTCCCCTTGGGTCCTCTTGGCTTCTCCATGTCTCAGCTCCCTAGGCTGTCTCCTTCTCCCCGGGGCTCAGCAAGCAGGCTGTCTCCTGAGGCCCCCAGGTGGTCTCTGGTGCTGGTCGGCCCCTGCATGCCAGGCCTGCATGGGTGCCCCACCCGCCCCTCGCTGGGGCCCGGGCAAGAGGCTCTGCTGACCTGGCTCTCGGAGAACTGGAACATCTCCATGGCCTCATCCACCAGCCCCTCCTCGTAGCCCTGTCGCAGCAGCCGGTCACAGGCGCTAAGGTAGCTGAGAAACTGGGCAGGAGGGGGCACAGAGAGAAGGACAGTGAGAGCAATGCCCAGGACAGCAGGCGCAGTGGAGGAGGCACCCAAGGGCCTCAGGAGGGCTGAGCTCAGGCCCAGGCTGACTGGGCAACCAGCCATACACAGCGTGGGCCCAGAGATCCATGAGCCAACGGAAGAGGGTCAGAGGCCTCCCCTGGGACAGGTGGACAGCAAAGCCTCACCAGCTGTCCAAGCTGGGGGCTGGAGTCCAGGAAGAGAGCTGCCGGGGTGGGTCAAGGTATTCCCAGAACCTAAGTGGGGAACAGGCCAGGCCTCAAACACAGGTGTCTACCCAACATCCACCCAGCCTGCTCACCCTCCCTGGTGAGCACCCACCTGTGTGAGAGTGCCTCCTTTTCCACCCACTCTGTGCACCCCCACCTCCACTCCAGACACAATATCTTTGCGATCCAGGACTCCACGGGCCCCACACCGGAGCAGTGTTGCGCCAAGGCTGGAAGGGGAGGGGACAGCCAAGGGGCCCACAGGGCCAAGCACCTCTTCCAGCCACTCCCTGCTTATTCACCAGGGGCTGCTTTTGCCCTCAGGATAAAGTTCTGCCTTCCAACCCCACTTTCAAAGACCTGCTCGCTCTGTCAGCACCCTTGGCTGCTTCCCTCGGCACCCCTAGACTCCTGCCCATCCAGCTCCAAGGCCAAGGCCAGCCTCGCTCCTCTGCCCTGGGCAGGCTCTCCCTATGCCCACTCCCACCTCCATCTCCACCAGGTGTCTCCACAGCACTCAAGGCTTCCCCGCACCTACAGCTCTGTAACTGCCTAGTATCTTTCTCAGCTTTCTCATCCACCAAGTTTTTGTCCCACAGGAGGACACCACTAGGTCCCAGCCTCCACCACAGCAGGCAGGCAGAAGGAGCTCAATAAACGTAAGCTGTGTTTATAAACTAAATTAAGAACTACCTTCCGGGAGCTCATAGCTCCTTGGGGGAGATAAACCAGATACAGGAAAACATGAGTGCCAGGCAAATCAAAGCAGGATTTACAGGGAATTGGTGCCAAATGAAGGCTCCAGACGATTAAAGTACGGGTACGAGTGGAGGAGAAGCAAGTCGGATTTCTGCAGACCTTCGGAACGGAGCAGAAAACAGACCACAGAGACTAATGGCTTTCAGACTGTTCTAGCCTGTGAACTGCCCAAGCACCAGGGGGCTTCAACAGTAACAGGGGGAGTTTGCAGTTGCTCTGGGAGAACTGGGGGCAAGAGGTAGAGGGAGCCCAGAGCGGGGGCCCTCACGCCAGGAACCTTGCTCTGGGCACATTTTGAAAACCAACCAACTCAGCTCTTGTGGCACAGTTGAGGGAACTGAGGTCCAGGCAGGGTAGACCAGGGTCCCAGGACTAGGGCCCAGACCACCTGACTTCTTGGCCAGTGCCTTGTCCATGGAGTGCCTGCCCCCGCCACTAGAGGAGGAGCTTTGAGCTGGCTTGCAAGTAGACAGAGTTTCCGAAGGTCTGTTCATCTACAACAAGAGTTCTCAGCCTCAGTGCCGACTGTAGCTACCTGGGAGCTTTAAAACTACGGTGCCTCAGCAATAAATTCTAGAGAGGGTGTGGAGAAGGTAACCCTCCTACACTGTTGGTGGGAATGTAAATTGGTAGAGACACTGTGGAGAACAGTATGGAGATTCCTTAAAAAACTAAAAATAGAGCTACCACATGACCCTGCAATCCCATTCTTGGGGATATATCCAGAGAAAAACGTGGTCAAAAAGGATACACGCCCTCCAGTGTTCATTGCAGCACTGTTAACAATAGCCAAGACATGAAAGCAACCTAAATGTCCACTGACAGAGGAATGGATAAAGAAGATATGGTACTTATATACAATAGAATATTACTCGGCCATTAAAAAGAATGAAATAATGCCATCTGCAGCGCCACGGATGGAACTAGAGATGCTCACACTGTGAAGTAAGTTAGAGAGAGAAGGAGAAACATCCTATGACATCCCTTATACGTGAAATCTGAAACAAAGATAATAACAAAGGAACTCACAAAACAGACTCACAGTCTGAGAGTACAAACTTACAATTACTAGAGGGGCAGAAGCATGGAGGAAGGAATAGTTAGGGAGTTTGAGGATGGTCATACTGACATATTTAAAACGGATAACCAACAAAAACCTACTGTATAGCACATGGAATTCTGCTCAATGTTAGGTGGCAGCCTGGATGGGAGGGGACTAGGTGGGAGAATGGATACATGTATATGTACCGCCGAGTCCTTTTTCCATCCAGCTGAAACTATCACAACATTGTTAATCAGCTATACTCCAATACAAAACAAAAAGTTAACAAAACAAAACAATAGCAACAAAACACTGGTGTCTCTGTATCACTACCCATGTCCTGCTGATGATGGTCACGTCCAGAGGCCCTGATATGACTGGTAGGGGGGAAGCCTGGCACCGGGATTTTTACAGCTCTCCAGGTGATTCTTGTGTGCAGCCAAGGTTAAGGGTCTCTGACTCAGTCCAACCCAGTAGACCCAAGCCAGGCTGTGTATCAGAACCATCTGCAGATCTTTTAAAATGATAGGCCCCTGGGCCCATTCCAGATCTACTGACCCTGCAGAGTAGGTTCTGAGAATCTGCATTTGTAAGGATTCTGCTGCTTGGTCAGTAACTAGGCCTAGCTCAGGCTCCAGGGTGGGTGAGGATGTCACCTTCAGACCCCAGTATGGGAACCCCAGCAGGCACTGGTCATAAACAAATTCTCCTCCATTCTGTGAATGGGGAAAATGAGGCTCAGAGAGGGGCCATTATGTGTCTAGAGTCTAAGGGTAAGCCTGGGTCTGGCCAATGGACCCTCAAAATCACTACCCACGCCTGTCCTGCAGGCAGTCAGTGGGCACACCAATCCTGGGGCAGGAAGGAAGGAGTGATGGACAAAGCTTAGGTTTTGTATTTCGTCCTCTCTCCCTGGTTTTTCCAAGTGCCCTGTCTCCATCACCTGATGCCCACCCTCCTGGACCATCTGCTGTTCATCTCTGACCAAAGACAATTTACTGTAGTATTTGTCTTTCATGGGGAGAAGGGCTGTGAACCCAAAAGAGATGTTCAATTAATGGTGGAACTTCACAGAACAGAGAGGAACACTAACGTGGTCCGGGAGATCAAGATAAAGTCATCCACTGGCCCTCAGGCCCACACCTTAGAGCCTGGCCCCTGAATCCTCACTGGGAGAAGGCCCACCAGGCAGGTGGTCAGTCTATGTCTGGAAACACAGTGTTCCTGATGCAGTGAGATTCTTCCAGCCCACCCAAAGGGAGGCCAGTGCCCTGTGCTGCCCCCAGCTAATCTTCAGGTCCCCACAGTGATGACCTGGGACCTCAGCCTTGTCACAGGGTCTGGAGGAGTTGGGGAGGCATGTCAGAGTCCCCACCATGGCCCTGGCCCCTCACAGTGCTTCTGGACTGCTTCTTGGCCAAGGTCCTGGCTTTTCAGCAGCAGCTGAAAGTGGAGGCAACTTTAAATTTACTCCTAAATCTCAGATCAACCTAAGGTGCTGCCCTGGAAGATTTCCATACAGAAAATGAGAGAAAAGCACCGTGTAACAAAATTCAGAACCACACCAGCCTGGCATCCACCCTGGTGCCACCGCTAATTACGTGAACCTCCCTGACCTCAGTTTCCTCATCTGCAAAGTGGGAACAGTAAAAGCAACCTTGCAGAAATGAGAAGACCTAAATGAACACTCTCAGATTGAGGGACTGGCACAGAGGTGCTCGGTAAATATCAGCACCACCCCTGGCATCTCCTCCATCATGTTAGCCACCATATATGGGGCTCACCAAGTTGAAAGCTTTCCTCTAGGACTGATGAACCAAGTAGAGTGGGAGCAGGAGAGGGTGGGAAAGAGGACCCAGTGCCTTCCCACCTCCTCAACCTGCAGCAGCACATCCTGATCAGGCTCCTGTTTGAGCCACTCTCCCTCCGTCACTCCCTCACCCAGAAGCAGGCAGCTCCAGACCTCAGGGACTCAACATATGGCCACCATCAGTGACTAGGGAAAGGGTCTCCAAGTCCTCTGATGGTGGAGGGATAGAGACAGGAGAAAAAAATATATGCCATTCAATATCTGTGGCTCAGCTTTCCAACCACAAATAACCCTGGTGCGTAGAAAACAACGCAAAAAGGGATGCAACATTCAGCTGGGAGAAGGCATGAAAGGACTGTGGGCAGGGGCCCACCTCCTGCCCCTGCCCACTGTCCTTTCATGCCTCCCTTCTGCTGTGGGGTCTTTGAGAAAACTCTCAGGCCAGCCTTCAAGGCACCCTTAATCTTCCCTCTATTCCCCTTCCTGTCCTATCTCCCACCAGCCCACGTCATATATTCAGTGAGACTGTTGAATCAGGGCCTCCCAAGTCCTTCCTGCCTCTGCCTCTCAGCTGATACTGTTCCTCCTGCCTGGAAGATCATCCTTCTCCTTTCTTCAAATTGTCTTATCCATCCTTAAACTCCACCTCAAGGCTTTATACCTTCATGAAGCCTTTCTCAATTACTGAAACCTCCCCATGGTAGATTAAGAACAGTCATATACTCTTCTTTGCAGCTTTTCCCATCAAGAGGTAGAGTCTATTTTTCTACCCTTTTAATCTGATCTGGTCTATGACATGCTTTGGCCAACAGTATAAGGCAGAAGTGACAATAATTTCAACCTCAAGAGACTTTGCATCTTCCACTCCTGTACTCTTTGGAACACGTGGGCTAGCTTGCTGGAGATATGTGGTCCAGCTGACAAGTTTCACCAACCACTGGATTGTGATCAAGGTCATCCTAGACTATTCAGCTCTAGCTGGGTCACCAAACTGTAGCCATATGAGAGACCCTAGGTGAGACCTGCAAAAGAACTTCCTTGCTGACTCCACCCACACTGGCAACCCAGAGACTCATGAGCGAACACATGGTTGTAGTATTAAGCCACTAAGTGTTGGGGTGACTGTCACACGGCAATAGATAACTGAAACACCCCCGAATCTTTCCTGTTCCTTCTGTTCCCAGGCATCTTCTCACCACACCTCTCTTTTGGCAGTTCAGGGGTTCTCACTCTCCTGCAGGTGTTCTCATATCCTTAGCTTGTAGAGGGGGGGTCAAGACTTGCTCCCAAATATTAGAGCAGCTTGGGGTGCTACCTATCCTTGTTACTACTGGTGTCCACTCTTCTTCCAATAGGAGTGGAGGACTTAAAAATGGAACCTGGTGTGGTAGATTCTGAGATACCCCTTCCAGATACACCTTCCTTGAAGGTCTTATTGCAGATGGTGGTAGCGGTGGTAGAAACCATCAGCTATCTGTCCCTTCAGGGGCTGCTTTAGCTGCAGAGATCATTTCTCTCAAGTCACCATCTTTCTACCTCTGGTGACTCATTAAGGCAGAGGTATGAAGGCCTGACCATCTCATCCTCAATTAGGACAACTCCAAAGGGCCACATATGCTTCTGAGCTATGGGGTTGGCTGTCACTGGGTCTATAAAGTTCAACCTCTCCCTCTACCCATCCCTGCTTCTGTCCTCTCCCTTCCCCAGAAGTTGTTCCCAAGGGTCTCCTTAATAAATCTGCATATGCCAAACCCCACTGGAGTCTGGAAACCCAGCCCACAACACTGGCTTCCCCATAGCTCCTAGCTGCATCTACACACCAAGGAAGCATCCAGCAAATACTTATGCCTAGATTGATGGATGGGTAGATGGAAAGAGAGAGCGATAGATAGGGGTGTGGATTAACTGTTGAGGGAAGTGGTCAGAACTGTGCCATCCAATATGGTAGCTGTATGTGGCTATTTAATTTTTTATTTCATTTAATTATAATTAATAACAATTTTCAGTCATACTAGCCACATTCAAGTAACCACATATAGCTAGTGTTTACTATATTGGACAACACAGGAATAAAACATCTCTCTTGTTGCAGAAAGTGTTATTGGGCAGCTCTGGAAAGGTTTGTGACTGGCCAAAGCTTCAGTCTTACTTTTGGGGCAGAGACTTGGACAGGAGTAGAATACTGAGACTCTGCAAGTAGGCATGGGGAGTCTTGCTAAACTCCCATGGAGTTTAGATCCCTTAGGATCTAGAAAATTGATCAAAACCCCCAATAATTAATTCAAAGCTGAAATTCTGCCTCCGAAGAAAAACACAAAATAACTTCAAGTTGAAGATAAAAACGATGTGGCCACTGACCCGACTCCAGTTCCACAGCCCCCCAGCTCTGGGTCCCCCACTCACCTGGCTCAGGCTCTGCCGCCCCGTCTTCTGCAGAGCCACGATGGCCCTGTGCAGGGGGTACCCCAGGGCAACCACTGGCCCGATGAGGTCTTGCTCCTCCTGGCTCAGGGCAGACAGCAAGTCAGCAGAATCAGGTTGCAATCTGTGGGCAGCACGAGGCTGGGGCACCTGTCCAGGAGGTGGCAGGCAGGTGTACGGGCTGAGGGACTGAAACACAGACAAGCTGCAAGTGTCAGTTACCACTGGAGGTGACACCCGGCTGGGCAAGACATTTTTAAAGGTGCCTTCGCTACAGAGCACAGGGGCTAATATTGTTAGGATCTTGGAGTACTGCAGACCTGGGTTCAAATCCCAGCTTTCTACTGTTTACTCAGGTGGTTGTTTAGTTGCTAAGTCATGTCCAACTCTTTGCAACCCCATAGACTGAAGCCCACCAAGCTCCTCTGTCCATGAGAGTTCAAAAGCAAGAATACTGGAATGGGTTGCCATTTACTTCTCTGAGGGATCTTCCTAACCCAGGGACCGAACCTGAGTCTCCTGCATTGCAGGTGGATTCCTTACCACTGAGCCACCAGGGAAGCCAGTTTATTCATGTGTAAAATGGATGTAATCATACCAGATACCTCACAGGATTGTTACAAGGCTTAAATAAGACAAGGTGAGAAAAGTGACTAGCAAAGGGTTTGGCATACAGAAACTGCCAGTAGATGATAATATTTACTGCTTAGAACAAGCCTGCGAGAGAAATACGATAGGCTCATTCTATTTTTTACTGAAGTCAAAGTTCAGAGAAGCTGGCAAGTGACCTGGCAAATAACACACTTTTGGGACCTGTACCCTACTCAGAATCAACGCAGGGTTCTCGACCCCATACCTTAGGGGGCAGGGGAGCAGGACTGAGCTTTCTAGCCAGAACTTCCTTCTTGAGTCTGGCTGGACTGAGGGTTGGCTAGGCAAGGAGCAGGAGAGAAACTGGGTACAGCTGTGGTGATGGAGAAACCCACAGAGACCTTGGACTAAGGAGGGTGGCTTGAAGGCATTTCAATAGGTTTGGCTGGCATCATCCCTGGCCTGTTCCCCATGAAGAAGCATCCAACTGCTAAGCCTGTCCCCTCCTCCAGCAGGAAAGCCTAGGTGCTGCCCTGGCTCCAGGAGCAGAGTGCATGTGACATGTGAATTCCCTACATGTCCTCATCTTCTCAGCGGTTTCCCTGCCATGACGTCACCTTAGGATCTACTCTTTACTCCTAGAGTGAAAACCATGCAAGTCTTAGGATTTGAGTCTACCCTTGTGACCTTGAAAAAGATGCTCTCTGCCCCAGTTTCCTCCTCTACAGAATATCTGTCCCATCTGCCCCCATCTCTCCCCCACCCTGCTACAGGGCTGTTGCTAGAGTTAAATTTAACTGGGATCAGGGGAGAGCCCTCCTAGCATCAGCATCTAGCCCGTGATGTGGGTGTTGCCTGTACTGTTTATATAGCCTCTTCTCTGTTTGCTGTAAATAACTGTGTGCAGGGTTGCTTTACAGGTAGAGAAGGGATGGCTCAGAGATGTTCAGTGACTTGCCTAAGCTCACACAGCACTGAGTGGGAAAAGCCAGACTTTGAGTCTGTCTTTTGGACTTACTTTCACCTTGGCCTTATTCTGTTGCATCTCCTGGCCTGACTGTGGAATTGCTCAGGGGCAGAAAGCTGTGCCTAAATGTCACCTCCTGCTACTAATCTACCCTAACACATCTGTTCCAGACCTAGATTGTATGGAGTCTGACACTTATATAATGTAGATTACTTAAAGGAAAAAGACACAGGAGCATAAACATATGCATAAAACTGTACACAAATCCTTGGAAGGGCTTCCAGGTGGCTCAGTGATGAAGAATGTTCCTGCCAATTCAGGAACCTCAGGAGATTCAAATTTGATCCTTGGGTCAGGAAGATCCCCTGGAGGAGGAAATGGCAATCCACTCCAATATTCCTGTTGGGATTAAACCCAGGGACAGAGGAGACTGGCAGGCTACAGTCCGTGCACGCATGCATGCTAAGTGGTGTCCAATTCTTTGCGACCCTATGAACTGTAGTCCGCCAGGCTCCTCTGTCCATGGGATTCTCCAGGCAAGAATACTGGAGCGGGTATCATATTGCTATGCCCTCCTCCAGGGGAATCTTCCCAAACCAGGGATAGAACCCATGTCTCTTACATCTCAGGCCTGTTCTTTACCACTAGCACCACCTGGGAGGCCCCGGGCTACAGTCCGTACGTTCACTGTACGTTCACATCTGCTCCCAGTTCTTGGTGCACATCCTTTGTCCTGAAGCCGTCCCAGCCTGCAGCAGCCTTCACTTCTCTCTCCGCACCTGATCCCTCCCACTGGGCAGTGCTGCCTCTCTCACACTTCCTCGCCAAACTCCTCGTCGCCTGCTTTAGACTTTGTCTTTTCCAATCCAGTCTCTTGCAAGAAGTAACTGCGCTGTGAATATTCCTTGATTGAACTCACCCAATCCTTGAACAGTGGGAAGCCCTAGATCTGAGCCACATTGACTGATTCAACGGACATTCACTGAGCTCCCCCTGTGGGCCAAGTGTGTTCTGGGTGCTCTGGAAACAAATGCAATCCAATCACTGCCCTAAGAGATGTCATATTCCACTGGAAGAGACAGATCCTGGGTAAATAAAATTACCCTAACAGGTGCCCTTATAGAAGCAAAGGAGACACAGCGAGAAACGAGGAAGGGGACCTCGAAGCAGGGAATACTCTAGGCACAGGGCTGCAGGAAGGACGGCGTGGTACAGGGCCAGGTGAGAGCTGGTAGGGAGTGTCCAACCAGGCAGGGCACCAGATGTGGGGGCTTCGCTGCTGAGTTGTGGCCTTGGCCAAGGGGACAGGTTCCTTACCGCAACTGTGGGCTTGTGGCTCCGCAGCGGGGGCATGGCGCCGGCCGTGGAAGGCCGCGGGGGCAGCGTGAGGGTGCTGGGGAGCGACGTCTTGGGGCCCAAGGGGGGCGTGCGGGTGCTGGGGAGAGAGGCCTCAGAAACAGGGGACTGCGGGTTCTGCGTGGGAGCACTGCGGGGTGGAGGCGCTGGGCCCAGGGGCGGCGCAGGGCAGAGGCTCAGAGCTCGGTGGCGGAGGCGGTGCAGGAGGCTGCGGGGGTGGGAGGCAAGCTTGCCCTCGGAGAGCCGCCGCCTAGCCCCAACCAGCTCCGACCTCACGCCGCGCAGCATGTCCAGCGAGCATCGGTGTTGGCCCAGGCAGGGGCTCGCCGCGGAGCTGGGCTGGGGGCTGCAGGGCTCCGGGTCTTCCTCCATGGCAGAGGAGGCTGCTTCCTCTTCCTGGTCCTCCTCCTCCTCCTCCTCTTCTTCCTCCTCCTCCTCAGGCTGATCCTGGGATCCGGCCTCCGGATCTTCAACTGCGGCAGGCACGGGTTCCAGCCCTTGCTCGGGGCTGGCCAGCAAGAGCCAGGCCGGAGGGGCGGAAGCTGCCCCTGGACCATCGCATTGGACTGGGCAGGGTCCCCGGATGACAGCCTCCACCCAGAAGAGTGTCCTTCTCTCCAGGCCGAAGTCGTGCTGCAGATACAAGGCCAGGGGAGGCTCCGCCAGGCAAACCAGGGTCTGGGGGCACACCCCTACCTCCTGGCCCCCGGGGAACCTGTTCAACCATACACTATCCAGATCTAGACAGCTTCCGATTCTATGCCCCAGGCATTCATCGCAGGCCACCCTCACCCTCGGTTTTAGCTAGCATTGGAGTGGATGGCTGTCAATAACAATTTAATAGCAAACTCTGTAGACAGGACAACGTGAGGAATAGGTTAATAGAATGAAAAGTCTGTCCCTTTGCCATTCAGCATATACTTAAACAACAGTGGCCTAAACAATTTCTCCAGGGGACTTCTCTGGTGGTCCAAACATTGAGAATCTGCCTTCCAGTGCAGGGGATGAGGGTTAGATCCCTGGTGGGAGAAGTGGGATCCCACATGCCAGCGGGGGCAACTCAGCCTCTTCACAACTAGAGAAGCCAGGGCACCCACAACACTGAGCCCGCAGGCTGCAGAGCCTGCCCCACTAGAGAGCCCGTGCATGCAGCAAATAGAGAGTCCAAAAAACGGCCCAACAAAGACCCAGTGCAGCCAAAAAAATTTTTTTTAATTTCAACAAAACTTTTCCTTCACCAAGAAGCTTTCACTTGAGCTCAGCACCATTTGCTACCGAGCAGCTGGCCTTGGAGGCTGGCCCAGACACACAAACCTCTGCATGGAGTAGTACTTGCCCCCACCCCATGTGCTGCCTTCCAGCTTACTTGGGGGCCCAGGAAATATAAAAATCATTCTTTTTTTTTTTTTTTTTTTTCTGAACTCTACTTAGTTGGTCCTAATGTTATTCCCATTTCCAGATTATCAAAAGGAGGCTCAGGAAATCTAGTTTGCTCAAGGTCAGATCAGTGGTGAGTAGATGAGCTGGGATTCCTGTCCATCTGACTGATCAAGCCACCTAAAAACTAAATGTGGAGCCCACATAAATAATTTAAATTGAGAGTTTATCTGAAGCAAAAATAAAATATTCCCATTAACTACTATTAAAATTAAGAACTGGAAATATAAAACTCCATTAAAAAATATAAATATTCTTAAAAGGCAACTTCAGTGCTCTGTGACAGCCAGGTAAGCCTGGCGGAGTGTGTGGGGGGGTGGATGTGGGAGGCAGAAAGGCAGACAGGAACAGCCTCTCCCCTCACCCCACTCCTGACATGACCCTAAGTTGAGGAGAGGAACAGAACTTAGCTGTCCTAAGTGTGGTTCCCCGACTGAAGTCAGGGAGTGTATCTTATTTCTCTCTGTTCTTGGGGCCCAGGGCAGTTCTGGCTCTGAGGGGATGTTTGTAAAACTGTACAGAATAAATGATTAGAAAAAGAGACTGGAGCAAAATGAGTGAGTTGGGAAGGACAGAGGAGGTGAAAAGACCACTTCAGAGCTGAGGAGACCATCATAGAGGGAAAGAGACTGAGAGATAATGAAACAGACAGTGGAACTTAGGGGATAAAAGGATCCAAAGACCCAGTAAAAATACCAGCCCTTGCGATTTGTGGAACCTAAGCAAGATGATTCTAAAGTTCATATGAAAAATAAACAAGCAATAGCCAAGGGCTTCCATGGTGACTCAGTGGTAAAGAATCCACCTGCCAATGCAGGAGACACAGGTTCGATTCCTGGTCCAGGAAGATCCCACGTGCCATGGAGCAACTAGGCCTGTGCACCACAACTACTGAGCCCACAGGCCGTACCTCCTGAAGCCTGCACACCCTAGAGCCTGTGCTCTGCAGCAAGAGGAGCCGCTGCAATGAGAAGCCTGCCACGGCAACTAGAGAAACATCTATACAGCAACGAAGACCCAGTACAACCCGCCACCAACACACACCCAAAAAAAGAATAGCCTAAAAACTTCTGGGGACAAAAAGAGAAATAAAGGGGACGGGCCCTACCAGCCTCTAATATATATTATAAAACCTCAATAATTTAAGGTAAGGTACTGCACAGAGAGCCTAAAGGTAAAGAACAAAAGGTCCAGAAATGGATGTTATCTGTGGGACTTTAGTAGATAATAAGGTGGCATCTCAAGCAATGGGAAAAAAGAGGGACTGGTCAATAAATGGTGTTAGTGGGAAGAAAATAAAGTTGGATCCATTCTCACATCATACACAAGGGGAAATTCCAAAAGGATCAAAGATTCAGTTGTTTGAAATGAAACTATAAAAGTACCAGCAGAAAAGAGGAGAGAAATCCTTTATAATCTCAAGTAGGGAAAACATTGCTCACTCTGAATTGAAATTGAGAAGCTGTGGAAGTACACACATGCACAAGTGAAAAGCTGCATGGCAAATACACCCCATAAGCAAGGTCAAAGGCAAATAACAAACTAGCGGGAAAACAGCACTGATAGCACAGACATAGGAGTGCCTAGAAATAGGTAAGAAAAGACCAACAGCCCAACAGGGACAGAAACAAAAAGATATGAACCGTCCACAGAAAAGGAACTACAGATGGCTCTTAAACACATGAAAAGCTGCTCAATCTCACTCACAATAAGAGAAAGGAAAATAAAACTATACCGAGATACCATTTGTCTATCCCTCACCGAAGATGCAACATCTGATGACTCCTTTGTTGAGGACTGCAGCTAAGGTATAAGCCCATTTGTAGAGTGCTGTGCATGCTAAAGTCATTTCAGTTGTGTCCAGCTCTTTGTGACCCTCTGGGCCACAGTCCACCTGGCTCCTCTGTCGATGGGATCCTCCAGGCAAGAACGCTGGAGTAGGTTGCCATGCAAAATCTCCAGGGGATCTTCCTGACCCAGGGATCGAGCCGGCATCTCTTATGTCTCCTGCATTGGCAGGTGGGTTCCTAACCACTAGCAGTGCCACCTGGGACGCCCTTGTAGGGTGCTGGTTGGATGTAAAACAGTATAACCCTTATGGAGAGCAATTTGGCAATATGATTTCTTTCAAAAGGACATCTGCATATAGTCTTTCCCTGCGGCATTGCTTATAATGACAAAAGACTGGGAAGAACCTAAGTGTCCATCAAGAGGGGATTCATTCAGTAAAGTACAATATATCTATATAATACTCTACCATGCAGTGAAAAACTAACTGAAGAAGCATTTTGTGTATTGATATGGAAAGTCTTCAAATATGTTATGTGAAAAAAATCAAAAATAATAATGTATAGAAAATGGTACCTTTGGTGTGAAAAACGAGGGAATAGCTGTATTTGCTTGTATGTACACACATAAGAATCTACAGAAGAATACATTTTAAAATACAAGTAACAGAAGTTACCAGAGCAGGTGGGGACAGGACAGATAAGGAAGTGTCAATGGAAGGCTTTTTACTCTCTTAAGACGGGCAAACAGCCTGGGAGTCAAGCTGACCTCCAACCTTGTTTTTAAATAAAGTGTTATTGGAACACAGCCATACTCACTCACTCCTTTCTGTAATGTCTACGGCCCTTTCTCCCTACAGCAGTAGTGTGGAGTGATCGCTGCTTTTTACTGTCTGGCCCTTTACAGAGAATGTTTGTTGACCCTTGCTCTATACATATATATATATTCTTCCTAAAAAATTTAACACAAAAGGAAATCAATTCTAATTAAAGGAAAACTATGATAAAACAACAAAACACAGACTTGCCGAGGCTCCACAGGAAAGCAGTAGGTGCAGGAGGTGGACGTGGGCTTTAGGGGCTGACACACTTATGTTGGAATCCTGGCTGTGCCACTCATAGCCACACGGCCCTGTTGGTCACATGGGTGGGAACTTTGGTTTCCTGTGCCATGGAGAGGGAACACCCACCTGCTACAAGGGTCATAAGAATGAGAGAGAAGAGTGAACCTTTGAAGAGCATATAGCCTGGCCCTGGTACAGAGCAGGTGCTCCATGAATGGAAGGTTTTTTTTTTTTTTTCTTTTTTAGGCCGCTACAGATTCATCTGGTAATCTAACCACTATCTATAACATTGTTGCTATGGGAAAATGTGTTTCAAGTTCCAAACACTGGGAATAAAGCCCAGTAAACTTGGAAGACTGACCAGGAGAGGCTATAAATCATACATGGAGTCCCATGCTTCTCTATTTGATAGCTGGCCACAGCAGTGAAAGAGTGGGCGTGGAGTGCCCACCCTGAGAACAGGAGGCAGGGCCAGGGCCAACACGTGGGCGGGGACACAAGACATAGACTTGGCAGAAGGGTACCTATTTCTGCTTCTAGGAGAAGTGACTTTCAGAATAGCCTCCTCCCGGCTTAGCAGAGAGGGAATAGTTATGCTAGTCTGTCTACCTCCACTGGAGCTTAGTAAAGCAATTTCCTTTTCCCAGCAATACAGGCCCTACTGCCAGAGTGAGGGCCCACAGCACAGGTTCTCTGGCGAAAGCAAGAGCTCCTGCTGCACCAAGAGGGGGCCCCTCAACGCTGTACTCGGGGCTTTACAAAGCTTATTTCACTTCTGGGTCCTGAGGAACTAAAGTGCACCGGCAGGGGCTGCAGATGAAGTCTCCTGCTCCTAGCCTCCAAGCTGCCCAAGCCTCTCTACCTGACCCTCTCCAGGCCTCTCCTTCCTGGAATGGTTTCTTTGCACCTAACTTCCCATAACCCTGTATTTTTTGCCCTCGAACATTATGTGTCTGATGTCTCTCACTTTCCAATCCTTCTCTGAGCTATCATGAAATGATCTGCAATCAAGATCTAGGTTTTTTTTTTACTTAATTTCTAAAATGAATGCATTTATTTATTTTTGTCTGTGCTGGGTCTTTGTTGCTATGAGCAGGGTTTCTCTAGTGGCAGCAAGTGGGGCTACTCTCTAGTTGTGGTATGCAGGCTGCTCACTGTGGTGGCTTCTCTTGTTGCGGAGCACAGGCTCTCGGGTGCACACACTGCAGTGGTTGCTGCACATGTGCTCAGTAATTGTGGATCACAGGCTTAATTGCCCCATGGCATATGGGCTCTTCCTGGACCAGGGATCCAACCAGTTTCCCTTGCATTGCAAGGCAGATTCTTAACCACTGGACCACAGGGAAGCCCAGGACCTGGGAATTAGTCCCATCATTGCCACTATCTTTGGACAGATCATTTCCCTTCTCTGAGCCTCAGGTTCCTCATATGCAAAGTGAGTGTGAGCTGAACTAGATCCTCAAATTTTCCTACCAAGTAGACCACTGCTGCTGCTGCTGCTAAGTCACTTCAATCGTGTCTGACTCCGTGCGACCCCATAGACGGCAGCCCACCAGGCTCCCCCGTCCCTGGGATTCTCCAGGCAAGAACACTGGAGTGAGTTGCCATTTCCTTCTCCAATGCATGAAAGTGAAAGTGAAATCGCTCAGTCGTGTCCGACTCTTAGCGACCCCATGGACTGCAGCCTACGAGGCTCCTCCATCCACAGGATTTTCCAGGCAAGAGTACTGGAGTGGGGTGCCATTGCCTTCTCCAAGTAGCCCGCAGACAGTGCTGAATGAGCACACAAGATCCCAAGGACTCAGTCCCAAGAGATCCACCACCAGCTCCACAGCTGTTTGCAATCCTGCTCTTTCATTTTTTTAAATTCATGTGGATTTTGCCTTCTACCTCATTATATATCTGTGTTATAATACAAATGCAATAAGTTTCCTCCTAAATCTTCTAATAAATTTGACTCACTTGGAAGTTAAATAATCATGTTTATTCTGAGGGTATGTGATACCACCATATACACTGAGGGCATACCCCAGTGTGTGAGCCATGGGGCAAGGGGTGCTTCATAGGTGCCCCATGGATAGGTGTACTTTGGGTCTGTGGAATAGTAATCCATTCTGATGTGTCCTGTGTAACTATCTGCATTATAGTCTCAAGATAGCATCTTAGCCCAGTGGAGGGATTCTAACAGTGGAATTTTAGACTTGGCAGTAGGCTGATAGAGAAGAGAGGAATTGGAATTGGAGTATCCTTGCTAGGACTCTCAGTAACTCCATACAGGCAACCTTCTGGTCATTCTGAACTTAAGATGCACTAAATAGCCCCATGTCCAATCTCTAGACTTCTGCATGGAATATCTTTTCCTCTTGCATTATTTTCACACTTTCTAGAATATATCAGAACAGGAGTGGCTGCCATTTAAAATCAAGGAACAAGGGGCCTCCTGAGGCTCAGCATCAGACCGAAGGATGAGAAGACAGAGAGATGCACTTACCATAGAGCCCAGCAGAAGTTCCCTGCAGTCTGGAACACTGAGGTCTGGCCCAGGGAGGGGCTCTGTGTCTATCACAAAGCCCTTGGGCACCTTGAAGGGGACATCATCCAGGGCATTCATTCTGTCAGAGGCGTGTGGAGATGGCTGAGCAGGGCTGGAAAGAGCAAGTCCCTGAGGACCAGGCCCAGGCCTCAGATGGCTCACTGCTCTCCTGCGTGGTGACTTGGCCGAGCCCCACACAGCCAGGAAGGGAACTGTGAAGTGACTTGTGCTGCATAAGGGAGGAAAAATGAATAAAACCAAGAGCCTTCAAATTGACAGCAATTGATATTTTCATGTTTAAGTCTTGTTCTCTAGACCACTGTTTCCCAAAATGTGGTCTACAACACTAATTCTAAAGGATTTCATCAAGAGTATTCACCCCAATGGGGAAGAAAGAGCTATCAAATTATACAAACTCTTCCGAAAAAGGGAAAAAAAGGAATATGTCCTAACTTGTTTTGATTTCAGCATCGCCTTAAAACCAAACCTGACAAGAAAATGAGAGGCAGATATTTCATGAAAATAAATGCAAAATCTTACCAAAAATAATTATGGATAGAAAAAATACAACACTTCCAGGTTGAGTTTAATTTCAGGAATGAGAGACCTGTCTCTCATTCAGGGGAAATAAAGATAAATATGAATAGAATAAAAATTTAAAAGTGTATAATTATGATGCAGAAAAAGCACTTGATAAAATCAATATCCATTCACGATTTTAAGAAACAATAGACAAACTCTACTTGGCAACTTAAGAATAGAAGGGAATTTCATTAACCTAACAAAGAATGTCTCTAAAACATCTAAAACAAACATCCCACTTAATGGTGAAATAGTAAAAGATTTCCCCAATATTGGAAATGAAATAAAGATGTCCCCTTCATCTCTTCTGTTCAACACTGCCCTGGACGTACTAGCCTGTGCAAAAAGAGAGGGGGGAAAAAAAGTATTAGGATTGGAAAGAAAGAAAACTACTTCTAGAAATAGAAAACTATTTCAAGATGACATATTTATATGTAGAAAATCCAAAGGAAGAGTATGTTATGCTGTAAAGCAATTAATACATGTGATATTGAGAGTTTACAAAGAGACCAACAGAATAGAAAAGATAGTTTAGAAGCAGATCCGCACATATACAGATCCTTGATTTATGACAAAATTGGCCCTGCAGAGCAGTAGGAAAATGAAGATCTTTCAAAGAAATGGTTCTGGATCAACTGGATATTCTCCAAAAAATAATCTTGACCTCTACCTCATAAACAAAAATCATTTTCAGGTAGGCTGTAAACCTAAATGTGAAAGGTTAAGAAAAAAACTTGAAGATAAAATAGGAGAATATATTTATGATCTTAGAAAAGGCAAACATTTTGTAAAATGTTACAAAAAGACTAACCATAAAGGAAATACTGATAAATTGGGTTACGTTAAAGTTAAGAACTTCCACTCATCACGACATTCCGTTGAGAGTGAAAAAGCAAATCACATAGAGGAAGAAGATATTTGTAGTACACATATCTGACAAAGGACTCATATCCAAAATATGCAAAAAGTTTCTACAAATCAATAAGAAAAAGATCCCAAAGTAAGCAAGATTTTTTAACAGGTACATCACAAAAGAGGACATCAAAATAGCCAATAAACATGAAGTTGTTTAACCTCATTAGCCCTCAGGGAACTCCAAAATGAAACAATGAGATATCACTACACACACACACAGAGGAAGAGTTAAAATTTTAAAAAGCCTGACAATATCAAGTGTTGATGTTGTGGAACATCTGGAACTCTCATGCACTGTTGATAAGAAAGTCAATTAATATTAGTCAACAATATCTGCTAAGCTGAAATCTAAAAATTAAAAATTCACACATAGCCACTGAACCATTTGGTTAAGATCAAGTGCAGTATCAGTTTAATAATACAACAGCCAGGGATTTGCTTTTTTACATATTTTGGACCACATTAAATGCAGTTACATTTAAAAAAAAGCAAAATTCATACATACAGAATTCAATTTCATGACTGCCTATAATATACACTTTAATCTAGACTCCTAACCACGGGAATTTTACAATCAGGGTTTACCAGGGAGTACCTCTGGCTCAATACATCATCCCTATCAGGATGGTTTCGAAGTCCTGCTGTTCTGGGTCACTGGGGTCATCCCCACACACATAGGAGAACATCCGGTGAAGAGGAAGAGTGGATAATCTGAGGGCATAGAGGTCAAAGGGGCCAGATGGGCAAATCCTTTAATTCCCTCATTTCTGCTGTCTGCCCTCTCTTGTCATTGTCTTACTGTATGGAAGGCTTGAAGGTTTCTCCACCCCATGTTGGGAAACAGTCTCCCAGCATATTGGGAGTGAGTCTTCATACTATAGGATCAGACAGCTTCCAGTGTGATCACTAAGTAATCTACCCCATCAACTCTTCTTACAGGGGAACTTTGAGATATAAAGAGTTGTAGGGGACACATAAAAGTGAGGAGTTTTGGCAGTCTCAGATTTATTGTTTACATTTTTGGCCATCGTTAGAATTTTTAGCTATGGGGAAGGACCACAGTTCAGTGAGACACAAGTGTGAACTGCGCATCCAATGAGCAAATATAGAGCCCCCCTCCTGCTTCCTTCCCTCCACTCCAACATCTGTATCCTAATGATATTCTCAGCATTATACCTGCTTCTGGAGTTCTTTAAGAGTTTGAGGATTCTGGAAGCACATTTTAAGAGCAGCCTGGACTACAATGTAAGACATGATCTAGTTAGACCATATTCTAAAATGACAGTCACTCTGCTAAATACAAAATAAGAGGCACAGATCATTAAGTGATGACATTCTTCAGAGGAAGGGGAGTATTCCAGTCCTTATGGGGGTTCGGGAAACTTCAGGAACGACAGGACTTGATCTGGACCCTGGAGGGTGGGAGAAAAGCCTGTGGAGCAGGGAGAAGGTGAGGTAGAGAGAGAACTTAACTCCAGGGAGAAAATGGCTTAAGCCAGGGAGCAGGGGCAGGGCAGAGTGAGACAAGCTGCTTGAGTCAAGTATATGGTTTGTGTTGAGAAGCAGTCTGCAGTAAGACTGAAGGGGTGCACTGAGGTAGAGTTGGGGAGGGTGCTGAACTTGAACTGAGTGCTAACACCATTCAGTAAGCAGTGGAGAAAGCCCTGAAGGGATCTGAAGAGGTGGGGTGAGGGTGGGGAAAGGGGGATAATAGGAAAGCCAGTCTATGCATGCTCCGACAAACTGCATAACCCAGGACCTTTCTAACCTCAGTTCATGGGTCTGGGCCCACGTGGCTGTTTCTGAGCCTGGGGCTAGGGCCTGGGTGATAGGGATTGTAGTAGTAATTAATCTACTTGGAGCCCCAGCAATGATATTGGTATTATAGGTCTCCACCATACTCTCAAAATGACTTCATCCTTGCCCACAAATCTATGTGCCAGTACTCACACATGAAATTCTCCAGTTAGGCCCTTCTAAGATCAAACTTAAAAATGCAACTGCCTACAAGGCCTCTCCTCCATAATGTCTCAAGGGTGCCTCAAACTCAACATACCCAAGGTAAACTCTGATGTTCCCCTCCCCCAAACTGCTCCTCTTCCTCCAGGATTCCTTATCTCAAGGAATGTCTAAGATACACACAAAAGCTTGGGACTCATCCCCAACACTTTCTTCCCCTTCACCACCACCCATCTCAAATTCCCACCAGATTTTCTCTCCTAAATCTCTGGAATGCTACCTCCACTGCTGCCGTTGGAATCCGAGCCCCCTTCCTCTCTCACTTGGACAACTGGTGTCCATGTATCTTCTCATGCCTCATCATTCTATTACACACACTGGGATCAAATTGATCATTTCAAGCCATTCTGATGTTTAAAAGCCTCCAATGGCTACCCCCTACTCTCAGAATAAAATCAGACTCCTGACAAGGAATTCCAGTGCCTTGCAGTGTCTGGCCCCTACTCTCTCACTTGTCATCTTATTCTTACCATGCTGGCCTTCAGCTGCATTGCCCTCTCAGCCCCACTGTCTCTTCCCACTAGTTAATTCTTCGGAGCTCTGCTGGAACATCATGTCCCCCAAAAAGCTTTCCCTAACCCCCAAACTTTACTTGGTCCCACTAGTACAGTGGCTTTCAAGGTTTTTTTCCTACTGTGACCCATGGAATGAAATACATTTGACTTTGTAACTTAGTAAATACATACATAAACTGAATGATAATTCTTACTCTATGTGACACATAGATATTTTGTATTATTTCACCTAAAAGCATTACAGAACACTCGGTTTGGTGGTGGGGGGGAAGAGAGGGGAACCATAGCTCTCCTTCAAAGCACTTGGCCCACTTTTTGATTGTTGGATGATTATCTATCTCCTTTAAAGCCTGTACTCGTTCGGGAGTATTTGGTACTTTGCTCACCATTATAGCCCCTGTACTTAGCAAATTATCTGAGCCTCAACAGGCACTTAAAAAAATTTGAACAATGAAAAATATAAATTTGTGACTTAATACTGTTTCTTTGTAGTGCATATCACAATTACAACTGACTACAATTATCTTGTATAATCATTAAACTTCTCTACTCTAGACTAATTGCAGGAAGGCAGGAATCCTATCTGTTTGCCCCCTTTTTATGTCTCCAGCACTTAACATTGTACCTGGAAAATGGTAAATAATAATTTCCCAAGAACACCATTCAAATTCTGGTAACCAGCTTCTGACAAGAATAAGTTAATGAAGTTGAAAAGTAACTGCTGCTCTTCATAGTTACCTATTTTAAGTCCAGTTGCCTCTAAGACTTCAATCTTGGCTTCAGAGACTATGAAAAACCCAGCTTATTCCAAAAGGAAAATGGAACCTTCATTGGAAACAAATTCTTCATGGATAGTCAGGTGTGGCAAATCAGAAACTACTAATGGGTACACCCAAAAGTAAACAGTTAGTTATGTGGGAATAGCTGGTTATAAGTAATTTTTTTTTAATTTAGTTGTAAATGCTTCATGTAATCTCTACTCCCTAAATTACGTCACAGCTAATACTTCACAGCATTCACACTCCTTCTATATATTATTCTTATTTGAATGGAATAAGACATACTTTGCACTTACCTTGTAATTCCCAAGATAGCTTCTCTGAGGACAAAATTTATAGAAGTAAATTGCTACAACAGATGGTATAATCCCAGCTAAGCTTCTCAATAATCCTTGCACAAAAATCACGTGGACATGGGAGCATGAATGGCTTTAGAGTGATTAAACTGGTTGGCTATAGCAAATTCTTTGACGTCATAAACTCAGGCACTCCCACTGAACACTCTTAGTATTTAACATACAACTAATCTCTTTCATTTTCCAGTCTTCCCTGTACTTATCTAATTTCTTAAATGCTCTTATTAGAGTTTCTCACAAATCTAGTGTCTCCTGTTAATCTGTCAAGATAAATAAATTTCTTGTATATAGGACATGATGAATCAACACATTTCTGGTTAGTCTTTGAAGGATTTTAATTGTCATTTAGTTATGTCCAATACATAGAGTATAGGCTATATGCTGCATGCTAAGTTGTGCTGTGTGGCAGGTTGCTTCAGTCGTGTCCAGCTCTTTGCAACCCTATGAACTGGACTGTAGCCCACCAGGCTCCTCTGTCCATGGGATTCTCCAGGGAAGAATACTGGAGTGGGCTGCCACTCCTCCTCCAGGAGATCTTCCCAATCAAGGGATCAAACCCACATCTCTTATGTCTCTTTCATTGGCAGGCGGCATCTTTACCACTATCACCACCTGGGAAGCCCGGTATAGGCTACACCTATAAGGTAAACTTGGAACAGGATACTGGGATTGAGTGGGAACTCAGGATCGGAGTTAGAGGCTCCCACTGGCCAAACATGAAGCAATCAATAAAAAATAATAACAATGGGTTGAAAGAAAAATCCATTTAGATCCGAATTCATAATGACACTTAAAAACAAAATTTACTTGTAACTTTTAGAGGATGCAACTCATTATTTTGAATACTAGTAAATAAAATCATGTGTTTATTTTTTGCCTTCCTATACAAATTCTGGTTCTGTGTAATCAAATAGTTGATGAGGTGATGCTTCTCCTTTTAATATTCCAGCTGAAGTTAAGAAAGAAGGGCACAATTAAACTGTCAGTCTTTTGCAAATCCAAATAAGTGAGTCTAGGTCTTGAATAACAATGGCTGCTAAAATCACAAAAGGAGACAACCGATTAGTCCTCCTGAATGTAGTACCAGGTCTATGATATACTTGAGCCAGAAAATCCTGATCTTAATGTGATCAAACCTCTAGCGTGGTCCAATAGAAATATATGAGCCACATGTGTAATTATATATCTCAAGTCAAACTCAGTTTCAGTTCAAACTTAATTTCAAGTGCTTAACAGCCATAGATGGCTATGGCACAGTTCTGTCGAATCATTAAATCGTAAGAAATACAGGAACAGAGGAATATGTAATCACAGCGATGCAGTTAGCTAAATCCAGACTGGGAACTCTAGAAAAAAGATGATCTGATTTCAGGTGATAAGTTGCAAGGGAGCGAAAGAGTGAAAGTGCAACAGTACACAGGAAGAAGACTTCCGGGTTATGAGAAACTTAAGAGACACATCAGCTAACAAAGATGCATAGATTGCATCCAGATCTTGATTTGGAACCAAATGTAAAACACACGTTTCTGAGATCATTTGAACACTGACTGGATATTTGACGATACTGAGTTATTCATTTCTTTCGGTGCAATAATAGCACTATGGTTAAAATTTTTTAATGTCTTAGAGCTATACACTGAAACACTTATGAAGTAATATGGCATCTGAGATTTGCTTCAAAATAATCCAGTGTGATTGGTAGGGGCACAGATTAAACAAGACTGGCCACAAGTTGACCATTATTTGAAGCCAGATGATGAAAAAAATTATACCATTCTCTCTACCTTTCAATGTTGGAAATTTTCCACAATTAAAAAAAAAAGAAAAGAAGACCTGGGATAAAATTACAGAGATACTGTCCATATTGTTAGAAGTACAGTTCGTGAGAGACACTACTGTAAGTCCTCTTTCTGAACTCATGACGTACCAGTGGCTGCTGCCACCACCACGACACAGGGCAATAAACTAGGGAAAAGTTTACAAAAAAAAAAAACAAGCAAATAACAAAAACAATGCTCACTTCATTAAAACTTCGCAGAAGCCGAATGAGAGGAAAGGGCATTGTTTTTTCCACCCGAGATTGTGTCTTCTTTTCCTTGGGTTCTGCTGCCTGAGTTTTCCTGAGTCCCTGCTCCATACTCCCTAAGCCCATCAATGCAGGTATCTTCAAAGCAAGATATATTTGGTTCTCTCTGGAACCAAATATATATTGTACAATTCATCTTTTTTCTACTTGTCCTACAGCTCACCAGAAAATGGTGGAGACTTATAACAAAAGGGCACACAGGCCTGTGGGGTTATGTGAGCCTGACCACGTCAGATTCTGAGGTTTATGAACTTAAACACACTTTGGAGGAGTGATGGCACTCACACCCTATCTGTTAACTCTGTAATGCATAATATAGAAACTTAACAGTGCACATAAAACAGGGACAAATGTGTTAGTTAGTATCTTGTACCCAAGTGCTTCCAGTTACATGAAATCACTTCCAAAGTTGAGGTGTCCTTTCCTGCTTATCCAGAGCTGGATTCCACATACAAAGTCTAGTGCTTGAGGTTTGCCTTCCTGGAGCAAATGCCTAGTTACTAAATGTGAACTTTATAGTGTGTGTGTTTCAGCAGTGAGAAAGAGTGTGCAGTGATTTCAGAGGCAACAAATTGAGGGCAAAGGCTCAAACTAAAAAAATAAAAATAATGTTTATTTAGCTTTTTGGAAACAACACAATAAATGACAAAAAAGGAAAACCAAACAAAAAAACCTGACAGTGTTATATGATTGGTCATCTCCAGGCACAACAGCATTTATTAATGAATATAAAAAATAAATTTTATTATTTCAATCCACTTCCCCCTTGCCCCCCACTTCAACTACGTATATATTTTTGGAAGCTTGAGTTCCTAAGAAAATTCCACAATTTCCACTCTACTGGCTCCCACAGGGTGACTGAGTGAAGTTGATCAGGGTCGCAATCCCATAAGGAAATTAATTTTTATCGCTGGGGATTCTGAACAACCAGACCTTTAGGAACTTAAGAAGCAGGTGCTTTCATTAGGATCCTTCTAACATGGGGGACATGCAGCCAGCATCCATTAAAACACAATCCAGTTTGGATATAAGCACTCGGCAGGCTTTCCAAGTTCTCCACATACTAGCAGTGAGGCCACCAGCTTTTCTGGCAGCCTAGCCTCTCCAGCTGCACCAAAAGTAGAATTCACAAAACTGAAGATAAAGCCTTCCTTACTTTTCTTCCTGGAAGTTAGGAGGGTCTTTGGGTAAGAAAGGTAAGGAGATTTTGCATCAAGCTTACCTTAACAAGCAGTACTGGGGGAAGGACTGCTAATCTACCCAGAGCACACCTGTGTCGAGGATATGCGTGTATAGTGTACTTACCCATTACCACGCAAGAAAGGTACAAGTAAACTTGCAAGTCACTCTAGACGAAGCCCCTCAAAACAGAGGCAAATTCGGTGAACCAAGGCCAGTGCCTGTCATGATAACCTCAGTCCACCTGGGTCTTTTCTTGAAGAATCGTATTAATCTCCCGATTCAAGAGGCACCTCTAGATGAGACAGAGGACGGAAGGAAAATGTACCTTCTCGGTAGGGCAATGCCACATGGAGTTTGCTCTGTATCACAAGATGGCAGCATCACTGATACTTAGAGTTGAAAAGAGCCTTGGCTGGACGACACTCCTGTGACATCTTTACTAATGCAGCTTAACAGCGGTTGCCCAGATGTCGTTGCTGGGGAGCGGGGGAAGGACCCATCCTTGAGGAATGGAGCTGCCTTTGGGATGATCAGATGGCACCAGGTACTGATCCCAATCATGCCTTAATAAGAACATTGTAGAACAACTGTTTATTTCTGTCTTATTTCAAGCAAGATGCTAGCAACTAAGCATTCTATTTCAGGACTCTGCTCTCAAGTGACTTATATGAATCTACTAAAGAACTTAATTTCTAGAAATTTATGCAAAAGACTACTTCTTAATGTACATAAGGGGAAAAAAAACTCCAAAGAACTTGTATTTTACGGATAACCAAAGAATGAATATAGCGTCAATCGTCGATTCTGTATTTGCAAATTTGCCTACTCACTAAAATTTCTGTGTAACCTCCCAAATTGTGACTCGTGGTGCTTCCACGGTTACCTGCTGACATGCACAGTGCAGTGAAAAGCCTGAGTCACCAAAGGGCATGTTCCCAACTGCAGTGGGACAGGGTGACACTCTGCCTTCTTGTCTTCAGCTCCCCTAGTCTATTTAGTGCAACACTCTTCACATTTTTGTGCCTTTTATTGGCATTTTGTTGTATAAAATTGCTCCCAAGTATAGTGCTGGAGTGCTAAAGCTAGCATGAGGAGGCCATGATGTGTCTTATGGAGAATATGTGTATGTTAGATAAGCTACCTTCAGGCATCAGTTATATGTTAATGAGTTCAATGTTAACGGATCAAAAATATTAAATAAGGTGTCTTTTAAAAAAGAAAGAAAATTTGTATACTGATTGGTTGATGAAATGTTATGGCCAGAGGCTCACAGCAATCTATTTTTCCTTTAAGAGCAGGAGTTCAACATTCTCTAACTCAGCATTTGCAGCTTTATAGAATACAGCTCCTATGAATAACGAGAATCAACTGTAATATATTTAGAGGCTAAAACTTGTATATTAGCCAGAAATACACTTTTCCCAGAACACTGCTGAACAGCATTGTTGGACCTTTGGAAGGATCCTCAAAGATCACTTGATTCAGCAGTTTTTCAAACTGGGCTTTGAAGACCCTTAGATCCAAGGAGATGGCTCTGGGGAGTCTAGAAAGAACAAGGCGCTTCCAGTCACTAACAGATTTAAGCTGCCTGTGGAACCTATCCATCCATTCATTCTGTTATACAAACTGAGTTCTCAAAACACTGCATCTGGGAGGGTACTGCTGTTCACAATTGAAGGCCACAGTCTAAGCCTCCATTTGCATCTTGCAGGTAAGGAAAGCGAGGCTCAGAGCTAAAAACTTTACCCAGCTCATTAGTTACTGCAGATAAAGGTGAGACTCCTTGTTCCTAGCTCTTTTGGCTTTGAACTCACAAGTCAGTCTGGGTCTTAAACAGTCTCCACAAGTAAGTAAGTACACAGGAAGGGTTTCTTTTCCTTGGCCTGTTTAGCCACAGAAGAGAATTAGGAAAAGGAAGTCAATGTTTTAAGTCAACATAACAGCTATAGCATGGGATAACACAGAGGGCAAGTCACAACCTGAGTTTCAGTGTCTTCACCTGTTAAAATAGGGACATGTACTTCTCAAGAGTTGATGAGGACTAAACAAGATGTAAGTGGCACCCTTCAAACTTGGAAACATTACATAAATTCATAAGAACTAAAAAAAAAAAAGATATAGTAATAGACCCCAAAAACATAAGCACTGCCTGTTGCTACCTAAGGGAAAGAAGACGTGGACGATGCCCCTCTCACCTTATCTGGATGAGTGCTGGCAGGGAGTGCTCAGCTTGGAGGTAATACTGCCGGAAAGGCTGCAAGAGATGGGCGAGCGGGAACTCACCTGAAAAAGAAAAGGCACCATGCCATGTCATGCTTAGCGTGCAGAGCGTATTTCTCAAGACAAACTGACTTAGTCTATGATTATACAATAAGATCAAATGTGTCTCACCTTCAGCCCCGATTTCCAGGATACAGTTCAGAATTCAAATCCTAAAAGTGTCACCTGTCATCTACCACCTCTTAGCTTGGGTAGAGATCATCCATGAACAAAAGAGCTGTCAATCTAGTATTTTTCTTTTCTCTACTGGCTACAGAGAAACTTACCTGGATCCCCAAATAACTTGGACTCGATTTCATGCTTCTGAAGTAAAAATTTCTCTTTTTCTTTCCTCTGTTTCTTTTCTAATTCTCTTTTCCTCTCTTCCTCTTGTTCTCCTTCTAACATAACTTGGAGGGCTCTCTCTTCAGCTTCATAGAGTTCAGAGCGCTTTTTAATGAGTTTTCTCAGTCGCTGAAGGTGATGCTCAAAAGTCTCATCTGCTGAGGCTGGAGGACAGACCCCTGGGCGACGAGATCCAAAAGGTGTTTAGATACAACCTCTTCTTATCCCCAAATCCATGTTCTAAGGAGCAGACTCAAAGTCCTACTTCCAGCATGAGTTTGGTTAGAGTTTACAAATTCCAACCAATCTTTGAGGCTCAATTTGACCTTTCTGAGTCTTCAATTAATTTGACCCTACCCTGAGTTTCACTAACTCCTCTTTCTGTATCACACCACTTAACCTTTGATTTTGTTTATTTCTAATGTTTTTGACCCTTCAGCTGGACGGTTCCTTTATTAAAGGGAGGAACTTTTAACAGCACAGACACCTAGACCCAGTTAATAAATAATTCTCCCTCTGATTGAGTCTGAACTTCTGAGAGTGCACACTTGAGCAGTGAGAAAGAAATGCACTTAGCCAACCGCAATAACCTCACAGGCTGCTAATGAGTGCAGCATGGCCAACTATTTCATTTGCCCAGTTTTAGCACTGGAAATCCAGTGTCCTGGGGATGGCTGGTCACCCTGATTTGCAGGTCTGATTCTTTTCTCCCTCAACTACTGCAACTAAATGGCTGTGGAATTCGCTCTATCTTCATCTCCAAGGCTAATGGTTCTTCAGATCATTTTGTTAGGATTTCTTTGCTTGAACAAGTTTTCATCCACTCACTCCCACCTATGGAAACTCTACAACTCAAATCCATCTTCTACTAAGTTGATAATTATTTACCAAATACACACAAAATTCTTATGTACTGAGAAACTTAAACTGTCATTTTGTTGCTCTGTAATGAGTTTATGGTTTTGTTTCATTTCTTGACCTAGATCAAGGATTGACAAACTTTTTCTATAAAGGGCCAGACACTGAATATTTTAGGCTTATGGATCATACAATCTCTGCTACAAAAACTAAAATCTGCCAGTACAGTAAAAATATACAGCTAATCCATCAGCCCCAAAGTGCCTCCAGGCCCATGAGAAGGTGAGGCCTGCTCCCATCTCAGTTTGCTGGGCCACACCACCCACACTCACATTCCTCAGCCTTTCATGGATCACTTCTCACTACCCCGACACATTCTCTGAAATGGCACTTCCTACCAACCCTCTTCCAGACCCCCTGCACTGACATGATCTGGGTTAGATGAGATCCTTCCACTGTCTACCATTACTTCTCTAGTTCAGGCAGCTCCCAGATACCAATGCCTTCTCCCTTATTCCCCTTTATTTTCCTTGAGGCTACCCATGCCTGAGAGCCTCGCCCACTCTTCAGACCTTGGCATAATTAGAAAAAAGATTCCACCCCTGAAGTCTTAAATCCAATTATTCTCTTCTCTGGCTTTCTACCTGAGACTCCATTAGTTCCACTAAAACCTCCAATCTGGGAATTCCTTGGTGGTCCAGGGCTTAAGACTCTACACTTCCACTGCAGGGGACATGGGTTTAATCCCTGGTTGGGGAACTAAGATCCTGCATGCCATGCAGTACAGCAAAAAAATAAAATAAAAACGGACAAAACAAAAAAAACCCCAAACAAACAAAAACACCCCTCCAGTCTATCAGATTTCTCCACACTGTGTGGTCACCCACAAAGCAAAACGCCAAGAGCTCTATGCTCTGTGCTCACCTGCCAGATGCATGCCCGTGACTGTGTGACCTGGTGCCAGCGTGCACGCTCGTCAGCTCTGCCCACAACAGCACCTCTCTGCAGCCAGATTCCCACGCATCTCTGGTTGGCTCTCATTCGTTCCTCACAGCAAGTACTTCAAACCTGCAACTGCTCTCCTAAAGCCTTCCTTCTCTACTCTAAGCAACCCACCTAGCGTTTTCCCTAGACAAAAAGAGGCCATCGGGCAGGAAATTCCTTAACGTTTTTTTCCCCTGACTTTGCTCATTTGCCTTACTACCCATCCTTGCCCTCCTCATGTTCATTCCAGTGGAAAATGGCTCCTTCTCCACTGATGTGAATGCCTCCATCTGGGCTCTGAATCTCCCTACTTCCTATAGGACCTCAAGCCATCAACTATCCCTCCTGCTTCCCTTCACAGGCAAACTTAGTAAGCTGGACTCACTGTTTGCTTTTTTGATTTCCTATTTCCTCTTTGATCTTGTCTAGTCTGTCTTCTACTCACACCACCCCACTGAAATGCACCCCCCACAGGTCACTAATGATCTGTTAGGGATGGTCCTTAATCTTCATATTACTTGATGGTGACTGCAATAATAATAGGAAGAAACACTTCAACATTGGCCAGGATGGTTTTAAACACTTTATGTATGTTTACTAATTTAATCATTGCAATACCCCAAGGATAGGTACTATCACTATTTCCTTCATACAAGTGAGGAAAAATCAAGGCACAGAGAAGTTCAAGTAACCTACCCATTATTACACAATCTCTTTCAGCATTTGCAACTTTCCAGAAGAAAGGGAGTCTACGTGGGGGCATGCCAAGTTGCTTCAGCTGTGTCTGACTCTCTGCGACCCTACAGACTGTAGCCCACCAGGCTCCTCTGTCCAAGGGATTCTCCAGGCAAGGATATTGGAGTGAATTGCCATGCCCTCCTCCAGAGAGTCTTCCTGACCCAGGGATCGAACCTGTGTCTCTTACACCTCTTGCATTGGCAGGCAGATTCTTTACCACTAGTACCACCTGGGCAGCCCCAGGAGGTCTACACTTTCCTCCTATCTCTCTTGATCTCTTTTGTAGTCTCCTCCTTACCCAGCTTGATTTTGACATTTCCTAGGATTTTTGTGGTTTTGACCCTCATCTCATACCATACAATCTCCTTAAGGTCACTCCAATTTATTGCTACATACTGATAAACTCTTATCCAAAATGCCCCAAGGGCACCTCAAACTCAACAGGTCCTAAACCAAACTCATCAGCCCTGAGCCTTTTCCTGCTCCTGTTTTCCTGGTCAATTAGAACGGTACCATCATTCATTTAAGAGATCAAGCTAAAACCTGAAAGTCATTTTTTCCTTCAGCTCCCACATGAGCTCCCCAAGTTATTTACTCACGTGTATACACATACTTCACACACACTACTCACATCTCTTAAATCCATATACTTTTCTCCAGCTCACCATCTGACCCTTATTTCACACTCCCATATTATCCATGCCCAGACAACAGTAGCGTATCAGTCTCTCTTTTCTCCTCCCTCCTAGAAGCCCCAAACTTTCCTCTACTTTGCCAGCACTAATCTTCGTCATCATTTCACTCTCTGCTAAAAGTCCTTCAGTGGTTCCACTCAGATTTAAGCATAGGTGAGATATCTAGTCCTAGTCCATAAGACTCTTTGCAACTTGTCCCTGCTTAGATAACCAGCTTCATTTTCTCAGTACATAATTGGAGAAGCACATGCCTTAAAGAGAGAAGTTAGAAAGTTGTACTTCTTTTTTCAAAGTATCCAACAAAACCAGTTACTAGACGCTAACTTGTTTTATACTCAAGGCAATTAACTCCAAAGAGTCTGCTTATTTTGGATCATAATTTCTCCTAAAATTTCTCCCTTCTTTTGGAAAGTGAGGAAGGCTAATAGTGAGAAATTATGCTGGTGAATTCACTTGATGAAAATTTACTGAACATACCTCATGGAAGACATGAAGTAGGGGAATAATGCAAAGCCCTTGGGTAGATGCAAACTCCACTCTGACTCTTGAATGGGGTCATCTGATTCTGAGACCTGAATCTGAATCAGCCAGTGAATCTTTTGCTACTGTGGTACTTGCTAATTTGTGCACTCTCAAATATCCCTGGTGAATGACAATGGCCTACTAAATAAGGCAGCGTGTTGTCCCAGCCAGGTGCAAATGAAAAGGAGCAGCAGGTCACCTCAGCCCAGAGCAGGGAAGGATGGATGATGCTACGTCTGTATTTACCTCTGAAGGATAGTGAGAGCTTAAATGGGAAAGATGGAACTAAGGGCCCTTCAGACAAGCAGACTGGCAAGAGCCAAGATCCAGGCAGGCAAACGGAAAGCAAACTGGGGAACTTCTAGAAAACCAATGCTCCCTCTAGAGTCCAGAGGAGACTACTGAGGTTTTCTAAGTCCCAAAGGGACTTGCAGGTGAGTCAGGGACACCCATGCGATCTGCAGGGCACTCCCTGCCCCGTCTAACCGTTCATACGTTTTCAAATCAGGTTTGAAATGTATTTGAAGGAGCATGGTAAGGTTCTGACACCTTTTGAAGCACCAAGTAAAGACAGAGTAGCTTTCACCTTGGTATATGGGCAAAGTTGACCAGCCATGCCAACCTCACTCAGAAAAGTGGGGCCAGGAATGCCTGGGGTGGGAATGATGAGTCAAGAGGAACATACGGCAGTGAGTTTCCACATCCTTTTCAATTTTGGATACTCAGGGCTAAACATCTGAGGCTTCCTGCTTCAAAAGTTCTGAGGTGCTGTTGATAAGCTTAGGTTACCCTAGTGGGTGAAAATAATGAAGTATCAAGTATCAAACGCTTTGGGGGGGGGGGGGGGCGTGCCAGGATAAAGAAAAAGAAGAAATGCAAAGCCGTGCTTACCTTTCCTTGCCGCAGCCTCTTTCCTAAGCTTCCTCAATTTCTCCAAGGCCCGGAGAATATCCACCATCCTTTTGGTGTCTGCTTGTTTTTTCCTCACTTCAGATAAAACACCATCAGCAGCAGCTTTAAGTTCCTGCTCCTGAAGGAGAAAGAGAAAGAGAAGCCATGAGACCTAGTAGGGAACCTAAAGAGGAACAACCTTACAACAGAGAAAAGCTGCCTGGGCTTGAGATTTCAGAGGCTTGGGCGGTCCCAGGGTTAAGAAAGACTCCACTGGATCAACATCGCAGTTTGCTGGGCCGAGCACAGCTCCCCTCTACACTGCTCCAGCCCAGGGATTATCTTCTCTGCAGCATCCACGTGGGCCCTTGTCTTTGTTTCTTCCTCAGAGTTTCTCAAGCGTGGTTCAAGGAACATCTGCATCCAACTTACCTTGTCAAGCTGGGGCTCAGTCGTTGAAAATGCAGACTCCTAGATGCAAAGATTCAGACTAGCAGGGAGGATAAGGAATGGAGTTGGAAAGGCCCAGACTCCACAGGGTTCTCAGTGACTCCTAAGCACAGCCTGTTGCCCCATTGCTCTGAAGTCTTTGATAGGACAGCCTTTCCAATATTTGAAAACCCACCCTTACTCGTCTTAAATTGGTTCACATGTAGACTAAATAACCCTGGTTCCTCAAGTCACTCCTCACAGGACTCCCTCTCTAGTATCCTTGCAGTGGGTGGGAAGGAGGATCCTTTTGACTAAAGCTCTCTTTCCCATCTGTCAAATGAACACTATAATTTCACCACTACAGATACATCATGCTGCTCCACTCTTTTGTTCCTGAACTGTACATGTTGCTTTCACTTAGCTTAAACATTCCCTACAAGACTCAGCTGATATGTCACTGGATCATCTGGGATGCCTTCCTTGATACGTCCCCCCAACCTCCAGCTGAAATCCTAACACACACCATGCTATACAGACACGATCCCCCATAGTCCTCTAAGCCCTCAAGGATAAGCTCTATGTCCTATTCATCTCTATCTCCAGCACCGAGTAGTGGGCCAGCCCCAGTAGGTCCTCATTAAATGTCTGTTGAACTGGCTCAAATTCCCTTAGATTAAGGCATTGCCTCTCCTTTAAAGCACTGATATGTTCCTGGAGGTGTGAAGACAAAGCTTGCCATCAATACACTTCACATGGGAGGTGGATCAGACTCAGGGCTGTGGCAGATAGGAGGAGGCAGGAAATACTAGCTGGTTGTGGAGAGCAGAGGGAAAGGGCAAGTCCCTTGAGGAACTCAAAAATAACGAGGATGCCTTAATTATAATATCTGACCAATTTCCAGTTTCACCCTTGCCCTCTACTTAAGAACTTGAGGTCAGTAGGCTTTGGAGAAACTGCCCCCTAAACCAGTTGTGTGACTGTTGGCAAGTTAATCTCTCTATGCCTCAATTACCTAATCTGCAAAATTAGGGTAATACTGCCTACCTCTCAGGGTTGTTACAAGATCTGGCATTTGCAAGAAAGGACTGTAGGCAGCATAGTGTCTAGTATATAGTAAGTGCTCAAAAATACCATTGTTGAACTTGAGAATACAGTTGAACTTGTAAACAAAGGAATCTGGGGAAATCATCACTATTGGCCCATCGCCAATCAGGGTATATATGTTCCTGGAGAAACGGCCCAAAGTTCTTTTTATTTTGTATTCTTAAAATCACCTAGAGTAATACAAGACGCAAGGCCCAGACGCTTGTTCGTCTTGAGTGTTACTAAGTGAACAGAAGGATGGAGCAAGAAACAGATCTGTCATCCCCGTAAGATCACTGCATAATCCTATACTTGGTATTCATGAGACTTTGCAGCGCACCTAGAGCTTTCGTATTGTGTACACTATACACCATCAACACGCAACCAAAATGAAGATATGTGGTAGGAAAGGCAAACTATCCTTTTATTTCACGGATGAGGAAAAAGTGGCTTAAAGCTGGGAAATGACAGTGCAAAGCCTCACGCCCCTTCAGGTGTCAAACACCACTATCCCGGCCCCCGCGAGCGTCCGCTGCTCTTACCCGCTTCTTCTCCTCCACCTCCTGCACGCACTGGACCCTCCAGCGGTCAATCTCCTGCTCGCGCTCTGCTGCCCGCGCGGCCTCAGCCTCCCGTTCGGCCTCGCGTTCCCGGACCCTCTCGCGAAGCCGCAGCCGGCGGCGCCGGACCCTCTCCAGCCTGCGCCGCGCCTCGCCCACGTAGGCGGCCTGGGTCAGCAGCTCTAGTCGCTCGGCCAGTTCGGCGCGCAGCGGCTGCGCCTGCGCATGCAGCTGCGCCCAGGCCGCGCCGTCGGCCTCGGCCTCGTGCAGGGCCTGGCCCAAGTCGCGCAGCCGCCTCAACAGGCGCAGGGCACCCCGCAACCGGGCGCGCACTTCGCCCAGGCTGGGCCCGGCGGGCGCGCGCGGGGGCACCGAGCCGCCGGCCCGCCGCGGGATGCCGAACACCGCCTCAAGCCACTGCCGGTCGCGCAGGCGCTGCAAGGCCGCGTCCCCGAGCGCGTCGGACGGCGGCTGTGCCTCAGGCCAGCGCGGGCTCCAGGGCGGCCCCGGGCCTGGAGGCGGCGGCCGCGGGCGCTCACCGGCGTCGTTCCCTAGGAAGGGGCGGCACTGGGGCGGCGGCGGAGGCAGCGGCGGTGGCGGTACCGGGTAGAAGGAGCCGCCGCCGCCACCTCCACCGCCCCCGCGGGAGACTTCCACGGGGGCCCGGGGCTGCAGAGCCAGCGGAGGCTGGAGGAAGGGGGCGGAGGCCCCCGGAAAGGAGCCAGGCCGCTGGGGAAGAGGCGGCGGGAAGGCCGGGGAAGGTAGTGGCGGTGGCGGACAGCCGAAGGGAGCGGGAGGCGGCGGCTGCGGGGGCGGCGGGCCGGGGCGACCCGGGGTGAAGAAAGGTGGCAGAGCCATGGCCACCACAGAGGGATCCTGAGAAGTGACAGGAATCTGAGTGGTTCCCGGAGAAAGTGTCTTCCGGGAGGAAGTGACGCATACCACGCGCGGCACCAGTGTGACGCTGCGGCCCAAGGACCTCCGCGCAAGGCTGGGCGTTTTCATTCAAGCCTTCAAAACCACCGTCCTTACTGAGCGTTCTAGGTGCGGAGTTAGCAGCTTTGCAGTGACATTAACAGATACAGTTCCTCTCCTTGTAGAACTACCTATTTAATCAAGTAATCATTCAATCAAATGCAAAAGTGCGGCCGTGGATGTGGAGGAAAGAAGGCAAGAACTTATAGGAAATTTTGATTAAAAGAGGTTGGGGAAGGTCGTCCTAAGGATCTGAGAGTTCATCTGAGGTCAGAAGGCTAATTATGAGTTAAATAGTGGAAATCGGAGAGAACATGAGAGGGACGCACAGTACGGATGGGAACAGTGTTTACAAAAGCCTTCTAGTGGATTACAGGAGTAGGTTTGGTGTGAGAACTGAAAGAATGCCAGTGTTGATGGACCACAGAAAGCCTGAAGGAAACCTAGCGATCCTGGGAGGCGGACTAGATCATAGGATCCAGGATCTGATAGTTTAAGAACAGTGGAAAACCACTGGAGGGTGTTAGGCAGGAGGGGCAGGGAAGCCCATATGAATTGTAGATTCGTATGTTGTAATATATAGTACAGCAAAACCCTGTGTACTCTACCCAGTTTCTTCCAGTGATAACATCTTGTAGAACTGTATCACAGTATCACAACCGGGATGCTGATGTTGATGGTCAAGATACAGAACATTTCCATATTTCCAGGAGCCCTCATTTGCCCTTTTATAGCTACACCCACTTCCCTTGGCAACTACTAATCCTCCATTTCTGTAACTTTTTTTCCTTTTCAGAATGTTGTATAAATGGAGTCATACAGTACATAACCTTTTTACTGTTTTTGCTTAGCATAATCCTTTAGAGATACATCCAAGTTCTTGTATCCACGTTCCTTTTTATTGCAATAAAGTTGTGCAAATAAAAAGTTGTGGGTAAAATGAAACCATACTTTGTGTAGTCAGTTACCTACTGAAGGATATTTGAGTTGTTTCCATTTGGAGACTACCACAAATAAAGCAACTATAAACATATGTATACACGTTTTTGTGTGAACACATACTACTATCATATCTCTGGAATAAATGCCTAGGAGTGTAATTGCAGGGTCATAAGCCAGTTACATGTTTTGTTTTTAAAGAAACTGCCACATTGTTTTCCAGAGTAGCTGTACCAGTTTACATTCCCACTAGCAATATATGAGTCATCCCGTTTCTCTGCACTCTCATCAGCATTTTGTGTAGTTACTATTTTTTTTAGACAACCTGATAGGTAGACACTTCATTGTGGTTTTAATTTCCACTCCTTTAATGGCTAATTTATGTCAAGTATCTTTTCATATGCTCATTTGCCATCTGTATACCCTCTTCATTGAAATGTCTGGTCATGTCTTTTGCCCATTTCCTAATTGGATTTTTTACTGTTGAAATTTGAGAATTCTTTATATATTCTAGATACTATTCCTTTATATGTGGCTTGCAAATATTGTTTCCCTAGTTTATAGCTTGTCCTTTCATCCTAACATGTTTGTTTTGTTTTTTCAGAGCAAATATTCTTAATTTTAATGAAGTCCAACTTACCCATTTTTCCTCTTAGATTTTTGGAATCAAGTCTAAGAACTCTTAGCCCTAGATCCTGCAAACTTCTCTCTTGTGCTTTTTCTAAAAGTTCTCTAGGTTTACATTTAAGTCTGATCCATTTTAGGTTGATTTTTGTGTCAGGTATCAAAACTTAGTTTGAGGCCCCTCACCCTACCTCTGCTCCAGTATCACATGATTAGAATTTCACAGTTGTAAAGTGATGGATGATCCCTTGGGTAAGACTCCAGCTCTATACCATGAGAAGAACCAATATGAACCTGACTTCACTTCCCAAGGGACCTCTAATATTTCTCAGAAACTTTGTAATGTAACATTCTACACATTTACTTGTATCTTATGTATTCAGTAATATGTAATATTGTACATAATATTTGAAGTCTTCATTTTTCATCTTAAAATTTATTAGGTAAGGTATGGATATACCTTTATATTTTCTAGATGGATGTTGTTGTTCAGTTGCTAAGCCGTGTCTGACTCTGCAATCCCACAGAGTGTAGCAGGCCAGGCTCCTCTTTCCTCCACTTCCAGAGTTAGCTCAGATTCATGCCCTTGAGTCTGTGATGCTAACTCATCCTTTGCCACCAATGGTAACTCAGTTGTCAATACCATTTATTGAAATCTTCTTTTCTTTCCTTTTTATAGAAATCTTCCTTTTCTAATTTGAAATATCACCTTTTTCAACACTAAATAAGTGTTAGTCGCTCAGTCGTGCCCAACTCTTTGTGACCCCATGGACTGCAGCCCACCAGGCTCCTCTGTCCATGAGATTTTCCAGGCAAGGATACTGAAGCAGGTTGCCATTTCCTTCTCCAGGGGATCTTCCCAAGTAGGAATTGAACCCAGGTCTCCTGCACTGCAGGCAGATTCCTTACCAACTGAGCTACAAGGGAAGCCCTTTCAACACTAAATCCCCATATATATTTAGGACTTATTTCTGTACTTTTGCCTTCTTTTCCATTGGTCTCTTAGTTCGTGCACTGGTTGACTTAGATATTTAAAGGTTTATAATATTTTTAAAATAGAAGGTGCAATCCCTCCTCATTCTTCTTTCATTTGTTGGTTAGGTCAAGAGGCTTCAGAATCAGTCTGCCTGGGGTTCATCCTGGCTGTTACTTAGTAGTTGTATGACCTTGGTAAAGCTATCTAACTACTCTGGGCTCAAGTTTCTTCACCTAGAAGGGCTGATAAGAGTAGTACTTCACAGGGTTGTTGCATTAAACGCACAGAGTGACACAGAGTAAGCACTATGTGCATTATCGTTTTACTTGTTTACCATTCTTGCTTATTTTTCCATATGAACTTTAGAATCCATTTGCCTAATTGCATTTAAAAACTTATTGGCATTTTATTAGAATATTAAATTTGTAAATTAGCATAGAGATGACAGACACCCTTTTCATGTTGCGTTTTCCCAGTGAAGAACATGGGATCCCCCTTTTCATTGGTGGTGCCTTAGTCACCAAGTCGCGTCCGACTCTTGTGACCCCATGGACTATAGCCCACCAGGCTCCTCTTTCCATGGGATTTTCCAGGCAAGAGTACTGGAGTGGGTTGCCATTTCCTTCTCCACTTTTCATTAGATTTTCAAAAATACCTACCCATCCACTCTTCCTCTTACATTGCTATCATCTGAGTCCAATCCATCATCAAATAATAATAGCCCCAAATGACCCTGATTTAACCATTGATTCTTTTGGGATCAAGGGTTTGGGACCCCTGGGCCGTGGACCAGTATTGGTCTGTGGCCTGTTAGGAACCGGCCACACAGCAGGTGGGTGGCAGGCTAGCCAGCTTCATCTGTATTTACAGCCACTCCACATTGTTCACATTACCACCTGAGTGCTGCCTCCTGTCAGATCAGCAGTGGCATAATAAATAAATGTAATGCACTTGAATCATCCCCAAACCATCCCCCTTTCCCTGGTCCGTGAAAATATTGAGGAAACTGGTCCCTGGTGCAAAAAAAAAGGTTGGAGACGACTGCTCTATAGGCTGGTCTCTTATACCACAGCCAGAGTGGTCTTTTATAACTCAGAATCAAAACCTAGAACGGAACTAGGAACAGGAGGATCACCTTGTAATTTACTGTGGAGGAGATGTGGGTTCAAGGGAGTTGTGTTTTATATGTTGATAAGAATTGACCCAGGCCAGGAGCAGTGATGGCGGTCTGGCTGCAGGCTGGGAGCTGGCATCTGGCTCCTGGTAAGTGGGACACTGTGCAGTGCCCACCACTTTCCCTGGAGTCATGGAGATCGGCACGGAGATCAGCCGTAAGATCCCAAGTGCCGTTAAGGGGAAATTGCAAGAATCAGGAGCTTATATTGATTGATTTTCACTTTATATTTGTGCTTTTCTTGAACTGGATTTTTTTATATTTGAAACAAATGTCTGATAGTACTTCTGAAATGAAACTTCCTGCCCATATAGAAATGTTATGAATATTTAAGATGAAGAACTTCCTGATTACATTATGGTGATGGTGGCCAACAAGAAAAGTCAGGACCAAATGACAGAGGACCTGTCCCTGCTTCAAGGGAACAACACAATTTGATTCACCGTATGGCTTCATGGGGTATTAGATAAACTTAGTTCTGTAACAACCAACCCCTCTAGTCTGTAGTCTTCTGATACCAACCTCTTTGATGGTAACGTACCTTCAAACAAGAGCAGTTTCAATCGAGATGAGAGAAGGCACGAAGCTGTTTCTAGCAGCCTTTCTAGCTCTTTCTAGCAGCCTCTTGCAGTTTCTAGCACTAGACCTGAAAAAAGAGAATCTAGAGTTTCTACAAGTTCACAGGAGCAGAAAGCCACGAATGTCAGAGATTTATGATAACGGAGCTGCAACCTGACCAATGTCAACAGTGAAACCTTGGAGGGAGCTAGCACCCTCTGAAGATGTGATTGATTTTAAGCCAGGACCAGATGATCTCATTGACGAAGAACTCAATTTTGTGCAGGAGAAACTCTTCTCTCAGAAAAAAAAAAAAAACTACAGTGACACTTATATATGGTTCTTCTTGCCCTTCTATTGAAATTTATCGACCACCTGCAAGTCGAATGCAGACAGTGGTGCTCATTTAAACAGGTTGCAATTTCAACAGCAGCAAACCAGTATCCATGCTGCCAAGCAGCTTGATATTCAGAGTAGCCAGGTGTACGAAACAGGACGTTTGTGTGAGCCAGAAGTGCTTAACAGCTTAGGAGAGACTTACAGTCCCTCCCTCAGGAACAACTCAAAAAAGGTGAGTATTTGAAAAAGAAAACTTTCAGAAGAGAACGTTGCCTGTGGTAAGGTCAGTTGTTAAAGTAAAAAAAAAAAAAAAAAAAATCAGTCACGATGGAGAAGAGGAGGAAGATGAGGATTGTGGGTCCCCTACTGGAAGCATCTGCAGCAGAGTGTCAGTGCCAGCAAAACCTGAACGGAGACCTTCACTTCCACCTTCTAAACAAGCTAACAAGAATCTAATTTTGAAGGCTATATCCGAAGCTCAAGAATCTGTAACAAAAACAACTATTCTACAGTCTCACAGAAACAGACACTTGCAGTTGCTCCCAGAACTTGAACTCAAGAAGAATTGCTAGCAGAAATGGTCCAGGGACAAGGCAGAGTCCCCAGAATAAGTTCTCCCATTAAAGAAGAGGAAGCAAAAGGAGGTAATATAGACAAAAGTCAAGGAACTCAACAGAGGCAGTTGTTATCCCGATTATCGAGAAAGACTACATACAAGTCTGCTTTATGCTCTGCACCCTGAGATCATATATCTGCGAAAGCTGGGTAATAAAATTTGTCAGTCCACTAGAGGCTGTCCCTGAGTGTTCCTTTCAGAGTGCGGCCCTCCGAGCCTTACACCCATGATGGCAGAGACTCTGCAGATCAGTCAAGATTACTATGACATGGAATCCATGGTCCATGCAGACACAAGATCATTTATTCTGAAGAAGCCAAAGCTATCTGAGGAACTAGTAGTGGCACCAAATCAGGAGTTGGAGATGAAGACTGCAGATACCCTTTAGGTATGGACACCTTATGCAAACATGAGATCTTGTACAACCAGATAAACCTGCAAGTCTCGAGTTTATAGTGATGCTGGATGGTGTCCCCAGCAATGCCCGCCCCCTCCACAGGATACATGTCAGATCAAGAGGAGGACATGTGCTTTTAAGGAATGAGACCCACACACCACCCTGCTGCTTCATATGAGGGACTCGCAGGTCTCCTCCACCCACAGCAGCTACACTTCCTGAGCAGGCAGCTTGAGGACCCAGATGAGATGAGTAGACTGAGCCTGGCACAGAAACCAGAAAAGCTGTTGGAGCACTGCAAGTACTGGCAGGCCTGCAAAAACGGGGACGAGTGTGCTTACCATCACTGGGTCACCTTGCAAAGCCTTTCCCAGTTGTAAATTTGCTGAGAAGTGTCTGTTCATCCAAATTGTAAATATGATGCAAAATGTACTAAACCAGACTGTCCCTTCACTCACATGAACCAAATAACCCCAGGACTGCCTCCAAAACCAGTTAGAACACCAGCACCACCTTCCAGTAGTCAGCTCTGCCGTTACTTCCCAGCTTTTAAGAAAATGCAATGTCCCTTTTATCATCCAAAACACTGTAGATTTAACACTCAGTGTACACGACCTGACTGTACGTTTTATCATCCCACCATTACTGTACCACCACGACATGCCTTGAAATGGATTCGACCTCAGACCAGTGAATGACACCCAGTCCTACCTGACAGAAGACTGTGGAGTTTGAAAGTTTCCATCTACTGATGAAAGACATTGTACAAAATTTGTCAAACCTTTGAAACTGGGAATATACTGCTTTCATAATATGAAGTTTATTGCCTATCTGAAGCATCTAATTTTTCAAGTTTTTAAGTTAAGTGATTTTTAAATCAAATACATAATTAAGAAACTAATAATGCAATATTACCCAAACAAAATGTAAGCACGTGTTCAGTTATCATGTTCCATATTTCAGAGAAGAGGCATTAAGGATTTATGCCATAAGTTTATTTACAAAAATATCTAGGATGCTGAATTCAAGGGATTAATCCTTTTAAGAGACTGCACCTCTTAATATGCTCCACTTCCTATCTGTCTCATGGATTACTTTTTAAGCAGTTGGTGTCTTACTATAAAGGTGCAGCAAATCCAGACCCAAAGAACAAAGTCATCATAGCTAGTAACCTCTACTTGTTTTCCACTGAAAATGGTATATTCTTCCCTGGACCCTCCTCGTAGTGGCTCCGATGAACCACAGAGGTTGTGATCCTCTGGATGCTCTGTCCCAACATAGCGCTGTTGGATGCTCTACAAAAGATCCAGAGACCATAGGCGGAAGAAATGGCAGCTGCAAGCCAACCACTTCTTGCCTCACGACCTTGCTCCTCTATGTTTATTGAGTGATTTTAACATTGGGTCTTTTTTTGCTGTTTTGACTATGGAAAGACAATTTAAGGAAAAGCTGAATTCTATTAAAACACTTGAGGCATGCTTATAAAAAAAATCAATCCAATTGACATATACACCCTACTGTATATAAAATTGATAATAAGAACCTACCGCATAGCACAGGGAACGCTATTCAATGAGCTATAATAGCCTATATAAGAAAAGGATCTAAAACAGAGTGGATGTATGTATAGTATGTCCCCTACATGTGAACGAGTTCCATTCTGAGAATGCATTAAGTCCAACAAGTTAGTGTAGGTACCCAACTAACAAAATCAGCTATACAGTACTGTGCTGTAATAGGTTTATGTAACTTTTCACACAAACAATACATTAAAAACAAACACAAAAAATAAAACATTTTTAATCTTACAATGCAGTACTTTGAAAACACAACAGCTGGCATACAGGGGCTGGCACCAGTGAACAGGCAAGAAGAGTTACTGACTGGTAGAGGGAGAGGAGGTGGGGGATGGTAGAGCTGTAGAATTGTCAGCAACTGGAGTCAGAGGGCAAGCTGCAATGGCACTCATGCCTGGTGCTGATGGCACAGGTCCTGGCTCCTTGCTGGATTCAGTTCTCTCCACCCTCTGGAAAAAACAATCCAGTGATGTCTGGGTAGTAGCTCTTTTTCTCTCACCATAGATGACACAGTAGCATGGATTAATTTCTGAACGGCTGCTGCGAACTTTGTGTACCATTCTACGTTCAGGTTCCGTGCCTCAGAAACAGTACCTCCTCAAATAAAGAAAATCCCCTTGCCATTCCCCACGTCATCAATCTCTTGGGTTCTTCAGTTACTTCTTTTCTCTGGACCCCAATCAATTACTAATGGGTCTTCATTAGTAAGCGTGTGTTTCACAGCAAATTCAGTGAAGTTGCCCCGTTGCAGATCTAGATCCAGTTTCTTCCTGAGGGACCTCTAAGCCGCTGAAGACCTATTTGGACTCCTCATCCATCTTCTCAAACCCATGGAAATCACGAACACACAGCCAGCAAAGATACTTCCAAACCATTCATGGTGATAGCTGTAACCTCACACCAAGCAGTCAGTTTTTTATGTCTTGTAGATGTGACACTCCTTCCAAAACTGTCCCAAAGTTGTTCCTGATTCACTGCCTGATGAAAAGTGTGACATAAATATTTCTTCAAAGTTGCTGCAACCCCCTGGCCCATAGACTGGATGAGCAATGTAGTGTTCAGTAGCAGATGCACTACTTTGACACTGGGGTGAAAGTTACCCACAAATGGGAGGTGGCCTGAAACACTGTTGAGTAGCTAAAGGATGAGTGGGACATCCTTCTCCAAGCAACATTTTTCTACCTCTGGGATAAAATGGTGTTAAAGCCACCTGGGAAATGGCCTGTGTAATCCAGGCTTTGGCATTACTCTTCCACATCACAGAAAGAGGGCCTTTGGCCATGGTTTTAAGGGCTTTCGGGTTCTCTGAATAATAAACTAAGGCAGACTTCAGCTTCATATGCCCGGAAGCACTGTCACCAGAGTAAACCTATCCTTTCCTACTTTATTGCCAAGCAGCAACTTTCCCTCCTTATTGATGTAACTTTGGTCTGCCAACCTCTTCCAGTACAGCCCTGTCTCATCCACATTAAAAATCTGCTTGGGTATAACTTCCCAAAATGTTTCAGGAAATTTCCAAGCAGCTACCATATCTGTAGTTGCTGCCTCACCACTTGCTTTTACATTGTGAAGGCCGGCTCGTTTGATTCTGGAAACACAGTCCAATTCTGTTTCTTCTTCAAGTCTTCATAAGGGCTTTTAGCTTTGTCTTCAATCAGCATTAAGCTGAGCAGGACTTGACGCTGATGCTGATCCTGTTTCTCCATCTCCTCCATCACTTTCCCACATTTCTTTGATATTATCAGCAGACTTCATGTTTCATGATCTCATCCTTGTTCTTTAGAATTGTGCCAGTGGTTGAACAGTTTATGTCGTAAGAATGAGCGACCTCTACCATCTTTTCGCCTCCCCCTGCTCTCCTGATGATTTTCACTTTTCTTTCTTTCCATCATTATCATTTGGCGCTTCACAGAAGTACCAGCTACTTTTTATCGCTTTTATGCTTGCTTCTGCACATCCTGGGATTGAAATAAAGATACTATACTACTACGATATACAGTGCTGTCCAGTACACAAAAGCACTTGTGCAAGATGCACACACATGACAAGGTACGCCAGACACATGAACTAACCTTTGTAACTGGACATGTGAACGCACGTTTACATTTTTGAAAGTTTGCAACTTGAAGGTTCATATGTTGAGGACTTACTGTATAACTGATTCACCTTGCTGTACACCTGAAGCTACACTGTAAATCAACTATACTCCAATTTTTAAAAAAAGAATTGATCAGACGGAAGGAAAGCAATGAGGCAGGAGATATAGGGCAAGTGTTGGAGAAATGTTTGCAAGTAGATCTCTAGTTGTCTCCCCCAATTTACCGCAGAACCTTCCCAACAATCTGAAACATGTCTCTAGTGATGTTCAATTCTCATGCTTAAAATCCTTTTAATAGCTCTCCATTACTTTCTGCATAAAATTACAACTTGACCTGGCATATTCTGTATTTTTTAAAAATGTTTGAAGCAGGTGATGGGCTCCCTTCATAATAATGTGGAGCAACTGAGTTTTGATAAAAGGGATTCTTCAGCTGTAACTGGAAAGGTGGAGTGTTAAAGCAGATTTATAGATCTGATGGTGGGAAGGTGAGTTCCATCTTGCTCCTCAATGAAAGGCCAAGTAAGATGGAGAGGGGAGAGAATATATCAAATGGTCATCTCAGAGGAGTAACATGTAGTCATATATGGTGGCTATTTCTCAACTCCTAAAGCTCCCTGGTTGTTTCACATTTCTGAGACTTTAATTTTCATGATTCCTTTCTGGCAAATTCCTACTTGTTTTTCCAGATTTTCCAGAAAGGAATATCAAAATTAAAATCTCTGAAATGTGAAACTAGGGAGCTTTAGGAGTTGAGAAATAGGCAACAAGTATGACTTCATGTTACTCCTCTGAGATTACTGTATAGCATATTCACAGCTGGTACCTACCTCACTTCCATTATTATAATACACTGATGTTTGCATTTGCTTTCCCTAATAGACTAAGCTTCTTTGAAAACTTGGCCTGTACTACTAGTGTGGGGCCCATGCAGGATCACATTTAATGGTAAACATTAATCAATGTTTAACATGAACAGACTTTTTGTCAGTAGAATCCACAACTAGGAGAATTAGAGGAATATGAAAGTGTGAAGGGTTAACCAGTCTCTAGAATAAACCAGCTCGTGATACCTGTGTCCTTTTTAAAATGGCACTGCATTATGGACACACCACAACAAGGGCTTTCATTTAATCCTTTTATTCAAATGCCAAAACAAGTTTCAAGATACAAATCGTAGTTGTGTTTAATTTAAAAACATCAGTTATGCTTTGTTAACGACTTTCAAAACCAAATCTAAGTTGTTATGACTAAAACGTCTCCCAGTCCATTTCTGGAGGACTACCTTTAATACATTTAGTAGCTACTCCAATTTTCACTCTACAAAAAGGAAAATGATGAGCCTGTAAGAAAAAGATAATGAACAGTTATGATATGAAACCCTTCCTGAGAAGAACGTTAACCATTACTAGGGAGACCAAGGATACCAGTTTCTGTTCCATACTATTGCAACCAGGCTTAAACACTTTGCAGAAGTGCATTTCTGGTCCTACCCCAGCCATAAATAGATATCTCTTATTACATCACAGAAAACCCAACTCCACCAACAAGATTTAGAATTTGCTAATAGCTTAAGGTTCTTTCCCTAAGAAAAGGGATAGGGTGCAGTTAAAAGAAAACTCAAGCGTTTATAAACCAAAAATTGAAAACAAATGTTTAAAGGTACTCTGATTTAAACAATTTCCAATAAGGCTGAAGTAAAGGAACAATATAGAAGCTTGTATCAATATAAAGGGAAAGAAAAAAATTTTTAAGGTATCCAAGTATTTTAATATTTATGGCATCAAATGAAATAATTTTCATTAAGCCCCCCAAACCTCCCCCAGTTTCTATATAATGAAAATTAATAACTTATATTTTAGTATGAACACATTCACTTCTGCTGATAGTAAAGCATAGATTTTCTTTAATGTTCCATGAAGCCAAAGAATTAGACAAATATTCGGCACCAGAAAACAAAAAACTAGTATTTTACGTAAGTGTACAATATTAGGGTATTTTATTTAGTTCAGCAAATGGCTGTTAGGACTGATGCTGCATGCTACTTTTAGAATTAGATGCAGTCTTTTTCTAAAGATTTAAGGCAGACTTTTAATTTCATCTGCTCACTCATGGTACTAAAATGGATCAAAGACGGCAAATAAATCAGACAAGTTAGCAGGAGAATGGTCTTTTCTTATAGTACCAACGGGAAGTCAGCATCATGCATCAGTGGACAAGACTAAGAACACAGCTAGACAAATCATCAAAGTATGGCTCTCTTCAGGGTGCTCTTTCCATGAAATCTTTAACTACTTGGAAACTCCTGTTCCAATTTTTAAGATGAATAAAATTCTAACATTTTTCAGGAAACAAACATGAGGAGACAAAGTTAAGCTAAAGAATGGAATCTCAACTTCAATTTTAAAGAATTTATTTTCCCATTTGTAGAGTAACATTATTGTAAAATCCACAGTTATTGCAACACTTGCACTGCTTAAAAGAACTCCTAAGATTTTTTTTAAGTATATTTTTTAAAAACCGAAACAAAATAATGTACATATTCTCTCAGAACATTGTGTCATTAAAGTCCATGTTATATCAGTCTGTATAAATCAATGTGATGTTACATAATATACATGATCTGATTTTTATCCTAAAAGCTTCTGACCATGTATATGATATCCAATGCTATCCAAGATAGATCCAATGCTTTTAATGTCAGACTGCAGAGACAGTTATGATCCTAAACAAAAGAAGGACAACTTTATATACACAACAGAAGTCTGACAGTTTAGCTGTTTGCAGCATCTGCTTGACGAGGCCATCCTTCTTCTTCAATTCCAGAATCATACTCCTCTTCAGAAGATTCTTTGGTTGGAGCCCTATAATGAAAAGTCATCAGTGTTTTTCTGGTTTTAATAAGAATTAGGGGTAAATATAACTTCTCAAAAAATAAATAATAAATTAATCCACCTAGCTAGAAAAGCTGCACAAAGAAAGAAAATATTGAGAGCACTTCTAATATTAAGATTGCATAATGGTAAAATATGAGAAACATTTCGAGCACACAACCAAAAACCATAAGTAATTTCCCAAACAATTTTTTTAAAGTGAAACAAATCAACAACCAGGCTTCAACAGTGAAGGCCTTTTCTCCAGCAAAAGAAGTAGAATCTATTATTTTATCTAAAATACTTGACATTTAGTATAAGTCAATGGAAAGAAATTGAAAGCTTCTAATCAAACCAATATGACTCAAATTAGCCAAAATTATGATTGGACCACAATTCTTTTATATACTAATAGTTGATGGAGGAGCCTGGTAGGCTGCAGTCCTTGGGGTTGCTAAGAGTCAGCACGACTGAGTGACTTCACTTTCATTTTTCACTTTCGTTTTTCACTTTCATGCACTGGAGAAGGCCAACGGCACCCCACTCCAGTATTCTTGCCTGGAGAATCCCAGAGACAGAGGAGCCTAGTGGGCTGCCATCTATGGGGTTGCACAGAGTCAGACATGACTTAAGTGACTTAGCAGCAGTAGCAGTAAACAATAAAATGAGAGATTATACCTCTCTGAATAAGTAAAGGTTGTTCAAAACCAATTAACTGCCTCATAAGTTACCTTAGAAGATAAGCATAAAATGTAGCATACCTTGTGACAGAAGCCTATTTTTTGTGTATGTAACATTCATGTCAAGCACTGTTTAATAAATATTTATTGAATAGACTGGGGTCAGTAAACTACAGCCTGCTGGCCAAATAAAGTCTGTCATTTGTTTCTGTAAATATTTATTTGAACACAGAGATGGATCACTCATTTATGCTGTAAGGGCAGAGTAGCTACAATACAAATTGTATGGCCCCGAAGTGTTAAAATAGCCTTGTACTGGACAGTTTACCGACCCCTAGAATAGTTAAATAAAAGCAGTGAAAGATATGTCAAGTTTGTCAACTGATAAGATACAACTAAGAGGAAAATTATGTCAACAAAGTTTTGGTCTTATGAAAGACAGGAAACAAGTAATAAATAAATTATAGAATTAGAAGCAAAGTTCATTTAAATCTTTTCATTTAGATTACTTTATGTCTTTTTTGATATTTCTTTTAGGAGAAAAAAGTGGAGGCTAGTTTTGAAGATCAATTTCCAAGAAGAGTCAAAATATCATTTTATAAACCAAAATTAGAAAATTTTTCTACAGAATATTTGAGATAACTGATTCCTTTATGAATATACACACACTGTATGACAGACCAATAAACTATAGCAATAAAGAATGATCTTAAGTTTTAGGCCTGTTTTAGTCTGACAATACACTTTACCGGATGTATCCTGGTTCCTTCTTTCCTTCTACTACTTCTTTGTCAACCTCCACACATACAATATCAGAATTAGGGACTTCGAACATTGGTTCTAGTAACAGCTTTTCCTGAAGAGTAAAAAAGCAATGAATTACATGGAAAACTGAGGTTACATACAAAATACTTGTATTCCATAGGTTATCAATCAAATTCATCAACTCAAGAAATATTATGGAGTCCCTATGATGCATCAGGAACTGAATTTTGAAAAGTCAATGTAAAAGCTTTCATATTCTTCATATTAAAACAGCTTCTAACTAAATTTGGACAGAAGTCATTCTATAAGGGAAAGCTTCTTGTCTGCAGTTCTGCCTACTTAGGTCACCTTGCACCTACAAAGATTGTACTTTCACTTTGCATGTGATCAGATGCTCCTCAAGAAGCATTTCTGACATACTTTATCACCAAAGGAGGTCAACTGGTAGTCCTTAATTTGAAAATGACTTAATCTTAAATCATCTATACCAAGCTATGACTTCAAACATGCATTTGTCTCAACTGCTGCAGTAGATCTAAAGTAATTTAAAAAGAAAACCTAGTTTACCTATGGGTAGCAGCTGCATTGGAGAAGGCAATGGCATTCCACTCCAGTACTCTTGGCTGGAAAATCCCCTGGACAGAGGAGCCTGGTAGGCTGCAGTCCATGGGGTCGCTAAGAGTCAGACACGACTGAGTGACTTCACTTTCACTTTTCACTTTCATGCACTGGAGAAGGAAATGGCAGCCCACACCAGTGTTCTTGCCTGGAGAATCCCAGGACGGAGGAGCCTGGTGGGCTGCTGTCTATGGGGTCGCACAGAGTCAGACACGACTGAAGCGACTTAGCAGCAGCAGTAGCAGCTGGATTATGTTCCATCTTAAGGAAAATATTGGTTGAATACATCAAATTTTCTAAAAATGTCAACTATATTACATTTTCTTCTAGTTTCAGTTCAGTTGCTCAGTCATGTCCGACTCTGTGCGACCCTATGAATCGCAGCATGCCAGGCCTCCCTGTCCATCACCAACTCCCGGAGTTCACTCAGACTCACGTCCATCGAGTTGGTGATGCCATCCAGCCATCTCATCCTCTGTCGTCCCCTTCTCCTCCTGCCCTCAATCCCTCCCAGCGTCAGACTCTTTTCCAATGAGTCCACTCTTCGCATGAGGTGGCCAAAGTACTGGAGCTTCAGCTTTAGCATCATTCCTTCCAAAGAAACCCCAGGGCTGATCTCCTTCAGAATGGACTGCTTGGATCTCCTTGCAGTCCAAGGGACTCTCCAGAGTCTTCTCCAGCACCACAGTTCAAAAGCATCAATTCTTTGGCGCTCAGCCTTCTTCACAGTCCAACTCCAGGACCACAGGAAAAACCATAGCCTTGACTAGACGGACCTTAGTCGGCAAAGTAATGTCTCTGCTTTTGAATATACTATCTAGATTGGTCATAACTTTTCTTCCAAGGAGCAAGCATCTTTTAATTTCATGGCTGCAATAACCATCTGCAGTGATTTTGGAGCCCAAAAAACTAAAGTCTGACACTGTTTCCACTGTTTCCCCATCTTTTTCCCATGAAGTGATGGGACCGGATGCCATGATCTTCGTTTTCTGAATGTTAAGCTTTAGGCCAACTTTTTCACTCTCCTCTTTCACTTTCATCAAGAGGCTTTTTAGCTCCTCTTCACTTTCTGCCATAAGGGTGGTGTCATCTGCATATCTGAGGTTATTGATATTTCTCCCGGCAATCTTGATTTCAGCTTGTGCTTCTTCCAGTCCAGCGTTTCTCATGATGTACTCTACATATAAGTTAAATAAGCAGGGTGACAATATACAGCCTTGACGTACTCCTTTTCCTATTTGGAACCAGTCTGTTGTTCCATGTCCAGTTCTAACTGCTGCTTCCTGACCTGCATACAGATTTCTCAAGAGGCAGGTCAGGTGGTCCGGTATTTCCGTCTCTTTCAGAATTCTCCACAGTTTATTGTGATCCACACAGTCAAAAGCTTTGGCATAGTCAATAAAGCAGGAATAGATGTTTTTCTGGAACTCTCTTGCTTTTTCCATGATCCAGCGGATGTTGGCAATTTGATCTCTGGTTCCTCTGCCTTTTCTAAAACCAGCTTGAACATCAGGAAGTTCACGGTTCACGTATTGCTGAAGCCTGGCTTGGAGAATTTTGAGTATTACTTTACTAGCATGTGAGATGAGTGCAATTATGCAGTAGTTTGAGCATTCTTTGGCATTGCCTTTCTTTGGAATTGGAATGAAAACTGACCTTTTCCAGTCCTGTGGCCACTGCTGAGTTTTCCAAATTTGCTGGCATATTGAGTGCAGCACTTTCACAGCATCATCTTTCAGGATTTGAAACAGCTCCACTGGAATTCCATCACCTCCACTAGCTTTGTTCATAGCAATACTTTCCAAGGCCCACTTGACTTCACGTTCCAGGATGTCTGGCTCTAGATCAGTGATCACACCATCATGATTATCTGGGTCGTAAAGATCTTTTTTGTACAGTTCTTCTGTGTATTCTTGCCACCTCTTCTTAATATCTTCTGCTTCTGTTAGGTCCAGACCATTTCTGTCCTTTATCGAGCCATCTTTGGGTGAAATGTTCCCTTGGTATCTCTTAATTTTCTTGAAGAGATCCCTAGTCTTTCCCATTCTGTTCTTTTCCTCTATTTCTCTGCACTGATCACTGAAGAAGGCTTTCTCATCTCTTCTTGCTATTCTTTGGAACTCTGCATTCAGATGCTGATATCTTTCCTTTTCTCCTTTGCTTTTCGCCTTCTTTTCACAGCTATTTGTAAGGCCTCCCCAGACAGCCATTTTGCTTTTTTGCATTTCTTTTCCATGGGGATGGTCTTGATTCCTGTCTCCTGTACAATGTCACGAACCTCATTCCATAGTTCATCAGGCACTCTATCTATCAGATCTAGGCCCTTAAATCTATTTCTCACTTCCACTGTATAATCATAAGGGATTTGATTTAGGTCATACCTGAATGGTCTAGCGGTTTTCCCTACTTTCTTCAATTTGAGTCTGAATTTGGTAATAAGGAGTTCATGATCTGAGCCACAGTCAGCTCCTGGTCTTGTTTTTGTTGACTCTATAGAGCTTCTCCATCTTTGGCTGCAAAGAATATAATCAATCTGATTTCGGTGTTGACCATCTGGTGATGTCCATGTGTAGAGTCTTCTCTTGTGTTGTTGGAAGAGGGTGTTTGCTATGACCAGTGCATTTTCTTGGCAAAACTCTATTAGTCTTTGCCCTGCTTCATTCCGCATTCCAAGGCCAAATTTGCCTGTTACTCCAGGTGTTTCTTGACTTCCTACTTTTGCATTCCAGTCCCCTATAATGAAAAGGACATCTTTTTGGGGTGTTAGTTCTAAAAGGTCTTGTAGGTCTTCATAGAACCGTTCAACTTCAGCTTCTTCAGCATTACTGGTTGGGGCATAGACTTGGATAACTGTGTTAATGAATGGTTTGCCTTGGAGACGAACAGAGATCATTCTGTCATTTTTGAGATCGCATCCAAGTACTGCATTTCAGACTCTTTTGTTGACCATGATGGCTACTCCATTTCTTCTGAGGGATTCCTGCCCTCAGTAGTAGATATAATGGTCATCTGAGTTAAATTCATCCATTCCAGTTACATGTTTATAAATCTGTCACAGCACCTGAAGTTGATGGCTTTATTAAAGTATTATCGCAAATTGTGACAGATGTGTAGTTCTGTTCAAAAAGTCCTACTTAGATGAGAGAAGTAATATTTAGCAGTGAAATCCTCAGAGAACAGACCATGTGCTTGCTTTTGCAGCATGTAGGGAAACAGTAACCCACTGTACAGCCACACCAGGGAGGGGAAAGACCTTTAAGAAAGAGGGTGGCTGAAAAGTAGGCTGGGTCTCCAGGACTTGTAACAAAATTAAAATAGTGAGTTCATACTACACTGAAGAATTTAGTAATAAAATGTTATAATATCTACAACTTAATTTCAAACATAAAACAACATGAAATGAGAGAATTTCAATGGTTCTGAGGAGCCACTCTGGAGCTTAGTCAAAAGGCCTATGTAGGGTTTTCTAAAACCTCCTTCCCATGATCCTGATTTCCTCTATTTCATTAATCACATTAAGTGTATGTCCTTTGTTGCAAACACCTTGAAGTTCCATTTTAGAATGAAGAAAAGGGACTTCCCTGGAAGTCCAGTGCTTCCACTGGAAGGGTTCAAACACTGGTTGAGAAACAAAGATTCTGCATGCTGCACAGTGTGGCCAAAATATACAAGAAAAAAAAAATCACAAAAAATATTAGACGAACAGAGATCATTCTGTCATTTTTGAGATTGCATCCAAGTACTTCATTTCAGACTCTTTGGACAAATTTCTGGATATATTTCCAAAGAAAAACGTGGCGGTTTAATATTCTCAAAATTCAGACCAAGAAATAATCTAGCTTTTGTAAATTTATGCCAACTTACCATAATGGACCGGAGGCCTCGTGCACCTGTTTTTCGTTCTAGTGCCAATCTGGCTATGGCTTTTAAAGCATCTTCAGTAACATTTAGTTCACACTACAAATACATTCAAAAGAAATAATTCAGATAATATTTGATGATGACATTTTCCTAATAAAATCATGCAGTATTTGATCTATTACTACCTATCACCATTATTGGTCTTTTTATAACAAGAGGTGAATGCCCTGACTTTACAGGTAAAGAAATGTTCCATAGAGTTAAGTACACTGATTCACTAATACTTAAAAACAGAATCTTGTGTCTTGACTGATCCTATCTCCTTTCAGACTCACGTATTTTTAGATTGTAACTTAAGCTTCTGAAAAAAATACTCATTTTAAAAAGTGTTACTAACCCTCTCATCCAATAGAACAAAGGTACAATTTTAAGACAAGTCTCTCTAAATTACCACAAATATAAAAAATTACTGAGAATTTAATATACCTCCCCCTAAAAAATAAGATCTTGGTACTAAAAAACTTTTGGTTATTAATTTATACCTCCAGAAAATGTAAAACTTATACAAGGTAATTATCTCTCATGATGCTTTAGACTCTTGCTTTCAAAAAGCACTTGTTTCTATGAATTAGCTTATGAGACAGTTAACAGCATGAATGTTTCTATGAATTAGCTTATGAAACAGTTAACAGCATGAATCAAAGTTTGTCCTTAGTTCCTGAAGAGGTTTTCTAAATTAACACGGATCTTCTAAGACTTTATTCAACATTTATTGAATCCAGATGTTTAAATATTAGAAACTGAATGATGACTCAGATACCACCTTTACCCTCAAGAAACTTAAGTGTATCAGATGGTGACAAATTAGCAAAATAGCATTTACAGCATAGCGTTTGCACATGTTGCTAAGAGAACAATAAAAGTGGGGACATCTAAATAAGCCCAGGGGACCACTGAAGCATTTTTAAGGAGGGGAGTAAAATAATTAGCTTTGGGTTTATTCATTCAATAAATATTTATTAGGCACTTAATATCTATTGGTTGAACCCTATGTTCAATAATTTTAAAAAGATCCATTCTGGAAGTAAAGTGGGAGATGGTATTTTGGTGGTGGTGGTCAGAGACAAACTTTAGGTAGGGAAACCCAATTAGGAAGCAAATGCATGGGTCAAGGTGAAGAATGATTAAGGAGACTGACTTGAGGTAGAAACAGTGGCAATGGAGAGGAGGAGGCTAATGTTTTGTGACACTAAGTTCATAAAACCCAAACATTTGCTATCTGATTGGATATATGGCTCTAAGTGTCTGACTGCAGAGAAATAGACGTGAGAGCTAACTTTAGGAAAAAATATACCCAGCATGTCACAATGAAAGGATTTAGAATATCAAGACTGAAAAGACAATTCTGTGTGCCTAGTTTGCGGGGTTAGCCATAGGCTGCTAGCATTTCTCTCAATATCTATCCTAGTCTTCAAGCTACAATGCTGACTTTAATTAAGAAAAAAAATTAAGCCAATTCATAAGTGTCTAACACAACACAACGTGCCTTCCCTGATTCCTAGATCCATATTTAGTGAGTAATAGGCTGGTCTGTTCCTGCCAACAGAATCTGCCTGCCAATGCAGGAGACACAGACTCAATCCTTAGGCTGGGAAGATCCCCTGGAAGAGGGGAAATGGCAACCCACTCCAGTATTCTTGCCTGGAAAATTCCATGGACAGAGGAGCCTGGCAGGCTACAGTCCACGGTGCGGCAGAGTCAGATACGACTGAGCAACTGAGTGCACATGCACACACACAGGCTGGTATTCCAGACGAGAAGTACTGCTTTTTAATTTGTTAGGCTAACATATGCAGATTTTCCATAGCAAAAAAATACACATAAGTTAAGTATAAAAAGTAAAGATCTAACCTTATCCATGCTGAATAAGGCTTGGTACTGAGGGATAACAGCATTACGTGGCTCAGTTAGTATTTGTACAAGTGTTTTCTCATCTAGGCTATGCAAAGGAACTACCACAGGCAACCGTCCCACAAACTCAGGAATCATGCCAAACTCAATGAGATCTCTGGCTTCCACATGACGTAATAAACGATCTTTTTCTTCAATGTCTTGGTGAGTATTCGATTCTCCACTTCGATTGGCAAGGTCAGCAGCAGCTGCAGCCCTTCTACCTTTTCCCAGATTAGATGGTGTTCCAAATCCAAGATACTGCCAAAGAAAACACAGGTATTACAAATAACAAAATGAAGCTGCATCGTGTTCAGCATTCTGCATGCATATCTCACGTGATCTTTGCAACCGAAGAAAGTATTATCATTTATATTTTACAATGAATAAAAAAGGCTTAGAGAGGTTAAGTACCTTAAGCTCTCATTTCTGCTAGTGGTTAACAACCAGGATTCAAACTTAGGTCTATCTGCCTTCAGAACTGAGAACCCAACCAACTCTCAGAAGAATGAATTCTAGTAAGAATAGGTAAGAACTACGAAGGGAAGTCCCTTAGAACTCAGATTATGATATTGCAGGACATTTCCCAGACCTCTCGACTAGTATAACTTCCAAAATGTGCAAGAAAGTAGAGATAGTAATTATTTTGTAACCAAAGTCAATTAATTCTGTAATACTAACAGGAGTAGAGTCTATGGAACAAGCAGTCTTACAAGTAAATTATCCACAAGCGTCTTAAGTCATTGCTAAGCATTCTACTAAAATCGTAATTTGGGGTTGCATACTATCAGATTATATGATGAGTTAGAACACTGTATGAGTTAGATTTTATAAAAGAGCATGTAAGGATGACATCAAACAAAAATGGTAACCTTGTTGCAAAAGGTTGTGTATCTACAATGTATGGACCTTGCTTTACTCAGTATAAAGAACTATACTCCAGGTAACTGTCATAGAGTTTGATTTTGATGTCATACAACTTTTGTCAAAAGTACAAGAGAAGTACATGATATATGAGAAAACAGTCTAAGTTAATTCTAAATATTCTGTGTATGTGGACAGTGACTCTATCAGAAAGCAAAGAATTTTGCTTTCAATAATGTAAACATTAAAAAAATTTCTTCAGGATGTACCTTTCCTTTTTTAAAAAAATTTTTATTTTTTTAATATAAATTTATTTAATTGGAGGTTAATTACTTTACAATATTGTACTGGTTTTGCCGTACATCAATTGAAGGATAATTGCTTTAAAGTATTCTGTTGGTCTCTACCAAACAGTAACATCAATCAGTCATAGGTTTACCCATGTCCCCTTCCACGTGAACATCCCTCCCACCTCCCTCCCCACCCCATCAGGTTTTTACCGAGCCCCAGTACAAGCTCCCTGAGTCACACAGCAAATTCCCACTGGCCATCTCTTCCCATGGCCCCACTGGCCATGTTTCCATGTTACCCTCTCCGTACATCCCACCCTCTCCTTCCTCCCGCTCCAGCAGTGTCCATAAGTCTGTCCTCAGCATTTGTGTCTCCACATCTGCTCTGCAGGAGTGCTATTGTTCAGTCACCAAGTCATGACCAACTCTTTACAACCCCGTGGACTACAGCACGCCAGGCTTCCCTATCCCTCACCATCTCCTGGAATTTGCCCAAGTTCATGTCCATTGAATCAGTGATTCATCTTATCCTCTGTCGCTCTCTTCTCCTTCTGCCTTCAATCTTTCCCAATGTCAAGGTCTTTTCCAATGAGTCTGCTGTTGGCATCAGCTGAGCTTCAGCTTCAGCATCAGTCGTTCCAACAAATATTCAGGGTTGATTTCCTTTAGGATTGACTGGTTTGATCTCCTTGTTGTCCAAGGGACTCTCAAGAGTCTTATCCAGCACCACAATTTGAAAGCATCAATTCACTGGCACTCAGCCTTCTTTATGGCCCAACTCCCACATCTGTACATGACTACCGAAAAAAATCATAGCTTTGACTACACAGAACTTGTTGGCAAAGTGATGTTTCTGCTTCTTAACAAGCTGTCTAGGTTGGTCAAGCTTTTCTTCCAAGGAGCAAGCATCCTTTAATTTCGTGGCTACAGTCACCATTCGCAGTGATTTTGGAGCCCAAGAACATAAACTTTCTGTTTCCACTGTTTCCCCCATCTATTTGCCATGAAGTGATGAGACCGGATGCCATGATCTTAGTTTTTTTTAATACTGAGTTTTAAGCCAGCTTTTTCACTTTCCTCCTTCAGTCACATCAAGAGGTTCTTTAGTTCCTCTTCACTTTATGCCATTAGAGTAGTATTATCCAACATATCTGAGGTTATTAATCTCTTGATTCCAGCTTATAACTCATCCAGCCCGGCATTTCGCATGATATCCTCTGTGTCTAAGTTAAATAAACAAGGTAACAATAAACAGCGTTGTCATACTCCTTTCTCAATCCTGAACCAGTCAGTTGTTCCATACAAGGTTCTAACTGTTGCATACAGGTTTCTCAGGAGGCAGGTAAGATGGTTTGGTATGCCCATCTCTTTAAGAGTTTTCCACAGTTTTTATCATCCACACAGTCAAAGGCATTAGCGCAGTCAATGAAACAGAGGTAAATGTTTTTCTGGAATTCCCTTGCTTTTATGATCTAGTGAATGTTGGCAATTTGACCTCTGGTTTCTCTGCCTTTTCTAAATCCAGCTTGAAGATCTAAAAGTTCTCAGTTCATGTAATGCTGAAGCCCAGCATGCAGGATTCTGAGCATGACCTTACTAGCATGGGAGATGAGTGCAATTGTCCAGTGGTTTAACATTCTTTAGTACTGCCTTTCTTAGGAACTGGGATGAGGATGGACCTTTTCCAGTCCTGTGGCCACTGATGAGTTTTCCAAATGTGCTGACATATTGAGTGCAGCACTTTGAGAGCACCATCTTTTAGGATTTTAAGTAGCTCTGCTGGATTTCATCACCTCCACTAGCTTTACTGGCAGCAGTGCTTTGTAAGGCCCACTTGACTTCACACTCCAGGATGTCTGGCTCTGAGTGAGTGACCATACCAACACCATCATGGTTATCCAGGTCATTACGATCTTTTTTGTGCAGTTCTTCTGTGTATTTTTTCCATCTCTTCTTGAACTCTTCTGCTTCTATTAGATCTTTACCTGTTTCTGTCCTTTATTGTGCCTATCTTTGGATGAAATGTTCCTTTGGTATTTCCAATTTTCTTAAGGAGATCTCTAGTCTTTCCCCTTCAGCTATTTTTCCTCTATTTCTTTGCACTGTTCATTGAAGAAGGCCTTCTTGTCTCTCCTTGGTATTTTCTGGAACTCTGCATTTAGTTGGATGTACCATTCCCTTTCTCCCTTGCTTTTTGCATCTCTTCTTTCTTCAGTTTTTTGTAAAGCCTCCTCAGACAATCACTTAGCTTTCTTTTCTTTTTCTTTGGGATGGTTTTGTTCACTGTCTCCTGAACAATATTACCAAGCTCTGTCCATAGTTCCACAGCCACTCTAGTTAACTAGATCTAATCCCTTGAATCTGTGCGTCACCTCCACTGTTATTCATAGGAGATTTAAGTTGTACCTGACTGGCCTATTGGTTTTCCCCTCTTTCTTGAGGTTAAGCTTGAATTTTGCAGAGAAGCTAATAATCTGAGCCACAGTCGGCTCCAAGTCTTGTTTTGCTAACTGTATACAGCTTCTCCATCTTCAGTCACAAAGAATGTAATCAATCTGATTTTGGTATTGACCATTTGGTGAAGCCCATGTGTAAGGTTTATATATATTATAAAGCATTATTACAAAACACTGGGAATATAAGCCTGAAGACAGTCCTTATCCTAACTTAAAAGTGTTTATTTATAGTGAGAACACATACAAATATATATATTTTTTAAATTTTTTATTTTGTGTTGTTGCTGCTGCTGCTGCTAAGTCGCTTCAGTCGTGTCCGACTCTGTGCGACCCCATAGACAGCAGCCCACCAGGCTCCCCCGTCCCTGGGATTCTCCAGGCAAGAACACTGGAGTGGGTTGCCATTTCCTTCTCCAATGCATGAGAGTGAAAAGTGAAAGTGAAGTCGCTCAGTTGTGTCCGACTCTTAGCGACCCCATGGACTGCAGCCTACCAGGCTCCTCTGTCCATGGGATTTTCCAGGCAAGAGTACTGGAGTGGGGAGCCATTGCCTTCTCCAATTTTGTATTGGGGTATAGCCAATTTTCAATGTTGTGATAGTTTAAGGAGAACAGCAAAGGGAGTTGACCATACATATACATGTATCCATTCTCCCCCAAGCTCCCCTCACATTCAGGCTGGCACATAACACTGAGCAGAGTTCTGTATGCTATACAGTAGGGTCTTGTTGGTTATCCATTTTAAATATAGCAGTGTGTACATGTCCATCCAGATGACCCGCAGACGACACCACCCTTATGGCAGAAAGTGAAAAAGAACTAAAGAGCCTCTTGATGAAAGTGAAAGAGGAGAGTGAAAAAGTTGGCTTAAAGCTCAACAATTCAAAAACAAAGATCATGGCAACCAGTGCCATCACTTCATGGCAAATAGATGGAGAAACAATGGAAACAGTGAGAGACTTTATTTTTCTTGGTCTCTAAAATCACTGCAGATGGTGACTGCAGCCATGAAATTAAAAGACACTTGCTCCTTGGAAGCAAAGCTATGAGCAACCTAGACAGCACATTAAAAAGCAGAGACTACTTTGCCGACAAAGGTCTATCTAGTCAAAGCTATGGTTTTTTCAGTGGTCATGTATGGATGTGAGAGCTGGACTATAGAGAAAGCTGAGCAATAAAGAATTGATGCTTTTGAACTGTGGTATTGGAGAAGACTCTTGAGAGTCCCTTGGACTGTAAGGAGATCCAAGCAGTCCATCCTAAAGGAAATGAGTCCTGAATATTCACTGGAAGGACTGATGCTGAAGCTGAAACTCCAATACTTTGTTCACTTGATGCAAAGAACTAACTCACTGGATAAGACCCTGATGCTGGGAAAGACTGAAGGCAAGAGGAAACAGGGACGACAGATGATGGGATGGTTGGATGCTATCACTGGCTTGATGGACATGAGTTTGAGCAAGCTCTGGGCGTTGGTGATGGACAGGGAAGTCTGGCATGCTTCAGTCCATGGGGTCGCAAAGAGTCAGACACAACTGAGCAACTAAACTGAACATGTCCATCTCAAACTCCCTGACTATTCCTTACCCCTATCCTCCCCTCTGGTTCGTTCTGAGTCTGAGAACACATGAAGATATTAAAGCATCATAACTGCAATGAAGGACAACTGTGCAGGAAACCTTAGCAGTGGAAAGGAAGAAAAGAGGCACAATCTGGGGAAGGAGGGTAGGAAGTGACCAAGAAAGTCCTCACAGAGGAACTGACTCATCATTTAACAGAATCTTAAAGAATGAACACATATCTGCCAACTGAACTGAGGTAGGGGAAAACATGAGCAAAGGCAATAGGTTTCATATGGTCAGGATATAGGTATATTATTTAATACTGTAAGCCTGGCTTTCAATGAGGTTTGATAAAAACAATAGCCAAATGGAAGTGTTTAATCCTTCATCAAATTACTGTTACAGACTCTTTCATGTCCCGGTCTTCTTTTCATAAAAATCCATCTTTTAAAATCTTTGTCTTTCATGAAGAAATTATACCCTTCCTCGTTCAGGGAATAAAAACTAGCTCATGATTTCTCCCTAATTTCATTAAGAAGTTCAAAGATAAACAGTGACTTAATTTCCACTAACTTGAAATGATGTAAACTTTCTTTCTATCCATTTCTGACCTCTTTACTAACGTTACTTTTAACTGTTCTTTTCTACATGTTTCTAGTTTCAATTTTATTTGCAAGTATGAATTATAAATAAATATAAGAACATGGTCCTTGCTTTTGGTTACAGAATTTCGAATATAGAGTTCTGTCTCCCACTGTCCCCCATTTCTTTCATACCCACACATGTGCGTGTACACACGAAGAAATAATTTCTTCTAATTTTTTTAGGCTAACTTGTGCAGAATTTCAAAAGCAAGAAAAACACAAATTGATTAATATGAAAAATAAAAATCTAACCTTATCCATGCTGAATAAGGTCTGATGCTGAGAAGTAACAGCACTACATGGCTCAGCTGGTAGCCTTATAAGAGGTTTCTCCTCTAGACTATGCAAAGGAATGACCACAGGCAACTGCTCCATTAGCAGAGCTATTTTTTTTTTTTTTTTTACTACTACTAAACTAATGATGCTAAAGCTGAAGCTCCAGTACTTTGGCCACCTCATGCAAAGAGTTGACTCATTGGAAAAGAGTCTGATGCTGGGAGGGATTGGGGGCAGGAGGAGAAGGGGACGACCGAGGATGAGATGGCTGGATGGCATCACTGACTCGATGGACGTGAATCTGAGTGAACTCCGGGAGATGGTGATGGACAGGGAGGCCTGGCGTGCTGCGATTCATGGGGTCACAAAGAGTCGGACACGACTGAGCAACTGAACTGAATACCAAACTAAAAAACTCAAGTAAACTGCTACTAAACATGTAAGGCCAAGAAGACTTAAAGCAGGCAATATACAAAAGAAGTGATCTATGATACATTCATTTAGGTATTATATAAACCTAAACATATAATATAAAAGATATTATTTGTAGCTATTATGTAAAACAAAAAAGCATGGAAAATAGGCATGTTTTGGGGGTTCTTGCCACTATGCTGATATTATGTTTTATCGTAAGTAGGTACTGGGAATGAACCTTGAGGATATGAAAAAATAAATTTCAGCTAAAATCAAGGCTTATAAGAATGTTTAAGAAATATCTATAAACTAGGTGAGATCACAACCCTCCCTCAACCTCCAAACTACTTTCCTCCACTTGTGAATGTCAGCAGTGATCTATGAAGACTCTATGGGCAGGAGCAATGGAAACAAGCCCTTTATTGTGCTCTAGTGAATTGGGAAAGAGAAATGAGTAGAAATTTTACTGATTTCACAGTTACCTCAAATAATAAAAAAAACTCAATGAATATAAAATCAAAATCAAGTCACACTTTAAAAATGCCGATATAAAGATGATATTTAAAAATCTTCCAAATCACTACTCTGAAATTTAAAAAATAACTAGGAATATATTTCTGGTATACTCTAAGAACACCTAACTGGCAGAAAGCAGATACAAGATTAGAAACTGAGGGTCTATCCTCTAATTTCAAATGCTCTCCTAGTAACCATTCAGAAAAACTTACCTTTTCATTTTTCCTCCTGCTGATGATTCTGTCCAAACCATTGAAAGCACCAGAAGCAACAAACAGAATGTTTGTTGTATCAACTTGTACAGTTTCTCCACGTAGCTTACGGGAATTCTTTTCCGGAACATTGACTATTGTGCCTTCCAATAGTTTTAATAAGCCCTAAATAAAGAAAAAATGATTTATGGTATCATCATATAAGTGTATTATTTATTATACTTTAGATAATGGGATTCAATGGGGAAAAGAATATGTGGGTATGGTCAATGAGCATAACTGAAGAACACCTCCACATTCCTATAACTAACATGAAAATCTAATATACTATCATATTTAATTATTTATAAATTTATTTAGAATAGTATAGGACTCCTGATGCATTTAGAAAACAATCAACTTCAGAGGTTGTTTTTGATGGTAAAGACATAATTCTAACATAAAGACAGAATTAGGACTCTATAAAATGTTATTCAACCACGTGGGAACATTCAAAATTTGAAAATATTTGAAGCCTTGTCTTTATACAAAAATTCTACTCTACTTTTAGTGTTAAACTTTGAGAATAGTTGTATTTTGAAATGCCTTTACAAAAAACATTATCTAGCACATTTTATATGTGTGATTGGACCTCTCTATGTCCTGGTCAAAAAACAAAAGCAATTTTCCTTACCCTGTAGTTTATGTCATAATTAGTTACCAGTAAAAAGTTAATCAATAAATCATTGTGACTTTAATTATGACTCTACAAGGAATAGAGCACTATTTTATCTTCTAACTAAGTGAAAAGAATCAAATACATGTACATAGTTCATTTATGCCTAGTTAGAATCAGAACTTTCTTCAAGCATCCTTTAGAAATGTTTAACTGGGTCTTTGTGAAATACACCAACAAAAATTAAATTTCATTTCCTTCTTTAAAATATCTTTAATTTCCTAACAAAGGTAAATTTAAAATCGCCAACAGGTTTCTCTTAGGATCTGAACTTAATAGTCTGGGGAGTTTGGAGTGGGAGAAATAAAACAGAGTCTAATTGAAACCAAACGTACAATATTTGGGAGGTTGATGTATTCCCTTCCTTTTAGTGGGCTTGAACAAAATATTCAACTGCTTACTTGCTGAACGCCTTCTCCACCTACATCCCGTAACTGATGAATGCCTGGCACACTGCCAATCTTATCTACTTCATCCAGAAAGACAATTCCTATAATTTAAGGAGGATTCTATTTATAATATGAAAAAGATATATACAAGACAACCTAAGCTTTAAAAGGCTAGGTAGCTAGAGAGCAAGGTATTTAATCTTTAACACAATATATGCAATAGTTTAATACAATAAAAATATACTGCCAACTTTTCCACACATCATTTTGTGTAAACATTTTGTAATTTATTCTTACATCATCTGGGTAAAAATAACGCTTGGGTAAGATTACCAATTCTCTATGACTATTATAGTTAGCTACCCCGCTAATGTTTTCAGGTTCTTTATTCTAAGAAGCAGAGACAGAGGTACAGTGTGAAAGCAAAAGGTGGATACAGGGCTGGTACTAGCTAAACTTCAGCTTATTTTTTCCATCTATATTCTTGTCCTAAAGGAATTTAGACAGGAAGCTGTCAAGCTCTTCATGTAAACAAGGAGAGATGATACAGAAGGAAAGGAGAAATGGAGCATCTATGACACTCCCTAGGCAGGTAAGTTAATATGTTGCTATATACATCTTGCGCTCTCTTGCACTTGTCTTTTTCCCCTCCCTCAACCCATTTCAGCATTAGGAGTCTGGAGGAAAGTTAGAACAGAGTGGAATAAATAATTTGGCCTGTTTTCACTCTAGTAATATTGCCAACTTATGACAATAAGACAAAGCAAACTGTGTGGCCCTCAGTCAGTATGCTAGAAAACTTAAACATAGCTACTTTTATATAGTTATTGAATTTGACTCTTTGACTCAAAACAAAAAATACATTATCTCTTGCTATTAGACTGCTTCCTCAACAGACTATATCTAAGGACAGACAAACTTGCTGAAACATACCTTGTTGTGCTTTCTCTACATTATAATTGGCATCTTGGAGCAGCTTGGCAATCACAGATTCAATATCTTCACCTACATATCCAGCCTGAGTCAAAGTGGTACAGTCACAGATGGCAAAAGGGACATCAAGGCATTTAGCTAGAGTTTGTGCCAGAAGAGTTTTACCTATAAATAGAAACAGAAACAATGGGCCTTCAGTTTTCTTAAGAGTGAGAATCCCCCAGACATAAGACACAGGTTACAGAGTCATCTATATTCTATTTTCTTAAATGAGTGCTAAATTTTTAAGTAAGTTATTTACCTGACCCAGTTGGTCCAAGCAGCAAAATATTACTCTTTTCAAGTTTGATGTCATCGTGGGAAGAATCCAATACTTCACCTCCTCGTTTTTCCTGAGGTATTTGTTGATTTACCTGTTGCTGCACTGATGCTCCTAAAGCATTACCATGTGGACTAATTCCAGCAATCTGAAGTAACTCTGAAAAAATGCCAAAGGTATTAGAGCTTCATTTGCTTTCACTTGAAAAAATGCCCAATAAAACTTTACATCTAAAACCAATACTTATTTAGAAAAAAATAAGTAAATATTCTGACATTTTTTTGTCTTACCTAAAAGGGAAGGAAGTCTCAAATTATCTAATGACAATGTGTAATACATGATGATTATTCATAGAACCTCAAGCAAAGGAAATGTATTCTTTTTACCTTATTTATATAAACTTGTATGAAGAATATCCTTTTACTGAAAAGAAGGCAGTATAACAGAAGGAGAACAGTGTCAGGAGTCAGAAAGCTTTAGAAATTTGGTCCTTTCTTTGCCTCTGAATAGCTATATGATCCTGAGCTATGTCATCATATACACTTTGTGTTTCTGTGCCCTAATCTATAAAATGGCTAACACCTGCCCTCTCAATTTTAAACACATGACTGGAGGTTTAAGAACAAAATGCAATTGATTTAGAGGCACTCTGAAGACAAAGGTATATGTACATATATTTGTACAAATGAAAAGAAACAGTGTTGTAGAGAAAGGATAAAACATTGAACTGAGGAATAGAAAGCTTGGGTTCTAGTCTCAGCTCTATCACAGGAACACAGCAAGTCACTTGGCTTTACTGAGCCTGCTTCCTTAGTGAACCACTCTACAATCTCTTCCACACTTAAAAATGATGCTGTGAGTCTACCAGAGAAACCAAGTATGGTACGACTCAATATCCCTGGCCCTACCTGAATTTCTGATTTTACAGGATCTCAACTGGATCACTGAATTTCCTTTAGCAGACATACAATGTTAATTATACGGGAATTATAGTGCTGGTGAACTAAGAGTTTATCAGCTGGATCCCTTTAAAAAAAATCTTTTTCTCCCCCTCTCAGCTAAGGAAAGAATCCCAATACTCTTTTGAACTAGCTATATTTGTAAATATCCACATTGCTCCTGGCTCTTAGCATTTAAGGTACCTGGGCTCATATCATATGTCTATATTTTCTAGATTTAGTTGTAGCTTGTTTCTATCAGTATTTTCCAATGCTTTATTATTTTAAGCAAACCAACAGACAGATCTTCGGCAAACATACTACTGAAATTCTGTTCCATCTGGCTGTCATTTTCAAACTATCTTTGGGTCACACCCTTTGGTAAAGGGTTATTCTCTTCACCAAGAATAATAGGCATTAAATAAATATTTGAATTTAATTAAACTGTACTACATTTGAGGGTTAATGGTCAGTGAATAATTCACAATGCTATGCCTCATTACAATTCACATCAGGTTAAAAAAAAGGCAGTCTTCAGTTAGCTAGCTATTATCCCCTGCCAAACAAAAAAAAAGAAAACTTTTTTTTTTTTTTAATTTCAGCAAAATCTAGTTTGGAATTCTGACAGTATAAGGAGGTGCTTGGCTGAAGAATAGGTCTGCCCAATGGGGAAAGATGATTTAGGTAACTTGAACAAAATTGTAAGAAGCATATTACCTACAGTGGAATCACATGACACACATGTTCAACTTTATGATTTAAGTTTTTTAAAAAAGATGAATACAGAACAAATGATTTTGTCATTCCATTTATGAAAATATGCCCCAGGGTAAACTTGAGAAAACACCCCTGTTCTTTCAGTTAAGCCTCTGTTTGTGCACATCTCTTATTGCCTAAGCAGCTCTTTACAATGAGGACTACTGAGTAAGCAGGCTAGACTAGTTAGTTGTATGGAGCAATAGGGCCCTGGGCAAAACTTCACATTTCTGTCCTTCAACTTTCTTATATGTAAAATGGTGGTGAAAATAATCATTTCTGTCTCATAGGCTTGGGGAAGATGAAATGAGTATATACGTGTAAAACGCTTAAAACAGTGCCTGGCAGATAGTTTTACATGTGCTTTGAAAGAATTTACTGTTAGTATTACTATTTTCCTAGTGTGTAAGTATCTGTATAACACAGCCCTCATACGCAAGCCAACTAGTTCATCTGGTATTTAACATCAGAAAAATTTATGTTCCACTGATGAGGGGAAGAAACCATCAGTCTTAAAATGTTAAAGAGACACATGCTGATCTCTAACATGTGATTTTCAAAGGAATTTCCAAGAATATTTTAATTATATATGACTTTAGCCCAATGTCCTAACATTAGAACCTAATACCCCACATAGGAGAAGACTAAATTATACATGAAAGTAAATTCTACACAAGCTCTAAAAATATTAATTTCTAAGCCAATCAATATAGGTAATTACAAATTATTTTGCTTACATCCTTAAATACTATTACTTGTTAACATTTGTATTAAATCATTACGATAGACTTTACTAATTCATACTAGTTTCACCAGCCACCTGCCCAAAATTATGAATATATAATGACAGCATATTTTATTACATGTAATAAATTTTACATGGAGAAGGAAATGGCAACCCACTCCAGTGTTCTTGCCTGGAGAATCCCAGGGACAGGGAAGCCTGGTGGGCTGCTGTCTATGGGGTCACACAGAGTCGGACATGACTTAGCAAAAAATAAATTTTATGCCAGAGTTGCTGAACTCATTATGTTCTCATGGCTCATCCTGAATATACAGTACAATATTCTGATGTTCAAATATTAGATGTGTAATACTGTTTGGTTCAAAGGCAAATGTAAACTTATCAAACTTATAAGCGAAAAATGTTCACAATGGTTTATCTATTATTTTTTGTCTTTTGTGACAACATGAATCTTTTTATGGTAACTTTGGAACCTTCACCCTTTCTTTGTGTAGCAGCTATCTCCACCTCCAAAGAAATGAGTGCAAGACATCAGAATGGCCACTATCATTGGCTTATCATGTCATTCCATACCCTCTATCAGACCTTCTGATGATTTTAGGGGCAGTCTAGAGCTCTCAATAGTGAGCTGGAGGTTATGCATAATTTGTAAGCCTACACTAAGTTTCATAAACACCAAAAAATAATGTAGTTTCTGGCAAAGAATAGCTGAAAGATAATACACCTCCCTTAAAATCTGTCACTTACAGGCAGATCAACTTTAACTGTATTCTTTTTAAGGAAAAAAAAACGGATACAACATTCAAGGTACAAATTTTAAAAAATACAACTTCTGTTAAAGTGCAGATCTAGATTTATAGAGAAAAACTACATATAATACTTATTTCTTTATGTTATAAGAAATATCACAATAGAAAAGATAAAATCAAATATCTAAAACAACCCAACATCTATTAACTACACAAATTAGCTATAAAACTGTTTCAAAGTTATATATGCCATGTATAACAAACAAGTTTAGATAATATACGATGCCTTTCTTAGTAATACACAAACAAGTACATATCTATCACAACTAGTGCTGACAAACTTCACTAAGGTAAATCTAAAAAGGAAGAGTGACTGCAGAGGAGGACCTGAAGAGAGGTCACTTACTTGTAAATCTGTACTCATCCTCCCGTCTTCTTATTTCTAACTCTAAGAAAGAGGATGAAAATGGCAACATGAAAATATTATATATTTGCTTAATATAGGGGAACAAACAAGGAGTATTCCACGTCTTGCCCTCTTCCAAATATAAAGAATATGTTCATTAATGTTTTTTAGCTTTCTATAAATTATGAAAGAATTTATATGCTACCTCTTTTCTGTATTAAAAAAAAAAAACCAAACATGCTTAATGATGGCAGTATAGTTGCTAATATTCACATTTGTCAAATACAAAGTTGCTACTTTAAGAAAAGAAATGTAGTAATTTAGGTCTTCAATAAGAATTTAAACCCTGCATTATAAAGACCATATAACCATTTGCTTTTCCAGCACCTAGAAGAGTTTAACTTTAATTTGTTGACTGAAGGAATCAGAAAAAATTATTTTGCTCCATGACCAAACAACAATATTCGGACCTTATAAGTCATAAAGGTTCCAAGTCCTTCATCAGTTACTATGATTATACTTTCTAAAAAAGTAATTGATTCTACTATGTAAATATTTTGCAGTAAGTTCAAGCAGTGAACAAGTGTCTTCATTAAGGCAATAAATTATATATTAATACCTACTAAAAGTAATTTAATACTAAAAGTACTTAGCAAAACTCCATAAAATTATAACATAGCTAAAAGAATGTAAACAATAGGTATCTGTAGGACAACTCCAAAATTACAGCTCCCTAGCCAAAAAAAAAAAAAACAACCTTATTTAATTTTACTGTAGTCATAGTTTTTTAAATAAAATCATTCTGTTAATATAACATATACATTGTCCATAGTAAATTGACATTACACAGTATATTGGTGCATTAGAATCTATCATTAATAGGAACTATACTTTGAATCACTTATAAATTTGCCCTGAACCTTGCACTGTGTAGCTGAGGCCAAAACGGAAAGAGCGCTGAATATGTTCTGTAAGATGTACCATTTCCATATATCTCTGACTTAGGAAAATTAAATTCTGTGTCCTGAACCCAAAAGAGAAGAACTCAAGAGTTGTATACAGAACACTGCAATGATCTAGTCAACAAGACCTGTGGTCAAGCCTACAACTCAAAAATGATGTCTCAATTTGTACACGAGAACCTAAGCGCATATACCTGAAAATAAAGTTTTAAGAAATAATACTTAACAAGTTAACAGACTCTGGTATTTTCTACTCACACTTACTAACTCTCTTTTTTTTTTAATCTTTATTGAATTTGTTACAATATTGCTTCGTTTTATGTTTTGCTTGTTTGTCCACAAGGCATGTGGGATCTTAGTTCCCTGATGAGGGTTCGAACCTACACCCCCTGCACTGGAAGGCAAAGTCTTAACCACTGGGCCACCAGGGAAGTCCCCTAACTGTCTTTTTTAAATGCTGTTGGAAATGAACTGGAATGATTTCATGAACCATTAACGGGAAGCAACTGCATTTTGAAAAATGCTGTACTGTACTAAAAGTATTTTAACACAAAAGCAAAGAGTTGCAAATAAGGATTACCTCTAAGCACAGGAATCTCTATTTTGGTCAGTTATCAAAACACTAACCTCTAGGTGTTAATGATGTCTGCTTCTCAACTTCTGCCTGCTGTCTCAGATTAGCTGGGATATTATTATATATTCTCTTGTAATGATTGTATACAGCAACTGAAAGCACCTTCTTGGCAAACGACTGGCCAACAACGTACTTGTCGAGGTAGTTATAAATCTGAAAAATGATTAGAAATGAACAATTCACTGTGAATCATCACAATATACACACATTAGAGTTAAATACCGAGCACATTTTTTTTTTGGCTGCACTGCATAGCATAAGAACTTTCCCTACCACGGATGGAACCTGTGTCCCCTGCAGTGGAGTGCAGAGTTCACCACGGGACCACAGGGAAGTCCTATATACTGAACTCACTTGCTTACAGTTTTAAATTTGAACAAAGACTCTCATTCAAAACAAAATGCCAAGGGCATGATACATTATGCAGCAATGATTTCAGAGGCTCCCAACCTTAAAGATACAACACACCATTCATTTGTTCTCTAGCTTAACAAAGTATTCCTGTACTTTTCCAATGCTATGCCAGTTTCTATTCTATAAACAATGCCAATGATCCTAATTTTTGAAAGTTAATGTTAAAGTCAATTAGAATACCTACACTTGCTACCATGGGTCTAAAGCAGTTATCTTTAATGAAATCAATTTAAGAAAATTTTACACCTCTTTCAATCATATGAATAATATTCTTCACAAAGATTACATCATAAAACTAATTTTTTCAAAATAGGAAAGATATAAGCATCTGAATGCAGAGTTCCAAAGAATAGCAAGAAGAGATAAGAAAGCCTTCTTCAGCGATCAATGCAAAGAAATAGAGGAAAACAACAGAATGGGAAAGACTAGAGATCTCTTCAAGAAAATTAGAGATACCAAGGGAACATTTCATGCAAAGATGGGCTTGATAAAGGACAGAAATGGTCTGGACCTAACAGAAGCAGAAGAAATTAAGAAGAGGTGGCAAGAATACAAGGAAGAACTGTACAAAAAAGATCTTCACGACCCAGATAATCATGATGATGTGATCACTCATCTACAGCCAGACACCTTGGAATGTGAAGTCAAGTGGGCCTTAGAAAGCATCACTATGAACAAAGTTAGTGGAGGTGATGGAATTCCAGTGGAGCTGTTTCAAATCCTGAAAGATGCTGCTGTGAAAGTGCTGCACTCAATATGCCAGCAAATTTGGAAAACTCAGCAGTGGCCACAGAACTGGAAAAGGTCAGTTTTCATTCCAATCCCAAAGAAAGGCAATGCCAAAGAATGCTCAAACTACCGCACAAGTGCACTCATCTCACATGCTAGTAAAGTAATGCTCAAAATTCTTCAAGCCAGGCTTCAGCAATACGTGAACCGTGAACTTCCTGATGTTCAAGCTCGTTTCAGAAAAGGCAGAGGAACCAGAGATCAAATTGCCAACATCCGCTGGATCATGGAAAAAACAAGGGAGTTCCAAAAAACATCTATGTCTGCTTTATTGACTATGCCAAAGCCTTTGACTGTGTGGGTCACAACAAACTGTGGAAAATTCTGAAAGAGATGGAAATACCAGACCACCTAACCTGCCTCTTGAGAAATCTGTATGCAGGTCAGGAAGCAACAGTTAGAACTGGACATGGAACAACAGACTGGTTCCAAATAGGAAAAGGAGTACATCAAGGCTGTATACTGTCACCCTGTTTATTTAACTTCTATGCAGAGTACATCATGAGAAACACTGCACTGGAAGAAACACAAGCTGGAATCAAGACTGCAAGGAGAAATATCAATAACCTCAGATAAGCAGATGATACCACCCTTACGGCAGAAAGTGAAGAGGAGCTAAAAAGTCTCTTGATGAAAATGAAAGAGGAGAGTGAAAAAGTTGGCTTAAAGCTCAACATTCAGAAAACGAAGATCACGGCATCCGGTTCCATCACTTCATGGGAAATAGATGGGGAAACAGTGGAAACAGTGTCAGACTTTATTTTTTTGGGCTCCAAAATCACTGCAGATGGTGATTGCAGCCATGAAATTAAAAGATGCTTACTCCTTGGAAGAAAAGTTATGACCAACCTAGATAGCATATTCAAAAGCAGAGACATTACTTTGCTGACTAAGTTCCATCTAGTCAAGGCTATGGTTTTTCCAGTGGTCATGTATGGATGTGATAGTTGGACTGTGAAGAAGGCTGAGCGCTGAAGAATTGATGCTTTTGAACTGTGGTGTTGAAGAAGACTCTGGAGAGTCCCTTGGACTGCAAGGAGATCCAAGCAGTCCATTCTGAAGGAGATCAGCCCTGGGATTTCTTTGGAAGGAATGATGCTAAAGCTGAAGCTCCAGTACTTTGGCCACCTCATGCGAAGAGTTGACTCACTGTAAGAGTCTGATGCTGGGAGGGATTGGGGGCAGGAGGAGAAGGGGACGACAGAGGATGAGATGGCTGGATGGCATCACGGACTCGAGGGACGTGAGTCTGAGTGAACTCTGGGAGTTGGTGATGGACAGGGAGGCCTGGCGTGCTGCGATTCATGGGGTCGCAAAGAGTCAGACATGACTGAGCGACTGAACTGAACTTTTTCAAAATAGGCATTCAGTTCAGTTCAGCCGCTCAGTCATGTCTGACTCTGCAACCCCATGGACTACAGCACGCCAGGCTTCCCTGTCCGTCACCAACTCCCAGAGCTTGCTCAAACTCATGTCCATCGAGTGGGTGATGCTATCCAACCATCTCCTCCTCTGTCGTCCCCTTCTCCTCCTGCCCTCAATCTTTCCCAGCATCAGGGACTTTTCCAATGAGTCAGTTCTTCGCATCAGGTGGCCAAAGTGTTGCAGTTTCAGCTTCAGCATTAGTCCTTCCAATGAATATTCAGGACTTATGTCCCTTAGGATTGACTGGTTGGATCACCTTGCAATCCAAGCGACTCTCAAGAATCTTCCCCAACACCACAGTTCAAAAGCATCAATTCTTCGGTGCTCAGCTTTTTTTTTTTTTTTCCCAGCTTTCTTTATAGTCCAACTCTCACATCCATACATGACTACTGGAAAAACCATAGCTCTGAATAGACAGACTTTTGTTGGCAAAATAATTCTCTGCTTTTTAATATGCTGTCTAGGTTGCTCATAGCTTTTCTTCCAAGGAACAAGTGTCTTTTAATTTCATGGCTGCAGTCACCGTTCACAGTGATTTTGGAGCCCAAGAAAATAAAGTCTGTCACTGTTTCCATTGTTTCTCCATCTACTTGCCATGAAGTGATGGGACCTGATGCCATGATCGTAGTTTTCTGAATGTTGAGTTTTAAGCCAGCTTTTTCACTCTCCTCTTTCACTTTCATCAAGAGGTCCTTTAGTTCTTCGCTTTCTGCCGTAAGGGTGGTATCACCTGCATATCTGAGGTTATTGATATTTCTCCCACAGTCTTGATTCCAGCTTTGCTTCATCCAGCTTGGCATTTCACATGATGTACTCTGCATGTAAGTTAAATAAGCAGGGTGACAATATAGAGCCATAACTTACTCCTTTCCCAATCTGGAACCAGTCTGTTGTTCCATATCCAGTTCTAACTGCTGCTTCTTGACCTGCATACAGATTTCTCAGGAGGCAGGTAAGGTGGTCTGGTATCCCTATCTCTTTAAAAATTTTTAAGAATAAAATAGGTATTATATACTCAAAAATCATTATACCACCTGTATCAAATGTGATTTAATACTCACAAACATTTAGCTTTTTCTCAGATATTAACTTTAAAGCTATACATTTATCTAAATGGCAATCTAAAACTCTTATTCTTGGTAGAAACTAAAGCTCTATATGTAATTTGGTTATTGCCAATGGCTTAGCACCTAGAGTTAATTCTTTCAGCTTTTAGTTAACAGAAGTTAACTGCTAATATTCACCAACTCCTGAAAAGAGTTATTTTCTAGAACTTTATTCTCTAGAACTCCAACTCAGATTCTGAAGTCTATACAAATTAGTGAGGAACATAAAGCTTAACAGCTGTATTTTCCTTTACTTTATTTTTACAGAACAAATTCTATAATGGTTGACCATATATACGTTGTTATGGTTTTTAACAGATGCTTCCCTGGTGGCTCAGATGGTAAAGTGTCTGCCTACAATGCGGGAGACCCGGGTTCGATCCCCGGGTCGGGAAGATCCCCTAGAAAAGGAAATGGCAACCCACTCCAGTATTCTTGCCTGGAAAATCCCATGGATGGAGCCTGGTAGGCTACAGTCCATGGGGTCGCAAAGAGTCAGGCATGACTGAGCGACTTCACTTCACTACTTCACTTCATGGTTTTTAAAAATCATCATTCTTCATGAATTACACCCACGATTTAGCACATTTGCAGAAACAAAAGCACTGGTATCTCAACAGTCAAAGAAAGCAGAGGGTGAGAAATAACAAGTGTGCAAACACCACCTAAGACATGGCCAGAGATAATAACACAGCCCAGAAGCAGGGCTCCTCCTTCTCAGAAAGTACACGCCAAGTACCCAGTGAAGCTGGTGGTATACTCTGCTGTGTCTCACATGGCTAAATTACAATCCACCTGAGACTTCAAGAAAGAGCTGACACCATAAAAGTCATAGTGTTATACAGGAGTGCCCTGGCACATTGGTCATGAAATAATACTTGCTTCTATTGTTAGCCTGAGGCTGTTTTACTTCTAATAAAGTAGATTAATTTAAGAGGGAAAAACTGCAGGCTGCTGTTATTTAGGGATCCAAACTAACAAAAACAAATCCCCAGCTGTTCTATTTTAAGGATACCATTTTAGATTAACTTAGTATTAACACTAATAATCATCAGCTGTATTTCATTGCTATGAATACAGTAATCATGATATGGGAAAACAGCAATGGACCCCATACCTAAATTTCAAGTATCAAATATCAGTAACAATTCAGCCAGACACAGCCTATATTATAAAGAACTTACAAAACTTGTTTAGATGCTAGTATTAAGATTCAATATAAACTGGAGAGAGGGGAAGCAGTGAAATGTTTTCAAGATAAAATGTTTATGACACTGAGTGAGGACTTATACCTTCTTGGGGGGAGGAGGCGGTTTCTGTTGGAATGCCAATTTTACAGCTTCTGCTGCTGATTCAGGTTCTTTAATTATGCTTTTCTTTGAGTCTGCTTCTGATAACACAACAAAAAAATGATGACATTTTTCACACTTCACAAAGCGGGTGGATGCTGTAAAAGGACAGAGAAAAATAATTCAAATACTATTTAACTTTAAAGACTCATTGAAAATTGAAACCTATGTATACTTGATGAAAAACTTGTAGTTCACTCCACTAGCCACAACAGCCAGCCTAATTTGTACCTAAAATAGCTGATAAATCTGAGTTCAGTAAACTACATTCTATTCATTTCAGCTAGGTGTGACAGATTTTATCTAGAGAAAAAATTGGCTGAAATTCTTTTGACTTCTCCATTCACTAAAGTTTTGGGTTTTTCTTTTGGAGGGGTGTGTGTACTGCGCAGTTCCGGACATCTTAGTTCCCCAGCAAAGGACTGAACCCGGACCCTTGGCAGTGAAAGTGGGGTGTCATCTAACCATTAACAGGGAATTAGCCCTAAAGTTAATTTTAAAAACCACTATAATAAGTAATTATTTTATTCAAATACTAGAATGAATAAACTGTGGGTAAAAAGTAAAGTACAAATAAATTAATCTGTAATAAAATTAACATTTTACTACAAAAAATTACAAACACACAAAAGCTGAAAGACAAAAATCCATTTTAATCCCTAAAAAATGTAAAATATATATATATATTCTTAAGGTTCTTTTCAAACCTGTGAGCATTTCTAAGACCTTGACTTGGTAAATATATAAAACTATTTTATACCTTTCTTCTTATCTTTATTCCACTAATTCCTATTTCTTTGACCTAAAAACCACTAAGAAACTGGGACTTCCCTGGTGGTCCAGGGGTTAAGAATCTGCCTTGCAATGCAGGCTCAATCCCTGGTCATGGAAGTAAGATCCCACATGTCATGGAGAAACTAAGCCCATGCACCACAACTGGAGAGTCAAGATCCCATGTGATTGAAAAGATGATCAACATCACTCATTAGAGAAATGCAAATCAAAACCACAATGAGGTACCACTTCACACCAGTCAGAATGTCTGCAATCCAAAAATCTGCAAGCAATAAATGCTGGAGAGGGTGTGGAGAAAAGGGAACCCTCCTACACTGTTGGTGGGAATGCAAACTAGTGCAACCACTATGGAAAACAGTGTGGAGATTCCTTAAAAAATTGGAAATAGAACTGCCATATGACCCAGCAATCCCACTTCTGGGCATACACACCAAGGAAACCAGAATTGAAAGAGACACGTGTGCCCCAATGTTCATCGCAGCACTGTTTATAATAGCCAGGACATGGAAACAACCTAGATGTCCATCAGCAGAGGAATGGATAAAAAAGCTGTGGTACATATACACAATGGAGTATTACTCAGCCATTAAAAAGAATACATCTGAATCAGTTCTGATGAGATGGATGAAACTGGAGCCAATTATACAGAGTGAAGTAAGCCAGAAAGAAAAACATCAATACAGTATACTAACACATATATATGGAATTTAGAAAGATGGCAATGATGACCCTGTATGCAAGACAGCAAAAAAGACACAGATGTGTATAGCGGACTTTTGGACTCAGAGGGAGAGGGAGAGGGTGGGATGATTTGGGAGAATGGCATTGAAACATGTATACTATCATGTAAGAATTGAATCACCAGTCTATGTCCGATGCAGGATACAGCATGCTTGGGGCTGGTGCATGGGGATGACCCAGAGGGATGTTGTGGGGAGGGAGGTGGGAGGGGGGTTCATGTTCGGGATCGCATATACACCCGTGGTGGATTCATGTCAATGTATGGCAAAACCAATACAGTATTGTAAAGTAAAGTAAAAATAAAAATTAAAAAAAAAGATTCCATGTGATGCAACACAGACCCCATATGCTGCAACTAAGACCCAACACAGTCAAATAAATAAATATTTTTAAAAAGCTAAGAAACTAACAAAATATAATCATACAGCTTTTGGAAACAGCACAGGGCAGTTAAAAGTGAAGATGAAACAGGTTTCTCAATGCCAAGGCATCAGCTATAGACATCTTGTGTTTAAAACTAAAGTGATTTCCTCTTTTCTCTCTTTTAGGATACAGGCACATATTCTTAATCTTCTCCAAGCCTAATTCCACTAATGGTAACCAAGAACCTCAGAAAGCAGCATGGTAGAGAATCCTATACAGACTATTAACAGATTCAGAGCAAAATATACACAAGAATTAGTTACATGTTGGTAAGTTTAGTAATATATTTTTGTGTTACGTTTGTGTAACCTAACTAAACAGGTAAAAAAGCAAAGAAAAATGATTTTTAAAACTATGGGAATCTCTGCCTTTGGAAATATTGTAACTACCTATCCACAGATTACAAAAAAACTGCACTGACTGGCAAGCACACCTCCATCTTCACAAAATAATCAAAGTTTAAAAAAAAAATAGACCACTCCACATTTAAAAAATAAATTTATTAATTCAACCAATTTAATTATTACATATCTGCTCTTAAACAAAAAGCCAATCAAAAATATACATTCTGGACAAATTCTAGCCACAAATTTTAAACTAGATGAGGGATCACGTGTGTATTCCATTTACCAATCACCTAGTAAGGCTTCCCTAAAGAAAAAGATCAAGCTATTTCAAGTACTTTTGATTAACACAAGTCAAAATTTATTATCACCAATTCCCATCAATGGAAAAGACAGTGGCTTTATGTTATGACCAGGCACCAATTAGTAACTGTTACTGATGGTAGTAAACAGGGCAAGGATTAAAGGGCAGGGAAGCCTCTAGTCTAGTTCAGGCTGTGTCACCGGAAAATCTGGCCTGAGAACACAAGAACGAAATAGTTCTCTGAAGGAATCAGGTCAAAGGGAAAGAGAAATACTGACAGAAACATTCCTCTTTGCTTATTCCTCACTCCTCCTTGAAGGGTTGCTTAAATTCTGCCTGAATATTTGTAGTACTGTTTTACACTGAAACACATTCAACATTATCCAGGTTCAACTTATCAAAATGCTATTTCAGAAAAACAAGTAAACAAGCATTGCAATACATATTTCTTATTCCTAAAACAAGGGGCAAAATCTGATTTTGTTAAATTTTCAGGGGATAAATAAAACTCCTTCCTTTAAATGATTACTACAGGTATTCTATATTCCTTTACAAACACAATACTGATGCCAATAAACATGCTTGTATAGTATATCAACAACAGAAGAAAGATTACCTTAGTAAAAACCTTTTCAGGATATTTGTTTAAATGAAAGTTCTTCATAATTCTGAAAAAGTTTCAGGGTCAAATATAAAATCTCCAAACCACTGCATAAAAGTTTACCCTCACTCAATGAGACACATAATTACAGAAAGCCTTCACAAAGTATTATATACATAAGCATAAAAACTAAAAGCTCCATCCAAAAGCAACAGAACATGCAGTATGATTCTGTTTAAATGAAACACAAAAACAGGCAAAACCAATCTCTAGTGATGAAGGTCAAGGTAGTGGGTGCATTGGGGGAAGAGAGGTTAGTGACTGGGAAAGAACATGAGGGAGTTTTCTGGGGTGCTGCAAATACTGGTATGCACATCCATCACACTGTACATTCAGAATCCATGCGTTTTCTTTCCTTTTCTGTATATAAATTATCCCTCAATTTCCCCCTTAAGTTAAATAAGAAACAAATTTTTTAAAAATCCCAAGAAAAGCCCAAAATAAAAAACCCCATAACTTAAGGCTCTACCTTAAATAAAACTAGGGACACTATTCATAAAGTTATTTTTTTTTAAGGGGAAAAAAAGGGGCAAAGAAAAAATTAATATATACTTATAACCAACAATCTTAGATATTATTTTAATTTCTGATGATTTTTTAAATATTCATAATGGACTGACAGAAATGGTATTTTATTTCAACAAAGTCAGTCAAGCAACAGTATTACCACTATAAGAAAACAGAAAAATCACTATAAACATATCTGTGAGAGGAAATATGTACAGGAAGATCAAGGAGCTAAGAACAGCTTTTACATTTAAAAATCGATAATGAAAGTTAATGAAATTCAAATTTCAGTGTTATGCACAAAACGTTATTGGAACACAGCCGATTTCACTTCTTTACACTGTCTATGGTTGCTTTCGCACAGTAACAACAAATGAGAAAAGTCCCAACAGAGGCAATATGGCCCATAAAGCCTAAAATATTTACTACTTGGTCTTTATAGTAAAAGTTAACTGACTCCTATATAGCATTTAAAAATAAAGAACTACCCATAGGATAAGAAAAATATTTGCAGATCACGAATCTAGATAAGGGCCCAGTATTCAGAATAAATAATTCTTCCACCTCAACAATAAACAGATAACCCCCACACAAAAAAAAAGAAAAAGAAAACTCAACCTAAAAATGGACAGAAAGTCTTCTCCAAAGAAGACATACAAATGGTCAATAAGCACATGAAAAGATATTTAACATCTAGTCATTTGGGAAATGTAGATCACGACCATGATGAGATATTAATACCACTTTCTATTCCTATGATGGATGGCTATAATAAAAAAAAAGAAACCAGTGTTGGGGATGTAAAGAAATTAGAACCCTTACACCTACCTTGTTAGTGGGGATGTAAAACGGTACATCATCTATGGGCTGTACTGTGCTTAGTTGCTCAGTCATGTCCAACTCTTTGTGACCACACAGACTGCAGCCCATCAGGCTCCTCTGTCCATGGAATTCTCCAGGTAAGAATACTGGAGTGAGTTGGCATTTCCTTCTCCAGGGGATCTTCGCAACACAGGGATAAAACCCCAGTCTCCCATGTTCCAAGCTGATTCTTTTCCATCTGAACAACCAGGGAAGCCCAAGAATACAGGAGTTGGTAGCCTATCCCCTCTCCAGGAGATCTTCCTGACCCAGGAGTAGAACTGGGGTCTCCCACATTGCAGGCAGATTCTTTACCAGCTGAGCTACCAGGGAAGCCCTTGTACCTTGTTAGCAACATCTACAGCAGTCCCTTAAAAAGCTAAACAGTTACCATCTCACCAAGCCATTCCATTCCTAAGCATATAGCCTGCCTCTCGGGGCTCGTCTCAACACAGCTTAACCATTAAGAATTGTTTATCAATTAAAACTGCTGGGTGGCTCAGATGGTAAAGAATTCACCTGCAATGCAGGAGACCCAGGTTCAATCCCTGGGTTGGGACGATCCCCTGGAGAAGGGAATGCCAACTCATTCCAGTACTCTTACCTGGAGAATTCCATGGACAGAGGAGCCTAGTGGACTATAGTCCACAGGGTCACAAAGAGTTGGACATGACTAAGCGACGAACACACACAAGCAAAACAAGGAAGCAAAGAGTTTTCTTAAATTATCTTATACCATAACAGTTCAAAGCATTACTAGTCCAAGATATTTTTAGTATCTGGTGACCATAAGAGAGACTATTGTAAGTTCAGGAAAAAAATAATTCTGATGTATATAAGGTATAATGTATATACTTCTGTGCAATTAATGATTTACAGAAAAGGCAGGGAAAAAGAAGAACAGAAAAAATAATACTTACACACAAAGGTCTCTACGTGTGTGCATAAGTCACCACATTTAGGACAGCGAAGCTGGTTTCCACCTTTCCCAGAATTTCCAGAGCCTGATTTCTTACTGCTTCCCTCACTTGCTGATTTCTAATGTTTGTGCAAGAAAAGAAAAAGTGTCAATTATTACTTTCAGGCAACCACCACGTAACTTGTTTGTATTTAAATTTATGTTTATATTGTTTGTAAATTAATTTATAAAAAAACTAGTTCTAGTAAAAACATTTACTGTTTCCCTTCTTTACATGGTATGATCCAGCGTGTATAATAATTAGCTTTTTTTCCATGACAGTAAATACTAGAGGAAAAAAATGTCAATAAGCATCAGTAACTAAAAAACTTACTATGAAATTGAATTGAGAGTTATTACCATGACAAGTAGTGACTCAACTTTCTTAAATCTAACTTCTGTTATCTCTAAAAAAAAGGGAGGGGATAATTTCACCTACTTTAGAGAGGCATTGTTAGGATTAAGTGTGTATATGAAAACACCTAGCATTCTGTCTCACACATATTAATAACTCAAGTGTTAGTCAAATTTGCATAATAAAAAACATGATTATTCACTGACCTAATAAAGTTACCAATCATCTATTTCCTAGCTAGAGTTCAGTTCAGTTCAGTCACTCAGTCATGTCCGACTCTTTGGGACCCCATGGACTGCAGCACGCCTCCCTGTCCATCACCAATTCCCGGAGCCTATTCAAACTCATGTCCATTGAGTCAGCGATGCCATCCAACCATCTCATCCTCTGTCATCCCCTTCTCCTCCTGCCTTCAATCTTGCCCAGCATCAGGATCTTTTCAAATGAGCTACAGAGTAGCCCACCATTAAGTCATACAGATATCCAAGATTGTTAGGTAGAGGATGAAGTAAGGTTTATATTATCATGAGTTTTAAGAGCTGTGTAGAAGTAGAAAAGGATGGCTATTCTTAATCCAACCAACCATCAGACTGACTACATAAATTATTTAATGAAGCTTCTTTACTGTGTTGGGGTGTTAGAAATTTTAATTATTGCTTACCAATGAAATGCTTATCAACTAATGTTATGGTTCAGGCTGATACACAAAATAAAAATACATAAAATTCTTCACATCATTTTATATCTCCTACAGAAAACATGGGCTTCCCTGCTGACTCAGCAGTAAAGAAACTGCTTGTAATGCAGGAGACACAGGTTTGATCCCTGGGTAGGGCAGATCCCCTGGAGAAGAGAATGGCAACTCACTCTAGCACTCTTGCCTGGGAAATGCAGGACAGAGTCACCTGGTGGGCTACAGTCCATGGGGTCACGAAGAGTAGGATACAACTTAGCAACCAAACAATGAAAACATATAACCAATGAAATACAGAGTACTATTATATTTGTTTAAATGAGGGAACTCACATATGTATATAGATGCCAATAAAGATAAAATACCTTATTTCCATCTCCAGAGCCATCTTTACTTATCCCATCTCTTGAGGCAAAGTATGCTGGTGTTTCTGTAAAAGCTCTAAAAGGAGCTCTTCGTAGAAGCTGAGTTTCAAAGGTCCCAAGCCTTCCTAAAACTGGTATATGAATACGACTACAAGAAATACCTGAAAATACAATGAAATTTATTTAGTCTACACATCAAATATTAACACGTCTTCAATAAATCCCCTGGAAACAAAAATCCCTTAAGCATTAAGGAAGTTGAAAAAGTTACATTTTTCACAGCAATAGTACAAACTGGTGACACCATCCTCAAAAACTGGCCAGACCTGTGCTTTGGAAGTGAGGAAAGACCAGCGACAACAATTAATGGCCCTTTCAAAGTGTGAAAGGGGAACAAGGGCATTTATGTTCTATATTGTTATATGTCTTATATCTACCAACAAGAACAAACAAAATGTAAATAAATAGGTGTCTAGATATGTTCTATGGGATCATTGTTTGCTGACTCCTGCTTCTCTGCATATAAATACAAAATAAACTCCCAAATAAATTACAGTCATTGGCAAAAGAGCCATACTCCATATTGTGAGGCAGTATTCCCCAAGTCAGTCCTTAAAAGACTGCTCCCTACACAAGAAAACTGAATGGTCGTAAGTTAAACAAAATTCCACAGACCTCAATACCCTAGAGCTACTTAGAATCTTGCAAAAGCTAATAAGGTACATTGGCCATGAAGCAAGTTTCCCAGACTGCTATTAGGAGGTGATTAAACAACACTGGGGGCGAGGCCAGTGGTGGTGGTGAACACTTAGATAAACTTAAGAAACTGATTTTGCCTCCCTCATTTTATTTCCTGCACAATTCACAACTTAGGATTTAATTTCTACACTTGTTAGGGCTTTTTAAAAGATACAATTGCTTAGTTGTGTAACTGTTTTATTAACAACCCCCTCCCATTTTCCAACTCCTTTTACACTGAATAACTTATCACCGTGCCATCTCCAGTTCCACAAGGCACAAAAATGAACCCACCAAATTACTCAGCAAAGATACAAAGAGGAAAAAAATTTTTATTTCTATATAAATTCACAAAGAACACCAAAAAAGGATTATAACATCCCGGTCCCTAACCCCAAAAGTATAAAATTTTGCTTAACACTATTAAGCTTGAATATTGAGAGAAAAAAAAATTGATGCATTCCTTATAAGTAACATTTTCAAGACATTTCAAATTTTCTCAAGTGTAACAATCCCATGTTTTGCAGTAAATTATGTTAGCCATTATTCTCTCTGGTGATGCCACTGAGTCAGTGATGACTCAATGGACATGAGTTTGAGTAAACTCCGGGAGTTGGTGATGGACAGGGAGGCCTGATGTGCTGCAGTCCATGGGGTCGCAAAGAATCAGACACAACTGAGCGACTGAACTGAACTGACTCTTGTCAGATACAGTTTATGAAATTTAAGCTAAACGTTAATGTTTTTTCAAGGACATAGTATGCATTTAAAGACTATGTCCCTCTAAGAAGCAAGTTTAGACAAAGTTATGGGAGAGAGGGATAGATGAAATCAAGAATGCAGAAAGTTGAATGTACCTTGGGGTACATTCAGTTGGGTATCTGGGGGTTCAGTGTTCTATTTTGTGTATGCCTGAGAACATCCATTAAATGCAAGACAGCATAATACAATAATTTACTATAATCTATGTAACAAGTGTAATTTTTTAACTGAACTTTTATGATGTATTCACAAAGAAAACTACAATTATAACAACCTTTATATTTGTACTTGGATATTATATTTGTACTCAGATGGTTAGAACAAAATTTATACCTGAAGTTTCACATATAATGTATTATTTTCCACTTACATCTTTTAAAATAGCATTTAACAATGTACAGTAATACTATCAGAAAATAAGCTGAAAGGAAATTATCTTTGGGAATTTAAGAGAAATAAAAATGATGAACATGATTCTTTCAAAATCTACTTGAATAGAAAGAAAAATAAATTCTTCACTTTAAATAACTAATGAAGCAACATATGAAACCAAATTACACAGTCACCAAAGAAAATACAATTTAAAATACATGTTCATGTTATTTAGACTTCTAAATTTAAGAACTTCTTTGCTGGCCCTGATAGTATGGTACTGAAGTGGTGTTTTAACATTCTATAATCTAAGGGCTACACCAACATGATGCTATAAATACTAAACCACTGGTTCCCAAACTTGGGCATGCATTAGAATCACCTGGACGGCTTGTTAAACCACCGATTGCAGGGGATCTTCCCTAGTTCTAATTGACAGAGTATGAGGTGGGACCCAAGAATGCATTTCTAACAAGTTCCCAGATGATGCCTATGCTGCTGGTTTGAGGACCACACTTTTTAAAACCACCGTACAAAACAATGTAAATGACCAGTCATTCACCAATCATATAACATCTTCACAGAAAGCACTGCAGCAAGCCAATCAGGAATTGTTAACCCTTTTTTTTTCGTCCTCTGGCACACTGGTGAAGCCTATTCAGAACATTTTTAAATGTACAGAATAAAATATATAGGAACCCAATCATCTTGAAGTAGTTAATATATTTTTAAAATATGCTTCTTAACAAAATTAAACAAGATCTAACAGCTTTTAAAATAACCATGATTTCAAAGTAGTGGAAAGTGTAAACAATATTTTGGGCTATCAGCAATGCAATGTGAAATGAAAACATCTGTGATTTAGACTGGTGGCAATTCCACAGGTATTGCTAATACTACTACAGTTTCTTGCCTATATTTATAACCGGAGGAAATGGTACATTTCTCTCAGACACTAGTGAAAATAAAGTTCAAAGAGCCTCTGAATTTTATCCCTGGGCCTTTTGGAAGCCTGTGAACCCAGGTGAAAAACACCTAAAAGCCAAACAAGGGCAAGTATTTATGTGGAGTATATTTCAAAAGACTACTTGGCAGTAATGACAGAAGACAGTTAAAAGTTAAACCACTTACAAACTTCTGTCATAAAGATAAAGCTTTGAGTTTCAGAGCAGCTGTTTTTTAAAAACTATATATTAGAATAAGGTATAATGATTTTAGCGCTTTTAAGAACAGGAGAATATTTTATTCAATTTCTAAATACTTAACTTCCTATATTCAATCTTAAACTAAGCATTCTCCAAAAATACACCAATGATTCAGCTTAAAAGATAAATTGATCTTTGATTTGCATTTTAGAAACAGAGCAAAAGAACTAATGAAAATTTTAAACTAGCTATTTGTAGTGACATATTTAAGCATTTAACAACTTATGAAATGGCAAATCAAGTTGGATGCTCTCTTAAACACTAGACCCTTAACACAAATTGGAGACAAAATTCAACAAACACTCATGGTGCTTGCAATTTAGTAGATACTTACTGCTTTTAATAATCTCAACTTTTTACTTTATGTCGAAGTTACTACTTCAGGAATTCTCAATACTTATTAATAAAGAAAAATAACATGACTCCTGTAACAGCTTTCCTCAAGTTTAAAAATATTTGACAGGTTTTCACTAACGCTACTAATCTACTGGTCTGAAGGTGAACAGGCCTAAGAGAAGAGAAGTGATTAGGAAATAGTGTATAATTTCATAAATAAAGATGTTCTATCACTTACTCATTTTGTCTTATTTAATTTGTATTGGATTTAATCACAAGATAGGGAGGGAACTAAAATCTAGCTAAAAACTATTAAGTTAGGCACATTACGTAACTATCATGAGAATTATGGATGCCAACCAACAAGTTTGAGCATCTTCAAATCTTCATTTACATCCTTATGAGGTGACACGCTTTCAATGGAAAAGAACAGAAAACATCCAGAAATCAAGAGAGTTATACAGAATCACACAACTCTCACAGCCAAATTCAGATCAAGTATTGTCACTGAGGATTTTTTAAATGGAATCAAACATTTTTGAACGCACATACTTAGAATGCAAACTGACTGTTATATATGCAAGGTACATTTTAAAAACACATACACCAATAGTGAAAACACCAGCAATCTGAGCAAAAAAAATATTTAAAATTTTTACTTTAACATGCATTTCATATTCAAAGAGAACAGTGAAGAAAATATTAAATTGGATACATATAGCCCAACAGGAAAAGAAAACAGATCCGGTGTCTAGTATGACAACTTATCAAGTAATTTTTCAAACTACCATTTAAAATTTTTAAAGTATAACATGACAGATAAAGGAACAGAAACAGAGAACAGCACTGTACTTCAGAGGAGTTATGACATCTCCCCTTTTATTCTTAAATCACTGTATAATTTCCTGTGAGAAGACTATATTGATGAGATTATTTGTTTAATTATGTTGAAATTCTTAACTCTAATTGTAAGAATAATACACTAAAGTTCAATTCTAATTTTTCTTTCACTCTCTTCCTCTTTCCAGGAATTATTAAAAAAATAACCTTCTTGGAGGTTTTTCAGCTTTAAAAAAAATTATCTTTATATTTTTGTAGACGTATGTATAGAGTTTCTACCATGGAAAAGAAACATTTTATGTAATTAAGCCTTGGGAAAGTCTCAAATCCATGTGAAAACCATTTAATGTTTCATTGTCACATAGAAATATTAAATTCTATAATGATATTGGGTAATATCTCACATTTAAAGTTTAAATTACTCCTTAACAGTAAAAGCTATGGTTTGGTATTTCTGAAAAGCTCTAGTAAACTTGTATTAACTGAGAAACAAACAGATAATTCCTAAATAAGCCATTAATTTTCTACTTAACTAAGGACAGATTTAATTTTTTAAATTAATTTTTATTGCAGTATAGTTGCTTTACTAAATTTAATTTTTAAAGAAGCTGTTGTTTTGAAAAGACAAATAAACAACTGCACCACTTCCTATAATTCAGTTTTCAGGGGCAATTGATAGAAATGAAGACTTTTGTCAAAAGGAGCCTTCCCTACCCATGGACACCCACATATTTCATACAGGCCCAGAAACAATATTATCCTTTGTCTAGTTCTCTAAACTTGAAGGTGAGGACTTATTCCCCCCTCCATCTCCAGCACCAAAACAGGGCCTGGCACACAGGAGGCTGTCAACAAGTGTGTCAGATAAACGAATTCAACTATCTGTCACTTTCAAGTGTTTGCAACTCAAAGTTCCTAGAAAATGGATGTCTACTTGTTCAGGGTTAACAGTGTCCAGGGGCTAAATTCACTCCTTTATGTTTACATACCATTTTAGGAAATGCTTCTGCCCACACAACCTCATTTAATTCCTGTGTGAAATAAACTGTCAGAAAATAAACATTTAGTAAACAGTAAGGATTTTACAATGATGCTAAATATTAGGAATAGAAGGCTTTCCCCCTCCGCCCCGAGATCACAAGCTGATAATCCAAAACAAAACGAATTTGCCTTAGTGATTAAAACAGGATCTAGCCTTTTGTCAGCTATTCATAGATTTAGGGAAGAGAAAAATGGTTTCTTTTCCGGAATCTCTTGGCTGGGGTACCATCTCTTCGCAGCTCCTGATAAACAGAAAGGAAAGGTAAACAAGCGCCACCCTTCAAAAACTATTTGCGGCTGTCAAGTTAGCAAACCCGGCAAACGACTGCTGAGACACCCAAGTACTTCAGAAACAACTGCTGAGCGAACCGGCACCTCCTCAGACGCTTTCCCGCGGCCGCCTAGAAACAGCACGAGTCCGGTTTACGTCCCGGCGTGAGCGACCGCACAATGACTGTGACACCCCAGGCCTCGCGCGGCCTGCGCCCGGGACGGCCGGGTCGGCGCCCCGAGGCCCCAGGGGATCCCAACAGTGGCAGCCCTCCATCCGAGCCCGAGGGGAACCCGGCCGGGCTCCGGAAGAGGAACGGCAGTCAGAGCAGCCGGCAGTCCCCGGAGGAGCTCTGAGTGGGGTCTGGGGACACTTTTTAACAAACGGAGCAATTTGTCCCCCGCTTTCAGGGTTTCTGCGAAGCGGCCACATGCTAGCCCCAAAGGCCTGAAAGCCAGCGGGTTGGGGAACACAGGGGTTCACCTCAAATGTGAGAAACAGCTGCTCCAGAGGTTGGCAGAGTCCCATGCCACGGAAGGGGGGGTGCCAGGAGAAGTACCGAGTGGTGGGGGCGGTCTCTTGCCCTCCCCGGAGTCTCCACCGCCCGCCAGGACACTCCTGGATCAAGGGCTCAGGTGAGGGACTACTTCGTTACCTCTTTGAGCGGAGACGAGCGATGAGCTAAAGATTCGCGCGGCCGCCGCGCCGCAAGTACAAGCTCCGCAGCCCGACATCTCCGCGGGGCCTAGGCCGGGGCTTCGCCCCCAGCGGCCCTCTGGGTCTCAGCGGCCGACTCTTTCTCGCAAAGTTCGCTCCCTTAGCTTCGGAATCTCTTGCCCGCTCTAGGCCCAATGCAGCGTTGACCCGCTTGGCACCAGGAGCTCCGCTCTCTTCGTGCCCCACTGCCGTCTACTCAATAGACACCTAACCCCCCCCACCCTCCCCCTCCTCCCTCCCCCGCTCCCCCCTCCCCGCCCACCGGGCCCCGGGAGCGTGCGCGCGCCTGCGTCCTAGGTCTCGGGAGGGGCGTGGACACGCGCCGCGCGTGCGTGCCTGGGACATCGATGTACGGCGAGGGGAAGGGAAGGGGGCGGTGACCTGGGCTCCAATGAGCAGGCTCCTATGGCAGACTGCCGATCCGAACTGGGGAACTACAAGTCCCGACAAACGATTCTTCCGGAAGTCTCTAGAGTTGAACAGTTTGCGATAGAAGCGGAGAGATGCATGCTGGGAGTTGTAGTCCCAACTCGTCTCAGTAAACTGATCATTTTCGACTCTTGACTGGGAAGGTCAAAGTGAGACCGGTGGCTTGACCGACCTCGAGAAGTCTTGAAAGCTGCCGATTCAGTAAGAGTCGATAAGTTCCTTCTTCCGAGGGTTCCACATCCTTATCTTTAGGAACACGGAAGTGGTGGCATTTTTTACCAAGTTCTCACGCCACTCTGTTGATGACAGCTCTCTTTCCTTGTTTTCTCAAGCCTAGTGGTGATAACTTCCAGCCGTTGCTAGTCCTGGGGTTCTTTACAGTCCTCTGTCCCCCTTAAAGCTGAGCACACTTTGGTAAATAGTTACTTCATTCAGCTCTCTTCTGTTACCCTTCCACCCCTGCGTGTGTATGGCTGCTTTCTCTCTGGATATCTAAAGCAAATCAACCAGCTAGCTGACAAGGTGCCGGGTGGTGACAAATGAATATTTTCCCATCCGGGTGGGCACCAGATTACTTTGTATATAAGATTGTGATCAACTCCGAAGCCCTGAGAAATTGCCAAGTGAGTTTGGATATCTTCAGTTCTGAGCTGGGGGAGGAGGGAGGGGAAGGAGAGAGTAGGGGGAGGACGACACGCAAGCCAAAGTCAAAGTTATTTAACCGTCATCAGTCTTGGATCAGAGAAATGTAACTTATAGTTTCCCAAGTCTGGCCATGAGAAGGGGCATTGGCCTTGGCCCAGGCCACATGTGATTTTTGTCTTTCTGGGTGCTAACTCCTAGTACTCCTTCAGCTTAAAGTGACAGAGACCAAAAGGGAGCCCAGGTCTTAACTCAGCTGCCTTCATGAATAGAATTTTCAGAGAGTATAGACTCTAAAGTTCCTTCATCCCAGTGTTTTCAAACTGTGTTTCTAGGATTCCCTCAGAAGCCAAACCTCTTTGTGGGTGTGAGGGGACTAAGAGAGGGGAACTCCCCAAACCCTCCTTCAAGCCACTGCTGAAGTCAATCAGAGCAGCTCTGCTTTAATAAACTGTTTAATTTATTGAGGTTTTGCTTGAAAATACAGTTGTTCTCCTTTAAAACAATGTTTGAAAACCATTGATTCTAGGACAAACTTCTTTTAGCAGTAAGCTAAGTAGGTCTCCTGGAATCTTGTTGCTGGTGTTCAGTTGCTCAGTCGTGGCCAACCCTTTGAGACCCCATGGACTGCAGGACGCCAGGCTTCCCTGTCCTTCACCATCTCCTGGAGCTTGCTCAAACTCATGTCCATTGAGTCAGTGATGCCAGCCAACCATCTCATCCTCTATCATCCCCTTCTCCTCCCGCCTTCAGTCTTTCCCAGAATCAGGGTCTTTTCCAATGAGTCAGTTCTTCACATCATGTGGCCAAAGTATTGCAGTTTCAGCTTCAGCATCAGTCCTTCAATGAAAATTCAGGACTGATTTCCCTTAGGATTGACTGCTTGGGTCTCCTTGCAGTCCAAGGGACTCTCGAGAGTCTTTTCCAACACCACAGTTCAAAAGCATCAATTCTTTGGTGCTCAGCTTTCTTTATAGTCCAACTCTCATATCCATATATGACTACTGGAAAAACCATAGCTTTGAGTAACAAACTTTTGTCAGCAAAGTAATTCTCTGCTTTTTAATATGCTGTCTAGGTTGCTCATATCCTTTCTTCCAAGGAGCAAGCATCTTTGAAGTTCATATCTGTAGTCACCATCTGCAGTGATTTTGGAGCCCCCATAAGTAAGATCTTACTCTTTCCATTGTTTCCCCATTTATTTGCCATGAAGTGATGGGACCAGATGCCATGATCTTAGTTTTCTGAATGTTGAGTTTTAAGCCAACTTTTTCACTCTTCTTTCACTTTCATCAAGAGTCTTCTTAGGTCTTCTTCACTTTCTGCCATAAGGATGGTGTCATCTGCATATCTGAGGTTATTGATATTTCTCCCGGCAATCTTGATTCCAGCTTGTGCTTCTTCCAGCCCAGCGTTTCTCATAATATACTCTGCATAGAAGTTAAATAAGCAGGGTGACAATATGCAGCCTTGACCTATTCCTTTCCCAATTTGGAACCAGTCTGTTGTTCCATGTCCAGTTCTAACTGTTGCTTCTTGACCTGCATACAGATTTCTCAGGAGGCAGGTCAGGTGATCTGGTATTCCCATCTCTTTAAGAATTTTCCACAATTTGTTGTGATCCACACAGTCAAAGGCTTTGGCAGAAGCAGATGTTTTTCTGTAACTCTCTCACTTCTTTGATGATCCAGCAGATGTTGACAATTTGATCCCTAGTTCCTCTGCCTTCTCTAAATCCAGCTTGAACATCTGGAAGTTCACAGTTCATGTGTTGAAACCTGGCTTGGAGAATAGCATTACTTTGCTAGCATGTGAGATGAGTGCAATTGTGCAGTAGTTTGAACATTCTTTGGCGTTGCCTTTCTTTGAGATTGGAATGAAAACTGGCCTTTTCCAGTCCTGTGGCCACTGCTGAGTTTTCCAAATTTGCTGGCATATTGAGTGCAGCACTTTAACAGCATCATCTTTTAGGATTTGAAATAGCTCAACTGGAACTCCATCGCCTCCGCTAGCTTTGTTCATAGTGATGCTTCCTGAGGCCCACTTGACTTCACATTTCAGGCTGTCTGGCTCTAGGTGAGTAATCACACCATCATGGTTATCTGGGTCATGAAGATCTTTTTTGTATAGTTCTTGTGTATATTCTTGCCACCTCTTAATATCTTCTGCTTCTGTTAGGTCCAGACCATTTCTGTCCTTTATTGTGTCCATCTTTGCATGAAATGGTCCCTTGGTATCTCTAGTTTTCTGGAAGAGATCTCTGGTCTTTCCTATCCTATTGTTTTCCTCTATTTCTTTGCATTGATCGCTGATGAAGGCTTTCTTATCTCTCCTTGCTATTCTTTGGAACTCTGCATTCAAATGAGTATATCTTTCCTTTTCTCCTTTGCCTTTACCTTCTCTTCTTTTCTCAGCTATTTGTAAGGCCTCTTCAGACAACCATTTTGCCTTTTTGCATTTCTTTTTCTTGGGGATGGTCTTGATCACTGCCTCCTGTACAATGTCACGAACCTCTGTCCGTAGTTCTCCAGGAAGAGACTCTGTCTATCAGATCTAATCCCTAAATCTATTTGTCACTTCCACTGTATAATCGTAAGGGATTTGATTTAGGTCATTTCTGAATGGTCTAGTGGTATTCCCTACTTTCAGTTTAAGTCTGAATTTGGCAATAAGGAGTTCATGATCTGAGCCACAGTCAGCTCCCGGTCTTGTTTTTGCTGACTGTACAGAGCTTCTCCATCTTTGGCTGCAAAGAATATAATCAGTCTGATTTCAGTATTGACCATCTGTTGAAGTCCATGTGTAGAGTCTTCTCTTGTGTTGTTGGAAGAGGATGTTTGCTATGACCACTGCGTTCTCTTGGCAAAACTCTGTTAGCCTTTGCCCTGCTTTGTTTTGTACTCCGAGGCCAAATTTGCCTATTCCTCCAAGCATCTCTTGACTTCCTAATTTTGCATTCCAATCCCTTATAATGAAAAGGACATCTTTTTTTGTTATTAGTTCTAGAAGATCTTCATAGATCTTGTGAATCTTCATAGAACCATTCAACTTCAGCTTCTTTAGCTGAAGGTGGTGACATTCTTCATGATAGAAATAAAATCTTGTTTTGTAATGTATTCTTCTATCATTCTCAGAACAACTGAGTATTTAATTTTATTTATGGGCTGATGTTTTATGTACTTAGCCTGTATTGCCAACTGTACTATGAGTCTTCGAAGGCAGGTACTTCATTGTATAATGGGCTGAATATACAGTATAAATTCAATAAATACTTAATTAAGTAGTTATCTTCCAACTTTAGCTTGGCAGAAAGCTAGGATGGTGTTTTCAGAAAATGACATTAAATCAGATAATTGACAATAAAGATGTTAATAGATACAAATTCTACAATTTATACAATGGTTGATCCAACTGATTGAGTATCCCAGAAGGAATTCTTAGAAATTAATAAAGTAGACTTTGTCCCAGAAAGTACAAAACAAGCAGAGCTGTATACAACTTAGTTTAACTTTTTCTCAAATGTGAGCAAAGGTCATGTGGCTTTGGCATCAGACTGGTAATGGTTTTATCACACAGGCCACGTTTAATTTGGTAGTTTCAATACATCACCCCCAAACTATTCTCTGTGGGTCAAAATGTACTAGGATTTTTAGGATCAGCCCTCAACAAATCCACTACCTGGATCGGGACATGAACTTTGTGTTAGGTTCTTTGATGGTATAAATCCTGCGAAGTGAAGTGGAAGTCACTCAGTCCCGTCTGACTCTTTGTGACCCCATGGACTATGGCCTGGCTGCCAGGCTTCTCCATCCATGGAATTCTCCGGGCCAGAATATTGGAATGGGTAGCCGTTCCTTTCTCCAGGGGATCTTTCCAACCCAGGGACTGAACCCAGGTTTCCTGCATTGCAGGTGGAGGCTTTACCATCTGAGCCATTATTCAAATTGGGAAACTTATACATGAGGATATACCAAGACTTCCATTTGGTACTTGAGCACAGAGGAATGTTGAGTTTAAACAAAGTATCATCTGTGCTAGAAAGGGTTCAAACCTAAAAGGAACCACTTGACTATATGATAAAGGAGTCTGTTCCCAGTATTCCAAGAGTTAAAGGAGTCTGTTCCAAGTGTTCCAAGAGTCTGTTCCTAGTCTGGGGCAAAGACATTGTTCCAACCTATGTGAGTTTCTGTCAGGCCACCCTCCCCAATCTGGATTTGGAGGCACGGAGTCATTTGAGATTTTCCCTGTGATAATACGGATCTTCTGTCAAGAAAGTGATGGCAAGTACTTACTTGTGGTCTTATCAGCTCTTTGGAACAAAATACTTTCATATCATATCAACTTTCAGCACTTTTCTGAATAGGCTTCTGTTGCTTTATGTGAAAGTGAAGTCGCTCAGTCGAGTCCGACTCTTTGCGACCTCATAGACTGTAGCCTACCAGACTCCCCAGTCCACAGAATTTTCCAGGCAAGAGTACTGGAGTGGGTTGCCATTTCCTTCTCCAGGGGATCTTCCCAACCCAGGGATCGAACCCGGGTCTCCCGCACTGCAGGCAGATGCTTTACCCTCTGAGCCACCAGGGAAGCCCCATGTTGTTTTAAAAAGATGGTCAAATACAAAGTAGTGAATGGCTGTTTTCTTGTTTACTAATGGGAAAAGATTCATTTTGTACTTAAAGTATCTAGATTGTTCCAAAATGTGAAAGAGGATAGAGAAGGACAAACTTTAATAGGAAAGCTGTAGAAGATTTGGGAAGGGGAAATTTATTTGTCTTGGACCATAATGATTGCAAATAATAGTCTTAAAGTATGCAGTGAAATATTAAAATTTTGCTGAAGCTGAAAAAAAAAAAGAAGAAGAAAGTCAAATGTTATTTTCCAGCTCAAATAGCTTCACTTGAGTTGACTTCTTGAGTTATTTACTTTTTGTGAACTACATGACTAAAGGCACATAATATTTTAGGTCTCTACTTTACATTAACGTTTTCCTTTTATATTTGATTCTACCTCACAGGATTGTGAACACTGTGACTTGCTAAGTAAAAAATATTTTACAGGTTAGAGTCAGAGTCATCCAATCTAGCACTGGATTTTCAGATGAGGAAAGAGGCCTATGAAAAAGCAGGAGGGCACATACTGAGTCAGAAGCAAAGAGAAAAATAGAGCCCAAGTCTGCTGATTTTAAAACTGTGTTTTTCAGTCTTTTCTTTTTTAACCTAAGGCTCCTTTTTATAAACAGAAAAAAATCTCCTCTACCAGAGATTTTCATACAGCCTCTCAGAGAGTCATCATTCAGTTGAGAATCACTGTATCTTCTGAATAATGACATTTCTGTTTCATAGCTGAACACTGATCCTTCAGACCAGCAGACATTGATCCTGCCAGGCAATAACAGGAGCTCAAAATGTGTATTTTAAAAGATAAAGACAAAAAAAAAGGCTCATGTCTATAAGTAGTATGAGACTCAAAGTAATACTAAGAACATTATATAGAACTTTACAAACTGCTTTTACATCCACCTTCTCATCAGATTCTCACAGCAAGCCAGTAAGGTATTGTTATCTGCATTCTGGTTTTGCAGCTGAGAAGATCAAAACATGGAGAGTTTAAGTGACTTGCCAAGGCAGAACCAGGGTTTGCACCCTAATCTCCACTACTGTTTCCATTACTTCCCTATATCTTCTTCTAAAAGCTAGTAAGATTTTAGAGATTCACAGAATCATCACTCTTTATCTAGAAACATCTCACATCAGGGACTAAAATGCTGTCATTTTATTGAGGTAGTGACCACCCCTACCCCCATCCTTCCTTCTCTTAAGAATGACCTGGAGTGTTTGTTAAAATAAACCTAGGCCCTTTTCCTAATGGTTTTGATAAAATACTCGAGTGGGGCTAAGGGATCTATTTTTATTGCTAGAGTACTAGAATCAGGAAATGCTAAGGTTTATTTGCAAAAATGAATACGGTGTGTTTTCACTGTGGTGGTGAGAGCCTGTGCCTTTATTTCTCAAGGCCTCTAATTTACCACCACTAATTACCACCACTTTCTCCCTCTAATTACTATCACTTTCTCTCTCAATGAATCACTGTTCAGCCTTGGCATTGTAGGGAGACCAAGAATTCTACAGGAAGATGCTCACCATCCTCCTGTGCCTGTCCTTGGCGTATGGTGATAACCTAAAATAGCACAATGTTTCCCCCACCCCAAGGACTGTCCCTCATCCTGATGTTGAGGGAGATGGTCAGCTGCTGCTGCTGCTAAGTCGCTTCAGTCGTGTCCGACTCTGTGCGACCCCATAGACGGCAGCCCACCAGGCTCCCCCATCCCTGGGATTCTCCAGGCAAGAACACTGGAGTGGGTTGCCATTTCCTTCTCCAATGCATGAAAGTGAAAAGTGAACATGAAGTCTCTCAGTCGTGTTCGACTCTTCGCGACCCCATAGACTGCAGCCTACCAGGCTCCTCCGCCCATGGGATTTTCCAGGCAAGAGTTCTGGAGTAGGGTTGCCATTGCCTTCTCCGAGATGGTCAGCAGATGGCACTAACTCACCATGACTTCCCTCTGAATTCATGGGGTAGAGAGTGGAGGGGAAAGACTTTTAAAGCTAACCCATTGGAGCTTTTGGTATACCAAATCTTGAAGACGGTGCTAGGAAGGCTTGTTTAGTATTTTCTAAAGAGCACAGATGTCAGGGATGGGAGGAATGATGTGTGGCTCCTAGCTGGGTCATTTACCAGCTGTGTGACTTCCAGCAAGTTACTTCATAAGCCTGTTTTTTTGCAACTATAAATCGGGATGCTCCTGACTTCCTGGGGTTAATGTGAATAAATGATTCTGAGTCATAGTACACAGTAGGTGCTTAATAAATACTTTTTTACTGTACAAGGCTTTCCTTTTATGCCTATAAAAAGTTTCTTTTTAGTTATGCTTCAGCTTGTTGATCTCACCCTATTCCACTATACCTTAGCAGTATAAGGAGCTCACTTGATTTCAAATGCAAAATCGAAGAAGAAAGATGAAAGAGAAGAGGATACAGACCCTCAGTTTATAAGTCCTTTACAATTTGCAGTTAATTTGCCTTAGCCATATAATTAGACAATAAGAGATATTTGGAGAAGGAAACGGCAACCTACTGGAGTACTCTTGCCTGGAGAATCCCATGGAGGGAGGAGCTTGGTGGGCTACAGTCCACGGGTCACAAAGAGTTAGACACGACTGAGCGACTTCACTTTCGCTTTCGCTTTCAAGAGAGATTTCTGTTTCAGTAACAGTTGTTACCATTTATATTTTGGTCATCTGATGCAAAGAGACGACTCATTGGAAAAGTCCCGGATGCAGGGAAAGATTGAGGGCAGAAGGAGAAGAGGGTGTCAGAGGATGAGATGGCTGGACGGCATCACTGATGCAGTGAACATGAACTTGGGCAAAGTCCAGGAGACGGTGAGGGACAGAAAGGCCTGGCGTGCTGCCGTTCGTGAGATCACAGAGTCAGACACAACCGGGTGGCTGACTGAACAACAACAAATTACTTGCAAGCACCCATTGGGCTGTGTGTGTAACATGTGTACCTGTTGGTAAGTAAGTCAGTAAGAGAAAATGCGAGAAAGCGTCTTAGCCAACAGAATATATGTTGCAATGTTGGCAATGAAAAGTTCATGTATTTTGCTCATACTTGGGCCTTCAGAATCACATTCTGTGCCTGTTTACTCATTTTTTTAAAAAAATATTTATTTGTTTCTTTGGCTGCCTCAGATCTTAGTTGCAGCTCACAGGATCTTTTAGTTGCATCCTATGGCATCTAGTTCCCTGACCAGGGATTGAACCTAGGCCCCCTGAGTTGGAAGCACAGAGTCTTAGCCACTGGACCACCAGGGAAGTCCTTATTTACTCATTTTAAATATTGATTTGATTATATGGAGCCTTATGACCAGAAGTGGGTGAGTAAATTAGAAAGGGGAGCAGTGCTAGAAGCAGGCATATTCACCACCACCAAAGGGTTCTCAAGAGCCTGACAAAAAGGAAACCTGACAAAAAAGGAGGAAACAGAAAAGTGGATGCGTGAACTCCGTCAGATGGAGAAGGCAATGGCAGCCCACTCCAGGATTCTTGCCTGGGGAATCCAGGGACAGGGGATCCTGGTGGGCTGCCGTCTGTGGGGTTGCACAGAGTCGGACACAACTGAAGCGACTTAGCAGCAGCAGAACTCCATAAGAAGACTGTCTCATAGATGCAGAGACTAAGTGGCTGGTTACCAGAAGGGAGGAGGATTGGGGGTAGGGAAGATAGGTGAAGGGGATTAAGAGGAACAAGCCTTCAGTTACTAATATACACTGTTCATACATTTGTTCAGGTGATCTTTATAACAGTTCCATGAGATATATATTATTTTCTCAAATTTATAGTTGAGAAAACTGAAGCACGTAGAGGTTAGACAACTTGTCCGAGATTACACTGCCAGTAAGTTAAAAAACCAGTATTGAACTCAGGTACTCTACTTCGGTAGTCATGCATTTAAACACTCCACTATATTCCACAGGACTCACTATTAGATTGTCCTGGATGAAATACACTTTTTATTGCACTGTTAGGCTTTTAAAAAATAAAAATTTCCAAGAACATGCATGCAAATTCTTATGTTACTATGTAAGGTGAAAATTGTAAGGCAATGTTTTAAAGAATTAAAGTAAACTCAGGAATTGTTTTTAAAATGAGCAAGCAATTAGAGGCTATCAAAAGTGACCAGAGTAAGGACTTCCTACTAATGGTTAAGACCCCATGCTCCCAATCCAGGGGGCCTGGGTTCAATCCCTGGTCACAGAACTAGATCCCACATGCCGCAACTAAGACCTGGCATAACCAAATAAGGGGAAAAAAGGGAGGGAAGTGCAGGGTGGTCCCTGGTGGTCCAATGGTTAAGACCCCATGCTTCCACTGCAGGGGGCATGGGTTTGATCCCTGAGGGCATGGCAACCCACTCCAGTATTCTTGCCTGGAAAATCCCCACGGACAGAGGAGCCTGGCAGGTTGTAGTCCGTGGGGTCACAAAGAGTCGGACACGACTGAGCACCTAACACACACACACACACAGGGCAACTAAGGTCCCATATGATGCATGACACAGCCAAAAAAATTTTTTTTAATTTAAACAATTAAAAAATAAATAAGGCTTCCCTGGTGGTCCAGCAGTTAAGAATCCACCTTGCAAAGCAAGGGACGCCAGTTCGATCCCTGGTCTGGGAAGATCCCACATGCTGTGAGGCAACTACACCCATGTGCCACAAATCTGAGCCCACGTGCTGCAACTCCTGAAGCCCCTGCACCTAGAGCCTGTGCTCCGCAACAAGAGAAGTCACTGCAGTGAGAAACCTGCATACCGCAACTAGAGGAGCCCCCACTTGCCACAGCTAGAGAAAGCCCACACGCGGCGACAAAAACCAGCACAGCCAAGAAGGAAGCAATAACTCTTTTTAAAAATAAAGAAGAATATAACTGTTAAAATTATATGAATAAAATTGAATTAGTATTTCTGCAGTGGCAAAATAGTCTTCAAGCATTGAGACAAAATTAAGACATTTTCAGATAATAAAAATTGATAGAACAAACTTGTAAGACTTGCACTACTTGGTGTCAAAACTTACTACAAAGCTACAGTAATAAAGACAGAGAATACTGTCATAAGAATAGACACACAAAGCAATAGAATAGAATTGAGAGTCCAGAAACAAATCCTCACTTTTACAGTCAATTGATTTTCAATGAGTGCCAAGTCCATTCAATAAGAAAGAAGAATCTTCACCAAAAAAAAAAAAAAAAGATGCTGGTTCAGCTGGATATGCACATACAAATGACGTTGGATCCCTACCTGTATCCAATATATACATTTACTCAAAATGAGTCAAAGACCTAACTGCAAATGCTAAAACTATAAAACTGTCAGAAGAGAATAAAGGTATAAGTTTATGACCTTGAATTAGGCGACAGTTTCTTAGATAGGGCACCAAAAACATAAGCAACCAAAAACAAATAAATTGAACTTTATCAAAATTAAAAACTTCAAAAGACACGCTCATTAAAGCGAAATACAACCCATAGAATGGGGAAAAATATTTACAAATCAAGTATTGATAAGGGCCTAGTATTCAGAACATATAAAGAACTCTTACAACTCAACAGTAAAAAGATAACAATTTTAAAAGAGGACGAATGTCTGTGTCCTCACAAAATTCATATGTTGAAACCTAATCCCCAGTGTGATGATATTAAGGGCTGGGGCATTTGGGAAGTAATGAGAGCCCTCATTAAGGAGATCAGTGCCCTTATAAAATAGGCCTCAGAGAGCACTCTTGCCCTTCCCACCTTATGAGCCAGGAAGTGGACCCTCACCAGATACCAAATATATCAGACCTTGATCTCGGACTTCCCAACCTCCAGAACTATAAGAAATGCATTTCTATTGTTTATAAGTCATCTGGTCTTTGATATTTTTGTTATAGCAGCTCAAATAGACTCAGACAATGAGCAAAGAATTTGAATAGACATTTCTCCAGAGAAGATGTACAAATGACCAATCTGTTGTCGTTCAGTCGCTCAGTTATGTCCGACTCTTTGCGACCCCATGGACTGCAGCATGCCAAGCTTCCCTGTCCATCACCACCTCCTAGAGTTTGCTCAAACTCATGTCCATTGAGTCGGTGACACCATCCAACCATCTTATCCTCTGTCATCCCCTTTTCCTACCTTCAATCTTTCCCAGCATCAGGGTCTCCTCCAATGAGTTAGTTCTTCACTTCAGATGGCCAAAATATTGCAGTTTCAGCTTCAGGACCAGTCCTTCCAATGAATATTCAGGACTGGTTTTTTGACTGGTTGGATCTCCTTGCAGTCCAAGGGACTCTCAAGAGTCTTCTCCAACACCATAGTTCAAAAGCATCAATCCTTTGGCACTCAGCCTTCTTTATGGTCCAACTCTCACATCCATACATGACTACTGGAAAAACCATAGCTTTGACTATACACACTTTTGTTGGCAAAGTAATGTCTCTGCTTTTTAATATGCTGTCTAGGTTGGTAATAGCTTTTCTTCCAAGGAGCAAGCGTCTTTGAATTTCATGTCTGCAGTCACCATCTGCAGTGATTTTGGAGCCTAAGAAAATAAAATCTGTCAGTGTTTCCATTGTTTCCCCATCTATTTGCCATGGAGTGAATGGACCAGATTCCATGATCTTAGTTTTTTGACTATTGAGTTTTAAGCCAGCTTTTCACTCTTCTTTCACTTTCATCAAGAAGCTCTTTAGTTCCTCTTTGCTTTCTGCCATAAGGGTGGTATCATCTGCCAATAAGTATGGAAAAAGATGCTCAACATCACTAGCCATTAGGAAAATGCAATTCAAAACCACAGTGAAATACCACTTCACACCCACTAGATGGCTATAACTCAAAAAAGCAGAAATCACCCAGGTGGTGGTAAGGATGTAGAGAAATTACCACCCTCCAATAGTGCTGCTGGGAATGTAAAATGATGCAGCTGCTATGGAAAACAACTTAGCAGTTCCTCAAAGATTAAACCCAGAAATATGACATGACTTAGCAATTCTACTCCTGGGTATATACCTAAGAGAATTGAAAAGATAACATTCATACAAAGACTTGTACAGGGTGTCTATAGCAACATTATTCAAAATAGGCAAAAAATGGACACAACTCAAATGTTCATCAACTTATTAATATATATCCATAGAATAAAATACTGTTCAGCCATAAAAAGTAATGGCATATCCTATGGCTGATTCATGTCAATGTATGGCAGAAACCAAGACAACATTATAAAGAAATTATCCCTCAATTAAAATCTTTCTGAAGCAATGGCATATCAATACATGCTACATGAACCTCGAATACATGCTAAGTGAAAGAGACTGGTGCCACAACTACAGAGCCTGCACACTCTACAGCCCACGCTCTGCAACTAGAGAGAGGTCTACATGCCAGAGTGAAGGTCCCATATGCTGAAACCAAGACCCAACACAGTCAAAAATAAATACTTTTTTAAAGTTAAAAAAAAAAATTTTTAATCACACATAGAAACTACAAAAACTGACCAAGTACTAGGTCACAAAGTAATACCCAACAGATTTCAAAGAATTGGTGTCACACAGATCTCATTTGTTGTATTTAAAACCTCCTGATGTTTGGAAATGGAAAACTCTAAACTCCCAATAAACCCACTGTTGGGCTGCACCCGCAGGCCTAGTAAGCCTTGTAGCCTAGCCTCAAGACCAAAGAGCCGAGAGACAGTAACAGATATTAATGGTTTATTGGACAGAGGTTCTTACACATCTAAACCAAAAGGCCCTGGAGATCTGCCCCACTGTGTACAGCAGACAGCAGACGAGACATGGCAGCAATCTTCGATACTTGGGGGTGAAGGGAATTGAAGTCAGGTTGACCCATCAGTTACCAGGGAAGCCAGCAGCCAGGGCAGGGGACAAGCACATAGTTATTAATTAAGCCCTATAATTAAGATGATTGTATATTCATGTGAGTGAAGCAGAGCCCGGTTAGCAGAGGCTGTACAGAGAACAAGAGAACAGCCATCTTGAATGGCCTGACCATACACCCACAGTGATCTGCTCATTGTTCCACTGAAGTATTCACCTTTCAGGTTGCCTCCCCAGCTCTCCAAGATTCCTTGCCACTTCCCCAGCAACCATAACTGTATAATAGGACTGCCCTTTAAACTCCACTCCCCACTATGGCCACAGTTGATTGGACTAGAGGTAGAGCCCTAATTCAAAATGAGCCAACCAGATTCTCCAAGGAAGCTGTGCTTAGGTCACCAGTCTTCATTAGCTTGAAGAGAGATGCCCACCTCTTCTATAAGCCCTGGGGAGCAGAGAAAGCTGAGCTGAAAGAAATTAGGGGTTCCTACAGAGAGGAGAGACCACACAGTAAGAGGGAGAGATTGAAAAACAGACTGATTAGAGAGAGGAACTTAAAAAGCAACAGACAGTATTTACAGAGCATATAGAGCAAGACTGAGTTAAATTGAGATTGATGAAATAAAATTCATATTTTATGGCAAAAAAAATTAAGCAAATTTTTTTCTCTGCCTGTTTGGGCCTCTTCCCTCCCTTTTAGTGTGTATTGTACATCAGCATTAACCAGAACTCCTAATGTGATAATATTACTTTTCCTTTTTTTTTTTTTTTTTTGCCGTGCAACATGCAGGATCTTAGTTCCCTGACCAGGGATTGAACCTGTGCCCCCTGCAGTGGGAGTGTGGAGTCTTAACTGCTGGACCACCAGGGAAGTCCCTTGATCATTAATCTTTAGTGAGAAAGCACTAGTTGGTCAAATATTTTGTTCCTCAATGTCAAGGGCATTTCTTACCTGCCCTGGGTCTATCATGTCTGTCCATGTCAGGTCTTCATATCTCTGTTTTATCTTTCCTTTTAGGGGATTGTATTGGTAAGATGTCTGGCAAACATTAATGGTCAATTCCAAGTTTTCCAATGCAATTTATGCCTATTTTATCTTGCTTGTGCATTGTGGCATGCTCAATAATTTATACAGAACTATAGATGTGATCAAAATTGACAGAGTAACAGTGTCATTAATAAAGATTTAAACCGAGATTCTCCTAAACCAAAACATTTTCACAGTATTTTTCCTAAACTAGGAAGAGAATCATTCAAAGCAGAAATTTGATTCTTCATGTGTCATAAGATGAGTTAACAAATATCTCAGTCACACAGTCATATCATTGGAAAATTGATAGAACTCAATATGCTCACATTAAAGGCAGAGTGCAGGGGTTGTTTCCAAAACTACCCATAGGTGACCTTGAGCCAAGGGAACGCAATTGTGCATCTTTCTAACTAACCTGGGGAGAATCAAGGCCATAAACTTGTTCCATAAGTACACTGGATCCTGTTAGGAGCTAACCAATTTTAATATCTAGTGAAAACTATTGCTTATGACAAGGTTCAGAACAGTTGTCATTAACTGGCTAAGAGGGTCCCACTTCATCATACCAGTAAAATTAGCTTGCATGGTACTAGAGTTTTTTTCCTTCTAACGGAAATTTGCTAGGGGCCATTTATTTAGAGCCTTAGAGAAGAGAAATCCACCAAGGTAACCTAGGAGTACTGGACAGAGGTAACTAGCCACAAACCCAGAAACTGGATTGAGTTTTGAATCTTGCGAATAATTGAGCCCAAGGAAAAAAATATATTTGGTTTACAAGTAAAAGCATGAGTAATTGTCTAAGTAGTTAGTATACGAAGTAATTACTAATTACTAGGACCACAGCTTTGTCTAACTCAATGAAACTAAGCCATGCCCGCAGGGCAACCCAAGACAGGCGGGTCATGGTGGAGAGGTCTGACAGAATGTGGTCCACTGGAGAAGGGAATGGCAAACCACTTCAGTATTCTTGCCTTGAGAACCCCATGAACAGTATGAAAAGACAAAATGTTAGGATACTGAAAGAGGAACTCCCCAGGTCAGTAGGTGCCCCACACGCTACTGGAGATCAGTGGAGAAATAACTCCAGAAAGAATTAAGAGATGGAGCCAAAGGAAAAACAATACCCAGCTGTGGATGTGACTGGTGATAGAAGCAAGGTCCGATGCTGTAAAGAGCAATATTGCATAGGAACCTGGAATGTCAGGTCCATGAATCAAGGCAAATTGGAAGTGGTCAAACAGGAGATGGCAAGAGTGAACGTCGACATTCTAGGAATCAGCGAACTAAAATGGACTGGAATGGGTGAATTTAACTCAGATGACCATTACATCTACTACTGCGGGCAGGAATCCCTCAGAAGAAATGGAGTAGCCATCATGGTCAACAAAAGGATGCGAAATGCAGTACTTGCATGCAATCTCAAAAACGACAGAATGATCTCTATTTGTTTCCAAGGCAAACCATTCAATATCACAGTAATCCAAGTCTATGCCCCAATCAGTAATGCTGAAGAGGCTGAAGTTGAATGGTTCTATGAAGACCTACAAGACCTTTTAGAACTCATACCCATAAAAGATGTCCTTTTCATTATAGGGGACAGGAATGCAAAAGTAGGAAGTCAAGAAACACCTGGAGTAACAGGCAAATTTGGCCTTGGAATGCGGAATGAAGCAGGGCAAAGACTAATAGAGTTTTGCCAAGAAAATGCACTGGTCATAGCAAACACCCTCTTCCAACAACGCAAGAGAAGACTCTACACATGGACATCACCAGATGGTCAACACCAAAATCAGATTGATTATATTCTTTGCAGCCAAAGATGGAGAAGCTTTATACAGTCAACAAAAACAAGACCAGGAGCTGACTGTGGCTCAGATCATGAACTCCTTATTACCAAATTCAGACTCAAATTGAAGAAAGTAGGGAAAACCGCTAGACCATTCAGGTATGACCTAAATCAAATCCCTTATGATTATACAGTGGAAGTGAGAAATAGATTTAAGGGCCTAGATCTGATAGATAGAGTGCCTAATGATCTATGGAATGAGGTTCGTGACATTGTACAGGAGACAGGAATCAAGACCATCCCCATGGAAAAGAAATGCAAAAAAGCAAAATGGCTGTCTGGGGAGGCCTTACAAATAGCTGTGAAAAGAAGAGAGGTGAAAAACAAAGGAGAAAAGGTAAGATATCAGCATCTGAATGCAGAGTTCCAAAGAATAGCAAGAAGAGATAAGAAAGCCTTCTTCAGCGATCAATGCAAAGAAATAGAGGAAAACAACAGAATGGGAAAGACTAGAGATCTCTTCGAGAAAATTAGAGATACCAAGGGAACATTTCATGCAAAGATGGGCTCAATAAAGGACAGAAATGGTCTGGACCTAACAGAAGCAGAAGATATTAAGAAGAGGTGGCAAGAATACACAGAAGAACTGTACAAAAAAGATCTTTACGACCCAGATAATCATGATGGTGTGGTCGATCACTCATCTAGAGCCAGACATCCTGGAATGTGAAGTCAAGTGGGCCTTAGAAAGCATCACTACAAACAAAGCTAGTGGAGGTGATGGAATTCCAGTTGGGCTGTTTCAAATCCTGAAAGATGATGCTGTGAAAGTGCTGCACTCAATATGCCAGCTAATTTGGAAAACTCAGCAGTGGCCACAGGACTGGAAAAGGTCAGTTTTCATTCCAATCCCAAAGAAAGGCAATGCCAAAGAATGCTCAAACCACCGCACAACTGCACTCATCTCACATGCTAGTAAAGTAATGCTCAAAATTCTTCAAGCCAGGCTTCAGCAATACGTGAACCGTGAACTTCCTGATGTTCAAGCTGGTTTCAGAAAAGGCAGAGGAACCAGAGATCAAATTGCCAACATCCGCTGGATCATGGAAAAAGCAAGAGAGTTCCAGAAAAACATCTATTTCTGCTTTATTGACTAAGCCAAAGCTTTTGACTGTGTGGATCACAAGAAACTGTGGAGAATTCTGAAAGAGATGGGAATACCAGACCACCTGACCTGCCTCTTGAGAAATCTGTATGCAGATCAGGAAGCAAAAGTTAGAACTGGACATGGAACAACAGACTGGTTCCAAATAGGAAAAGGAGTACGTCAAGGCTGTATATTGTCACTCTGCTTATTTAACTTCTATGCAGAGTACATCATGAGAAATGCTGGACTGGAAGAAGCACAAGCTGGAATCAAGATTGCAAGGAGAAATATGAATAACCTCAGATATGCAGATGACACCACCCTTATGGCAGAAAGTGAAGAGGAACTAAAAAGCCTCTTGATGAAAGTGAAAGTAGAGAGTGAAAAAGTTGACTTAAAGCTCAACATTCAGAAAACGAAGATCATGGCATCCGGTCCCATCACTTCATAGGAAATAGATGGGGAAACAGTGGAAACAGTGTCAGACTTTATTTTTGGGGGCTCCAAAATCACTGCAGATGGTGACTGCAGCCATGAAATTAAAAGACGCTTACTCCTTGGAAGAAAAGTTATGACCAACCTAGATAACATATTCAAAAGCAGAGACATTACTTTGCCGACTAAGGTCCGTCTAGTCAAGACTATGGTTTTTCCTGTGGTCACGTATGGATGTGAGAATTGGACTGTGAAGAACGTTGAGTGCCGAAGAATTGATGCTTTTGAACTGTGGTGTTGAAGAAGACTCTTGAGAGTCCCTTGGACTGCAAGGAGATCTAACCAGTCCATTCTGAAGGAGATCAGCCGGGGGATTGCTTTGGAAGGAATGATGCTAAAGCTGAAACTCCAGTACTCTGGCCACCTCATGCGAAGAGTTGACTCATTGGAAAAGACTCTGATGCTGGGAGGGATGGGGGCAGGAGAAGGGGACGACAGAGGATGAGATGGCTGGATGGCATCACTGACTCGATGGACGTGGGTCTGAGTGAACTCCAGGAGTTGGACAGGGAGGCCTGGCATGCTGCAATTCATGGGGTCGCAAAGAGTCGAACATGACTGAGCGACTGAACTGAACTAATTAGTATACAGACTTGGTCCAGCATCTTGAGTCAGCTATCTACTTCAGATGTCATCTTCTTCTTGTCCTGGTCTGGTAGTATTAATCCTAGTCAAAGTTGGGTATCAGAAATAGGAGTTGCAGTTCATTCAGAATAATGAAAGTGGCTGTAAAGAGTCCTTTATCTGATGTCTTTTCCAGTATACATAATCTGCTGGTTGTGAGTCATGGCACTTATCTTCAAAGACAGATAACTGTGATAAGCTTCAGAACCAAACTTTATAATAATATAGCAACAACGAACCATCTGAGAAGTGAGTCTTTAGCAGTAAATAGAGACCTCAATTAACAAAACTAGAATTAAATATCCACTGAAACATGTATTTTTCTCTCTAAAATACCCTCATTTCTACAAAATATGGCCAAATTAAGACTAATCTGTGAAATAAATCTGCTTTTCACAAATTTGGCCTGATTATCTACATAAGTGTAACTGATCACACGGGCTTCCCAAGTGGCACTAGTGGTAAAGAACCTGTCTGTCAGTGCAGGAGATGTGGAGGACTTGGATTTGATCCCTGGGTTAGGAAGATCCCCTGGAGGAGAGCACAGCTACCCACTGCAGTATTCTTATCTAGAGAATCCCATGGACAAAGGAGCCTGGTGGGCAGCAGCCCATAGCGTCATAAAGAATCAAACACGACTAAAGTGACTCAGCACACACCCATGCTACTGATCTCACAGGCTCTTTTTAAGTTGGCTGTGCTGGAACTTTTCATAAGGAATCTCAGATTAAGCTTTTAAAAGGCCTCTCAAAGGCAGGAAAGCCATGCCAAGGCCTTGTCACAGATTCTGCCTGTGGTATCTATAGATTTGGATGAATTCCTCTCATTTCCCAAGTACCTTAAGACTTCTGTACCCATTAGGAGGTAGCCTTCCTTACTTGGGCTTCCCTCATAGCTCAGTTGGTAAAGAATCCACCTGCAATGTAGGAGACCCCAGATCAACTCCTGGGTCGGGAAGATCGCTGGAGAAGGGATAGGCTACCCACTCCAGTATTCTTGGACTTCCCTTGTAGCTCAGCTGGTAAAGAATCCACCCGCATACCTGGGTTCGATCCCTGAGTTGAGAAGATCCCCTGGAGAAGGGAAAGGCTACCCACTCCAGTATTCTGGCCTAGAGAAGTCCATGGACTATATAGTCCAGGGGGTCACAAAGAATCAGACACAACTGAGCCACTTTCACTTTCCTTATTTGCCTGATAAAGTTACTGGCAAACTAAGAAATTACAGTTTCTGGAGGGATCAGGTAGAGAGAAAAGATAGATGTCTCATTTCCATTTATAAAGGTATAATTTTACCAAATTGCCATAAGTCATAATTAACTGGAGGAGAAAACCAAAAAGTGATGGCCTAGATTCTGAAGGCTTTGCAGTCCCTGGTTCTAGCCCTTCCAGTTGTCTGCTGGCATCCCTCTTACTTCCAACCAAAAGCCTTGCAGTGTGCAGTCCCAGCACTACTCCTTGGCTCTAGCTGATATCCCTTTGCCTAAAATTCCTCCTGTCCTGCACTTCCTCCAACTTGTCTAAGTTCTCTCAGTCTTTCAAGCCTCTGTTCTTATCCTGACATCTTGGTGACATTTTTCTCTACCAATCTAGCTGCTGGAACTCTCCAAACTGTAGCAAGTTTTCTGCCTGCAGCTTCCTTGGTTGGGAGCAGAAACTGTCTGATCAGCCCCTCTGTCTTCCTGTCCGTGCCCTTCCTCCCTGCCATCTGGCGTCTGTCTTCTTACAGTTCACTCTCAGTAACTGGGTTATCCGCCAGGGTACAGCAGGCTGAGCCCAAAACCCCGGGGCTTTTCTGAAATGAACGTTTTGTCCATCCAGTCTGCAGAGTCTCCGCAGGGGAAGGGAACACCCAGTGAATCATCCGCTGTTTGTTAAAGCAAAGGCATCTTGGGAACTGTGCTCTTTAGCCTCAGTGAAGAGCGTGGAAAGGACTTTAGAGATGGTTTAGAGTCAGTCTAGACAAATGCTCCATTAATTTTTTCCTATTTACTTATAATTTAGATATTAGTTTTAGGTGTACAGCTAACCCATTTATTTATTGATTTATTTATTTTGGCTGTGTAGAGTAGCATGTGGGTTCCTTGACCAGGGATCGAACCCATACTCCCTGTGGTGGAAGCAGAGTCTTAACCACTAGACCACCAGGGAAGTCCTCCAACCCCTTCATTTACAGGTGAGGAAAATGACCTAACCAAAGTCAGACAGCTAGCAAGGAGTCTATCTGCCTTCAGAAGCAAAATGCTTAAAAAGTAGGTGTCATGAGCTCAACTCAACAGTGTTCCTTGTCTGAAGGAGAGATATCTGCCTTCCCCTCCCAACCGCCACCTTCCTGGTTTTGCCCACAGTTTCTGCTTGTGGCCCTTGCCTCTGACAAACCACACCTTCAGCATGCCAGGTCCTATCACTCAGACCTCAAAGTAGACGCCACCTCCTCTAAGAAGCCTCCTCTGGCCACCACCCCCTCCAAAGCTGGTGCCACTGTGTGTGGGTTTTCTTTTTCTTTTTGGCTGCATTGAGTCTTAGTTGCGGCATGTGGGATTCTCTAGTTGTGGTGAGCAGACTTAGTTGCCCTGTGGCATGTGGGATCTCAGTTCCCAGGCCAGGGATCAAACCCCACGTCCCCTGTATTGCAAGGCAGATTCTTAACCACTGGACCACCTGGAAAGTCCACGTAGTATATTTTATATACTCATGAAGACCTCTCTACTTGCACACATGGCTTTGCATAGAATAGGTACTCAATAAATATTTGATGAGCAAGAAAAAAAAAATGGACTCCAGCAGCTGCCACTTGCTGGAGTCCATTTATTCAGGTCCTCAAGGGAGAACAGAAAGGGAAGGCCAGGGGTTGGGAGCCCAGTCATCCCACTTTCCCCAGCAACCCCTTCTGATGAGTTTGCAGGAAACGGGACAATTGGGCTGAACCAATGAGGCAGCTGTGCTATAGATAGCTGAGCACTGACTCCTTGGCAGGGGCAGTCAAAACTGCTCCCCCTGTTATCCCACCCAGTGTGGTCAGTGGGAGCCACTCCCTGGGAAGTACAGCCTGGAAGTAGGTTAAGGAGCAGTCACAAAGCTGCAAGGCCCTAGCCCTGCATACACTCACTCTCAGAGGTCATGGGAGTGGGGTGCTTAGCCAGGGAAATTTCTAGTCAATTACGAACCAAACCCCTGGGAACTGGGCAGATACTGATCCAAGATTACAAATCCAGGCCAGACTGGAGGTGGCCAAAATGAGCTGAACCAGGCCTGCCAGGGGATCAGGGACAGCATTTTGTCCTGATTGTAAGTGATGCCCTCTCCTCACCCCTTGACCTCTTTTGTAATAGATTCTGGAGAGGTTGGGAAAGAGGCAATCAGTGCATCTTACTCAATCCTGGCTGTTGATGCCTCCAGGATCACTCTGGCACCATCTAGGGCCTCTGATATACTATTTTAAACCAAACACCTTTTCCAAAAAAAAAAAAAAAAACCCTGTCCATTTGGGCCAGTCATTTTACTCAAGGGACAGAGGCTATTATACACAACAGAGGTCTGGTGTCTGAAAAAGCTGAGCATCTTTAAAAGAGCTTGGAATGAAAAAAATAAAAAAAGCCCATCCTTCTGAGTGAGGCCAGCCAACCCAGCTAGAGAAGGCAGCACACTGTGGGGGGTTGCCAAAGGACCACTGGGCCAGCGTGCCAGACCCTGGGCCAAACCATTGTATAAGCTCCGCAGTATTGGAAGGGATGAAAAAAAAAAAAAAAATCAGGACATGTTTTCAGCTTTGTTCAGGGGCCCAGAACATGCTTTCAACTCCAGGAATCTCTGCTCTTCTCTGCAAATGGAAAATATTATCCATGAGAACAAACTTGACTACTGGAATATGTGCCTAGTCACCCAGCCCTGTAACTTGGGGTTAGGTGGTGCTATGCCTCGCGCCAACTTGTGACCATTTTCCAGAGACCCCTCTGTCCCTCTGAACAGTTAGCTCACTTTAATGGTTTAAAGACAGGTCAGCGACCTCAAAATCAAGTACAAAATGTGCATTTATTGACATCTGTTCTGGGCCACACTGGGCTTCTAGCAAGAACAATAGCAAATATAAAAGGAAACACATTAATATAGTTAGCAACCAAGTGCAGTTGTGGATACCAGGTGATGTTTTTTCCAGATTTGGCAGAGGAAATATGATTACCTTATATTCAACAGTGTAACACTGAACATGCACTAGAGTTCCAGATTCAGCTAAGAAATGTTAGTACCATTTCAAGTAACAATATAGTTTATTTCTTTATTTCACCACCTTTTATATGTATGAACTGTGATGCAGGCCTTGCTTACATCCTATGGAGCCAGGCCAAGAAATATGCTTTATATTGGTTATTTGATCTTCAACATCAGATTATCATTAGAGGTGGGCAAAACCATGCAAAAAAGAAAACGAAAGACATTTCCAGGTACGGCACTAAAGGAAGAATGCTTGAAGCCACAGAGTTTGCCCATGGCCAATTTCTTGTTTCCTGTAGAGAGAGAACAGGGCAGTGGGGCTTTATTTTGACATGTCAGGGGCTTCATGCCAATCAGCATCATGGGACAAAGACAATAAGCAAGTAAAGGAATGAAGAAACAAACACGCAAGTTGCACCAGAACAGATGGGCTTAAATTAACCGAGTGACAGTTTGGGCGTCAGTCCCACAAGGCTGTCATGTGAGATGGCAGGAGAGAAGTACCACAAGCCTCAGTCGTTCAGAGGCTGCTGAGCAGCCCCAGGAAACCTCAGAGAGGCCACCCCTCCACGCTGGCTACCCTGACTTGCCCGCTGCCTCCTTGAGGGCACTCTTCCCCTGACAGTGCTTGCAGGAGAGGGCTGGGCCGGTGTGTTCTGGAGGTATTGGAAGGCACTCTGACGGCCCACCTGCCTCTCTACGCAGTTAAAGGTGAGGGCCACTCCCACATTGGCCTTCATGACTCTGGAGGAGCCATCGGATGTGCCATCAAAGCACCGGCCGAGCGCAATCTCCTTGGCCGTGCGAGGGTCTTGGTCAGTGACAGTGTAGATGCCATAGTTGTGGCCCAGTGGGTCCAAGGGTGCCAGCATGGTGTACTCACTGGTGTCGTTGTTGACCGCCAGCGGTAGGTGGTTGACCAGGTACTCATGCAGCATAGAGTTTACACTGGCTCGTTGGCAACTGCCCTGGGGGATGACCTTCACCAGGGTGCGGTCCACACGGTCCTGGTCATAGAGCATCCCACTGCACTTGAACTCCAAACAGGCAGAGGAGACATTGGGCTGGTCCCTGTCCCGTGTGCTCTTCACATCCCGGATTCCATATAGCTTTCCCACTGTCCGCCGGTGGGTGCCCCCCATGTTACGGGATCGCACATTTATCTCCAGTGGCCCCACAATCTTCACCTTGATGTAGCAAGCCCTGAACTCCATTGGCTTCGGCCACCATGCCAGGTAGTCTTCAGTCCAGCTCATGGGGTCATCATCGTTGAATGGGACTGTGTTATAGTCATACCGATCCCCCTCAATCTGGTAGAACCGGAAATGGGCCGCACTGGGTGGTGCGTCCTCGCATGCCCGGAGGTTCTCAAATGCATAGATGGGTCCATTGCCCTCCTCAGCTGCGTTGGGCCGTGGCTTGGCCATGCTGATCTGGAAAGCCGTCTTCTTGACCCGTGGGTCCTCATGGTCTGTCCGGCGGTACTTGAGCTTGTTGAGGTAGGGCTGAGGGACACCAATTGCATTTGGGTTGAATTTAGGAGAAGACTCCACTGCTTCCAGTTCTTCCCCAGCCAGACTGGCCAAGACATAGGCAGAGTAAGCATCGGGGGACTGGTCATCACAGAAGGCAGGCAGGCAGGCCCCATTGGGACCCGTGAGGACACTGTCAAAGCGGCCCCAGGCCCTGGGGTTGGAGGAGAAGCCAGTCCTCGGCTCCAGGTTGATCACAGAGACCACGACCCCCTGGATTTGCTCACTGGGCAAGAACCTCTCACTCCTGTAGGCCCTCACCTTGATGAAGCACCTCCTGCTTTCCGGGACATCCAGGTTAAAAAGCCTCCTCTCACGGATCTCCATGTTGCCCACCAGGAAGGTCCTGTCTTCCCTTCTGTTCCGCCTTTGGCTTTCAGGTTTGAAGTCACTTTCCTCCTCCCACAGCCCTGTTTCTGGGTTGAGCGACCAGAGTTTCATCATGGGCACATGCTCTGGCATCTTGATCTGGGTTGAGTCAAGATGAACCTTCACCTTGCCAACATTAAGGGACTCTGAGGTGGCTTCATCTCTGAAGTCCACCGAGAACATGCCATATGTCCGAAGAGGGAAAGTGTCTCCTTCATCATTGATGAAGTTCAGGTCACTCTGGGCAGCAGTAGCTGTGGAAATATTCCGGGGATCCAGGAAGGTCACACTGGCCTTTACTTTTCCCATGTAGGGCTCCCCGTTCTGCCGGTAGAAACTCTTGGATGGGATCTCCAGCTCAGCCACAGGGTCTTCACCAGCCATGTCCCCCAAAGGAATAATGTTGGTCTCCATGGCCTCCAAGGTGATGGGCTCCTTCCGCCGAAGCATCTTGATCTCATGGAACACAGCACTCCCCTTCTTATTGAAGGGCAGCACTTTGGTGGTGTTGACGAACTTCTGCATCCTGTCCACAAATGTGAGCACCAGCCTCTCTGTGTCCTGAGGGACATGCAGAGTGAACGTGCCCTTGTAGCCGGTCATGCTCACACGAGTGTTCCCCATGTACACGTGGCCGAAGCGCAGGGGTTCCCCGTTGTCGGCTGCGCTGACTCGGCCCCGCACGATTCTCCGAGTCTCCGTACACCGCTGGCAGCTGCACTCCTTGGCCACCTTGGTGGGCAGCGTGTACCCGCTGCACTGGATCTCCCTCTCCTCTGTTTTGGAGATCCCACAGCAATGCTCCACAGCATCTCGGCACCTGATCCCATTATCCTGCTGCCCTGCACAGGTCTTGACAGGGCAACGACCCACATCATAGTAGAAGGAGTTGGTGGCATTCTGGAAACAGTCATGGGGCAGCCGGATAAGGTAGCTCTCGGGGGTTGGGTTGCAAGGAATCTCATCAGGGGCTATGGAGGGAAATAGTTCAGACATTAAATGCAAGTCCTTTTCCTACACGAAAGGCACCTCAGCCTCACGTCTCTGACCTCTCTGCATGCTTTTGGGTTTTCAAAGCACTGGCATGGTCCCACCTCTCACAGAATTCCTCTGAGGGAGAATGGATAGCCATTACTAATTCCATTTTATCCTTGGAGAAACAGAGTTCCTTGCAGAGACCACCACAGTAATGGTTCTCATTGGAGAGATCTTGAAATTTTGAGGGTGTTCTGAGTTACCACCCAAACTGGGAGTGCTACTGGCTTATCGTGGGTGGGGCGGGCTTGCAGTTCTGTTTTCTGGCACTGGCACTGTGTGACATAAAGAATTTTTCTACATTCTGCTTTCCCATATTCTATAGACATTCACGTACATGGAAAGCATGTTTAAATGATCAGAACCTGGTATTTTATACATGGTTTTACCATGCATTGAATTTTTGAAGAATGCAACTACCATATAAAACGAGCCAAGATTGTACTTTGTTTAGCTTGGTCAAATACCAAGAACTGCTTCTTGTCTCAGAAAAATCACCTCCCTACAACTGCCCAAGGTCAGTATTCGTTGTTGTCACATTCATGGTGACTGGATTCAAGTGAAAGTGTCTGACTTCTTGGTGGGTGTTCTTGTGCCATTAACACTTATATATTTAAATACATACGATTTTGCATTAAAATTATTTTTTCATATTTCTGTTTTATGTCATTAGGAGCATGTTCTATATATAGATCTTAAAATCACATGTAGTTATTATTTATAAATTTAACTTTAGTAAATTACTTTTTAGTTTAAAATATTAAACATATAAAGTATTAAGAAAAACTGTGACAAGCAGGGAGCACTGGTATAATGAGCTGGGAACCGCGGTTGACAGGGTTCCACATCTCATCTGCCAAGGTCCCAGTGCCCTGTGTCCTGTCTGTCCTGAGCTGTGTTGCTCAACTTTCTTGGAGTCTGTGAAATATTCCAGAATCCTCCCAACAAATTTCCTCCTGACTTTTGTTTGGTTTTGTTTAGGCCAATTACTAAGATACCCTCCTTCCCCCTCACTTTGCAAGTACAGGTTCCTGACTGGTCTCAGCCTCCGGTCTCCCCTCCCTCAGCTCACTTCCAGAAGCCAGCTTTAATCAGGTCACCCTTTCTTGTAAAGCCCCCTCAGTTTCCCACTTCTATAACTTTGCTCCCTCTGGCCCTTGATCTGGGACGCCCCCACCTCCATACACACAGACCCTGGCCATTGTTTAACGTCAGGGGTTCACAATACTGGCCACGAATTAGAATTACCAGGGAGAGCTTTTAACCTGAGTGTTCCCAGGCCACATTCCAAACCAATCAAATCAAGCTCCCTGGAGGTAAAACACAGGCATCAGTATTTCTGAAAAACTCAACAGGTGAACCTACTGTATAATGCAGGAAACTCTGCTCCATGTTATGTGGCAGCTGGGATGGGAAGAGAGTTTGAAGTAGAATGGATAAATGTACATATGTGGCCGAGTCCCTTCACTGTTCACCTGGAACTACCACAACATTGTTAACCAGCTATTTGTGCACACATGCTAAGTCACTTCAGTCGTGTCTGACTCTTTGCAACCCTGTGGACTGTAGCCTGCCAGTCTCCTCTGTCCATGAGATTCTTCAGGCAAGAATACTGAGTGGGTTGCCATGCCCTCCTCCAGGGGTTCTTCCTGATCCAGGGATTGAGACTGCATCTCCTGCAACTTCTGGATTGCAGGTAGATTCTTTACTGCTGAGCCACCAGGGAAGCCCTAATCGTCTGTACCCCAATACAGAATTAAAAGTTTAAAAAAAAGTGCAACAGTTGATCCCAGTGGGTGGCCAAAGCTAACAACAACTGTTTAAGCCTCCAGCAACAAGCCACAACAGTCATTCCCACCTGGAAGTTCTCTGTTTCTCTTCTGTAACATCCACAACTCCTTATCTCCTGTTACAGCTACATTTTTGTTCTATCTCTACTGACTTGTCTCTTATTTCTCCACCCCTCCTGGAGTGGCAGACCTGTGAGGATAGGATCAAGGTCTGTGCCATCTTTGTGTCCCAGAAAGCACAGCACTGGGCACAGCCCAGGACAGCCCAAGTTTTGACTGTTCGGTTATGCCCACTGTGGTAGGGGTTCTCCAGGGGCCCTACCAGGCTTACCTATGACAGTCAGCTGGGCAATGCGGGACTTTGCAGCCCCAGCATCGCTCTGGGCCTTGCAGAAGTACTCCCCGGCCTGGTCCCGCTGCAGATTCCTCAGCACCAGCTTGCTGTCATGCTTGTAGAGGGAGGGGTCCAACAGTGTGTTGTTATGGTACCTGCAAGGGATGGAGAGGGACAGCCTGAGGGGGCAGTGGAAGGGCTGGTATCCTTAGGGACAGTGTCAGGAGCCAGGCAGGTGATGGACAGGTCCCTGCAGATGCCAACTCTACAACTGACTCGGCTCATTCAAGAGCACTGACTGGCCTGGGGGTCAGGGGACTTGCTTCTCAGTCTCAGCTCCACCGCTGACTAGCTATGGACCCTTGGACAAATCCTTTCACCTCTGAGCTTCAGCTTCCTGTTCCATTCATCTGAAGTAGATGCCATGATTCCTAGCTGATCCGTAGAATTGTTGAGAGGATCAAATAAGATAACAGCTGTAAAATGTTTGTGAAGGGTAAAGGGCAGCCACTGGGGACTCTAACCTTGTTTGCCTTTGGGAAATTAGGACGGGAAACCTGGTTCTGTGTCCCAAGGATATAGAGTCAGGACCCTAAGACCACAGCTGCTCTGTAGGGACCCCAGCTTCAACAGGACACAAGGCTTGCCGAGTGGCCTCAACCCTGTTGGTCCCCACTTAAAAAAAATTTTTTTTTAAATTTTTTTCATTTTTGGGTGAACCATGCTGCATGTGAGAATGTTAGTTCCCTGACAGGGGATCAAAGCTACACCCCTTGCAGTCTTAACCACTGGACCACCAGAGAAGTCCCCAGCTGGCCCCCACTTTTAAGTGCTTATTCCCTGGTGACACACCAGGGGGTGTGTGTGTGTGTGTGTGTGTGTGTGTGTGTGTGTGTGTGTGTGTTTGCACGTGCGCACTCAGTCATGTCCAACTCTTTGTGACCCCATGGACTGTAGCCTTCCAGGCTCTTCTGTCCATGGAATTTTCCAAGCAAGAATACTGGAGTACGTTGCCATCTCCTACTCCAGGGGATCTTCCTGACCCAGGGATCGAACCCACATCTCTTGCATGTCCTGCCCTGGCAGCAGGTTCTTCACCACTGCATCAGCTGAGAAGCCACACCGGAGCCTTACTTGTAATTTTATTCTGCTGCTTATTGTCATGATTAACAACTCCAGACCCAGTGCAAGAAAGCTCTGGTTTCCAAGAGGAGAATCAGGCTAGATAGCTGGCAGAATACTCACCAGAAATACTTGTCTGGTTTGGGCTTCCCTGTGGCCTTACAGCACAGGGACACGCTCTGTCCAGCTCTTCGTGCTTTTGTCTCAGGGTTCATCACAATGTACGGGGTTTCTGAGACAGGGATGAGAAATGGTGTTTGGGGGTTTTTCATTGTGACAGGTTCTCCAGAGCCTTGCTACCTCAGGTATTTTGACATGTGTTAAAATCTTACAATTTCACACACACACCCTGCTGCTGCTGCTGCTAAGTCACTTCAGTCGTGTCCGACTCTGTGTGACCCCATAAACGGCAGCCCACCAGGCTCCCCTGTCCCCGGGATTCTCCAGGCAAGAACACTGGAGTGGGTTGCCATTTCCTTCTCCAACACACACACCCTAGACCCCTTCTAATGGTCCTAATAGAGTCCACTCCCTCCAGCCACTCAGATGGGACCCGCTCCCATAGCCTCTTGGGCAGTATCTGGGTGAGGCAGTGGAGAACCAAGGGGACCCTGTACCAGGCAAGATTCCCAAGCATTGCCATTGAGACAGAGCCAGATGTTTCGAATAGTGCAGTACCTTTTCTTCTGATTCCAGCAGAATTTTCTGGCCATTCTGCACTGTTCCTGAATTTCCCCAGCCTCTCTCTCTATGACCTCCAAGCCTTACACTAGGAGGCAGGAAAAGAACGTATACATCGGAGGGAGCAAGCCATGCCACTATCTGGGGAAGAATACTCCAAGCAGAGTATACAGCAAGTGCAAAGGCCCTGAAGCAGGGGTGTGCCTGTGTAGTTGAGGAATAGTTGGGTGGAGGGTGGGGAGCCAGATGATGTTGGAACTTGTGGATTTTTTAGTTTTACCCTGGGCAAGCTGGGAAGCCAGCTCTGAGTACTGGAATCCCTTTATTTAAAAGTCCAGTCTTCCCCCCCAGCCCTACCCCAGAGAACTTAAGTACCTGCCCTTACGAACTCCGCCCTGATGGTGGCTGCCTTCAGTCTGGTCTTAGGCACCGTGAGGCGGATAGGCACAAACTTGGTCTTTGTGATCTTCAGGATGCTTTTGCCATCGGGACACAACCCGGGGACTCGGAACCTCCCACTGCTGTCCGTCTGGGTCAGCAGCTTAGGTGTCTTGGTCAGGAGGTAGACAGAAGCCCCTGAGGCTGGGGCACCCCCAGGGAGGGAGACAGCCCCATACAGCACGAAGTCCTGGCACATGCATGCGTCACACTCAGCATTCGCCTTGCCCATGGGGCAGGTAAGGTCACAGGCTGCGGAAAAAGAGGCCACATCAGGAGGCCATGTATGGATTCTGGCCCTCCTTCAGCCACGTCCCACCTGTGGAGTCCCATATGCTCCTTTTCATCCTTAGGCCTTTGTTACCCTCCCTCAGCAGCCTGCGTAACTAATTCCTAGTCATCCTTCAAGACTTAGCTCAGGACACCTCCTCAAGGAAGACTTAATTGATTCCCCTAAGTGACGATAATTGACCCTGCTCTGTGCTCCCACATTATCCTCTATGTCCCCCATCAGTGCACATAATTACTTGATGAGTGGATAAATGAATGAATGAACCTGTCTCAGTCTGATAGGCTATTTCAGCTCCAGCCCCATGCCCTACCTGGCACCAGGAGCAGGGGTGGTACCTGAACAGGCCTGTTCCATGCAGTGCCGGCCCTCCTCGGTGGCCTCACTGCACAGTGACACCGTCTCCGCCAAGCAGGTGCGCGTTCGGGTCTGGACCCCAGGGTGACCACAAGCAGCAGAACACTTGCTCCAGGGAGACCACGGACTCCAGAGGCTGTGCTCTGTGTCTCGGCGCAAGGATCCTACAAAGAAGTCCAGTAGGCGGTCTGACTTCCCTCCCAAGGGGACTCCATCAGGATGTCTGACCCTGAGGCTGCTTTTTCTCAGAGACCCAGTCCTCCATTTACATCCTAGATGTCTTTGATATTTATATTTCCTGCAAGGATTTTTCCAACAGATGGACACCAAGAGACTTGAGGAAGTGATAGCTCTTAATTTTTACAATGACACCACAAAATGGGCTATAGGTGCCCCTGAAAGGGACTTACTGGCCAAGCGCTGGGACTTTGATGTGCTGTCCTTGGATGTGGAGGACAGCACCATCTTTACTCTCTCCCAGTGTGAAGACAGCCGCTGCTCCTGCAGAAGGGGCCCTGGGAAGTCGAGACCTGGGGCCTCAGCAACATCAAGCCCCCTCTGCCCACACCCCTCATCCTTGATCTGAGGCCTCTGTGCAAGAAAACGGGGGCCTTGAACCTCACCCTGAGACATTCCACAGCCTGGGTTCCTGATCCAGATGACTGCCACAGTCACCTGAGCCTGCAGGGCCAGGCCATGTGCACTGGCGGAACCCCAGGAAGGGAGGATGCACAGTCAATAATGGACAGGCCTGAGCTGGCTCTGAATTACCTAGTATGGGGAGAGAGGACAGAAAGAGCATGAACTCTTGGACTCGGCAAACACAGGCCTGGGTTTAAATCCCAGCATTCCACTGACCAGCCGTGTCATTCCAAGAAGTTACCTAACCTCTCTGAACCTGGAATGACTTGTCAAAACTGAGATTCCTCACAGTCAGTTGTGAAAGTTGAGTAATGGAGATAACTAGCAGCGTCTGGCACAGAGGAACTAATATAGAAATGAAAACTTAGTGGGCATTCACCTGCATTAAGCCCTCTGCATTTATCATCTAATTTAATCCTCGTAAAAACCCCCATAAAGTGAAATGGTTAGTCGCTCAGTCACGTCCGACTCTTTGCGACCCCATGAACTGTAGCCCACCAGGCTCCTCTATCCATGGAATTCTCCAGGCGAGAATACTGGAGTGGGTGGCCGTTCCCTTCTCCAGGGGATCTTCCTGACCCAGGGATTGAACACAGGTCTCCTGTATTACAGGCAGATTCTTTACTGTCTGAGCCACCAGGGAAGCCCAAAGCCCCCCATGAAGGTATATTATTACCTCTCTTCCACATGTGAGAAACCCGAGGCTCAGAGAGTTTCAGAAAATCTGCCTAAGGAGCACAGTAGAGACAGTGGGCCCAGATTCAAAGCAGTCCAGCTCCAGAGCCTGTGGTCTTCCCCATCAGTAAAATGGATTGAAGGGAAACTATCCACCAACACAGAACACTGTTGGGAACACGGTGGCTCTCATGAAACTAACGGGTTATTATGGAGCTGAAGCACGTGTATGTGTGTGATGTCCAGTTTCCATGGCCAGATGCAGGCCCTGGCCTCCCTGTGTGGAGGCTGGTGAGAAGCAGGGCGTGGGGGCTGGCCAGGCTCACCCGGAGGGCAGAGGAAGCGCACGGTGTAATTAGAGCAGTTCTGGCCGGGTCGCTGCTCCCTGTTGAGGCACCAGAAGCCCTCGAGGGGGCTGCCATGGACCACTTGGCCGGTGCTGCCTGCGGGCTTCCAGTTGGTGGTTCGAGCCTCTAGCCGCAGGGGCCGAGCGCACACCCGGTCCCCATAGTAGAACTGAATGGCATCCAGCCGTTCGTAGTCACCCTGCCCACCCGGGTGGTCAATGTTGAACCAGGTCGTCCACTCCCCAGGACCTGAGAGAGAGAGAGCCAAGTGGGAGCCAACTGGGCCCCAGAGCCCCCGGTGAGCTCAACCCCTGGGAGTCATCCCCGCTACCCCTCATCCGCCCCTCACTGGTCTCAGGCCCCATCGCATCTCTCTGTGCAGCATTTCTAGAATCTCTTACCCTTCTGCACACCCTACTGCCAAAGATTCTCAGCAGCCTGGCTATACCATGTCAATAACTTCCTGCCTGGTGTCTCTACCTCCAGCTTCCCCAAACCATCCCCACCCCTCTTCAATACTACAGTCAGGGCGAGCTTTCTCCATGCAGCCTGGGCCACATCACTCCCAGCTTTAACTCCCTTAGCCAGCTATTTAGGTGCTGATGAGCCGGTATCTTGGAGAAGGAAATGGAAACCTACTCCAGTGTTCTTGCCTGAAGAATCCCAGGGATGGGGTCGCACAGAGTCGGACACGACTGAAGAGACTTAGCAGCAGCAGCAGCAGCAGAACCGGTATCTCCACCCTCCTCTCTCTGCTCTCTCCCTGCCAGTCTGTGCTTTGGCCCCAGCAAGCCCTACAGCATTCCTGGGATCTATCAGGCAGCTTCATGCTTCTGAGCTGTCCTATATACTTGGTCCCTCTGCCTGGACAGAGATGTTGGCCAAATATCTTTTTTTTTTTTTTTAAGTTCCCTGACCAGGGATTGAACCCAGACTCCCTGCAGGGGAAGCACCGAGTCTTAACCACTGGACTGCCACAGAAGTCCTCAAATGCCTTTTTAAAGTGGATTTCTATGGAAGTTCCCAAAATGGCTCAGTGGGTAAAAGAATCTGCCTGCAATGCAGAAGATGTGGGTTCAATCCCTGGGTCAGGAAGATCCCCTGGAGAAGGGAATGGCAACCCACTCCAGTATTCTTGCCTGAAAAATCCCATGGACAAAGGAGCCTGGTGGGCTATAGTCCAAAGGATCGCAAAGAGTTGGACACAACAGCAAAGCGTTTTGTCTATGGAACCCTGACATTGTCCCCTGACTGCAGAGACTCTCTTAACAAGCTCAGTAAAGACCAACCCCCTCACCCCCATCAGTCCCTGCTCCAGCCACAACTCACTGTCCAGGAGGTTGGCAGGCTTGGCAAAGATGCCTGAGGTCCTCTTCCCAGGCTGGACTCTTCTTACTGACTGAGTGAGCATCATCTGCCTCCCTGAGGGCCAGGAGGAGAAGTGAGAAGCCAAGACAGTTACAGGGGCCTAGCAGGGTCCTGCTACTAGCTTCTCGGGACATAGGGAAGCAGGGTGATGTGGGGAATGGAACATGAGCGCTGGGCGTGAGTTCAGAGTCTCACTCTGCCATTGACTGCCTGTATGACCTCAAAAGCTTTATTCTTTTAAATTTGTTTCCTCATAAAATAGAGCTTTACCCTGTTTACAATAGCTAGGAAATGGAAGCAACCTAGCTGTCCATCGGCAGGTGAATGGATAAGGAAGTTGTGGTACATGCACACAATGGAATATTACTCAGCTACAAAAAAGAACACGTTTGAGCCAGTTCTAATGAGATGGATGAAACTGGAAACGATTATACAGAGGGAAGTAAGTCAGAAAGAGAAACACTAATACAGTATATTAACACATATATACGGAATATAGAAGACAGTAATGACCAACTATATATGCAAGACAGCAAAAGAGACACAGATGTAAAGAACAGACTTTCGGGCTATGTGGGAGAAGGCGAGGGTGGGATGATTTGAGAGGATAGCATTGAAACATGTATATTACCACATGTAAAATAAATGAACCATGCATGTTGTCCATAAATGAAGCAGGGCATTCAAAGCCAGTGCTCTGGGACAACCCAGAGGGATGGGGTGGGGTGGGGTGGGAAGGAAGAGGGAGTGGGGTTCACGATGGGGGGACACATGTACATCCGTGGCTGATTCATGTCAATGTATGGCAAAAAGCACCACAATATTGTAAAGTAGTTAGCCTCCAATTAAAATAAATAATTTTTTTTTTTTTAAATAGAGCTGCCTAGCAATCACCGCATCTCAGGGTCATGGTGCCTTTTCAGGATGACGGTGAAGGCAAAGGGACCTGGCATGCAGTGCACGCTCAACCAGTGTGGTTCTCGTTTCCCTTTTGTTCTAGAAATGGACCGTGGGATGCTGCAAGGCAGCTGCGGCTCCTCCTGTAAGGTCTGAGCCCATTCTCCTTAGCAGAATGGAACTTTCCTTTCCTTATCTTATAAAATGGAGATATTCGTTCCCACAGCACATGTGGTGGTCCAGTCGGCATGAGGATTCCATAAGGAAACACAAAGTCTCTGAAGTACATGGCGATTGAGACTGTGAGCCCCAGACACTGCCACTTCCTGACTGTGTGACCTTGGGCGAGGTACTTAACTCATCCAACCCCTCATCATAAAGTAAGGATAATAATAGTCCCTATCTCAGAGGATTATAGGGATTAAATAAGCTTCATAAAATCCACTTAGAATAATGCCTAGCACAGAATGTTTGCTGAGTAAAGCATTAACAACTCCATTTAGCTCAGGACCTGGACTATAGATGCCCACTTCCCTTCTCCTGGCAAAGTTTGACTTTGAGAATCCACCCTCACCCTCATAGGATCTGTCTGGAGGAGTGGTCCTTTAATTTTTTTTTTTGGCCACACCATGCAAGCTGTGGGAGCTTAGTTCCCCAGTTAGGGACTGAGTCGGTGCCCCCTGCACTGGAAATATGAAGTCTTAACCGCTGGCCACCAGGGAAGTCCCAGTCCTTATAGTTTTCTGATCGCAGCTGGCGAAGTCTCCCTGAGGAAGGGTATAGGGACCTTTGAGCCACAGGCAGCGAGCCTCCAGGCCCAACCCACCTGAGGCTGAGTTGGAGGCTCCAAAACAGAAAGGTGAGAGGAGAGCAGAGGCATGCAAAACCTTCAAAAGGCAATTAACTCTCACATGAGAGAGTCAAATTAGTATTCTCTTTGCTACTTAACTGGGGGTGATAGTAGCTCTTTAAATCAAACTAATCTGATTTCCCTTCAGATTGCTGAATGTTAATCATCTTCATCAACAAGAGCTGTCAAGGCAGAAAGAGCAAGGCAGGAGGTGGGCCCATAGAGGGTTTGGCAAGCTGCTCGGACAGCCTCTGTTCCCGCATCTGCAGTCACAAAGCCTGTAGTGCTCATAGCTCTGAGAGAGAATTCTGAGCATTTTTTGCTTTACTTGAGTATGTGGCTAGAAATCAGGAAAAGAAAGGGAGGTGAGAGAGAGTATGCAGCCTGGTGCTGTGAACTCTGATGCTCAGATGCCTCGGGGAGCCCACTGGGCAAATTCTCTCCACCTGTTCCCTGGCGAACTCAGAGTTACCAGAGAATGGGGTCTGAGGACAAGGAGACCAGAAGGGGTTCTGGTGTCTCTGTGAAATTCAGCTACAGGGTCAAAATGAATTTTCATGAAACTAAAATCAGATCTCACCCTAAATCCAGATGTGAGAACTCAGGGATTCCTTTTGCTTTGGCTATCAGGAAGCTCAGAGCTAAATTTAGCACTCAGGGGGCAGTGGTAACCCTCTTCCTCCTTCTGAGTGACATCTTATCCCTCTCCTCATTTAAAAGATTCTGTCCTGTGAGTTTTAATATTGAGACCTATCTCAAACCCTTTAGGAAAACAAGCAGGGTATAAACTATGAATAAATAGATAAACCAGTCTCAGGTCTTAGTGCCATGGCTATAGTTTAAGGCAGGTGCAGAGTTGGGTCCCAGACCAAATGTGACTTCCTATGGAAAGTAGCAGCTTAGAGAGACAGGAGGTACTTAGCCTGTACCCAACGCTGAGGTGATCTCCAGAACTAGGAAGAACACGCAGGCCTTGGTCCCCGCCATCTTTTCCCCGGTCCTGTGGGGAATGTGGCAGGAGCTGAGTGAGCGTTCCTCCACAGAGCTGGAGTCCCTGGAGTGCAATCCCTGAGAAGTTTCTCAGATCAGTGACCTGCAACGAAACAAAGCTTATCAGGTTCCATATCTCTGAGTTGACTCTGAGGTTTTGAGCAGAACTATTTCTTTTAAAAAAGTTTTTATTCATTTATTTTTTTGGCAGCACCTTGCCACATGTGGGGTCTTAGTAACCCAACCAGGGATTGAACCTGCACCCCCTGCAATGAAGCATGGAGTCTTCACCATGAGACTGCCAGGGAAGTCCCCAGAACTATTCTATTTCTTGACCTATCAAAGGTGAAAGGTGGACAGAATGAAGTCTTGTGAGGATGATACCTGCCCACATTGCAAATCTGGGCAGCTTGGGAAAGGCAGAGAGTCAGAATCTCAGTTCACATGAGGCAGACCTGGATTCAAACCCCGGGTCCAGGTGCTAGGACCCCACCTCAAGATGGGACATAAGGGACAGTTGGCGTGAGATGTTTCCTCGCCAGTAAGGGGGTGCCTGTACTCACCCCGAGCAGCCTCTGGGTGACTTGTTAATCACTTCCAAGACCCAAGCTTGGGGACCTGTTTTGCTGCCCTTGGTGGGACTCACATTCCTGCACAGCAGGGCTGCATGGCTGCATATTAAGGCTGGGCAGCCCCTACCCCGACTACTACAGCCTCTCACAGGACAGGCAAGCTGGAGGGTGCAGATGCTTCAGACACACCAGCTCCATGAACACATTCCCAGATGTGCACAGGCTGCAGATGGAACACATTTCTGGCCTGCTTGGGAGTCACACAGCCAGGAGCCTGCTGGAGGAGAGCAGAGGGGACCCATGGGGGGGCCGGGGCCCCCTAGTAACTGCTGAGTGGGGGTTAGGGGCTGCAGGAACAGGAAGAGGAGCTCCCCTGTTCTCCAGGAGGTCTGGTAATAGGGCCAGGACCCAGGCTCCCGCTCAATTTTCTCTCTCCCCAGACCTCTGGCCAACCCCGATTCTGGCCAGTGCCCGGAAATTCAAGAGGGATTTGCTTCAACCTCCGAAGTCCAGGGTGTGGTGAGAAAAGGGAGATTCCTCCTTTCTGGAAAAAAAGATTCAAAAGCACTTAGTTGTCCCAGAAGAACAGACCAAGCCCACACTGCAGACCATCCAGCTCTAAGGCCACCAACTCCGCCACCTGTCTCTCAGCCCAGAGAACGGAGTGCTGGGCCTCCAGGGTCCCCAGCTCTTGTGGGTCTCACCCCCAGCTCCCAGGCTCTGAGCCGAGGGCTGAGCGCTCCCCAGGGCCTGCACGGCCCTCAGCCTGGGACTGCTCTGGGACTGTCTGGAGCCAAAGTGGCTTGAGGCACCTTGTGGAAAAACCATTTCCCATCTGGCAGCCCATGGAAGTTTCCTCAGCATATGCTCTGCTGGTGAAGCTCCCCAGTCCGCAAGTCTCAGAGCGCTCAGACAAAGAAGGCTGGCTGACCTCAGGAAAAAGGGAGAGTACCCAGAGGTAAGAGACCCTGACTGGGGCCTCTGGGGGCCCCTATCCTCACGTCGGGGAGGGAGAAGACTTGGGGCCAGCTCCAAAGAAGAAAGGCTGTCTGCGGGAGGTGAAGCAGCTGGTCGGGGTGCCCTGGGGTAGCTGAGCCAGGCTGAGCGGTGCAGGGACGGGCTAAGGAGAACAGGAGCGGGGCTCACCGTGTCTTGAGCGGGACTCCTCAGCTGGGGGGTCCGAGTTTTCCTCTCTCCAGCAGGCCAGCCACCGGGCCTTATATAGCACAGCTGGAGGCTCAGCCTGTGGCAGTGCGCCAGGGGAAGCAGCCGCGAAACCAGATCTGAGCCTGAGGAAGCTCAGCCTTCTCCTCCCCTCCCCACATCCCCAGCAGCTTCCAGAGGCCTGATTTCACTTCCAGATCCTCAGGGGGAGATGCCGCAGGGCCTGGGGATGGGCCAGGTGGGCAGCTGCCCGGGGCTCCATAGGCCAGAGCAAAGGGATGGGTGGGGAGGCAGGGGCTTGGGGAGCAGCCCTGGGGAGGGGCCAAGAGGAATTCTACGTGTGGGCAGCGCTTCATGGCTCAGGGGGTGGTATGCTCTTGCCTAAGCTTTGCCTGCTGATCCCCAACATTCCCCTGGCCCCGGCCCACCTATGCAGAGAAAGAACTTTGCTGCCCTTAGCACATACCCCGAGTTCTCCTAGGCACACAGGTCACCTGACCTCTCATCTAGGGCTGCCTTGTCTGATTGGGCAGCTACTCAGATTCTGTGACTCTGAGGGAGCGCTCAGGGACCCTCCGAAGGGACAAGGGGCAAAGTGATTGTGGGTCCAGGAGGAGAACAGTTCTTTCCTACCCCTTCCTGCCTTCATTTGGGTGCCTGCCTATACCCAATGGATCCGAGAGGAATCCCTGCATATGGATTCTCTGAGATCGTGCCAGATGCTCATATATGTGCAAGTGTGTGTGTGTGAAAGTGTGTGTGTGTGCATGTGAGAGTACTTTGGGTATGGGCACCCACCAGCACGCCTTACCCACAGGTGGCGTAAGCAGCTGCTAGTGTTTCCAGACTTTAGCCGCCTCCCCCGCCGCATGAGCTTGCCTCTCCTCACAGGCAGCAGTTCTATAATTGTAGTGTGCATTAGAAACCCCTGAAGAGCTTATGAAAGCACAGATGCTGGACCCCACACCCAGGCTTTCTGGTTCAGTAGATCTGAAGTGAGGCCTGAGACTTTGCATTTCTTTTTTTTTTTTTAGACTTTGCATTTCTGACAAGCTCCCAGGTGATTTTGATGGACTAGTTAACGGACCACCCAAGGAGAGAGTCCCATGTGGAGGCACCAGATGGGGAGGGGGTGAACCAGGGAGACAGCAGGAGTTGCCAAGGTTTGCCTTACATCCCAGGCTCATCGGGCCTAGGCTAGGCTTTCTGCCTTATGCGGGGCCTGGAGATGGAGGCCTGGCCCATGTGGCCCTCCACGCCAGTGTCAGCTCCCTCTTTCCACACACTATCAATGAGCACCTGTTTGGAGCAGGCTCTAGGCTCAGTACTGGCAGGACATAGGGAGAAGATATCTCCATGATTTCAGAGGGAAAAGCCCTGTATGGAAATGATCTGCAGTGCAGATCACTGTGTGCTGCAGTGCACACTTATTCAGCTGTGCGTGTGTGCTCGTGTGTGTTTGTGCCTTTCTCTATAGGAATGTGCCTGTGTCTATGCCATATGTATGTATGTATATATGGGCCTCCCTGGTGGTTCAGATGGTACAGAATCTGCCTGCAGTAGAGGAGACCTGGGTTTTGATCCCTGGGTCAGGAAGGTCCCCTGGAGAAGGGAATGGCCAGTCACTCCAGTATTCTTGCCTGGAGAATTCCATGGACAGAGGAGCCTGGCGGACTCCATGGGGTTGCAAAGAGTTGGACATGACTGAGTAACTAACATTCATTCACTCACATATATATATATGTCTTTCTCTCTGTGTGAATGTGTGTGGGTGTAAGCAAGGGTTTAGGAGCTCTATTTCCCTGAGCATCATCCTGGACAGGAGCTGTTGGGGGAGAAGAGGATGGGTGGAGGAAGGATATTGAGTAAAGACAGCCCCTAAGCAGATCCAAGGCACGGACCTGGTTTGCTTTTTCTCCTGGAGCCTCCTGGTTTCCCTCCTGGCCCCCAGATTTTGGCCCAGAGATTCTGTAGCTAGACCAAGTCTGGTCCAATTATAGTCAGAGCCAATCCATGAAGCAGCTTTAGTCTGAACTAAGTGAAGGCAGAGTGTGAACCGAGTAAAGACCCTAAGAACTCTGCTGGTCTGTGGACAAAAGCTGAGACCCAACAGCCTGATCGGAGGTCAGGAGAAAAACAGGAACTTGGGAGCCCAAAGTAGAATACTGGTTCTATTGCTAATTCTGATGTGTGATCTTGGACAAGTATTGACGCACATGACTCTGGACCTCCTACGCAGCAGGAGTTCAGGCTGAGAGAGCTCTGAGGCCCCCAGCAGCTCTTGCAAGGTTTGATAAGATGCTGACAATGAATACAACAGAAAGGAGAGAAGAAAAGAAATGACAGCTCCAAAGACTCTCACCAGAGGTTAGGCCAGAAGCCAGAGAAGTCACCTGACCACCAAGACTGGATAAGGAGAGCAAGGTAGACGGGAGAGGAAGGCACTCGGGAGGTAAACCAGAGGACAAGAGGTCAAAGTCAGGGTAATCAACTTCTTTCCCGGGCCTCTACCGCAGAGTACATGAAAGAGATCTCCCCAGCCTGCCTTCTCCTTCTGTAGCAGGAGGCAGGAAGCCTAGGACTTGGCAAGGGAAGCCCTTTAGGCCATGATCCCTGCCTAGGTGTCGTTGCTTGGCCAGGAACTCACATCTCAGGCCCCATTTACCCTGCCCCAAGGGTAGGGTGGTAGGGTAGATGGCCAGAGGGTCTTGTCATGGTTGGCACAGGGCTGAGCTAGAACCCCTGGGCTCTGCTAACCTCCCTGCCATTGGTGTCCTTCTAGCTCATCTCCTCCCACTTCTCCCGTTGAAGAATCCTTTTCTGTCCCCAAGAGGGACTGAGCAGCTAACTGCACAGGGCTAGACTGGTGGAATCTGAGCCCACCCCACCCCCTGCTCCCAGGACGCCTCTGAGGGAGAGGCTGCTCCTCTCCTTGGCCAGGACCTCAGGATAGTGAGGGCTTGGGAGGCGGCCACAGATCCAGACTGTCCAGGGCCTGGCCTAGCTGGGTCAGCGCCAACCATGAGTGGCCACCTGGGGCTCCTTCAGGCCAGGCCAGTCTGCTGCAGCTCCAAGCCCTCTCCTGGAACACACAGGAAACCCATCAATCACCCCCACCCTTGTCCAGGGGATCGAGGGGCTTGGAATCCAGTTTAGCCAGGCCATCTGTGACCCAAGCCTATGGCCAGGGGTCTCCACCCTGCGGAGGGGAAAGAAACTTGGGAATACTGGGAGGGGTCTGACATCATGCTGGTGGCTCCAGAGGAAGGGATCTGCCTCCGACTCTCTGACCACCTCTCCTATGCTCCCATCATCGCCCCCTTGTGGCCTGAGGAGGCTTTGCAGGCCTGGGGAGGGATGCGCCACTGCTGATCCCTGGGGACTGGAGGACTTCACTGCAGCTCTGAACGACCCTCAGGGGCTGCTGACCCAGTATGTATGGAAGTCGAGATACCCAGAGTCTACAGGAGTGGGAGAGCTCACCCTCTGACCCTGTTGGTCTCCTCCCTGTCCTAGACACAGTCTGTCACTTTACCCACCCAGTGCCTTTACAGTTCTGTTCCTCAGCTTCCCATCTTCCTCCCCACCCAATTGAATGTCCCCCATCTTTCAATGCCCCATCTCAATCTCCCTGCTCCCGCCCTCTCTGACCACCCAGACCCACCTTGACTATTGCTTCTCAGATCTCAGATGATAATGATCAGCACCCTGTAATTCACAAGGCACATTTGTGATCATCACCATATCTTCAGCCTCACAGCTGGTCTGCGAGACAGGAATGATGACACCCATTCTACAGAGGGAAAACTGAGGCTCAGAAAGGTGAAATACACTCCAGCCGTGTGCTCCTCAGTGAGAACATGCTAGAATACTCTGGCTCTGCCTGCCTGGCACACACGTCCTTCTTCCCATTCACACACTAATTTCAAAAATGTCCCTATCTAATATGATCCAGCTATCTATCATACTGTGGTGGATTAAATATGGCCACAAATTCTTTGCAACTCTCCCATTATGAGGTAGAGTCTCTTTACTCACCCTTTTGACCTGGACTGACTTTGTCACTTACTTTGAACACAGGAATGACAGAAATGACACTCAAGAGATCTTGCCACCTTCACTCCCTAGGAACACTCTCCTGAGGCCACCATATAAAGAAGTCAGTCTGTTCTCCTAGACGATGACAGGCCACATGAAGGAGAACTGAGACCCCCAGCCTACAGCCAGACATGTACAGGACGTCTTGAACTTTCTACCTCAGCAGTTGCATAAGTGAGCCAGGTAAGTCCAGCAAAAGAATGGCCTAGCCACCCACAGAATCACAGGAAATGGTAATCATTGTTGTAAGGCACTAAGTTTTGGGGTGATTTGTTGTACTGTAACAGATAACCGATATACACACTCAGAGGCTTCCCAGGTGGTGCCACGGTTAAAGAACCCGCCTGCCAATGCAGGAGTTATAAGAGACAAAAGTTTGATCCCCGGGTTGGTAAAAACCCCTGGAGGAGGGTATGGCGACCCACTCCAGTATTCTTGCCTAGAGAATCCCATGGACAGAGGAGCCTGAGGGGGCTACAGTCCCTGGGGTTGCAAAGTGTCAGACATGACTGTGGCAACTCAGCACACAGTTACACATACACGCTAAGGGTAAAAGAGCTTCCAGCTGCAAAAGACAAAGCACAACTCAGATTGGATTATACAGAAAAGGGGTCTAATGGTTGTGAAAACTGAAGTCCTGGGGAAAATCGGATCCAAGGACTCAAATAACATCATCAGGATTGTTCTCCTTCCCTGTCTCAACTGCTTTCTCTGAGATGTTTTTTTTTCCCAAGGAGGCTGTAGCAGAGTCTGTATTTTCCCAAGTTGGCTGCAACAACAGCTCCCATTGTACATGTTCATGTACAAGGTGATTGCCTTCTTCTGCCATCAGGAAGTAGAATCTAATTTCCCTCCCCTTGAATCTCAGCTGGCCTATGACTGACTTCTAACCAAGAACAAGGTGAACTGTTAAGGCTAGGTCAGAAAAGGTCATACAACTTCCACCTGGGATGTCTGCTCTGGGGAAAGCCAGCTTACTTCCCAGAGACCACCAAACTGGAAAGGCCTGGTGTCGGTGTAATGGTAGGAGGTCCCAGCTGAGCCCAGTCTTCCAGCCCTCACCATGACGGCACCAATCATATAAGCGTAGCTGTCTTGGACCCGCCAGGCCAGACCAGCTCATCTACTAGATGAGTGCCACAGAGTGGCCTCAATCCAAGTCATTGTTTTTTGAATTGCCCAGTCAAGCCCTACATGAGACCCTGACCTATAGAATTCTGAGGATATGAGAAAATGATCATCATTTAAGCCACTAAGATTTGGGGTAGTTTGTTATGCAACAGTAACTGAACACATGTGGTATCTTCCAGAAGATCCAGGCTCCTTTCTAGCACGTCTCAAATCTCCAATCGAAAAAGCATGACTTCTGTGTTCCAGCGGAAGTCCTGGGAAAGGCTCTCTCTGGCCCCTTCCTGTGCCCGTAACCACGGGGGTGGAAAGCTCTGATTAGTCCACTTCTGGAGGTAGGGGTAGATCATCTCACTGGAATCACAGGGACTGATTTTTCCCAAAGAAAAACTGTGATGCTGTCATCAAAAGTAGGAAGAAAGGATGTTAGGAAGCGAAAAATGACACATACCTACCAAAAAGACAACCACAAACCAAAAAGTGCAACTCCTACTTCAGGTTGAGTAGGAGTCAACCTGAAATGTCTAACTACTAAACTTTTTTTTTAATCCAGATTCTTTTTAAAAAATTTATATGTGGTTTCGCTAGGTCGTTGTTGCTGTGCATGGGCCTTCTCTAGCTGTGCCGCGCAGGGGTTACTAGTCGCTGCAATGCACAGGTTTCTTGCTGCAACAGGGGTTTCTCCTGTTGCAGAGCACAGACTCTAGACACACGGGGGTCAGTATCTCTGGCGCATGGGCTTAGTTGCTCTGTGACATGTGGGATCTTCCCTGACCAGGGATTGAACCCATGTCCCCTGCATTAGCAGGCGAATTCTTAACCACTGGACCACCAGGGAAATCCCTCTGACTACTAACTAATCTTGATACTAGTAGATGAATCTTGATATCAAAAACGACTTTAATAGCTGTCAACCTCAGCATTTACCCTCCCTTTGTTCTTTGGCAAACCTACCCATGAATCACTTCCTCTCACCCTGTAACCACATCAGCACTTCCCAGGAGGGCTGGGCAAAACTGAACAACTCTAACAACTCCAGCTTAGAGAATGAAAGAAAAAGAAACCTTCAGAACCATGCAAGTCACGCATAGCTGCACACACTGTGGCCTGCTGGTCAACAGGGTCTTATGAGGGTGTGCTGACTCTTCAAAGGTTGTAGGTGGGGAGCAGATACCATGAGAATGGGCACAGTCTGCAGATGCCCCAAAACATGTCCAATAGGACCCTCCACCTTGTGTAACATGCTCACTGTGTTCATGCTCCTCAAACTTAAAAAAAAGAAAATGTCACCTTAGGACTTCCCTGGTGGTCCAGTGGCTAAGACCCCACGGTCCCAATATAGTGGGCCTAGGTTCAATCCCTGGCTAGAGAACTAGATCCCAACTAAAACCACAATGAAGAAAAACTAATACGCCACAGCTAAGACTGGGAGCAGTCAAATAAACAAGTAAACATTTTTTTTAAAAAAGGTCACCTCACTGACCTATGGTGCACTCACCATGGTCTCAACCTTGAGTTCACACATGGCATCTCTAGTGCTCCCCACACTTACCACAAGGTGCTCACACCCGCAGAAGCCCCAGCGTCTTCACCACTGACTGTGGGCGTCACCACGATGCTCCCCAAGCTGTCATGGAGGGCTCAGAGTCACCAGTGTCTCCACCTCACTTCCAGCGTCTCCCACACTGAGACCTTGTTCTGTTCACTGCACAAATCAGTGAGCTCACATTCTACACATGGACATCAGCGTGTCCCACAGTCCCCTCGCCATGTGTCTCAGGGACACCCCCACTCACAAGTTTGTGTAGGACTAGGGGGTTCACACTTATCAGGGAGTCATGGCAAGAGTGTTCACACTCCCCTCCTGGACCAGTCACACTCAGTGTGATGCATTTGCCCCAGGTGTTCATCAAGCTCACCCTGAAGCATCTGACAGCTGCCTGTTTCCCGCCTGCAGCAGGGATGGGCACGCCCTGTACCAGGGCTGAGATGAGGCAGATGTCGGGTGGATGTCCTCTCAGACCGTACATTTCCAGGGCCCATGGCCGTTTAATGGGATAGAACTGCGGAAAGTGGAGCGTGAGGAGCCTCCCTCTTTCTAAGCAGAATATTTCACCCACACAACACCTGGGCCATAAAGATTTGGGCCTCCAGATGGCCCTGGGAAACAGGCAGCCAGCGGAATGGGAGTTAGAAAGGCCTGGGTGGGCAGGCTTAGCCAGACAGGGAGGGACGGCAGGAGACAGCAGACATGGGCCTGCACAGATCGTCCTCGGTGGGTTGACTCTTTGTTTCCAGAAACAAAGCAATGTTCAGGGCGGCCGAATTGAGAAATTACTCCCACCCACAGAAGAACAGTAGCTTGGAGGACAGAATGTTGGCCAGTAACAGGAAAGGCAAAAAAAGGGAAGAAGAAAATTGAATCCCTCTTCTTTTTACTTTTTTTCTTTTACTTTTTCTTATTTTTAAAAAATTACTTATTTATTTGGCTGCAACCGGTCTTAGTGGTGGCACACAGGATCTTTGGTTGCAGCCTATGGGATCTAGTTCCCTGACCAGGGATTGAACCCCAGGTACCCTGCATTGGGAGCTCAGAGTTTAGCCACTGGGCCACCAGGAAAGTCCCCTCACTTCCCATTTTTAAAAATTGAAGCATAATTTTAAAATGAGTAGAAAATTCTATGATTGTTTACAAATGCAGACAGTCTTGTAACCACGGTCACCATCAAGATACAAAATATTTCCCTCATCTCAGAAACTCCCTTTGGAGTCAGCCCCCTTCCCTTTCCCCAGCTGCTGACCACCACTGATCTGTCCTCTTTTCCTGTCATTTTACTTTTATGAGAATGTCCTGTACATGGAATTCTTTGATATGAGCCTTTTAAGTCTACCTTCTTTCACTTGGTATAATTATCCAGGTTGTTGCATGTGTCAATAATCCATTCCTTTTCACTGTTGAGTCGCATCCTATTGTATGGATACGCCACAGCTTCTTTGTTCGTTCACCAGTTGAAGGACATGTGGGTTGTCTCCCAGTTTTTAGCAATTATATTTTAGCTATGAATATTTGTGTACCAATTTTTGTATAAACATGTTTTTCTCTTCTTTTGAGTAAATATCTAGGAGTGTGATTGTTGGGTTATAAGTGAAGTGTATGCTTAACTTTATAAGAAACTGCCAAACTATTTCCCAGAGTGATTATTCCATTTACTTTCCCACAAGCAACATGAGAGTTCCAACTGCTCAGCATTCTCATTAACACTTGATACTGTTAAAATTATACCTTTGGCTGTTTTTAAGCCTTTCCAATGGTTGTGTAGTGGGTCTAGTTTTAATTCACACTGCCCTGGTAACCAATGATGGTGAGCAGCTTTTCATACTCTTATTTGCCATTTCTATGTCTTCTTTGATGAAGTGTCTGTTCACATACTTTGCCCATTTTGTAATTAAGTTATTTGTTTCCTCATTATTGAATTCTGAGTGCATCTTATATATTATAGATACAGGTTCTTTATCAGATGTATTTTGAAAGTATTTTCCCCCAGTAGCTTGTCTTTTTTTTTTTTTTTTGCTGCAAAGCACAGCATCAGAACTTCCTGACCCAGGATCAAACCCGTGCCTCCTTCAGTGGAAGTGCAGAGTCTTAACCACCAGATCGCCAGGGGACTTCTTTTCCTCCTATGCCTTTTGAAGAGCAGAAGTTCTTAATTTTGAAGTCTGATTTATCAATTTTTTAATTTTATGGATTTGTGCTTTTGGTATTAGATCTAAAAATGTTTGCCAAAACCATGGTCACAAAAATTTTCTTTTGTGTTTTCTCTAGGAGTTTTTTAAAATTTTTTAGATTTTGCCTTTAGGTCTATTTTCACTTTTAACCAGCTTATGCACATGGGGCAAAGTCTGAGTCAAGCTTCATTTGTTGCGTGTAGATGTCCAATTGTTTTTGCCCTATTTGTTGAAAAGACTTTTTTCTTCATGGACCAATCCCTTCCCCCATACTGCAGCTCTTCAAGTCACTGATGCCAGCACCATAGAGCTTTCTCCATGTACAAAGGTCAGTAGCATAGCAGGAACAAAGGCCTCTTTTGCCTGATTCCAAAACAGGTCTGTAATTGCCCAGATAAGCAAACTTTTCAGTGGAATAGTTCTTTTAGCTTTCACTTACAGCCTTTCTGTTCTCCCCAGGACCCAGATGTGGGTCTACTGAGAAGTGCCCAGGAGATGGCTGACTTTCAAGCACCGTGTTGTGTCCAGAATTGTCCCTGCCCTCCAGTGACTTTCAGATCTCCCTGGAGGCCCTTTGAACAGAGAGGGTTTGAATCCTCTTGTTGTTTACTCATTTGGTTGTGTCCAACTCTTTGGCTACCCCATGGACTGTAGCCCACCAGGCTCCTCTGTCCGTGGGGTTTCCCATGCAAGAATACTGGACTGGGTTGCCATTTCCTTCTCCAGGGGATCTTCCCAACCCAGGGATTGAACTCATGTCTTCACATCTCCTGCATTGCATATGGGTTCTTTACCACTGAGCCACCAGGGAAGCCCTTTGAATCCTCTGCACCCAACTAATCAGCTTCCATCAAACAGCAGAATACCCTGAACAGGCAGCAGCTGCCTTTACCTGCTTTCGTCTGTCATTTCCCTTGGAGCCAGATCATAACTAGCGAAGGAGAAAGCACACTGTGCAAGGTATCCCAGCCTTCTGACAAGGCCTGGCTCTTGGGGACGCTTGGGAACCTGAGTCAGCCTCGAACCCAGGCCCGGTCTCTTAATTTCCCATCCTCTGATCTTTCTGTTTTCTCACAGCGGCCTCTCTACAGCATGCAGGACAGAGCTGGCTGCTCTTTGGCATGCCAGGGAGATGAGGGGGCTCTTAGCTAGTTATACAGTTTAACAAGAATGATGACTCATTCAGGCCCGTCTGAATAGAAAGCAAGCTTGTAAAGACAGCTGAAGTCAGAAACTGAGCTGAGGGTGGCCAATCTCTCACATGCTGCCTGAATGTTTCTCCAGAATGTTTCTCCAGTGGAGCAACTGCTTCTTTCTGTATGGCAGCTTCTCTCTATACCTTGCTCCTCACAGGTCCATCTCCTGTATTTCCTTAGTTCACATTCTACCAGGAGCCATTATGATTGGCTCAGCTAGTTACTGTCTCCACCCTTATTGGGTGGAGCTTTTCCCAAGAAGCACACTTCACCAGTCACCTGCCAGTGGGTGGATAGGCTGGGTTTAGGTCAGATGCTCAGCCTGAGCCAATCAGTGGCCATTCCCAAACACCATGTAACAAGTGCTTTCCTGAGTAGGGAGCAGTGGGCCCACAGTTACAGCTAGATGGGGATCCAGGGTGTGGTGGTACCGTTAAGGTTACAAGCACAATATGAGAGTTTATCATCATACCTGAAACAGGCAGTTGCACCTGCTGAGCATTCCAGCCTACCCTCCTCTCCAGCCCCAGCCTCACTATTTCCCACTTAGCCCCACTCTGAGTTGAGCTCTTTGCTCCACCTGGAAATGCTGCCTTCCTTCACCCGACGTAAACTTCTGAAGAGGAAGGCCTGTGCCTTATCTCTGTGTCTCCAGCCCCTGGTTCAATGTGATAAATTCATAGATCTGGGACTTCCCTGGCATTCCAGTGGTTAAGGCTCTGCCTTCCAATGCAGTGGGTGCAGATTCAATCCCTGGTCAGGGAACTAAGACCCTAAATGCCTTGTAGCCAAAAAAAAAAAATCAAAACATAAAACAGAAACAATATTGTAACAAGTTCAATTAAAGACTCAAAGTGGTCCATATCATAAAATCTTTTAAATAAAATAAATTCATAGATCCTCAAGAGGAAAAGGGGTTTACCCAAGGCCATTCATAGAGAGAGGGGCAAGTCACAATGGAGCCCAGGTCTCCTGTTCCTCTAGGTTCCTCTAGAAACGTCTAGGTTCCTCTCTGCCTCCAGTAGACTCCATGGCATCCCACTGAGATGTGACACTAGGGGTCTGCAGTCCCAGTTCTGGGTCCGGTGAGGCTTCATCTCTGCCCCGAGGCACGTCTTCCCTTGAGGATGCACTCCCAGTCCTGACCCCTGAGCAGCTGAGTCCACTCTAGGGGTGAACATCCTGCACTGCTTCAGGGAACTTCCAGGGGATGCTCGGAACAGACCCGCAGGTAGCCTGACCCAAAGTTCCCAAATATGCTACTTCCCGCTATGGGCCCTGTGGTCCGTGAGGGCTGGAGTGCGAAAGGGATGCAGACAGGGAGGCTGACCCTGCTCTCAGCTGAATGAGGGATCTGAGCAGCGTCAGGTGTGATTAACGGCAGCCTCGGCTGCCTGCCTGCTCTGGGAGTGTGTATCACGACTGGCTGTGCGGGGGTTTTCAAGCTCGCCTGGGTGTGTCACGACCCCTGTGCGCCCACACTCAGCGCTGACCCCCAGGTACAATGTGACCTCAGGCATTTTACTTTCCCTCTCTGGACCTCAGTTTCCTCCACAGTTAAATGAGAGGATCAGATGGCCCCTAGAGCTCCCTCCTCTTCCTCTTCCACCACTGCTCCTCACACCTCCCTCTGAACCCTCCTTCCTGTTTTCAGCAGAGCAGCAGCCTGTCCCTACAGGTCTTCAGCTGTGGGGGCCTCATCTTCTACCTCCAGTTCTTATTAAAACCTTTCTCTTGGGATGTCCCAGGCGATCCCAGTGGCTGGGACTCCACTCTCCCAATTCAGGGAGTCTGAGTTCAATCCCTGGTCGGGGAACTAGATCCCACGTGCCTCAACTAAAGATCCCACCTCCCTCAACTAAAGACCCCACTTCCCTCAACTAAGACTCAGTGCAGTCAGAGAAGTATATAAAAATAAATATTTTTAAAAACCCTTTCTTACAGAAACAGCTATCTCACTGAGAAGAAGGCTGGTACTTTCTCCACCACCTTGTACATGTGTATATGTTTATATGTAACTGTTTGTGACTACGAGTGTGTCTGCACTTTAATGTGTATGCGATGGGCAGAGGGGAAGGGAGAGATGATAGGCCCCCCACTCAGGGAGAATGGGCCCATTTGCTGACATCTCTCTGTTTTCCCAACACAGAGAGAGGCTTCTAAGGCACGTACCCACACTCCAGCTTTGTGAACATTCTTCAAATATCTATTTGTAGCAAACTCAGCCAGGTACCCCCTCCTCCTCTGGGAACCCTTCCTCATAGCCCAGGACTGAGATAACTGCCCTTCTGCTCTCTTCAGGAGCCCTGTGCCCTGTACACTCCTCCCACAAAGCATTTATCGCATTCTATTGACAGTGTCTGTTTCTTTGCCTGCACCATCTCTATGGTGAAAACTCTAGAGGACAGGGCCCATGTCCAGCATCCCAGCACCCGGAACCTTCAGAACCTGTGTATCCCAGTAAGATATTCCATCCTCAGTGGGCCCACTTCTCTGTGCCCATTTCCGCAGGGCAGGGCAGACCAAATCCAATACACCTGTGGGGCTTTCCCCTTGCGATCTCCACCCCAGGACCTTCCTGTGGCCCAGGCAAGGCTTGCTCTAACCCTGAAGATGGAGGCAGCCTGGAATATAGGGTGTGGGTGACGTGACTGATCCCGCCCCACCCCAGGGTTTCCACTGCAGGGAGCCTTATTCCTTTTTTTTTCTGAACTTTTTGGCCCTGGCCTGAACCTTGCTGGCGCCCATGGGCTTTTAATATTTTCCGTTCCTGGCTGTTGTACAATATTTCACCTCAAAAATGCATCCTCCCCCGTGACCAAAGGGCGCGCCTCTCCAGTGAAAGGACCTGGCTGGGTGACTGGAAGTGGCCCACCGCAGTCTGGAGCTTGGAGGAGGCCCAGCCCAGCATGCAGAGAAAGAGGGGGCAGAAATGTCTCCCCACTTCTGGGGAGACAGGGCCAGTTCCTGAGCCAGCCTGAGGCCTCGTGGTCCTACTGGAAGCTGCTCTGGAAGCCTGGGTGCTTCCAGCAGGGTGCAGGTCTAGAGGGGACCCTCGTCCCTTTCACTTGCCCTCTGACCCCAGGCAAGTGGTTTCATTTTTCTGAGCCCAGTGTCCCCACCTGCATGGTGGAGATGACAATAGTCCTGGCCTTTCAGGGTCCTTGTGAGGCTCAAAGGCCACACGTTTGGATCATCCGGGAGCTTTAAAACCGGTAACTGGTGTGGCCGCGGCCCGGACAGCAGTGGTTTGTAAAGCTCTCAGGTCATTCTTGTCGTATCTGAGAACTGCTGCTGTGACAGGAAAGCCCTTCAGCTGTGGCTCTGAAGAGCAAGAGCGCCACTCCCCCATGTTCCAGGGAAATATGACCCCAGGGACAGCGGAGACCCACCGTCAGGGTGGAGGGGAAGCACTTGGAAAAGGCAGGCAAGGGTCCTGAAGGGGCAGGCAGGACCTTCCCAGCTGGCCCTGCCCGCAGACGGATGCCTCTGAGCCTCCAGTCTGGCCCAGCCACAGGCCGGGACGGACAAACCTGCCCTGGTGGCCCCTCTGCTGGGCAGCCAGGTCCTCCCAAGCGAGACCCAGCCTCCCCTCCCAGACACAGGCCCTGAGCCGGATAGAGGGCCGGGGGTGGAGGGCACTCTGCTCTGTCACCTGTCACAGCAGGGAAGGGCCGTGGTCACTGCAGAATGGAGGAGGAGAGAGCCGGAAGCCCTGGGGTTGGGGGGAGGATGTTTGGGGGCCTGGTGGGGAGAGCGACATCTGCTTTCCTCATCCTGAAGAGAGAGGATCCGCAGAAGGTTCCAGAGCCCAGAGGAAGAAAACAGCAGGAGAGCCAGGTGCCTGGGGGTGGCCAAGTGGAGAGCAGCTTCTCCCAAGGCTGCCTGCACCCCCGGGAGCCCAGACATGGACAAAGGCAAGAGAGCAGCTTGTCTCCAAGGGCCCTACAGCCCCTGCCAGGGAGCTTCACCACGAATCCGGTTTCCTCAGGGCAGCCCAGAGCCCTCAGCCTTCCCGGACCCCAGGTTTTCAAGGGGCAGCAAACAGGCCGGAGCTTGGGGGCTAGAGTCCCCGTGAGAGGCTTCAGTCATGGGAAGAAGAGGGCAGAGACCCTGTTGTAGGGTTTCCTCAGAGTTGGGGTCCCAGGCTTCTGGCCAGAGGGAGGGAAGGAGGGAGTGTGGTGTGGGGGCCCACACAAAAGTCAGGAAGGAGGAGAGGACAGCTTAGTGGGCAGACTGGGCCCCACCAGAAGGGAGTCTAGGAAGAGCAGAGGCCATGGCGCTCAGTCTAGGAAGAGCGCTGTCCCATCCAGGTTTGTTTTCCAACTGAAGGCACATTACGTGTAGGCATGGGGACGCTCTAGCACGCCTCGAGCCGGGGCTGTGGCCTCCAGGGAAGCATAGACAGCCTCAGCAAGGCCAGAGGGGACAGGGGACCGCTGAACTGGGAAGCAGCTCAGCCCCAAACGAGCCTGCCCCCACTGCCTCGTAACCAAGGTGCGAAATGCAGAGAAATTTAGCTATGGAGCTGCCCCAAAGATCCGTTGTTGTGCCGTGCAGCTTGCAGGATCTTAGTTTCCCCACCAGGGATCACACCTCCACCCCCCGCCACTGTGCCCCTTGCACTGGAAGCCGAGTCTTAACCAGAGAAGTCCCTCCAAAGATCATTTTGTCCAGACTTCTTCATCTTGGGTCCATAGATGACTTTAGGGGGAGCAAAAAGGTATATATACCACTTTGAATGTGTGTATCTGCATTTTTCTGGGGACAAGGTCCATGACTTTCATCAGATTCTCCGAGAAGATTCAATAAAGATGATTTAGTAAAGAAATGTTCCCAGGAGAAATCAGTTCTGGAGAAGGGGAAGCAGGATAGTCGGGGAAAAGGAAAAATCCAGGAAAGAGTGCAATTTGGTGTGAAAACACATCCTGACTGGCACTGAAATCACAGTAAGTCCCCTACATACAAACTTTCAAATTGCGAACTTTCAAAGATGTGAACATGCCCCTGTATGACAGCTGTTGTACTGTACCACATTGCATTTTCCAAGGTGCTGTAAGATTAAAAATATGTTCTTTATTTTTTGTTTTTATGTATTATTTTCGTTAAAAGTATCATAAATCTATTACAGTACAACACTATATAGCCAATTAGTTGGGTACGTTGTTGGACTTAATGAACAAATTGGACTTATGAATGTACTCTTGGGATGGGCCTCTTTTGTATGTAGGGGACTTACTGTACTCAGGCCAGAAAAAAACAAAAGCTAGAATTGAGAGGGCAGTGGATTCTAACCAAAGAAATTAGCTGTTAGTCTGAAGACCTTGTTTGAACTTAGTGAGCTTGAGCCTCAGTTTTTCAGCCTCATGGAAATGGGACAACATTTAGAAGTCCATGCTTAGCTGGGGGTCCTAGGACCACTTTTATGACAATAAACTAATGTTGACTCTCCCCATGAGGCCAGGCCTGGAACTACTTTCCCTAAACTAGTTCTCAGAGTAAAGTAGGTACCTGAATAAAGTCAGGGGCTCTTAGGCAAAAGGGAGGGGGAATAGCCATTGGGTAGCCATTGGGAAGCAGGGCCTGCTTCACTGTGAGAAGTGCGTGAACTTGACCCAGAGGAAACACCTTAGTGCTTGGGGAGGCAGGGGAGTGGGAGGAAGAAGAATCTGAACTCATTTCTGAGTCTGTATTCAGATTCAGCTCCTAAATTGGCCCACTGAACTCATATCTGAGTCCTACCAATGGAAATAGTGTGATTGAAAAAAAAAAAAGTAGGATTTCAAGGAGCAGATAAATCTACTTTGGGGACTCATAAAGCAAAGAGAAACATTTCTTCCTCCACAGAGCTCTTTGCCTTAATCAAGGCAGGAAAACGTAGGCCACAGGAGATGCCCTACTGGATGCCCTGAGGCTGTTTGTGAGTCCATAGGAGCATTGGTCTGTGGACCCAGAAATATATGAGTGGACTTTGCAGAGACCAGAGAGGGTCCTCACCCACCTTAGTGGGTAGATGCAAAGAATGGGTGAAATTTGGTGCTTATCGTTTTGTTTTTATTCATGTAGGTCCATTTATATCCTAGGCTACTGAGGCCTGGGGAGCCCAGCTTCTAAGAATGAAAAATATCTTTTGCACTTGGTAGACTCTTGGTAGTTTTAGAAACAGAAGTTTCAGTGGGGTGATAGGGGCTGAAGCCAGCCTACAAAGGATAAAGAAGGAAAGTTGGGAGGTGAGGAAGTAGAGACATTGTTAATTACTCCTTGGATGTGGAAAGAAGAGAAGTGGTTACATGGTGGTCAGAAAGGGGAGGAGAAGACTCTTTCCAGAAAGGAAGAGACTCAGGACTTCCCTAATGATCCAGTGGCTAGGGGTCCACCTGCCAATGCAGGGGACACAGATTCAATCCCTGGTTGCAACTACTGAGCCCATGTGCTGCAACTACTGAAGCCCCAGCTCTAGAGCCCATGCTCCACCAGGAGAAGCCACCACTATGAGAAGCCTGAGCACTGAAATCAGAGTAGCCCCCACTCACTGTAACTAGAGAAAGCCTGCGTGCAACAACGAAGACCCAGAGCAGTCATAAATAAATAAATAAAATTTAAATAAATAAGTCTCTGGGTTTTTTTTTTTTTTTTTAAAGGAAAAAAAAAATAAAGGCATGGAAGAGACTTGAGCAAGTTGTTGGGTTAAGGAGAAAAAGCCAAGAGAATGAGGTATTATAGACATGGGAGTGAACAAAGGTGATGGACCAAGATCCCAGAATTATGGGGAAGGATTTGTAGAGCTGGGCTTCTTTCTCCAGCATGACTCAGCAGCCTAGCCAATCACAGGAGCAGAACAGGTGGGCTCCAGGTATAATGCAA